>NC_067224.1:28642500-31066553 GCF_019924925.1 Ctenopharyngodon idella | reverse complement strand
GTCGATCGCTGCAAACCAATCCTGGGGACGGATGCATTCGAAAATGCACCTCTGCGTAAGCATCTTGAACGGCAGCCTGTGAAGGGACTGATTCAGGACACGCAGATCCAGGATTGGCCGTAGCCCACGGCCCTTCTTGGGTACAATGAAGTAGGGGCTGTAGAACCCTGACTCCATATCGGCTGGAGGGACCGGTTCGATTGCATCCTTCGCCAGGAGGACAGCAATCTCCGCCCGAGAACAGGTGCATTGTCCAGGGACACACGAGTGTAATGAACACCCCTGAACACCGGGGGACGCCGGTCGAACTGAATTGCATAGCTGAGTCTGATGGTACAAATGAGCCAGCGGGACGGGCTGGGAAGCGCTAGCCAGGCTTCCAGACACCAAGCCAGCGGGACCAAATGCACCAGAGACGTACCGGGCGTGTGGCAGCGAGGTAGAGTGCTGGGACCCGACTCGGACGGCATAGCGGCCCGAAGTGGGGTCAGACTCTGCAAGGTGGCAGTGTGTATGGGAGACGGCACATGGGAGGCGGCCTCGACCAACAGTGGGACCTGCTGGCGAAGTGAGAGGGGGCTGAGAGTGGCCAGCCATGCCCTCTTGGGACCTGGAGGATTAGGAAACAGTTCTACTTCGTGGGTACGGGGAACAGACCAAAATTCTCCAACCGGCCCTCCTCCGGGGAGGGAGCGATGCGGGCATATCTCCCGAAGAACTGTTTACCTCAGCTCCAGGTCGCCCGTTTTTCCAGGACCACTTCTCGCTAGCCAACTGGCTTGGCTGCGGGCTGAGTGGGCTGGGTTTTAGGCCAGCTTGTGAGATGAGAGCATCGAGAAAGCGTACTTTGACGACAACACACCTCTGCAAGGCTAGCCAGGGGTGTTTCTGGACCCACAATCGTGGACATCGTCTGGCCAGGACGCCTGCACTATGACTTGCATCATGCATGGCTCAACCCCGACTCAGAACTAAGACATATGCAATGAGTGGCTTTGCCTTCCACTGACCACCATGGGGGTAGTGAGAGAGAAAAAACTTTTAATGCAGATTATGGCCCTTTTGGCGTTCCATATTTGGCACCAAAAAAGGCTTCCAAACTGCCAAGTTTTTCATGCACGTCCAGGCTAAAGACAGGGGGCGGGACAAGGCGAGTACGCGTCGCACTACGCCCCAGGGGCCAGGGAAAGCATGGTCGTTAACTCTGAATCGGATTCAGCATGAGCACATCGCAACCTTGGGACGCTCAGCCTCATCTTCATGTCCAGAGCCCAACAACCCTCTCTCCAATGTAGCAGTCGACATCTGATCCTCTGCTGGAGCCCTGACTAAGACGCTAGGTCCCCCATGAGAAGGACCAGCAAGCTACCAGCCATGTGGGACAGTGAACGTGGCCATCTTACTGGACGACACACGGAGCGCTGAGCGCCGACGTGCCATGTTGTTACTAAACATAATCCACCCACGAACACAGTCACCACATGTTTGCGATGCACTAGAGGAAGTGGGGGACCCATGGAGATAGGCTCGGCGGGTATTGCCCCTCTGTGATCCTCTGGTCACCCTGGCTTATTCACCAAAGTAGCACTTTTCTGATTCAGAAAAGGAAACTAGATCGGGGAATAGGTGAGGGGACTCCACCTCACTGACGGCACTCGAGTCTCGACCACGCATCTAGAGTGCCGAACAACGCGCTGGGTTGCCATGGCACTGCCATGGCGCCGAACAACGTGCCGACGTGGGCATGATCTCACAAGAGAATATGAACCACCCACAAACACAGTCTCAGCACGCTAAGCAGACATGAGAGAAAGTGATTGTGGCCGTCAGTGAGGATAGGAAACGACCGCCTCCAGAAACGCACAGACAGAATGACGTCTTGAAAAAGACGCAGTGTCCGTCTGTGAAGCTCTTTTAGAAGCTCTTGTTCTTTGTGCCGAAGCACACAGGGAACAGCCGCGATGTGACTGCAGGTACACTTTTCACTCCCTGAGTCACAGACACAGAGGAACCGGCCAAAATCGCAAACAAAACGGGGCAAAATAATGCTGTGAAAACAGCAGTTAAGAGCTGTATAACAGCTTGAGAAGCTCACTCTGGGAAAGCTCGCGGTCTCGCTGTAAGGTGCCATAACGCCAGCACTGTAGAACAAAAGCTTAAGGTTACGAGTGAGCGCTGCTTCACTTATCATTGACGTGCCTGCACCTGCCTACATTTGCACCCCACTCTCGTGACACGGTACAGTATGTCGGTTTCAACACGTCAAAGTGACCGACAGAAAGGGAACGTCTTGGTTACATATGGTATGCTACCTCAGCTCCTCAGAACAAAACTGAATGCAGCTTGTATGCTGCTGGCCTGGCATGCAAATTCTGCATGCCAATTTCATTGAGCTTTTCTGATATTCTCAGAGGTGACTGGGGCTCCCAAGTGCAAACTCCATACAGTGCCACTTGAAAGTTTGTGTACCCCTTGCAGAATCTGTGAAAATGTGAAAAATTTTAACAAAATAAAAGAGATAATACAAAATGCATGTTATTTTTTATTTAGTACTGTCCTGAGTAAGATATTTTACATTAAAGATGTTTACATATAATTCACAAGACAAAAAAATAGCTGAATTTATTAAAATGACCCCATTCAAAAGTTTGTGAACCATTGATTCCTAATACTGTGTGTGGTTACCTGGATGATCTACGACTGTTTTTTTTTTTTGTTTTTTTTTGTTTTTTTTGTTTTGTGAGTTTTATTTTGTTATGGTTGTTCATGAGTCCCTTGTTTGTTCTGAGCAGTTAAATTGCCCAGCATTCTTCAGAAAAATCCTCCAGGTCCTGCAAATTCTTCAGATTTCAAGCATTTTTTGAGCCGGGGGATTAAAACTTTTTGAATTTGAAGATCAAGGTAAATTGTACTTAATTTGTCTCCGGGAAACATGTAGGTATCTTCTGTTGCTTCCAAAGGGCAGTACTAAATGAAGACAATTGATATTTAAACAAAATAAGAAAAATTTGGATACCTTCATCCTGTTCAAAAGTTTTCACCCCTGACTCTTAATGCATCGTGCTTCCTTCTGGAGCATCTGTGAATGTTTGAACCTTTTTTAATAGTTGTGTTTGGGTCCCTCAATTGTCCTCAGTGTGAAAAGATGGATCTCAAAATCATACAGTCACTGCTGGAAAGGGTTCAAATATGCAAAAGATGCTGGAAATCTGAAGAATCTACAGGACCAGGAGGATTTTTCTGAAGAACAGAGCTCAGTTTAACTGCTCAGAGCAAACAAGGGACTCATGAACAACCATCACAAATAATTTGATTGGTCAGTCCCATTTTTTTTTTGTATTTTGTAATCTGTATAAATGTCCTCCCAGATGAACACAGTGGCCAAATTTATCATTTGTCTGGTAGTCTGCCTGTTACATCAACTAATAGGGTTAACCTACAAGATTAGCAGTCCGGTGGATTACATGAACATGGTGGCGGTGACAGCAGCGGAGGTGGCCTGGGATGGAGTCAAATTGCCGGCCTGAATTATTGTCTCAGTCCACCACTGCGTGCAGTGGATGAGTTTGTTATGAAAGAGCAGTCAGCTCTTCGTCTCTTGTGCTGACAATTATAAGAGGAGACCTATTTCGCATCAGCTGCTCTCTCATTTGTTGTAAACGCGATTACATGTCACAAAGACACAAAAATTCAATTCAATTTACATTTATTTGTATAGCGCTTTTCACAATACATATCGTTTCAAAGCAGCTTTACTGAAAATACATGTGTCTACATTACAATTTAGAATGATCTGTTATCAGAGGCCAAGTTATGTATTTCAGAATTGTACAAATACAAATCATGCAGTTAGCTAACAATGCATTAGTTTAAACAATGTATTAATTTAAAGTGGATACAATGAACTCAATAAAGTGAAGAATACATGTTGTTAACAAATGATTAGGATATATAGAAAAACTTAGCATTGGTGCATGTTGATCCAGTTTGGATCATCTGAAGTCCTGTCAGAAGTTGGATTCCTCTCGAATCGTCTCTTCACTGGTGTTGGGATATTTGAAGTCCTCGCCGGAGTTGGCGCCGTCTTTTCACTGCTGTTGAGGTATCTGAAGTCTTCACATTAATAGGCTGGATCCAAACTGGAGCTGACTTACTCTCTAGTTACCTCGAGATGGGCATCCCGAGATAAAACACAAAAGCAAATGGAAAATAATTAGCATAGCGGCTGTTCATAGCATTAAGTAAATATAGTCACGTGCATTTGAACTGATATAACTGAAGTACAAGGAAATGAGATGCAATATGTGAATGCTTAGCTAAAGAGATCTTTAATCTAGATTTAAACTGGGAGATTAAGTCTGGATCTCGAACAGTATCAGGAAGGCTGTTCCAGAGTTTAGGAGCCAAATGTGAAATGCTCCTTTAGTGGACTTAGGGCTTCTGGTAGTACCTAGGATATCTGAGTTTTGTGATCTTAAAGAGCATTATGGATTGTAGGGTGGTAGAATATTGGTTAAATACATAGGAGCTAAACAATTTATGGCCTTATAGGTCAGTAGCAATACTTTAAAAATGATACAGAACTTAATAGGTTCTGTATCAACACGTGCCGAGATGATAAAATTGCTGTTATGTGATCATATTTTCTTGACCTAGTAAGAACTATAGCAGCTGCATTTTGGTCTAATTGTAGCTTTTTATTGAGAATGCAGGACAACCAGCTAGTAATGCATTACAGTAATCTAATCTAACTTTTCTTCATCAGAAACAGATAACATGTTCCGTAGCTTTTACAATCTCCATCAGGGCTTCGAGCTCACTCCAGGAATGGTTATTCTTCTGGGCACTGTTCAGGGATGTTTCTAATTAGGACATTTGTGCTGCGGTGAGCTGGGCATCACTGCACACATTTGTGAGATATTATAGACTGGATGTGACTGAGCCATCTCTGGATCATTCAGTGCTTGGTGTGTGAGCGGTGCGTGATACATCTGTAGAGGCTTAATTGTGCTAACTGGAAGGCTGGTTCACAGAACACTGCAGTAGTCCAGTTTTAAGCTTTACAGTATATTCAGATAGGTACTGTATGGTTTGATTTTTGTAATGGTGTTAAGTATTAGTTTGAATAGCATTGAGGTTTAACTGTTTAAGCCTCAGAATACTATTAAACTGCAATGTTGAGTAAAGTATTTTCTAAAATTGTTTGAGGAAGATAACATCAATCCAGGGTGGAAACTTTATAGCAGAAATGTTTGTGTGAATGCATTCAGTGAAGATAAGTATTACATTTTATGGAAACTTTTTAACTTTTATGGAACCTTTAAGAGTTCAAATTTGAGAGAATCAAGACACTCAAGACACTCTTGATAATCAGCCCTCTTACGGTGTGAATAATAAGTGTATCTTGCTGAAAAAAAATAAATAAATAAATAAATCACACAAAGTCTTATTATTTGATGAAATATAAAGGTTTATTAAGAAAGGTACTTTTACACTATTCATATTATATGACTCCAGTAAATGCTCCTTTCAAGTTTGAAAGATTCATTCTTCTTTGACCTGGGAAAGAAGGAAGAGGCAAACAGCCTTATTAACAAAAATGTGCTCCAATTTACATAATGAAGATAATACAGGTGTTCAAATGTCATAGTTTATCATAGTTCCACTATACTTCTGCTAAGAGGTAGTTCATGTATTTGGATAAACAATTTGAATAATAAAAAAAAAACTCATCTACTCGGTCTAACCTTTCCAGCATCACGGCTCTTAACTCTGAGCTTGTTGACCTGAGACTCAGAAATGTCAGCACGCTCCTCAGCCTCTTCCAGCTCATGCTGCACCTTCCTCAACTTGGACAGGTAACCATTGGCTTGCTCCTCCTAAAGGTTTATATATATGGTTCATGTATAATCAAATTAGCATTCACATATAAATAAAAACAGTCAACATGTTCTATTAGGTTTTACATACCGCCTCTTCAGACTGCCTCTTGTAGGCTTTGACCTTCAGCTGTAGTTTGTCAACCAGATCCTGGAGTCTGGCGACGTTCTTCTTGTCCTCGTCAGTCTTCAAAAAAATACACATATTTACTAGATTAAATCTTGATCCTTTACTAAAAAATAGGTATTGTCAGTACATACAATATTATACGGACTCTTTTGTCTGAACAAACTTATGAGAAATACAGTCATACCTGATAAGTGAGCTCTTTTACTCTCCTCTCATATTTGCGGACACCTTTAACAGCATCAGCTCCACGTCTCTGCTCTGCTTCAATTTCAGTCTCAAGCTCACGGACCTATAGTAGAGATTATTTTTAATCAAACAATTCATTCATAATTTATCATAATATAACATACTTCACATTGCCCACATCATAACTATAAAGAGACTTACTCTGGACTCCAGTTTTTGGAGTTGTTTCTTTCCTCCCTTCATGGCCAGATTCTCAGCCTCATCCAGACGGTGCTGCAGGTCCTTCACTGAGACCTCCAGATTCTTCTTCATCCTCTCAAGGTGAGAACTGGTGTCCTGCTCTTTCTTGAGCTCTTCTGCCATCAATGCAGCCTTTTGCGTGAATGCAGAAATTCATTAGATCCACATTTTTTAAGTACACACATGTCTTGGTGAAGCATTTGGCTGCTACTGTTACTCACATCAGTGATGGCCTTCTTGGCCTTCTCCTCTGCATTTCTGGCTTCCTGTACAGTGTCATCAACTTCACTCTGGACGTGAATAAGGTCAGCCTCAAGCTTCTTCTTGGTGTTCAGGAGACTTGTGTTCTACAAAATGATAGGCAACAGTATGAACATTTTGAATGATGCTCTCAATTTCCTTAATTTCAGGGAAACAATATGCACTTACCTGAGAGTGCAGCAGCCCAACACGCTCACTGATATCCACCAGCTCTTGTTCAGCCACTTTGCGGCCTCTCTCTGTCTGCTCTAGAGCAGCTCTCAGCTCCTCAATCTCAGACTGCATCAGAGTGTTTCTGCGCTCCACCATGGCCACCTGCTCCTTCATGTCTTCCTGTCCTCTCAGAGCATCATCAAGGTGCAGTTGGGCATCCTGAACACAACAAAAGCTTTACAATGAGCTTTTGATGTGCTTTCTGTTGGGTTATAAAAAAAAAAATATGAACACATCCCAAAGTCAAAAAGAAGTCACATACCTTGAGCTGTCCCTGAACGTTCCTGAGCTGTTTCTGGGCCTCAGCAGCCTGGCGATTGGCATGGCTCAGCTGAATCTCCATCTCATTAAGGTCTCCCTCCATCTTCTTCTTGATTCTCAGAGCATCATTCCTGCTCCTAACTTCAGAGTCCAGAGTGCTCTGCATGGATTCAATGACTCTCTGGCTGTTCCTCTTGATCTGCTCCATCTCCTCATCCTTCTCTGCAAGTTTCCTGTCAATCTCACTTTTGACCTGGTTTAGCTCAAGCTGGACACGAAGAATCTTGGACTCCTCATGCTCCAGGGTGCCCTATGTAATATAAAAACTGCATTTAAATATCAAAATGAAAATATATATTAACAACATAGTATAATGGTTGTAGCAAGAATTCCATATTGATCTTCAGATACTTACTTCAGCCTCCTCCAGGGCGGTCTGAATCTCTGCCTTCTCAGTCTCCACTGTCTTCTTGGCTTTTTCCAGCTCATGGATGCCTTTCCCAGTCTCACTTAACTGCTCTGTCAGTTCTGAAATCTCCTCTATAGAAAGAAAAAAATATATAATCTTTATCATTATAAACATTAATCATATGTGCTTACTTTTTAATGCTCACTGAGAATTAGAACATTACATTTTTTTTTCTAATTTAACGGTTTCATTCTTACGCTGCAGATTCTTGTTCTCTCTCTTGAGGGTCTCCAGTTGATCCAGACTTTCTTCATAGGAGTTCTTCATCTTGAACAGCTCAGTGCTGAGTGAACGAGCCTCTTTCTGGGCACCTTCCAGCTCTGCCTGACCTTCCTCATATTTCTGCTTCCATTCTGCCAGGACCTTTAGTGGAGATATTTCAGGTTTGTTTAAGAAAATGATGAACAAAGCCCATTCCAGCAATACTTTCCAAAGCGAATATCATATGACTAAAATTGTTTACCTTGTCAAAGTTCTTCTGCTTCTTGTCAAGGTTAGCAGCCAAACCATTGGCTCTCTCCACATCAATCATGAGGTCCTCCACCTCAGCTTGGAGTCTCTGTTTGGTCTTCTCCAGAGATGCACATTTGGAGTTCACTGCCTCAACTTGTTCCTCTGCATCTTGCAGACGCTGAGCCAGCTTCTTCCTGTTAAGTAATACACATGACTCTGAATTCTAATCTATAATATATCTGTGAGAATTGGGAATATTATTCAATAATATACATACTTGGACTCTTCAAGCTCCTCAGTGCGCTGAATGGCATCAGTTTCATATTTGGTTCTCCATTGAGCAACCTCACTGTTGGCCTTTGACATTCCCCGCTGCAGCTCAGCCTTTGCCTCCTGCTCTTCCTCAAACTGCTCACGGAGCAGGTCACAGTCATGACGGGATGATTGCACAGCATGGGCCAGTGCGTTCTTAGCCTAGGAGACAAAGTCACATAATATTAGCTAGTCTCTGCATTATAGTAATGGATAAGTATGTGTATGTATTGATTATGCTGTATTACCTTAACCTCCTCTTCAATATGCCTCTTAAGCTCCTCAATTTGCTGGGTGAAAGCTTGTTTGCCTCTGGTGAGCTGAGAAACTAGAGCTTCCTTCTCCTCCAGCTGACGGCCAAATTCACCTGTATAGTTTCAGATTCACTGTGTCAGATTGTGCTATGTCTCTATCAGTTCATTTCAAAACAAATGGATGTAAGATTTTATCAGTCAACATTAAAAAAAGTTCTCTAATAAGACTTTGTTGCAGTCAGAAATTCACTGGTAAACAATCTTAATACACTATTATTGTTGATTTTTTTTTTATGATTATTGTTAATTATTGACGTTAATTACTTTTGATATAATATTGACTTGTTCATGATTGGTCACAATTTGTCATTAGTTACCATTTTCAGTTTGAAATCTTGCTCTTTGAGCACTGAGATCATTTATCTGGCGAATGTTCTCGTCATTCTTGGACTTAATTTCACTAAGTTGGTCCTCAAGTGTGCGGCACATCTTCTCAAGATTGCCCTGTAAATACAAAAGTAATTAGATATTTGAAAAAACTTCTCGTTATTCTTGATTTATGTGACCCGTGCTGGCAAAATGAGTCATAATGAGCACATTTTCAAAAATGAGTTATTGGTATAATCTCGATTTAAAAAAACCTTCAAAATGATGTATGATTTGTTGGAAACAGACAAAAAAGGACTTAGCTACACCTATTTGAAGTCGATAGAGTCAGCAAAGTCAATTTTGAGAAAAATCTAGTTAAAGTTTTCTGAAGGTTCCAAAACAAAATCACCTAGCAAGCATACCTTAAAATCCCTGGTAATACCACCAAATTTGGCACACACCAAAGTCAAAACCCACATCTATCAGAAAAATATATATTCAACTTTTTTCCATGATACCACAATTGTTTGATTAACATTAATGAGAAAAAGAGCCTCTATATTAAGACCTACTGTCTTAACACTGATCTAATATAATGTTACACATCAGATGTTTTTCCTCAACAGTTAACCAAACGTTCACTTAAGACATAACAGATAATGTTTGCGTAAATACACACCAAGACAGATATTTTGAAATACTGTAATTCTGTGTACATGTGTATGTGCAGTCTGAGAGGCGTCATTGTGCTCATGCTTTGGATCTGTCAGTCAGCGCAAATAAGATCATTTTGCATGAGTTTGAAAATCACATTTCATTGGTTCAGACTCATGCAATCAAGAATTCGCTATGATTAGTCACAAAGTTGGAATGCTTCACTTTACAACGATACCAAACTTGTGCTGAGGGGAAGCCAGCAGAGAAAAACTGCAATTTTTCATGATTTTTAAAACAAAGGAAAGATTTAGGACCTCTCAGAAAACATACAAATAAAAGATCATTTTAGATGTTTAATTACTATTTGGAGCATTGAGATCACTAGACGAGGGCTTAATGAACTCATTTTTGTAAAAACCTCAAATTCGACCAAAATCGACATTTTTCACTTGTTTTGCCTGTAGCTCGTAATTAGCCTGTGCGCATTCCGAATCATTTTGCAAGCACGGGACACATATATTCTTCAGAATATTTCCCAACCTTTGCTTTGGCAACAGCTTCCATGTTGCTGGAAAGATCATCAATCTCCATTTTGTATTCACTCTTCTCCTTCTCAAGCTTCTGCTTGACACGCTGCAGGTTGTCGATTTGCTCTCCCAGCTCGGCCACACTGTCTGCCTGCTTCTTGCGGAGGGCAGCAGCTGTAGCTTCATGCTGGAGGGTGGACTCTTCAAGATCACGACGCAGCTTCTGGAATTCAGCTTCACGCTTCTTATTCATCTCGATCTGAGCAGAATTGGCTCCTCCAGCCTCCTCAAGCCTCTCACTGATCTCCTCAAGTTCCCTGGAGAGATCAGCTCTCTGTTTCTCAACCTTGGCACGAGCAGCACGCTCAGCCTCAATCTCTTCCTCCAGTTCCTCAATGCGAGCCTATGGTGGAAAATAGTTCATTAGATTTTGGGTGATAATGATCATAATGTTTGAAAAAAATTTCAAAATACCTGAAGCTCCTTGATCTTCTTTTGGATTTGAGCACCCAGAGATTGTTCATCTTCTATCTTGCTAAGCAGCTGGCTTGTTTCAAAGTCTTTCCTGTGGGTGTTCAACAATAAGTAGTTTGTAAAAAAAAAAAAAAAAAAAAAACGATAACACAACAATAAAAGTTTACAATGTTTTCAAAGATTTTATGCTTTAATTACTTTTTTATTTTCTCATCAGATTGCTGCTTTTCATTCTCCAGGTCCATGACGGACTCTTGTGATAATTTCAGGTCTCCTTCAAGCTTTCTCTTGGCTCTCTCCAGGTCCATGCGGAGCTTCTTCTCTTGTTCAAGGGAACCCTCAAGCTACAGGGAAGTGATATATAAAATATGGAAGGGCTCCGAGCTTGAAGTTTGGCCTGAACCTAGAGAACTCCCCCCGGTTGTGATAGGAATGGTTAGAACTAGAAGTGAGGAGATGGGGTGGTGGAGGAATGCTGATAAACTGTTAATGAACAGAGGTAAGTATGCTGTATATATACCTCTTATCATTAATTGAGTTGATTAACTGAATGCGCTCCTCTTGTGTTAATTAGGTTAAATATCTGAGCGTGCTTCTCCCGAACTTTGTTAATAAAACATAATTTAATATAATTAATTTAGATAATCAACTCACATCATCAACTTGCTGCTCAAGTTTTGTCTTGGATTTGGTCAAGGTGTTGACTTTGTCCTCCTCAGCCTGAAGATCATCCAGTGTCTGCTGATGTGCCTCTTGGAGGGCTTTCTTCTCCTTCGTAAGCTTAGCAAGGCTCTCATCCTGAGATGTCATTTCCTCAGTCAAGTTCTTGACCTGTGTAATTTTTTGTTTCAAGTGAGGTTATATTTTACAATTTATATTCTATATCAATATATAAGACAGAGATTAAGTCTAATCTTAAACCAACTCAGTCTCCAACCTTATTCTCAGTGGCATGTTTCTCCTTCTCCACTTTAGCCAAGGTGAGCTCCAGGTCATCAATGTCTTTCTTCAGCTCAGAGCACTCGTCCTCCAGTTTCCTCTTTTTGGCTGTCAGTTCAGCATTGATTTCTTCCTCATCCTCCAGTCTTTCAGTTGTCTCTTTGAGTTTACCTTCAAGCTGGATTTTGCTCTTGATCAGGCTCTCACACCTCTCCTCGGCATCTGAGAGATTCTCAGTTTCCTGTTAGTAAAATAGAGTGCTATTTCATTGGAAACTACATTGCTCATTTTAATGGAGCCAAAATCAGTTAATTCAAATAAAAAAAAAATACTCACAGATGCTACTTGCAGCTGCAGATCATTTTTCTCTTGCAGCAGTGATACCATCTTCTCTTCAAGCTCCTTCTTTTTGGCTTCAGACTTAGTCAAAGCCTCTTTGCATTTTTCAAATTCCTCTTTCATGCCTGCCAGCTCCTTCTCAGTCTCGGCACTCTTCAGCATGGGCTTAATCTTGTAGTAAACTTTCATCCATGGCCAGTGTTTGACATTCATGAATGAGCGGATGTTGTATTGGATAGTGTAAATGGACTCCCTGTCAATAATTCATCATTAAATGGCATAATCATCATTATTTACTGTTTACACAGTTATCATTGATGTCACCTTTTCTCATGACAATACTCACCTCCTCTCCGTCATTTTCACATACTCCTTCCTCATCACGTAGCCACGGCAGAGAGCCTGAGTCATTGTGACCAGAGTAGCCAGTTTCTCATCACGCATCTCCTCAAGAGTACCAAGAAGACCAGCTTTGAAGAACACCTAAATTTATGTAAAACAATAAATCAAAAGATATTGATTTAACCTGTATAGGCTAAATGATCATAATCAGTGAATCCTTGAAAGTTCACTGCTGAATATGAACCTTTGTGTGTCCAAATCTGTACTCGTCATGAGCAATGTCGATGGATCCTAGGAGTTTCTCACTGGCCTTCTTGTTATCCATAAACTGTCCTTCAGGGATAACACCGGCATTCAGCACCTTATATCTGTGGAAAATTGATCAAAATACTTAATGTCTTTTAATTAGGAGCCTCCTACAGGAAATGGTATTTTCATGTGGTCTAATTTACCTCTGCTTAAAGTCACCGTATTGGATTCTGCTGGGGAAGCCCTTTCTGCAGATTCTGATACCCTCCAGTACACCATTACACCTCAGCTGGTGGATAACCAGGAAGTTCTCCATGAGACCTATAATGAACAGTTTACACCATGAACTTGGTAAATTAACTTCATCATGTATATTGAGTGCCAGAATTTCTGTCATGACAACTCTCGGAGTGTTTGGCATGGTATTGGGTTTGACAATGTTGTATGTTTGGTCTTGGCAGAATAGATCTGCTACGCTGCTGCTGCTGTACAATATAGTGTACATGAATTACCTGTAGCAGATCTATACAGGTGGAGCTGGGGAAGGTGGAGGGTTTCTGAAGCGCTGCTAAGGCAATGCTACCAAAATATTTTGAAGGTTGAGCACGCAAGCTCATTGGCTACTGATACAGCAGAAACCAATCAGCTGTGCCCTATAGATAATGATGTGATTACGAGCAGGTTGATTTAAAGGACTTATTAGCCTACGCCATCTAGAGTTTCATGGCAGAACTTTGTATATCTTAAGCCTTTTAATACTTTACCTGGAGTCTTGGACTCATTAGGAATCAGACAGCGCACAAAGTGAGGGTGAGTGCTCCTCAAGTTGGTCATGAGTTTGCCCAAGTTCTCCTGTGGAGAATAGAAAAGGGTTGGCATGCTTTGTATTTCATTTTTTTCCCTCAAGTACAGCAATATTGCTGTGATGTCATCTTTATACATACCCTGAACTGGGAGGACACAGTCTGCATGGATCCACCCTTCTTCTTGCCGGCCTTTTTAGTAGTATCTATTGAGATACAAATTTAAAGCAATGTGTATAAATGCAAAATCAAGAAAAAAAGTTTGGTCAAATAGTTTTTTTTTTTTTTTTTTTTTTTTTTTTCTTTACCCTCAACAACAGCTGGGTAAAGAGAAGCCAGCAGTTTGTTAGAAGACTTCTGGTACAGCTGCAGAACAGATTCATTCAATGGATCCTTGTTTTTGTCCAACCAGCCAGTGATGTTGTAGTCCACAGTTCCAGCGTAGTGAACCAGGGAGAAGTGGGCTTCAGCCTTGCCTTTGGCAGGCTTTGGTTTCTGGAAAGCATTGCTTTTGCCAAGATGCTGATCATGCAGCTTGTTCTTGAAGGAAGTGTCTGAAGCCTTGGGGAACATGCACTCCTCTTCAAGGATGGAGAAGATACCCATGGGCTGTTTATAAAAGAATGTTGTTTATTACAAAAAATATGACAATTTGAGAATAGACAATGGAAATGAATAAATTCATTAAAAACCTTCTCAATGAGCTCAATGCAAGAAGCCAAGTCCATGCCAAAGTCAATGAACTCCCAAACAATGCCCTCCTTCTTGTACTCCTCTTGTTCCAGCACAAACATGTGGTGGTTGAAAAACTGTTGCAGTTTCTCATTGGTGAAGTTGATGCACAGCTGCTCCATGCTGTTGTACTGGAGGAAAAAATAACAGAAACATTTACTGACTTCTGAATATGATTCAATTTGACATAAAAATAAATAAAATAATCATTCTTACATCAAAGATCTCAAAGCCAGCAATATCCAGCACGCCAATGTAGAAATTTCTTTGTTGTTTTGTGTCCAACATCTGGTTGATACGAATGACCATCCACAAGAACATCTTCTCATAGATAGATTTGCCCAAGGCGCTAACAGAGTTGTACACCTGTAGAATAGATATTTAATTCTGCTTCTGCAATAATTAGCCAGATTTTTTGATTGAACACATGGACATGCTGGAAATGTTACTATACCTGTGCCACAGTCTGGCCTTTGGTCACAAACTCATTTCCGACCTTGACTCTGGGGTAGCACAAACCCTTTAGCATTTCAGCGGAGTTCAAACCCAGAAGGTAGGAGATTTTGTCAGCCTCTGTTAAATACATTTTAAAATTAATTGTCTTAGCTCTATAGAGTCTTTTGTGTATGTGTAAAATTATAATAAATCAGGCAACAGGCACTTTTACTTTTATTTTTAGATTTATTGATATGCACAGCAATGCACACTTCTAGTTTATATTTACACTAAACATTTTACACACGGTCGATGCAGCTATTACTATTTTAAAGCCCAGGATAAAATAGAAGCATTAAGACTGGTCTCAAGATATACTGCAAAAAGCACACAAGTCTCACCCTCTGTGCCATCAGGCTCAGCTTGCTCCTCACGCTGCTTCTGCTTAAACTTCATGTTACCATGATGAAGCACAGCTCCAGTGAACTTGTAGATGCCCATTTTCTCCTCATTACTAAAGCCGAGAATGTCAATAGCACTCTGTAAATTACAGAGAAGAATGAGATTTATGATTTTCCATATTTATATAGAATAATTCAATATATTTAAACAGCAATGACTCACATCAGTAGCATCCAGCTCCTCTTTATCATCAATGCTGGCCACTGTGATCTGACCCTGACTGCACATGGGGAAGTCATAAGGGTTGGTGGTAAGGAGCGTCATTTCTGTAAAATACACCGATTTTTAAAAGAGTATCTTACAATATTAATATTAGTATAATATTAGTATCTTACAACATTGAAACATTGAATGAAATATGTGCACTTACCAATCAGCTCAGGCTTATGGTTGGTCATCATCTGGTAGAAGATGTGGTAGCCTCTCTCATCTGGAAGCTGGAATGACACTCTAGACTTCTCCAGCAGATCTGTTGAGAGAATGTACTTGAGTCACAATCATCTGAAGAGTGACAGACAAAGACAAATGTGCAGGATGGATCAATGAAATCGTGTCCACCTACATGTCTCAATGTCAGCACTAGCCAGTTTTCCAGTTGTACCGAAGTGAATTCTGATAAATTTACCCTGTTTAATACAAAATAGCATAATACATAAAAAATAATAATCTCTTTATAGAAAAATCTAACACAACTGACCATCTGTACAGTAAATAAACAGTGGTTAACTTACAAAACGAGAGGAGTTGTCATTTCTCACAGTCTTGGCATTACCATAAGCCTCAAGCAGAGGGTTGGCAGCAATGATCTGGTCCTCAAGAGAGCCCTGAGATGTTTGAAGAGTTTTCAGTTATTTAATATTTCATGTCTAAAGGCTGTTTGCAGGCATTTCACAAATTCACATATCATATAGTTTGTGTAAATCAACATCTTTCAAAATAATATATATCACATAGTATTGTATCGCATACAGTACCTTTATCTTACCCTCCTTCTTCTTTTCACCACCTGATACTGCAACTGTGGCAAAGTACTGGATGACACGTTTGGTGTTCACAGTCTTTCCAGCACCGGATTCTCCGCTGGTTTATGAGAGATTAGAAAACAGAAGATTAAAAGACATCTAGACTTTTCAAAGTATATTCAGAAGTTCATTTCTAAATTCTATTTTGTAAATATCTCCATAAAGATTTGTCATCTACATTATACTTTCAATTTTTAATTTTTGTCATGGTCTGAGATTAAATGAAAATACTTACGTAATCAGGACAGACTGGTTTTCTCTATCTGTTGATTGTAATTTGTAAAATATCCAGTAAATACTTCTTATATTAACAGCATCATCTATTTCACCCTAAAGAATTCTATATAATTCAATACCATAATGTCTTACCAGTCTGCATAAACTGATAGGCGTTGTCAGAGACAGAGAAGATGTGGGGTGGGGCCTCCATACGCTTTTTGCCTCTGTAAGCAGTCACCACTTCTGGATCATACACTGGGAGCATCTTGTAGGGGTTCACAGTTGCACAGAAGAGCCCAGAGTAGGTCTGAAATGAGTAGAGAAGTGGTCAGATTGCTACAACACAGACAAAATGAACTTAAATGCTTTTTTATGTTGTTTCAGAACCTACGTAGATCATCCATGCAGCATAACGCTCTTTGAGGTTATACAGCACAGAGGCTTCATTGAGATGGGTCATCATGGCCATGTCCTCAATCTTGTCATACTTGGGAGGATTCATTGGGTAGACATCTTCTTCCTTAGCAACTCTCTCCTATAAATTTGATAAATTAGATATTAGATATAAAAGAAAACAATGTAATAATAATTAAATGAGCATCTACATGAAATGGAAATTAAAACTTACCTCCTGAGTGTCAAGCAAAACAACTGTGACTTTGTTACCATCTTTGCTCTTGATTGTTCCCTTGAGGTACAACTCTTTGACATCAGCCACATAGCAGGCAGTCTTGGCATCAAATGGTTTGCTTTGAGCCTCGATTCTCTCCCTCTCAGGCTTACGAAGGTAAATGGCAGCCTTGCCATACGCGGCCATCTCCGCGTCCGTACTCATGGTGGCGGCTTACTAAAGAGAGAAAAGATAAAATTATCCATTAAAAATTTCATAAATATTCCATGTAACAACAAAGGCAATACTCATGAAATGAAACGTCTCGGTTACAAAGGTAACCCTCGTTCCCTGAAGGAGGGAACGGAGACGTACGTCGGACAGACCGACGAATAGGAATCCTATTCGTCGGTCTGTCCGACGTACGTCGAACGTGACCGACTGAATGGGAACACATGAATTGTGTTAGGAAAGAGACATATTCCTAAGTTTAGGCTTACACATGAATACAGACACATAAAACAATACTAGATAAACTTTTAGATAGCAAGCAAGAAGCAGGTAAGGGGCCCATTAAAGGCAAAAATGTCGACTGAAGATTTTTTCCATTATAATTTAATATTTTATGATGAAATTTAGGCCTTTCTATTTTTATGCAAATGCCATCATGAATTGTGATAGCAACACTGTATGCCAATTTTGAATTTAATTGAATTTAATCAGAACAACAGTTCTGTAGTTAGAGCCAATTTCATGTTTTGCTCTATTAGCATGAATGCAAGTATGGACAGTTTGTGATGCTATAGGGGGTTTGAGTTAGAGACTCCACATTTGCAGTGTTTCATGTTCAGACTGTCCTCTATGTTTGTGCCAAATTTGTATAACTTTCCCACAAGCGGTTCTGTGGGCTCTTATAGACTCAAAAGTGGAAGAAGAAAAACAGAATATAATAACACGATAAAAAAACAAACAAATACAATAGGTGCCTATGCTTGGCTCCTAAAAATACAATAAATAAAGGGTCAATGGGACCCAGTCCTTAAATTAATAGTACTAAAACATTTAAACATATTTCTTTGTAAATAAATTACACACGTTTTTAAAAGCAGCATGCTTCACCAGTTTTCATCTATGATACAGACTATAACAACTGTTTTCCTCTACCTAGTCCTTAAATTAATCGTACTAATACATTTAAACATATTTCTTTGTAAATAAATTACACACGTTTTTAAAAGCAGCATGCTTCACCAGTTTTCATCTATGATACAGACTATAACAACTGTTTTCTTCTACCCTAATCCACACACTGAATCAAACTCACTTGCCGTTTGTCCTTGAGACCAGATGAAATTTTCACTACCCTTGAATTAAAAAAAAAAAAATCAATTTATCAATGTATTAATATAAATAAAAACACAATTACTTTAAGTACAGATGCATAAGTGATGATGATAAAATGCCTTTCAGTCACAGTCAGCACAGGCTCTTACCACTGGATGGAACTTCTGAGGTCTTCTCTGCATCTCTTCTGGTCTATCCTCTTGGCTTTTATAGAGGTTGTTCATGCACACCAAGCAGAATCTATACATGGGCATATATTCTGATTTATGATGAGCTTTCTTGACCCACTATTAGAAATTTATGGACAGACACACAGACATCCTATCTGATGGAATCAGTCATAATTCAAACCTTTATTGCTTAAATATTTCTCTGACTACTGTCCAGCTAAGGTCACAGCTTCTATCTCAAAGTTCATGTGTTATTATTTATTTTTAGTCTATTAATAACATATGACACACACTGAAGTAAATAAATCCTTTTTTGGGAAGAGGGTACATTCGGAACTCATGAGAGTTGGTACATGAATGACCCTTAGCATTTTCTTGGCAGTTAGGCACATCTTGTTTTTTTTGTTTTTTTAAAAAGTGCTTAATACAACCACACCGCAATAGGTTAGTTCCACAGAGGTAAAGCAAGAGCTGTAGTGTGATTTTCTCACTATTTATTAAAAACAGTGATGATAAAAAAAAAATATTCAAAACAAAAAGTATTCTTGAAAAGCATTTGTTTCTTCCTTTCTTTTTTTGAATCAGAAAACATTTCACCTTTTCACCCATGACAATTCTTGTAGCAGGCTATTGTGTCAGCATATATAGTTTAAGAATGTACAAGAATATAGAAAAATACTGGAAAATATGTCTAATACAGTGAAAACACATAATAAATGGCTGTTTTTCTTTGTAAAAGAAAGCCAGTGGTGCTAAAAAAAAAAATGGCACGTTCCCATCCTGCAAAAATCCCTTTGTTACCATTTCTGCAAATGTTCAAAGGTTACATGTCTTGGTCTTCAACAGCCACAGTCTAAACCTCAGCCACATGGAGATTAAAATGAGTTTGAGATTCAAAATCACAATATGTTCACCACTGGGTGGTCAAAGCCAGCAAACAATGCTATAGAATGTAACACACTACACGACTTATAAAATCTGAACAGATTTTATGACACTAGGCATCAAAAACTTGCCAACTTTGTAATAGTTGCAAAGGAAAAACTGCATCATACACTAAACAACTGAGAATCACATACTAGACTTTCACATCATTCAGATCACAATAATCTCAGAAACACGTGCCTTCTTGCCTTGTTGCACGGTAGCAACCATCCAGAACACCCTAAAAACAACACCTTTGAAACACCTAACAACACCTTTGAAACCACCCAGAAGACCCTAGCAACCGCATAGCAACACACTACCAACCACCCAGAATACCCTAGTAACCGCATAGAAACACCCTAGCAACCTCCCAGAACACCCTAGTAACTGCATAGCAAAACCCTTGAAACACAGAGAGTACCCTAGCAATCACATAGCAACACCCTAGCAACCACCCAGAAAACCCTAGCAACTGTGTAGCAACACCCTAGCAACCACCCAGAACACCCTAGCAACCATGTATCAACGCCATTGAAACCACCCAGAGTACCCTAGCAACCACATAGCAACTCCCTAGCAACCACCCCGAGTACCCTAGCAACCACATAGCAACACTCTAGCAACCACCCAGAGTACCCTAGCAAACGCATAGCAACACCCTAGCAACCACGTTGAACACCCAAGCAACACCATAGCAAAACCCTATCTTCCACAGAGAACACCCTAGCAACTGTGTACATATGCCCTTGAAACTACACTGATCAAAGAAAATGCATAGCAACATCCTAGCAACCACCCAGAACACCCTAGCAACAGTGTAGCAACGCCCTTGAAACCAAACTGAAACCCCTAGCAACTGCATAGTAATACCCTTGAAAATACAATGAACTCCCTAACAACCGCATAGCAACACCCTAGCATACACAAAGAACACCCTAGCAACTGTGTACATATGTCCTTGAAACCACACTGATCACCTTCGCAATTGTGTAGCAATGCACTTGAAACCACCCAGAGTACCCTAGCAACTGCATAGCAACACCCTAGCAACCACCCAGTATAACCTAGCAACAGTATAGCAATGCCCTTGAAACCACAATGAACACCCTAGCAACCACCCTGAGTACCCTAACAACCACATAGCAACATCCTAGCAACCACCCAGAACACCTTAGCAACCATGTAGAAATGCCCTTGAAACCACAATGAACACCCCAACAACCACATAGCAACAACCTAGCAACCACCCAAAACACCCTAGCAACACCCTAGCAACCACCCAGAACGCCCCAGCATGTGTAGCAACGCCCTTGAAACCACACTGAACACCCTAGCAACCACCCTGAGTACCCAAGCAACCACATAGCAACACCCTAGCAACCACCAGAACACCTTAGCAACCATGTAGCAATGCCCTTGAAACCACAATGAACACCCTAACAACCGCATAGCAACACCCTAGCAATAACTCAGAACACCTTTGCAAATGTGTAGCAACACCTAGCATACACCCTGAGTATCCTAGCAACCACATTGCAACACCCTAGCAACCACCCAGAACACCCTAGCAACCGCATAGCAACCACCCTGAGTACCCTAGCAACTGTGTAACAACACCCTAGCAATCACTCAGAACACCCTAGCAACCATGTATCAACTCCATTGAAACCACCCAGAGTACCCTAGCAACCGCATAACAACACCCTAGCAACCACCCTGAGTACCCTAGCAACCACATAGCAACACTCTAGCAACAACCCAGAGTACCCTAGCAACCGCATAGCAACACCCTTGCAACCACTCAGAATACCCAAGCAACAGCATAGCAAAACCCTAGCATACACAAAGAACACCCTAGCAACTGTGTACATACGTCCTTGAAACCACACTGATCACCTTCGCAATCGTGTAGCAACGCCCTTGAAACCACCCAGAGTACCCTAGCAACTGCATAGCAACACCCTAGCAACCACCCAGTATAACCTAGCAACAGTGTAGCAATGCCCTTGAAACCACACTGAACACCCTAGCAACCACCCTGAGTACCCTAACAACCACATAGCAACATCCTAGCAACCACCCAGAACACCTTAGCAACCATGTAGAAATGCCCTTGAAACCACAATGAACACCCTAACAACCACATAGCAACACCCTAGCAATGACCCAGAACACCCTAGCAACTGTGTAGCAACGCCCTTGAAACCTCATAGCAACACCTTTGCAACCACATAGAAATGCCCCTGGAACCACCCAGAGTACCCGAGCAAGCACATAGCAACACCCTAGCAACCACCCTGAGTACCCTAGCAACCATATAGAAACATCCTAGCAATGACCCAGAACACCCTAGTAACTGTTAGCAATGCCCTTGAAACCACATAGCATCACCCTAGCATCCACACTGAGTACCCTAGCAACCACATAGCAACACCCTAGAAACCACCCAGGACACCCTAGCAACCGCATAGCAACACTCTAGCAACCACCCTGAGTACCCTAGCAACCACATAGCAACACTCTAGCAACCACCCAGAGTACCCTAGCAACAGTATAGCAACGCCCTTGAAACCACACTGAACACCCTAGCAACCGCATAGTAACACCCTAGCAACCACCCTGAGTACCCTAACAACCACAAAGCAACACCCTAGCAACCACCCACAACACCTTAGCAATTGTGTAGCAATGCCCTTAAACCACAATGAACACCCTAGCAACTGCATAGCAACAACCTAGCAACCACCCAGAACACCCTAGCAACAGTATAGCAACGCCCTTGAAACCACACTGAACACCCTAGCAACCGCATAGTAACACCCTAGCAACCACCCTGAGTACCCTAACAACCACATAGCAACACCCTAGCAAACACTCAGAACACCTTAGCAACCGTGTAGCAATGCCCTTAAACCACAATGAACACCCTAGCAACTGTGTAGCAACGCCCTTGAAACCACACTGAACACCCAAGCAACCGCATAGCAAGACCCTAGCAAACATCCAGAACACCCTAGCAACCGCATAGCAACACTCTAGCAACCACCCTGAGTACCCTAGCAACCGAATAGCAACACCCTAGCAACCACCCAGAACACCTTAGCAACCACGTAGCAATGCCCTTGAAACCACAGTGAACACCCTAACAACCGCATAGCAACACCCTAGCAACCACCCAGAACACCCTAGGAACCGCATAGAAACTACCCTGAGTACCCTAACAACCATATAGCAACACCCTATCAACCACCCAGAACACCCTAGGAACCGCATAGAAACTACCTTGAGTACCCTAACAACCATATAGCAACACCCTATCAACCACCCAGAAAACCCTAGGAACCGCATAGAAACTACCCTGAGTACCCTAGCAACCACATAGCAACACCCTACCAACTGCCCAGAATAAAATGCTCTGATACCAAAAACTGATACCACGCGGCGTGTACAGTACAGTCCCAAAAGTCTAATTCGCCGCTGGTTCCCTTTCGATACTTTACTCGTACTGCGTCGCTAGGGGGTGGGGAAAACTCCTTTTCTCCGATTACTGAAGCCTTTTTCAATCACAGCAGTGCATCTGCACTGCCATTGGTTCAAAAAAATGTACAGAAATGAACCAATGACGGCGCGGCAGAGCCCGCAAAATTGGGCTCCTTTACTGTGGTGAGCTTTCGTTCCTCCTTAAAAGCCCAAAATTAACATCCAAATCAACCAAATAAGTGAGTGCTGTAAAATGCAGTCTACTGTTGCTAAACTGTGGGACATGTTTGACATTAAACAGTGTTAGTAAAGCACATTAAGCCACAAAAGAGACACTGTTGCCCAGGCGGCTTTCAGTCTGCACGCTCCAAGTCAGGGCAAAACGCTGATAAGCAAATGGGCTTCGGATGCACACACACAAAAATGTCAAAATGCCTTTTTGGAGAGTATTCATGTAAACACAGTGGGTTATGTGTAAAGTAAAACGTACATAGCTGAAAAAGAAAAAATATGTAACAGTACATTGGATCCATGCTTTAGCTCTTAAAGTGACAGCAGCCTAATATACCTGCTGCAGTCTGTCATTAATGATAATCAAATTCCATTTAGGTTCAAAGAGGATGTGAACAAAAGCCATTCAACTGCCTAATCTAAAAGACAGGTGCAGAGTCAGTGGCTGCGTATGAAATCTTAAAAATGCTCCCTTCAGAAGATGCATTCCAAGGTAGGAAGGCATCAAGCCACGTCTGATTCCAATATTCACTCCCTTCGTTTCTCCTGAGAGACTGTCAGGATTTACCAGACTCAAGAGATGAGAAGAGGTGTAACTCAGTTTCAGGTAATTTATTGAACAGTATGTGCAGAAACAGGCAAGGCAAAGCAAGGCAATTTTATTTATATATCACATTTCATACACAATGGTAATTTAAAGAGGAAACAAATCAATAAGAATAAAAATGGAATGCATAAGAAATAAAAATAACAGTAAAAACAGACAATACCCCTATTTGGATGGAAGAGTCAGGGAGTTTCAGTCAGAATATTTGTAGCCACCAGGGCTAACTCAACTTTGTTTTCCGTCAGAGAGGATCTAAACGGATCTATCCATGAGGACTGGTGTGATATGCTCATATTTTCTGGTTCTGCTCAGAATCCTGGCAGCTGTTTTATGGTCTTTTTGGGAAGGCCGGTGAGGAGTCCATTACAATAATCCACCCTGCTGGTGATGAAAGCATGAACAAGTTTCTCTAAGTCTTGACTGGAGACAAAGCATCTAATTCTTGCTATATTTTTGAGATGATAGTATGCTGATTTAGTTATTGCTTTTACACGACTACTGAAACACAGGTCTGACTCCAAAGTCACACCAAGATTCCTGACTTGATTTTTAGTTGTTTGACCCCTAGAGTGAAGATATGCGTTCACTTTCAGAACTTCATCTTTGTTTCCATATGCAATGACTTTTGGCACATCCAGTTTTTAATTTCATCAATGCATTGACACAGGGAGTAAATGGGGCTATAATCGTTAGGTGATAGGGCAAGGTAAATCTGGGCGTCATCTGCATAGCTGTGATATGCAATTTGGTTATTTCTCATTATTTGGCTCAGTGGCAGCATATATATGTTGAACAGGAGCAGTGCAAGTATTGAGCCTTGAGGGACTCTGCATGTCATGGATGTCCACTCAGACGTATGGTTACCGATACTCACATAATAACCTTTCCCTTTTAAGTATGACCTGAACCATTTAAGGACCATCCCAGAAAGCCTGACCCAGTTTTCCAGCCTGTCAAGAAGTATGTTGTGATCAACAGTGTCAAACGCAGCACTGAGGTCAAACAGTACCAGCACTGATATTTTACCTGTATGTGTTTAGGCGAATATCATTTATTATCTTTATGAGCACTGTCTCTGTGCTGTGATGCGGTCGGAAACCAGATTGAAAGTTGTCGAGGTATCCATTCAAGCTTAAGAATTTGTTCAGCTGATTGAAAACAACTTTTTCAATGACCTTGCCTATGAAAGTAAGATTTGAGATTGGTCTGTAGTTGTTCAAAATGGTGTTATCCAGATTGCTCTTTTTCATCAGGGGCTTAATAACTGCAGTTTTCAGGGAGTTTGGAAAGGTCCCAGAAAGAAGTGAAGCATTTACGACCCCTAAGAGATCAAGAGCTTTTAAACAGTTAAACACACTTTTGAAAAAAGATGTGGGAAGTACGTTAAGGGCGCAGGTTGATGTTTTAAGGTGCTGTATTGTTTCTTCCAAAATTTTAGCATCAATTGTTTCAAAAACAGACATAATAGCTACTTTCTGAGTTTGTGATCTGATCTGTTTTACCCCAGTGCAGCTCAAGGATGTGCTGATCGCCTTTCTGATATTAATGATTTTCTCAGAGAAGAAGGAAGAAAACTCACAGCATTTGCAGCCTGAGATCATTTCACTGGGAATCTGATTTGGGGGGGTTTGTTAGTCTCTCTACAGTAGCAAAAAGAGTGCGGGTGTTGTTGAAGTTGCTGTTTATAATATCTGAGAAAAAAGGTCTGTCTAGCTTTGCCTAGTTCACAGGAGCAATGTCATCTATAACATTCTTGACTTTTGAGTTAAAAGAATCAAGGAGAAAATCAACAGAGTCGGCAGATACGCTTGGTGTTAAAGATATAGCCTTCATAAACAGCACACTAGTGTTCTCATTTAAGCATCATTTTTTGACTGAGATAGATCTAGATTCAACTGTAGGAGAGATCAATATATCAAAGAAAATACAGAAATGATCAGATAGCGCTTCATCCTTAATAACAATGGATAAAATGTTTAGACCCTTACTGATAAGTAAATCTACAGTGTGTCCACGATTGTGTGTGGGTCCATGTACATGCTGAGTCAGATCAAAAGTGTTCAAAACAGTTATGATTTCTTTTGCCATATTAAATTCTGCATTATCTATGTGGATATTAAAGTCACCAGTAATGGCAAAACAGTCAAACTCTGAGGAAATTGTTGATAACAGTTCTGTAAAGTCCTCAACAAAGGCTGGAGAGTATTTTGGAGGCCTGTAAATAACGATAAATGCGTGAAGCACCTTTTAACACAATACCCAGATATTTGAAAGACAAGTAATCACCAAATTTGCTTGCATTGATAGACATCTTTAAATAGAGCAGCTACATCTCCACCTCTCCTAACAGCTCTGCAGACACTCATAAAAGTAATGTTTGAGGCTGTTTCATTGAGGACTGCAGCGGTCTTCTGGCCACGTTTCATTTAGAAGCATAAAATCTAGGTTGTTTGTTGTTATTAAGTCAATGATTAGAAGTGATTTATTTTTAAGTGAGCGGATGTTTGAAAAATGCTAACTTAACAGTCTTACTTTCTGTCTCCACAGTAATCTTAGCTTGACGTGTAATAGGCAGCAGATTAGATGGGTTTGCCAAACGGCTTGAGAAGGCATTAGGCTTTCTATCACGTAATAAATCAGAAATAAAGAAATCAACAGCCACACTGGGTTAACAGAACCCAGAAACAGGTGAAACATGTATCAAAAACAGGTGAAACATGTGTCAATTTACGTTCAATGTAATATGCAGATGAATAACTTGGAATGTCTTACTAGGTCCCAAGCAGATCGCTGGAGAACATAAACAGGAGATAAATCCACAAGACAAGTTTGCAGGTAAGGGGGTCTGAGACCTTGATGTGGCCAGAACTAAGACTGAGTGAATGTGTGTGCCTTTTGAAGGGGAACTGATTGGTGTGGTGATGAGGACGAGGTGCAGGTGATTAGTAACCATGGCAACACAACACTTGGAAAGTACAGGAGGGGGTTAAAGAGCGGATTTCAGATATAGCGGATTCCACTATCTCAGTGACCTTCCCACTCTTCTTGTTGCTGTTCATGTGGGAAAAGAGTGTAGATGTCTGGTCCAACGCAACACCATGGGACCTCACTTTGGGACTCTGCAACGCTGCGGGACTCCTCAAGGCAGGGACTCAACACATCAAGCCACGTTGTAACTTTCCACCTGGGAGAGGTCTCTGCCGACATCTTCATCACCATGGAACCATGGAACCATCAAGACTTTCCTCCGAGACTGCATCTGGATGCTCATTCAACGGCTAAGGCATTGCAAATATTGAACATTTAACTAACTAAACAGAGGTTTAGTCCAAGCTGTAGACCCCTTGCTACCAGGGTGCTTTAAATTAAGAAACTGATGGTGTTTGTTTGTTTTGTTTTTTTGTGTTTTTCAGGTGGTTAACAGACACTTACATTTCCATGGCCTCATTCCCCTGTTTCTGTTTCATTTGTTCACTTTCACCATTTTACCCATGTATGTGTGATTGTGTGTATGTGTTTGTTTAGACTAGTTATATGTTCATGATTTATCTACATAAAACTTGTGAACTTGTAAATTGTGAACATTTACATTTGTATTGATTCTGTGATCACTGCTTGCAAAACAAAGTTTCTTTAACAATGTGATCACAGCTACATGCTCTGAGTAGTACTGTACCTAGTAAGAAAGAGTTATTTTTCTGAGAGTTGATAGCCACCTTGGGAGGAGCAGTAGCAGTCGCTGCCACTTTGGAAGAAGCAGGAGAAGTGTATGCAGCCCAAACACACAAAACGGCAGTTGCCATCACAGGAAGCACAGCTGATGGTGGAAGTACCTCTGTGACCACTGGACTCTGAAGCGCTGGGACCAGCGGACTTGGGACCAACAGATTTGAGAGCTCTGGGATCACTGGACTGGGGAGTTTTGGGACCACCTGACTGGGGAGCTCTGGGACCACTGGTAACATTTTTACAGATGCACGGACTGACTTCATGGGAGGATCCGCTACCTTGGATGCCAGCCCCAAACGTCTCCCTCTGTGTGCTGGGGTCAATTTGGTGTCCAGACTGGAGGATGAAGAGGACTCTGGGATGAGCTCTGAGGCTGGAGCAGTCTCTGGAGACTCAGGGGCAGGCGTGAGGTGGGGTAGGATCCACTTAGCAGGAGGGCATAGAGGATATACTGATCCAGTGTGCAGTTGTTTGTCTCCCAGGGCATCTGTGAAAACAAGGAAAAGAGCCATTAATGCCACTTCATTAAAATACAAGGCATTCTGTCAGGATTTACAAGACTCGAGATGAGAAGTGGTGTAACTCAGTTTCAGGTAATTTATTATTAATAATTGGGAAATAGACGGAAAAATACCTTACCCTCAGGAAAAAAAGCTTTGGCGGACACATGGCCTAAGACTGAGTGAGTATGTGTGCATTTTGAAGGGGAGCTGATTAGTGTGGTGACTGTGCCAGGTGCAGGTGATTAGTAACCTTGAACACTACAGGGAATGACTTGTTGCCTCGCTGCCCTGTCAGGCAATGACTTAGCAGGCAGTGTTTGCACACGAAAGTACCTCACAAAACTGATTTCAAACAGACTTCTGAGGCAGCATAACGATTTAATGATAGATAACAATGGATAACATTGATAGATTACATCAATAGTGATAGATAACAACAATGGAATGCTCAGGATTGTGGGATATCAAAGGTAGTGAAGGATACATCTATGCTGCCTTCAAAAACCTATCAGATTAAAGCATCTCAGGAGACAGGTTGTGGCACGATCATTGGATTCGGACGTGCCTTGTTACCTTCCTACCTCCTTATCCTGGCTGCGGAGGCAGCATTTTTCAGTTTTCGGACGCAGCTATACTTTCATCTGATTGATCCGATTGCCTTTGATATCCCACAATCCTGTGCATTCCATTCTGTGACAGTTGAGCTAAAAATAATAATAATAATAATAATGGGTGTGGCAAAAAATCACCTGACACTCAAAAGGAAGCTTCAGAAACAGTGAAAAGCATCAGCACTAATTATTTTGGATTCACTAGATCTTGTGCTGCACTCTTGCAATGTATACGGTAAAACCCAGTATACACTAAATGAATAGAAAGACAAAACTTGAAAGTTCCATTTTAAACAATAAGGAATAGGCATGGTGTAAATAACTCTGCACACAGACCTTTAGTAAGTTTGCTCTGAACTGCAAGGCCCAGACTAACATAAAATGGTACCCACACAAAATAAGTATTTTAATGTCAATTCTAAGTTACTGATCATAAATTACAATATCAAGGGTCATGTAATTATTTAATGGGTCTTTTGATAGCTAAATCAACAAGCAGCAAGTGCATGTCTGGACATGTATGAATGTGAAAGAAAATGTAATCAGTAGGACTAGGTAACAAGTCATTACATTTGAGAGTTTTAGCCATAAAAGAAAATATAAAGATTTGTCTATAGTTCATTCCCATTTAGCCAGCTGTTGAAAATGTACACAGTTTTATGATCTATGGGATACATGCTAGGGAAGGTAAAATGATTTTAGTTCATCATCTACCACTCAGGCAAAATCATGTGCTTGGAAAAGTTGTTTTACTTTACACACATACAGGAATACACTCATGTTGGTGTTTCCTTTTCTTATACATTGTTTTTACCTGTTGTTTAATAAGGCAAAATAATGCTTCTGGATTTCATGTACATTGTTGAAAAATCAGCTTATACAACCAATTGATATACACTGTGAACATGATCTGGAGGAATGAATTAGCAAAAGTTTATTTATGATTTGCATTTAATGACACAATGATCATTTGTAATCAGTTTATTATGTTATGTATTTTTGTGAACATTTAAAATAAAACACAACAGAATCTTCAAACAGGTTAAAACAGACATTCTTTGCACGGCTCCCTTTCTGAACTGACTGGGTCCTCTTCAGTGAACTTTCTGTCTGTCTGCCAGGTACAGTATATAAATAGAGCTTGAATATATCTACATCTGTTATAATGGTGAAGTTACAAATAATGAAAATTATTTAAAGCACACTTTCTTTGGAAGTGTAAGTGAGTAGTTTCACCTTTATTCATCTCTGTGGGTGGGAAAATTACAATGTTGTAGCAGCAAAACAATTCACAAAACAACAAGGTCAAAAATGTTTTGCATGCATGCCTGGAAAATGTACACTAGGTCAGAAGTATCCATATACTTATACATCCACAAATATATAATAGTAATAATAAAGTAATACCTTTAATAATAAAGTAATGAAAAAAATGCCAATCTAAATTCTACAGCATACAATAACATTCCAGAGAATTTTGGGCTTTCAACATTGAGGCAACTGTTCAGGCTTTTCTGTTTCAGCATGAAGGGTTCACATAGCCTACTGTTTATTCTTCTGTCTTCTTCTGGCTATCATAACAATAATTGCTTTTACTTAAACAAAGGAAGAGACACACAGACTCAAAAAATTGTGTATTTCTACCCAGATTACCAACAAACTCATCATCTGCAGGGAGAAACTGCCACTTAATTATACCAAAATAATGATGGATGTAAACTTTATAAAGACATCATTGAGGATTTTGAAGATATTTCAATTGGCCTTCATTACATCTGTTTTGAGTTTCTATTTTGTCTTTTATTTTGTTAAGTATTTATTCATGTTCAATTATTATTAATCTATTCAGCTACTAACATTGTCATTTTTGATACAATATCCAATATCAATAAAAAAAGGTCCTAATTGACATGACTTCTGGTCAGTTTTTTAAATGTAAAACAAAAATAGAGACTATAAGGTCTTGTAAGACCAGGCAGAGGGTAAAACATAATATCAGTAAATAATAATAATAAAAAAATAATATCAATAAAAATAAACTATTATTAAAAAGGTTCTTTACAAATCAGATAGTTCCAGTCCTTAATTATGATTGGCCGTTGTAAATTACTCTACAAACATACACCTGTGGCCTCATTACATCAGTATTACTGTGTGTGTTGCTTGGCAACCATTCCACATCTGAAGAACTACATTGCTTGGTGGAAGAATTTTTTTTTTATCAATAGCATTACATATTTGTGTCTGTGTTTATATTTTATGAAAACTTGTCAGGCAGGTGAAATAACCGTTTTATAAAGGTAAGAAGCCCAGTGAATCCGTGATTTACAGTAAATTTAGAACAGCTGAGAGGTTTTGAGGGTTTTACCAAAGCCTGGGGGTTTTACCTTAGCTGTTCTAAATTCACTGTAAACCATGGCTTCTTGGGGCTTATTGCTTATAACAATATATTGCTTATAATGCCATTAAGGTCATTTATAGCACAGTTCAAAGCATGGTTCTTTATGGGGAAAAAAGGGTTGCAAAAAGAGTTCTATTTGGCACCAAAAAGGGTTCTGCTATTGTTACAAGCCAAGGGACCCTAATCAGGTTATGTTTAGAATCATTTTTTCTTTAAGAGTAAACATACTAATGGCCATATAGACTAGTAGTGGATGCATGTGTGTATTCCTATGGGCAGAGGCTAGTCATCACAAAGGCTATGCACCTAAATCCTAATGAGCCTACTGCATTTTACATTATGGCATGCCTGGAAAATGTACACTAGGCCAGAAGTATCCATATACTTATACATCCATATACATATAACATCCTCATCTAAATAATGGGTTTGGCTATTTCAGTCATAAAAAAATACAAGTAATAATAAAAAGTAATGAAAAAAAATGCAAATCTAAATACTTCCGGTTTGGGGAAGTTCCACTCAAAAAGACTGAAACAAATCATTTCAAACCATAAGGATTGAAGCTGTGTTTACTGGAACGTTTCTAAAGCAGGTAAACACAATATTTATTGTCTGTCAAAATGATGGAAATCACTGAAATATTATCACTCAATGTTCCAGTTTATGAACATTTTTGATTAAGGTAATGTTACACAATACAGACTGCATAAAAGCTTTTTGTCTGGCAATGATTATCTACGTTGTCTTCAAACACCTTTTTGCCACATTCAAACATCTGTTTGCGATTATTTTATTTTATTTTTTTTAAATCAGCCATGGAGTAAACTTGCCCAAAGGCAAGGCAACTTAAGGCAAAGCTCAACTATATTACTGACCATTTAACTGAAAAGTTGGAACAGTGTTATTATGTTATCACATTGATTTCTCCTACTCATGCATAAACACACTTTTCTTTTTTGTTTCTTTTGTACTCATTGTAATTTTATACAAATCAATAACTACAATTCTGGTAGTCCAAAACAATGGCTCATTTATAACTTTTCAAAAATAAAACAGTAAAATATATCCAATAGACTTGCAATGAAAGAGGGGCCTGAGCAGATCTAATGAATTTCAAAGAGAATTTGGGGTAGGCTCGTTTGACTTGGGCCAGTATAGCAATCACCAAGCACACTCTAGCAACAGCATAGCAATATGCTAACAACCACTGAAAACACCTTACCAACTGGATAGTAACACTATGGAAAGCACCCAGAACAATCTAGCATTGTGGCAGTTAGGTTTCCTTGGACATGCACCACTGACATTTTCTTCCTGAAATTCTACTTACTTGCTTTTTCCATTTTTGAGCTTTTACAAAATGTATTTCTATGAGAGATTTACTGGCTTAAATTATTGCTAAAACATTTGATAAATAAAACACATTAAAAATGTTTCCTGAGTCAACATTCCCCATATACTCCACTTAAAGGCATTAATAACAAATGGTCACTGTGTGTTAAACCAGCTGTATCTGTTTTCCTGGGCAATAATGATGGAAATGTTTGTATACAATACATAGTATGTTTCTATAAAGAAACTGAAAAAAAAAGGAGAAATATTCACTGGGTTAAAAACTGTGATATATATGACTTTCCGCAGTCATATATATATATATATATATATATATATTAAGTACAGTTAGATAAATGCTCAACATTTACTGCCAGTTAGTAGTCAAAAAAAAAAAAAAATTTTAATAAAATTTTTTCCGTAATGAAATAAATACTAATTGGCTTTGAGTAATTAATTACTTTTGTCATTCCATGCAAAAGTTGGATGTTATTGAAAAAATTAAATATACTATGCTTTAAGCTCCTTACCACATTCAAAGCCATTTCCTTGATGTTTCAAAACTTGCTTGGCATCCTATTTGCACGTTCCTGCAAATGTTGCCAAATGTCAACTGTGACGACTGCCCTGTTGTGCCCTGCAGCTCAGTCTTGTCCGAGCCAAACAGTCTACAGAAACATGCACTAAATATATACTTGCTTTCTTGGCCATATCTCTTGTAGGACACGTTATATATGCCTGTGTGGTGCAAGAGGCTAAAAAAAATTTGGAGGGTGGGATCAATCCTTGTTCAATTATTGTGATTAATCCTATAGAAAAATATGCATTTAAAAATCAACCGCTATTCTGAATGTTGTCAATGTCTATGATGGTTACAACCCTGCCTGAAACTAAATAAAATAATAATAATTATGTAGTAACTTTTTCTTTATCTGAGGCAAAAAGTGGGTAAAGAAATATACAAGACATTTTCAATGTATGGTAGTGACAAGATGTTTGTAAGGGACAGTAGTGTGAATGACCTGTACATAGATGTGTATACATTCAGCCCTGAATTTCAGTGCCCTCAGAGTGTGTTCACAGTCCACTGTAATGAACCCTGTGTATGAAAGTACTGTCAGTAACGTGGCAAAACTTACTGGAGAAGAATGCAGTCAGGCAGCTTGGCTTCATAGACTCTTAACATTTAAAACACATTAAGATGGTTGAGAGGTTGACAACTTCACACCTGCTGTGTTTTTTACTGTTTTGGAATAGCTCTCATTGTGTAAATAGTCTGAGTTCAGCAGCTCATCAAGGCTTCTCTACAGCAATAACTGATAGCTACAAACCAGCCAACAACTATCAAGCTTCTCATCACTCACAGCCTTAAATACCTTCAGGAGATATAGTGTTTAGCCCAGACATTAACAGCTAAAGCAGAACATGATTTACAAATAACATATATTGTGTTTTGAGTTCAAAAAATACATTTTACATTAAATGTTTTAACATTTTAAATATTAAAACTCATGGAACCGCCCTCATTTTGAGTAGATAAATATCATTTTGCTTTATTATCATTTCTAACTTTTTAAATCAAAGTTAACATTTTAAATTATCATCCACCAACTGAATAATTCAGCTGCATAAGGTTTCAGTAGAAAGAACAATCTTTTCGAACAACATTTTCTTTAAGTCTTAAATGTTTGATTATTTTGTTTATCATGTTTGAAGGAAAAGTGTTTAATACCTTTTTATCAAGACATCCAGAGTTTGTTTTTATTGGTCGTGTTCCATATAAGGTCCTAAATTATGATACTTGGGTACAGTGACCCCAATTGAATGACTCCTGTCCTGACATATGAAAAGTGTCTGAACTGGACACCCACCTTTCCCTATCTAGTTTCCGCTGTCAAAGCTACATTTATTTCTGACCATGCCAACTGCTAGCCATAAGAAGTTCGAACAAACAGCTGCAAGCTTAACTCAGCACCAACTGATTACCTAGAATAATTTAGTTAACTGCAGCTCTGAGCTTTGTATATTTGTATATTAAATAATTTCATATAAATTATCAATAGCAACACATTATGAAATAATTAGCTCTGAGGCCCTTCACAAAGTCAATTTCTTGATAACCAACCTAAAGATACCATATAGTTTAATTTAATGGTAGCTTATTTTTTGTAAGTATTGAATTAATCAGACTCATTTGTTGCAGAATTGCTTAAACGTAAACCTCTCTAGTGGAGGAGTTCAAAGATTACTTTCTAGAGTGGTCTGATGCAGTGTAAATGAGATTAACTCATAATGACTCATGGATCATTTGATATTTTATATAAGAAGGATGTATGAATTCCTAACAAGTGTCAGTCTATATTTTAGGCTGTTATTCTATATTTTCTAAATATTCTATATTTTGAATGTCATTTTTATTTCATCATTAAATGTTGACTCCAAGTGGAAACAAAAAATTGTCATCCTGTTGACTGATACTATAAACCACATTTTAGAATAATAGTGAAGACAAAAAAAAAGTAGTTTTGATATGCAGTGTTTTAAAATCACAAAACTTGATTCTTTAAAGTAATGGGTCCATTATGGATGCTTCTCCTTCACTCTTGTACAATTAAGCCTTTAACGGAGTGTAATTTTTTAGAAACATCCAGTCGAGTGTATCAGAACCTTTGGCTGGAACTGTAAAAAGGAATTATCAAATATAACTTCTGTTAGTTAGAAAAATTTGCCTGCTCCCTCTTGTGGTCAACAAGTGTAATTGAGGAAGGGAACATTAGGCTGAATACTCGCTAGCTACTGTGAAGACAGACAAAGTTGTCTTCTGCCAAGGGGAGTAATGGGAGCTCAAATAGCCACATACTCGATCCAATTATCAGGAGGTTGTTTGTCTCATTGGTCACATTACTACACTAAACTGTAATACTTTAAATCCTATAATAATTATTATACAGTGCAACCAGTCTAAGGACTGGCACATGACATATTATGACAGTATGTTGATTAGTCCAATCTGACCAGCCATGAGAAATGTAACGTTAGAAGCAGCAACCACAAGCCGTTTGCAGCTGAACCACAGGTTCATATTCACTAGAATAATTGCGTTGAGGAGCTTCAATAACCCATTAAGTGAAAAGGACCATTTTAACCCATCGTACCTGATTTATTTGTAACAAATTCCAGACCGCTAAACTTCTGAGCTATAGCTCTCCTTGAGTTAAACACTGATATTCGTTATTGCGTCCCCCAGTGGAAGAACAGACTTTCTCCAGATGGAGTTGTCCCAAATGTTCAAGTTAACATCAATATATCGATTTGGATTTGAATGTAAAGCAAATATACGACACCTTTATAATTACATTTACATGTATTTGTTAATAATAAGTTTTAATGTTTTCTTTAGAAAAAGGTTTCGAATATTTCTAAGTAGAATATTACCAAGTAGAGCGTTCGGTGTTTCTGTAAGGAATGTCACCATCTTATGGTCAGTGGAGGGACTGCATATTAGAATTTATTGTTTTCACCATTATGGAATAATAGACCGCTCTCAAAATGCTTCCAGGATAAACATTTTAAAATATGGGCTGATAAAGGAATTTCCCGCTTAGAACAGTGTTTTGAGGATGAGATAATGATGTCTTTTGAGCAGATTAAATCCAAATACAATTTAGGCAATAAAGAGTTCTTTGGATATCTGCAGTTGCGAGATTTTTTAAGAGTTTAGACCCAACTGAAATGACCTAGATTAACATAATTGGAGCAATTTATCTATTCGAGTCAACCTTTATACAAAATAACCTCTAGAATACATAACTCCCTTATGATAAATAAGCCGGTAACTGAATTGGATAAATCTAAAGTCAACTGGGAACGAGATTTGGACATTAACATTGATGATGGAACATGGGGTGAACTATGCAGGGATGGTGCTACATCGTACTTGAACTCTAGATACAGAATTTAACTTCCTTCATCAACTTTATATCACACCATCAACACTCCATAAGTTTAATAAAAAAAAAATTCACCTCTCTGCTTTAGATGTGGAGTGGATGAAGGAACATTTTTACATTCCACATGGACCTGTCCATTAGTTCATTTTGGCAAAAAGTATGCAACATTATCTCTGATATTCATGGAGTCAGTTTTCCAGTGGATCCAGAAGTATGCCTATTGGGTAACTATAACATTTCTAATCTTCAACAGGTTTACACCATAAAACTTACAGAAATTCTGCTAATAATTGCCAAGAAATGCATTGCAATGAAGTGGAAATCTGATACTGCTATCCGTATCAGTTTGTGGCTGTCTGAGGTCAACAACTGTATGCCCTTGGAAAAACTAACATACTGGTTAAGGAATAAAATAACATTTTATAATTTTATAAAATTTGGCAACCCTTTATCAGCTATATGGAAGATAGAACAGATGGGCTCTCTTTTTGATTGAGGTCTTACACTGTACTAATAACAATACCCTGTATTTAAATATACCCTGTATATAACATTACCCTGCACCCATCTTATTATAAATTTTGTTTTTATGCTTATTTTAAGGAAATTATCATTACTTTTCCCTTTTTTCTCATCTTGTGTATCATGACATGTATAATGCGTTTTGTACCATCTTGTATTGTTTTATGTTACAGTTCAAAAGCAAAAATAAAATGTTCAAAAAAAAAAAGATTTTGTTTTATATTGGGAGCATGCACGAATTGTTTTATATTGGATGAAATAATGTGCGGTCTGCTTTATTATTATTATTATTAATATTATTTTTTATTATGTAAAATTGTTATTACTATTGGTGGTCTTCTGGCCAAGCCATACAAGAACTGAGATGGAGATTTATTTTTTTTTTAATCATATTTACAGTTACAAAAGGGCATAATGAGGTCAAATACCGAACAGTATGGACTTTAAGATGCACAGAAATGCAATATTTTGTTGTGTTAACATCAGCAACCAAAATAAATGAATTAATATAATAGCCTTGGCATCAATCTATTACTTTTAAAAAACGGATCAATATTTCCCAGCATGCTATTAGCCGATCAAAACTTCATTGTGTTTATTTGTTAAAACCACTTAATTTGTGCACTGGCAGTTTTAACAATGGCTTTGTTGGAGAAGCCCTAAAAGACAGTAGCAGAAAACACCTCAATGATCACTAATAAAACATTATGAGACGCTCATGAATAATGAGGGGAAAGGCGGGAGTTTATAAAAGATAGTAGTTGGTCAGGCCCAAAGAATCTTTTATTACACACCACAAATCTGCCTATAAAGTACATGTTTTTGTGAATTAAGAATCAACTGAACCCCTTCTACTAGTTGCTGGAGTGGTGTCTTTCTTAAATGACAGCAAGCCATGAACTCTGTTACACAGAGGTGTTCACATTATAGCTCCACCAGACATGAAGGCTGTCACATGATGCATGAGAATATAAGTTACTTTCTATTTTACTTACAAAAATAAGTTTGCGTTCCTCTGCCTTCACTGAACAAGAGTTCCATAGATCTTTGTTGGCAATGATTGATCAATACATATGTAAACCCTATTTAGGTTATCATATACAAATATTTATATAAAATTTTTACAACACAAATTGCAACATTTTCCCTGTACAAGAGCAGTGATAAGTCCACATTGAATGAATCACAATTCAACAAATTGTGCAAAATAAGGAAAACAAAAACATTCATCAACATAACTTAAAGGCATTTGGCAATTTGGCGGGTATTTATATAAAAGATAAAGCTCATGTTCAGTATCAATAGCCATGAAAACAAAACTGTTATGACCACTTTTATTTGTACACGGCTGAAATCTCTGACAGATTCATGCTCCACTTCACAACCTGAATTTGTCTTTTAAACTGCATGCAATAATACCAGTAACTCTGACAGAACTGATTCAATGTAATAAGTTCACATCCTGATAAAACTAATGCCAATTAATTTAGGATACTGAACAATAAATACATTTTTAGTTCTTTTTTCTTTCTTTCTTTTCTTTTTCTAAGTAAAAAGAAATAAAGCGTGGGTTCCACAATATGAAATTAATTAAATGCTCTTAATGTATTCACCATATTTTAAAATCAGACACTGCTTGAAAATCTGCTTCTGTGTAAAGTTTTCATCAACAGTTGTCACATTCTCTGTGATACATACAAAACAGCTAATAGCCACGGTGAAGATGCAGGACACATTCTACAGTCGCAATGTCCTTTGATGACACCAAAGGCATTTCACACTTCATATCCACCTAACATGATGGGATCGTACTTAACATATCAAAGTGCTTACTTGTACTAAAATATCCTGAATTACTAATTTAATACCAAAAGTGGAACAATGGCATGGAGAAAAGGTCAGTTTGTCTAGATATTTCTTCTTGGTTTATGAGCTCAGTGATGCACCACCAAACCACTTTTGTGTTTGTGGCTGTTTAGTTTCTCCTTTCAGAATATCAGTGAAGTTCTCACAACCGATATGAGTTATAAGATATTGATCCAGCATGGTCACTGTTTGGATGATCTTAGTAAATCCAACAATCAGAGACAGTGCAGGCACAATGTGTCCAAAGACATAAGTGTTGAACAGTCCCTTTCACTTCTGTTGGATCATCTGGCCTCATCCTTGGGAAAGTCAAACAAGGCCAAGCTTCCGAAGTCTAGCCGCGCACTCTCTGAATCAAATATCTCCAGTTCTCACTCCTGACACTCAAATAAATGCTTGATTTTTTCGGTCCGTTCCTTATGAAGTGAGGCCAGCTCTTCTTCAATCTGTGAACAGAGGTTTGGGAAATATTTCAGACAAGACTCCTTCCATTTTTTTACTACCAAATTCACAGTTTGACCAGTTATGGCCAAATCTATCCTATATGAATTACAGAGGTTATTATAAATATATTTTTTTTAAAAAACAGCTCACCTTCTGTTCCTAGTGAGCCCGGCGCAAAGACGCCTTGCACTTCTGCACCTCACGCTCATGTTGGGCCTCCATCTGCGCCTTGGTTTTGTTCTGGCATCGAGGAGCTCCATCTCCTGATGTAGCTGCTGCCTTAAAGCCTGATATTCAGCCTCCTGCTCTTCACCTAAACATAACTGAGAGAGTAATATGCTGCAATAATTATCTAAAACACTCAGTTTTTCTATACTAGTCCCTACTGAGTAAAAACAATATTGCATATACAAGCAGCAATATTACACTTAACAATCCATGTTCATTTGGACTGTTGGTGTAAGCAGAAACTTTTGGCTTGGTTGTGGATATTCAATTTGTAAATCCTATTTTAGCAGTTCCTAGCAGAACCACTAGAAGGAAACTGAAACGGTTTTAGCCAGTAGCTAGTTTTTGATATGTTTCTGGCTGGTAAGGGAAATATTAAAAAGGGACCTTCTGACTGTATATGAAAACAAACACTCCATCTCTATTTTAACAGGTTCTCTCAAATTCCAATGAGGCAATGTGAAAAAATTACACTACAGATACACTCAGCGAGTAGGCTACTTTACACTGTAAATTTCAAAGTTGTAAAGATTATTGGAGTACATAAGAAAATTCTATTTTAGTCTTTCTACTTCAAAATGTTGTATTTAATTCAATGTCTTACATGCCGTTAATTATTTGTGAAATTTGCTAGCAAGTAAATCCTACACTTTTTTGGCAGTGTATGTTTCAATACATTTATCAGGTGAAGAGCCTAAAATTCAAGTTTATAACCTAGGCTACAAACTCACCCCACATTCTAACAATCTAAGGACATTCAAAAGAAAAAATTGTGTTGTTGGACTACTAAAGGGTCATTTTCCTCTGGTGCTCGTGTACCTTACAGATTGAGAGGCCATCATCTCATTCATGCTTTGCTCATATTGTTCTGCCAGCTGTGCCAGCTTGCGAATCTGCTCCTCCTTCAGTGACTTCAGGATGGCTTTGTCAGTAGTGGTTTTTGGCACGGACGAACCGGGCAGCCGCCCAGGGTGGCATTTTTTCATGATACAAGGTGGCCGGCACGAGCAGGGGGAAACGGGGGCTCCACTGTATAGAGCAATACTCTAATGGAATTAGTGGGCTAAAGTCAGTCCCACCTCGACTTTCTTCCAAATAATGCACATTTCATTCATAATATTATAAATACAGGCCTATAGTTCCTGCACATTTTTGTTTTTCTGAATTGTGTGAAATGGCTAATAAAAATAGGTAATACAAAAACGATTATGTGATCACCAAGGTGAAATGGTTTAGACTTGACTTCTGGTCGTGAGTGACAGTGTTGGGGGTATGGGAAATCTGTTGATTGCCGAGTGCCAAATAAACACAGAGATGGACATGAAAAGGTCAAAGCCATCAGGTGCCCAATTTAGAAAAAAAAGAAAAGAAGAAGAGGAGAAACAAGCAAAAGATCAAGGTATGCAACTATGTTCTCTCTGTATGATTATTCTTAGTGCAATAGTGTAATAATTAGATTCTCTTTAGTGTGTTTTCACATTTGTGTGATGAAGGAGTTGTGCTATTTAGAATATTTATTCTATGTTTTATTTGTATATTATTAAAAAAAATTTTTATAATTTTTTATAATTTTAAATAATTTTTATATTATTGTTGCTCTCTGCTCTTGTTACTTTTTTTATATATCTGATTGTATATATTTTTGGCACATTTATGTATATAGTGTATATTTATTTAAGTTCTGATAACTTATACTGTCAGAATTTTTGTGCAGAATTGTGTTCATTGTCTTTTGGCAATGTTGAAGGTGGAGATTGTGCACCTTAAAAAAAAAAAGTGTGTTTCCTGTTGTAATTGCAATAGTTAAATCATCTCGGTTACGTATGTAACCCTCGTTCCCTGAAGGAGGGAACGGAGACGTACGTCAGTAGTGACGAATTGGGATATCGCTAGAGAGCCCTATCTGCTTCGAGTGAACTAAAACAAGCCAATGGAATTGGCGTGCGATATTTGCATAATGCGCACCGCCTCCGCCAGGTGGTATAAATAGGAAGCAGATGCAATCGCACTCTGTTTTTCGCTGAGGAGACAACCTTGTGTAGGGGTGGACCTCCTACAGGGGTTCAGGCTGTAGGGTTGCAGAGCGACTAAAGAAACGTTATCAGCAAGATGGCAGAAAACTGTACATTTCTTGTCTATAACCACCCACTGCAACTTACACCAATGACAGAAATAAGCGCAGTTATAATAGCAAAATATGTGGGAGAGCGTTGCTACAGTGTGACAATATTGTATTGCAATAGGGAGCACATTAATGTTAATACTAAATCAAAACTAGTTAGCACATCATTTGTAATAGAAAGGGTTTAATGACAATATCTGATTATGGTTACACTTAAAATAATTACAAAATAGATGTATGAGATGATAAAATCATATACCATTAATTGTACCCAGCATGTATGTCAAAAGTTACCTGACAGATAGAGAGAGAGTGAAAGAGAAAGAGAGAGAGAGAGAGAGAGAGAGAGAGGGCCAGAGAGAATGCCCAAGAAAAGCCAAGAATCAAAGAGCCAGAGCAACAGTTACAATCTTCTTTTATCCCTTCCTTGACCATGTGACTGAAACCAAAATATGAGACATTCAAACTGACCAATCAGGACATTAAAACTTCCCCCACTGTACTAAAGGTGTGACCATTTGTAGACCCCCGATGAATATACATTTTGGCCTACAGGCCTTGATCACCTTTAACACCTTTGTGCCTTCCAAATGGCCCTTGTAGCAAGAGAGAGCGGGTTGAAACAGTAAAGCAAATGTCTTTGTTCGTTTTAAAATATCTTTAGATATTTTCAGTCTTACACTTGAGTCTGCACTACAGTGAGGGCACAGAAACTGTGGCGACGGGACGTACTTCTCCGTTCCCTCCTTCAGGGAACGAGGGTTACATACGTAACCGAGACGTTCCCTTTCAGTCGGTCACGTTCGACGTACGTCAGTAGTGACCGACGAATTGGGATCCCAAATAAAACGCCACAGTTACAGACCCCTTCCAGCGCCCAGCGCAAGCTCTAGCCACCAGGCGCACCAGGGGGGCGGAGAAGGGGGCGATCTTACACTGAGAGAGTCTACTGCTGTTCCGCAAGACCCACTACAGTAAGACTTAGACAACACTGGGGAAGCGAACCTATAGGAGACGCTGCGGGTGACACATATGGACTGGCCGTGGGCAGTACGCATATGGAGTCCCTGGGATGGCTCCAGCCTAGAGATAGGGGGAGACTCATCTGACAGGTGACAGCAGAGCTGGCTCTGCTAAGCGAAAGACATGGGCTCACCGTGGGGAGTTAACCGTGGACAATACACATATGGGACCACTCACGTGGAGGGGTCACGACATATGGCACCCAGCCAAACATCAACGTTGGTGATGGATGTTTGGCCTGGCATCAGACACTCCGCAATGTCCGAGCCGCAAGGGGAGGCGGAGGAACTTGACAGGGTTCGCCAAGCGGGGAACTCCACTGGAGTAATGGATGCACATATCTGGCCCAGGGGGCGGGAGTGGCATTGCAAGCCGACACTAGAACGGGCTCTTTGCGTCTACCGGCTGCTGGAAGCGAGTACACAGGAAGATACCGGTTCCACACGAAGGCTATAGAATCTAGCGAACGTGTTGGGTGTCGCCCAGCACGCAGCTCTACAGATATCTGTCAGCGAGGCGCTGTGTGCCAGCGCCCAGGAAGAGGCCACTCCTCTAGTGGAGTGGGCTCTCAACCCGAGCGGGCAAGGCACGCCTTGGGACTGATAAGCCAAGGCGATGGCGTCCACTATCCAGTGGGCCATCCTCTGCTGGAGACAGCCTTTCCCTTCTGCTGGTCTCCGTAAGAGACAAAGAGCTGATCTGAGGTCCTAAAGCTTTGCGTTCTATCCACATACAGGCGCAGAGCGCGGACGGGACAGAGCAAAGCCAGAGCTGGGTCTGCCTCCTCCGAAGGCAGCACTTGCAGGTTCACTACCTGATCTCTGAAGGGAGTGGTAGGAACCTTGGGTACACATCCAGGCTGGGGGTCTCAGGATAACGTGAGAGTCACCGGGACCGAATTCCAGGCACGATTCGTCGACCGAAAATGCGTGCAGGTCCCCTACCCTCTTCACCGAGGCCAATGCAACCAGGAGGACGGTCTTAAGGGACAGTACTTTTAACTCCACTGATTGCAAAGGCTCGAAGGGATGACCCCGGAAAGATGTAAGAACCAGGGAGAGATCCCAAGAGGGTATAGAGGAAGGGCGAGGGGGATTTAGTCTCCTCGCCCCCCTCAGGAACCTGACGATCAGGTCGTGCTTCCCCAACGACTTATCTTCAACTGCATCGTGATGTGCGGCAATAGCGGAAACATACACCTTGAGGGTGGAGGGAGACAGCCTTCGCTCCAAGCCCTCTTGCAGGAAGGAAAGCACAGATCTGACCGAACTTGATCGGGGGTCCTCTCGGCGAGAGGAACACCATTCGACGAACAGGTTCCACTTGAACGCATAGAGGTTCCTAGTTGAAGGAGCTCTGGCGGAAGTGATAGTGTCTACAACCGCTTGCAGGAGATCACTTAGACCACACATGGAGTTTCCACAGGTCGGGACGCGGGTGCCAGAGGGTAGAACCCTGACTCCATATCGGCTGGAGGGACCGGTTCGATTGCATCCTTCGCCAGGAGGACAGCAATCTCCGCCCGGAGAACAGGTGCATTGTCCAGGGACACACGAGTGTAATGGACACCCCTGAACACCAGGGGACGCCGGGCGAACTGAATCGCATAGCTGAGTCTGATGGTACAAATGAGCCAGCGGGACGGGCTGGGAAGCGTTAGCCAGGCTTCCAGACACCAAGCCAGCGGGACCAAATGCACCAGAGACGTACCGGGCGTGTGGCAGCGAGGTAGAGTGCTAGGACCCAACTCGGACGGCATAGCGGCCCGAAGTGGGGTCAGACTCTGCAAGGTGGCAGTGTGTATGGGAGACGGCACATGGGAGGCGGCCTCGACCAACAGTGGAACCTGCTGGCGAAGTGAGAGGGGGTTGAGAGTGGCGAGGTGGGGCCTCGCGCACTGCCAGCCGTGCCCTCTTGGGACCTGGAGGATTAGGAAACAGTTCTACTTCGTGGGTACTGCTAGACTCCGGAGAGCCAGCGGCGGAACAGACCAAAATTCTCCAACCGGCCCTCCTCCGGGGAGGGAGCGATGCGGGCATCATCTCCCGAAGAACTGTTTACCTCAGCTCCAGGTCGCCCGTTTTTCCAGGACCACTTCTCGCTAGCCAACTGGCTTGGCTGCGGGCTGAGTGGGCTGGGTTTTAGGCCAGCTTGTGAGATGAGAGCATCGAGAAAGCGTACTTTGACGACAACACACCTCTGCAAGGCTAGCCAGGGGTGTTTCTGGACCACAATGGTGGACATCGTCTGGCCAGGGGCCTGCACTATGACTTGCATCATGCATAGCTCAACCCCGACTCAGAACTACCCATATGCAATGAGTGCTTTGGCCTTCCACAGACTTGCTGGGGGCCAAGACATATGCAGGGCAGAGGTGGTGTGCCCGTAGCACTGCCACCCCACCATAGCGGGTAGTGAGAGAAAAAAAACTTTTAATGCAGATTATGGCCCTTTTGGCGTTCCATATTTGGCACCAAAAAAGGCTTCCAAACTGCCAAGTTTTTCATGCACGTCCAGGCTAAAGACAGGGGGTGGGACAAGGCGAGTACACGTCACACTACGCCCCCAGGGGCCAGGGAAAGCATGGTCGTTAACTCTGAATCGGATTCAGCATGAGCACATCGCAACCTTGGGACGCTCAGCCTCATCTTCATGTCCAGAGCCCAACAACCCTCTCTCCAATGTAGCAGTCGACATCTGATCCTCTGCTGGAGCCCTGACTAAGACGCTAGGTCCCCCATGAGAAGGACCAGCAAGCTACCAGCCATGTGGGACAGTGAACGTGGCCATCTTACTGGACGACACACGGAGCGCTGAGCGCCGACGTGGCCATGTTGTTACTAAACATAATCCACCCACGAACACAGTCACCACATGTTTGCGATGCACTAGAGGAGTGGGGGACCCATGGAGATAGGCTCGGCGGGTATTGCCCCTCTGTGATCCTCTGGTCACCCTGGCTTATTCACCAAAGTAGCACTTTTCTGATTCAGAAAAAGAAACTAGATTGGGGAATAGGTGAGGGGACTCCACCTCACTGAGGCACTCGAGTCTCGACCACGCATCTAGAGTGCCGAACAACGCGCTGGGTTGCCATGGCATGCCATGGCGCCGAACAACGTGCCGACGTGGGCATGATCTCACAAGAGAATATGAACCACCCACAAACACAGTCTCAGCACGCTAAGCAGACATGAGAGAAAGTGATTGTGGCCGTCAGTGAGGATAGGAAACGACCGCCTCCAGAAACGCACAGACAGAATGACGTCTTGAAAAAGACGCAGTGTCCGTCTGTGAAGCTCTTTTAGAAGCTCTTGTTCTTTGTGCCGAAGCACACAGGGAACAGCCGCGATGTGACTGCAGGTACACTTTTCACTCCCTGAGTCACAGACACAGAGGAACCGGCCAAAATCGCAAACAAAACGGGGCAAATAATGCTGTGAAAACAGCAGTTAAGAGCTGTATAACAGCTCGAGAAGCTCACTCTGGGAAAGCTCGCGGTCTCGCTGTAAGGTGCCATAACGCCAGCACTGTAGAACAAAAGCTTAAGGTTACAAGTGAGCGCTGCTGCACTTATCATTGACGTGCCTGCACCTGCCTACATTTGCACCCCACTCTCGTGACACGGTACAGTATGTCGGTTTCAACACGTCAAAGTGACCGACAGAAAGGGAACGTCTTGGTTACATATGGTATGCTACCTCAGCTCCTCAGAACAAAGCTGAATGCAGCTTGTATGCTGCTGGCCTGACATGCAAATTCTGCATGCCAATTTCGTTGAGCTTTTCTGATATTCTCAGAGGTGACTGGGGCTCCCAAGTGCAAACCCCATACAGTGCCACTTGAAAGTTTGTGAACCCCTTGCAGAATCTGTGAAAATGTGAAAAATTTTAACAAAATAAAAGAGATAATACAAAATGCATGTTATTTTTTATTTAGTACTGTCCTGAGTAAGATATTTTACATTAAAGATGTTTACATATAATTCACAAGACAAAAAAATAGCTGAATTTATTAAAATGACCCCATTCAAAAGTTTGTGAACCATTGATTACTAATACTGTGTGCGGTTACCTGGATGATCTACGACTGTTTTTTTTTGTTTTGTTTTTTTTTGTTTTGTGAGTTTTATTTTGTTATGGTTGTTCATGAGTCCCTTGTTTGTTCTGAGCAGTTAAATTGCCCAGCATTCTTCAGAAAAATCCTCCAGGTCCTGCAAATTCTTCAGATTTCAAGCATTTTTTGAGCCGGGGGATTAAAACTTTTTGAATTTGAAGATCAAGGTAAATTGTACTTAATTTGTCTCCGGGAAACATGTAGGTATCTTCTGTTGCTTCCAAAGGGCAGTACTAAATGAAGAAAATTGATATTTAAACAAAATAAGAAAAATTTGGACACCTTCATCCTGTTCAAAAGTTTTCACCCCTGACTCTTAATGCATCGTGCTTCCTTCTGGAGCATCTGTGTTTGAACCTTTTTTAATAGTTGTGTTTGGGTCCCTCAATTGTCCTCAGTGTGAAAAGATGGATCTCAAAATCATACAGTCACTGCTGGAAAGGGTTCAAATATGCAAAAGATGCTGGAAATCTGAAGAATCTGCAGGACCAGGAGGATTTTTCTGAAGAACAGAGCTCAGTTTAACTGCTCAGAGCAAACAAGGGACTCATGAACAACCATCACAAATAATTTGATTGGTCAGTCCCATTTTTTTTTAGTATTTTGTAATCTGTATAAATGTCCTCCCAGATGAACACAGTGGCCAAATTTATCATTTGTCTGGTAGTCTGCCTGTTACATCAACTAATAGGGTTAACCTACAAGATTAGCAGTCCGGTGGATTACATGAACATGGTGGCGGTGACGGCAGCGGAGGTGGCCTGGGATGGAGTTAAATTGCCGGCCTGAATTATTGTCTCAGTCCACCACTGCGTTCAGTGGATGAGTTTGTTATGAAAGAGCAGTCAGCTCTTCGTCTCTTGTGCTGACAATTATAAGAGGAGACCTATTTCGCATCAGCTGCTCTCTCATTTGTTGTAAACGCGATTACATGTCACAAAGACACAAAAATTCAATTCAATTTACATTTATTTGTATAGCGCTTTTCACAATACATATCGTTTCAAAGCAGCTTTACTGAAAATACATGTGTCTACATTACAATTTAGAATGATCTGTTATCAGAGGCCAAGTTATGTATTTCAGAATTGTACAAATACAAATCATGCAGTTAGCTAACAATGCATTAGTTTAAACAATGTATTAATTTAAAGTGGATACAATGAGCTCAATAAAGTGAAGAATACATGTTGTTAACAAATGATTAGGATATATAGAAAAACTTAGCATTGGTGCATGTTGATCCAGTTTGGATCATCTGAAGTCCTGTCAGAAGTTGGATTCCTCTCGAATCGTCTCTTCACTGGTGTTGGGATATTTGAAGTCCTCGCCGGAGTTGGCGCCGTCTTTTCACTGCTGTTGAGGTATCTGAAGTCTTCACATTAATAGGCTGGATCCAAACTGGAGCTGACTTACTCTCTAGTTACCTCGGGATGGGAATCCCGAGATAAAACACAAAAGCAAATGGAAAATAATTAGCATAGCGGCTGTTCATAACATTAAGTAAATATAGTCACGTGCATTTGAACTGATATAACTGGAGTACAAGGATATGAGATGCAATATGTGAATGCTTAGCTAAAGAGATCTTTAATCTAGATTTAAACTGGGAGATTAAGTCTGGATCTCGAACAGTATCAGGAAGGCTGTTCCAGAGTTTAGGAGCCAAATGTGAAATGCTCCTTTAGTGGACTTAGGGCTTCTGGTAGTACCTAGGATATCTGAGTTTTGTGATCTTAAAGAGCATTATGGATTGTAGGGTGGTAGAATATTGGTTAAATACACAGGAGCTAAACAATTTATGGCCTTATAGGTCAGTAGCAATACTTTAAAAATGATACAGAACTTAATAGGTTCTGTATCAACACGTGCCGAGATGATAAAATTGCTGTTATGTGATCATATTTTCTTGACCTAGTAAGAACTATAGCAGCTGCATTTTGGTCTAATTGTAGCTTTTTATTGAGAATGCAGGACAACCAGCTAGTAATGCATTACAGTAATCTATTCTAACTTTTCTTCATCAGAAACAGATAACATGTTTCGTAGCTTTTATAATCTCCATCAGGGCTTCGAGCTCACTCCAGGAATGGTTATTCTTCTGGGCACTGTTCAGGGATGTTTCTAATTAGGACATTTGTGCTGCGGTGAGCTGGGCATCACTGCACACATTTGTGAGATATTATAGACTGGATGTGCCTGAGCCATCTCTGGCTTGTTCAGTGCTTGGTGTGTGAGCGGTGCGTGATAAATCTGTTGAGGCTTAATTGTGCTAACTGGAAGGCTGGTTCACAGAACACTGCAGTAGTCCAGTTTTAAGCTTTACAGTATATTCAGATAGGTACTGTATGGTTTGATTTTTGTAATGGTGTTAAGTATTAGTTTGAATAGCATTGAGGTTTAACTGTTTAAGCCTCAGAATACTATTAAACTGCAATGTTGAGTAAAGTATTTTCTAAAATTGTTTGAGGAAGATAACATCAATCCAGGGTGGAAACTTTATAGCAGAAATGTTTGTGTGAATGCATTCAGTGAAGATAAGTATTACATTTTATGGAAACTTTTTAACTTTTATGGAACCTTTAAGAGTTCAAATTTGAGAGAATCAAGACACTCAAGACACTCTTGATAATCAGCCCTCTTATGGTGTGAATAATAAGTGTATCTTGCTGAAAAAAAATAAATAAATAAATAAATCACACAAACTCTTATTATTTGATGAAATATAAAGGTTTATTAAGAAAGGTACTTTTACACTATTCATATTATATGACTCCAGTAAATGCTCCTTTCAAGTTTTAAAGATTCATTCTTCTTTGATCTGGGAAAGAAGGAAGAGGCAAACAGCCTTATTAACAAAAATGTGCTCCAATTTACATAATGAAGATAATACAGGTGTTCAAATGTCATAGTTTATCATAGTTCCACTATACTTCTGCTAAGAGGTAGTTCATGTATTTGGATAAACAATTTGAATAATAAAAAAAAACTCATCTACTCGGTCTAACCTTTCCAGCATCACGGCTCTTAACTCTGAGCTTGTTGACCTGAGACTCAGAAATGTCAGCACGCTCCTCAGCCTCTTCCAGCTCATGCTGCACCTTCCTCAACTTGGACAGGTAACCATTGGCTTGCTCCTCCTAAAGGTTTATATATATGGTTCATGTATAATCAAATTAGCATTCACATATAAATAAAAACAGTCAACATGTTCTATTAGGTTTTACATACCGCCTCTTCAGACTGCCTCTTGTAGGCTTTGACCTTCAGCTGTAGTTTGTCAACCAGATCCTGGAGTCTGGCGACGTTCTTCTTGTCCTCGTCAGTCTTCAAAAAAATACACATATTTACTAGATTAAATCTTGATCCTTTACTAAAAAATAGGTATTGTCAGTACATACAATATTATACGGACTCTTTTGTCTGAACAAACTTATGAGAAATACAGTCACACCTGATAAGTGAGCTCTTTCACTCTCCTCTCATATTTGCGGACACCTTTAACAGCATCAGCTCCACGTCTCTGCTCTGCTTCAACTTCAGTCTCAAGCTCACGGACCTATAGTAGAGATTATTTTTAATCAAACAATTCATTCATAATTTATCATAATATAACATACTTCACATTGCCCACATCATAACTATAAAGAGACTTACTCTGGACTCCAGTTTTTGGAGTTGTTTCTTTCCTCCCTTCATGGCCAGATTCTCAGCCTCATCCAGACGGTGCTGCAGGTCCTTCACTGAGACCTCCAGATTCTTCTTCATCCTCTCAAGGTGAGAACTGGTGTCCTGCTCTTTCTTGAGCTCTTCTGCCATCAATGCAGCCTTTTGCGTGAATGCAGAAATTCATTAGATCCACATTTTTTAAGTACACACATGTCTTGGTGAAGCATTTGGCTGCTACTGTTACTCACATCAGTGATGGCCTTCTTGGCCTTTTCTTCTGCATTTCTGGCTTCCTGTACAGTGTCATCAACTTCACTCTGGACGTGAATAAGGTCAGCCTCAAGCTTCTTCTTGGTGTTCAGGAGACTTGTGTTCTACAAAATGATAGGCAACAGTATGAACATTTTGAATGATGCTCTCAATTTCCTTAATTTCAGGGAAACAATATGCACTTACCTGAGAGTGCAGCAGCCCAACACGCTCACTGATATCCACCAGCTCTTGTTCAGCCACTTTGCGGCCTCTCTCTGTCTGCTCTAGAGCAGCTCTCAGCTCCTCAATCTCAGACTGCATCAGAGTGTTTCTGCGCTCCACCATGGCCACCTGCTCCTTCATGTCTTCCTGTCCTCTCAGAGCATCATCAAGGTGCAGTTGGGCATCCTGAACACAACAAAAGCTTTACAATGAGCTTTTGATGTGCTTTCTGTTGGGTTATAAAAAAAAAAATATGAACACATCCCAAAGTCAAAAAGAAGTCACATACCTTGAGCTGTCCCTGAACGTTCCTGAGCTGTTTCTGGGCCTCAGCAGCCTGGCGATTGGCATGGCTCAGCTGAATCTCCATCTCATTAAGGTCTCCCTCCATCTTCTTCTTGATTCTCAGAGCATCATTCCTGCTCCTAACTTCAGAGTCCAGAGTGCTCTGCATGGATTCAATGACTCTCTGGCTGTTCCTCTTGATCTGCTCCATCTCCTCATCCTTCTCTGCAAGTTTCCTGTCAATCTCACTTTTGACCTGGTTTAGCTCAAGCTGGACACGAAGAATCTTGGACTCCTCATGCTCCAGGGTGCCCTATGTAATATAAAAACTGCATTTAAATATCAAAATGAAAATATATATTAACAACATAGTATAATGGTTGTAGCAAGAATTCCATATTGATCTTCAGATACTTACTTCAGCCTCCTCCAGGGCGGTCTGAATCTCTGCCTTCTCAGTCTCCACTGTCTTCTTGGCTTTTTCCAGCTCATGGATGCCTTTCCCAGTCTCACTTAACTGCTCTGTCAGTTCTGAAATCTCCTCTATAGACAGAAAAAAACATATAATCTTTATCATTATAAACATTAATCATATGTGCTTACTTTTTAATGCTCACTGAGAATTAGAACATTACATTTTTTTTTTCTTATTTAACGGTTTCATTCTTACGCTGCAGATTCTTGTTCTCTCTCTTGAGGGTCTCCAGTTGATCCAGACTTTCTTCATAGGAGTTCTTCATCTTGAACAGCTCAGTGCTGAGTGAACGAGCCTCTTTCTGGGCACCTTCCAGCTCTGCCTGACCTTCCTCATATTTCTGCTTCCATTCTGCCAGGACCTTTAGTGGAGATATTTCAGGTTTGTTTAAGAAAATGATGAACAAAGCCCATTCCAGCAATACTTTCCAAAGCGAATATCATATGACTAAAATTGTTTACCTTGTCAAAGTTCTTCTGCTTCTTGTCAAGGTTAGCAGCCAAACCATTGGCTCTCTCCACATCAATCATGAGGTCCTCCACCTCAGCTTGGAGTCTCTGTTTGGTCTTCTCCAGAGATGCACATTTGGAGTTCACTGCCTCAACTTGTTCCTCTGCATCTTGCAGACGCTGAGCCAGCTTCTTCCTGTTAAGTAATACACATGACTCTGAATTCTAATCTATAATATATCTGTGAGAATTGGGAATATTATTCAATAATATACATACTTGGACTCTTCAAGCTCCTCAGTGCGCTGAATGGCATCAGTTTCATATTTGGTTCTCCATTGAGCAACCTCGCTGTTGGCCTTTGACATTCCCCGCTGCAGCTCAGCCTTTGCCTCCTGCTCTTCCTCAAACTGCTCACGGAGCAGGTCACAGTCATGACGGGATGATTGCACAGCATGGGCCAGTGCGTTCTTAGCCTAGGAGACAAAGTCACATAATATTAGCTAGTCTCTGCATTATAGTAATGGATAAGTATGTGTATGTATTGATTATGCTGTATTACCTTAACCTCCTCTTCAATATGCCTCTTAAGCTCCTCAATTTGCTGGGTGAAAGCTTGTTTGCCTCTGGTGAGCTGAGAAACTAGAGCTTCCTTCTCCTCCAGCTGACGGCCAAATTCACCTGTATAGTTTCAGATTCACTGTGTCAGATTGTGCTATGTCTCTATCAGTTCATTTCAAAACAAATGGATGTAAGATTTTATCAGTCAACATTAAAAAAAGTTCTCTAATAAGACTTTGTTGCAGTCAGAAATTCATTGGTAAACAATCTTAATACACTATTATTGTTGATTTTTTTTTATGATTATTGTTAATTATTGACGTTAATTACTTTTGATATAATATTGACTTGTTCGTGATTGGTCACAATTTGTCATTAGTTACCATTTTCAGTTTGAAATCTTGCTCTTTGAGCACTGAGATCATTTATCTGGCGAATGTTCTCGTCATTCTTGGACTTAATTTCACTAAGTTGGTCCTCAAGTGTGCGGCACATCTTCTCAAGATTGCCCTGTAAATACAAAAGTAATTAGATATTTGAAAAAACTTCTCGTTATTCTTGATTTATGTGACCCGTGCTGGCAAAATGAGTCATAATGAGCACATTTTCAAAAATGAGTTATTGGTATAATCTCTATTTAAAAAAACCTTCAAAATAATGTATGATTTGTTGGAAACAGACAAAAAAGGACTTAGCTACACCTATTTGAAGTCGATAGAGTCAGCAAAGTCAATTTTGAGAAAAATCTAGTTAAAGTTTTCTGAAGGTTCCAAAACAAAATCACCTAGCAAGCATACCTTAAAATCCCTGGTAATACCACCAAATTTGGCACACACCAAAGTCAAAACCCACATCTATCGGAAAAATATATATTCAACTTTTTTCCATGATACCACAATTGTTTGATTAACATTAATGAGAAAGAGAGCCTCTATATTAAGACCTACTGTCTTAACACTGATCTAATATAATGTTACACATCAGATGTTTTTCCTCAACAGTTAACCAAACGTTCACTTAAGACATAACAGATAATGTTTGCGTAAATACACACCAAGACAGATATTTTGAAATACTGTAATTCTGTGTACATGTGTATGTGCAGTCTGAGAGGCGTCATTGTGCTCATGCTTTGGATCTGTCAGTCAGCGCAAATAAGATCATTTTGCATGAGTTTGAAAATCACATTTCATTGGTTCAGACTCATGCAATCAAGAATTCGCTATGATTAGTCACAAAGTTGGAATGCTTCACTTTACAACGATACCAAACTTGTGCTGAGGAGAAGCCAGCAGAGAAAAACTGCAATTTTTCATGATTTTTAAAACAAAGGAAAGATTTAGGACCTCTCAGAAAACATACAAATAAAAGATCATTTTAGATGTTTAATTACTATTTGGAGCATTGAGATCACTAGACGAGGGCTTAATGAACTCATTTTTGTAAAAACCTCAAATTCGACCAAAATCGACATTTTTCACTTGTTTTGCCTGTAGCTCGTAATTAGCCTGTGCGCATTCCGAATCATTTTGCAAGCACGGGACACATATATTCTTCAGAATATTTCCCAACCTTTGCTTTGGCAACAGCTTCCAAGTTGCTGGAAAGATCATCAATCTCCATTTTGTATTCACTCTTCTCCTTTTCAAGCTTCTGCTTGACACGCTGCAGGTTGTCGATTTGCTCTCCCAGCTCGGCCACACTGTCTGCCTGCTTCTTGCGGAGGGCAGCAGCTGTAGCTTCATGCTGGAGGGTGGACTCTTCAAGATCACGACGCAGCTTCTGGAATTCAGCTTCACGCTTCTTATTCATCTCGATCTGAGCAGAATTGGCTCCTCCAGCCTCCTCAAGCCTCTCACTGATCTCCTCAAGTTCCCTGGAGAGATCAGCTCTCTGTTTCTCAACCTTGGCACGAGCAGCACGCTCAGCCTCGATCTCTTCTTCCAGCTCCTCAATGCGAGCCTATGGTGGAAAATAGTTCATTAGATTTTGGGTGATAATGATCATAATGTTTGAAAAAAATCTCAAAATACCTGAAGCTCCTTGATCTTCTTTTGGATTTGAGCACCCAGAGATTGTTCATCTTCTATCTTGCTAAGCAGCTGGCTTGTTTCAAAGTCTTTCCTGTGGGTGTTCAACAATAAGTAGTTTGTAAAAAAAAAAAAAAAAACGATAACACAACAATAAAAGTTTACAATGTTTTCAAAGATTTTATGCTTTAATTACTTTTTTATTTTCTCATCAGATTGCTGCTTTTCATTCTCCAGGTCCATGACAGACTCTTGTGATAATTTCAGGTCTCCTTCAAGCTTTCTCTTGGCTCTCTCCAGGTCCATGCGGAGCTTCTTCTCTTGTTCAAGGGAACCCTCAAGCTACAGGAAAATTATATATAAGATATGAGAGGGCTCCGAGCTTGAAGTTTGGCCTGAACCTAGAGAACTCCCCCCGGTTGTGATAAGAATGGTTAGAACTAGAAGTGAGGTGATGGGGTGGTGGAGGAATGCTGATAAACTGTTAATGAACAGAGGTAAGTATGCTGTATATATACCTCTTATCATTAATTGAGTTGATTAACTGAATGCGCTCCTCTCGTGTTAATTAGGTTAAATATCTGAGCGTGCTTCTCCCGAACTTTGTTAATAAAACATAATTTAATATAATTAATTTAGATAATCAACTCACATCATCAACTTGCTGCTCAAGTTTTGTCTTGGATTTGGTCAAGGTGTTGACTTTGTCCTCCTCGGCCTGAAGATCATCCAGTGTCTGCTGATGTGCCTCTTGGAGGGCTTTCTTCTCCTTCGTAAGCTTAGCAAGGCTCTCATCCTGAGATGTCATTTCCTCAGTCAAGTTCTTGACCTGTGTAATTTTTTGTTTCAAGTGAGGTTATATTTTACAATTTATATTCTATATCAATATATAAGACAGAGATTAAGTCTAATCTTAAACCAACTCAGTCTCCAACCTTATTCTCAGTGGCATGTTTCTCCTTCTCCACTTTAGCCAAGGTGAGCTCCAGGTCATCAATGTCTTTCTTCAGCTCAGAGCACTCATCCTCCAGTTTCCTCTTTTTGGCTGTCAGTTCAGCATTGATTTCTTCCTCATCCTCCAGTCTTTCAGTTGTCTCCTTGAGTTTACCTTCAAGCTGGATTTTGCTCTTGATCAGGCTCTCACACCTCTCCTCGGCATCTGAGAGATTCTCAGTTTCCTATTAGTAAAATAGAGTGCTATTTCATTGGAAACTACATTGCTCATTCTAATGGAGCCAAAATCAGTTAATTCAAATAAAAAAAATACTCACAGATGCTACTTGCAGCTGCAGATCATTTTTCTCTTGCAGCAGTGATACCATCTTCTCTTCAAGCTCCTTCTTTTTGGCTTCAGACTTAGCCAAAGCCTCTTTGCATTTTTCAAATTCCTCTTTCATGCCTGACAGCTCCTTCTCAGTCTCGGCACTCTTCAGCATGGGCTTAATCTTGTAGTAAACTTTCATCCATGGCCAGTGTTTGACATTCATGAATGAGCGGATGTTGTATTGGATAGTGTAAATGGACTCCCTGTCAATAATTCATCATTAAATGGCATAATCATCATTATTTACTGTTTACACAGTTATCATTGATGTCACCTTTTCTCATGACAATACTCACCTCCTCTCCGTCATTTTCACATACTCCTTCCTCATCACGTAGCCACGGCAGAGAGCCTGAGTCATTGTGACCAGAGTAGCCAATTTCTCATCACGCATCTCCTCAAGAGTACCCAGAAGACCAGCTTTGAAGAACACCTAAATTTATGTAAAACAATAAATCAAAAGATATTGATTTAACCTGTATAGGCTAAATGATCATAATCAGTGAATCCTTGAAAGTTCACTGCTGAATATGAACCTTTGTGTGTCCAAATCTGTACTCGTCATGAGCAATGTCGATGGATCCTAGGAGTTTCTCACTGGCCTTCTTGTTATCCATAAACTGTCCTTCAGGGATAACACCGGCATTCAGCACCTTATATCTGTGGAAAATTGATCAAAATACTTCATGTCTTTTAATTAGGAGCCTCCTACAGGAAATGGTATTTTCATGTGGTCTAATTTACCTCTGCTTAAAGTCACCGTATTGGATTCTGCTGGGGAAGCCCTTTCTGCAGATTCTGATACCCTCCAGTACACCATTACACCTCAGCTGGTGGATAACCAGGAAGTTCTCCATGAGACCTATAATGAACAGTTTACACCATGAACTTGGTAAATTAACTTCATCATGTATATTGAGTGCCAGAATTTCTGTCATGACAACTCTCGGAGTGTTTGGCATGGTATTGGGTTTGACAATGTTGTATGTTTGGTCTTGGCAGAATAGATCTGCTACGCTGCTGCTGCTGTACAATATAGTGTACATGAATTACCTGTAGCAGATCTATACAGGTGGAGCTGGGGAAGGTGGAGGGTTTCTGAAGCGCTGCTAAGGCAATGCTACCAAAATATTTTGAAGGTTGAGCACGCAAGCTCATTGGCTACTGATACAGCAGAAACCAATCAGCTGTGCCCTATAGATAATGATGTGATTACGAGCAGGCTGATTTAAAGGACCTACTAGCCTGTGCCATCTAGAGTTTCATGGCAGAACTTTGTATATCTTAAGCCTTTTAATACTTTACCTGGAGTCTTGGACTCATTAGGAATCAGACAGCGCACAAAGTGAGGGTGAGTGCTCCTCAAGTTGGTCATGAGTTTGCCCAAGTTCTCCTGTGGAGAATAGAAAAGGGTTGGCATGCTTTGTATTTCATTTTTTTCCCTCAAGTACAGCAATATTGCTGTGATGTCATCTTTATACATACCCTGAACTGGGAGGACACAGTCTGCATGGATCCACCCTTCTTCTTGCCGGCCTTTTTAGTAGTATCTATTGAGATACAAATTTAAAGCAATGTGTATAAATGCAAAATCAAGAAAAAAAGTTTGGTTAAATAGTTTTTTTTTTTTCTTTTTTTTTTTTCTTTACCCTCAACAACAGCTGGGTAAAGAGAAGCCAGCAGTTTGTTAGAAGACTTCTGGTACAGCTGCAGAACAGATTCATTCAATGGATCCTTGTTCTTGTCCAACCAGCCAGTGATGTTGTAGTCCACAGTTCCAGCGTAGTGAACCAGGGAGAAGTGGGCTTCAGCCTTGCCTTTGGCAGGCTTTGGTTTCTGGAAAGCATTGCTTTTGCCAAGATGCTGATCATACAGCTTGTTCTTGAAGGAAGTGTCTGAAGCCTTGGGGAACATGCACTCCTCTTCAAGGATGGAGAAGATACCCATGGGCTGTTTATAAAAGAATGTTGTTTATTACAAAAAAATATGACAATTTGAGAATAGACAATGGAAATGAATAAATTCATTAAAAACCTTCTCAATGAGCTCAATGCAAGAAGCCAAGTCCATGCCAAAGTCAATGAACTCCCAAACAATGCCCTCCTTCTTGTACTCCTCTTGTTCCAGCACAAACATGTGGTGGTTGAAAAACTGTTGCAGTTTCTCATTGGTGAAGTTGATGCACAGCTGCTCCATGCTGTTGTACTGGAGGAAAAAATAACAGAAACATTTACTGACTTCTGAATATGATTCAATTTGACATAAAAATAAATAAAATAATCATTCTTACATCAAAGATCTCAAAGCCAGCAATATCCAGCACGCCAATGTAGAAATTTCTTTGTTGTTTTGTGTCCAACATCTGGTTGATACGAATGACCATCCACAAGAACATCTTCTCATAGATAGATTTGCCCAAGGCGCTAACAGAGTTGTACACCTGTAGAATAGATATTTAATTCTGCTTCTGCAATAATTAGCCAGATTTTTTGATTGAACACATGGACATGCTGGAAATGTTACTTTACCTGTGCCACAGTCTGGCCTTTGGTCACAAACTCATTTCCGACCTTGACTCTGGGGTAGCACAAACCCTTTAGCATTTCAGCAGAGTTCAAACCCAGAAGGTAGGAGATTTTGTCAGCCTCTGTTAAATACATTTTAAAATAAATTGTCTTAGCTCTATAGAGTCTTTTGTGTATGTGTAAAATTATAATAAATCAGGCAACAGGCACTTTTACTTTTATTTTTAGATTCATTGATATGCACAGCAATGCACACTTCTAATTTATATTTACACTAAACATTTTACACACGGTCGATGCAGCTATTACTATTTTAAAGCCCAGGATAAAATAGAAGCATTAAGACTGGTCTCAAGATATACTGCAAAAAGCACACAAGTCTCACCCTCTGTGCCATCAGGCTCAGCCTGCTCCTCACGCTGCTTCTGCTTAAACTTCATGTTACCATGATGAAGCACAGCTCCAGTGAACTTGTAGATGCCCATTTTCTCCTCATTACTAAAGCCGAGAATGTCAATAGCACTCTGTAAATTACAGAGAAGAATGAGATTTATGATTTGCCATATTTATATAGAATAATTCAATATATTTAAACAGCAATGACTCACATCAGTAGCATCCAGCTCCTCTTTATCATCAATGCTGGCCACTGTGATCTGACCCTGACTGCACATGGGGAAGTCATAAGGGTTGGTGGTGAGGAGCGTCATTTCTGTAAAATACACAGATTTTTAAAAGAGTATCTTACAATATTAATATTAGTATAATATTAGTATCTTACAACATTGAAACATTGAATGAAATATGTGTACTTACCAATCAGCTCAGGCTTATGGTTGGTCATCATCTGATAGAAGATGTGGTAGCCTCTCTCATCTGGAAGCTGGAATGACACTCTAGACTTCTCCAGCAGATCTGTTGAGAGAATGTACTTGAGTCACAATCATCTGAAGAGTGACAGACAAAGACAAATGTGCAGGATGGATCAATGAAATCGTGTCCACCTACATGTCTCAATGTCAGCACTAGCCAGTTTTCCAGTTGTACCGAAGTGAATTCTGATAAATTTACCCTGTTTAATACAAAATAGCATAATACATAAAAAATAATAATCTCTTTATAGAAAACTCTGTATAGAAAAATCTAACACAACTGACCATCTGTACAGTAAATAAACAGTGGTTAACTTACAAAACGAGAGGAGTTGTCATTTCTCACAGTCTTGGCATTACCATAAGCCTCAAGCAGAGGGTTGGCAGCAATGATCTGGTCCTCAAGAGAGCCCTGAGATGTTTTAAGGGTTTTCAGTTATTTAATATTAATTAAGTTATTTAAAGACTGTTTGCAGGCATTTCACAAATTCACATATCATATAGTTTGTGTAAATCAACATCTTTCAAAATAATATATATGACATAGTTTTGTATCGCATACAGTACCTTTATTTTACCCTCTTTCTTCTTTTCACCACCTGATACTGCAACTGTGGCAAAGTACTGGATGACACGTTTGGTGTTCACAGTCTTTCCAGCACCGGATTCTCCGCTGGTTTATGAGAGATTAGAAAACAGAAGATTAAAAGACATCTAGACTTTTCAAAGTATATTCAGAAGTTCATTTCTAAATTCTATTTTGTAAATATCTCCATAAAGATTTGCCATCTACATTCTACTTTCAATTTTTAATTTTTGTCATGGTCTGAGATTAAATGAAAATACTTACGTAATCAGGACAGACTGGTTTTCTCTATCTGTTGATTGTAATTTGTAAAATATCCAGTAAATACTTCTTATATTAACAGCATCATCTAATTCACCCTAAAGAATTCTATATAATTCAATACCATAATGTCTTACCAGTCTGCATAAACTGATAGGCATTGTCAGAGACAGAGAAGATGTGGGGTGGGGCCTCCATACGCTTTTTGCCTCTGTAAGCAGTCACCACTTCTGGATCATACACTGGAAGCATCTTGTAGGGGTTCACAGTTGCACAGAAGAGCCCAGAGTAGGTCTGAAATGAGTAGAGAAGTGGTCAGATTGCTACAACACAGACAAAATGAACTTAAATGCTTTTTTATGTTGTTTCAGAACCTACGTAGATCATCCATGCAGCATAACGCTCTTTGAGGTTATACAGCACAGAGGCTTCATTGAGATGGGTCATCATGGCCATGTCCTCAATCTTGTCATACTTGGGAGGATTCATTGGGTAGACATCTTCTTCCTTAGCAACTCTCTCCTATAAATTTGATAAATTAGATATTAGATATAAAAGAAAACAATGTAATAATAATTAAATGAGCATCTACATGAAATGGAAATTAAAACTCACCTCCTGAGTGTCAAGCAAAACAACTGTGACTTTGTTACCATCTTTGCTCTTGATTGTTCCCTTGAGGTACAACTCTTTGACATCAGCCACATAGCAGGCAGTCTTGGCATCAAATGGTTTGCTCTGAGCCTCGATTCTCTCCCTCTCAGGCTTACGAAGGTAAATGGCAGCCTTGCCATACGCGGCCATCTCCGCGTCCGTACTCATGGTGGCAGCTTACTAAAGAGAGAAAAGATAAAATTATCCATTAAAAATGTCATAAATATTCCATGTAACAACAAAGGCAATACTCATGAAATGAAACACATGAATTGTGTTAGGAAAGAGGCATATTCCTAAGTTTAGGCTTACACATGAATACAGACACATAAAACAATTATTATTATTATAATTATTAATATTACTATTAGCATGATTGCAAGTATGGACAGTTTGTGATGCTATAGGGGGTTTGAGTTAGAGACTCCACATTTGCAGTGTTTCATGTTCAGACTGTCCTCTATGTTTGTGCCAAATTTGTATAACTTTCCCACAAGCGGTTCTGTGGGCTCTTATAGACTCAAAAGTGGAAGAAGAAAAACAGAATATAATAACACGATAAAAAAACAAACAAATACATTAGGTGCCTATGCTTGGCCCCTAAAAATATAGTAAATAAATGGTCAATGAGACCCAGTCCTTTAATCCTTTAATTAATCGTACTAATACATTTAAACATATTTCTTTGTAAATAAATTTCACAAGTTTTTAAAAGCAGCATGCTTTACCAGTTTTCATCTATGATACAGACTATAACAACTGTTTTCTTCTACCCTAATCCACACACTGAATCAAACTCACTTGCCTTTTGTCCTTGAGACCAGATGAAATTTTCACTACCCTTGACTAAAAAAAAAATCAATTCATTAAAATGTATTAATATAAATAAAAACACAATTACTTTAAGTACAGATGCATAAGTGATGATGATGACAGGCTCTTACCACTGGATGGAACTTCTGAGGTCTTCTCTGCATCTCTTCTGGTCTATCCTCTTGGCTTTTATAGAGGTTGTTCATGCACACCAAGCAGAATCTATACATGGGCATATATTCTGATTTATGATTAGCTTTCTTGACCCACTATTAGAAATTTATGGACAGACACACAGACATCCTATCTGATGGAATCAGTCATAAGTCAAACCTTTATTGCTTAAATATTTCTCTGACTACTGTCCAGCTAAGGTCACAGCTTCTATCTCAAAGTTCATGTGTTATTATTTATTTTTAGTCTATTAATAACATATGACACACACTGAAGTAAATAAATCCTTTTTTGGGAAGAGGGTACATTCGGAACTCATGAGAGTTGGTACATGAATGACCCTTAGCATTTTCTTGGCAGTTAGGCACATCTTGTTTGTTTTTTTTTTAAAAAAGTGCTTAATATAACCACACCGCAATAAGTTAGTACCACAGAGGTAAAGCAAGAGCTGTAGTGTGATTTTCTCACTATTTATTAAAAACAGTGATGATAAAAAAAACAAAAATATTCAAAACAAAAAAGTATTCTTGAACAGCATTTGTTTCTTCCTTTTTTTTTTTTTTTTTTGAATCAGAAAACTTTTCACCTTTTCACCCATGACAATTCTTGTAGCAGGCTATTGTGTCAGCATATATAGTTTAAGAATGTACAAGAATATAGAAAAATACTGGAAAATATGTCTAATACAGTAAAAACACATAATAAATGGCAGTTTTTCTTTGTAAAAGAAAGCCAGTGGTGCTAAAAAAATAAAAAAATAAAAAAAAAGGCACGTTCCCATCCTGCAAAAATCCCTTTGTTACCATTTCTGCAAATGTTCAAAGGTTACATGTCTTGGTCTTCAACAGCCACAGTCTAAGCCTCAGCCACATGGAGATTAAAATGAGTTTGAGATTCAAAATCACAATATGTTCACCACTGGGTGGTCAAAGCCAGCAAACAATGCTATAGAATGTAACACACTACACAACTTATAAAATCTGAATAGATTTTATGACACTAGGCATCAAAAACTTGCCAACTTTGTAATAGTTGCAAAGAAAAAACTGCATCATACACTAAACAACTGAGAATCACATACTAGACTTTCACATCATTCAGATCACAATAATCTCAGAAACACGTGCCTTCTTGCCTTGTTGCATGGTAGCAACCATCCAGAACACCCTAGCAACCGTGTAACAACACCTTTGAAACCACCCAGAGGACCCTAGCAACCGCATAGCAACACACTACCAACCACCCAGAATACCCTAGTAACCGCATAGAAACACCCTAGCAACCTCCCAGAACACCCTAGTAACTGCATAGCAAAACCCTTGAAACACAGAGTACCCTAGCAACCACATAGCAACACCCTAGCAACCATGTATCAACGCCATTGAAACCACCCAGAGTACCCTAGCAAACACATAGCAACACTCTAGCAACAACCCAGGGTACCCTAGCAAACGCATAGCAACACCCTAGCAACCACGTTGAACACCCAAGCAACACCATAGCAAAACCCTAGCTTCCACAGAGAACACCCTAGCAACTGTTTACATATGCCCTTGAAACTACACTGATCAAAGAAACTGCATAGCAACATCCTAGCAACCACCCAGAACACCCTAGCAACAGTGTAGCAACGCCCTTGAAACCAAACTGAACACCCTAGCAACCGCATAGTAATACCCTTGAAAATACAATGAACTCCGTAACAACCTCATAGTAACAACCTAGCAACCACCCAAAACACCTTAGCAACCATGTAGCAATGCCCTTGAAACCACAATGAACACCCTAACAACCGCATAGCAACACCCTAGCAACCACCCAAAACACCCTAGCAACACCCTAGCAACCACCCAGAACATCCCAGCATGTGTAGTAACGCCCTTGAAACCACACTGAACACCCTAGCAACCACCCTGAGTACCCAAGCAACCACATAGCAACACCCTAGCAACCACCCAGAACACCTTAGCAACCATGTAGCAATGCCCTTGAAACCACAATGAACAACCGCATAGCAACCGCATAGCAACACCCTAGCAATAACTCAGAACACCTTAGCAAATGTGTAGCAACACCTAGCATACACCCTGAGTATCCTAGCAACCACATTGCAACACCCTAGCAACCACCCAGAACACCCTAGCAACCGCATAGCAGCCACCCTGAGTACCCTAGCAACTGTGTAACAACACCCTAGCAATCACTCAGAACACCCTAGCAAAAATGTATCAACTCCATTGAAACCACCCAGAGTACCCTAGCAACCGCATAACAACACTCTAGCAACCACCCTGAGTACCCTAGCAACCACATAGCAACACACTTGCAACCACTCAGAGCACCCAAGCAACAGCATAGCAAAACCCTAGCATACACAAAGAACACCCTAGCAACTGTGTACATATGTCCTTGAAACCACACTGATCACCTTCGCAATCGTGTAGCAACGCCCTTGAAACCACCGAGAGTACCCTAGCAACCGTATAGCAAAACCCTAACAACCACTCAGCGTACCGTAGCAACCACATAGCAACACCCTTGGAACCACCCAGAGTACCCTAGCAACTGCATAGCAACACCCTAGCAACCACCTAGTATAACCTAGCAACAGTGTAACAATGCCCTTGAAACCGCACTGAACACCCTAGCAACCACCCTGAGTACCCTAACGACCACATAGCAACATCCTAGCAACCACCCAGAACACCTTAGCAACCATGTAGCAATGCCCTTGAAACCACAATGAACACCCTAACAACCGCATAGCAACACCCTAGCAACCACCCAAAACACCTTAGCAACCATGTAGCAATGCTCTTGAAACCACAATGAACACCCTAACAACCACATAGCAACACCCTAGCAACCACCCTGAGTACCCTAACAACCATATAACAACACCCTGGCAATGACCCAGAACACCCTAGCAACTGCGTAGCAACGCCCTTGAAACCACATAGCAACACCCTAGCAACCACCCTGAGTACCCTAGCAACCACATAGCAACAATCTAGCAACCAGCCAGAGAACCCTAGCAACCGCATAGCAACACCTTTGCAACCACATAGAAATGCCCCTGGAACCACCCAGAGTACCCTAGCAAGCGCATAGCAACACCCTAGCAACCACCCTGAGTACCCTAGCAACCATATAGCAACACCCTAGCAATGACCCAGAACACCCTAGTAACTGTTAGCAACGCCCTTGAAACCACATAGCATCACCCTAGCATCCACACTGAGTACCCTAGCAACCACATAGCAACACCCTAGCAACCACCCTGAGTATCCTAGCAACCACATAGCAACACTCTAGCAACCACCCTGAGTATCCTAGCAACCACATAGCAACACCCTAGAAACCACCCAGGACACCCTAGCAACCGCATAGCAACACCCTAGCAACCACCCTGAGTATCCTAGCAACCACATAGCAACACTCTAGCAACCACCCAGAGTACCCTAGCAACAGTATAGCAACGCCCTTGAAACCACACTGGACACACTAGCAACCGCATAGTAACACCCTAGCAACCACCCTAAGTACCCTAACAACCACAAAGCAACACCCTAGCAACCACCCAGAACACCTTAGCAATCGTGTAGCAATGCCCTTAAACCATAATGAACACCCTAGCAACTGCATAGCAACACCCTAGCAACCACCCAGAACACCCTAGCAACAGTATAGCAACGCCCTTGAAACCACACTGAACACCCTAGCAACCACATAGTAACACCCTAGCAACCGCATAGCAACACCCTAGCAACCACCCAGAACACCCAAGCAACTGTGTAGCAACGCCCTTGAAACCACATAGCAACACCCTAGCAACCACCCAGAACACCCTAGCAACTGAATAGCAACCACCCAGAACACCCTAGCAACAGTGTAGCAATGCCCTTGAAACCACACTGAACACCCAAGCAACTGCATAGCAAGACCCTAGCAACCACCTTGAGTACCCTAACAACCATATAGCAACACCCTATCAACCACCCAGAACACCCTAGCAATCGCATAGAAACTACCCTGAGTACCCTAGCAACCACATAGCAACACCCTACCAACTGCCCAGAATAAAATGCTCTGATACCAAAAACTGATACCACGCGGCGTGTACAGTACAGTCCCAAAAGTCTAATTCGCCGCTGGTTCCCTTTCGATACTTTACTCGTACTGCGTCGCTAGGGGGTGGGGAAAACTCCTTTTCTCCGATTACTGAAGCCTTTTTCAATCACAGCAGTGTATCTGCACTGCCATTGGTTAAAAAAAAATGTACAGAAATGAACCAATGACGGCGCGGCTCTATGGCGAAGCAGCGCGCCAGAGCCCGCAAAATTGGGCTCCTTTACTGTGGTGAGCTTTCGTTCCTCCTTAAAAGCCCAAAATTAACATCCAAATCAACCAAATAAGTGAGTGCTGTAAAATGCAGTCTACTGTTGCTAAACTGTGGGACATGTTTGACATTAAACAGTGTTAGTAAAGCACATTAAGCCACAAAAGAGACACTGTTGCCCAGGCGGCTTTCAGTCTGCACGCTCCAAGTCAGGGCAAAACGCAGATAAGCAAATGGGCTTCGGATGCGTGCACACAAAAATGTCAAAATGCCTTTTTGGAGAGTATTCATGTAAACACAGTGGGTTATGTGTAAAGTAAAACGTACATAGTTGAAAAAGAAAAAAATATGTAACAGTACATTGGATCCATGCTTTAGCTCTTAAAGTGACAGCAGCCTAATATACCTGCAGCAGTCTGTCATTAATGATAATCAAATTCCATTTAGGTTCAAAGAGGATGTGAACAAAAGCCATTCAACTGCCTAATCTAAAAGACAGGTGCAGAGTCAGTGGCTGCGTATGAAATCTTAAAAATGCTCCCTTCAGAAGATGCATTCCAAGGTAGGAAGGCATCAAGCCACGTCTGATTCCAATATTCACTCCCTTCGTTTCTCCTGAGAGACTGTCAGGATTTACCAGACTCAAGAGATGAGAAGAGGTGTAACTCAGTTTCAGGTAATTTATTGAACAGTATGTGCAGAAACAGGCAAGGCAAAGCAAGGCAATTTTATTTATATATCACATTTCATACACAATGGTAATTTAAAGAGGAAACAAATCAATAAGAATAAAAATGGAATGCATAAGAAATAAAAATAACAGTAAAAACAGACAATACCCCTATTTGGATGGAAGAGTCAGGGAGTTTCAGTCAGAATATTTGTAGCCACCAGGGCTAACTCAACTTTGTTTTCCGTCAGAGAGGATCTAAACGGATCTATCCATGAGGACTGGTGTGATATGCTCATATTTTCTGGTTCTGCTCAGAATCCTGGCAGCTGTTTTATGGTCTTTTTGGGAAGGCCGGTGAGGAGTCCATTACAATAATCCACCCTGCTGGTGATGAAAGCATGAACAAGTTTCTCTAAGTCTTGACTGGAGACAAAGCATCTAATTCTTGCAATATTTTTGAGATGATAGTATGCTGATTTAGTTATTGCTTTTACATTACTACTGAAACACAGGTCTGACTCCAAAGTCACACCAAGATTCCTGACTTGATTTTTAGTTGTTTGACCCCTAGAGTGAAGATATGCATTCACTTTCAGAACTTCATCTTTGTTTCCATATGCAAAGACTTTTGGCACATCCAGTTTTTAATTTCATCAATGCATTGACACAGGGAGTAAATGGGGCTGTAATCGTTAGGTGATAGGGCAAGGTAAATCTGGGCGTCATCTGCATAGCTGTGATATGCAATGTGGTTATTTCTCATTATTTGGCTCAGGAGCAGCAAATATAGGTTGAACAGGAGCGGTGCAAGTATTGAGCCTTGAGGGACTCTGCATGTCATGGATGTCCACTCAGACGTATAGTTACCGATACTCACATAATAACCTTTCCCTTTTAAGTATGACCTGAACCATTTAAGGACCATCCCAGAAAGCCTGACCCAGTTTTCCAGCCTGTCAAGAAGTATGTTGTGATCAACAGTGTCAAACGCAGCACTGAGGTCAAACAGTACCAGCACTGATATTTTACCTGTATGTGTTTAGGCGAATATCATTTATTATCTTTATGAGCACTGTCTCTGAGCTGTGATGCGGTCGGAAACCAGATTGAAAGTTGTCGAGGTATCCATTCAAGCTTAAGAACATGTTCAGCTGATTGAAAACAACTTTTTCAATGACCTTGCCTATGAAAGTAAGATTTGAGATTGGTCTGTAGTTGTTCAAAATGGTGTTATCCAGATTGCTCTTTTTCATCAGGGGCTTAATAACTGCAGTTTTCAGGGAGTTTGGAAAGGTCCCAGAAAGAAGTGAAGCATTTACGACCCCTAAGAGATCTGCTTTTAAACAGTTAAACACACTTTTTAAAAAAGATGTGGGAAGTATGTTAAGGGCGCAGGTTGATGTTTTAAGGTGCTGTATTGTTTCTTCCAAAATTTTACCATCAATTGTTTTAAAAACAGACATAATAGCTACTTTCTGAGTTTGTGATCTGATCTGTTTTACCCCAGTGCAGCTCAAGGATGTGCTGATCGCCTTTCTGATATTAATGATTTTCTCAGAGAAGAAGGAAGAAAACTCACAGCCTTTGCTGCCTGAGATCATTTCACTGGGAATCTGATTTGGGGGGGTTTGTTAGTCTCTCTACAGTAGCAAAAAGAGTGCGGGTGTTGTTGAAGTTGCTGTTTATAATATCTGAGAAAAAAAGGTCTGTCTAGCTTTGCCTAGTTCACAGGAGCAATGTCATCAATAACATTCTTGACTTTTGAGTTAAAAGAATCAAGGAGAAAATCAACAGAGTCGGCAGATATGCTTGGTGTTAAAGATAAAGCCTTCATAAACAGCACACTAGTGTTTTTGACTGAGATAGATCTAGATTCAACTGTAGGAGAGATCAATATATCAAAGAAAATACAGAAATGATCAGATAGCGCTTCATCCTTAATAACAATGGATAAAATGTTTAGACCCTTACTGATAAGTAAATCTACAGTGTGTCCACGATTGTGTGTGGGTCCATGTACATGCTGAGTCAGATCAAAAGTGTTCAAAACAGTTATGATTTCTTTTGCCATATTAAATTCTGCATTATCTATGTGGATATTAAAGTCACCAGTAATGGCAAAACAGTCAAACTCTGAGGAAATTGTTGATAACAGTTCTGTAAAGTCCTCAACAAAGGCTGGAGAGTATTTTGGAGGCCTGTAAATAACGATAAATGCGTGAAGCACCTTTTAACACAATACCCAGATATTTGAAAGACAAGTAATCACCAAATTTGCTTGCATTGATAGACATCTTTAAATAGAGCAGCTACATCTCCACCTCTCCTAACAGCTCTGCAGACACTCATAAAAGTAATGTTTGAGGCTGTTTCATTGAGGACTGCAGCGGTCTTCTGGCCACGTTTCATTTAGAAGCATAAAATCTAGGTTGTTTGTTGTTATTAAGTCAATGATTAGAAGTGATTTATTTTTAAGTGAGCGGATGTTTGAAAAATGCTAACTTAACAGTCTTACTTTCTGTCTCCACAGTAATCTTAGCTTGACGTGTAATAGGCAGCAGATTAGATGGGTTTGCCAAACGGCTTGAGAAGGCATTAGGCTTTCTATCACGTAATAAATCAGAAATAAAGAAATCAACAGCCACACTGGGTTAACAGAACCCAGAAACAGGTGAAACATGTATCAAAAACAGGTGAAACATGTATCAATTTACGTTCAATGTAATATGCAGATGAATAACTTGGAATGTCTTACTAGGTCCCAAGCAGATCGCTGGAGAACATACACAGGAGATAAATCCACAAGACAAGTTTGCAGGTAAGGGGGTCTGAGACCTTGATGTGGCCAGAACTAAGACTGAGTGAATGTGTGTGCCTTTTGAAGGGGAACTGATTGGTGTGGTGATGAGGACGAGGTGCAGGTGATTAGTAACCATGGCAACACAACACTTGGAAAGTACAGGAGGGGGTTAAAGAGCGGATTTCAGATATAGCGGATTCCACTATCTCAGTGACCTTCCCACTCTTCTTGTTGCTGTTCATGTGGGAAAAGAGTGTAGATGTCTGGTCCAACGCAACACCATGGGACCTCACTTTGGGACTCTGCAACGCTGCGGGACTCCTCAAGGCAGGGACTCAACACATCAAGCCACGTTGTAACTTTCCACCTGGGAGAGGTCTCTGCCGACATCTTCATCACCATCGAACCATCAAGACTTTCCTCCGAGACTGCATCTGGATGCTCATTCAACGGCTAAGGCATTGCAAATATTGAACATTTAACTAACTAAACAGAGGTTTAGTCCAAGCTGTAGACCCCTTGCTACCAGGGTGCTTTAAATTAAGAAACTGATGGTGTTTGTTTGTTTTGTTTTTTTGTGTTTTTCAGGTGGTTAACAGACACTTACATTTCCATGGCCTCATTCCCCTGTTTCTGTTTCATTTGTTCACTTTCACCATTTTACCCATGTATGTGTGATTGTGTGTATGTGTTTGTTTAGACTAGTTATATGTTCATGATTTAGCTAAATAAAACTTTTGTGAACATTTACATTTGTATTGATTCTGTGATCACTGCTTGCAAAACAAAGTTTCTTTAACAATGTGATCACAGCTACATGCTCTGAGTAGGACTGTACCTAGTAAGAAAGAGTTATTTTTCTGAGAGTTGATAGCCACCTTGGGAGGAGCAGTAGTGGTCGCTGCCACTTTGGAAGACGCAGGAGAAGTGTATGCGGCCCAAACACACAAAACGGCAGTTGCCATCACAGGAAGCACAGCTGATGGTGGAAGTACCTCTGTGACCACTGGACTCTGAAGCGCTGGGACCAGTGGACTTGGGACCAACAGATTTGAGAGCTCTGGGATCACTGGACTGGGGAGTTTTGGGACCACCTGACTGGGGAGCTCTGGGACCACTGGTAACATTTTTACAGATGCACGGACTGACTTCATGGGAGGATCCGCCACCTTAGATGCCAGCCCCAAACGTCTCCCTCTGTGTGCTGGGGTCAATTTGGTGTCCAGACTGGAGGATGAAGAGGACTCTGGGATGAGCTCTGAGGCTGGAAGAGTCTCTGGAGACTCAGGGGCAGGCGTGAGGTGGGGTAGGATCCACTTAGCAGGAGGGCATAGAGGATATACTGATCCAGTGTGCAGTTGTTTGTCTCCCAGGGCATCTGTGAAAACAAGGAAAAGAGCCATTAATGCCACTTCATTAAAATACAAGGCATTCTGTCAGGATTTACAAGACTCGAGATGAGAAGTGGTGTAACTCAGTTTCAGGTAATTTATTATTAATAATTGGGAAATAGACGGAAAAATACCTTACCCTCAGGAAAAAAAGCTTTGGCGGACACATGGCCTAAGACTGAGTGAGTGTGTGTGCATTTTGAAGGGGAGCTGATTAGTGTGGTGACTGTGCCAGGTGCAGGTGATTAGTAACCTTGAACACTACAGGGAATGATTTGTTGCCTCGCTGCCTTGTCAGGCAATGACTTAGCAGGCAGTGTTTGCACACGAAAGTACCTCACAAAACTGATTTCAGACAGACTTCTGAGGCAGCATAACGATTTATGGATAGGTAACAACGGATAGCATTGATAGATTACATCAATAGTGATAGATAACAACAAAGGAATGCACAGGATTGTGGGATATCAAAGGTAGCGAAGGATACATCTATGCTGCCTTCAAAAACCTATCAGATTAAAGCATCTCAGGAGACAGGTTGTGGCACGATCATTGGATTCGGACGTGCCTTATTACCTTCCTACCTCCTTATCCTGGCTGCGGAGGCAGCATTTTTCAGTTTTCGGACGCAGCTATACTTTCATCCAATTGATCTGATTGCCTTTGATATCCCACAATCCTGAGCATTCCATTCTGTAACAGTTGAGCTAAAAAAAAATAATAATAATAATAATAATAATGGGTGTGGCAAAAAATCACCTGACACTCAAAAGGAAGCTTCAGAAACACAGTGAAAAGCATCAGCACTAATGTAGAATTATTTTGGATTCACTAGATCTTGTGCTGCACTCTTGCAATGTATACGGTAAAACCCAGTATACACTAAATGAATAGAAAGACAAAACTTGAAAGTTCCATTTTAAACAATAAGGAATAGGCATGGTGTAAATTACTCTGCACACAGACCTTTAGTGAGTTTGCTCTGAACTGCAAGACCCAGACTAACATAAAATGGTACCCACACAAAATAAGTATTTTAATGTCAATTCTAAGTTACTGATCATAAATTACAATATCAAGGGTCATGTAATTATTTAATGGGTCTTTTGATAGCTAAATCAACAAGCAGCAAGTGCATGTCTGGACATGTATGAATGTGAAAGAAAATGTAATCAGTAGGACTAGGTAGGTAACAAGTCATTACATTTGAGAGTTTTAGCCATAAAAGAAAATATAAAGATTTGTCTATAGTTCATTCCCATTTAGCCAGCTGTCGAAAACGTACACAGTTTTATGATCTATGTGATACATGCTAGGGAAGGTGAAATGATTTTAGTTCATCATCTACCACTCAGGCAAAATCATGTGCTTGGAAAAGTTGTATTACTTTACACACATACAGGAATACACTCATGTTGGTGTTTCCTTTTCTTATACATTGTTTTTACCTGTTGTTTTATAAGGCAAAATAATGCATTTGGATTTCATGTACATTGTTGAAAAATCAGCTTATACAACCAATTGATATACACTGTGAACATGATCTGGAGGAATGAATTAGCAAAAGTTTATTTATGATTTGCATTTAATGACACAATGATCATTTGTAATCAGTTTATTATGTTATGTATTTTTGTGAACATTTAAAATAAAACACAACAGAATCTTCAAACAGGTTAAAACAGACATTCTTTGCACGGCTCCCTTTCTGAACTGACTGGGTCCTCTTCAGTGAACTTTCTGTCTGTCTGCCAGGTACAGTATATAAATAGAGCTTGAATATATCTACATCTGTTATAATGGGGAAGTTACAAATAATGATAATCATTTAAAGCACACTTTCTTTGGAAGCGTAAGTGAGTAGATTCACCTTTATTCATCTCTGTGGGTGGGAAAATTACAATGTTGTAGCAGCAAAACAATTCACAAAACAACAAGGTCAAAAATGTTTTGCATGCATGCCTGGAAAATGTACACTAGGCCAGAAGTATCCATATACTTATACATCCACAAATATATAACATCCTCTTCTAAATAATGAGGCTATTTCAGTCATAAAAAAAATACAAGTAATAATAAAGTAATGAAAAAATGCAAATCTAAATTCTACAGCATACAATAACATTCCAGAGAATTTTGGGCTTTCAACATTAAGGCAACTGTTCAGGCTTTTCTGTTTCAGCATGAAGGGTTCACATAGCCTACTGTCCATTCTTCTGTCTTCTTCTGGCTATCATAACAATAATTGCTTTTACTTAAACAAAGGAAGAGACACACAGACTCAAAAAATTTTGTATTTCTACCCAGATTACCAACAAACTCATCATCTGCAGGGAGAAACTGCCGCTTAATTATACCAAAATAATGATGGATGTAAACTTTATAAAGACATCAGTGAGGATTTTGAAGATATTTCAATTGGCCTTCATTACATCTGTTTTGAGTTTCTATTTTGTCTTTTATTTTGTTAAGTATTTATTCATGTTCAATTATTATTAATCTATTCAGCTACTAACATTGTCATTTTTGATACAATATCCAATGTCAATAAAAAAAGGACCTAATTGACATGACTTCTGGTCAGTTTTTTAAATGTAAAACAAAAATAGAGACTATAAGGTCTTATAAGACCAGGCAGAGGGTAAAACATAATATCAATAAATAATAATAATAAGAAAATAATATCAATAAAAATGAACTATTATTAAAAAGGTTCTTTACAAATCAGATAGTTCCAGTCCTTGATTATGATTGGCCGTTGTAAATTACTCTACAAACATACACCTGTGGCCTCATTACATCAGTATTACTGTGTGTGTTGCTTGGCAACCATTCCACATCTGAAGAACTACATTGCTTGGTGGAAGAATTTTTTTTTATCAATAGCATTACATATTTGTGTCTGTGTTTATATTTTATGAAAACTTGCCAGGCAGGTGAAATAACCGTTTTATAAAGGCAAGAAGCCCAGTGAATCCGTGATTTACAGTGAATTTAGAACGGCTGAGGGGTTTTGGGGGTTTTACCAAAGCCTGGGGGTTTTACCTTAGCTGTTGTAAATTCACTGTAAACCATGGCTTCTTGGGGCTTACTGCTTATAACAATATATTGCTTATAACACCATTAAGGTCATTTATAGCACAGTTCAAAGCATGGTTCTTTATGGGGGAAAAAGGGTTGCAAAAAGAGTTCTATTTGGCACCAAAAAGGGTTCTGCTATTGTTACAAGCCAAGGGATCCTAATCAGGTTATGTTTAGAATCATTTTTTCTTTAAGAGTAAACATACTAATGGCCATATAGACTAGTAGTGGATGCATGTGTGTATTCCTATGGGCAGAGGCTAGTCATCACAAAGGCTATGCACCTAAATCCTAATGAGCCTACTGCATTTTACATTATGGCATGCCTGGAAAATGTACACTAGGCCAGAAGTATCCATATACTTATACATCTATATACATATAACATCCTCATCTAAATAATGGGTTTGGCTATTTCAGTCATGAAAAAAATACAAGTAATAATAAAAAGTAATGAAAAAAAATGCAAATCTAAATACTTCCGGTTTGGGGAAGTTCCACTCAAAAAGACTGAAACAAATAATTTCAAACCATAAGGATTGAAGCTGTGTTTACTGGAACGTTTCTAAAGCAGGTAAACACAATATTTATTGTCTGTCAAAATGATGGAAATCACTGAAATATTATCACTCAATGTTCCAGTTTATGAACAATTTTGATTAAGGTAATGTTACATAATACAGACTGCATAAAAGCTTTTTGTCTGGCAATGATTATCTACGTTGTCTTCAAACACCTTTTTGCCACATTCAAACATCTGTTTGTGATTATTTTTTTTATTTTTTTTTAAATCAGCCATGAAGTAAACTTGCCCAAAGGCAAGGCAACTTAAGGCAAAGCTCAACTATATTACTGACCATTTAACTGAAAAGTTGGAACAGTGTTATTATGTTATCACATTGATTTCTCCTACTCATGCATAAACACACTTTTCTTTTTTGTTTCTTTTGTACTCATTGTAATTTTATACAAATCAATAACTACAATTCTGGTAGTCCAAAACAATGGCTCATTTATAACTTTTCAAAAATAAAACAGTAAAATATATCCAATAGACTTGCAATGAAAGAGGGGCCTGAGCAGATCTAATGAATTTCAAAGAGAATTTGGGGTAGGCTCGTTTGACTTGGGCCAGTATAGCAATCACCAAGCACACTCTAGCAACAGCATAGCAATATGCTAACAACCACTGAAAACACCTTACCAACTGGATAGTAACACTATGGAAAGCACCCAGAACAATCTAGCATTGTGGCAGTGAGGTTTCCTTGGACATGCACCACTGACATTTTCTTCCTGAAATTCTACTTACTTGCTTTTTCCATTTTTGAGCTTTTACAAAATGTATTTCCATGAGATTTACTGGCTTAAATTATTGCTAAAACATTTGATAAATAAAACACATTAAAAATGTTTCCTGAGTCAACATTCCTCATATACTCCACTTAAAGGCATTAATAACAAATGGTCACTGTGTGTTAAACTAACTGTATCTGTTTTCCTGGGCAATAATAATGGAAATGTTTGTATACAATACATAGTATGTTTCTATAAAGAAATTGAAAAAAAAGGAGAAATATTCACTGGGTTAAAAACTGTGATATATATGACTTTCCGCAGTCATATATATATATATATATATATATATATAAAGTACAGTTAGATAAATGCTTAACATTTACTGCCAGTTAGTAGTAATGAAATAAATACTAATTGGCTTTGAGTAATTAATTACTTTTGTCATTCCATGCAAAAGTTGGATGTTATTGAAAAAATTAAATATACTATGCTTTAAGCTCCTTACCACATTCAAAGCCATTTCCTTGACGTTTCAAAACTTGCTTGGCATCCTATTTGCACGTTCCTGCAAATGTTGCCAAATGTTAACTGTGACGACTGCCCTGTTGTGCCCTGCAGCTCAGTCTTGTCCGAGCCAAACAGTCTACAGAAACATGCACTAAATATATACTTGCTTTCTTGGCCATATCTCTTGTAGGACACGTTATATATGCCTGTGTGGTGCAAGAGGCAAAAAAAAATTGGAGGGTGGGATCAATCCTTGTTCAATTATTGTGATTAATCCTATAGAAAAATATGCATTTAAAAATCAACCGCTATTCTGAATGTTGTCAATGTCTATGATGGTTACAACCCTGCCTGAAACTAAATAAAATAATAATAATTATGTAGTAACTTTTTCTTTATCTGAGGCAAAAAGTGGGTAAAGAAATATACAAGACATTTTCAAGGTATGGTAGTGACAAGATGTTTGTAAGGGACAGTAGTGTGAATGACCTGTACATAGATGTGTATACATTCAGCCCTGAATTTCAATGCCCTCAGAGTGTGTTCACAGTCCACTGTAATGAACCCTGTGTATGAAAGTACTGTCAGTAACGTGGCAAAACTTATTGGAGAAGAATGCAGTCAGGCAGCTTGGCTTCATAGACTCTTAACATTTAAAACGCATTAAGATGAGAGGTTGACAACTTCACACCTCCTGTGTTTTTTACTGTTTTGGAATAGCTCTCATTGTGTAAATAGTCTGGGTTCAGCAGCTCATCAAGGCTTCTCTACAGCAATAACTGATAGCTACAAACCAGCCAACAACTATCAAGCTTCTCATCACTCACAGCCTTAAATACCTTCAGGAGATATAGTGTTTAGCCCAGACATTAACAGCTAAAGCAGAACATGATTTACAAATAGCATATATTGTGTTTTGAGTTCTAAAAAAACATTTTACATTAAATGTTTTAACATTTTAAATATTAAAACTCATGGAACCGCCCTCATTTTGAGTAGATAAATAAATATCATTTTGCTTTATTATCATTTCTAACTTTTTAAATCAAAGTTAACATTTTAAATTATCATCCACCAACTGAATAATTCAGCTGCATAAGGTTTCAGTAGAAAGAACAATCTTTTCGAACAACATTTTCTTTAAGTCTTAAATGTTTGATTATTTCGTTTATCACGTTTGAAGGAAAAGTGTTTAATACCTTTTTATCAAGACATCCAGAGTTTGTTTTTATTGGTCGTGTTCCATATAAGGTCCTAAATTATGATACTTGGGTACAGTGACCCCAATTGAATGACTCCTGTCCTGACATATGAAAAGTGTCTGAACTGGACACCCACCTTTCCCTATCTAGTTTCCGCTGTCAAAGCTACATTTATTTCTGACCATGCCAACTGCTAGCCATAAGAAGTTCGAACAAACAGCTGCAAGCTTAACTCAGCACAAACTGATTACCTAGAATAATTTAGTTAACTGCAGCTCTGAGCTTTGTATATTTGTATATTAAATAATTTCAAATAAATTATCAATAGCAACACATTATGACATAATTAGCTCTGAGGCCCTTCACAAAGTCAATTTCTTGATAACCAACCTAAAGATACCATATAGTTTAATTTAATGGTAGCTTATTTTTGTAAGTATTGAATTAATCAGACTCATTTGTTGCAGAATTGCTTAAAAGTAAACCTCTCTAGTGGATGAGTTCAAAGATTACTTTCTAGAGTGGTCTGATGCAGTGTAAATGAGATTAACTTATAATGACTCATGGATCATTTGATATTTTATATAAGAAGGGTGTATGAATTCCTAACAAGTGTCAGTCTATATTTAAGACTGTTATTCTATATTTTCTAAATATTCTATATTTTGAATGTCATTTTTATTTCATCATTAAATGTTGACTCCAAGTGGAAACAAAAAATAGTCATCCTGTTGACTGATACTATAAACCACATTTTAGAATAATAGTGAAGACAAAAAAGAAGTAGTTTTGATATGCAGTTTTAAAATCACAAAACTTGATTCTTTAAAGTAATGGGTCCATTATGGATGCTTCTCCTTCACTCTTGTACAATTAAGCCTTTAACGGAGTGTAATTTTTTAGAAACATCCAGTCGAGTGTATCAGAACCTTTGGCTGGAACTGTAAAAAGGAATTATCAAATATAACTTCTGTTAGTTAGAAAAATTTGCCTGCTCCCTCTTGTGGTCAACAAGTGTAATTGAGGAAGGGAACATTAGGCTGAATACTCGCTAGCTACTGTGAAGACAGACAAAGTTGTCTTCTGCCAAGGGGAGTAATGGGAGCTCAAATAGCCACATACTCGATCCAATTATCAGGAGGTTGTTTGTCTCATTGGTCACATTACTACACTAAACTGTAATACTTTAAATCCTATAATAATTATTATACAATGCAACCAGTCTAAGGACTGGCACATGCCATATTATGACAGTATGTTGATTAGTCCAATCTGACCAGCCATGAGAAATGTAACGTTAGAAGCAGCAACCACAAGCCGTTTGCAGCTGAACCACAGGTTCATATTCACTAGAATAATTGCGTTGAGGAGCTTCAATAACCCATTAAGTGAAAAGGACAATTTTAACCCATCGTACCTGATTCATTTGTAACAAATTCCAGACCGCTAAACTTCTGCGCTATAGCTCTCCTTGAGTTAAACACTGCCATTCGTTATTGCGTCCCCCAGTGGAAGAACAGACTTTCTCCAGATGGAGTTGTCCCAAATGTTTAAGTTAACATCAATATATCGATTTGGATCTGAGTAGTGTAAAGCAAATATACGACACCCTTATAATTACATTTACATGTATTTGTTAATAATAAGTTTCATTAATGTTTTCTTTAGAAAAAGCTTTCGAATATTTCTAAGTAGAATATTACCAAGTAGAGCGTTCGGTGTTTCTGTAAGGAATGTCACCATCTTGTGATCAGTGGAGGGACTGCATATTAGAATTTATTGTTTTCACCATTATGGAATAATAGACTGCTCCCAAAATGCTTCCAGGATAAACATTTTAAAATATGGGCTGATAAAGGAATTTCCCGCTTAGAACAGTGTTTTGAGGATGAGATAATGATGTCTTTTGAGCAGCTTAAATCCAAATACAATTTAGGCAATAAAGAGTTCTTTGGATATCTGCAGTTGCGAGATTTTTTAAGAGTTTAAACCCAACTGAAATGACCTAGATTAACATAATTGGAGCAATTTATCTATTCGAGTCAACCTTTATACAAAATAACCTCTAGAATACATAACTCCCTTATGATAAATAAGCCGGTAACTGAATTGGATAAATCTAAAGTCAACTGGGAACAAGATTTTGACATTAACATAGATGATGGAACATGGGGTGAACTATGCAGGGATGGTGCTACATCGTACTTGAACTCTAGATATAGAATGATTCAATTTAACTTCCTTCATCAACTTTATATCACACCATCAACACTCCATAAGTTTAATTAAAAAAAAAATCACCTCTCTGCTTTAGATGTGGAGTGGATGAAGGAACATTTTTACATTCCACATGAACCTGTCCATTAGTTCATTTTGGCAAAAAGTATGCAACATTATCTCTGATATTCATGGAGTCAATTTTCCAATGGATCCAGAAGTATGCCTATTGGGTAACTATAACAATTCTAATCTTCAACAGGTTTACACCATAAAACTTACAGAAATTCTGTTAATAATTGCCAAGAAATGCATTGCAATGAAGTGGAAATCTGATACTGCTATCCGTATCAGTTTGTGGCTGTCTGAGGTCAACAACCGTATACCCTTGGAAAAACTAACTAACGAAGCTGGACTCAAGCAGGGATCCATATGCAAAGCTTTATTATAAGTGAGCGTGGTCGTACAGGCAGGGTCAAACGGGAACAAACAGGAACAGCAAGGGACAGGCAGAATCGTAGTCGGGATACAGGCAATGGTCAGGACAGGCAGATATCACTCACAGAACAGAATACCAGGCAAGGATCAAAGGTAGGCAGCAACAGGTCGATAACGGGTAACAGAACGGATCGGTAACAGACAGGCAGACAGGATATAAACGCTCAGAATTGCAACACAGGTTAAACAAGACTTCACAATCAGGTGGTGTGTGTGAGTCTTTTATAGTCCAGGTAGTGTGCTAAGCTGTATGTGGCAACACGTGATTGGTGTGGAGTGTGCATGTGATTGGCAGGGAGGATTATGGGAAATGGAGTCCAGGAACTGAGAGGAACAGACAGTGATCGTGACACTAACATACTGGTTAAGGAATAAAATAACATTTTATAATTTTATAAAATTTGGCAACCCTTTATCAGCTATATGGAAGATAGAAAAGATGGACTCTCTTTTTGATTGAGGTCTTACACTGTACTAATAACAATACCCTGTATTTAAATATACCCTGTATATAACATTACCCTGCACCCATCTTATTATAAATTTTGTTTTTATGCTTATTTTAAGTGATTTATCATTTCTTTTCCCTTTTTTCTCATCTTGTGTATCATGACATGTATAATGTGTTTTGTACCGTCTTGTATTGTTTTATGTTACAGTTCAAAAGCAAAAATAAAATATATAAAAAAAAAGGAATTTGTTTTATATTGGGAGCATGCACGAATTGTTTTATATTGGATGAAATAATGTGCAATCTGCTTTATTATTATTATTATTAATATTATTTATTATTATGTAAAATTGTTATTACTATTGGTGGTCTTCTGGCCAAGCCATACAAGAACTGAGATGGAGATTTAGTTTTTTTTAATCATATTTACACTTACAAAAGGGCATAATGAGGTCAAATACCGAACAGTATGAACTTTAAGATGCACAGAAATGCAATATTTTGTTGTGTTAACATCAGCAACCAAAATAAATGAATTAATATAATAGCCTTGGCATCAATCTATTACTTTTAAAAAACGGATCAATATTTCCTAGCATGCTATTAGCCGATCAAAACTTCATTGTGTTTATTTGTTAAAACCACTTAATTTGTGCAATGGCAGTTTTAACAATGGCTTTGTTGGAGAAGCCCTAAAAGACAGTAGCAGAAACACCTCAATGATCACTAATAAAACATTATGAGACGCTCATGAATAATGAGGGGAAAGGTCAGAGTTTATAAAGATAGTAGTTGGTCAGGCCCAAAGAATCTTTTATTACACACCATAAATCTGCCTATAAAGTACATGTTTTTGTGAATTAAGAATCAACTGAACCCCTTCTACTAGTTGCTGGAGTGGTGTCTTTCTTAAATGACAGCAAGCCATGAACTCTGTTACACAGAGGTGTTCACATTATAGCTCCACCAGACATGAAGGCTGTCACATGATGCATGAGAATATAAGTTACTTTCTATTTTACTTACAAAAATAAGTTTGCGTTCCTCTGCCTTCACTGAACAAGAGTTCCATAGATCTTTGTTGGCAATGATTGATCAATACATATGTAAACCCTATTTAGGTTACATATCTCCAGTTCTCACTCCTGACACTCAAATAAATGCTTGATTTTTTCGGTCTGTTCCTTATGAAGTGAGGCCAGCTCTTCTTCAATCTGTGAACAGAGGTTTGGGAAATATTTCAGACAAGACTCCTTCCATTTTTTTACTACCAAATTCACAGTTTAACCAGTTATGGCCAAATCTATCCTATATGAATTACAGAGGTGATTATAAATATATTTAAAAAAAACAGCTCACTTTCTGTTCCTAGTGAGCCCGGCGCAAAGACGCCTTGCACTTCTGCACCTCACGCTCATGTTGGGCCTCCATCTGCGCCTTAGTTTTGTTCTGGTAGGCATCGAGGAGCTCCATCTCCTGATGTAGCTGCTGCCTTAAAGCCTGATATTCAGCCTCCTGCTCTTCATCTAAACATAACTGAGAGAGTAATATGCTGCAATTATTACCTAAAACACTCAGTAATGCCTCTTTTTCTATACTAGTCCCTACTGAATAAAAACAATATTGCATACAAGCAGCAATATTACACTTAACAATCCATGTTCATTTGGACCGTTGGTGTAAGCAGAAACTTTTGGCTTGGTTGTGGATATTCAATTTGTAAATCCTATTTTAGCAGTTCCTAGCAGAACCACTAGAAGGAAACTGAAACGGTTTTAGCCAGTAGCTAGTTTTTGAACACTCCATCTCTATTTTAACAGGTTCTCTCAAATTCCAATGAGGCAATGTGAAAAAAATTACACTACAGATACACTCAGCGAGTAGGCTACTTTACACTGTAAATTTCAAAGTTGTAAAGATTATTGGAGTACATAAGAAAATTCTATTTTAGTCTTTCTACTTCAAAATGTTGTATTTAATTCAATGTGTTACATGCCGTTAATTATTTGTGAAATAGCAAGTAAATCCTACACTTTTTTTTGGCAGTGTATGTTTCAATACATTTATCAGGTGAAGAGCCTAAAATTCAAGTTTATAACCTAGGCTACAAACTCACCCCACATTCTAACAATCTAAGGACATTCAAAGGACAAATTGTGTTGTTGGACTACTAAAGGGTCATTTTCCTCTGGTGCTCGTGTACCTTACCGATTGAGAGGCCATCATCTCATTAATGCTTTGCTCATATTGTTCTGCCAGCTGTGCGAGCTTGTGAATCTGCTCCTCCTTCAGTGACTTCAGGATGGCTTTGTCAGTAGCGGTTTTTGGCACGGACGAACCGGGCAGCCGCCCAGGGCGGCATTTTTTCATGATACATGGTGGCCGGCACGAGCAGGGGGAAACGGGGGATCCACTGTATAGAGCAATACTCTAATGGAATTAGTGGGCTAAAGTCAGTCCCACCTCGACTTTCTTCCAAATAATGCACATTTCATTCATAATATTATAAATACAGGCCTATAGTTCCTGCACATTTTTGTTTTTCTGAATTGTGTGAAATGGCTAATAAAAATAGGTAATACAAAAATGATTATGTGATCACCAAGGTGAAATGGTTTAGTCTTGACTTCTGGTCGTAAGTGACGGTGTTGGGGGTATGGGAAATCTGTTGATTGTCGAGTGGCAAATAAACACAGAGATGGACATGAAAAGGTCAAAGCCATCAGGTGCCCAATTTAGAAAAAAAGAAAAGAAGAAGAGGAGAAACGAGCAAAAGATCAAGGTATGCAACTATGTTCTCTCTGTATGATTATTCTTAGTGCAATAGTGTAATAATTAGATTCTCTTTAGTGTGTTTTCACATTTGTGTGATGAAGGAGTTGTGCTATTTCGAATATTTATACTATATTTTATTTGTATATTATTTTTAATATTTTTTATAATTTTTTATAATTCTAAATAATTTTTATATTATTGTTGCTCTCTGCTCTTGTTACATTTTTTTATATATCTGATATCGCTAGAGAGCCCTATCTGCTTCGAGTGAACTAAAACAAGCCAATGGAATTGGCGTGCGATATTTGCATAATGCGCACCGCCTCCGCCAGGTGGTATAAATAGGAAGCAGATGCAATCGCACTCTGTTTTTCGCTGAGGAGACAACCTTGTGTAAGGGTGGACCTCCTACAGGGGTTCAGGCTGTAGGGTTGAAGAAACATTATCAGCAAGATGGCAGAAAACTGTACATTTCTTGTCTATAACCACCCACTGCAACTTATACCAACGACGGAAATAAGCGCAGTTATAATAGCAAAATATGTGGGAGAGCGTTGCTACAGTGTGACAATATTGTAATGCAATAGGGAGCACATTAATGTTAATACTAAATCAAAACTAGTTAGCACATCATTTGTAATAGAAAGGGTTTGTATGTCAAAAGTTACCTGAGAGATAGAGAGAGAGAGTGAAAGAGAAAGAGAGAGAGAGAGGGCCAGAGAGAATGCCAAAGAAAAGCCAAGAATCAAAGAGCCAGAGCAACAGTTACAATCTTCTTTTATCCCTTCCTTGACCATGTGACTGAAACCAAAATATGAGACATTCAAACTGACCAATCAGGACATTAAAACATCCCCCACTGTACTAAAGGTGTGACCATTTGTAGACCCCCGATGAATATACATTTTGGCCTACAGGACTTGATCACCTTTAACACCTTTGTGCCTTCCAAATGGCCCTTGTAGCAAGAGAGAGCGGGTTGAAACAGTAAAGCAAATGTCTTTGTTCGTTTTAAAATATCTTTAGATATTTTCAGTCTTACACTTGAGTCTGCACTACAGTGAGGGCACAGGAACTGTGGCGACGGGACGTACTTCTCCGTTCCCTCCTTCAGGGAACGAGGGTTACATACGTAACTGAGACGTTCCCTTTCAGTCAGTCACGTTCTACGTACGTCAGTAGTGACCGACAAATTGGGAAATAAAACGCCACAGTTACAGACCCCTTCCAGCGCCCAGCGCAAGCTCTAGCCACCCGGCGCACCAGGGGGGCGGAGAAGGGGGCGATCTTACACTGAGAGAGTCTACTGCTGTTCCGCAAGACCCACTACAGTAAGACTTAGACAACACTGGGGAAGCGAACCAATAGGAGACGCTGCGGGTGACACATGGACTGGCCGTGGGCAGTACGCATATGGAGTCCCTGGGATGGCTCCAGCCTAGAGAGAGGGGGAGACTCATCTGACAGGTGACAGCAGAGCTGGCTCTGCTAAGGGAAAGACATGGGCTCACTGTGGGGAGTTAACCGTGGACAATACACATATGGGACCACTCACGTGGAGGGGTCACGACATATGGCACCCAGCCAAACATCAACGTCGGTGACGGACGTTTGGCCTGGCATCAGACACTCCGCAATGTCCGAGCCGCAAGGGGAGGCGGAGGAACTTGACAGGGTTCGCCAAGCGGGGAACTCCACTGGAGTAATGGATGCACATATCCGGCCCAGGGGGCGGGAGTGGCATTGCAAGCCGACACTAGAACGGGCTCTTTGCGTCTACCGGCTGCTGGAAGCGAGTACATGGGAAGATACCGGTTCCACACGAAGGCTATAGAATCTAGCGAACGTGTTGGGTTTCGCCCAGCACGCAGCTCTACAGATATCTGTCAGCGAGGCGCTGTGTGCCAGCGCCCAGGAAGAGGCCACTCCTCTAGTGCGGGCAAGGCACGCTTTGGGACTGATAAGCCAAGGCGATGGCGTCCACTATCCAGTGGGCCATCCTCTGCTGGAGACAGCCTTTCCCTTCTGCTGGTCTCCGTAAGAGACAAAGAGCTGATCTGAGGTCCTAAAGCTTTGCGTTCTATCCACATACAGGCGCAGAGCGTGGACGGGACAGAGCAAAGCCAGAGCTGGGTCTGCCTCCTCCGAAGGCAGCACTTGCAGGTTCACTACCTGATCTCCGAAGGGAGTGGTGGGAACCTTGGGTACACATCCAGGCTGGGGTCTCAGGATAATGTGAGAGTCACCGGGACCGAATTCCAGGCACGATTCGTCGACCGAAAATGCGTGCAGGTCCCCTACCCTCTTCACCGAGGCCAATGCAACCAGGAGGACGGTCTTAAGGGACAGTACTTTTAACTCCACTGATTGCAAAGGCTCGAAGGGATGACCCCGGAAAGATGTAAGAAGCAGGGAGAGATCCCAAGAGGGTATAGAGGAAGGGCGAGGGGGATTTAGTCTCCTCGCCCCCCTCAGGAACCTGACGATCAGGTCGTGCTTCCCCAACGACTTACCTTCAACTGCATCGTGATGTGCGGCAATAGCGGCAACATACACCTTGAGGGTGGAGGGAGACAGCCTTCGCTCCAAGCCCTCTTGCAGGAAGGAAAGCACAGATCTGACCGAACTTGATCGGGGGTCCTCTCGGCGAGAGGAACACCATTCGACGAACAGGTTCCACTTCAACGCATAGAGGTTCCTAGTTGAAGGAGCTCTGGCAGAAGTGATAGTGTCTACAACCGCTTGCAGGAGATCACTTAGAACCTCCGCGTCCCGTCCAGGGACCACACATGGAGTTTCCACAGGTCGGGACGCGGGAATCAGAAGGTCCTTCCTCAGAGGAATGGACCAAGGAAGTGCTGTCGCGAGGAGCGTCAGATCCGAAAACCAGGTCCGAGTAGGCCAATACGGAGCCACTAACAAGACCTGCTCCTCGTCCTCCCTGACGAGGACGAGGAGCAGGCTCACTGGGGGAAACGCGTATTTGCGTAGGCCCCGGGGCCAGCTGTGTAACAGAGCATCCGTGCCCAGCGTGCCGTCGGTCAGGGAATAAAACAACTGGCAGTGGGCAGTGTCCGGTTAGGCAAACAGATCTATCTGCCAAATCAGCTGGACCGCCTGGGGATGGAGTCTCCATTCGCCCGGAAGCGGAGGCTGCCGTGAGAGCTCGTCGGCTGCACGGTTGAGCACGCCTGGGACATGAATGGCATAAAGCGACCTCAGATGCTTCTGACTCCATAGCAAGAGATGGCAGGCGAGTTGCGACATGTGGCCGGAGCGTAGACCCCCCTGATGGTTGATGTACGCAATGGTGCTGTCCGAGCGGACCAGTACGTGCTTGTCTGTCAGCAGCTCCTTGAAGCGGCTCAGTGCAAGACAGTTGAGGCCCCGTCCACAGACCCGACACTGCATGCCCATTGTACGTGGCACCCCACCCCGTGGCAGAGGCATGTGTGTGGACCACAGCATGCCTGGACACTTGTTTGAGGGGAACTCCAGCCCGCAGGAACGAAGGGTCCGACCACTTGGTGAGAGTGCGACAGCAGTTCGGTGTCACAGGGACACGGAACGTACCACACTGCCACGCCCATCTCGGGACCTGGCAGTGGAGCCAGTGTTAAAGCGGCCTCATATGAAGCAATCCAAGCGGCGTGACCGCGGCTGCGGATGCCATCGCTGCAAACCAATCCTGGGGACGGATGCATTCGAAAATGCGCCTCTGCGTAAGCATCTTGAACGGCAGCCTGTGAAGGGACTGATTCAGGACACGCAGATCCAGGATTGGCCGTAGCCCACGGCCCTTCTTGGGTACAATGAAGTAGGGGCTGTAGAACCCTGACTCCATATCGGCTGGAGGGACCGGTTCGATTGCATCCTTCGCCAGGAGGACAGCAATCTCCGCCCGGAGAACAGGTGCATTGTCCAGGGACACACGAGTGTAATGGACACCCCTGAACACCGGGGGACGCCGGGCGAACTGAATCGCATAGCTGAGTCTGATGGTACAAATGAGCCAGCGGGACGGGCTGGGAAGCGCTAGCCAGGCTTCCAGACACCAAGCCAGCGGGACCAAATGCACCAGAGACGTACCGGGCGTGTGGCAGCGAGGTAGAGTGCTGGGACCCGACTCGGACGGCATAGCGGCCTGAAGTGGGGTCAGACTCTGCAAGGTGGCAGTGTGTATGGGAGACGGCACATGGGAGGCGGCCTCGACCAACAGTGGGACCTGCTGGCGAAGTGAGAGGGGGCTGAGAGTGGCGAGGCGGGGCCTCGCGCACTGCCAGCCGTGCCCTCTTGGGACCTGGAGGATTAGGAAACAGTTCTACTTCGTGGGTACTGCTGGACTCCGGAGAGCCAGCGGCGGAACAGACCAAAATTCTCCAACCAGCCCTCCTCCGGGGAGGGAGCGATACGGGCATCGTCTCCCGAAGAACTGTTTACCTCAGCTCCAGGTCGCCCGTTTTTCCAGGACCACTTCTCGCTAGCCAACTGGCTTGGCTGCGGGCTGAGCGGGCTGGGTTTTAGGCCAGCTTGTGAGATGAGAGCATCGAGAAAGCGTACTTTGACGACAACACACCTCTGCAAGGCTAGCCAGGGGTGTTTCTGGACCACCATGGTGGACATCGTCTGGCCAGGGGCCTGCACTATGACTTGCATCATGCATAGCTCAACCCCGACTCAGAACTACCCATATGCAATGAGTGCTTTGGCCTTCCACAGACTTGCTGGGGGCCAAGACATATGCAGGGCAGAGGTGGTGTGCCCGTAGCACTGCCACCCCACCATAGAGGGTAGTGAGAGAGAAAAAACTTTTAATGCAGATTATGACCCTTTTGGCGTTCCATATTTGGCACCAAAAAAGGCTTCCAAACTGCTAAGTTTTTCATGCACGTCCAGGCTAAAGACAGGGGGCGGGACAAGGCGAGTACGCGTCGCACTACGCCCCCAGGGGCCCGGGAAAGCATGGTCGTTAACTCTGAATCAGATTCAGCATGAGCACATCACAACCTTGGGACGCTCAGCCTCATCTTCATGTCCAGAGCCCAACAACCCTCTCTCCAATGTAGCAGTCGACATCTGATCCTCTGCTGGAGCCCTGACTAAGACGCTAGGTCCCCCATGAGAAGGACCAGCAAGCTACCAGCCATGTGGGACAGTGAACGTGGCCGTCTTACTGGATGACACACGGAGCGCTGAGCGCCAACGTGGCCATGTTGTTACTAAACATAATCCACCCACGAACACAGTCACCACATGTTTGCGATGCACTAGAGGAGTGGGGGACCCATGGAGATAGGCTCGGCGGCTATTGCCCCACTGTGATCCTCTGATCACCCTGGCTTATTCACCAAAGTAGCACTTTTCTGATTCAGAAAAAGAAACTAGATCGGGGAATAGGTGAGGGGACTCCACCTCACTGAGGCACTCGAGTCTCGACCACGCATCTAGAGCGCCGAACAACGCGCTGGGTTGCCATGGCATGCCATGGCGCCGAACAACGCGCCGACGTGGGCATGATCTCACAAGAGAATATGAACCACCCACAAACACAGTCTCAGCACGCTAAGCAGACATGAGAGAAAGTGATTGTGGCCGTCAGTGAGGATAGGAAACGACCGCCTCCAGAAACGCACAGACAGAATGACGTCTTGAAAAAGACGCAGTGTCCGTCTGTGAAGCTCTTTTAGAAGCTCTTGTTCTTTGTGCCGAAGCACACAGGGAACAGCCGCGACGTGACTGCAGGTACACTTTTCACTCCCTGAGTCACAGACACAGAGGAACCGGCCAAAATCGCACACGAAACGGGGCAAATAATGCTGTGAAAACAGCAGTTAAGAGCTGTATAACAGCTGTATAATCACTCTGCCATAACGCCAGCACTGTAGAACAAAAGCTTAAGGTTACGAGTGAGCGCTGCTACACTTATCATTGACGCGCCTGCACCTGCCCACATTTGCACCCCACTCTCGTGACACGGTACAGTATGTCGGTTTCGACACGTCGAAGTGACCGACAGAAAGGGAACGTCTTGGTTACATATGGTATGCTACCTCAGCTCCTCAGAACAAAACTGAATGCAGCTTGTATGCTGCTGGCCTGGCATGCAAATTCTGCATGCCAATTTCATTGAGCTTTTCTGATATTCTCAGAGGTGACTGGGGCTCACAAGTGCAAACGCCATACAGTGCCACTTGAAAGTTTGTGAACCCCTTGCAGAATCTGTGAAAATGTGAAACATTTTAACAAAATAAAAGAGATAATACAAAATGCATGTTATTTTTTATTTAGTACTGTCCTGAGTAAGATATTTTACATTAAAGATGTTTACATATAATTCACAAGACAAAAAAATGTATTAAATTGACCCCATTCAAAAGTTTGTGAACCATTGATTCCTAATACTGTGTGTGGTTACCTGGATGATCTACGACTGTTTTTTTTTTTTTTTTTTTTTTTTTGTGAGTTTTATTTTGTTATGGTTGTTCATGAGTCCCTTGTTTGTTCTGAGCAGTTAAATTGCCCAGCATTCTTTAGAAAAATCCTCCAGGTCCTGCAAATTCTTCAGATTTCAAGCATTTTTTCAGCCGGGGGATGAAAACTTTTTGAATTTGAAGATCAAGGTAAATTGTACTTAATTTGTCTCCGGGAAACATGTAGGTATCTTCTGTTGCTTCCAAAGGGCAGTACTAAATGAAGAAAATTGATATTTAAACAAAATAAGAAAAATTTGGACACCTTCATCCTGTTCAAAAGTTTTCACCCCTGACTCTTAATGCATTGTGCTTCCTTCTGGAGCATCTGTGAATGTTTGAGCCTTTTTTAATAGTTGTGTTTAGGTCTCTCAATTGTCCTCAGTGTGAAAAGATTGATCTCAAAATCATACAGTCACTGCTGGAAAGGGTTCAAATATGCAAAAGATGCTGGAAATCTGAAGAATCTGCAGGACCAGGAGGATTTTTCTGAAGAACAGAGCTCGGTTTAACTGCTCAGAGCAAACAAGGGACTCATGAACAACCATCACAAATAATTTGATTGGTCAGTCCCATTTTTTTTTAGTATTTTGTAATCTGTATAAATGTCCTCCCAGATGAACACAGTGGCCAAATTTATCATTTGTCTGGTAGTCTAACTGTTACATCAACTAATAGGGTTAACCTACAAGATTAGCAGTCCGGTGGAGGTGATGGCAGCGGAGGTGGCCTGGGATGGAGTCAAATTGCCGGCCTGAATTATTGTCTCAGTCCACCACTGCGTGCAGTGGATGAGTTTGTTATGAAAGAGCAGTCAGCTCTTCGTCTCTTGTGCTGACAATTATAAGAGGAGACCTATTTTGCATCAGCTGCTCTCTCATTTGTTGTAAACGCGATTACATGTCACAAAGACACAAAAATTCAATTCAATTTACATTTATTTGTATAGCGCTTTTCACAATACATATCATTTCAAAGCAGCTTTACTGAAAATACATGTGTCTACATTACAATTTAGAATGATCTGTTATCAGAGGCGACTGTGTCTAAGTTATGTATTTCAGAATTGTACAAATACAAATCATGCAGTTAGCTAACAATGCATTAGTTTAAACAATGTATTAATTTAAAGCGGATACAATGAGCTCAATAAAGTGAAGAATACATGTTGTTAACAAATGATTAGGATATACAGAAAAACTTAGCATTGGTGCATGTTGATCCAGTTTGGATCATCTGAAGTCCTGTCAGAAGTTGGATTCCTCTCGAATCGTCTCTTCACTGGTGTTGGGATATCTGAAGTCCTCGCCGGAGTTGGCGCCGTCTTTTCACTGCTGTTGAGGTATCTGAAGTCTTCACATTAATAGGCTGGATCCAAACTGGAGCTGACTTACTCTCTAGTTACCTCGGGATGGGCATCCCGAGATAAAACACAAAAGCAAATGGAAAATAATTAGCATAGCGGCTGTTCATAACATTAAGTAAATATAGTCACGTGCATTTGAACTGATATAACTGGAGTACAAGGATATGAGATGCAATATGTGAATGCTTAGCTAAAGAGATGTGTGTTTAATCTAGATTTAAACTGGGAGATTAAGTCTGAACCTCGAACAGTATCAGGCAGGCTGTTTCAGAGTTTAGGAGCCAAATGTGAAATGCTCCTTTAGTGGACTTAGGGCTTCTGGTAGTACCTAGGATATCTGAGTTTTGTGATCTTAAAGAGCATTATGGATTGTAGGGTGGTAGAATATTGGTTAAATACATAGGAGCTAAACAATTTATGGCCTTATAGGTCAGTAACAATACTTGATACAGAACTTAAAAGGTTCTGTATCAACACGTGCAGAGATGATAAAATTGGTGTTATGTGATCATATTTTCTTGACCTAGTAAGAACTATAGCAGCTGCATTTTGGTCTAATTGTAGCTTTTTATTGAGAATGCAGGACAACCAGCTAGTAATGCATTACAGTAATCTATTCTAACTTTTCTTCATCAGAAACAGTTTCGTATGTTGTATGTTTCGTAGCTTTTATAATCTCCATCAGGGCTTCGAGCTCACTCCAGGAATGGTTATTCTTCTGGGCACTGTTCAGGGATGTTTCTAATTAGGACATTTGTGCTGCGGTGAGCTGGGCATCACTGCACACATTTGTGAGATATTATAGACTGGATGTGCCTGAGCCATCTCTGGCTTGTTCAGTGCTTGGTGTGTGAGCGGTGCGTGATACATCTGTTGAGGCTTAATTGTGCTAACTGGAAGGCTGGTTCACAGAACACTGCAGTAGTCCAGTTTTAAGCTTTACAGTATATTCAGATAGGTACTGTATGGTTTGATTTTTGTAATGGTGTTAAGTATTAGTTTGAATAGCATTGAGGTTTAACTGTTTAAGACTCAGAATACTATTAAACTGCAATGTTGAGTAGAGTATTTTCTAAAATTGTTTGAGGAAGATAACATCAATCCAGGGTGCAAACTTTATAGCAGAAATGTTTGTGTGAATGCATTCAGTGAAGATAAGTATTACATTTTATGGAAACTTTTTAACTTTTATGGAACCTTTAAGAGTTCAAATTTGAGAGAATCAAGACACTCAAGACACTCTTGATAATCAGCCCTCTTATGGTGTGAATAATAAGTGTATCTTGCTGAAGAAAAAAAAAAAAAAAAATCACACAAAGTCTTATTATTTGATGAAATATAAAGGTTTATTAAGAAAGGTTCTTTTACACTATTCATATTATATGACTTCAGTAAATGCTCCTTTCAAGTTTGAAAGATTCATTCTTCTTTGACCTGGGAAAGAAGGAAGAGGCAAACAGCCTTATTAACAAAAATGTGCTCCAATTTACATAATGAAGATAATACAGGTGTGCAAATGTCATACAGGACAAGTAACATCAGCAAAATGCAATTATCATAGTTCCACTATACTTCTGCTAAGAGGTAGTTAATGTATTTGGATAAACAATTTGAATAATAAAAAATAAAAAAACTCATCTACTCGGTCTAACCTTTCCAGCATCACGGCTCTTAACTCTGAGCTTGTTGACCTGAGACTCAGAAATGTCAGCACGCTCCTCAGCCTCTTCCAGCTCATGCTGCACCTTCCTCAACTTGGACAGGTATCCATTGGCTTGCTCCTCCTAAAGGTTTATATATATGGTTCATGTATAATCAAATTAGCATTCACATAAAAATAAATACAGTCAACATGTTCTATTAGGTTTTACATACCGCCTCTTCAGACTGCCTCTTGTAAGCTTTGACCTTCAGCTGCAGTTTGTCAACCAGATCCTGGAGTCTGGCGACGTTCTTCTTGTCCTCGTCAGTCTTCAAAAAAATACACATATTTACTAGATTAAATCTTGATCCTTTACTAAAAAATAGGTATTGTCAGTACATACAATATTATACGGACTCTTTTGTCTGAACAAACTTATGAGAAATATAGTCATACCTGATAAGTGAGTTCTTTCACTCTCCTCTCATATTTGCGGACACCCTTAACAGCATCAGCTCCACGTCTCTGCTCTGCTTCAATTTCAGTCTCAAGCTCACGAACCTATAGTAGAGATTATTTTTAATCAAACAATTCATTCATAATTTATCATAATATAACATACTTCACATTGCCCACATCATAACTATAAAGAGGCCTACTCTGGACTCCAGTTTCTGGAGTTGTTTCTTTCCTCCCTTCATGGCCAGATTCTCAGCCTCATCCAGACGGTGCTGCAGGTCCTTCACTGAGACCTCCAGATTCTTCTTCATCCTCTCAAGGTGAGAACTGGTGTCCTGCTCTTTCTTGAGCTCTTCTGCCATCAATGCAGCCTTTTGCGTGAATGCAGAAATTCATTAGATCCACATTTTTTAAGTACACACATGTCTTGGTGAAGCATTTGGCTGCTACTGTTACTCACATCAGTGATGGCCTTCTTGGCCTTCTCCTCTGCATTTCTGGCTTCCTGTACAGTGTCATCAACTTCACTCTGGACGTGAATAAGGTCAGCCTCAAGCTTCTTCTTGGTGTTCAGGAGACTTGTGTTCTACAAAATGATAGGCAACAGTATGAACATTTTGAATGATGCTCTCAATTTCCTTAATTTCAGGGAAACAATATGCACTTACCTGAGAGTGCAGCAGCCCAACACGCTCACTGATATCCACCAGCTCTTGTTCAGCCACTTTGCGGCCTCTCTCTGTCTGCTCTAGAGCAGCTCTCAGCTCCTCAATCTCAGACTGCATCAGAGTGTTTCTGCGCTCCACCATGGCCACCTGCTCCTTCATGTCTTCCTGTCCTCTCAGAGCATCATCAAGGTGCAGTTGGGCATCCTGAACACAACAAAAGCTTTCTGTTGGGTTATAAAAAAAATATGAACACATCCCAAAGTCAAAAAGAAGTCACATACCTTGAGCTGTCCCTGAACATTTCTGAGCTGTTTCTGGGCCTCAGCAGCCTGGCGATTGGCATGGCTCAGCTGAATCTCCATCTCATTAAGGTCTCCCTCCATCTTCTTCTTGATTCTCAGAGCATCATTCCTGCTCCTAACTTCAGAGTCCAGAGTGCTCTGCATGGATTCAATGACTCTCTGGCTGTTCCTCTTGATCTGCTCCATCTCCTCATCCTTCTCTGCAAGTTTCCTGTCAATCTCACTTTTGACCTGGTTTAGCTCAAGCTGGACACGAAGAATCTTGGACTCCTCATGCTCCAGGGTGCCCTATAAAATATAAAAACTGCATTTAAATATCAAAATGAAAATATATATTAACAACATAGTATAATGGTTCTAGCAAGAATTCCATATTGATCTTCAGATATTTACTTCAGCCTCCTCCAGGGCGGTCTGAATCTCTGCCTTCTCAGTCTCCACTGTCTTCTTGGCTTTTTCCAGCTCATGGATGCCTTTCCCAGTCTCACTTAACTGCTCTGTCAGTTCTGAAATCTCCTCTATAAAAAGAAAAAAATACATAATCTTTATCATAATAAACATTAATCATATGTGCTTACTTTTTAATGCTCACTGAGAATTAGAACATTACATTTTTTTTTTTCTAATTTAACGGTTTCATTCTTACGCTGCAGATTCTTGTTCTCTCTCTTGAGGGTCTCCAGTTGATCCAGACTTTCTTCATATGAGTTCTTCATCTTGAACAGCTCAGTGCTGAGTGAACGAGCCTCTTTCTGGGCACCTTCCAGCTCTGCCTGACCTTCCTCATATTTCTGCTTCCATTCTGCCAGGACCTTTAGTGTAGATATTTCAGGTTTGTTTAAAAAAAATGATGAACAAAGCCCATTCCAGCAATACTTTCCAAAGAGAATATAATATGACTAAAATTGTTTACCTTGTCAAAGTTCTTCTGCTTCTTGTCAAGGTTAGCAGCCAAACCATTGGCTCTCTCCACATCAATCATGAGGTCTTCCACCTCAGCCTGGAGTCTCTGTTTGGTCTTCTCCAGAGATGCACATTTGGAGTTCACTGCCTCAACTTGTTCCTCTGCATCTTGCAGACGTTGAGCCAGCTTCTTCCTGTTAAGTAATACACATGACTCTGAATTCTAATCTATAATATAGCTGTGAGAATTGGGAATATTATTCAATAATATACATACTTGGACTCTTCAAGCTCCTCAGTGCGCTGAATGGCATCAGTTTCATATTTGGTTCTCCATTGAGCAACCTCACTGTTGGCCTTTGACATTCCCCGCTGCAGCTCAGCCTTTGCCTCCTGCTCTTCCTCAAACTGCTCACGGAGCAGGTCACAGTCATGACGGGATGATTGCACTGCATGGGCCAGTGCGTTCTTAGCCTAGGAGACAAAGTCACATAATATTAGCTAGTCTCTGCATTATAGTAATGGACAAGTATGTGTATGTATTGATTATGCTGTATTACCTTAACCTCCTCTTCAATATGCCTCTTAAGCTCCTCAATTTGCTGAGTGAAAGCTTGTTTGCCTCTGGTGAGCTGAGAAACTAGAGCTTCCTTCTCCTCCAGCTGACGGCCAAATTCACCTGTATAGTTTCAGATTCACTGTGTCAGATTGTGCTGTCTCTATCAGTTCATTTCAAAACAAATGGATGTAAGATTTTATCAGTCAACATTAAAAAAATCCCTCTAATAAGACTTTGTTACAGTCAGAAATTCACTGGTGAACAATCTTAATACACTATTATTGTTGATTATTTTTTTTATGATTATTGTTAATTATTGACATTAATTACTTTTGATATAATATTGATTTGTTCATGATTTGTCACAATTTGTCATTAGTTACCATTTTCAGTTTGAAATCTTGCTCTTTGAGCACTGAGATCATTTATCTGGCGAATGTTCTCGTCATTCTTGGACTTAATTTCACTAAGTTGGTCCTCAAGTGTGCGGCACATCTTCTCAAGATTGCCCTGTAAATACAAAAGTAATTAGATATTTGAAAAAACTTCTCGTTATTCTTGTTATATGTGATCCGTACTGGCAAAATGAGTCATAATGAGCACATTTTCAAAAATGAGTTATTGTTATAATCTCTATTTAAAAAAAACCTTGAAAATGATGTATGATTTGTTGGAAACAGACAAAAAAGGACTTAGCTACACCTATTTGAAGTCGTTAGAGTCAGCAAAGTCAATTTTGAGAAAAATCTAGTTAAAGTTTTCTGAAGGTTCCAAAACAAAATCACCTAGCAAGCATACCTTAAAATCCCTGTAAATACCACCAAATTTGGCATACACCAAGTCAAAACCCACATCTATCGGAAAAATATATATTCAACTTTTTTCCATGATACCACAATTGTTTGATTAACATTAATGAGACAGATAGCCTATATATTAAGACCTACTGTCTTAACACTGATCTAATATAATGTTACACATCAGATGTTTTTCCCCAACAGTTAACCAAAGGTTCACTTAAGACATAACAGATAATGTTTGCGTAAATACACGCCAAGACAGATATTTTGAAATACTGTAATTCTGTGTACATGTGTATGTGCAGTCTGAGAGGCGTCTTTGTGCTCAATCACATTTCATTGGTTCAGACTCATGCAATCAAGAATTCGCTATGATTAGTCACAAAGTTGGAATGCTTCACTTTACAACGATACCAAACTTGTGCTGAGGAGAAGTACCAGTCTTCAAGAAGCCAACAGAGGAAAAACTGCAATTTTTCATGATTTTTAAAACAAAGGAAAGATTTAGGAAGGTACACCTCTCAGAAAACATACAAATAAAAGATCATTTTAGATGTTTAATTACTATTTGGAGCATTGGGATCACTAGACGAGGGCTTAATGAACTCATTTTTGTAAAAACCTCAAATTCGACCAAAATCGTAATTTTTCACTTGTTTTGCCTGTAGCTCGTAATTAGCCTGTGCGCATTCCGACTCATTTTGCAAGCACGGGACACATATATTCTTCAGAATATTTCCCAACCTTTGCTTTGGCAACAGCTTCCATGTTGCTGGAAAGATCATCAATCTCCATTTTGTATTCACTCTTCTCTTTTTCAAGCTTCTGCTTGACACGCTGCAGGTTGTCGATTTGCTCTCCCAGCTCGGCCACACTGTCTGCCTGCTTCTTGCGGAGGGCAGCAGCAGTAGCTTCATGCTGGAGGGTGGACTCTTCAAGATCACGACGCAGCTTCTGGAATTCAGCTTCACGCTTCTTATTCATCTCGATCTGAGCAGAATTGGCTCCTCCAGCCTCCTCAAGCCTCTCACTGATCTCCTCAAGTTCCCTGGAGAGATCAGCTCTCTGTTTCTCAACCTTGGCACGAGCAGCACGCTCAGCCTCAATCTCTTCCTCCAGTTCCTCAATGCGAGCCTATGGTGGAAAATAGTTCATTAGATTTTGGGTGATAATGATCATAATGTTTGAAAAAAATCTCAAAATACCTGAAGCTCCTTGATCTTCTTTTGGAGTTGAGCACCCAGAGATTGTTCATCTTCTATCTTGCTAAGCAGCTGGCTTGTTTCAAAGTCTTTCCTGTGGGTGTTCAACAATAAGTAGTTTGTAAAAAAAAAAAAAAAAAAACGATAACACAACAATAAAAGTTTACAAAGATTTTATGCTTTAATTACTTTTTTATTTTCTCATCAGATTGCTGCTTTTCATTCTCCAGGTCCATGACGGACTCTTGTGATAATTTCAGGTCTCCTTCAAGCTTTCTCTTGGCTCTCTCCAGGTCCATGCGGAGCTTCTTCTCTTGTTCAAGGGAACCCTCAAGCTACAGGAAAATTATATATAAGATATGAGAGGGCTCCGAGCTTGAAGTTTGGCCTGAACCTATAGAACTCCCCCCGGTTGTGATAAGAATGGTTAGAACTAGAAGTGAGGTGATGGGGTGGTGGAGGAATGCTGATAAACTGTTAATGAACAGGTAAGTATGCTGTATATATACCTCTTATCATTAATTGAGTTGATTAACTGAATGCGCTCCTCTCGTGTTAATTAGGTTAATTATCTGAGCGTGCTTCTCCCGAACTTTGTTAATAAAACATAATTTAATATAATTAATTTAGATAATCAACTCACATCATCAACTTGCTGCTCAAGTTTTGTCTTGGATTTGGTCAAGGTGTTGACTTTGTCCTCCTCGGCCTGAAGATCATCCAGTGTCTGCTGATGTGCCTCTTGGAGGGCTTTCTTCTCCTTCGTAAGCTTAGCAAGGCTCTCATCCTGAGATGTCATTTCCTCAGTCAAGTTCTTGACCTGTGTAATTTTTTGTTTCAAGTGAGGTTATATTTTACAATTTATATTCTATATCAATATATAAGACAGAGATTAAGTCTAATCTTAAACCAACTCAGTCTCCAACCTTATTCTCAGTGGCATGTTTCTCCTTCTCCACTTTAGCCAAGGTGAGCTCCAGGTCATCAATGTCTTTCTTCAGCTCAGAGCACTCATCCTCCAGTTTCCTCTTTTTGGCTGTCAGTTCAGCATTGATTTCTTCCTCATCCTCCAGTCTTTCAGTTGTCTCTTTGAGTTTACCTTCAAGCTGGATTTTGCTCTTGATCAGACTCTCACACCTCTCCTCGGCATCTGAGAGATTCTCAGTTTCCTGTTAGTAAAATAGATTGCCATTTCATTGGAAACTACATTGCTCATTTTAATGGAGCCAAAATCAGTTAATTCAAATAAAAAATTTAAAAAAACTCACAGATGCTACTTGCAGCTGCAGATCATTTTTCTCTTGCAGCAGTGATACCATCTTCTCTTCAAGCTCCTTCTTTTTGGCTTCAGACTTAGTCAAAGCCTCTTTGCATTTTTCAAATTCCTCTTTCATGCCTGCCAGCTCCTTCTCAGTCTCGGCACTCTTCAGCATGGGCTTAATCTTGTAGTAAACTTTCATCCATGGCCAGTGTTTGACATTCATGAATGAGCGGATGTTGTATTGGATAGTGTAAATGGACTCCCTGTCAATAATTCATCATTAAATGGCATAATCATCATTATTTACTGTTTACACAGTTATCATTGATGTCACCTTTTCTCATGACAATACTCACCTCCTCTCCGTCATTTTCACATACTCCTTCCTCATCACGTAGCCACGGCAGAGAGCCTGAGTCATTGTGACCAGAGTAGCCAGTTTCTCATCACGCATCTCCTCAAGAGTACCCAGAAGACCAGCTTTGAAGAACACCTGCGTTTATGTAAAACAATAAATCAAAAGATATTGATTTAACCTGTATAGGCTAAATGATCATAATCAGTGAATCCTTGAAAGTTCACTGCTGAATATGAACCTTTGTGTGTCCAAATCTGTACTCATCATGAGCAATGTCGATGGATCCTAGGAGTTTCTCACTGGCCTTCTTGTTATCCATAAACTGTCCTTCAGGGATAACACCGGCATTCAGCACCTTATATCTGTGGAAAATTGATCAAAATACTTCATGTCTTTTAATTAGGAGCCTCCTACAGGAAATGGTATTTTCATGTGGTCTAATTTACCTCTGCTTAAAGTCACCGTATTGGATTCTGCTGGGGAAGCCCTTTCTGCAGATTCTGATACCCTCCAGTACACCATTACACCTCAGCTGGTGGATAACCAGGAAGTTCTCCATGAGACCTATAACGAACAGTTTACACCATGAAGTTGGTAAATTAACTTCATCATGTATATTGAGTGCCAGAATTTCTGTCATGACAACTCTCGGAGTGTTTGGCATGGTATTGGGTTTGACAATGTTGTATGTTTGGTCTTGGCAGAATAGATCTGCTACGCTGCTGCTGCTGTACAATATAGTGTACATGAATTACCTGTAGCAGATCTATACAGGTGGAGCTGGGGAAGGTGGAGGGTTTCTGAAGCGCTGCTAAGGCAATGCTACCAAAATATTTTGAAGGTTGAGCACGCAAGCTCATTGGCTACTGATACAGCAGAAACCAATCAGCTGTGCCCTATAGATAATGATGTGATTACGAGCAGGTTGATTTAAAGGACTTATTAGCCTACGCCATCTAGAGTTTCATGGCACAACTTTGTATATCTTAAGCCTTTTAATACTTTACCTGGAGTCTTGGACTCATTAGGAATCAGACAGCGCACAAAGTGAGGGTGAGTGCTCCTCAAGTTGGTCATGAGTTTGCCCAAGTTCTCCTGTGGAGAATAGAAAAGGGTTGGCATGCTTTGTATTTCATTTTTTCCCTCAAGTACAGCAATATTGCTGTGATGTCATCTTTATACATACCCTGAACTGGGAGGACACAGTCTGCATGGATCCTCCCTTCTTCTTGCCGGCCTTTTTAGTAGTATCTATTGAGATACGAATTTAAAGCAATGTGTATAAATGCAAAATCAAGAAAAAAAAGTTTGGTTAAATAGTTTTTTTTTGTTTTGTTTTTTTGTTTTTCTCTTTACCCTCAACAACAGCTGGGTAAAGAGAAGCCAGCAGTTTGTTAGAAGACTTCTGGTACAGCTGCAGAACAGATTCATTCAATGGATCCTTGTTTTTGTCCAACCAGCCAGTGATGTTGTAGTCCACAGTTCCAGCGTAGTGAACCAGGGAGAAGTGGGCTTCAGCCTTGCCTTTGGCAGGCTTTGGTTTCTGGAAAGCATTGCTTTTGCCAAGATGCTGATCATGCAGCTTGTTCTTGAAGGAAGTGTCTGAAGCCTTGGGGAACATGCACTCCTCTTCAAGGATGGAGAAGATACCCATGGGCTGTTTATAAAAGAATGTTGTTTATTACAAAAAAATATGACAATTTGAGAATAGACAATGGAAATGAATAAATTCATTAAAAACCTTCTCAATGAGCTCAATGCAAGAAGCCAAGTCCATGCCAAAGTCAATGAACTCCCAAACAATGCCCTCCTTCTTGTACTCCTCTTGTTCCAGCACAAACATGTGGTGGTTGAAAAACTGTTGCAGTTTCTCATTGGTGAAGTTGATGCACAGCTGCTCCATGCTGTTGTACTGGAGGAAAAAATAACAGAAACATTTACTGACTTCTGAATATGATTCAATTTGACATAAAAATAAATAAAATAATCATTCTTACATCAAAGATCTCAAAGCCAGCAATATCCAGCACACCAATGTAGAAATTTCTTTGTTGTTTTGTGTCCAACATCTGGTTGATACGAATGACCATCCACAAGAACATCTTCTCATAGATAGATTTGCCCAAGGCGCTAACAGAGTTGTACACCTGTAGAATAGATATTTAATTCTGCTTCTGCAATAATTAGCCAGATTTTTTGATTGAACACATGGACATGCTGGAAATGTTACTATACCTGTGCCACGGTCTGGCCTTTGGTCACAAACTCATTTCCGACCTTGACTCTGGGGTAGCACAAACCCTTTAGCATTTCAGCAGAGTTCAAACCCAGAAGGTAGGAGATTTTGTCAGCCTCTGTTAAATACATTTTAAAATAAATTGTCTTAGCTCTATAGAGTCTTTTGTGTATGTGTAAAATTATAATAAATCAGGCAACAGGCACTTTTACTTTTATTTTTAGATTTATTGATATGCACAGCAATGCACACTTCTAATTTATATTTACACTAAACATTTTACACATGGTCGATGCAGCTATTACTATTTTAAAGCCCAGGATAAAATAGAAGCATTAAGACTGGTCTCAAGATATACTGCAAAAAGCACACAAGTCTCACCCTCTGTGCCATCAGGCTCAGCCTGCTCCTCACGCTGCTTCTGCTTAAACTTCATGTTACCATGATGAAGCACAGCTCCAGTGAACTTGTAGATGCCCATTTTCTCCTCATTACTAAAGCCGAGAATGTCAATAGCACTCTGTAAATTACAGAGAAGAATGAGATTTATGATTTGCCATATTTATATAGAATAATTCAATATATTTAAACAGCAATGACTCACATCAGTAGCATCCAGCTCCTCTTTATCATCAATGCTGGCCACTGTGATCTGACCCTGACTGCACATGGGGAAGTCATAAGGGTTGGTGGTGAGGAGCGTCATTTCTGTAAAATACACAGATTTTTAAAAGAGTATCTTACAATATTAATATTAGTATAATATTAGTATCTTACAACATTGAAACATTGAATGAAATATGTGTACTTACCAATCAGCTCAGGCTTATGGTTGGTCATCATCTGATAGAAGATGTGGTAGCCTCTCTCATCTGGAAGCTGGAATGACACTCTAGACTTCTCCAGCAGATCTGTTGAGAGAATGTACTTGAGTCACAATCATCTGAAGAGTGACAGACAAAGACAAATGTGCAGGATGGATCAATGAAATCGTGTCCACCTACATGTCTCAATGTCAGCACTAGCCAGTTTTCCAGTTGTACCGAAGTGAATTCTGATAAATTTACCCTGTTTAATACAAAATAGCATAATACATAAAAAATAATAATCTCTTTATAGAAAAATCTAACACAACTGACCATCTGTACAGTAAATAAACAGTGGTTAACTTACAAAACGAGAGGAGTTGTCATTTCTCACAGTCTTGGCATTACCATAAGCCTCAAGCAGAGGGTTGGCAGCAATGATCTGGTCCTCAAGAGAGCCCTGAGATGTTTGAAGAGTTTTCAGTTATTTAATATTTCATGTCTAAAGACTGTTTGCAGGCATTTCACAAATTCACATATCATATAGTTTGTGTAAATCAACATCTTTCAAAATAATATATATCACATAGTATTGTATCTCATACAGTACCTTTATCTTACCCTCCTTCTTCTTTTCACCACCTGATACTGCAACTGTGGCAAAGTACTGGATGACACGTTTGGTGTTCACAGTCTTTCCAGCACCGGATTCTCCGCTGGTTTATGAGAGATTAGAAAACAGAAGATTAAAAGACATCTAGACTTTTCAAAGTATATTCAGAAGTTCATTTCTAAATTCTATTTTGTAAATATCTCCATAAAGATTTGTCATCTACATTATACTTTCAATTTTTAATTTTTGTCATGGTCTGAGATTAAATGAAAATACTTACGTAATCAGGACAGACTGGTTTTCTCTATCTGTTGATTGTAATTTGTAAAATATCCAGTAAATACTTCTTATATTAACAGCATCATCTATTTCACCCTAAAGAATTCTATATAATTCAATACCATAATGTCTTACCAGTCTGCATAAACTGATAGGCGTTGTCAGAGACAGAGAAGATGTGGGGTGGGGCCTCCATACGCTTTTTGCCTCTGTAAGCAGTCACCACTTCTGGATCATACACTGGAAGCATCTTGTAGGGGTTCACAGTTGCACAGAAGAGCCCAGAGTAGGTCTGAAATGAGTAGAGAAGTGGTCAGATTGCTACAACACAGACAAAATGAACTTAAATGCTTTTTTATGTTGTTTCAGAACCTACGTAGATCATCCATGCAGCATAACGCTCTTTGAGGTTATACAGCACAGAGGCTTCATTGAGATGGGTCATCATGGCCATGTCCTCAATCTTGTCATACTTGGGAGGATTCATTGGGTAGACATCTTCTTCCTTAGCAACTCTCTCCTATAAATTTGATAAATTAGATATTAGATATAAAAGAAAACAATGTAATAATAATTAAATGAGCATCTACATGAAATGGAAATTAAAACTCGCCTCCTGAGTGTCAAGCAAAACAACTGTGACTTTGTTACCATCTTTGCTCTTGATTGTTCCCTTGAGGTACAACTCTTTGACATCAGCCACATAGCAGGCAGTCTTGGCATCAAATGGTTTGCTTTGAGCCTCGATTCTCTCCCTCTCAGGCTTACGAAGGTAAATGGCAGCCTTGCCATACGCGGCCATCTCCGCGTCCGTACTCATGGTGGCGGCTTACTAAAGAGAGAAAAGATAAAATTATCCATTAAAAATGTCATAAATATTCCATGTAACAACAAAGGCAATACTCATGAAATGAAACGTCTCGGTTACAAAGGTAACCCTCGTTCCCTGAAGGAGGGAACGGAGACGTACGTCGGACAGACCGACGAATAGGAATCCTATTCGTCGGTCTGTCCGACGTACGTCGAACGTGACCGACTGAATGGGAACACATGAATTGTGTTAGGAAAGAGACATATTCCTAAGTTTAGGCTTACACATGAATACAGACACATAAAACAATACTAGATAAACTTTTAGATAGCAAGCAAGAAGCAGGTAAGGGGCCCATTAAAGGCAAAAATGTCGACTGAAGATTTTTTCCATTATAATTTAATATTTTATGATGAAATTTAGGCCTTTCTATTTTTATGCAAATGCCATCATGAATTGTGATAGCAACACTGTATGCCAATTTTGAATTTAATTGAATTTAATCAGAACAACAGTTCTGTAGTTAGAGCCAATTTCATGTTTTGCTCTATTAGCATGAATGCAAGTATGGACAGTTTGCAGTGTTTTATGTTCAGACTGTCCTCTATGTTTGTGCCAAATTTGTATAACTTTCCCACAAGCGGTTCTGTGGGCTCTTATAGACTCAAAAGTGGAATAAGAAAAAGAGAATATAATAACACGATAAAAAAACAAACAATTACAATAGGTGCCTATGCTTGGCTCCTAAAAATACAGTAAATAAAGGGTCAATGGGACCCAGTCCTTAAATTAATCATACTAAAACATTTAAACATATTTCTTTGTAAATAAATTACACACGTTTTTAAAAGCAGCATGCTTCATCAGTTTTCATCTATGATACAGACTATAACAACTGTTTTCTTCTACCCTAATCCACACATTGAATCAAACTCACTTGCCGTTTGTCCTTGAGACCAGATGAAATTTTCACTACCCTTGAATTTAAAAAAAAAAAAAAAAAACAATTTATCAATGTATTAATATAAATAAAAACACAATTACTTTAAGTACAGATGCATAAGTGATGATGATAAAATGCCTTTCAGTCACAGTCAGCACAGGCTCTTACCACTGGATGGAACTTCTGAGGTCTTCTCTGCATCTCTTCTGGTCTATCCTCTTGGTTTTTATAGAGGTTGTTCATGCACACCAAGCAGAATCTATACATGGGCATATATTCTGATTTATGATGAGCTTTCTTGACCCACTATTAGAAATTTATGGACAGACACACAGACATCCTATCTGATGGAATCAGTCATAAGTCAAACCTTTATTGCTTAAATATTTCTCTGACTACTGTCCAGCTAAGGTCACAGCTTCTATCTCAAAGTTCATGTGTTATTATTTATTTTTAGTCTATTAATAACATATGACACACACTGAAGTAAATAAATCCTTTTTTGGGAAGAGGGTACATTCGGAAATCATGAGAGTTGGTACATGAATGACCCTTAGCATTTTCTTGGCAGTTAGGCACATCTTGTTTTTTTTTTGTTTTTTTTTTAAAGTGCTTAATACAACCACACCGCAATAAGTTAGTTCCACAGAGGTAAAGCAATCTGCTGTAGTGTGATTTTCTCGCTATTTATTAAAAACAGTGATGATAAAAAAAAATATTCAAAACAAAAAAGTATTCTTGAACAGCATTTGTTTCTTCCTTTCTTTTTTTGAATCAGAAAACATTTCACCTTTTTCACCCATGACAATTCTTGTAGCAGGCTATTGTGTCAGCATATATAGTTTAAGAATTTACAAGAATATAGAAAAATACTGGAAAATATGTCTAATACAGTGAAAACACATAATAAATGGCAGTTTTTCTTTGTAAACGAAAGCCAGTGGTGCTAAAAAAAAAATGGCACGTTCCCATCCTGCAAAAATCCCTTTGTTACTATTTCTGCAAATGTTCAAAGGTTACATGTCTTGGTCTTCAACAGCCACAGTCTAAGCCTCAGCCACATGGAGATTAAAATGAGTTTGAGATTCAAAATCACAATATGTTCACCACTGGGTGGTCAAAGCCAGCAAACAATGCTATAGAATGTAACACACTACACGACTTATAAAATCTGAACAGATTTTATGACACTAGGCATCAAAAACTTGCCAACTTTGTAATAGTTGCAAAGAAAAAACTGCATCATACACTAAACAACTGAGAATCACATACTAGACTTTCACATCATTCAGATCACAATAATCTCAGAAACACGTGCCTTCTTGCCTTGTTGCATGGTAGCAACCATCCAGAACACCCTAAAAACAACACCTTTGAAACACCTAACAACACCTTTGAAACCACCCAGAAGACTCTAGCAACCGCATAGAAACACCCTAGCAACCTCCCAGAACACCCTAGTAACTGCATAGCAAAACCCTTGAAACACAGAGAGTACCCTAGCAACCACATAGCAACACCCTAGCAACCACCCAGAAAACCCTAGCAACTGTGTAGCAACACCCTAGCAACCACCCAGAACACCCTAGCAACCATGTATCAACGCCATTGAAACCACCCAGAGTACCCTAGCAACCACATAGCAACTCCCTAGCAACCACCCCGAGTACCCTAGCAACCACATAGCAACACTCTAGCAACCACCCAGAGTACCCTAGCAAAAGCATAGCAACACCCTAGCAACCACGTTGAACACCCAAGCAACACCATAGCAAAACCCCAGCTTCCACAGAGAACACCCTAGCAACTGTGTACATATGCCCTTGAAACTACACTGATCAAAGAAACTGCATAGCAACATCCTAGCAACCACCCAGAACACCCTAGCAACAGTGTAGCAACGCCCTTGAAACCAAACTGAAACCCCTAGCAACCGCATAGTAATACCCTTGAAAATACAATGAACTCCCTAACAACCACATAGCAACACCCTAGCATACACAAAGAACACCCTAGCAACTGTGTACATATGTCCTTGAAACCACACTGATCACCTTCGCAATTGTGTAGCAACGCCCTTGAAACCACCCCGAGTACCCTAGCAACTGCATAGCAACACCCTAGCAACCACCCAGTATAACCTAGCAACAGTGTAGCAATGCCCTTGAAACCACACTGAACACCCTAGCAACCAACCTGAGTACCCTAACAACCACATAGCAACATCCTAGCAACCACCCAGAACACCTTAGCAACCATGTAGAAATGCCCTTGAAACCACAATGAACACCCTAACAACCACATAGCAACAACCTAGCAACCACCCAAAACACCCTAGCAACACCCTAGCAACCACCCAGAACACCCCAGCATGTGTAGCAACGCCCTTGAAACCACACTGAACACCCTAGCAACCACCCTTAGTACCCAAGCAACCACATAGCAACACCCTAGCAACCAACCAGAACACCTTAGCAATCATGTAGCAATGCCCTTGAAACCACAATGAACACCCTAAAAACCGCATAGCAACACCCTAGCAATAACTCAGAACACCTTTGCAAATGTGTAGCAACACCTAGCATACACCGAGTATCCTAGCAACCACATTGCAACACCCTAGCAACCACCCAGAACACCCTAGCAACCGCATAGCAACCACCCTGAGTACCCTAACAACTGTGTAACAACACCCTAGCAATCACCCAAAACACCCTAGCAACCATGTATCAACTCCATTGAAACCACCCAGAGTACCCTAGCAACCGCATAACAACACCCTAGCAACCACCCTGAGTACCCTAGCAACCACATAGCAACACTCTAGCAACAACCCAGAGTACCCTAGCAACCGCATAGCAACACCCTTGCAACCACTCAGAATACCCAAGCAACAGCATAGCAAAACCCTAGCATACACAAAGAACACCCTAGCAACTGTGTACATACGTCCTTGAAACCACACTGATCACCTTCGCAATCGTGTAGCAACGCCCTTGAAACCACCCAGAGTACCCTAGCAACTGCATAGCAACACCCTAGCAACCACCCAGTATAACCTAGCAACAGTGTAGCAATGCCTTTGAAACCACACTGAACACCCTAGCAACCACCCTGAGTACCCTAACAACCACATAGCAACATCCTAGCAACCACCCAGAACACCTTAGCAACCATGTAGAAATGCCCTTGAAACCACAATGAACACCCTAACAACCACATAGCAACACCCTAGCAACCACCCTGAGTACCCTAACAACCATATAGCAACACCCTAGCAATGACCCAGAACACCCTAGCAACTGTGTAGCAACGCCCTTGAAACCACATAGCAACACCCTAGCAACCACCCGGAACACCCTAGCAACCGCATAGCAACACCCTAGCAACCACCCAGAGTACCCTAGCAACCGCATAGCAACACCTTTGCAACCACATAGAAATGCCCCTGGAACCACCCAGAGTACCCTAGCAAGCGCATAGCAACACCCTAGCAACCACCCTGAGTACCCTAGCAACCATATAGAAACATCCTAGCAATGACCCAGAACACCCTAGTAACTGTTAGCAATGCCCTTGAAACCACATAGCATCACCCTAGCATCCACACTGAGTACCCTAGAAACCACCCAGGACACCCTAGCAACCGCACAGCAACACCCTAGCAACCACCCTGAGTACCCTAGCAACCACATAGCAACACTCTAGCAACCACCCAGAGTACCCTAGCAACAGTATAGCAACACCCTTGAAACCACGCTGAACACCCTAGCAACTGCATAGTAACACCCTAGCAACCACCCTGAGTACCCTAACAACCACATAGCAACACCCTAGCAAACACTCAGAACACCTTAGCAACCATGTAGCAATGCCCTTAAACCACAATGAACACCCTAGCAACTGTGTAGCAACGCCCTTGAAACCACACTGAACACCCAAGCAACCGCATAGCAAGACCCTAGCAAACACCCAGAACACCCTAACAACCGCATAGCAACACCCTAGCAACCACCCAGAACACCCTAGGAACCGCATAGAAACTACCCTGAGTACCCTAACAACCATATAGCAACACCCTATCAACCACCCAGAACACCCTAGGAACCGCATAGAAACTACCCTGAGTACCCTAGCAACCACATAGCAACACCCTACCAACTGCCCAGAATAAAATGCTCTGATACCAAAAACTGATACCACGCGGCGTGTACAGTACAGTCCCAAAAGTCTAATTCGCCGCTGGTTCCCTTTCGATACTTTACTCGTACTGCGTCGCTAGGGGGTGGGGAAAACTCCTTTTCTCCGATTACTGAAGCCTTTTTCAATCACAGCAGTGCATCTGCACTGCCATTGGTTCAAAAAAATGTACAGAAATGAACCAATGACGGCGCGGCAGAGCCCGCAAAATTGGGCTCCTTTACTGTGGTGAGCTTTCGTTCCTCCTTAAAAGCCCAAAATTAACATCCAAATCAACCAAATAAGTGAGTGCTGTAAAATGCAGTCTACTGTTGCTAAACTGTGGGACATGTTTGACATTAAACAGTGTTAGTAAAGCACATTAAGCCACAAAAGAGACACTGTTGCCCAGGCGGCTTTCAGTCTGCACGCTCCAAGTCAGGGCAAAACGCAGATAAGCAAATGGGCTTCGGATGCGCACACACAAAAATGTCAAAATGCCTTTTTGGAGAGTATTCATGTAAACACAGTGGGTTATGTGTAAAGTAAAACGTACATAGCTGAAAAAGAAAAAATATGTAACAGTACATTGGATCCATGCTTTAGCTCTTAAAGTGACAGCAGCCTAATATACCTGCTGCAGTCTGTCATTAATGATAATCAAATTCCATTTAGGTTCAAAGAGGATGTGAACAAAAGCCATTCAACTGCCTAATCTAAAAGACAGGTGCAGAGTCAGTGGCTGCGTATGAAATCTTAAAAATGCTCCCTTCAGAAGATGCATTCCAAGGTAGGAAGGCATCAAGCCACGTCTGATTCCAATATTCACTCCCTTCGTTTCTCCTGAGAGACTGTCAGGATTTACCAGACTCAAGAGATGAGAAGAAGTGTAACTCAGTTTCAGGTAATTTATTGAACAGTATGTGCAGAAACAGGCAAGGCAAAGCAAGGCAATTTTATTTATATATCACATTTCATACACAATGGTAATTTAAAGAGGAAACAAATCCATAAGAATAAAAATGGAATGCATAAGAAATAAAAATAACAGTAAAAACAGAGAATACCCCTATTTGGATGGAAGAGTCAGGGAGTTTCAGTCAGAATATTTGTAGCCACCAGGGCTAACTCAACTTTGTTTTCCGTCAGAGAGGATCTAAACGGATCTATCCATGAGGACTGGTGTGATATGCTCATATTTTCTGGTTCTGCTCAGAATCCTGGCAGCTGTTTTATGGTCTTTTTGGGAAGGCCGGTGAGGAGTCCATTACAATAATCCACCCTGCTGGTGATGAAAGCATGAACAAGTTTCTCTAAGTTTTGACTGGAGACAAAGCATCTAATTCTTGCTATATTTTTGAGATGATAGTATGCTGATTTAGTTATTGCTTTTACATGACTACTGAAACACAGGTCTGACTCCAAAGTCACACCAAGATTCCTGACTTGATTTTTAGTTGTTTGACCCCTAGAGTGAAGATATGCGTTCACTTTCAGAACTTCATCTTTGTTTCCAAATGCAATGACTTTTGGCACATCCAGTTTTTAATTTCATCAATGCATTGACACAGGGAGTAAATGGGGCTGTAATCGTTAGGTGATAGGGCAAGGTAAATCTGGGCGTCATCTGCATAGCTGTGATATGCAATTTGGTTATTTCTCATTATTTGGCTCAGGGGCAGCAAATATAGGTTGAACAGGAGCGGTGCGAGTATTGAGCCTTGAGGGACTCTGCATGTCATGGATGTCCACTCAAACGTATGGTTACCGATACTCACATAATAACCTTTCCCTTTTAAGTATGACCTGAACCATTTAAGGACGATCCCAGAAAGCCTGACGCAGTTTTCCAGCCTGTCAAGGAGTATGTTGTGATCAACAGTGTCAAACGCAGCACTGAGGTCAAACAGTACCAGCACTGATATTTTACCTGTATGTGTTTAGGCGAATATCATTTATTATCTTTATGAGCACTGTCTCTGTGCTGTGATGCGGTCGGAAACCAGATTGAAAGTTGTCGAGGTATCCATTAAAGCTTAAGAACATGTTCAGCTGAAAACAACTTTTTCAATGACCTTGCCTATGAAAGTAAGATTTGAGATTGGTCTGTAGTTGCTCAAAATGGTGTTATCCAGATTGCTCTTTTTCAGCAGGGGCTTAATAACTGCAGTTTTCAGGGAGTTTGGAAAGGTCCCAGAAGGAAGTGAAGCATTTACGACCCCTAAGAGATCTGCTTTTAAACAGTTAAACACTCTTTTTAAAAAAGATGTGGGAAGTACGTTAAGGGCGCAGGTTGATGTTTTAAGGTGCTGTATTGTTTCTTCCAAAATTTTACCATCAATTGTTTTAAAAACAGACATAATAGCTACTTTCTGAGTTTGTGATCTGATCTGTTTTACCCCAGTGCAGCTCAAGGATGTGCTGATCGCCTTTCTGATATTATTGATTTTCTCAGAGAAGAAGGAAGAAAACTCACAGCATTTGCTGCCTGAGATCATTTCACTGGGAATCTGATTTGGGGGGGTTTGTTAGTCTCTCTACAGTAGCAAAAAGAGTGCAGGTGTTGTTTAAGTTGCTGTTTATAATATCTGAGAAAAAAGGTCTGTCTAGCTTTGCCTAGTTCACAGGAGCAATGTCATCTATAACATTCTTGACTTTTGAGTTAAAAGAATCAAGGAGAAAATCAACAGAGTCTGCAGATATGCTTCATAAACAGCACACTAGTGTTCTCATTTAAGCATCATTTTTTGACTGAGATAGATCTAGATTCAACTGTAGGAGAGATCAATATATCAAAGAAAATACAGAAATGATCAGATAGCACTTCATCCTTAATAACAATGGATAAAATGTTTAGACCCTTACTAATAAGTAAATCTAGAGTGTGTCTACGATTGTGTGTGGGTCCATGTACATGCTGAGTCAGATCAAAAGTGTTCAAAACAGTTATGATTTCTTTTGCCATATTGAATTCTGCATTATCTATGTGGATATTAAAGTCCCCAGTAATGGCAAAACAGTCAAACTCTGAGGAAATTGTTGATAACAGTTCTGTAAAGTCCTCAACAAAGGCTGGAGAGTATTTTGGAGGCCTGTAAATAACGATAAATGCGTGGAGCACCTTTTAACACAATACCCAGATATTTGAAAGACAAGTAATCACCAAATGACATTTGCTTGCATTGATAGACATCTTTAAATAGAGCAGCTACACCTCCACCTCTCCTAACAGCTCTGCAGACACTCATAAAAGTAAAGTTAGGGGGGCTGTTTCATTGAGGACTGCAGCGGTCTTCTGGCCGCGTTTCATTTAGAAGCATAAAATCTAGGTTGTTTGTTGTTATTAAGTCAATGATTAGAAGTGATTTATTTTTAAGCGAGCGGATGTTTGAAAAATGCTAACTTAACAGTCTTACTTTCTGTCTCCACAGTAATCTTAGCTTGACGTGTAATAGGCAGCAGATTAGATGGGTTTGCCAAACGGCTTGAGAAGGCATTAGGCTTTCTATCACGTAATAAATCAGAAATAAAGAAATCAAAAGCCACACTGGGTTAACAGAACCCAGAAACAGGTGAAACATGCATCAATTTACGTTCAACGTAATATGCAGATGAATAACTTGGAATGTCTTACTAGGTCCCAAGCAGATCGCTGGAGAACATACACAGGAGATAAATTCACAAGACAAGTTTGCAGGTAAGGGGGTCTGAGACCTTGATGTGGCCAGAACTAAGACTGAGTGAATGTGTGTGCCTTTTGAAGGGGAACTGATTGGTGTGGTGATGAGGACGAGGTGCAGGTGATTAGTAACCATGGCAACACAACACTTGGAAAGTACAGTAGGGGGTTAAGGAGCAGATTTCAGATATAGCGGATTCCACTATCTCAGTGACCTTCCCACTCTTCTTGTTGCTGTTCATGTGGGAAAAGAGTATAGACGTCTGGTCCAACGCAACACCATGGGACCTCACTTTGGGACTCTGCAACGCTGCGGGACTCCTCATGGCAGGGACTCAACACATCAAGCCACGTTGTAACTTTCCACCTGGGAGAGGTCTCTGCCGACATCTTCATCACCATGGAACCATGGAACCATCAAGACTTTCCTCCGAGACCGCATCTGGATGCTAATTCAATGGCTAAGGCATTGCAAGTATTGAACATTTAACTAACTAAACAGAGGTTTAGTCCAAGCTGTAGACCCCTTGCTACCAGGGTGCTTTAAATTAAGAAACTGATGGTGTTTGTTTGTTTTGTTTTTTTGTGTTTTTCAGGTGGTTAACCGACACTTACATTTCCATGGCCTCATTCCCCTGTTTCTGTTTCATTTGTTCACTTTCACCATTTTACCCATGTATGTGTGATTGTGTGTATGTGTTTGTTTAGACTAGTTATATGTTCATGATTTAGCTAAATAAAACTTTTGTGAACATTTACATTTGTATTGATTCTGTGATCACTGCTTGCAAAACAAAGTTTCTTTAACAATGTGATCACAGCTACATGCTCTGAGTAGTACTGTACCTAGTAAGAAAGAGTTATTTTTCTGAGAGTTGATAGCCACCTTGGGAGGAGCAGTAGCGGTCGCTGCCACTTTGGATGAAGGAGGAGAAGTGTATGCAGCCCAAACACACAAAACGGCAGTTGCCATCACAGGAAGCACAGCTGATGGCAGAAGTACCTCTGTGACAACTGGACTCTGAAGCGCTGGGACCAGCGGACTTGGGATCAACGGATTTGAGAGCTCTGGGATCACTGGACTGGGGAGTTTTGGGACCACCTGACTGGGGAGCTCTGGGACCACCGGTAACATTTTTACAGATGCACGGACTGACTTCATGGGAGGATCCGCCACCTTGGATGCCAACCCCAAACGTCTCCCTCTGTGTGCTGGGGTCAATTTGGTGTCCAGACTGGAGGATGAAGAGGACTCTGGGATGAGCTCTGAGGCTGGAGCAGTCTCTGGAGACTCAGGGGCAGGCGTGAGGTGGGGTAGGATCCACTTAGCAGGAGGGCATAGAGGATATACTGATCCAGTGTGCAGTTGTTTGTCTCCCAGGGCATCTGTGAAAACAAGGAAAAGAGCCATTAATGCCACTTCATTAAAATACAAGGCATTCTGTCAGGATTTACAAGACTCGAGATGAGAAGTGGTGTAACTCAGTTTCAGGTAATTTATTTTTAATAAATGGGAAATAAACAGAAAAATACCTTACCCTCAGGAAAAAAAGCTTTGGCGGACACATGGCCTAAGACTGAGTGAGTGTGTGTGCATTTTGAAGGGGAGCTGATTAGTGTGGTGACTGTGCCAGGTGCAGGTGATTAGTAACCTTGAACACTACAGGGAATGATTTGTTGCCTCGCTGCCCTGTCAGGCAATGACTTAGCAGGCAGTGTTTGCACACGAAAGTACCTCACAAAACTGATTTCAGACAGACTTCTGAGGCAGCATAACGATTTAATGATAGATAACAATGGATAACATTGATAGATTACATCAATAGTGATAGATAACAACAAAGGAATGCACAGGATTGTGGGATATCAAAGGTAGCGAAGGATACATCTATGCTGCCTTCAAAAACCTATCAGATTAAAGCATCTCAGGAGACAGGTTGTGGCACGATCATTGGATTCAGACGTGCCTTGTTACCTTCCTACCTCCTTATCCTGGCTGCGGAGGCAGCATTTTTCAGTTTTCGGACGCAGCTATACTTTCATCTGATTGATCCGATTGCCTTTGATATCCCACAATCCTGTGCATTCCATTCTGTGACAGTTGAGCTAAAAATAATAATAATAATAATAATAATAATAATGGGTGTGGCAAAAAATCACCTGACACTCAAAAGGAAGCTTCAGAAACACAATGAAAAGCATCAGCACTAATGTAGAATTATTTTGGATTCACTAGATCTTGTGCTGCACTCTTGCAATGTATACGGTAAAACCCAGTATACACTAAATGAATAGAAAGACAAAACTTGAAAGTTCCATTTTAAACAATAAGGAATAGGCATGGTGTAAATAACTCTGCACACAGACCTTTAGTGAGTTTGCTCTGAACTGCAAGGCCCAGACTAACATAAAATGGTACCCACACAAAATAAGTATTTTAATGTCAATTCTAAGTTACTGATCATAAATTACAATATCAAGGGTCATGTAATTATTTAATGGGTCTTTTGATAGCTAAATCAACAAGCAGCAAGTGCATGTCTGGACATGTATGAATGTGAAAGAAAATGTAATCAGTAGGACTAGGTAGGTAACAAGTCATTACATTTTAGAGTTTTAGTCATAAAAGAAAATATAAAGATTTGTCTATAGTTCATTCCCATTTAGCCAGCTGTCGAAAACGTACACAGTTTTATGATCTATGGGATACATGCTAGGGAAGGTAAAATGATTTTAGTTCATCATCTACCACTCAGGCAAAATCATGTGCTTGGAAAAGTTGTATTACTTTACACACATACAGGAATACACTCATGTTGGTGTTTCCTTTTCTTATACATTGTTTTTACCTGTTGTTTTATAAGGCAAAATAATGCATTTGGATTTCATGTACATTGTTGAAAAATCAGCTTATACAACCAATTGATATACACTGTGAACATGATCTGGAGGAATGAATTAGCAAAAGTTTATTTATGATTTGCATTTAATAACACAATGATCATTTGTAATCAGTTTATTATGTTATGTATTTTTGTGAACATTTAAAATAAAACACAACAGAATCTTCAAACAGGTTAAAACAGACATTCTTTGCACGGCCCCCTTTCTGAACTGACTGGGTCCTCTTCAGTGAACTTTCTGTCTGTCTGCCAGGTACAGTATATAAATAGAGCTTGAATATATCTACATCTGTTATAATGGTGAAGTTACAAATAATGAAAATTATTTAAAGCACACTTTCTTTGGAAGTGTAAGTGAGTAGTTTCACCTTTATTTATCTCTGTGGGTGGGAAAATTACAATGTTGTAGCAGCAAAACAATTCACAAAACAACAAGGTCAAAAATGTTTTGCATGCATGCCTGGAAAATGTACACTAGGCCAGAAGTATCCATATACTTATACATCCACAAATATATAATAGTAATAATAAAGTAATACCTTTAATAATAAAGTAATGAAAAAAATGCAAATCTAAATTCTACAGCATACAATAACATTCCAGAGAATTTTGGGCTTTCAACATTGAGGCAACTGTTCAGGCTTTTCTGTTTCAGCATGAAGGGTTCACATAGCCTACTGTCCATTCTTCTGGCTTCTTCTGGCTATCATAACAATAATTGCTTTTACTTAAACAAAGGAAGAGACACACAGACTCAAAAAATTGTGTATTTCTACCCAGATTACCAACAAACTCATCATCTGCAGGGAGAAACTGCCACTTAATTATACCAAAATAATGATGGATGTAAACTTTATAAAGACATCATTGAGGATTTTGAAGATATTTCAATTGGCCTTCATTACATCTGTTTTGAGTTTCTATTTTGTCTTTTATTTTGTTAAGTATTTATTCATGTTCAATTATTATTAATCTATTCAGCTACTAACATTGTCATTTTTGATACAATATCCAATATCAATAAAAAAAGGACCTAATTGACATGACTTCTGGTCAGTTTTTTAAATGTAAAACAAAAATAGAGACTATAAGGTCTTATAAGACCAGGCAGAGGGTAAAACATAATATCAGTAAATAATAATAATAAAAAAAATAATATCAATAAAAATAAACTATTATTAAAAAGGTTCTTTACAAATCAGATAGTTCCAGTCCTTGATTATGATTGGCCGTTGTAAATTACTCTACAAACATACACCTGTGGCCTCATTACATCAGTATTACTGTGTGTGTTGCTTGGCAATCATTCCACATCTGAAGAACTACATTGCTTGGTGGAAGAATTTTTTTTTTTATCAATAGCATTACATATTTGTGTCTGTGTTTATATTTTATGAAAACTTGTCAGGCAGGTGAAATAACCGTTTTATAAAGGTAAGAAGCCCAGTGAATCCGTGATTTACAGTAAATTTAGAACAGCTGAGAGGTTTTGAGGGTTTTACCAAAGCCTGGGGGTTTTACCTTAGCTGTTCTAAATTCACTGTAAACCATGGCTTCTTGGGGCTTATTGCTTATAACAATATATTGCTTATAACGCCATTAAGGTCATTTATAGCACAGTTCAAAGCATGGTTCTTTATGGGGAAAAAAGGGTTGCAAAAAGAGTTCTATTTGGCACCAAAAAGGGTTCTGCTATTGTTACAAGCCAAGGGACCCTAATCAGGTTATGTTTAGAATTATTTTTTCTTTAAGAGTAAACATACTAATGGCCATATAGACTAGTAGTGGATGCATGTGTGTATTCCTATGGGCAGAGGCTAGTCATCACAAAGGCTATGCACCTAAATCCTAATGAGCCTACTGCATTTTACATTATGGCATGCCTGGAAAATGTACACTAGGCCAGAAGTATCCATATACTTATACATCCATATACATATAACATCCTCATCTAAATAATGGGTTTGGCTATTTCAGTCATAAAAAAATACAAGTAATAATAAAAACTAATGAAAAAAAATGCAAATCTAAATACTTCCGGTTTGGGGAAGTTCCACTCAAAAAGACTGAAACAAATCATTTCAAACCATAAGGATTGAAGCTGTGTTTACTGGAACGTTTCTAAAGCAGGTAAACACAATATTTATTGTCCGTCAAAATGATGGAAATCACTGAAATATTATCACTCAATGTTCCAGTTTATGAACATTTTTGATTAAGGTAATGTTACACAATACAGACTGCATAAAAGCTTTTTGTCTGGCAATGATTATCTACGTTGTCTTCAAACACCTTTTTGCCACATTCAAACATCTGTTTGCGATTACTTTATTTATTTATTTTTAAATCAGCCATGGAGTAAACTTGCCCAAAGGCAAGGCAACTTAAGGCAAAGCTCAACTATATTACTGACCATTTAACTGAAAAGTTGGAACAGTGTTATTATGTTATCACATTGATTTCTCCTACTCATGCATAAACACACTTTTCTTTTTTGTTTCTTTTGTACTCATTGTAATTTTATACAAATCAATAACTACAATTCTGGTAGTCCAAAACAATGGCTCATTTACAACTTTTCAAAAATAAAACAGTAAAATATATCCAATAGACTTGCAATGAAAGAGGGGCCTGAGCAGATCTAATGAATTTCAAAGAGAATTTGGGGTAGGCTCGTTTGACTTGGGCCAGTATAGCAATCACCAAGCACACTCTAGCAACAGCATAGCAATATGCTAACAACCACTGAAAACACCTTACCAACTGGATAGTAACACTATGGAAAGCACCCAGAACAATCTAGCATTGTGGCAGTGAGGTTTCCTTGGACATGCACCACTGACATTTTCTTCCTGAAATTCTACTTACTTGCTTTTTCCATTTTTGAGCTTTTACAAAATGTATTTCCATGAGATTTACTGGCTTAAATTATTGCTAAAACATTTGATAAATAAAACACATTAAAAATGTTTCCTGAGTCAACATTCCTCATATACTCCACTTAAAGGCATTAATAACAAATGGTCACTGTGTGTTAAACTAACTGTATCTGTTTTCCTGGGCAATAATGATGGAAATGTTTGTATACAATACATAGTATGTTTCTATAAAGAAATTGAAAAAAAAAGGAGAAATATTCACTGGGTTAAAAACTGTGATATATATGACTTTCCGCAGTCATATATATATATATATATAGTACAGTTAGATAAATGCTCAACATTTACTGCCAGTTAGTAGTAATGAAATAAATACTAATTGGCTTTGAGTAATTAATTACTTTTGTCATTCCATGCAAAAGTTGGATGTTATTGAAAAAATTAAATATACTATGCTTTAAGCTCCTTACCACATTCAAAGCCATTTCCTTGATGTTTCAAAACTTGCTTGGCATCCTATTTGCACGTTCCTGCAAATGTTGCCAAATGTCAACTGTGACGACTGCCCTGTTGTGCCCTGCAGCTCAGTCTTGTCCGAGCCAAACAGTCTACAGAAACATGCACTAAATATACACTTGCTTTCTTGGCCATATCTCTTGTAGGACACGTTATATATGCCTGTGTGGTGCAAGAGGCTAAAAAAAATTTGGAGGGTGGGATCAATCCTTGTTCAATTATTGTGATTAATCCTATAGAAAAATATGCATTTAAAAATCAACCGCTATTCTGAATGTTGTCAATGTCTATGATGGTTACAACCCTGCCTGAAACTAAATAAAATAATAATAATTATGTAGTAACTTTTTCTTTATCTGAGGCAAAAAGTGGGTAAAGAAATATACAAGACATTTTCAATGTATGGTAGTGACAAGATGTTTGTAAGGGACAGTAGCGTGAATGACCTGTGCATAGATGTGTATACATTCAGCCCTGAATTTCAATGCCCTCAGAGTGTGTTCACAGTCCACTGTAATGAACCCTGTGTATGAAAGTACTGTCAGTAACGTGGCAAAACTTATTGGAGATGAATGCAGTCAGGCAGCTTGGCTTCACAGACTCTTAACATTTAAAACGCATTAAGATGAGAGGTTGACAGCTTCACACCTGCTGTGTTTTTTACTGTTTTGGAATAGCTCTCATTGTGTAAATAGTCTGAGTTCAGCAGCTCATCAAGGCTTCTCTACAGCAATAACTGATAGCTACAAACCAGCCAACAACTATCAAGCTTCTCATCACTCACAGCCTTAAATACCTTCAGGAGATATAGTGTTTAGCCCAGACATTAACAGCTAAAGCAGAACATGATTTACAAATAACATATACTGTGTTTTGAGTTCAAAAAATACATTTTATATTAAATGTTTTAACATTTTAAATATTAAAACTCATGGAACCGCCCTCATTTTGAGTAGATAAATAAATATCATTTTGCTTTATTATCATTTCTAACTTTTTAAATCAAAGTTAACATTTTAAATTATCATCCACCAACTGAATAATTCAGCTGCATAAGGTTTCAGTAGAAAGAACAATCTTTTCGAACAACATTTTCTTTAAGTCTTAAATGTTTGATTATTTCGTTTATCACGTTTGAAGGAAAAGTGTTTAATACCTTTTTATCAAGACATCCAGAGTTTGTTTTTATTGGTCGTGTTCCATATAAGGTCCTAAATTATGAAACTTGGGTACAGTGACCCCAATTGAATGACTCCTGTCCTGACATATGAAAAGTGTCTGAACTGGACACCCACCTTTCCCTATCTAGTTTCCGCTGTCAAAGCTACATTTATTTCTGACCATGCCAACTGCTAGCCATAAGTTCGAACAAACAGCTGCAAGCTTAACTCAGCACAAACTGATTACCTAGAATAATTTAGTTAACTGCAGCTCTGAGCTTTGTATATTTGTATATTAAATAATTTCAAATAAATTATCAATAGCAACACATTATGACATAATTAGCTCTGAGGCCCTTCACAAAGTTAATTTCTTGATAACCAACCTAAAGATACCATATAGTTTAATTTAATGGTAGCTTATTTTTTGTAAGTATTGAATTAATCAGACTCATTTGTTGCAGAATTGCTTAAAAGTAAACCTCTCTAGTGGAGGAGTTCAAAGATTACTTTCTAGAGTGGTCTGATGCAGTGTAAATGAGATTAACTTATAATGACTCATGGATCATTTGATATTTTATATAAGAAGGGTGTATGAATTCCTAACAAGTGTCAGTCTATATTTTAGACTGTTATTCTATATTTTCTAAATATTCTATATTTTGAATGTCATTTTTATTTCATCATTAAATGTAGACTCCAAGTGGAAACAAAAAATAGTCATCCTGTTGACTGATACTATAAACCACATTTTAGAATAATAGTGAAGACAAAAAAGAAGTAGTTTTGATATGCAGTGTTTTAAAATCACAAAACTTGATTCTTTAAAGTAATGGGTCCATTATGGATGCTTCTCCTTCACTCTTGTACAATTAAGCCTTTAACGGAGTGTAATTTTTTAGAAACATCCAGTCGAGTGTATCAGAACCTTTGGCTGGAACTGTAAAAAGGAATTATCAAATATTCTGTTAGTTAGAAAAATTTGCCTGCTCCCTCTTGTGGTCAACAAGTGTAATTGAGGAAGGGAACATTAGGCTGAATACTCGCCAGCTACTGTGAAGACAGACAAAGTTGTCTTCTGCCAAGGGGAGTAATGGGAGCTCAAATAGCCACATACTCGATCCAATTATCAGGAGGTTGTTTGTCTCATTGGTCACATTACTACACTAAACTGTAATACTTTAAATCCTATAATAATTATTATACAGTGCAACCAGTCTAAGGACTGGCACATGCCATATTATGACAGTATGTTGATTAGTCCAATCTGACCAGCCATGAGAAATGTAACGTTAGAAGCAGCAACCACAAACCGTTTGCAGCTGAACCACAGGTTCATATTCACTAGAATAATTGCGTTGAGGAGCTTCAATAACCCATTAAGTGAAAAGGACAATTTTAACCCATCGTACCTGATTCATTTGTAACAAATTCCAGACCGCTAAACTTCTGCGCTATAGCTCTCCTTGAGTTAAACACTGCCATTCGTTATTGCGTCCCCCAGTGGAAGAACAGACTTTCTCCAGATGGAGTTGTCCCAAATGTTTAAGTTAACATCAATATATCGATTTGGATCTGAGTAGTGTAAAGCAAATATACGACACCCTTATAATTACATTTACATGTATTTGTTAATAATAAGTTTTAATGTCTTCTTTAGAAAAAGGTTTCGAATATTTCTAAGTAGAATATTACCAAGTAGAGCGTTCGGTGTTTCTGTAAGGAATGTCACCATCTTGTGGTCAGTGGAGAGACTGCATATTCGAATTTATTGTTTTCACCATTATGGAATAATAGACTGCTCCCAAAATGCTTCCAGGATAAACATTTTAAAATATGGGCTGATAAAGGAATTTCCCGCTTAGAACAGTGTTTTGAGGATGAGATGATGTCTTTTGAGCAGATTAAATCCAAATACAATTTAGGCAATAAAGAGTTCTTTGGATATCTGCAGTTGCAACATTTTTTAAGAGTTTAAACCCAACTGAAATGACCTAGATTAACATAATTGAAGCAATTTATCTATTCGACTCAACCTTTATACAAAATAACCTCTAGAATACATAACTCCCTTACGATAAATAAGCCGCTAACTGAATTGGATCAATCTAAAGTCAACTGGGAACAAGATTTTGACATTAACATAGATGATGGAACATGGGGTGAACTATGCAGGGATGGTGCTACATCGTACTTGAACTCTAGATATAGAATGATTCAATTTAACTTCCTTCATCAACTTTATATCACACCATCAACACTCCATAAGTTTAATAAAAAAAAATTCACCTCTCTGCTTTAGATGTGGAGTGGATGAAGGAACATTTTTACATTCCACATGGACCTGTCCATTAGTTCATTTTGGCAAAAAGTATGCAACACTATCTCTGATATTCATGGAGTCAGTTTTCCAATGGATCCAGAAGTATGCCTATTGGGTAACTATAACATTTCTAATCTTCAACAGGTTTACACCATAAAACGTACAGAAATTCTGCTAATAATTGCCAAGAAATGCATTGCAATGAAGTGGAAATCTGATACTGCTATCCGTATCAGTTTGTGGCTGTCTGAGGTCAACAACTGTATACCTTTGGAAAAACTAACATACTTGTTAAGGAATAAAATAACATTTTATAATTTTATAAAATTTGGCAACCCTTTATCAGCTATATGGAAGATAGAACAGATGGGCTCTCTTTTTGAGGTCTTACACTGTACTAATAACAATACCCTGTATATAACATTACCCTGCACCCATCTTATTATAAATTTTGTTTTTATGCTTATTTTAAGTAATTTATCATTTCTTTTCCCTTTTTTCTCATCTTGTGTATCATGACATGTATAATGTGTTTTGTACCATCTTGTATTGTTTTATGTTACAGTTCAAAAGCAAAAATAAAATATTCAAAAAAAAAGATTTTGTTTTATATTGGGAGCATGCACGAATTGTTTTATATTGGATGAAATAATGTGCAATCTGCTTTATTATTATTATTATTATTAATATTATTTATTATTATGTAAAATTGTTATTACTATTGGTGGTCTTCTGGCCAAGCCATACAAGAACTGAGATGGAGATTTAGTTTTTTTTAATCATATTTACACTTACAAAAGGGCATAATGAGGTCAAATACCGAACAGTATGAACTTTAAGATGCACAGAAATGCAATATTTTGTTGTGTTAACATCAGCAACCAAAATAAATGAATTAATATAATAGCCTTGGCATCAATCTATTACTTTTTAAAAACGGATCAATATTTCCTAGCATGCTATTAGCCGATCAAAACTTCATTGTGTTTATTTGTTAAAACCACTTAATTTGTGCACTGGCAGTTTTAACAATGGCTTTGTTGGAGAAGCCCTAAAAGACAGTAGCAGAAAACACCTCAATGATCACTAATAAAACATTATGAGACGCTCATGAATAATGAGGGGAAAGGTCAGAGTTTATAAAGATAGTAGTTGGTCAGGCCCAAAGAATCTTTTATTACACACCATAAATCTGCCTATAAAGTACATGTTTTTGTGAATTAAGAATCAACTGAACCCCTTCTACTAGTTGCTGGAGTGGTGTCTTTCTTAAATGACAGCAAGCCATGAACTCTGTTACACAGAGGTGTTCACATTATAGCTCCACCAGACATGAAGGCTGTCACATGATGCATGAGAATATAAGTTACTTTCTATTTTACTTACAAAAATAAGTTTGCGTTCCTCTGCCTTCACTGAACAAGAGTTCCATAGATCTTTGTTGGCAATGATTGATCAATACATATGTAAACCCTATTTAGGTTATCATATACAAATATTTATATAAAATTTTTACAACACAAATTGCAACATTTTCCCTGTACAAGAGCAGTGATAAGTCCACATTGAATGAATCACAATTCAACAAATTGTGCAAAATAAGGAAAACAAAAACATTCATCAACATAACTTAAAGGCATTTGGCAATTTGGCGGGTATTTATATCAAAGATAAAGCTCATGTTCAGTATCAATAGCCATGAAAACAAAACTGTTATGACCACTTTTATTTGTACACGGCTAAAATCTCTGACAGATTCATGCTCCACTTCACAACCTGAATTTGTCTTTTAAAGTGCATGCAATAATACCAGTAACTCTGACAGAACTGATTCAATGTAATAAGTTCACATCCTGATAAAACTAATGCCAATTAATTTAGGATACTGAACAATGAATACATTTTTAGTTCTTTTTCTTTTCTTTTTCTAAGTAAAAAGAAATAAAGCGTGGGTTCCACAATATGAAATTAATTAAATGCTCTTAATGTATTCACCATATTTTAAAATCAGACACTGCTTGAAAATCTGCTTCTGTGTAAAGTTTTCATCAACAGTTGTCACATTCTCTGTGATACATACAAAACAGCTAATAGCCACGGTGAAGATGCAGGACACATTCTACAGTCGCAATGTCCTTTGATGACACCAAAGGCATATCCACCTAACATGATGGGATCGTACTTAACATATCAAAGTGCTTACTTGTACTAAAATATCCTGAATTACTAATTTAATACCAAAAGTGGGACAATGGCATGGAGAAAAGGTCAGTTTGTCTAGATATTTCTTCTTGGTTTATGAGCTCAGTGATGCACCACCAAACCACTTTTGTGTTTGTGGCTGTTTAGTTTCTCCTTTCAGAATATCAGTGAAGTTCTCACAGCCGATATGAGTTATAAGATATTGAACCAGCATGGTCACTGTTTGGATGATCTTGGTAAATCCATCAATCAGGGACAGTGCAGGCACAATGTGTCCAAAGACATCAGTGTTGAACAGTCCCTTTCACTTCTGTTGGATCATCTGGCCTCATCCTTGGGAAAGTCAAACGAGGCCAAGCTTCCGAATCCTAGCCGCGCACTCTCTGAATCAAACATCTCCAGTTCTCGCTCTTGACGCTCAAATAAATGCTTGATTTTTTCGGTCCGTTCCTTATGAAGTGAGGCCAGCTCTTCTTCAATCTGTAACAGAGGTTTGGGAAATATTTCAGTCAAGATTCCTTCCATTTTTTTACTACCAAGTTCACAGTTTGACCAGTTATGGCCAAATCTATCCTATATGAATAGGTTCATTTTAAAAAACAGCTCACCTTCTGTTCCAAGTGAGCCCGGCGCAAAGACGCCTTCTGTTCCAACTTCTGCACCTCACGCTCATGTTGGGCCTCCATCTGCGCCTTGGTTTTGTTCTGGTAGGCATCGAGGAGCTCCATCTCCTGATGTAGCTGCTGCCTTAAAGCCTGACATTCAGCCTCCTGCTCTTCATCTAAACGTAACTGAGAGAGTTATATGCTGCAATTATTATCTAAAACGCTCAGTGATGCCTCATTTTCTATACTAGTCCCTACTGAATAAAAACAATATTGCATATACAAGCAGCAATATTACACTTAACAATCAGTGTTCATTTGGACTGTTGGTGTAAGCAGAAACTTTTGGTTTGGTTGTGGAAATTCAATTTGTAAATCCTATTTTAGCAGTTCCTAGCAGAACCACTAGAGGGAAACTCTGAAACGGTTTTAGCCAGTAGCTAGTTTTTGATATATTTCTAGTTGGTAAGGGAAATATTAAAAGAGACCTTCTGACTGTATATGAAAACAAACACTTAATCTCTATTTTAACAGGTTCTCTCAAATTCCAAAGAGGCAATGTGAAAAAAATTACACTACAGATACACTCAGTGAGTAGGCTACTTTACACTGTAAATTTCAAAGTTGTAAAGATTATTGGAATACATAACAAGAAAATTCTATTTAAGTCTTTCTACTTCAAAATGTTCAATGTGTTACATTGATTATTTGTGAATTTGCTAGCAAGTAAGTAAATCCTACTCCTTTTTTGGCAGTGTATGTTTCAATACATTTATCAGGTGAAGAGCCTAAAATTCAAGTTTATAACCTAGGTTACATTCTAACAAAATAAGGACATTCTAAGGACTAAATCTTTCAAAGATTCTGCTAAATCTTTCAAATGTGGTTTGGAACACATTTGAAAGATTTAGCAGGATATCCGGCTACAAAATAAACTTTCAAAAAAGCGAGTTAATGCCAATCAATGCAGCTGCTACATGTATTTCTTTAAATTCAATTCCTTCCAAAGTTACCATAAAAAAGATTAAATATTTGGGAATCTGGGCTACAGGCAATTACAAGGACATAAATAAAGCTAACTTCCTGCCCTTAATAGAAGGTCTGAAACAGGAAATCAAATGCTGGGATCTGCTGCCCCTCTCTTTAAGTGAAAGAATTAATACTATTAAGATGAATGTATTGCCTAAGTTCCTATATTTGTTTAAAAATCTTCCTACTTTTTTAACCAAATATTTCTTCAACTCCATAGAGATACTTATATCAGCATTTATCTGTAACAACAAAAATCCTCAGATTCGGAAAAGTGTATTACAAAAGCCCAGTGCCCTAGGCAGCATAACACTTCCCAATTTTATGCTTTATTACTGGGCGGCTAATATGAGAGGAATGACTTACTGGATGAGGGACAGTGGTAGCCCTGACACCCCTAAATGGCTTAGTTTGGAGAAAATCTCCTGCAAACCTGTTTCCCCATCTTCTTTAATGTGCTCTGAACTTCCAATGCTTGAACCTGCCTCTCACTATTCCTCTAATCCTATGGTGACACAATCCCTGAAAATTTGGAATCAATTTAGAAAGTAATTTGCTCTTCGTAGCCTCTCTTTATGTGCCCCATTAAGTAAAAACCATATGTTTACTCCTTCAATATTAGATAAAGCCTTTGTGGGGTTTGTACATTTCAAGATCTTTATATAAATATCACTTTTGCATCTTTTGACAAACTGGTTAATAGATTTAAGATTCCCAGGTCCCATTTCTTTAGATATCTGCAAGTACGAAATTTTTTCGGTTTCACATGATTGTTTTCCTTCATATCCTCCTACATTTCTATTAGACACTATTTTTAAGATAGGAGAAGACTTAAAACAAATCATAGGCAAAATTTATAATCTCCTTAATCAACATAGCTTGGCAAATTTAGATCATTTGAAAAATGAATGGGAGAAAGATTTGAATTAACAGATTTCGGAAACAACCTGGCAGAAAATTATTAAACATATTTACTCATCATCTATATGTCAACGTCATGTGGTTGTACAATTCAAGGTGGTACACCGACTACATTGGTCAAAGGTTAGGTTATCTAAATTCAGACCAGAGCTAGATCCTATTTGTGATAAGTGTAGGCAGGCTCCTGCAAGCCTTTTACATATGTTCTGGACATGCCCAACTTTGTATAACTTTTGGAAATCGATTTTTGATTCATTTTCAGAAATAATAGAATTGCCAATAGACCCGTCTCCTTTTATTGCTATATTTGGTGTCACAGCACAGAACATGCACCTAAGTAGCTATAATTGTAAAATGTTGGCCTTTTCCACATTACTTGCCAGAAGATTAATATTGTTTAAATGGAAAGACCCTCTTCCCCCCACTTTTTTTCACTGGATTAAGGACGTCATGCATATCTTAAACTAGAAAAAATAAGATACTCACTTCAAGGGTCTACCCAGAGATTCTATGCAATCTGGCAACCCTTTCTGTTATTTGTTGAAAAACTCAAGTAGGGAATACAGTCCCAAATATGTATAATTCATGTTTTGTTTTTTTCTTCTCTCTGTATGTAATTGATACTTTATGTCTGATGGGTAGAGGGATGGGTTGTGTTGGGTTTTTGACTGTATATACTGTATTGTTTCGGTCTTTTGTTTTTTCTTGCATATTATAAAATTTTAAATAAACAGACCTTGTTCAAAAAAAAAAATGTGTGGTTTGACTACTAAAGGGACACTTTCCTCTGGTGCTTGTGTACCTTACCGATTGAGAGGCCATCATCTCATTAATGCTTTGCTCATATTGTTCTGCCAGCTGTGCGAGCTTGCGGGTCTGCTCCTCCTTCAGTGACTTCAGGATGGCTTTGTGGTCACTCTTAGGGGAGACCTCCAGCTGATGGTTCCTCAGAGCTTTGTACTGCTTGTTTTGCACCTTACATGTATCTTGGAATTGCTTTTTGATCTGCATCTCCAATGTCTATAATGAGATGAGATTAATTAGGTATAATTTTTATAATGAATCATACAATACGTTTTCATCCTGTGTTATTGTGTGTACTTTCACTGTTTCTAAGAGAGAAAAACATTTAACATTAACATTTAAATACATTTGAATCAATTTAAAGTTAAATTTGTGACTTGTTCATCCAATGCTGCTACATATAATTGTTATCTTCTCTTTTTGTCATTTTTCTTTTACTCCATATTTTAAGTTGGTTCTACCCACAAGCTGTTTACCTTAAGGTTCCTGGGCTGCTGTCGGCGTTCCAGTGCATGCTTCCTGTGTAGCTCCCTCTGCCGGCGACTGTTGTACTCCTCCTGGTTCTCCAACTCAGTTTGATGCTGGTGGCGCATCAGCTCAAAGCGTAGTCTTTGTAAGGTATGTAGATGCCGCTGTTCCAGCTCTTGGGTGGACTCATCCTGCCTGATCATCAGTGCATGCTCCATTTCTTTTTGTGTCTTCTTCTTGTTAAGCTCCTTTAACAAAAAGAGCAAGTCAGTAATGAATAATATTCCATTAGTATGTGTGACATCAACAAAAAAGAATAAAGTGTATAAAGTAAAAAGTGTTGGGGTTTTTTTGTGCTTTTGGAAACAGATTTCTGATTTGAAACAGCACAAATGCTCTGATCAACACTACATATCACTATATAAAATATATACACACATGCTACCTTTCAAAAGTTTGGGGTCAGTAAGATTTCTTTAAAGAAATTAGTACTTTTATTCAGAAAAGGATGGATTAAATGGAATGTAAAGACATTGTTACAAAAGATTTCTGTTCTATTTATCAAAGAATCCTGAAAAATGTATCATGGTTTCCACAAAAATATTGAGCAGCACAATTGTTTTCAACATTGGTAATAATAAGAAATGTTACTTAAGCACCAAATCAGCATATTAGAATGATTTCTGAAGGATCATGTGACACTGAAGAACTGGAGTAATGGCTGCTCATTCAGCTTTGCCATCACAGGAATAAATTACATTTTAAAATATACTAAAATAGAATTTTTATATATTTTATTGTATTGTATTATTTTCAAATTAATACCATCTTGGTGAAGTGAGTACAATAAAAAACAATAAAAAAACTTAAACAACTTTAAACTTTATTTAAAAAAAAAAAAAAAAAAAAAAGGAAATTTATGTTTTAAGACTTAAGACTTTATGTCTACATGAAACCTCAAAATTCACAAGAACAAAAGAATATGCTTGAGACATTCTTTGTGGTGACTCATATTATTTCTTGCCTCCCGCATTTGCTCTTGTTCAAACTCATGCTTCTTGATAAGGCTTCTTCTTTTTAAAGCACGGCAGCTCCTTTCATAAACCAGTCTTTGCTGGTTCAACAGCTGGGCCTCCTCCTCAGCCTGGGAGCGCTGCATTGTTTCCTTATGCCGTGACAAGCGCTCCTGTTTCTCCTCTTTTGGTGTGTCAGAGTCTTCGTTCATTTCCTAATGTACACAGAAATTTTTTTTTTTACTGCAATATTTTACTGCAAAATCATGTTAATAGAATATAATTGGCATAAGGGGCAATGGCATTTTACTGTATATAATAACATTATAAGGGCATAAGATGCAATGGCTTACATCTATTACAGGTAGTATGAAACAATTAGTCTGACATTGTTCAGGGCCCTGTAACAAAAGGGGCCCACTAACCTCGTCTATGGCAGTGGTTCCCAAACTTTTAAGAGTGGCGTACCCCCTGAGGCATTTAACATCACTTCCACTTAGACTGTATTTCACACCTTTTCCATTTCACAAGTTTACAAATAATCAGATAGAGTAAGAGAGTATGTGTATCCGGCATGCCGTCCGAGGGGAGGGCTCCGAGCTCAGAATTTGGCCCAAACCCAGAGTACTCCCCGTATCCCTGGCTGGGATAGGAACCAACCAATAGTGAGGAGTCGGGGTGGGATGCAGAAATCTGTCGAGGAACATAGGTGAGTCGGCTATGTGTATATATATATATATATATATATATATATATATAGACATATAGAGATATGTCTAGATCACTTGAATGTGGTCCTCCCAAACTTTGCTGATAAAACATCATTAAGGGACAATATTTGCTCCCTTAAATTGATTTTGCAGTGCATTTTTTACCTTTATAAATATCTTTATAAAATAAATAATGTTTTAAATAAAAAAATGTTCAACAGAGAAAAATGCAATGATGATAAAAACGAAGTGATACTTTTGATACTATTAACCAAATCCACCAGTAGGTGGCGGTAAGTCATTGTCTTAATGACAATGAGTCATTATGAGTCATCGATTCATTCATTTATTCATTCATTCAGTAATGAAGCAAGTGACTATATTTATGAATAAGTCATTGAATCATTGACTTTCACGATTTGTTCAAAGCCACAGATGGTTCACAATACACCGCTGTGTTTTGCAGTTTTGCTGTGCCTTTCGCTGAATTTATTTCATTGCAAAATAGTGTAAACAATACTGACAATACTGTTTAAAATGTACATCACTTAAAGTGTCCCTATTATGAATTTTTGAAAATTACCTTTCATGTAGTGTGTAACATAGCTCTAAGTGAATGAAAACATCATGCAAAGTTTATTTCTGAAAGTGCACAGTATATAAAGTTATTGTCTCTCAAAAGTAAGAGTCGACTCAAAGTCACTTAAACGAGTCATTTGTAAAAACGAATCCCAAGCGGTTTCGTTGTGACGTCAAAACGAAACATTAGCATATTGCCCGCCCACTTATTGCACGCGCAGACACCAGGGAAAACTTGAAACCGCTCAAACACTGCCAATACGTGAAGAATCAGTGGTTAAAGTTCATCTTTACAACGATACCACAGCAGTATAGCCCGAGCCTTGTGCTGTGTTCCCGTCATTTTACTGACGACTGCTTCTTCAACTTAAATGCGTTCAGCGAGGGATTCGCAAGATGGTTGTTATTGAAGGATGGGTCAGTACCCAGTTTAATTGTACCAGCTTCTTCCTCCTCCGAATTACAATCTGTAAGTATGATTAATAATTGTTGCTGTTATGTTCTCTGTAGCATGCACAATACGTATTTAGTTGTGTGTGTTGTGTACGCTCCGCGCAGCTTGTAGGTCTTCGGCTAACCAGCTAACAGCAATATGTGTTCACTCGCAGTTGTCTAGAAATGTGTCAAATGTTTGTCATTGTTATAACTTAGAGTTATGATAAAGAGTAGAGCAATACGTTGGTGTACAACTGCAGTGCTTTATCAATACGTTTCTGCATTGGGCTAACGCATATACCATGACTGTTTGTGTGTTTACCACTGAGCTGTGGGCTAGGTTCACTAACATAAACACAAAACAACTTATTTCCTCTCTGAGTCTTTATTTTTAGAACAGAGCGGAGCACCATCATTATTATAATACAATGGAAGTGATGTAAGCACTGTATACTGTACTCCGTGTTAACCAGCAGAAGTCATCTGACCAATCACCGCAGATTAGCGTCACGCAAACGAGGGGTTTGGAAAAATGAATTGTTGAGTGAATCGTGTGGGAGTCGTTGAGCAAATAAGGTAAAATTAAATGCATATTATAAGACAATGAAAGTGTTTTTTGACTTTGCATGTTTGTAAACCTGTTGTTGGGGACTCTCAAAAGAAAAATAGGAAACTTTCAAATTCCATAATAGGGGCACTTTAATATTACCCTTTTGTTTGTTGAACTGGAAAAATTGCATTCTTGCTCATATTATATAATATTATCAACATTACAAACAAGAACTCACACAGGGTATGTTTTTGTGTCGAGTTTGAGTCTTAAAACGATCTGTTTGCACAGTCTGTGTTTATATTTGTTCTTCATGCTAGCAAGTGCTAAATCCCCAATTTTGCAAAGCTACATCGTTGAGAATTGCAGTAATGTAGCGCGATTTTCTAAGGCAGCATACTCAGCATGCAACCAATCATATGCACACTGCTTGTGTGGATGCAGTCAGTTTTGACCTCAAAAGATGAGGTAATTTGATTGGATGTCATGTATTTATGGCATTTTGCCTGTTAGAAATACATGCTCCGTTTTAATGTTATTTTAAGGTGGGGTAGAATTAAATGAATGGCAAAACTCAGCATTTTGTTCACGTACCCCCTCTGTCACCTCACAAACCCCCAGGGGTATGCGTAACCCAGTTTGGGAACCATTGGTCTATGATATACTAGTGGGGCCCATACGTAAAAATTTGTCCTGGGTTTGTCCTGTGAATTTATTGACTGTCCTGATCTCACCTCTTTCATTCTTTCTCTGCATAGTCTGTACTGCTTTTTCTGTGTGTCCAAGAAGGTGGTCAGTTCCTTCTTCTGCTGGACCAAGATCTGTTGCTGGATTCTCTTCTCCTCAGCTGCCGAGGCCTTCATCTTTGGAGAGACAAAATGAAAAAAACATCTAGTTTTGCAACATTAATCACTTACAGATGAATCATGCAGGACCAAGGGAGGAAAAGTGTCACAAAAAGTTCACTGTGGTCAGCTGTGCAATAGTAAACTGACAATATTTTGTCATCATAGTGATTTGCTAGTTTTAATAAACATACTAAACTAAGTCATTTCATTAAAAATCAATTTAAAATAATCCATGTAATCCACACATAGCGGCATCCAGAAGTCTAAGACCACTAGTGAAAATCCTTTCACATAATAATTGAATACAGTTTAATTTAAATACAAATGATAAAAATGTTTTAAACTGCAGAATTTCTTAGTATGTTCACCTTTTGTTTTAATCACAGCACCACTCAATCTGCTTGAACTCCACAAGTTTGTGTAAAACTTGATGATCATTTTCTCCAGTATGATCAGAGATGATCCAAAGAGATTCTTGAGCTTCAATGGAAGCAAGAACATCTGACCGCCTGTGCAAAGGAGTTCAAGTGATCAATGTCACAAATGTGCTTATTTGATAATACTGAAAATACTGAAAAACTTAAATATTTCCAATTAATTTTAATTCATAACCTTTATTTGTTTTACATTTTTCATAATTATAAAACTTTCTGTTCCAAATTTCTAATGTGGTCTTCAACTTTTGGACCCCACGTCATTTTCACCATATATACAGTAGCAACAAAAATGTGACATCTTGTAAACTTTGCATAACCCTCTCCAAAATGTGTAAAGTAAAGTAGCAGCACGCACCTCCTTGTCCAGTTGTGCAGCTTGCTTCTTGGCCAGCCGCTCCAGTTCAATGTAAGTGTTATTGGCCTGGGTCTCCACTTCCTTCTGCAGCCGGAGCTTGTGCTCATCCATCTCAGCCTTTAGCCTGTTCTCCAGGGCGATCAGCTGCTTCTGGTGCTGCCGCCGCATGCGCTTATACCCTGACATCTGCTCGCGCCGCACAGCTTCCTGCTCATGCTCCTGGATCTGCTCACTGACCTGTAAACACACAGTGTGTTGGGGGTCAAAGGTCAGGTAAGCCAAGAAAGATTATTTTCTCTTTGCACCTTTTAAGCCACAAGATATAAGATATTATCTTAAGAAATCTATAAGATGTTCATTGTTACCATTCAAGTTTGCAATTACTTTTATCTTCATTATAATTTCTGTAATATGATTCATTCAAAATTGAAAAAATTGAAAAAATATGTAACCTTATGTACCATACAGTATGTATGTCAATTATTGTATAACCATTAAAAATGAGTATACCATCTTGTTTAATGCTGTTTTTTTTGTGTGTATATAATGATCTTAATTGTTTGATTTATTAAGCCTTTAAATTATCTTCCTTTTTTTTCACCACTAGCATGAGTGAACAGAGTGAACCCCTTATAAAACTCTTAAAAATCTTAAACGATTTTTCTAATATTAATCTCCATACAGTATATACATTTCTGACAGCAGAAGCTACTGAATACATGAAAAGTTGATGCATAATGCGTAGTATAGTTTTTATCAGTATCAGAATTTTGGGTTAAAATTAATATACATGCATAAGAAAAAGCAAGTAGGATTTCACTGTTTGGTGTTTCACTTTTTTATCACATTATTGATTAGTTCATTTTAAATGGTCTTGTGGTGTAACAAATACATTTTTAAAAGTACAAATATGCCATGTAGTTTGTCATTTAATAAGAGATCATAAAAACTGCATACATACAAATGTGCTGCCTGCATACAAAAAATAGCAGAATAAAATAATTTTAAATGCATGTTACATTTTAGCACATGTCAAGCTATTAGTATTTAGGTTCATTTCATTTTACATTGAAGAAAAATATGATTTCAGAGCTAATCAGATTTATCTTGATGGGTTGAACACACTTTGTCTAAGTAAAATATAATAAAAATATAATATGTTCTTTTAATGATCACACTTTCTTCTCTCTCCATATACAGTGGGTACGGAAAGTATTCAGACCCCCTTCAATTTTTCACTCATTGTTATGTTGCAGCCATTTGCTAAAATCATTTAAGTTCATTTTTTTTCCTCATTAATGTACACACAGCACCCCATATTGACAGAAAAACACAGAATTGTTGACATTTTCGCAGATTTATTAAAAAAGAAAAACTGAAATATCACATGGTCCTAAGTATTCAGACCCTTTGCTGTGACACTCATATATTTAACTCAGGTGCTGTCCATTTCTTCTGATCATCCTTGAGATGGTTCTACACCTTCATTTGAGTCCAGCTGTGTTTGATTATACTGATTGGACTGGATTAGGAAAGCCACACACCTGTCTATATAAGACCTTACAGCTCACAGTGCATGTCAGAGCAAATGAGAATCATGAGGTCAAAGGAACTGCCTGAAGAGCTCAGAGACCGAATTGTGGCAAGGCACAGATCTGGCCAAGGTTACAAAAAAATTTCTGCTGCACTTAAGGTTCTCAAGAGCACAGTGGCCTCCATAATCCTTAAATGGAAGACGTTTGGGACGAACAGAACCCTTCCTAGAGCTGGCCGTCCGGCCAAACTGAACTATCGGGGGAGAAGAGCCTTGGTGAGAGAGGTAAAGAAGAACCCAAAGATCACTGCGGCTGAGCTCCAGAGATGCAGTCGGGAGACGGGAGAAAGTTGTAGAAAGTCAACCATCACTGCAGCCCTCCACCAGTCGGGGCTTTATGGCAGAGTGGCCTGACGGAAGCCTCTCCTCAGTGCAAGACACATGAAAGCCCGCATGGAAGGACTCCAAGATGGTGAGAAATAAGATTCTCTGGTCTGATGAGACCAAGATAGAACTTTTTGGCCTTAATTCTAAGCGGCATGTGTGGAGAAAACCAGGCACTGCTCATCACCTGTCCAATACAGCCCCAACAGTGAAGCAAGGTGGTGGCAGCATCATGCCTGGTCGACTGGTTGCAATCGAGGGAAAGATGAATGCGGCCAAGTATAGGGATATCCTGGACGAAAACCTTCTCCATAGTGCTCAGGACCTCAGACTGGGCCGAAGGTTTACCTTCCAACAAGACAATGACCCTAAGCACACAACTAAAATAATGAAGGAGTGGCTTCACAACAACTCAGTGACTGTTCTTGAATGGCCCAGCCAGAGCCCTGACTTAAACCCAATTGAGCATCTCTGGAGAGACCTAAAAATGGCTGTCCACCAACGTTTACCATCCAACCTGACAGAACTGGAGAGGATCTGCAAGGAGGAATGGCAGAGGATCCCCAAATCCAGGTGTGAAAAACTTGTTGCATCTTTCCCAAAAAGACTCATGGCTGTATTAGATCAAAAGGGTGCTTCTACTAAATACTGAGCAAAGAGTCTGAATACTTAGGACCATGTGATATTTCAGTTTTTCTTTTTTAATAAATCTGCAAAAATGTCAACAATTCTGTGTTTTTCTGTCAATATGGGGTGCTGTGTGTACATTAATGAGGAAAAAATAATGAACTTAAATGATTTTAGCAAATGGCTACAATATAACAAAGAGTAAAAAATTTAAGGGGGTCGGAATACTTTCCGTACCCACTGTATACATATGTATATGTATCTCCATAAATATATATATATATATATATATATATACATATATATAAACGTTTGACTAAGTTTGCAATCTGGAAAAGAATCTATATATGTGGGGGGGGGAAGCACAGTACATTATGTATAGCTCCAGAAAAGAGCTCTAAATCACAACAAAATGATTATCTTTACGACAAAAAAAAAAAAAAAAAAAAAAATGAAGCGGAAAATAAGCCTGCGCTCCGGAGACAGAAAGACATGGGGGGGGGGGGGGGGGGGAATGAAAAAGCGCTTATTAACAGGATGTGGTTGCCATGGCTACTGATGTGGGGTTGAGTGGATGACCATGGCAGGCCTGCATTTCTTATGCAAAAACGGCGAGCAGAAGAGGAGAGATAGGCTGCCTACCAAATATGCTGGTGTGATGATGGCAAAGCGTTGGCGGATGCTGCTGCTGCTGCTGCGATGATGGCGAGCCCGGCTCTTGTGAAAAGAAGAAGGCCGCAGCTCTGGCCTGATGTCCCTGTCTCCAGCCTCATCCCTCACGCAAGCATGCTTCTGCAGGGGGGGAGGAAAAGACGAAGTGAGTGGGGGTGGGCGCTAACCGAGCGCCCTGCTGCTGATGCTGAGGATGAGGATGATGCCGCTGCGTCTCCCTGCTGCCCGCAAACAGCCTGCTGCTTCCAGCGCATCCTCTTCACCCTTCATCTGTTACTGGTGTATGTCGCTCACAGGTGCCTGCAAAAGGCACAGCATCGCGATGGATGACGCGCGAGTCGCTCTGTACGGCGAGAGCGGGAGTCCGGAGCCTCTCTTCAGACTAGCGGCTGCACTTCCTGAGAAGAAAGAGGAGGAGGAGGAGGAGGAGGAAGCATACAGATCCGGTGGGATAGAGTGAATTACGCAATGCCTACCACGGGCAATCAGCGGAAAGAGTGTGCGCGCGTGCACGCGTCTTAAACTTTTATCGTTTCCAACTCTACACACTTAAAGGTGCACTCAGTGATTTTTTTTATTTTATTTTTTATTTTATTTTATTTTATTATTATTATTTGCTAAATAAAAAAGTTGTACACGTAAAGAAAGCAATAGCACTTTTGAGAAATGTGATTAAAATTAAATACACTTACAATGAGTGTCATTTCAGTATTCTACTACATGTCCCTACATGTTGAGGCTGTTTCATGTAATCGACGAAGTTACTAATCATAATAATATAAAATGTAATAATTATATATGCCTAAGGAAATTAAACCCAAAACAATGACCTGCAGCATTTGAGGAAAAATTGGCGCGAACAAAGGTGCGTCATGGCGTCACAGCAAAATGCCTCCATCAACACACAATAAGAACTATAGCTAAATTAAACATACTTAAACCTTTTGCTTGCACTTTTAAACACCCAATTCGATAATGTCAACTGTTTGTCATATATGTTTATGAGTTCTTACGCAATATCAAGATTCCATCATCAGTTATGATAGAATTATGCTTCTGTTGCAATTGTGATTCTTATCTCTGGTGCAACAGAGTCAGATTCTAAGTAAAAAAAAAATTTGAGGTGAGTGTATAATAGGTAATTATGAGAAATACATAAAGGAGACTGGGGGATTTCCTCAGACTCTCAAGTAAAGCATTTCCTGTGTGGTTTAGAGGTTAAGAGAAATTATCTTTGATCTTTTTGCCCCATATTTAAACGCAGACTGACACTTAAAAGCATGAATACTGCTGAATTAACACAGTCATCATTCCAAAGAGTTGGCTGAAGTTAATAAACATTTGAAGCCTCCTTGTTAGAGCGTCCAACTCCCACACTGGAGACCCAGGTTCAAGGCTCATGCAGAGCGGGGCGAGTAGGACCTGGGTGAGGGGTTACATTAGTGCCGTGACCTGGATAGGAGAGAGGTTTAGGGGAGTGAGTGTAACAGAGGCCAGCTAGTAGTTGCTGTGTAAGTAAACCTCACTTCTCTGATCTCAAGAGATGCTCTAGCAACTGATGCTAGAGGTTGCAGCCTTTAGCCTCCTTGTTAGAGCGTCCGACTCCCACGCCGGAGACCCAGGTTTGAGGCCCGCGCAGAGCGGGGCAAGTAGGACCTGGGTAGAGGGGTTACACTGAGACTGGGCTGCTATACCAATGCACATGCAAAACCCAGAATGTTAAAACAACAAAAGATATAAGAGAAAGTGACCACAGGCAGCATACAACACTTCCAGCGTAACCTCGTTCCCTTCACACTCTACTTATTGTGCATGCTCTTTGGTAAGAATTGTGGAAAGTACCAGGTACTGAACTACTATTAGGCCTACCTGTGTTTTGCTGAGAAGACACTGATTTCCCCTGTGACACAACTTACCACATCAGTACCACACTTATGCTTGAACAGACAGACTTCTAACCAAAGAAATTACATGAATTTGTCTAAGCATATAAATTTATTTTTGCATATGTGACTGTGAGATCAGACTTAACTGGGTGGACTATAGGAAGTTTGTGTAAATTCTAAACTTTTGGCTCTGGGATTTCCATTATAAGCCTGAGTCATAAGGGGCAAAAATAAAGCTTAGCTCAGTTAACATCAGATGTGTTTTTCTGTCCACTTAAGGCATTCTGCATGCAATAAATGTGCAATTGCATCACACAAGTTGAATAGAAGTACAGCAAATCAAAGCACAGCAAATTCTCTGTCATCTTCCTTCTTTGTCTGAAGCTGATAGGTGGCTGAAATTCCTAACTTTGTGCTTTTGCGTCAAAAGATCGAAAGGTATCAGTGAAAATCTAGAGTTGAGAAACTACCTTCCTATTACAAGACCACTTCCTGTTGAACCAACGGGCACAGAGTTCAGAGCATGGGTGGAAGAGCGATGTGCTGGACTGTGGCTACTTTTCTCATTTTTGTTGTTTTTAGCATGGCATTGTCAAACTTAAAGCAATGTTATCGACTGAACATGATGATAAACAGAATGTAAAAATGTTCAAAAAGTGTGATCTCATAATGCAGAGTATACTTGTATATAAATATTTGCATAAAAAACAAATCTTAATGTAGATAATGTAATTAACATAGAGCCATTGTTGTCATGTGGCATTGCGCAACATAAAAATCTCTTCAAGATTTCAGATAGAGGAAGCAGTAAAATGACATTTTTACCTATAAGCTCATTTGACGTAATTGCAGTTGAGTAAACAGACATGATTGCTCAACCTATCCAGACTCTGCATCACATAAAGAGATGCATCTACACAAAAACTGGGTGGCAGCTAAAGAAGGAGGGAGCATTACACATAGTACATGTGATAATGAAGACGCAAAAAGAAAAAAAAATTCTGGGAACTCTTGTTGCCTCAGAAAGCCGGCCACGTCATTTCCTTCCAATGACATGTGTGGTTTCAGTCTTTAAAAACTTTTTCAGAGTTATGATCATGACCAGTTTGAAACTTTGTCTGTGAACGGAGAATGAATTGTCATGTTAGGAACATGGTCTGCCTATCTCAGAGATCACAAGCAAAATTCAGTAAGTATTACTGCCACACTGCACACATAACAATATGCTTACAGTCATGCTTAACAATGGTCAAACATGGAATATTATTAATGCTGTGATTCAGTCAATGACCCAATTAAAATACACATAAACAAAACACGCATATTTGTTAAAGTGTGTTGCATTTAATTGATTTACATGTACTGATTATATATGTGCACTAATAAGATCATCATCTGGTCATTCTGACCCCAGTGAATGTGAAACTAAAGACATCTATCTGTGAAAGGGTGCACCATAAAATATAAATTTGCTTTGACTTGAGCTAATTTGGTTTGTTGAATGTGACTTTAATTACATTTTATTTTATTCAGGAATAATCCTCCCTCTCCTCATCTTGATTGCTGTTGAGTTAGTGCAACCAACAATGTCATGCCACAATCAAAACTGCAGGCAGCATCTTAAGCATACTCTGAGTCTCACTACGTATACGAACAAAAAGACGGCAGCGCTCTTAGAAACATATGTAAGTACTCTCTTTCTATAGTTACTTTTTTGAATGAAGTACAATGATTAACCTTGCAAATGACGTTTACGTCAGTAATCCTAGTTCAGTTATGACTGGTACAAGAAAGAAGAGATTCTCTGACAATACATGCCTAATATGGTCAAAATTTGCTTGGGTGGTTTCTATATCCAATGAGGTGATTCCTTCCATTGATAGAACTGGTTTGTTTCTAGAGTGGGTGGGAGTCTGCGGTATGTGGGAAGTGTAAATATAGCTATTTAACAGTATATAATGTGGAAATGAGTCTTTCAACAGAATATCTACATTTATTTATGGTCATATGTTCAAAATAGCAAGACACTGAATGGGGCTGGTTATCACAGAGAAATTATGAGTGAAAAAACATTTTTAAAAATTCTTGTTCTTAATCCTGTGTGACATTGACAGTGGGGGGCCTTGGAATAAAAGCTTTATTTAACAACTGTGGGGTATGTTGTCACAATAGGAAGCTGACATTAAATAGCCATAACGGTGTTCACTCATTTACCCAAGAGCTGTTATATAAGACAATATTTGAATTTAATATAAGGAACAATATAACTTCTTGATTCAAAACATAGTTCTTATAGACTCATCTCTTCTTTCATTCAGAAAGCCAGTCAAGGAGACAGTGCAGACCTGATCTGTGATATGCAAATGGACAATGTTCCAGAATCAACGATCTCCGGCCAGACCATATCGGAGCGCATCTTGAGTGTTTACACCCGCCTGAAAGAGTTTCTGCCGCACATGAAGACAGTTATGGAGCAGCAGAAAGACTTCAATCCTCCAACCAACCCTGTGGCAGAAGGGCTTAGCGAGATGATTACACATGTTCACCGCACCGCTATGAGGGTGAACTGTCTCTTACAAATCCTGCAGCCAAATATACCCATTCCTGAGCCAGCTGAAAGGCCAACAGGAATTCCCCCTGCACAAAATATTTTCCAGCAGAAGGCCTATGGATGCATTGTCCTGTCTCGGCTTCAGGAGCTCCTTAGCAAAGCCATTAAAGAGCAGAAGTCTATTAAAGGGAAAATGTGCAGAAAAAGGACAAAAAATGGTTATTTTTGAACTAAAATGCCTTCTGTGTCATAAAATGATGTTGATGTTATATTATTAATATTTATTTTTGTAAATCTATAACTGCTGAAGAGATGTCGAGTATTTGTTTTGTTATATTTATTGATATAATTTATTTATCAATGTTCTAAATGCTTTATCCATATATGTAGACAAAAAAGTTCATCAAATTGATCTCTTTTTTTTTTTTTTTACTTCTATTTGGACCAGAATGGATAATCTTATTTGGCTGTCATGGACTGCCATGGGTCCTTTATTATTAATTTTTTTTTTTTTTTTTTTTTTTTTTTATTGAACTGGGTCCTTTATTATTTGACAATAATAACACTCTATGAGGTTATGTATGTCATCAGAGGCAATTGTTTTGATTACACAGAAATTTGCAGTGATGAACTGTGATGTCACACGTTAGCCATATTGGCTTTTGTGGTTTGTGCTAACGTAGCACGACCTGTATAACCTAGTAAATGTATATGTACTTTTTGAGACATAGCCTTGAGTTGAGACCATTTTAGAAGTCAGGAAGTGCAAGAGACTTATATCAGCCCATAATGACGCATTCATTTCACCACATCAGAAAGGGGAAAAAACTGACTAGCCGTCTCCCCTGTCACAAGGTATAAGTGTGTGTTTGTGTCCATGTAAGTGAATCTCAAGCCATTTGCTGGATAGTTAACATACTTTGGTTAGTATGTTTCACTCAGCACAGCTATGAACGCTTTTTATAATTTTCATTGTTAATAAATTATGAATGTAATTTTGATACTTATTTATATGAAAACTGTATGTATAGTATGTCATGGTGTAAATGACTTTGCATTCATATCTTCAAAATAAACTCGTCAAAAAGAAACTTCTGTTCTTGTACTTACACTGTGTAAAAAATTTTGCAGAGTTGCACACATGGACATTGAGAACTGCTTCTTCCTTTCTTTCCATTTAGTATATTGCTGACACTTTGAATGACGGCAAAATCAAAGCATGAACACTAATATTAATATCATAATAGTTTCATCATAGTGCCATATCATACCAAACAACATGCAAAACAACATAACCATTAAGGATACACAGTATCAGTAATTAATATGTTAAATGTTTCATCTGATTTATTATATTATGTAAGTAATGGCAGTAAAAAAAAAAAAGCCATTTCAGGCACTTTGCCCTAGTCACATGCTTCTGTGGAAATGGAAGTAGGAAGATTCATTATAGGTCAAGTTCTGCATGGCAATGTTTTTAAGGAAAAACGGGGGGAGCTTTATCAGCATTTTCCCTCCATTTTGTTAAACATGTTTTATTATATGAAAAATGTCTTTTTACACTCATCTCAATGAAACATATTGGATTCACAGACAAGGCTTAAGATATAGTCCCAGACTAAAATGCATGTTTGAGCTGTTTTAACTGAAAGCAACTTGCACTGACATCTCTTAAAATATGTCACTGCCATTGTTTTGTCTCAAGATGCACACCAGTAATGTTTTTAAGGCACGTTTATAAAAGCTACTTAAATGCCCTAATTGAACTAAGGCCTAATCCTGGCTTAATCTAAGTCCTGTCTGTGAAACCGGGCCTTAGAAGCATAATCATGCTGAATCAGGGGAGGCCCTTCCCAACACAATACTACTTGCTGCAGGGTCATGATATTCATGCAGTAACCATGGATATTCATGAAACTGCCAGATGGTAAAATGGCCGAAAATTGCTGTTCATCCTTGCTCTCATCTAATTTGGCAGGGTAGGAGTAGATTTATGATGAAGAATGCCTAAAGAATGCCTAAAAAAGTAAATGTCTAATGCTTTAGATCCTGTAATTGCTGCTAAATAACTTTTATAAATGAGAAATGCAAGTCTTCCAATCTGAAAAAAAAAGAAAGAAAAAAAATGAAATCCCCCATCTCTTTTAAATGGAATACATGTTTATGCACAGTGGTGTAATGTAACGAAGTAATAATACTTCGTTACAGTACTTAAGTATTTTTTGGGAGAATCTGTACTTTACTTGAGTTTTTAATTTTCTGTCAACTTTTACTTTTACTTCACTACATTTCCTAAATAAAATGTATACTTTTACTCCGATAGATTTTCCCAAAGCATTTTTGTTACTTACTACAAAATAAAGCCGGAGGAACACAGACCGCAAGCAGGCATGTCCAAACTAGTGCTCGCACAACCGCGGTTGATTTCATTTTCCGGGTTGCGTCCGTTGCTGGAGCAGCTGAGAAGAGTGCGCTGTCATTATACAGTACGAGAGCGACCTCTAGAGGCGAAATAAAAATCGCTGATGCCTCGTAGAGTTTGTTTTGACACGTGACGTGAGGCTGCGCGCTGCACAGAGCGGGACACTTCAAAAACGGATTTAAAACATAGACAACAAAACGGTATGTTATACAGTGTACACTACAGTTCATGTTTTCATATTATTATAAAGTAATTAGTTTGTTGACTAGATGCTGCATTAGTGGAGAACAGTAGTATGTTTGCCATCGAGGCTGAGAGGATGCTAACATTAGCAGTACCTCAAGAGGTTAAAACAATGTGACAAAAACACCAACTGTTTAATGTCACGATTGTTACCATTCATTTGCATTAGTTTATATCCATTTGTTCGCTTTTATGCATTCATTATCCAGCGAAGTTACATATTTAAACTGTATCCTCATGCAGCAACAGAAACATAAATCATAAATGTATTCGATTTCAGTTCTTTTTTTATCGGCACTGTAACACATATTTTGATTAGTTAATCATCAAGTTTTCTAAAATAGAGGCAAATAATGTGTGAAAGTACATATAATGGACCTATGCTATGCCTTTGTGTGTAAAGATGGAAATTTTTAAGCATGACTGGATTTGAAATGGTAACACTTTACAATAAGAGTCCATTTGTAACATTAAATAAGGTTAATAAAAGTATTGTTCATTGTTAATTACAACATTTTAACATTTTAAAGTTGTCTCTTACATTAGTTGTAATGCACTATGAATTAACATGAACGATCAATGTATAATTAATATAAGTATTTTTTACATTTAAAAATTACAATAAACATTTAGCCATTTTTTTAATTCAAAGAAACAAAATGTAAGAGAGTTAAAACTGGACACAATCTTGCTGCTCAAACTGTGTATAGAACAATTTTTAATAAAAATTTTTTTTGTTCCTTCTGTATTTTACATTTACTTGTACTTTTACTTTCAATACTTAAGTACGTTTAATATCAAAAAAATACTTTTCGTACTTAAGTACAAAAAATATCACATACTTTAAAACTTTTACTCAAGTAACATTCTAAACAGTGACTTTAACTTCTACCAAAGTCATTTTCTGGTAAGATATCTATACTTTTACTCAAGTATGGATTTCGAGTACTTTATACACCACTGTTTATGCAGGTAAAATGATCTGGGGATCCACCAAACTCTACCAGTGTACTGCAAGATAATCTAGAAAGCATCTTCCCCTAGTTCATATTGGCAGGATGTTTTAAAACTTTCTAATGAACACGACATTGTGCATAATATTCTCTAGAAGCTGAACAGTCCTGGAAACTTCAGTCCTCAATCAAAACAAGAGCTGCATTTTGTTCATACAAAACAGTTAAAACAGTCCCAGTGATATTTGTTATGAGACTTTGCCTCAAACTTCCTGATGTCTAAAAAGCTGATTTCTGTAGAAACACAGATGGGGGTTTTGTAACGGTGCAAATGCTTACTAGCAAAGGGAGTGGCACATCTTTTCATGAAACAGGAAAAAAGAGGGTAAGGTACAAAAGCTGTCACAGGGGCAGTACCCTTTTAAAATGTACACCTTTCTACCTAAAGAGTGCATATTAGTACCTTAAAGGTACATATTGGTACCAAAAGTGTACATTTTAGTATCCAAATGGTACATATTAGAACCTTTTTAAAGAGTGACAGCTTTTGTACCATTGTTTCTGAAAGTGAGAGACTTTCACAGGTAGCTTGTGGTGGGGAAGACCCCCTAATCAAATAACATACAATCAAAACAGGTGCTCATGTGAGAACTTCTTTCCTGTCTTGTGTTGGCAACCTCACTTGACACTTTCACATGAAATATGAAAGTGATCATTGCCTTTTTACCGTCAAATACTGAAGAGATCTGAGAAATGCTTTGAATTGTTTCAGGGGGAAAAAACTGCATTACAAAAAGTGTTGCAAGATGCCGTTTTATTGTGGTAAATGCAAGTTGCAGATTCAATTCACAGTGAGTGCATGTACAGTCTTTTTTTCCTTTTTAAGGTTAACGGGAGTAACATTAATTCATTTCTTCATTCTGACACATTTTTTGCCCTTTCACAGAGTTTCATTTTTGCAAAAATGCTTTATGCAAAACATTCCTACCTTTAAAACTACATCAGTATGATCCATGCACAACTGCTAACACAGCACAACTTGAGCTCTATGTCTCAAAGTCTGTTATTACTGAAATATACGTGGCTGCTAATATTGATTAAAAGTCTTTGGTGTCCACTAGCACCTACAGATCATCATTGTCATGGTGTCATTCATTGTTTTAGAATATTTTGTATTTTGTATATCTCTCTCTCTTTCTCTTTTTCGCTGCTTCTGGACCCTGGTTGGCCGTGGCATACCAGTCCCTGCCATGTGCGGTTCTGATTAGTTGTAGGTGGGTGTGATGTGGGGCCGGGGGCCTTGGGCTTTCGCCCTCCAGCTTGTACCTTCGCCTGGGATTTCTTGTCTCCGGCTGGTTTAGCACAACATGTCTCGCTGTTTTAATGCATCACATATAAGATGAGGTGTATAGACATTCATTTGGAGCTTAAAACAAGTTTAAAGCAAAAAAAAAAAAAAAAAAACACACACACATAGGGTAAGTGTGGCGTGGGCGTGGCGGCCTGGGCTTTGCACTGGGCTGGTTCCATGCTGCACGCCATGCTTTTTTAATGCATTATACACTAGTTGACATATGCCTATCATGAGTATAACAATGAATGTAGCCATATTTAAAAACAAAAAAAAGCTAAACAACAGGGTAAGCGTGATGTGTGGGATGGCCAGAGATGGGTGTGGATTTTGGGACCCTGGGCCCCGTAGCACCTCACCTTGATGGCCCGTTGCAACATGGCACTGGCGGGGGTCTAACCTATGCCGTGGCCATGGAGGGATCAGAGGCAGCTTTATAATACCTTATCATTAATAGCTGTATCAATATTACCATTATTAATATTATTACTATTATCATTGCTATTACAACTACTACTATTATTATTATTATTATTATTATTATTATTATTAATAGCTGCATCAATATTACCATTATTAATATTATTATTATTATTATTATCATTGCTATTACTACTAATATTATTTTTATTTGTCCTCTTCCTGATCCTTTAACCTCCCCCTCATTCTGGATGAAATGAGTATATTTGTTAATATGGTTATCATTACTACTATTACTAATACTATTATTACTATTTGTCATTTCTTATTAATTGAATTTATCATTATTATTATTGTTATTATTACTATTATTATTATTATTATTGCTATTACTATTGCTATTGTCACCCTCCTCATCCTCCATTCTCCAGTTTTTTTTTTTTTTTTGTGTGATACTTTTATTATTGTCATTAATCTTTTTTTTTCTTTATTTCATTTATTTATTTATTTATTTTTTAAACTCTGGTTATGTCTGTTGTACTTCCCTACATGCGCCTTTATTCATATATTTCCACTCCCACACCCAGTTACACTTACACTTACACACACACACAAATCTTATTGGCTGTTATGTATGTTTTGTTGGTCTTTGTATTTGTATTTTGCATTTAATTTCTCATCTGTAAATATTGTAATTGTCTGTTTGCATAATTAATAAAAAAATAAATAAATAAATAAATTAAAAAAATAACAGCTCCCTTCCACGTTGTGCCTAACCTGTTATAAATTCACTGTAAAAAAAAAAAAAAAAAAAAAAAAAAAAAAAGAATATTTTGTATTGTTTATAATGTAATTTTTGTTGATACACTTCTAGTTGACCTTGCAAGAACAGGCTGAAACATGTTTATCAGTTGTACAAGTACCTGAGTTTTTCTATATCCACTGACACAAACAAAGCTGTGACATTAGCTATATCTGCTGGTTGATAAGAGTAACTGCAGTTCTTTATTTCTGATCATGGATTTAAATTGTTTAATTTTTTTTAGTATTATGTTCAGATTACACAAAAAGAGCACACAAAATATTGCTATTTTCTATATCACAGTGTTAATAATATGCTTGTTCTATTCAGTATTAATACATTCAAGTTAAAATATTATGATTGCATTTGGATATAAACATACACACTGTGTGTATGTATGTAAATATTATACATATATAATTTTAGAATAAAGAGGAAATAATTACATAAAACAAGTAAAATAAAAAAATAAATGTCTGCATAGTATTAATTGTATTGTACCATAATTAAGTAATATCGGCATGCAAAGCCAGGAGTTTTAGATATCATGAGACTTTTTTCTTATTGCTTGTTAACATTTGTAAAATGCACACTCTGGGCTTCCTACAATTAGTTCATAGAACTACAGATCAATCCGAACTATTCTAAAACGGCCTCATCTAATAAAGTGCTTATTTTACTAAAAAGTATACATTTAACCAGCAGTATTTAGACAAGATGTTACTTGCACAATGCAGTTGTGTCCATGTTTAAGAAGCGAATGTGCATACTCGTCTCGATTTCAACTCCTTTAAGAATCTGTTGAGCAGGAAAACGAAAGAAAGAGTGAAGGCAGGTTATAAAAGTTCAGACCATGCTGTCTTATGTTTACGCATATTGTATGTGATGATGTTTAATGCAAATACAAAGTAGTGAATTTGCCTACAAGAAAATAGCCTAATGCTAAATTAGACCATCTGGGTTGTGCATAAAAATATATGTTTACAAACCTTCAAAAATTGCTCAAATGTTATTCCTTCATAGAACTCATCAGGTCCCTGGAAGAAAAACAAACAAGCAAGCAGATAGATTAGCAAGAGATTGTGTGTGTGTGTGTGTGTGTTTTTGTGATTTATGAGGACACAAATTTGTATAATGACATGGGGGGGGGGGGGGGGATTCCTGGTATTCCTGGTATTCCCTACATTCCTCATTGGTCCCCATGAGGAAACAAGCTTATAAATCATACAGAATGATGATTTTTTGAAAATTTAAAATAGCAGAAAGATTTCTGTGATGGGTAGGTTTAAGGGTAGGGTTGGGGGATATAATATACAGTTTGTACAGTATAAAAATTGATGTCTATGAAACACTTGTACATGTTTAACTATACCCGTGAGTGCCACATTACCTCACTTAACATAGTAAAATGTCATAACCAACAAGTGAGGACATTTTACTATGTAAAAAGGCGTATAAATTGGCCCAAATCATGTTTGTGTTTAAATCTAATGCTTTGCACATGTTTCTGTGAGGGTTATGTTTAGGGGTAGGGGTCGAGTTGGGATATATAAAACATCATTGATCAGAAGTCTATGAGATGTTCTCACTAAAATAGTGAAATACTATGCGCCCAGAAGTGAGCTAAATGTTCCATCCAAGCACATAAAAATCCAAGAACATAAAAATAATGAATGAATGAATGAATGAATGAATCCTAGAGTGCACCACCACAGTACAGGTAGGAAAAATTCTTACAAATTCAGGTTACAACTTGCATTGATATAATACTGATATTGTCTGGTATACTCCTCACACTGTTGGTGATCCAGCCTCTAGATAACATACCATGGGACCTACTGAGATATTGGCAACCTCCAGCATTGCAGCATCTGCAATGCCCTTAGCTGTCTCCCTTCCAACAGCTCCACTACGGGACAACAACTCCTCGACTACCTATAGAAAGACCACAACACTGCTGATAATCTTTAAAGAGGATCATGAACTACACACAGTTCAACATACATTTCATAAATGCTTTACTCAGATGGATTGAATTACACAAAGTAATTTCTTACATGTCTGTATTCCTCCAGTGTTATTGTTCCATCATTGTCTGTGTCATGCATGTTGAACAGAACTACAGTAGGAAGAAAGAGAAAGTATATTGCATCACTAGTATTGTGAATTCATGGCTTAGTTCACTGGTATTTATCTCCAAGAATCCTGCTTTCCAGAGAATGTTTTGAATATTGTTTCTGCATGTTCTTACAGCGCAGTTTGGTTCTCCTCATTTCTTCTCTCTGCTCCACTGTGATATGATGGGTCGGTGCTCTGAAGTACGACATTACGGTAAGGAATTCCTCAAAACCAATTTCCTCCACAGATCCCACACCATCTTTCTTGAAATTTCTGTTAAGGACAAGCAAGTATAGTAACATGTTATTGCTCCATTTTAGCTTTGAATGTTAAACTTCACTATTAACCTTCAGGTTTTTGGTTGTCAGATGAATTTTTGACAGAGAGGACTTGGAAAGAATAAAAGACAGTAAAAATACTATACAGTTTCAAAGCTTGCAAATTGTTATTGAGATCTATCTTTAAATCTTTGTTTTCTAAATGATATGAAGAAGGTAGTCAGCCTATCATAATTAGAGATATAAGTAACAATTTTAAAAAAAAATCAAATATAAATTGGCATGAATTGGAAAAAAATTCTTAAGCCACAAAAGCCACCTTCCCAAGTGATGCTAGCCATATAGGGAAGGAACAACCACACAGTGCAAAAAGACTTCCCCTTTCTATAAAGGTGTAGTTTCACATCCCTTATGAAAAAAGACACTTTTTTGCCATTTGTGATGTTGGAAAAAAAAAAAAATTAAACTTTAAAAATGTGACCTAGTATTCAAATGAATTATCAAATTTGTGATGCTGAGGGGATCATTTCAAGCCTCACACAACTATTGTCACTATTAATATCAAACATATACAGTATATAAACAATTACAAACCTTCTATCAAAGAAAGCCTCAATAATCTGGGACCGAATTGGGTTGCTTTCCAAATCTTGGATTGTTTTAAAGTCATCTCTCCTTTAAATGAGAACACAAAACAATTAAGTTTGACATGTAAAGGCAGGCATTATGGTTTGCTGTATAACCAAATTAAACCACCCAAGCAGACCCATTACTGAAGCATAATTATAATTCTGTCATGACAACTCTCAGAGTGTTTGGCATGGTAATGTATATGACAATGTAGATATGTTTGGTCTTGGCAGAATAGATCTGTTATGGTGCTGCGTCTGCTGTTATTGCTGCTGCTGCAGAGCAAGTACAGGACCTTCTACCACCTATACATACACGACACGCTGCTGTAAGCAATATAGCATACATGAATTACCTGTAGCAGATCTATACAGGTGGAGCTGGGGAAGGAGGAGGGTTTCTGAAAGCTAACAAAACTGCTTCAGGAAATGCTAACCAAGTATTTGAAGATTGAGCAGCGAGCTCATTGGCTACTGATACAGCAGGAAGCAATCAGCTGTGTGCTCTTTACAGAATGATGTGATTGCAAGCAAACTGAGTTAAGGACCTATTAGTCTGCACCATCTAGAGTTTTATGACATAACTTTGTATTTTTTCTAATAGTAAGTACCAGCCAGTGGCGTTTCCACCGAGGAGGCAAGGGAGGCAGTGCCTCCTTAAAAAAACTGGATGAGAAAATAATCGATATTACAAAAATAAAACAATGCAAATATTACAAAATTTGACATTAAAAAGTTTAAAAGTGACTAATTTATTAAAAGAAACACTGTCCAACAGCGACACCTGCAGGTGAAGTTACAGAGGGGAGCCCGCGTCTCTTGTGCCTCCCTTGAGCTCCATAGAGTTAAAGCAGAACCCCTAAAGCGTGCGGTGGGTTTAGTGGGGGGTAACTGAGAATGAACGGGGGAAAGTCACGTGAGAGGAGGCAGTGCCTCCATCGCGCTATGATTGGATATGATCGTTATGATTGGATTTGATTGGTTCGTGCGATAATTCCCGCCTTTTGTTTTTGTGCGCGTTCTCGTCGAATCGGCCTGAATGAAGACAACGATACCGTTAATGGGAAGACTAATTGAAAAGTATGTAAACAATTCACCCTCTTACTGCATCGTGTCACGTCAAAATCAAACTTGAAATGGCAGAAAACATGATGACTGCGGGGCTTTTAGTGAGCAATCAGCTTGGGGAAATTAAAGGTACATCTTCGTGTCTGTAACCAGTGTGTACAAGCTTGATGACTGCTGAAAATAAACTGACTATTAAAAAGAAAAGATGACCATTAGTTCACAAATAATATATATATTGTTTAAATTGTTACTGCCTTTAGTTAGCCTATTATTTGGGAATAAATGTAAAAATGCATTAAAACACTAATTTGATTAAATTTATACTTGGTTTTAATAAATAGAACATTGCATAGTGTAAAAATACAAATTAGAATTGTATTTGGTCTCTTTTTATATGTAATGTTTTTTTAACCAGGAAAATTGTGTAACAGGGACATAAATTTACATTTGATATACAACCCGAATTCCGGAAATGTTGGGACATTTTTTAAATTTGAATAAAATGAAAACTAAAATACTTTCAAATCACATGAGCCAATACTTTATTCACAATAGAACATAGATAATATAACAAATGTTTAAAGGGAGAAATTGTATATACTTTTTTTCCACAAAATGAGCTCATTTCAGATTTGATGCCTGCTACATGTCTCAAAAAAGTTGGCACGGGGGCAACAAATGGCTGAAAAAGCAAGAAATTTTGAAATGATTCAGCTGGGAGAACATCTAGCAACTAATTAAGTTAATTGATATCAGGTCTGTAACATGATTAGCTATAAAAGGGATGTCTTAGAGAGGCAGAGTCTCTCAGAAGTAAAGATGGGCAATCTGTGAAAGAGTGCGTAAAAAAAAGATTGTGGAATACTTTAAAAACAATGTTCCTCAACGTCAAATTGCAAAGGCTTTGCAAATCTCATCATCTACAGTGTATAACATCATCAAAAGATTCCGAGAAACTGGAGAAATCTCTGTGCGTAAGGGACAAGGCCGAAGAACTTTATTGGATGCCCGTGGTCTTCGGGCCCTCAGACGACACTGCATCACCCATCGGCATGATTGTGTCAATGATATTACTAAATGGGCCCAGGAATACTTCCAGAAACCACTGTCGGTAAATACAATCCGCTGTGCCATCTGCAGATGCCAACTAAATCGCTATCATACAAAAACGAAGCCATATGTGAACATGGTCCAGAAGTGCCATCATGTCCTGTCGGCCAAGGCTCATTTAAAATGGACTGTTTCAAAGTGGAAAAGTGTTCTATGGTCAGACGAGTCAAAATTTGACATTCTTGTTGGAAATCAGGGACGCCATGTCCTCCGGGCTAAAGAGGAGAGAGACGCTGCAGTGTGTTATCAGCATTCAGTTCAAAAGCCAGCATCTCTGATGGTATGGGGGTGCATAAGTGCATACAGTATGGGCAGCTTGCATGTTTTGGAAGGCACTATGAATGCTGAAAGGTTTTAGAGCAACATATGCTCCCCTCCAGACGACGTCTATTTCAGGGAAGGCCTTGTGTATTTCAGCAGGACAATGCAAAACCACATACTGCAGCTATTACAACAGCATGGCTTCGTCGTGGAAGAGTCCGGGTGCTGAATTGGCCTACCTGCAGTCCAGATCTTTCACCTACAACATTTGGCACATCATTAAACGAAAAATACGTCAAAGACGAACTCTTCAGCAGCTGGAAACCTATATCAGACAAGAATGAGACCAAATTCCAACACCAAAACTCCAGAATCTCATAACCTCGATGCCCAGACGTCTTCAAACTGTTTTGAAAAGAAGAGAAGATGCTACACCATGGTAAACATGCCCCCGTCCCAACTATTTTGAGACCTGCAGCAGGCATCAAATTTGAAATGAGCTCATTTTGTGCATAAAATTGTAAAATTTCTCTGTTTAAACATTTGTTATTTTATATATGTTCTATTGTGAATAAAATATTGGCTCATGTGATTTGAAAGTCTTTTAATTTTCATTTAATTCAAATTTAAAAAACGTCCCAACATTTCTGGAATTCGGGTTGTATAAAAAAAATCGTTTTGATTTGATTCTTGAAATTCATTCTGTTTCAACACTCAAGCTGGAACAGTTCTGCAGAATCATCTGCTAAACAGAGCACTTGCAGATTACCGTAATGTTTCCTCATTTTGGCTGAGCTGCTTAAACCGACTGTGGAGGATTCCAATCTGCTTCAGTGAAACTGAAAGAGAATGCAAAGAATGAAGGTGTTTAACAAACAGATGACTCACTGACTGGCACAGTGCACAGTGTGTGAACTAAAACATAATTGCTAAAACTAAATCTAAAATGCCTCTTCTAACTGAATTATGAACGATCATGAGTCATGCAGAAACCTTAAAAGGGATCGGTCAACCAAAAATACAAAATTCTGTCATAATTTACTCACCGTCATGTTGCTCCAAACCCATATGACTTTATTTCTTCTGTAGAACACAGAAGGTGATGTTAGAGACTGATCAGTCATTCGTTCACTTACTTGAAACAAAATGGGTGGTGATTGAGGCTTTCATTCTGCCAAACATCTGTCATATGGGTTTGGAACAACATGAATGTGTAAACAATGATAGGGGTGAATCATCACATTTTTAGGACACACACTGTATTCTTTATTTTTCTTTCCCTATTGTGGGTATGTAGGACAGGGGTATCAAACTAAGCATCCATAACCACTTGTTTAACCAGATCTCAGCACAATTTGCTATACAGTTTTGTCATCCTTTGTCTAATTGTGAATGCTAATTCACAAAAATCCATATTAGGTAGGCTACTTCATAGTTAATAAAATAAATAAAATAAAATAAATAAATATTTCAAGAAGTACATACGCAGTACAGTAGATCTAAGCAGTTAATTACACCACTTCATTGTGTAAGTTGTGAAAAAAGACATTTCCGATATGTCACTGAATTATCTCACTTTACGTTTCCTGAGTCAATGGTGCTGCGTTTGTCAAACATTACATTATAAGTAATTGGATATTAATGACATTAAACCCTGCGTAATAGTTATACTCACAGCCTGTCTTTTGTGACAGGGTTCGATATTGATGGTCATCCGGCAAAGACTGAAAGCTTCCCATCACGATAGAGATCCTACACCAATATGCGTGTACGCGAGTCTGTTCCTCGATCTTCCGGTGGTTTGGGTTTCACTCATACAGCCGTGTTTGCCTTGCAGAACAAACGCATGCAAATTGCATTGTGCCTTGTGAGAATGAGAACATGTCCCCAGGGTCCTAAAGCCGCATAAACATCATCTGCAGGAAATGCTGTAAGAATTCAAGCCTACTTTGCTAATCCAGTTTGTAATCGTGTATCACACCCAAACAGACATTAAAATATAGTCATATATACACAATGAAGACTGAATTGAACGAAGCCATCTCTGCCACATTCATTCATAATACATGTAACCGTGACAGCAGCAGCAGCAGCCGTGCAGCACTTTTCTGGAAAAGAGAAACGAAACACTTTCTGAGAAGGCCACAGAAAAGCAACCTTCGACAAATTGGCAAGATAATAGAAAGAGAGATCCATTTATTTTGTCACGTCAACCATTATAAATTATTTCCCTATAAGCGGTTTATATCAGCGGCAGCCTTTCATGGAAAACAAATACAAAATCGTGCAGCCCTTCACTTCAATGACTATTTATTTTTATTCATGGATAAGCATAAAACTAACCCATAGAACTAGACTATCTTGGCAAAAAGCTTTTTAAACAAGGAGAAGCATTTAGAGGTAATTTCCTAATTTATTACCAGGCTAAACTGAGGTAAGGAAGTCTGCTTTTAAACCCTACTGGGGGGAAACTACATAACATTAGATTGAATAGTTCTTTTAATATTTTTTTTAAAGCTGTGTCTACAAGACTTATCTTTTATCTTCTTCAAGCCATATCACTGATGTTCAGGCAGAGCTGAAAAGCAGTACACAGGTGCAGTGCTAAATCTATTTCATTTTGTAATGTATTAATCCACCACACGATGGCAGTAAAAATTAATCAGATGACAAATAACCCATGGTGCTCGGTAGCTAGACCACTTACCTCACTTTGCAAGCACAGGATTTATAATAAAATGACAATACAATTGGTAATAATGAAGATATGACTTTGATTTGGAACGCGATTTCCAAATTGGCGTTGACTACTTACTGTCAAAAGCTACTTGGAAAGACGGATTTTGCTTTGTTAAACCTATAGAAAAGAAAAACATTTGTGATTATTCAAATGTTGTTGTTTTTTTTCTGCTACTTTTAAGTGTAGATTTTAAGAATAATTTAATGTAGTCATACTGCATTTTAGTGTTCTTAGATCAGCTAATTGTAAAGGCACTCCATTTTTCTATATTTAAATAATCCATTTTTAGATATTGTAGATAATTTATTTTCATCGTTGCACAAGTCTGCCAGCAATATACCCAAAAAATGAATAATGTCAATTTTACGCAAGAAAAGTCATTATTTTTTCATAATTGTTTACAAAATAAGTGAAACAGAGGCTTTTAGTAACTATAAGTGGCTGATAAATTATCATATAAATTGGCTGATAAATACATGCAACCTGACTTGTATCCAACTGAGCCTTGATCTTACACAATGAAGACTTTAAGACAAGACTTTAAAATAAAGCTGACAGTCTGACCTAATTCAGATCTGATGTGTTGGTTAAAAATAAATAAATTTAAAAATCTTTGACGAAACTTCAATTCAGCAGAGGACCACTTGCCTTGACCTAGTTTAGAAGAGCTATACATTTATGTCCACTTGAGAGAGAACACACCAACAGCCCAAAAAAAAAAAAAACACATACAAACATACGTAAAATTAATTATAGATTTTTCCAGTTTTCAATTTCTTAATAAACCCAAGGAAGTTTTTTTTGTCATTGACATGCTTAATATTTTTGCAGAAAAACAATATCTTTGCACATAACACCTACATGACCTGGCAAGTCTAGAATTTATCATCTTTATTTGGTAGAAATTTCTGTGACTTTCCCACAGTGACATCTGACAGAGAAATACTTCTCTTTATACTTCAGTGCTGCATTTAAAAATGCAAATCTTGATAGATTAACTACGGAGAACAAGTTTATATGAGTTAAATTATTTTACTTCAGTCATGTTCATGTAGAAAAACACCTTCCTTGAACAACCCATTACATTTGTACTATACATTTCATTTAGCTACATTGAAACACCTCAAACGCCATTAAGAGGAAAGTATAAATACAATTGTGCACACACTAGTACATTTAGTGTGCTAAATATTTGCAGCATAATGATTCATAAAGTATTAAACAATCTAAAAATCTTCAGTTTTATTTGAAAGATTAGTCAAGGTGATTTATATCAGTATAACTGGTGATGCAAAATAATAAAGAGAATCATATTCTGATTCAAGTTACAAATGGCTGCACCTGCTCTTACGTTAAAGTCACCTATATTAATATAGCACTTTATACAATACGGGTTGTTTCAAAGCAGCTTCAGAGTAACAAATAAGAAAATAACAATCAATGATTCAAACTTCATCAAATTGGAGATAAAATTAAAATTCTGCTGTAAAGCAGCTCTACAGAAGACTCCAGAAGACCTTGATATGAAACTGTATACCAAGATAGAAAGGTTTTGTGGATGTACCATGAAAACATAGGCATTTTGCCTTAGTGCTTTCAAAAACTTTTCACAATTAAACCATAAATGTTTACCTGCATAATATTTTGCCTCATTATATTAACCAACAAACCCAGTACCAATAACAGAATTCACATGCGGTCATATACCTGTACGTTCCAAACAAGTATAGCACAGCTTTAAAGAACAAACATTAATATTAGTTTAGAAAACAAAGAGAATAATTCCAGTGCAAATCCTGGCTCTGGCTCTCGGCCAACTTCTGATGCTCCTCACGCTTCGGCCGCCCCCACCAGCCGAGAAAGTCACTGTCTGTGTCTCAGTACCCCCAGGACGCCCTCTCATTCAGAGCAGCTGTTGTCTGAGAGCTAGAGGCAGCTCTCTGACACTCTGTCAGACTCTCCTCTTAGAGCCCCTCCTCTGCATGCCAAACAGCCAGTGTGTCCTCACGTTCTCATGTTAGTGGTTTCATTAAAAGCAAATATCTTCAATTAAATCACCATAAAAGTGCACTGAAGGCATGGAATTGTGCGATGACCCCCGCTGTTTGATCTGTCAGCCCATATTAGGAATGCGACATCTAAAAATTGGAATTGTTTTTATTCAAAGCTTTGTTATTATTCGGGAAGCAGAGAGCTGCCTTCTTTCATTGTCAGTTATGTCAACTTTTACCGGATAGGAGTGGACATCATGTCCTTGAGCTTTATAGCAAAGCTGCAGTCCAAAGAAAAGAAATTCATTACACCTCCGAGCAGACAGCCTACTCCTTCGGTAAACAGCATAATGTTTCAAAGCTCATGAGAGGGTCTTACTGATCGGCCTACATATTCCATCATATTGGAGTCTTGGCCTTCTACAAAGATAATGCATTCAAAGGGGATTAAAACACCTTTTTTCTCATTTCATAAGCACAAATAAGTGTAAAAAAAAAAAAATAAAAAAAAACCTATTTAAAAATAAACGTTCATATTTTAAATGATTCTCTGGCTATAGGTGGAAAATACTGAAACTGGTTACATTGCAGACTGTAGTTGATGTGTTCACATCTCTTGCTGTAAGACTGTTTACAGTGCTGGCCCTGTCCAGAAACTTTAAGCAGTTACATAAGCCTCTGTGTATATGCATAAGAGGGGTGTCCAAACTTAAGCCTAGAGGGCCACTGTCCAGCAGATTTTAGCTCTAACTTGCCTCAAAACACCTGCCTGGAACTTTCTAGTATGCCTAGTAAGACCTTAATTAGTTGGTTCAGATGTGTTTAATTGGGGTTAGAGCTAAACTTTGCCGGACAGTGGCCCTCCAGGGGCAGGACTGGACACCCCTGCATAAGAGCGAACAGGACTTCTCATAATGCAGCGCAAACTTTGCTATGACACCAATTCAAGTACGCTTTGATTTACAATATCATAATTCCAGAATGTAGAACAAAACAAAGTCAACTACAATGTTTTGCTGGCCTGAGTTCCTAGTTAGCTTCCCTGGATGTTAATTAGTTTCCACACACCTGTTTCTGTTCACCTTGATTACGTTCCCCATGTATTTAAGCCCTGATGGGTACGTTTACATGACAACGATATGCTAAATGGAGAAGTTTTTCCTTTGAGTTTTCCACGTGACACCATTGTCAAAACGATCGAATCCGTGAAAATTACTAAAAACGCTGTATTCTGCCAGCAGGCCATTAGATGGCGATGAAACACTATTTTGTTTTTTGTTTTGTTTTGTTTTTTTTGTCAAAAGAATGCGTTTTCAGGCCACCAAAACGTTGTTGTTGTTGTGTAAATGAATGGCCAAAACGCATAAAAAGTTTTCCGTTTTTAGCTGAAAACAGTGTCGTGTAAACGGCCCCTGAGTTTCATTCTGTTCTTTTGTCCAGTATCGTCTAAAAGGGGCTGTTTACACGACACCGTTTTCAACTAAAAACAAAACTTTTTGTGCGTTTTGGCTGTTCATTTCCATGACAACAGCGTTTTGGGTGCCTGAAAACGCAAACTTTTGAAAACAGTTTCAAAGTGGAAGGTTTTGAAAACGGTCTCCGTGTAAACAACAAAAACGTGAATCGGTGAAGACGATGACGTCATGCACATGCGTATTACATGTCCAGTCTATAGCGTTTCATTGCCATCTAATGGCCTAATTGTTTTGACAATGGTGTCGTCTGTACGCGGAAAACTCAAAAGAAAAACATCTCTGTTTTAAGCATATCGTTGTCGTGTAAACGTACCCTGAGTTTAATGTGGTTGTTTATGTTTTCTCCAGCGATCTGTGTTCTGTGTAGATTTAATAACGTTTTTGTTCCCTATTTTTTTCGTCTAGCGCATTCATTACAGCCAGAAGTGACAGTTTTAGTCTTTACAATGTCTGCATCTTTTATATCCAGGCACTGATCATAACTGCTTGATATCAGATATGGGAAAACTGGTCTATTTAATTTTGAGCATGCATGCCAAGTCACCCCTCCCTGTCCCATTTCACTCTTGAAAACTTCTACTTAGAGAATTGATCAAATTTGACTAAAATTTACATTCAGTCAAAACACTGTGCAGGGCATTTAGAAAAGTTTAAGAAAAAGACCTAAAGGGACTAATGCATTTTTATGTTCCCAACATAAAAATGCATTAGAATTGTGAGAGCCATTATAGGTCAGATCTAAATGAGTGGTCTTAGCGGCTGCCTACGGTGACAGCTCACACCAGATAAATATTTAAATCAAACATGGTAGAAAACATAAAAGTAAGAGCACTGCGTTTGAGAACAGGACAAGGGAGGAGTACATAAACAAATATGCCATTGAGCAGCACCAAACCTCTTCTACAAGAGTTTTACAGGAGTTAAAACTCACTTATTATTGTATGTATTAGCAAGTATGTGAGGCCATGATATTAGAGCATCTGTGGGAATTGATACAGATCAGAATGAGATCACTAACAATTTGGAACAAAAAAAATTTAAGTGTCAAATTTACTGCAGCAAATGTGACAATGACAATTCTAAAATCTACAAAAGCTCTCAACTGCAAAACAAAAATATATATCATGTGACTGGTGGTATTCATGTTAATTGCAGTGTAAGCTGTTTTACTGTGACATTTTGAATTTTGTAAAAATGTGTGCGACACTAAAGGTCAAATGCAAGCTTGAGATAAGAGCACGTCATACATTTTTGCATTAAGTGGAGTTTTAGACAGGAGCTCCTCTGTGAATCCCATTAGCTCTCCAGAGGGGATAAGCATACTCCAAAATTCATACATTTTCAAAACCAGCTTGCGCTGCGCCATAAGAGAGGAAGCAAAATTATTAATCAGATCTAGTGTTACCTATACAGATGATTATTCATGATAAACTTCAGTGACTCTGAACAGCTGACTTTATTATAATAAACAGTTAATAGTGTAAATGGTTAGAAATTTGAATAATTGTAAGTTAAAGAATAATTTTTTATATAGTATACAATGTATTTATATAAATATCATATTTAAAATGAAATACAAACATAAGATATTTGATATGAAAATGTTATATCAATTTGTCCATAATTTTTTTATATGATAAGTTTCCTTCCTCTCTTTTCCTCTGTCTGTGTATGCAGGCATCAGACAGCTGTGTTAAACGGCAGTCGCCTCTCTAAAATGTTTCCATCCGCTTCACATATTCATGAGTACAACACAAACACATTAAGTTACTTGCAGCGAGCAGAACATTTCCACCTTTAAACCAGAAGAAGTTCACATTCAGCCCATGCCATTCCGCCAATTAAAGTGTGACATTGTTCCATGGCGGCAACAAGATTAATCGTGCGACAGTAGCTTCTTGAATTAGATATATCGGGGCTCTTGAAATACCCCTTTCAAACTGGTCTTTCCTAGGGATTGCCATATTAATCTCCCCCTCTTTTCATTCTTCGGCGGGGAGCTCATCTGCTCCATCCCTGCGTGCCATGAATCAAGCATTTGTGACTTGCATACAGAGGAAGCTTCCTCAGGCTGTTCTCTCACGGTAATCCCTGACAAACGTCTTCTTCCAAAAGAAACTCGCATTTAGCCTAATTTTTGGCGGGTTATGACGCAGACAGCAGGAGACAAGCAAACTTGTCTTTGTTTTGAGAGACCAACTGAACTTCAGGGCTAACATTTGACCTTGGGGAATTCATTAGTACAGTTACAAGAGATAATAAAACCATATTGGCCCACTGTTGCAGATCTTTCAGGGAACCAGAGGTTTCTTTTACGATGCCTCGGTGGCAATCGATCTGTCTTTTTGCTTTAACACTACCCAAATGACCTTTCAAGAGAGAAGATGAATGTAACGAGGAAGGTGGATGACAAAGAATGTTAAAACAGTTCTTTAAACAAACAGTAGTAAAGACTGCCCTACATTAATATAATCAGAACAATTAATCAGTTCACACGGTCGTAGGGAAGACCGTCCCCTTCACTTGCTTAATTCAAGGTCAAAACCCATAAAATATCAATGGATCACTCAATTAAATGCTCTGCGTTGTTCAATGCATGCGTGAAGGGCGTATAATGAGGACACTCATCTACAGCATAACCAGGAAAAATTAAATAGGCAATTTAAGGTTGATTCTGGTAAAAGTGTAATAGCTTCAACACAGTATAACAATGCAAAGAGCTCAGTCGAGCTCCTTGTGAATAAACCATGAGGTTTGTCCCTTGGGTCACCTTGCAGGAAACAATAATGGTCAGACTGCCTGTATAAACTCCTGCTTGAGAAGGAAGGGCTGAATTTACTCAGACAATGGCTAGCAAAGTGGATCCTTGAGGACAATGAATTAGCCAAAAGTTTCAAGGCCACATTATAGAATACCGCAGTGCAATTTACCTCCCAACAGATGAGAGGCTGAAGGGTTTCCTTTCTGTCCATTAGGTCAAGGTTTTATGTTGACATTGTCTGTGTATAAGACATCTAAAACGGTTCACAATAGCCTATACCTGAAAGAAAGAGGAACATCTGAAAAATGTAGCCAATTACACACATAACCTTGCAACGGGAAAGAACAGAGAAATTGATTGCAACGTTAACTGTGCCAGTCCTGTGCTGGGTCTCAGGTAACTTTGTTGACTTTGAGAACAATGCTGATAATATTTATTTTAATTAATTTTTGATTTTACATTTTGTGGTATGTGTATGGTATTGTTATGATTTTAAAAGGTGGTAAAAAAAAAAAAAAAAAAAGTCAAGCAAAGAATGTTATTATTCAATTAAAGTTTTTGAAATCTGTAATCCAAAAACATAAGACTGGGGAGGTAAAGGATGTGCCAGAGTAAATGACATGAAATTCAACATAAATCCATTCATAAAAATGGCTTAATCCACTAACACATTAATGCAAATTTGAAAAAGGACAAATCACCTTCTCTGAGGGTGACCTGTGGACACTGATGCTGACATAAATGTAACTAGCATTTCATAAAAACCATTTATCAATTTCAGTTGACCTAATCTGTCAACAAAGTCATCCAGAATCCTTTTAAAGGTGGGTAATTGAGTCTGCTTAAAAGGTAAAGTGTATTGAGGCATGTGGAGGCAGTACAGCATTTAATGCTTCCAGCAGTCAGTCACCAATTTCAACAAAATACATTGTTTTTAAATTACATGCTTGAATTTACTATTAACCCACACTGTAAAAAAATAAATATACGTAAAATAACGGAAAAGTACTGGCAGCTCATTACCTGGACATTGTCTAGTAATTTTATGGACATTTCCGTTAATCCCTTAAAACACAACTCAATGAAGTGCAAAACTCTAAATACTGGTAAAACACCTGTAAAATGTGTACATTGTACCCTATTTTTACAGATTTTTTTTAGAGTGCAGCTCTGTGCAAGAAGATGTGAATGATGGTATGAAATGTTTGAAATCATTTGTAACCACATCAAGATATAGACAATAATAAACTGCATCAGGCCAAACTAAGGTAAATTTATTTTCATGGTATTGTACAACTGAATATATAGCGAGATCCGAGTAAAAACATTATATGCCTTGGACTGGAGGTATGGGGTCAAAGGAATTTGAAAAGGACATATTGTCAAGTCAGTTCTGCTACACAATTCCCGTGGGTAAGCAAAGATATCACCTCACTCACTACATGAGCGGCTTGGGAGAAACTCCCGTCAGGTTTTGGAAACCTCAGACAGGAACGAGAGCAGAATGTAAATGGCTTTCCTTACTCTGAGTAGTGAGAATTTTCCATTACAACAGTGAGCCAAAAAAAGGATTTGTGCCAATGATGTCTGCAAGAACAAACAGAATTAGACAGATGCTGCTGAGCTTTTCCAAAAGACTGATGTTCAGTAACTTGCTACATCTCCATTTATTTCCTTCTGTTCATTGCAACATATAGTCATAGTCATATTTTATATAGTCATATACTGTCCCGTGGATGAGAAGGCTATAAAATCGCAAAGAATTTAAATTGTTTCTATGCACGACTACTTATTTCTGCTAAAATCTCAGTTCTACGTGAGCAGATAGATAGATAGATAGATAGATATTATTAACAATTGTAAACAAAATTGTATTATATTATATGAAAACATAAGGTTTTAGAAGCTTTAAATACCTTTAGTGTAAAGATTGATTGTATCAGCATTGCTTAATTTTCTCACAATTTCCATTCACAGTGTTGTACTGGAAGTTGTAGTAACCAATCAAGCACAGTGTCAATTAAAAAAAAAAAAAATTGAAGGTTTGTTGGACATGTTTTAGTTTTCATCTACTTCACCTGTTCTTTTATAAATAACAAACTACAGTTTTGATCAGTAATAATGCAAGCTTCTGCTGCAGGTCTTCTGAGATGTGTGTTATGAACTTGTATCTCGTATGACCTTTTGAGCTTAATGTCACCACAGAGAATACTTTTGACCTTTTGTAGTAAGTAGAAGTTATGAGAAAACTATATTACGCTTTCTTTCTTTTTTCCTTTTTGTTCCATACGTTCCTTATAAATATTTGGGTCCCACTTTATATTAAGTGTCTTTAACTACTATGTACTTACATTTAAATTTAAAAAAACAAAATAACGACATATAATGATGGCCGATTTCAAAACACTGCTTCAGGAAGCTTCGGAGCGTTATGAAGCAGTGTGTCGAATCAAACTGCTGAAATCACGTGACTTTGGCGTTCCGAACCGCTGATTCGACACGCTGATTCACGCTCCGAAGCTTCAGGAAGCAGTGTTTTGAAATCAGCCATCACTATATAAGTCGTTATTTTGTTTTTTTGGCACACCAAAAATATTCTCGTCACTCTATAATATTAATATTGAACCACTGTACTCACATGAACTGATTTAAATATGTTTTTAGTACATTAATGGATCTTGAGAGAGGAAATGTCATTGCTGGCTATGGAGGCCTCACTGAGCCATCGGATTTCAACAAAAATATCTTAATTTGCATTCCGAAGATTAATGAAGGTCTTATGGGTGTGGAACGGCATGAGGGTGAGTAATAAATTACATTATTTTCATTTTTGGGTGAACTAACCTTTTAAAACACCCTTAAACCTACCCATACCACCAAACCTGTCTCTAACCTTACCCGTATCAACCTCAATAGCAGCAAGTGTTTTGCAATACAGTATGAACACAAAGTACTTATTTTTTGATGTAAGTAAATAGTAGTTAAGGTAACCTAATATAAAGTGGGACCAATATTTGTAACTGACATTCCTGCTTAAAATGTATATCAAGCTTTTTTGTAAAAGCACTAAAGATATTACTTTTGGGATCCATCTAAATTCTTCAGGTAAAGAGCCTTGAGAATAACACTTTTTTACATTTTGCTTTGAAATGGTCATTTACCACTTCAGAGAGATGTGACTAATAGGGTCAAACTGCAGTTGTCCTTTCCATGTGATATCTCACCATGAGAGCCAGATCAGCAGCCCTCTCTGCTCAGATTCTATGAATAGCGCCACTTCCCTTAAATGCTATTAGCAGACAGATCCGACAAAATGGAGGGAGGCTGATACAATTATTGTCTGATTCAGACCATCCAGTCTTTTGGCCTTGAATGTTTACAGGTCAGTTTCTTCTGTGCACACACACATGCGCAATGAATGGTTTAAAGTTTTCTGGTTTCTCATATTATTTAAGCGCACACACATAACAGCCAATACGTCCAGTCCTCTCTAGGGTGGCGCATATTGTGCCCTGGCTGGTACAGCTCTCATCCAACATTAATTGAACTGAGGGACACTGAGGACTTTTAGAGCATGTATTTCACGCCGTCCTGATAGGACATCAGAAGAGCAGGAGGAGAGAATTGCTTTGAAGTGATTCATTTGTGGAGGACACCAAGTCATACATTACCAATGTCGCACTGAGTATATGAGTCTTCACTCTATAAACAAAAGATCGCTTATGCAGCGACAGTTTTAAGCATCCTAATCTCTTGTGACTTTGTTTATCTTACACATAAATGCTTGTTTTATTTTACAAGCTAGAATCAATTCCACATTTTGCAAAACATTAATTTTACGATTTAAAATTGTGTAAAATCATTGCATCTACAGTATTTAATAACAAAAAAGTTGCAAATTTAATTTCCAACCAGAATGCCACAACACATTTAGTTAACAACAAACTGCAAATTTACCAATTATTAATAGCCCTTTATATTAGAGGCTCTTCTGTGTCAATTAATATAGAGAGTCAATTCAAGTTTGCTTCATCCCTAAATCACTAGAAATGTAAAGCATACCAGAAGTGCACGTTTTCAATCAAGCTAAATAAATTATTTACTCAGTTGTAAAGGTTAGTTGCCCCCTTCCACATGTAAATGAGAGGGCACTAATGAAGTCAAATAACGATGCCAGCACTGAGTGGTTACACCAGATGTGTAAAGAGATTAGATGAGGCTGAATCAAAGTCAATGCCAATCTTATCTGATCAGCTTGATGAGAATTGTACACCAACTCCACCATTCCAGAGCAACTCTAAATAAATTATTGTAACAGTTGAAGTGTTCTAATTGCATCACGAGGACATTTAGAGACTGTGGGGGTCCTGTAGGACCTCAGAACTCATGTGAGCAAAACACAGAGCCAACAGTAAACAAGGACGTTCAAGGACAACATCCAAGCTGTGATATCTGCAATGAAGCAGCAGTGTTCATAATGATGACAGAAACAATTTCACCCACTAACACAATCTTCTTATGGTTTACTTGATGTTGTCTCCAATAAAGACTACGGGCAGTTAATAGTAAATAATGAAAACCTCATTGAGAAATTCCTCTTGAGGTTCAGATTAGTCCAGCCAACAGTGTCATTGCTGAGTATTTAGAATGGAGAGGCTGGGGGGAAATGATTTTAAAGTGTTTTATGTATTTGCATATACAGCTCCAACATATTTTTGTTGTTCAAAAACAAAACATATAAACACTGCTTACCTCATAAAAATTGATTATTTACTGAAAAAAAAAAAAAAAATGAGAATGATAATCAGCTACATTCATGTTCAAATGAGCTTAGTATTTTTCCTATGCTGTGATAGCAGGGACCTGACCGGTGGTAGTGCAAAACAAAACAAAAAAAGTTATTGTTTAATGATGTCATTATTGTTTGACCTGATTGACCTTAATAAAACATTCACAAAAAATATCCTGAAGATAAGGAGACATGACGAAAGTGTCATTTCAATATGTCAGACTGATTTCATGCTATGACTGATTGGAGACTTATTTGCATTATGTCTGCTCTCCTGAGAGGCATAAATATCTTTAGCTGAGCACATTATGTGGTATGTTTATGCATTCACCAGGAATCTTATGCAAAATACATTCTTAAATAAAACACCTGACTTCCTGAGTGATATCTGCATATTTAGGAAAATTTAAATGGCCTTATTATTTATATTACTGAGGTGGGCTGAAGAATTATGTGAACAGTTACAGTGTCCAAAAAACAAGTTTTAAGTGTGATCAATTGAGAAAACAACTTTCACATGGTAATTATTAAGAGACCCAGACTCAAAGCAGAAGAATCAGGTCAAATTATCACAGAGCTTAAATTATTAGAGCATTTTTCACATTATCAAGACTCGCTGAGCCTCTTTAATGGGTTAATTTATCTGAGTCGTCTTTGTTTGATATAACCCAAATCATTACTGAGCTGAAATGAATCATTGCCCTCTACATGACACTATCTAAGTCATAAATCTCAAGCAAATATGCCTTAATGGAACCGTTTGTAGGAGAGAATTTAATTTAGAATATTTCATTACATTTCTGTTGACAAAAGACATTAGAAGAGAATAGGAGGTACAAGCAGAGACAAACATAGATTCTTATTTTTACACTCTTGAGACAGATCGTAACATACAATGCCATGGCATAATATTTCACTTTCTGTCTGCATGAAAATTTTAAGGTGTATTTCTTTAGAATGTAAAAAATATGTTTATATAAAAATATACATCAGTATTTCCATGCAAGTGCCAATTAGCAGTTTTATCATATACTAGATGCATTCTGCTCAGTAGACCCTAAGCTGTTTTCTCTCTTGATAAACTGATTATATTCTGAACACATGAGGATTTCTATTAAAAAAAGAAAAGGCGCCAATGAACAGCCATCCGTGTAAATGCCTCTCTAGGCAATTACAGAGGCAATCAATATTCCCAATAGCGTTTGGGACAGTAAACGGTTACAATGCAATACAGGTTGCATTTATGAGTTTTTGAAGTATCTTTCTCTGCTCTGTTAGTTTAACAGATTACATTTTTCATGCTGTGAAATATGGTACTGCTTTGTTTTATCAATGATGGATTTGTCTGATGCAAGCAAAATTGTCAACAAGTCAAAGACAAAGATATGAGCTGATATTTTGCTACATCATTTTAGAACACTCAAAAGAAAGTGTGCAAGAGTACAAAGCAACATAACAGATTCTACCATTCCAGTCGCCCGATCCAGTTTGTTATAGTTCTGGACCTTTTTAGAAAGACTAAAGACTATAGGCTGAAAGAGCTTAGGAGATTTCAAAGAGGGTTTGAATTAAAAAACAAACCACGTCAGAGGCAATTAAACAAAATCAATACATGTATCTCTACTAGGAGTGAAGAGGAATACAAGAGCTGCTTTTGAAACTTAGAATGCTTTGTTTTCTCCAAACTTTAAAGCCCAGTCAACATCAGTAATCCCACTGATATTGTGCCCTTGACCAAGGCATGTAACCTCAGGTCATTATAAGAATTTGATCTGGAGTTAGTGTATTATAAATCAACCTGGATTAAAAAGTGACTACTAAATGCCAAGTTTCTACCTTGAAGTTTGAGCAGTGAAGAAAAAAATGGAGTATAACTTCACTATATTCAAATGCATGCTAACTGCTTCCAAACTTAATGATGGCAGTTGTCAGACAGACATGTGAGAGACATGGGAAAAGATTCAGGTGCAATAGAGAGAGACCAGTGCTGAGACAAGCTGTCAAACAGTGAAACACCACAAGCTGAAAGCCTAGACAGGGCAGCACATTCTGAACCAGAATAATGAGCTGCTGCAAGCCCTCAACACATGCAAAACAACCTTCATATATACACAGAAAAGATGACTTGTGCAGCATTTCTCTTAATTTAAAAGGCTGGATTTCAAGTGATGATACACAAACACACATCTTCTAATAGAAAAGAAATACACCACGTGTCAAGGGCAGCGCTACAAATGGGCCTAATATTTTTCCTCAACTGAAATCATTCAGAGCTGCAGTTCTATTCTAGTCTATAAATCAAGTGTAGTTTTGCAAGTAACATTTTAACTATTTTTATAACTTCTGGTCCTTTATTCTGCCTCAGAGTGAAAGCTAATTTCATTAATTGAAGACAACACTGAAGAAATGTCAAAAGGTCTGTTGTACCAAACTTGTACCAAACTTTGTTGATCTTGCTTCATTCAGATGCAAATTATCGAGACAAAGCAGAATATAAGTTGGCAAATTCAACTAATTTTATCTCAACTATATTTATCTCATTTATCTGATATCTAAACAAAGCTTAACAGACCGCTGAGAAAAAGTAATAATAGTCTACACTCACCTGTATGCAGTTGGAGTACGGAAAGCCAAAATAGACACAATAATTTTTACCTATCGCGTTTTAAAATATACAGTCGTTAAAAAACACGCAACTGAGGCTGAGACTATTGGAACCTTTTTATAGTTTAATACAGTATTATTTTACGAGTTTCTTCATATAAATTACACCAAGTACACGTAACATTTCAAAATGTATTATAAAGTGTATATTAATAGCATACAATACCTTATTAAATGACAAAGCCCCATACTCAGCATATAGAAACCCTGAATAAACACTGACTCTAGTAGACTACACACTCAATGAGTTAACGACAAACAACAGAAATAAAGATAAAAGATTTTTGGAGAAATCGAAAGAATTTGATTGAAAGTGGGCTTTGGTATCTAAGCGCTTTTGAGCGCGCGCATCTATAGTAGGCTAGGCAAGTGACTTTGGCTGTAGGGACATGCATCAGGCGCTCGCGCATTCGTGGATCAGACCTCACCAAGGACACATCTGCGCAGAGATTTCTTGGATTTTTGTTTAGCATCTCGAGCTTCCGCAAATCAACTGCCATCAGTAATTTCTATTAGTAAATGAGCACGTTATTTCTCATTGTGTAATGGAGGATCCCTATTTCTCGTGTGCTTATGTGTTATTTAGCCTACTTAAGTACATGCCACATTTCATCCGATATACCTAATGGACAAAAATGATTCAAATGTTAGAAATCTCGGTGATTGGAATGCTTCAATATATTCTGATTTGTACAACTCGAGACCGTTCGACTACCTGTAGGATTGCATCAAGCGCGTAAGGGAGGCGGTGATGCCCAGGAGGTAATGCGCATTAGTATAATGTGACACAGTTCGGTTTTTTTGCACTCGAACGGAGGTTTTTGTGTACATCGTGTACATTTATACCCTGCAATTACATAAGCTAATGGAGCCACCGTAATCTCAAGGAGAAACGACAACACGTTGTTTTTGAACAGGCGTTGGGATGCTCTACGTTTATCCTTCAAACCCAGTTGAAGATGTACAGAATACGGGGCCATTTCCAGCAATATACGCGTACCTGTACCATACAAGCTCCGTCTGAATGGCAATACTTGAATGTTTGATTTCGTGAAATCATATGGCAATAGTTTTTGCACCTGATGCAAAGCAATCCGCAATCGATCGAATGAATGATCATTTCTGCATGTGTGCAGAGTGACTAATCGCACCTGGACCACAAAAAGACAGGAAGAAGATGAATCAGACACGCGTTTTGATTGTTGGCTTTGAGCTTCCAGAAAGCGCTCTGTAGTAAAGTTGCAGTGGCCGAACTACAGGTGCTTTATGAAGATCAGGATACAAGCGTTGGTTTGCCTTCGCAGAAATGCCAGTGCGTGCTGTGACTTCCAGGTTCATGTACAGGGGACTTTGCTCTATTCCAGATATCCTCTCCTACAAGGCTCCCGTCAGCCTCCCTGAGGATGAAGTGGAGGGTGAGTGATATTTCATTTTAAGTTGAAGGGAAACGTTATCTGTGGCGATAGTGCTGCCAGTACTTTGTGAATGTGGGTTTCAGTACCATGGAGAGCGCCCTGCGGCAGCCTTTACTGCCCACAATAAAGAAAGTGCTTGTTTTTTCCTACACGCTACTGATTTTTTTTTTTATGTATACGCTACTAGTTTGCGACGACAAAATATTTTGAAAGAACTGTACATATTTACATTTAGATTGTGGTTTTGCGTATGAACAAACGCAATCAGATTAAATCTATAGTGGAGTTCAAAGCTTGCGATATGAAGGGTGAAGGTGGGCGTTCATATCTAAAAAATGTCGCAAATGTTTTAACACTTGTATGACATTCAGCAATTACAAATAATACTGAATCTTTTGACAGTCACATTTAATAAATTGCAAATTACTAATCATTTTGATAGATGCTCACATCATATAAAAGCAATTAACAAACCATTCCATTTTTCCATTCTGTCCATCCAAGTGATTTCAAGAAAACACATTTTGTGTGATTTTATGCATATTGTTTCTGTGTACAGCCTTCCAATATGTGCATGCATGTGATATGCAGACCTAGCTGACACTTAATGAGTTCCTAAGAGATAGGGGCCTGCCTCTTAATGTTTCCTTGATTATATATAGTGATGTTGGGAAGCATTTTCTTTTTTTAATTTATGAAAAGAGACAGGATAGAATATGAGAATATCAGATACCATATCTAATCTCATGTCTGCTTTAGCTATATTATAGTCTGTTGTGTTGTGTTAGTTCATAAACGTGTGATGATAAGTGTTTCCTTTATTTAATATGTTAACAGACTCTCACAATAATTTACTTACATTATATCACATATAATATATCTAACATCCACTATGATTATGTCATATGGCAAATGAAAATATTTTCAGAATTTCCTTGTGACAATTATAAGTGACTTTTAATGACAGTTATTAGTAATGTTTTATTTGATTGTCTCCTGATATTTAAAGGACAATCAATCATGGCACTTATTTGTCCAATTTTTTCCCACTGTAATTGATTCAGAGGAAGTGGTCCAACTTTCCAATCAGGCATACTGATATACTTAAAGGGATAGTTCACCCAAAAATGAAAATTCTGTCAACATTTATTCACCCTCAAGTTGTTCCAAACCTGTATGAATTTTTTTGTTCTGATATTTTGAAGAATGTTTGTAACCAAATAGCTGTGGGGCAATATTGACTTCCATAGTATTTTTTTTTTTTTCAAACTGTGGAAGTCAGTGGTGCCCCACAACTGTTTGGTTACAAACATTCTTCAAAATATCAGAACAAAGAAATTCATACAGGTTTGGAACAACTTGAGGGCGAGTAAATGATGACAGACTTTGGAAGAACTATCCCTTTAAGGCTAATGTTAATATTAGAATCATTCAAAAAGTTTACAGCATTGTATGTTGTGATATGGCAATGTATCACTCACATCTGCAGAGATCCGTGAAGCCTTCAAGGTGTTTGACCGTGATGGGAATGGATTCATCTCAAAACAGGAGCTGGGAGTGGCCATGCGGTCTCTTGGTTACATGCCAAATGAAGTGGAGCTGGAGGTGATCATTCAGAGACTGGACATGGATGGTATATCAGCCCTCACAAACATTTCATGTTTTGGACACATTTCAGTTCTGCACATTTCAGCACATACCATCCTTTGCTAAATGATGTGATATTCTCTGGATCACTATTAATTTGTCTTGTTTTGATTAGATCTAAGCACTGATATGGGAACATTAATCAGAGAGGTATGGCGGAATTGCAAATTCAATATAAAACCACAGCAAGAGCAAAACAATTCAATATTGTAATGGTTAGAGTGAATCATTGAACAAAGACCTGATGTTTCTGATAACGATTCAAAGATTAGAGTCTGACTGTTCTGCTGGATCAGCGTAAGATTACAATCTCCCGCAAAAAAAAGGTTACAGTGAAGCTGGTCTGTGTTTTCATATCTTTTATTTTGCAGGCGACGGTCAGGTTGACTTTGAAGAGTTCGTAGCGCTTCTCGGACCAAAACTGTCTTCAGCTGGTATGCCTGACAGGTTCCACGGAGCCGAGTTTGACTCCATATTCTGGAAGGTGTGGAGGTTTTCTTTGAAATAAGCTCAATTATTTCCCCCATAGTCTCAATGATTAGTTCTGTCTGGCTTCAGCTTTACTTTGTCCCATTGTTCTGTGACTGGTGGATGATTACTGGTGGAAAAGAAGATTATTCATACATTATTCACACTCTGCAATTAACTTGCTGACATTCCTTTGGTAGTAATAGCACTGAATTAAAATTAAAGTTGAAAGTGCTGCTTCAGTCCATTAAAAGGCAATATTCTCTTAAATGTGCTATTTAGTATAACTCATTGGTGCATTAGCCGCTGATCATTTATAGTGGTTATATAATCATTTACAGGAGAATTCGACATTTTGAACATTGTTACTTTAATGAAAAGGTCAATTTTACTCTCCTTTTTCCTTGTGTCATTAGTGTGACATGCAAAAGCTGACTGTGGATGAGCTGAAGAGACTCCTGTATGACACCTTCTGTGACCATTTGACTATGAAAGACATCGAGAACATCATCATGACAGAGGAGAGTCATTTAAACAGCCCCGAGTGCCAAGTAGATATTGACAGTAAGTCTTTATATACTAACAATTCTCAAAAGAAAAGGAAAAAATTCATAACAAAACTGTGGCAAACATGATACACTGACCTTGACTGACTCTAGCATATGCGCTCCCTGTGTGCACCCACGCATCCGTTTCATTATGAAGTGTCTGGGCATTATCATGTCAATCAAAATTGTCTGTCAACTCCATTAAAAACCCAAGACACAGAGGCCATTGCTGCAGTGTAGAAAAACGGTCTATTTTTAGTTGAAATATATTCTGTTGATAGTTCTGGGGAAATAAAGAAGCTCATGAATCTTTTTGAAGAAGGACTGTGGGGAGTGTATCTGCAAATGAACTTGAGTGTATCTGCAATTGAGAACTCATACTCTTTGGTACAAAATATATTTTTATTGAAAGCCAGCAACTGGTAAGTGTTTATTCCTTTTTTTTGCAATAAGCTTATACTCATATCTAAATGAAGGGGAAAAAAAAAAAACTAAAACCCACTTGAAGAAAAAGTTGAGAAATATAAAGTTCACCACAGCAGCCAGAAAATTACAGTACAATTCAAATGTGGGTACTTTTATACAACAGCTTAATAAACAAGTTTTTTTTTCTTAAATGAAATGCTTGAGTAGATTGTTGTTGAATGAATGATTCAATGACTCACTCATAAAGACGGGGGCTGAATTCAGATTAGCATACTAGAATACTACTCTTATTATTTCTGCCATGTAAATATATAATCATTTCAGTCATATCCAGTTCTTGGCGATTCTATGGCCATCTCTTGCCATACGCGAGAGACTGTTCATGAATTTTCTTGGCAATGATTTTTACAGGGTATGTTGCCAGGTCTTTCCCCAACCCTCCCCATTACATGGCTTTGGACTCACACACACGCATAGTCTAAAAGGGTTGTCCCTATTCTCTTAATTAGTAATGGGTGTGTTTTGGGGGTAACGTGCAATAAACCAGAGTCTCATCTCCCATTCCCTTTAAAAGACAGTTGCGCTCGCGCCATGGCAGATTCGCTGTTTACATGGCAGAATTTGCAAGCCGAAAAACTGAACGCTTCTCTAGCGAAGAAACGGATCTGCTCATGCGCGAGGTTAAAGCGTGCAAGCAGACCATCTATGGGACAAGCCGAATTCCACCAAAGCATTTTTATCTTTATGCACACAATAATAATCTTTTACATTGTAATTCTTTTATTTTTAATATTTGGCATGTTTGTGTGCTGCTGCACATCCCTGTGCGTGTAATAAGCAGAGTGTATGCACGCCTATAGGCGCATGTTACTAACGCGCTCTTTTAAATAACAAAAAAAAAATATTGCGCCATTGAGTTTAGACCAGGTTTCAGATGGTCAGTGGCGCAGTCTATTTCAGTTGCTTCAAAATAGCAATGCGCCAACAATGTGCCTGAGCACACCTCGTTTTCAGACCAGCACGCCCATGGGCGCACAAATGCATTTGCTATTTAAACAACGTGGCGCAGGATGTGAAAATGATAATTGCGTCTGGCTGAAACTAGCAAAAACCACTTGTGTCGCACCTGGCACCGCATTGCACCAGGTGTATGATAGGGGCCATAGTATTCAGTAGTAGGGTCCTTTTTGCCCATAGTAAGCAAAAAGGACCCGGATGACCTACTACTTCTGTCGAGATTCTGAAGTGCGTATTTGATAAACACTTTACTATCCCATGAGGCCACAGGAGAGGATTTGTGAATGGCGGTGGAGCGACCCAACTGTAAGTCATATGACTGTGATAAAATGGCGGATATAGTACATCCAAATTTCATTCATACTACCCATATTCATATATAGAACATACTTTTTTTAATGGTCATGAAGTAAGTTTCGAACCAAATGTAGCTACTATACAGTATGAGATTTCGGACACAGCGACAGATTCATTGACTCACTTTCAAAAACAGTCACTTGTTGCCACCTACTGGTGAAACTATGAAACCTACAGAAAGAGGCACTGACAAGTTTCTACTACTAATAGACAGAATTCAAGTGGAGTGATACAAACAGTGATAAGTCCAAGAGTTTTTGGACTGTATCACCAATCAGATTAAAGGACTGATGTTGTATATATGTCTGTTGAAAAAGCCCAATGATATGTATAATAATCTTTTCTCTTCCGTTTTTTCTTCAACTTGTCCTCAAAGCAAGTCCCATGCAACAAGTCAAGCACACCTGTGTGCGCAAGAGCTTGATTTGTGCCTTCGCCATTGCATTTATCATCAGCGTCATGCTCATCGCAGCCAATCAGATGCTTCGAAGAGGAATGAAATGAAGAGTTCTGTTTTTAAGACAACAAATGACTGCGAAAAGGAAACAAGGTAAAAATGCAAAAAAGTCCACTAATGTCACTAGTTTCTATGATCACAGTTTTACAGAAACACCAAAGGCTGCACTTTCATTCTACTATAAACTCAAGGTGAAGACAGACTGTTGTTAGACAGGCAAAAGAACAATTTAGCCCAAACAATATAGTTTAAAAGTGTCACGGTCATTATTGTGTAGAACTAAAATAGGAGCAATTAGTAATGATCATTGTCCTATAAGATATCCTTGGCTTATGTTACAAAGTAGACATCTATTGTAGCACATTATACTAAAAATATGATATTATATTGTATGGTTGTAACCCACTTTAAATCAACACTGTGTCAGAGTCATTATATAAAATGACACTACGACATTGACAAAAATATTTCCCCAATGTTTAACAACGTTGTGTCACTGGATCATGTATGGTACATAGTTTTAGATACAGTAGATTTATTTTACAAACATGGTCCCAAACACCACCGGTTTGACCTTTGGGGATAATTGTCTATACAGAAAGGAATGACAGAATAAATAATATTTGTCTATGTCACCAAGAATAGTTAGGCTCAGAGCAAATTAAAAAAAAGAAAATGAATGTACTAGAAATTTACCAGTAATAAACTGTGATGGAAAATAGAGTATACATTTGGTGATAACCCAAAGTGTTACTGAATTTAACCTGTGCAATTGTCTTTTGTTAACTTGCAAAAACGGTATTTCTTCCAGTCTTGACTCTCAGGATTGTTTGTTGACAGGTCTTTTATTAATTTGTCTACTGGTTGTGTGAGAAAAAGCAATGTGAAAAATGACTGAATATTACTCGTACTGTGTGCCACATGAGGCTAAATGTTTTTGTCGATATCCTGCAATATAACTGTTCTCAGTGTTAATACATATGATTACATATTTGCATGAAATGTTTCCTAGCATTTTGATAACATCAGTATTGTCAGTGAATTATCAGTCTGTATCAATATTATTATTATTTTCTTTAACAACGTGTGGTTTTCATTGTTCTGGGGTGTTGTAATCTGTATAATGACTTAATTTATATGTCATGCAATTAACTTTCTCTTATCGTTTACTTTTAACCTAATATGGGTAACACTTTACAATAAGGTTTCATTTGTTAACATTAGGTAATGTATTAACTAACACAAACTAACAATGAGCAATACATTAGTTACAGTATTTATTAATCTTTGTTAATGTTAGTTAATAAAAATACAGTTGTTCATTGTTTGCTCATGTTAGTTCACTGTGCATTAACTAATGTTAACAAATACAACTTTTAATTTTAATTATGTATTAGTAAATATTGAAATTAAAAATTAAGATTAAGTATTAATTCTAAATTAGTTATGAAACCTTATTGTAAATTGTTACCCTAATATGTTTCCACATTATCCTGATCAACTGGAAAATTACAGATTAAGTTTAAAGCATTAATTTCTTTTAAAGGATTAGTCCACTTTCAAATAAAAATTTCCTGATAATTAACTCACTCCCATGTCATCCATGTCCTTCTTTCTTCTGTCAAAAAGAAATTAAGGTTTTTGATGAAAACATTCCAGGATTACTCTCCTTATAGTGAACTTCAATGGACTCCAAACGGTTGAAGGTCAAAATTAGTTTTAGTGCAGCTTCAAAGGGCTTTAAATGAAACAAGATGAGGAATAAGGGTCTTATCTAGCGAAACGATCGGTCATTTTCTTAAAAAAATACAAATGTATATGCTTTATAAACACAAATGATCGCCTTGCAAGTACTTCCGCCATTCCGTCTTCCGTATTCTTCAAAAAGCTTACGCTGTATGTCCTACGTCTTCCCTATTCAACTTACGGAACTAATGAAGAATACGGAAGGCGGAATGGCGGAAGCCCTTGCAAGGCGATCATTTGTGTTTATAAAGCATATATATTTGTGTTTTTTTTTTAAGAAAATGACAGATCGTTTTGCTAGATAAGTACCTTATTCCTCGTCTGGTATCGTTTAAAGCCCTTTGAAAACTAATTTTGAGCTTCAACCGTTTGGAGTCCATTGAAGTCCACTATAAGAAGAATAATCCTGGAATGTTTTTATCAAAAACCTTAATTTCTTTTTGACTGAAGAAAGAAGGACATGGACATCTTGGATGACATGGGGGTGAGTAAATTCTCAGGAAATTTTTATTTGAAAGTTAACTATTCCTTTAAGTGTATGCATTCATAACTCAAAGGGAATGAACCACCAGGGCACATTATTCAAAAATACTATTTTGATCTTAATAGCTTTAAGTTTGGTGTGAGTTAATGGTAAAAAGCAATATTTGGCTTATGCATACTCTGAAATAAATGTATGCATCCAGCATCTATCTGTAATTTATGCATTTGTCAGTAATCTCAGTGCCTAAACAGTAAGTTGGGTGGTGATGTTTTGTGAGTCCAAAGTCTATATTTTTGTGCACTTTCCCAGTATTTAATTCACATGTGTTTGTGCTATACCACAGATGACACTTAACTGATATGAATAAGTTTTTGTCTGACCTCATTCGGAAAAACAATGTCTGTCTGTCATGACTAAGCATTTAAATGGATCTGCAACTGCATATGATTGGAATGATTGGAGTATTGCATTAATTTAACAAAGTTGTAAACATATCTATATACAACTTAAGACTTGATTCAGAGTAATATTAATAGTATACATTAGAGAAAGTATTTTTATTGTGTAATCAGCAAACTCAAGACATTCTGACTTGCTTTTTACACATCGAACAGATCATGACGATAATACAATGCTGACACAAACTTTGTGTAAGATAAGCAATGATGACAACCTGTTTCTTTGCAGTTGCATGCATTTGTAATGTTCTGACATGCTGTATTGTGTAATGTTAAAGTCAGCCTTTGTTCTCAAAATATGCAACTATGCTTATTTGATGACAATTTACTGTGATATATATACAAATTGAGATATACTGATTTCAGGACATCAGAAACATATCATGCTTTTGATTTCCAAAGCTCAAGCATGTGATATGCTGTGCAAATTGTTTTTTTACACGCTAATGAGAGTACTATTATTTAACATGGCAATATGTTTTTTCAATTAAAGTAACAAATGGGTAAGACTCCTAGAATTATATGAAATATAGCTTTATTTTTGTATTTTCCCAATATTTCTTTAATATAAATCCATCTTAATTCACATGGAAAAATTACAGCACATTTACTTAAATGACATCAAATTGCATTGAACTGCATAACGGCTGATACACATTGGCAGTTACAAATTAGCTCACATAATTATATTAATGTAGTGATGTAACAGTAATATATACAATGTATGTAACTTTATATTGCATCAATGTAGCTCTAGAAAACCACCTTGAATCTATGATGTGCCAAAATGTGCTGATGTTACATTTAAATGTACCACGTGAACAACTGAATTAAAACAGTGGTGCTTCTTCTTTGGTCTTTTTCATTATTCAACGCATTCAACATTTGAGAGTACAAAATCAGATTGTAAGTATCAGACATTACAGAAATTATTATAGTAAGCAGCACTAAAGTAAGTGCAGTAAGTTTGGCTGAATTTATTTGGTTATATTTACACCCAAATATGCATGTAAATATATGCCTTGGTTGAACGGGTCTCTTTTCTTTTCTTTGCATGTGCTCCATATAACTGATGCTGGTTACTAAACTCTACTAGACCAGCAAAAAAGTATCTAGGAATGACAGAGTTATAGACAACTAATTTTATCTTTGCTCCAACACATAGGACCTTTCATCACAAGGCCTGTAAATCAGTGAAGAAGATAATGGGAATTTAGTAAGGCCAAGCAAGCTAACATTACAAAACATCCCTGCAACAAGCAATCAGGACTAAACTGAAAACGCTTGCCTCGTCTGAATTTAAATCTAACCACAGAAGGCAGACAAAAATAATAGCGTTCAGCCTGAGAACACTGTCTACTTCTTGATAAATAGCAAATGAAAGCAACCAATTATGTTAACTCCTACCTTTAACAGAAAAAATAACATCATGTGCTCCTTTACAGACACACAAGTTACAACTCCACATTATGAAATTCACTGCACTGGATTTATTCATAATATATATTAAAAAAAAAAAAAAAAAAAAGCATTTTCTTTCAGCATGCACCTCAACTTCTATTGCTATACAATTTCATACAAATATGTACATTGTTTTCACTTTTTAAATACATTATAAAAAGGCCTTGTAACAGTAACAGTTAGAAGCATGGTCTTGAAAAAAAAAAAGATTTAAAAAAAGATTTTTTACAAACTCCATTTCAACCCCATTCATTTTGCAGTGTCACTCTCCAACCACCAATTGGTGGGGGATGGAGAGATGGAGGAAGATCTGGAATAGACAGCAGATACGGAGGTATCTCGATGTTTTCAGTGCATTCTTCCTCTTCCACCTTTAAAACTCTGAAAATAAAAGGAGTAACAGGTTAAACTGCTGAGCTCAAGAGTATATGTGTGTATTCTCTAGCAGTGCAAACTATATGCAGGTAATTATGCAAATGAAACAGCTGCAGGCATCAGTCTCATTTTAATGCGTCAAGGTGACCTATAAAACAAGATTTTCTCATGTATTTTGAATGCTCTGAAGCACACTTGCACCCAAGCAGCTGGAATCCCTCATACATAAAGATAAGAAACATGTTGAATCATAACATAAAACTGGTTGTAAAAAGTCTCTCTGTATGTGCTATAATACTGAACCCCCAAAAAAACAGGTAACATAAGCATCATCTTTCATGGTAGAATGTAAATTTAGAGTTCTGTGTGATCAGGGCTGGAAATGGTGGGGACAAAGTCTGCGGAGAGTTCTATGTTCGCTTTCATTTTTTACGGAAATGAAAGGGACCTTTATCTTTTACTCACTCAGTATCATACGAATTCAGCACAAAAACATAGCGCAATAAAAATATATATATATAATTTTAAAAAATGCAGCGGTGATGTATCATATGTCTGTTAAACATTTGACAAATGTAGCTACGATCACAGTGGAGCATTCAAATCTGCATTGGCGCTGCCGCTGACTCAGAGAGAGCAGTTGTCATGTATAGGTATGACACAGCTCACAAGCAATCTTTTCAACCACATAGTATCATTATTTCTGTGTTACAGTAATTCAAATTATCAAAGAAGTTTGTAGTTCGGATATAAACACTGATGTCTATGGTAGCAATCAAAATAGACTAAATCAACCTCTGAAAGTAACTTGATGCTTCAAATAAAGATTGTATCAATTACATCGCAATTAACATTTTCAGAACCTCTAGTAAATTACATGTTATAGCTGTCTATTCAGAATCATGGCAAAATTCTGCTCTCGGTTTTAAACAAACAAAAATTGTGATTCTCAATTTCCAATTTTGAGTAAAATCTGTATCATTACATATGTGATGAAACAGGTTGTGAGAAGGAGGGGGATAACAACTCAATACTCCTTAATTTCTGAAAATAAATAAATAGAATCAGCAGTTGAAATTATTTCAGACAATTGACCCTTCGCGGGGAGTTTGATTGACAAGCAATCTAACCAATCATAACGCCGAATCCACCATTTTGTCCGACAAAGCAGTCAGGAGTTAGAAGATTAACCTCGGTGGACTTGAACTTGAAATATGGTGTGTACTGACGTCTATCCGCGTTTGAAACAACATTCCTTCTCATGTTCATTCATGTTTATTTAATGCTATAAATTAACTAGTAAGAAGAGATGATTGGTTCACGAGGCGCTTGTGCTGAGGCGCTACAGCGATCTGTCATGACACATTAAAGAGCCACAAAATGGTTTTTATTGTTCGAATTTCTTTAAAAAATTACACAATTTGAAAGCTGAGACTTTGTTTAATATCATAAGTAACCTGCTCTGTCTTGTCTGTCGACGTGTTGTCAGTGTCCTCTTTGCTCCGCGATGTATTTTTCACTCTGTGTGGCGTGACTGCGCCACGGCTTGTCGGACAAAGCAACAGTAACCAAGGGGGGCGGGTCTTTGCGAAGGGTCAGTTATTATATTAGAATACAACTACATGTTTAAGTAGCAACATGGTTCTAAAAAACTCATGTCTATTGTAACATCCTCAAAACAAAAAGTTTTATAAAATGATAAACATCACATTTCAACCCTTTTAACCATTGTTTAAGAAAAAGGAAGTCAATTTTATTATATATTCCATATACATTATTTTCCAAATTATTTTGATTTTTCGAATGCACATTAACTTCCCCTTCCCTTAAAACTGGATTCACCTTTAAAGTGTTTAATTGTTGATTTTCAAAGCACTAAACTGAGAGGTCACCAGCCAAAACATTCTACAGTTTTCTGTAACCTGAGGACAAATATATTTAAAAGGTTTGTGTGACATGTTAAAGGGTTAATTCACCCCAAAATGAAAATTCTGTCATCATTTACTCACACCCGTAAGACCTTCGTTCATATTCAGAACACAAATGAAGATATTTTTGGATGAAATCAGCGAACATAAACAGATGCAGAATGAATCTCATTGGTTACGCAGCACGTTTGAGCTTCTGGAAGAGGTTTGTTCTTGTGCGTCATTCAAGTTCGGTTGAGCATCTGTTTAGCTGCAAAAGTAGTCTATGGAAGGACAGAAATCTCAGATTTCATCAAAAAGATCTTCATTTGTGTTCTGAAGATAAACAAAAGTTTTACAGGTTTGGAACAACATGAGGGTGAGTAATTAATGACAGAATCTTCATTTTAGGGTGAACTATCCCTTTAAATTCTGCATGCACCACATATGCAGATTCCTACAAAATATATCTTTAAAGGGATAGTTCACCCAAAATTGAAAATTTGATGTTTATCTGCTTACCCCCAGGGCATCCAAGATGTAGGTGACTTTGTTTCTTCAGTAGAACACAAATGATGATTTTTAACTCCAACCGTTGCGGTCTGTCAGTCATATAATGCATTGAAACGGTAACACCATCTATGAGAGTAAAAAAACATGCACAAACAAATCCAAATTAAACCCTGCGGCTCGTGACGACACATTGATGTCCTAAGACACAAAACGATCGGTTTTTGTGAGAAACCGAACAGTATTTGTATAATTTTTTTCCTCTAATACACCACTACGTCCAACTGCCTTACGCATCCGGTTGGTGAGATCTGAACGCGCTCAGACAACGGAAGTAATGTCTCGCGCCTATACTTCAATGAGTGCAAGACATCACTTCCGTTGTCAGAGCACGTTCAGACCTCACCAACTGGATGCGCAAGGCAGTTGGAAACCGATCGTTTCGTGTCTTAGGACATCAATGTGTCGTCACGAGCCGCAGGGTTTAATTTGGATTTGTTTGTGCATGTTTTTTTTACTCTCATAGATGGTGTTACCGTTTCAATGCATTATATGACTGAAAGACCGCAACGGCTGGAGTTAAAAATCATCATTTGTGTTCTACTGAAGAAACAAAGTCACTTACATCTTGGATGCCCTGGGGGTAAGCAGATAAACATCAAATTTTCATTTTTGGGTGAACTATCCCTTTAAGTTGGCCAAAATTAAAAGGATAATTATCACAAAGCAGAGATTCTGTTGAATGTTTGTGACACATGCTATTCATAAATGTTGTTCACTAACTTTCATGTGCCTGACTTGATACTCAAGAATTTTTTTGTATAGAAACATGAAATATTATTATAGATTATAGAAGATGTTATATTTAAATTAATCTGAAAGGCCATTGAAAGTAAAAAACAACAACAACAAAAAAAAGATAAAAATAAAAATCTTCCCAACTAGAGTCCGCCCAGTGAATCTCAGCCATTTCCAGCCCTGTGAGGAAGAAAAGTGATCTTTTGCCAACATCAAACTCAAAATAAATGAGACCTGAGCCCAGATTACCCATCTTAGTGAATGAAACACTTATTGGCAACAATCCAACCTTTCAAAATCACCATTCTGTGCAGTATCCTGCATTAAGTACCTTCCTGATGACAAAGCAGCCCGTTTCTTCTCTCTTCTGGAGAGCCATTCATCAATGCTGCACTTAGTAGACGATCTATCTTGGTCATGGTCTTCCTTCCGTCGCTTTTCATCTTACAGGAAATTACAACAATGTACTCAGTTTAACAAATTGTGAAAATGTATGTGTATGTCAACAGCCATCAGCATTTAGCATGCCTTCTCATTAAACTTTAAACTATGGCTTAAAAATCATTGATACACATAAAAGGCATCAGGAGATCACTGTAGCACCTCACCATCAATCTTTTGCTCCAGCATCTTCATGTACCTCTCAGACATATGCGAAAAACGACAGTTTGTACCAAATACACACTGTCCTGGAAGACAGTAAGAGGAACAAGTACACTTATCAGGTTCATAAAAGAAAATCTATTTAACTAAAGAAGCAACACATTGGTTTACTCTGTCAAATGTCTTACCTGTCTGAAGAAACTTTCTGCATGGCTCCTTTGTCCGCTCTTCATTTAAAACTGCGGCAGCGTCTGAAAATAATTAAAAACTTGTTTTACCTTAACATAATTATTCTAAGACCTCATACTGCTGTGTTTAGTTTTCTGCGAGACTTTCATTGTTATTTTTCTAATCGCGTGATTAATCGTGCAGCCCTACTGCGAGTACCTCTGAAGTTGTCAAACCAGGCTTTCTTCGCCCGGTGGTGCTGGACGCCGTTCAGGTGCTTCTTTCTGTTGTGTAGGTTGTCCTGAAAGCTGCGGTCACAGTAGTCGCAGTAATACCTCTTCCCCATTGTTCTCGATGCAGAAAAGACTACAAATCAGACTTAAATTAAAATAAACGTTAATCAAGCAAATATGTATATATAACAAAATTAAGTTTAAACACGTCTTCGATTAAAGACATGCTTCTCCTGGCAGCCACTTCAATATGGCGACGACAACATGCTGACTGCGCAGACTCAGAATTAAGTGATGTATAGCACCCTCTAGCGGAAAAACGCCTCACCTTCACCACATTAAAACACGTTTACATTTCCCACCGGTTACATTTGGGACTGAAATTTAGTTTGAAAAGTCAACAATTGTGTGTTGTTGTTTTTTTTTTTTACATTACTGGTCAGTTGAACAATTTTGCCAGTGTACTTTCCACCGGTTATAAATGTGACCAAGAATTAAACACATACTTTTACAGATCACACATAAAATTTTAAAAACGTTTTAATGCACATTGCTTGCAATGGGATGCTATGTTTCATTCCAGTTGTATTTTACATGAGTAAAATGCATGTGCTCACCTAGCTGGGAATAATTTGGGTTTAAATGATTTGATTTAAAACTAAACTTCAGTCGAAAAAAATATGCTGCACTGTGAAAAATAAAATGATATTTAAAAATAAAGTGATTTTTTAAACCTTTATTGTGTCGTAAAAACAGCGGTTGGTGCAAGTTAACTTTAGACGTCATCATGACAAACAGGACATTTGGACAGCATATCTCATAAAAAAGTGGATAAGTATTCATACACAGCGCAGATCATAATCAGCGAGCATGTTTTTAAATAAAGTTGTTTTTTAAATAAAGTTTGAGGAAGCTTGGTGGTGGTGACGTTGATCCGCGACCATGGTGTGCTGTAGTCCGTTTATAGCCTACTGTTAGCTTTTTATATCTGCTGTGTTAACTTGTAAAGATTATTTTGATAGACAAAACGTGTAAGTGTCATAACCCTTTGTTAAACACAGAGCTTATTTTTTGCGATTTTCCAAAAGTCTATGGGAAAAATGCATAGGCTTTCGATCAAGGGAACCCGTGCGCCGCTAACTTCCGGGTTGGCCTACAAAAACACGTCATCTCTGAGGTACTCTATAGACCTTATGTAGCCCCGCTCCTTTTCAGCGCTGCGCTCATTGTCTTTTGACTTCCGGCTTGTATTTCCACATCGATCTTTTTTATGAAAGAACTGCTCATTTTAAAATCTTCCCGGTCTACTGACATTTGTTAAGACATCTGCTTTAAACATAACAATGCTCATGATAACTTTCATTAACTCTACAACAGGTAAATCCACTTCACCAGCTAATTATTCTTCAACAGCGATGCCATAGAAATATACAGAAATATACAAAAACGGAAGTTCAAAGACAATATTCTAAAGATGGCGGCGCGCTTGTTTCTCTGGTAAATAAGGTCTATATTCTCCTGAATAAATATTGACAGAATTTTAATTTTGGGTGAACTGTTCCTTTAACTGTAAAATCCCTTCACACACTCCCACTCAGTAGGTGGCAGTAGAACTCAAGCTTTGCTATCACACCTTTCATAATAAATATGCGGCTCAGCATCGGTACACACTGAAACAGCTCATGTGCTGGTGTGTGGTGGTATAACACACTGAACGCAACCCACTTTGACTAATCTACTCGTCCATCTTTGGATGTATTTCAATGTGGTGTCCCTGACGCCGACTACAACCAGAGACTGAAATCTCCCATTGGAGCACAAACGCTGTTACAGCACACGGGACCGCTGGTGAGTGACACTGGCCCCGATGGCCAAGAACACGCTGTCTTCGCGCTTCAGAAAGGTGGACATTGATGAATTCGACGAGAATAAATTCGTGGACGATCACGATGAGGCTGCAGACCAGCAAGGACCCGATGCGGTGGAAGTCGACAACCTTATCAGGCAATATCCTTTAATGTGAGCGCAGTGTTTTTGGGGATTGAGACATGAGCGTGCGCGCCTCACTCAGTACAGTACTAGGGCATGGTGACGTGATGGTTGTGCTGCTTTGTTTACAAGATTTTAACATTGCGTTTTTTTGTGTTCATTTAAGCTGCAGCGACAGTTTGTTATTGTTTATAAGTTTATATAAAATGTATAACGATTTCCACAAAAATATCAAGCAGGACAGATGTTTTTAAAGTTAATAACAGTAAGAAATGTTTCTTAAGCACCAAATCAGCATATTAGAATAATTATAGTTTACGTAATATTATAGAGGAAAGTTAACTATTTATAACGCGTATAATTATCTAATTTAATCCCAATTGCTGCCTAGCTAAATGAATATATGTATTTTACTCCTTGGATAGCCTAATGAAATTCATTTCGTGTACTTTTTGAAAAAGATTTAAAGTTAGTGAAAGTATGTTTTATGCCTTGTTACAACTATAAATGTTGGGGGAAATGGTCAGTTGCTCAATAAGGCGCAACAGAACGTTGCAAACAATAGATTAACGTTTTTGAATAGTCATCTGTGAGGGGGATCATTTGATGTAACAGTAAATTTCATCATGTAAATCAATAAGTTACTTATTCTAAATGGAACTGTTTTTCCAAAGGTCATAAATGTGACCACTGTATTATGACATTTTAAATACCATTTATGGAGCTTTAACACAGACATTATCTTTTAGAGAGGTAAACTGGAAGTAAATAGCAGGTCATGTGAATATTTACAACAGCCATGTAAAAATGAAATTGAAGACATTCTTTCATTTATTTACAATTGAGAACTCTGTATAAAATATATCAGAAACTGTTTTAGACCCTTAAAATCTCAAAATACACTTTGTTTACAAATGTAACCAATAGGATAAAAATGATTAATTTGCATTCAACAGTTGATGGGCAGCTTATTTTTATTTTTTTAGAAGCAGTGAAATGTTTCTCCTTATTTGAAGTGGCTTTCAAAATTTAATTAATGTGACTGAATATTAACTTTTATTTTATATTATATAATGTATTCTTGTATTCATTCAGCTACTAAGAACAAGAGCGGTCTGACATCTCAGATATATCATTCTGTCACAGTGTTCCAATTAGGTTAGACTGCGCTCATCGTAATAGGCATATGAAGCAAACAGTCATCTGCATTGTTTCACCATAATAAACCTGGTAAGGAGGGTTGTGAATTCACACGCTATTGTCACGTTGCCATTCTTGTTTCCTTGTACTGTATAGGCTGAGGTATACAATGGTGTGATTGTCTGTGTGTTCTTTCTGTTTGTTTGTGATCTCCATGGTGCTAGTTTTGCTCATCATAGGTGAAATGTGCCCAAACATGAACTCCTCTAGTTTTTGTATGAAAAGCTGTTGCCAATAATGTGATCATTCATTCTGCTGCTATTACCCTCTCTGAGTTGTCTTAAGGGGTTGGGATTTGGCCCTGGCAGGATGTGAAATGAAATTTGGCTTCCATATCTGAGGCCAGTCACCTCGTGACTTCTCCCCTCATTGTGCCACTGCCCAGAGACCTCTGATTTGCATCGGGCTTCCTCTTCCTCTCTGCTCTGCCACCATGGTACCTGGTTTAGTAAGTTCCTGCTGATGTTATCTTGAGTTGATTTGGTGGAGCAGCGGAAACCAGCGAGACCGAATATTTTACGCAGAGTTTACTCTCACATGCCACAACTAGGAGATTCATTGTTCCAGTGTTTCTCACCTGTAATAAGCACTTATTAACCTTCTCTATGGACAGTAGAGTATCATGTGAAGGTCCTCTAATGTGAGACCCTCAGGCTAGATGTGCAGCTTTTGAGTATGATGGTCTGTTAAGCAGCTCTTCTGTGCAGTGGGGCAGAATGCAAAAAGCTTGATCTTGCTGAACTGCAGGGTGTTATTATTAGAGTGCTTAGCTGCACTTTGAAAAACAAGAGGTCCCACAGGAACCTTACATGCTCCCTGTAGAGTTTGATGGTGTTTTGAAGGAATCCTTGGCAGTGCATGCTTTTACCACACTCTTGATAATGGGGTATATATATATATATATCAGGGGCGTTTCCTCCGAGGAGGCAAGGGAGGCAGTGCCTCCTCAAAAAAAAATAGGATGAGAAAATAATCCATATTACATATAAAAAAAACAAATATTACAAATTATGACATTAAAAAGAGCGCAAGTCACTCGTATTTCTTAAGGAACACTGCACAACAGCGACACCCGCAGGTAAAGTTACAGCAGGAGTCATGCCTCCCTTTGCTCTCATAGAAAACCATCAGACCCCTGGCGTGCGGTGGGTTTTGTGGGGGGTAATTGAGAATGAATGGGGGAAAGTCACGTGAGAGGAGGCAACGTCTCCATCACGCCATGATTGAATGTAATTGGTTATGATTGGATATGATTGGCTTGTGCGATAAATCCCACCTCTTGTTTACGTGCACGATCCGCGCGTCAGTTTGAATGAACAAATGATGGCGTCAATGGGAAGACTAATTGAAAAGTAAGTAAACAGATCACCCAGTTAGATATTACCGCTTTATGTCACATCAAAATCAAACTTGAAATGGACTGAAAACATGATGACTGCGGGGTTTTTAGTGCATTCAGCTTGGTGAAATTAAAAATACAATTCGTGTCTGTGACAGACAGTGTTTACGGAGCATGACTGATGATCCAAAATAGCCTAAGTTGACTATTAAAAAGAAAAACATCAATACACAAATAAAATATATTGCTTAAATTATTATTGCCTTTAGTTATTATTTTGGAATGAATGTAGAAATGCTTAAAACACTAACTTGATGACTTGGTTTTGATAAATAGAACATTACTACACATTACTTATTACAATACATTGTTAATGTAAAATTACAAAATAGAATTGTATTTGGTTTCTTTTTTGATGTAATGTAAAGTAATGTTCATTTAACAAGGAAGATGTGTCAACGTTAAGAGTAATGCACATGAATTTACATTGATTCATAAATAAAAAAATTTGCCTCATTTCAGAACACCACTGCACGCCACTGAGATATATATATATATCTCAGTGGCGTGCAGTGGTGTTCTGAAATGAGGCAATTTTTTTTTTTATATATATTTTGTTTATATATATATATATATATAATATAACATACAATTTTATAAATTTATATATACAATTGTTTTTTTTTTTATTCTACACTATTTAACTACTTCAAAAGTTTGGGATTGGTAAATTTGTTTTAATGCTATTGAAAGAAGTATCTTATGCTCACCAAGGCTGCATTTATTTAAACAAATATACAGTTAAAACAGTAATATTGTAAAACATTATTACAATTTAATAACTGTTTTCCATTACAAAATGTAATTTATTCCTGGGATGGAAAAGATGAATTTTCAGCATTATTACTCCAGTCTGATCCTTCAAAAATCATTCTAATATGCTGATTTAGTGCTCAAAAAAACATTTCCTGTTATTATCAATGTTGAAAACAGTTGTGTTGCTTATTTTTTGTGGAAACCATGATTTATTTGAAATAGAAACCTTTTGTAACATTATAAATATCTGTCACTTTTGATCAATTTAATGCATCCTTGCTGAATAAAAGTATTAATTTCTTGCAAAAATCTGCAATCTTACTGACACCAAACTTTTCATGTGTGAAGTTAACTGGAAGTTTTTGAATTCTCATTTATGGTTCTCTTGAGACTGGTTATTTTGGGACATGTTCAGTTGTCTTCAAGCAGTAATGCAAATGTGAGTGTGTCTCTGACAAAACTTAATTTAAACCATGTAGACACATCCGCCTTGTAAAATCTTTCATGGTGTTTGTCATGAAAAAGCAATAAGGCACATGAGTTCCTTTTTATGTCTTATTTTAATTAATGTCTTTATTTTGTTTCTGAATAGCTGAGTGAATTGCGATCTTTATACTGCAACTAAAATCGAACAGTCTCATATTACAATGCTTTGATTGAGAAAACACATCCGGTGTTGGATACGTAATCCCAAACTTAAGTGGAACATCCTCAGCACAGCACGGAAAAGGACATCTGGAGACAAGAAGTTAGAAATATTCTGGAACACAAGGGCGTTGAAAGACGAGTGCCTTGAGACTCAAGAGTTTTCTGTTTTGCTTCTATGTTGAGGCCTTCTATTTTTATTATTGAGGTCACAGCGTCTAAAATTTGAATAGTTAGATTAAAAGTTGATATTAATGTCTCATCTAATTCGGAGACTGAAATTAAACTAGGGATAGCCGTTTGTCTCTCCATATTAATGCAGTGTGTCATTCACAGTTGTTGGAGAATGCATTGGCAAGCAGCTGCAGCGTACCAGACAATCAATCATCCGCGTTCCTAAGAGTTTAGTCCCGTCTGAGAGAATCATTTGTTTTGAGTAATTGCTTAGGGTTCAGCTTGAGTGTGTGTGTGTATGTTTGTGACAACTTCATCCGAGAAACCTAATTCCCCTAGTCAGCTTATGCAAAATTTAAAGCTTCCTTTTCAATTTACTGTAGGTATGATAAAAGCTAAGACTATTGATTGTCTTCCATAACCAGCTCTAATGCACAGGGGACATGATGGCAGCCCTTCATATTGCTCTTAGGAACCCTCCAATCAACAGCAAGAACCCAGCAATAAAGGTACACAGACCGTTTTAACAAAAACTTCTTTTCAGAATGAAGTATACAGAGCACAGATTGCACGACTGCTTGAAATACGCCATCTTTTCATTCCCTCAGGAAAGAGCTCAGACTGTGGTATTGAGGGTGCTGACATCATTTAGGAGCAGCGATATAGAGCCTGCTGTTAAATCTCTCGACAAGAATGGAGTCGATCTTCTCATGAAGTATATCTACAAAGGCTTTGAGAGGCCTGTAGAAAATAGCAGTGCCATATTGCTGCAGTGGCATGAAAAGGTACACCCAAGCTGTCAAATGTGAGGTGTAAGGGGCATTTTGTATTTTCATTTCACTTTTTTTCACTCAAGTTGTCACATTTCAGTCAGTATTTTACAGTGTAGGCACAAAAACCATCAGATATGTAATACATATTTTTGGAGGGCTATATAGAACATGAATAAAAAATTATTTTTTTAATGGTTTTTTTTTTTTCTGTCTTTTATAACAGGCATTTGCCATTGGAGGACTAGGCTCTATTGTTCGAGTTATGACAGCCAGGAAGACTGTATGACTACCTGAGCAGACCTGGAAACAATATCGCTAAGAGACGCAGAGGACATGAGGCAGGTTTGCCTGTTACTTAAAGGAAAGAACATGAGGCCATCGTTTTGAATGCTACTGCCTTGAAAAAAAAAACTGAACTGTAAACAGTAGAGAAACACCAAAGCACTTGTTTCAAACTGAAAAAATATGCTTGTGTAAAAGTGAAGTAACATTCATGTCAATATATCATAAATTATTCTATGATATACTGGCATCAAAAAGATTTCAGTCACACATGGTTTTTTGAGGGGAAGACAAAACAATCCCGGTGTACATGCTATGAGGAACATGGTGAATACAGATCAGGTGACTGTGAGCAGCAAAAGTGAGTCAGTCCATATGAGGTTGTTATTTGATTAGTTAGATTTAATCAATGTTTTATTTTCTTATTTTATTTCACATCTTTGGTCCCATACTCCTTTTTGTTTTTGTGCAAAGATTTAATAATGGAACCAGTGATGTACACCAAAGGGGTAGAGTGGGGATCGTTGTAAAGTGCCTGCTACAATAAAGTAAATGGATCTCCTTTATGTTGTCATCTGTGGTGATTTCATTTTAATATATTTATGCAGAGTATGAACATGTCATGATTTGCCTCACCAGCCATATAATAAAATGGTAATACTGTACCACAGACTTGTCTAAACTGTTGGACAGCTTTATCAGGATGGTGACCTACAGAAGCAGGAAAGGCAGGGTAATTAAGATAACAAATATCAGGAAAAGAAGATAAAAAGGTCCTCAAAGAATTCTGAAGAATGTGCTACTGATAACTTCTATCATGCCAAGACCAGTGCTCCTGGGATATCATTCATGAAACACAGTGCTGTAATCTCACTGCTGGGCGGCACCAGGACCAGGAGCTGTATTCATCTATAAATATCAAATGTTTGTGTATGGGCTGAATTGAATATTTGGGGTCTTTTTTAGGGATGCACTGATATTAAAATTCTGTCCAATAATACATTTTGTTGCAACCAATAACTGATAAATGGTCTATTAAATCATACAGTATTTTGTCTAAATAAAATATAAAAAATTCAGTCATTTAAATGCTAAAAGAGAATTTAGACATCACAACATTTATAATTGATATTGGAGTTAAAATTAATATTGAGATTTGATAAAGAATTCATTTAAGTGTTAAATTATTAGTGTTTTTTAATGATAAGTGTTAGATGATGGCAGACATAATCTAATATTAAAAAAGACAAAATGAGCATAATTAAATATCCAAAATGGGCCAACACTAATGAATGGAATATATGTATAAAATCTATAATTTAGATTATATTGATCTAAAATATCATGTCAACTATTCTTAATCACTTGTTTTAGTGCACATTTACTAACAGAATGTATAAAGGAACACCAAAAATTAAGCAAAACAGTCATAAACTTTTTAATATTCTTAAATAGCATTCTTAAAAACAAAAAGCTTGCATGTTTTGGTATCATCACTGTTTTTTTTTTTTTTCTGCATTTAACAACAAACATCAAATATAATTTGGCAACAGATAAGACAAAACAGTTAAGTGATTAAAAACACATGACAATTGGACAATGCAAGTATGTTCAACTAGCAACTCTAGAACCCCTTAACTTATAAAGAAAGAGTATTCTGACCATTACATCACTTTTGAAAATGTTCCCTCCCACAACAGTAGGAACTGGTAGAAATCACCCGTACTACACCTTAGATCTGGCCCCATGTTGACAATAGAAAACAAATGCAGTTGATTTTCTTTCTGTTCCTTCCAATCCTGGCCACTAATGCATTTACAGCTTTCATTAAAATGGTGCAGAGGGCATCAACATTTAACAGATTTGCTAAATAACATGCATCTACTACAATAATGTGGGCAATTGGTAAGAAAACGCATAAATAAACTTATTTAAAAAGGGTATTGCATTTTCCCCTAAATTTTAAGTTGGTAGGTTTCTGTTGTGGTACATTTCACGTACAAGTGCTTAAAGTCCGTATTCACCCCTGTGCTCTCAGGTGAATGGTGCGGTGTGAATACAGCACTGTCCCGGGACAGTCTGAGCGAGAACTTACAGGGCTAATTTATAGGATGCTGAGAAGTTAAGATACTCATACACACATACTAACACAAATTAAATCAGGCAAAAACATTCGACAGTCCACCAGTCAAGGTCAGACAAATAGACAGAGAGGAAACGGTGACATCCACCATCTGTTTCCCTCTTCATCTCTATCCAGCCCTCCTCCTTTTGGCAAACTAAAACAGCATAATAAAAAAAGCTAGGCCATGAAACAATTTGTGCCTGCAAGAACCCGGTTGTCTGTGTAATTTGGGCAGTGGATATTCCATGTGAAGTTTGTTTTTGTTTGGCAGTGATTTGTTCGTTTGCAAACTTCTCTCTTTTTATACAAGAGAATTATTTAAAAAAAAAAAGGCAAGTGGAAACAGCTATGACTTGAAAACGTGCAAAAATATATACTAGAATAAAGATGGCGGTATTTAACGGGACCTTGTGCTCTCCACATGCAAGAATCTTTTGGTCCTATTCGAATGGCTATGATCAAACTTGCAGTTCAGGGGAAGAGTTGGTAAACGTTAAAAAATCATTGTCATGTGTGCCGTTTCACAACAGAGATCACAGATGGAAAAAAGGATGAGCTTTTTGCCAAAAGTGTGACATAACAGAATGATCAGACATGCCTCTTGCCAACAGCACAATAAATAACATCAGAATCAAACTTAAATAGTGCAAGTAAAGTGCAAGGCTGTTATTGTAATCATTATCATTGTAATTATATCAACATCGTGACGTAATGAACCGAACGAAACACTGATCACATCACTTCTTACTAGACCAACGCAGTGCACTTGTCCTTGAGACAGATGGGTCGTGAAGGAGGGACGCTCTTATGCCATGATCCTTGGAATGTCAGCTGACTGCACTTGTGTGAAGTGGCGGGAGGGTGCGCAGTTGAGACAGTGGCATGGTCCATTCACAGATTAGACAAAACACTGCCCCTGTCACATGCAGAGGGTCATCTTTTCACAGATCTGCCACGACGAACAACCCAGACAGACACACTTCTCTGCATCACATTAACTTCTTATAGAACTATACATATATTTATATATATATAGATATATACACAAATTTGTACTTATATACAGGAGTACGCCTGTACATCTCTGTGACACTATAAAAGAGAACTTTGTTGGCTATTGGCGTCCACTGCACACATGGAATAAGACATCAGGTTATTACATCAGCTATGCAAGTATGGGCTTACCACACTACTGAGGCATGCTAAAAAAGAATCTCTTTTGAAGAAACGCTCAATAAAATGGAGATTCTGGTGTCAACGTAGCGATTAATTAAGAACCGGTTAGCTGATGACCACAATAACCCAAAAGAGGCACAGCGCGGTGGACCTCCTTCAAAAGGCCAGGCTAAAGTCCACGAAATTTGTGTCGAGACGAAAAAACGAACACGTTTTAATGAACGAAAACAAACAAGAAAGGCAAGACAGAGCAAATAAATGCAAACATGCTGCACGGTCCCTACGGAAAAAAGTTGTGTAAACGTTGCAGAGGCAAAGTGTTGAGAAGGAAACTTCTTTCTCCAAAATGTATTTTGCCAAAGCCTTAGGCTCATCTTTTTGGAAGAATCTCCCTGGAATTACACCAATTGACATTAAAAAATGTTTCTAAGTCTCCTCTGTTATCTTGTGCTCTCTAATCACCTTCAGAAACGACGATAGCTGCCCTCAACAGGTCTGAACGCCCGTGTGCCTGCGCCCGTACACTCATACGGTACATGCATGTAGTAAATCTCCGTGTTCTCCTGTATGTTGGGAGCAACGTTTTCGCATCTGGGTGTATGTAGTTCCTTATAATCTAGAAATACATGTGAACTTGACAAACTGTAAATATCTGCCCACAAAGATGAGATATTTTCTCTTGAATAGTTATTAAACTATCTAGATCTAAATGAGATTAGGTTAAACAACCAGCTTATTCAGAAGAAACTACCTACAACTTGTGTATGCGTGTATGGACTTGAGCATGTATGTGTGTGTGTGTGTGTGTGTGTGTGTGTGTGTGTGTGTGTGTGTGTGTGTGTGTGTCTGGAAGTTGGCATGGTGCCACCATGTGGTCAATAGTTATCCAACATGCCATCAGAGAAGAGGTTTTGCACGTCCAACATGGCCGCCAGCTCCAGCACATGTTTCTGTAGAAGGCTGCTCTCCACCATCTCCTGTTTCGGCAGTGGGGGGTACGATTCTGGAAAACTCCTCGCTTCCTGTAACACACGCACAGAAACAGCATCCTCATCCAACTGCTTTGTGACAACATCTTGAATAAAACATGGCTCAAAAACTGTGTTAAACTGCTGCAGTCTTATAAACGTGATCTCTATTTGCTGTTATATTCTGTCACTTAAAAAATTACACTCATCTGAAAGGGTTTGGCTCTGAAAAGTTTGGGCCTGTTTACACCTGGTCACTTCATGTGTTTTTACTGACTTATCTGATTCCACTTGGCCACATAAATGTGTCACCACAAAACGGATATAAATGCGATCTTCAAATCCTGCGCTATATGCAAATTTAACAGAGTTCACACCAACAAAAGCAACAAATATAAGATGCATTTTATTAATCATCACCTAATTTCAAGGTCAAAGACTGCAATAGGACAGTGACATCAGCACTGGTAAAATCATTTAGTGTCACTAGTTTTAATGAAGCTGATTGCGTGTTGAGCGTCTGCAACAAACTTTCAGTTTCATTTGTGGCAGTTTGCATGTCGGCTTGCGTATTACAGTAGCACACTTTTATTTTTTGTTAACATTTTGGGAGGAGAAAAATTTACATATGTGGTTTCAACAACCAGATGCTTTTACACTTGTCCAGTTTCGTCTGGAATGCGTCTCAAGCCACCTTCTGAGTGGTTTGAGTGATCAAATTTAAATGCTTCTCGAAAGCGTTTTGGTGGGCACTCACACCTAGTCTTTTATGATCAGATAGCTATCTGATCAGAGAAAACGCATAAAGTGACCAGGTGTAAACAGGCCCTTTGATGTGACATTGACTTGATTTGATTCTACTTTCGGAGGACCTGAATCTTTTTTGGTGATGTGGCTGCAGTTTTCAGCCAGTAGTTCTCAGACTGTGGAGTGTGTAGTTCCACCAGGAGGTTAACAATACATAAAATGTATATTTCAAATGATGATTTTTCAGTGTCGTATAAATGTTTTATATATGTTTAATGCAGCTTTGTATGTCTAAGAATCTGAATATCTCACCTAATTATTTTCAGGATTGTGGGATACAAAGAGTGTTGCTTTGGCAAATAACTGAAATAAAATAAGTTTAAGTAAAAAGAGTGCAGCAAAAAAACAGGTGATTGATATAATATTTTTTTTTTTTTTTTTTTTTTTTTTCTCCCTATTGGACCTCAACTGAAGTCAATTTCCTAAAGGCAAGCTTTCAAGAAACACTGGATTCACACTGAGAATAGTAGCCCATTAATAAATGTAACCAGTCTGTTTCAAGAAGAAGTTTAAAGATTAGCTGCAATACTAGCTGCATATTTAAAAGTATATTTAGTATTTATTTATGTGAACTGTACTGCATATTTACACATGACTAATATACCCAAAATGTTTTAAAATGATTAGACTAGTTCTTAAAAATATTTGTTGCTTTAATATCAAGTTCATGAGACAATTATGACAAGTATTGACAAATGAGACAAATATTTTTTCACTAATTATTATGAATCAAATTGTGTTTATTATAGTAACATATATAATATTAATTCAATTCAGTCTCACCCGAAAGAGCTTGTGTAATCGGAGCGTGGTGCAGCAGAACACGAAACGAATCATGAGCAGACGCAGAAACTCATCGCCATAAAATTGCAGATAGGCCTGATCTGGAAGACAGACAACAGAAAAAGTATGAAATATATACAGTATCTGTCCATTGGTCCAACCTGTCACTGATGTATAAAAATAAATGAAAGCATAAAAAAAAAAAAAAAAATACCAGGGATAACGGCACATATTGGCATTACCTATAACTCGGGAACTCGTGATCATCTGGCCAATGTCATGGAAAAACTTCCGCAGGAGTTCCTGGGCCTTTTCCCACAATCCATAGCGCATGCTGCTCAGTCCACAGACAGACAGGAAGCCCATGAGGGGGTTGTAGAGAAAGAGAGTAAACAGACTCCCACGCTGAGACTGGTCTATGAGCAAGAAAACAACAGTATAAAAATACAATAGACAATCAATATAATAACAGACAATCTTACTTCAAGGGGAAAAAGCTAAGGAAATTTTCTTTTCTCCCAACACATTGTCAAAACAACAAAAAAAGGAGACCTTGCATGCTCTTCGGATATACTGTCGGAGAAAGCAGGCATACAAGTGGTTGGCCGAAAAGATTGGAGAAATTCTGTGAAAAGACAGGAAGAAGTCAGACATGAAAAAGTCTATTTAATTTTTAACAATAAATGACTCTGTTAATGAAAAGGTGAATGTGTTATAAATGTACACTAGGGGGCGCTCCATTACTGAACAAAGCAGCCAACTAAAGAAAATCAGTTGAGAAGGAAAAACTGAAACAAAGGGTGGTCAAATCAATCTATGAGTAAAAAGAAAAAAAAACTACAACAGAGCTGTCTTAAATCCCTATTCAAAGTATCTTACTACTTATGTTTATTCTAGTCAAGAAGTCAGATTTTCTTATTTATAGAGTAACCACATGGCTGCTCTTGAATAATAAATGGCCTCATGATGTCACAGAATGCTGCAATGATGGAACAAATGTGAGCATGTGCCGTGTGACAAAGAAAGAGAGACGGAGAGTTTATGTCTCACCTTATAAGCTGTGCTGTTGGATGAGTCGACAATGATAAACAGAGGTTTCCGGGTGAAGGGGAAAAGATCTCCTGGGTGGAGGCTGAAAAACAAACATTTGTGCATGCATGCGTGTTAAAATAACACCTCAATGTCTCAAACGTGTAGTAAGCACATTTTGGTTTCTATGTACAGTAGGCTAGCACAGAATGGATGTCAATGAAGGCTCACCAGTGCATCTCTTTTTGTGCCTGATTTCTCTTCTGCACCATCTCACCGTTGACCACATCTCGGTTAGTGTTGGTAAGGACACCTCCAAAGTCATAAGGTCCTGTAAATAAATGTTAAATGTGATGTGTAATAATGATGGGACAGATTTTACTCCTTCCCGTATGCATCGAAATGTTGCATCATGATTCTTTTTGCAAGTGGGACAACTTTTCCGGGTGGATCAACTTTTGTATTCAGCAAGGATGCATTAATTTGTGTAAATTAAAACTGACAGTAAAGACATTTATAATGTTACAAAAAATGTTTCCATTTCAAATAAATGCTGTTCTTTTGATAATTAAAAATCAAAGAATTTCCACAAAAATATTAAGCAGCTCAAGTTTTCAACATTGATAATAATAAATGTTTCTTGAGCACCAAATCAGCATATTAGAATGATTTCTGAAGACTGTTTTTTAATGCATTTTTGATCAAATAAATGCATTACGGTGAAGATAAGAGACGTCTTACAAAAACATAAAACAAAATCGTATGATACCATACTTTGGAACACTAGTGTATATCATTTCTGTGGGTGAAATTTCCTTTAAAAAAAAAGTAAGAAAAGTAGGATTCCCACTTAGCATGTTCATGATTTACAAGATTAGATATTATTGTGCACAGAAAAGGCTGGTAAGTGATTTGAATCTGTGTTAATGCAGATTTGTTTTGAACATGACAGAATGTTTGTGAGACAAATCATACATGACATTACTCAAGTCTTCCTCTAATGTGATTGACTGAACAGCGTTACAAGAGTGCTTATATCTAGTTAGTACTTATGTAAATATTAAGAGAACAATATTCCATATCATCCAGTGATGTCAGGCAGAACAACAGTGTGCAAAAACACCTCGGCATACCTTCACACTCTGAGCGTCCAGTTGGGAAAACTCCAGTGGCAGAGAGATACACCAGCAGGACACTATTGGCTGGCAGCTCCTAGCAATGAAAGAATCAGTGAAAGAAAAGAAAACTTTCAATGACTATAACAAAAAAAATTAATCCTTTAAATTGGCTAATTAAATCAGAACACTTACAATACTACAAATGGTAAAGCAGTGTCATAGCAAGCTTAATTATTAAGTTCAGTGGCACACTAAGTGCTGCACAGCAAGAGTCTCTCAGTACTGCCCTTAAGACTAATAATACATTTCAAAATATAACATTTAAGAATTCTGATGCAATCTTTGCACATAGGGATACACACACACACAAACAGCTAAAGACAGGAAATTGTTAAAGAAGCACATGCAAGAGCCTTATTTGTCATCATGTATCTAAACAAAATATGAAGCAAGATGAAAAAAAGGCCTAAAAATAGGAGTGTCTGAGAGTTAAAAATGAACTGCTATACAGCAAAAGCGTGCAAGGATCTCAGTCATGTGCGTGTGGGTTTTCCTCACACTCTTGAAGTGCTACGCTAAAGCAGAGCAACAGGCAGAGCAGATAGTAACACGCTAACACCCCTGTAGCATGCCATGCTGCCACACACACACACACACTCACACATGAGGTGTTACTCTAGAAAACTGAACAGAAAGTAGCGCACATGATAGACAATAACCATAATGCAATTATACAGGAAATACCTGTACAATTGTTTAATTTTTTATGTATCTTTGCCCTTGACTGTTATAATGAGATCCAAAAACTTTAAAGGCCCCATAAAAGCATATAACGAGCCATGTTAATGTGTTTCCTATTGAAACAGGTTTAGGTGAGGAGTATTAAAGGGTTTCTCGTTTTTTAAAAAGCCAATAGGCTGTAGTCTAGCTATGTGTTTTAAGTTTTAGGGGGAGATTGGGCATAAATTTGTGTAGTGCAAGATATATTTGGTGTGTTTTTGCAGAAGAGAAAGACTGTAAATTTTAAATAAACTATTAAACTTTTGAACAGTAGTGTAAGTTTAATGTTTTTGAAAGAAGCTTTTTTATGCTTAATTTAAGACTCAATTTATTTTATCAAAATACAATAATATTGTGAAATATTATTACAATTCAAAATAACTGCCGTCTATTTTGATATATTTTAAAATGGAATTTCTGTGATGCAAAGCTGAATTTTCAGCAGTCATCAGTGTCATCACTCCAGTCTTCAGTGTCACATGACCCTTCAGAAATCATTCTAATATGGTGATTCGGTGCTCAAAAAACATTTCCTATTATTATCAATATAGAAGACAGTTGTGCTGCTTAATATTTTTTTGCGGAAATCATACTTTTTTCTGGATTTTTAAATAAACAGAGTTCAACGAACAGCATTTATTTGAGATAGATATTTTTTTAAAACAATGTGAAAGGTGTCACTTTTCTAAATAAAACTTAATTTCTTAAAAATTAAAAAACATACTGACCTCAATGGTCAGGGACTTTTGAACAGTAGTTTATATTTGCTAAAAGTACCTTTTTGTCATTTAAGAGTCCACTGGCATAGCATATATATCACATTTGATTTAAGCTTAATCGCTATGATTGAAATGTCACTGCTACAAGGTCTACGCAAATATAGAGTCAGAACAGGACGTAAATGACAGGATGGATGGACAATAAATTGACAGGTGCTAAAAACTGCAATGACATCAGACAAACCTTGAAGGAGGCAGACAGGAAAGTGTAGAGCTGGCTGAAGGTTGGTTTGTAGAGGAGATATTTATGAGGGTTCTCTCTCTTGGCAGGCTTTTCATTGGGCTCCTATAATGAGAGAGATAAATGAGTGAGAGAGGAATAGAGAGACACCGAGAGCAGGTGGAGTGAGAAAGAACAGTGAGAGGGACACTGAAAAAGGTGAAGTACTGAAATAGCGAGGGAGGAAGGGTGAAAATACTCAGAAACACTCAACATAGAGAGTGACAGGGAGAGTGTAAGAGTCTTCTCTTACAAGTGTCCCTGGTTTGGAGCTTTGTGTGGCCAGGTTCACTGGTTCCCTCTCAAGCGCTTGAAGCATACGAAACATATCGATGGTCAGCTCGCTAAACTTCACCTGCAAACCAGGAGAAATTCAACCATTGCAAAAACCAATAGTTGTAACCTACACAACAAGTTTGAAGTGTCTAATCATTTACATAAGAAAGCACTGCTTGAATTTGACATATTATGTAACTTGTTCAGTACTCCCACCTGATTGTTACAGTTGCCAATGATGAGTGCATCTGCCAAGGTGAGCTGGCCAACCACCATGCCCTGTTCAAGAGGGGGCACACCTCCCTCCTGCAACCGATTGGATATGACCACCACGGCATTGTCATCATTTAGGATCATAAGAGGATCTGCCTGTGTAGGTAGAAAAATAGTTGATGAGTAAGGCACAAAGGTAAAGAAAATATGAATATTTGTCATAAACAGTCTTACAGAGTGAACTACATCAGACATTTGTAATAGTAAGTCATGTAAGAAGAGGTACTAAAACATCTGAGATATTGTTTTTTAGAGAGCACATTTGATAAATTTCAACATGAAATAAAAATTAAACTGATTTACTATACACTACTTTTCATTAAGTTTAAAAAAATATTATAATATTATCCAGCACAACTGTTTTCAACATTGACAATAATAAGAATGTTTCGTGAGCAGCAAATCAGCATATTAGAATGATTTCTGAAGACTGGAGTAATAGCTTTGCCATTACAGGAATAAATTTCATTTTAAAATATATAAAAACAGAAAGCAGGTTATTATAAACGGTAATAATATTTTACAATAATACTGTTGATACTGTATTTATGATCAAATAAATTACCCCCAAACTTTTGACTAGTATTGGTCTGACTGTGAATGATTTGGTGTATATTATTCCAAAAAATGCTTCATATTCTTTCTTTACAAATTATAATTTCTCAATGACTTTTCTGTTGATGTACACAATATTTTTTATATTATGAAAGGGGGTTGTGAATAGCATTTCATGTTAACTTTAATTGTGCAATACTAATGACACTTTATGCACATTATAGACTTCTTAAAAAAAAATTCTTACCTCCACAAAAGCAGCAACTTCTTGCAGCACCAGGTTCCACTCTAACTGGTCCTCTGTGTTGAAGCGCTGGGTGTAGTCCTCAATCTCCTCAGACAGCTCCTGCAGAAAGACACCACAGATGGTCTCAGACACACTGATATAGACCATACTGTGTTTTTCTTCTTACGAACAGTGAATTGTTGCCAGTATATTTATTAGTCCTTTGTAAAACCAAATATAAATTAAAAAAAAAAAAAAAAAAAAACATTCATTTCTATAATTATGAGTATATGAGTAATGGCTGACAGTGTGTCATTTTACTTAAACAGTGCCAAAATTGATGAGGCATGAATTTTGTATTAATTCCAGCTGCATAACTAGCCAACAGACTGTCCATGCTGACTGATCCTTTGGCAAGAACCTCTGTTCGACTGAATACCTATAGTGAGCCATGAACTAAAAATGTGTAATTGGTCCATTTGGTCTGCCATCCTTGACTTACCTTAACTAGCACTTTAACCAGGTCCATCTTGTTGAGCAACAGACAAACAACGATAAACCGAGCATAATACCTCAGCTTTTTTACAACCAGCTCAGGCCTGTGGAAAGGAGATGGGACAAGATCAATGAACTGAAGAGAATACCATATAAGACAGAAATTAACGATCTTTACTGCTTTACTTGCTCATAAGTATATTACTTCAAAGAACTTTCCAGAACATAATAAATAAAAATCAAGTAAACATCAACTTTGTTCATTACAGTTCATTGTAGCTTCTTTTCACCTGTCTTCTTTGTTGACTTGGTGGTAATATGATCGCTGGCGTATGGCCGAATAGAAAGAAAAGGCTTCATTTAGGTAGCTTGTTTCTGATGTACGGAGGCTGAAGAATACAAAAATAATGTGCAAAACAATTCTTGAAGCACACTTTGAAATAAGCTGAATAAGTAGTTGTGTTAAAATGTTCCTTACTAGTAATGGTAGTACAGCTGGCCAATTTTCGAGGCCACTTCACCTATCTGCCACCTCTTGAGACCATACCGGTTGTCCAGGACTTGTCTATTCTCCAGTAACATAAACCCAAATAAGAATCATCAAGAATCATCTGTCATTAATGTTGACATCATTGGTGCAGAGGAACTATCAGAGGGAAGTTTGATCATGCATGTTAAATTTTCAGTCTTATGTAGTTCTAAGACAAAAAAACTGCTTTATTTTTAAGCTTTTGGTAAAAACAGACCTTTCAGTTTCAAAAATAGATCTATCTAGAGGGCTGACCTGTGCTGCTGCTGAAACTTCCACAGCTTGGTGTATACGTCAAATGTTCGGCCAAAATAGGACTGCCACTGCTTGTGTCCATATTGAGGCAGATCCCTGCAGGAGTGTGAGAGAACAAACAAGAGAAACACAGCCAAATTTACTTAATTCTCCTCATTTATTGGTACTCAAACAACAATTTAACAGGTTTAGGAATTTAAGCCATTAAATCATAAACAAAATCAAAACAAACCAATTTTTAAATGCTTGTGTTTACAGTCGATATTTGGAATTGACAGGTGTACATCCATTTACAGTTGATTATAAGAAAAAGGCAGGGTTTAAGCATAGTAAATGATTGGCGAAGTTTAACACATTTTGATTTACAACATTATACACTGCCCGACCAAAAAAAAAAAGTCGCTGTTTGGATTTAAAGGGGACCTATTATGCCCCATTTTACAAGATGTAAAATAAGTCTCTGAGTGTGTATGTGAAGTTCTAGCTCAAAATACCCTACAGATAATTTTTTATAGCATGTTAAAATTGCCACTTTTTGGGGTTGAGCAAAAACGCGCCGTTTCAGTGTGTGCCCTTTAAATGCAAATGAGCTGCTGTGCTTGGCCTAAGAGGGCGGAGCTTCAAGAGCTCATTCTCCAGTGCAAGGAGTCAGTCAGGACGCACTATAATGTCAGAAACTGTGAATATATGCTGCATGGAGATAGCACAGGTATAGTTTAGTTCAATTACGGTTATACAGTATCTCACAGAAGTGAGTACACCCCTCACATTTTTGTAAATATTTTATTATATCTTTTCATGTGACAACACTGAAGAAATAGCACTTTGCTACAATGTAAAGTAGTGAGTGTACAGCTTGTATAACAGTGTAAATTTGCTGTCCCCTCAAAATAACTCAACACATAGCCATTAATGTCTAAAACACTGGCCACAAAAGTAAGTAAAAATGTCCAAATTGGGCCCATTTAGCCATTTTCTCTCCCAGGTGTCATGTGACTCGTTAGTGTTACAAGGTCTCAGGTGTGAATGGGGAGCAGGTGTGTTAAACCGGTCACTGGAAGTTCAACATGGCACCTCATGGCAAAGAACTCTCGGAGGATCTGAAAAAAAGAATTGTTGCTCTACATAAAGATGGCATAGGCTATAAGAAGATTGCCAAGACCCTGAAACTGAGCTGCAGCACGGTGGCCAAGACCACACAGCGGTTTAACAGGACAGGTTCCACTCAGAACAGGCCTCGCCATGGTCGACCAAAGAAGTTGAGTGCACGTGCTCAGCGTCATATCCAGAAGTTGTGTTTGGGAAATAGACGTATGAGTGCTGCCAGCATTGTTGCAGAAGTTGAGGGGGTGGGGGGTCAGCCTGTCAGTGCTCAGACCACCACACACTGCATCAAATTGGTCTGCATGGCTGTCGTCCCAGAAGGAAGCCTCTTCTAAAGATGATGCACAAGAAAGCCCGCAAACAGTTTGCTGAAGACAAGAAGACTAAGGACATGGATTACTGGAACCATGTCCGGTGGTCTAATGAGACCAAGATAAACTTATTTGGTACAGATGGTGTCAAGCGTGTGTGGTGGCAACCAGGTGAGGAGTACAAAGACAAGTGTGTCTTGCCTACAGTCAAGCATGGTGGTGGGAGTGTCATGGTCTGGGGCTGCATGAGTGCTGCCGGCACTGGGGAGCTATAGTTCATTGAGGGAACCATTAATGTCAACATGTACTGTGACATACTGAAGCAGAGCATGATCCCCACCCTTCGGAGACCGGGCAGTATTCCAACATGATAACGACCCCAAACACACCTCCAAGACGACCACTGCCTTGGTAAAGAAGCTGAGGGTACCTCACATCACCATTTATTTTCATCAAGAAGTGCACCAATTTTTGGTCAAGATCTTGTATTGACAATGTCAAGGTCTGGATTCAGAGGTGCCAATTCATGTGTGAAAAAGATTCTTCATGCTCCTTCCCTTTCACAATTTGAGCCTGATGAATCTTGACATGGTCATCCTGGAATATGAGCATGATGTGTCTTCCTACATGGTTGCTTCCGAAATGAAAAGCTACACACTCCACCAATTAGGGTTAGAAGAAATGTTGCCAAACATATAACATGTTAGAAACATAATAGTCACTGCAATAATGGTCCAGTCATAGACTCTTAAGAATTTTCCTATTTAAATCCAAACAGCGACTTTTTTTTTTTGGCCAGGCAGTGTAGTTGATAATTATGAGGTCAAAAAAAAGACATGGATGGATGTGTCATTCACATAAAATCAACATGGATTTCAAAAATAGATACTTTCAATTTAAAGAAAGAACTGATATTGAAGGACCTCGTCAAAGTTGTTAATAACCATAATTACAAAAACTGAAGCAAATATAAAAAAGGTGTCCATAACACTAGAAAAACTCATCACAATTAATTTGCTTAAAAAAAATAAAATAAAAATAAAAAAAGTTTAGCAAACAAGTCAAATAGAGACTTCCACAATACAGATAATAGATTCTTCTGCAGAACACAAAAGAAGATATTTTGAAGAATGTTAGTGACCAAACAGTTTTGATGACCATCGACTTCCATTGTATATAAAAAATAAAAAAAAACATTTCTCAAAATATCTTTATATTCCACAGAAAAAAAAAAATAGTCATACAGGTTTGGAATGACATGAGGGTGAGTAAATGATGACAGAATTTTCTCTTTGTTTTTTTGTGAACTATCCCTTTAAATGTACAACTGTATATAGAAAATTAGACTAGGGATATGTTATTTTCCCTTTATTACCAGACTTCTATGCAATGGAATTTGCTTTATAAATATTTTCAAAGTACTGTGACTCATTGCTTTAATCACCGGTTCACTATAATAATCAAGGTTGTATTCAAACCAAACCTACGACCTCGATACCCACATATCATTATATAAGGCATTTCTGCACCTCTGCTTTGACACTCTTATTGCAAGACATCATTTTGGACAACAGCAGATGAGCCTTCCAAATATACAAGTGGTCATGGTTGTCATGCACTTAATTAACATCATCATGACAATGATGACAAGACATTGGTGGTGGGGGAGAGCAAAAACGGAGCAATCAGAGAGAGTCAGAAAGTGTGAGTGGGTTAGAGTGTTTGGGCAGGGCTGTGGTGAGTCATAGCGCAGATGATGTGAAGGAATTTGACGAGCTATGGCAATCAGCTGGAGAAGTAGCTCTTTTGCCTCCTCCGCCTCTACTCGCTCTTTTTCTCTTTATTCCTTTCTCGTCCTTTTCCCCCTGAACCCTCCCAAAACACCTCTAGGCCCTATTGTTATCATCAGAGGGTTGCTATGACAACAGAAGCAGGGACTGGGGAAGGAAGGGAGGTTGCGAATGCAGCAGGTAAATGCAAAAGCCCTCATTTACACATGCTCACACATGATTACAGTAGATGATGCTTCTTTTATGAACCTGTAACGGATCATTCAGGGAAAGGCAAGGGGACAAAAATGAATGTCAAAAAATAAATCATGTCCATGAGACATAAAAAACACACACACACACACACACACACACATCATGCAATGCAATTAAACACCAGCACACAGACACGCCCCCTTTCATTCATGCAGACTCGATGCAACCCAGCACTGTATTTTATTTCCACAGCTTTCATTCACAATGTGCATTCACACATGCTGTAAAGGTTATAGAGATGGATTTAAGATTTATGGTTCACCCGGTTGCCCTTGTGGGCTGCAAGAGACAAGGTCAGGAAGGAGATAGGTGCAGTCATTAGGCAGGGCTTTAATTTCACTACACGCACCATTAATTTCCCATCCTCACTGACAGCATTAATACCCACAAGACAGATTCACTGGCAGAGCACAGCCAGGGACAGACCTGTAAATTAGGGAAGGAGGAGAAAGGAGGGAGAAAGGAGGGAGATAGGATGGTGTATGTGTGCAGATGGGGTCAGATGTGGTGTAGTTGAGTAACAGAGAAATATTACATCTGTACAGTATGGCTGAAGTCCAATGTGTTGATGATTCCATTATTCTGAAATATATTCTAGAACTGACACTCCCAAAATGTTAGTTTAACCAAACAAAAGAAAGTCTACTAACACTAAAGGAGCATTATATTGGTATTTATATTTATTTTTTATTAAAAATATATATAATATATTTCTAAATATTTTATATATATATATATATATATATATATATATCTCACAAAAGTGAGTACACCCCTCACATTTCAGCAACCATTTTAGTATATCTTCTCAAGGGACAATACTATAGAAATAAAACATGGATATATTTTAGAGTAGTCAATGTGCTGCTTGTATAGCAGTATAGATTTACTGTCCTCTGAAAATAACTCAATATACAGCCTTTTTGTCAAAATAACTGGCAACAAAAGTGAGTACACCCTAAGTGATAACAGCTGAACGTTGTTTAACCATGCAAAGCCACATGTCCTATTCATCATGTTCATGTTTTTGTCTGCTTGACAGGACCATACAAATTTGTGTATCTTGTATTAGAGCAGTTCAAATTTGGTGCTTTGAGTACAATTCTCTCATACTGATCACTGGATGTTCAACATGGCACCTCATGGCAAAGAACTCTCTGAGGATTTGAGAATTAGAATTGTTGCTCTCCACAAAGATGGCCTAGGCTATAAGAAGATCGGTAACACCCTATAACTGAGTTACAGTACAGTGACCAGGGTCATACGGAGGTTTTCCAAGACGGGTTCCACTCGGAACAGGCCTCGCAAGGGTCGATCAAAGTATTTGAGTCCTTGTGCTGTGCGTCAGGTGCAGAAGCTGGCTTCAAAAAACAGACGCATGAGTGCTGCCAGCATTGCTTTAGAGGTTGCAGAAGCGGAAGGTCAGCTTGTTAGTGCTCAGACCATACGCCGCACACTGCAACAAGGCTGTCATCCCAGAAGGAAGCTTCTTCTGAAGCTGGCTCACAAGAAAGCCTGCAAACAGTTTGCTGAAGACAACCTGTCCAAGAGCATGAATTACTGGAACCATGCCCTGTGGTCTGATGAGACTAAGATAAACTTGTTTGGCTCAGATGGTGTCCAGCATATGTGGCAACGCCCTGGTGAGGAGTACCAAGAAAACTGTGTCTTGCCTACAGTCAAGCATGGTGGTGGTAGCATCAAGCTCTGGGGCTGCATGAGTGCTGCTGGTACTGGGGAGCTGCCCTTCATTGAGGGGAACATGGATTCCAACATGTACTTTGACATTCTGAAGCAGAACATGATGCCCTTCCCTTCAGAAACTGGGTCAAACAGCAGTTTTCCAACATGACAACGACCCTAAACACACCGCCAAGATGACAACTGCCTTGCTGAGAAAGCTGAAGGTGAAGGTGATGGAGTGGCCAAGTATGTTTCCAGACCTGAACCCTATTGAGCACCTGTGAGGCATCCTCAAGCGGAAGGTGGAGAAGCGCCATGTGTCTAACATCCAGCAGCTCCGTGATGTCATTATGGAGAAGTGGAAGAGGATCCCAGCAACAACCTGTGCAGCTCTGGTGAATTCCATGCCCAGGAGGATTAAGGCAGTGCTAGATAACAATGGTGCTCACACAAAATATTGACACTTTGGATACAGCTTTGACATGTTCACTTAGGGTGTACTCACTTTTGTTGCCAGTTATTTAGACAATAAAGGCTGTATGTTAAGTTATTTTTAGAGGACAGTAAATCTGTACTACTATACAAGCAGCACATTGTCTACTCTAAAGTATATCCAATTTTCATTTCTATAGTATTGTCCCTTGAGAATATATAATAAAATGGTTGCTGAAATGTGAGGGGTGTACTCACTTTTGTGAGATACTGTATATATTATATATATATATATATATATATATATGTATGTGTGTGTGTGTGAAAATGTATAGATTTTGAATTTTCTATACTTTTTTTTTTTTTAAATTGGACATAGCTACACTATATGGAAAGTATTGGGACATACCTTATAATTATTGAATTCAGGTTCAATCAGACCCATTGCTACAGGTATATAAAATCAAGCACCTAGCCATGCAGTCTGCATTTACAAACTTTTGTATATATATAAGTTATTTAGTTGATGACAGTCTCTACCTGGTAATCATTGGACTCACACTCTTTTAAAGATTCTTGGAGAAAGTAATATTGTGTGGTTCATTGAAGAAAGCTGATTGCCGAAATGTTTGATTGATCTATATGTGCTTTGTTACATAATGAAGAAATTTAAGGGACAGTTCACTCAAAAATGAAAATGATTCCATAATGTACTCGCCCTCAAGCCATCCTAGGTGTATATGTCTTTCTTCTTTCAGCCATACACAATCAGAGTTATATTTAAAATATCCTGGCTCTTCCAAGCTTTATAATGGGAGTGAATGGTACAATTTTTTGAAGCCCAAAAAAAATGCATCCATCCATCATAAATATAATCCATATGGCTCCAGGGGGTTAATAAAGGCCTTCTGAAGCAAAGCAATGCATTTTTGTAAGAAAAATATCCATATTTATATCCATATGAAATAGAATCACTGGCTTCCGTACGAGAGTCGAGTGAACTTTGACCTGGCGTATGACGCATTGACGAAAGTGGAAGTGTAGAGGATAGAGCAAAACAAAACTCCAGTCACGAATTAGAGATTTTTTTCAAGAGAAATGTCGGAGGAGCTTGAGTTTGTTGCCCAGCCCTATTTATTTGAACAGTGAGAGGCGTCTACTCTCACCTAAGCTTATGCTACGCCTACGTCATACGCCAGAAATCGACTCTCTCATAACGCGCAGATGGTGGTTACTGGAAGCTAGCGATTATAAAGTTTATAAAGTTGTAATTATAGATATTTTTCTTACAAAAACACTTCGCTTCATAAGACATTTATTAACCCCCTGGAGCCATATGGATTACTTTTATGATGGATGGATGTGCTTTTGGGGGCTTAAAAAAAAATGGTACCATTCACTCCCAATATGAAGCTTGGAAGAGCCAGGATATTTTTTTAATATAACTCTGATTGTGTTTGGCTGAAATAAGAAAGTCATATACACCTAAGATGGCTAAATTATGGTATAATTTTCATTTTTGGGAGAACTATCCCTTTAATAATTCATTAAGAGGACAAGTTAGTGCAGATTTTCCATTTTAAATTTGAAAATAAGTCAGTTAGTGAAATTTCATCCCTGCTAAATATTTATCCACAGTCAACTGTAAGTAGTATTATTGGAAAGTGGAAGCGTGGTTCCTAAATGTTTCCACTTTCCAAAACGCTTCCACTTTCCAATAATACTACTTACAGTTGTCCGCAGCTACGAAGCGGAAGACCACATTAAGTCACGGAGCTGGGTCACTGTGTGCTGAGTAGGGTTGGGAATCGTGAGAAATTTCCGGTTCCGGTTCCGATTCCGGTTCTGCCTAACGATTCCGGTTCTGGTTTCTGGTTCCATTAAAATAATTAAACGACTAATAAAAAAATAGTAAGGGAAAAATGCACAATACTCGACTCAAACAGTCCTTTTTGTGTTTATTATTCTTGTAAAATGACTGTTAATCTCAACAAATTCACTAACACTTTACAATAAGGTTCATTAGTTAACATTAGTTAACTACATTAACATGAACTAATAATGAACTGCATTTCTACAGCATTTATTAATCTTTGTTAATGTTAATTTCAACATTTACTAATACATTATTAAAATCAAGAGTTGTATTTGTTAACATTAGTTAATGCACTGTGAAGTAACATGAACAAACTATGAACGGCTGTATTTTTATTAACTAACATTAACAAAGATTAACAAATACAGTAACAAATGTATTGCTCATGGTTAGTTCATAAATGAACCTTATTAAAACGTGTTACCTCAAATTAGATAAGATGCTTGAACACACATGTAAGATTCAGACAGGTGAAACAATATTTTTGTGAGTTGGATTCATAAAGACTTGTTTCTGAAAGAATGATTCAGTGATAGACACATTTTTAACAGTAAATTTGTTGCCACCTAGTGGCGTAACAATGCAATCGATACAGTCGTTATTTGAAGTCCAGTTACTTCCAGAAGGTAATTTATTATACATAAACATCAGCGTTTCTATCTGAATAATAAGTTTTTGTATACCATAATTGGAATAGGCCTATTTGTCACACAGAAATAATGATACTGTGCGTTTGAAAAGATTGTTTGTGAAGCTGTTTATATCTACACATGACAACTCTCTTTAGATCAACGGCAGCGCAAACGCAGATTTGAATGTCGCGATTTTATTTTGTTCAAATGTTTAATATACAAATCGTTGTCATTTAGGAATTAGATCATGTGGGTGATAAAATCGAGAACGTGATCTTTTAAAGATTAATCGTGCAGCTTTGGGCACCTCTCTCTCTCTCTCTCTCTGCATTGTAATCTGACGTATATGAGTAGCACGAGGGCTTTTCAGTGCATTCATTGCTATAATATTCATGATGTGAGATGTCTCTATTAAAGGATACGCTCCCCTCACTTCGCCCACCCATCACACCAGAACCGTTTTCAGAACCGAAACTTAGAAATCTTGCACGGTTCCAGTTCTTTTCAAAAAACACTACCGGTTCCGGATAAGAACCGGTTTGCGGTTCCCAACCCTAGTGCTGAGGCACATCGTGCATAAAAGTTGCCAACGCTCTGCTGATTTCATAGCTGAAGAGTTCCATACTTTCACTGGCATTAATATCAGCACAAAAACTGTGCAGCGGGAGCTTCATGGAATGGATTTCCATGGCCGGATGGAGTGGTGTCACTTCTGTGGAGTGACAAATCATGCTTCTCTGTTTGTCAGTCTGATGGATGAGTCTGGGTTTGGCAGATGCCAGGAGAACGTTACCTGCCTGACTGCATTGTGCCAACTGTGAAGTTTGGTGGAGGAAGAATAATAGTATGGGGCTGTTTTTCAGGGGTTGGGCTAGGCCCCTTACTTTCATTGAAGGGAAATCATAATGCCATTTTGGACAATGCTATGCTTCCAACTTTGTGGGAACAGTTTGGGGAAGGCCCTTTTCTATTCCAGGATGACTGTGCTTCAGTGCACAAAGAAATGTCCATAAAGACATGGTTGGATGAGTTTGGTGTGAAAGAACTTGACTGGCCTGCACAGAGCCCTGGCCTCAACCCCATCAAACACCTGTAAAAAAATTATGTTTTTGATAGAAGTCTATGCTCACCAAGGCTGCATTTTGATCAAAAATACAAGTTTTTTTTTTTTATTATTATTATTGTAATGTGTTGAAATATAATTTATTACTCTAATGGTAAAGCTGAATTTTCAGTCTTCAATGTCAGATGATCCTTAAAATCATTCTGATATCATGATTTGGTGCTCAAGACAGATTTCTTATTATTATTATTCATGTTGAAAACAGTTGTGCTGCTTATTTTTGTGGAAAGGGTGTATTAAATATTCAATATATTCATATTTTTCGCATAGTTTCAAAAAAATAGTATATTTATGTGACTTTTTTTAAACTGTGTTGCACGTTGATGAATATGAATACGAAAATATCAAAGCCACTTTAAATGTCTCTTTATTGAGTCAAGCTTGTTTAATAAAGAGTTACTAAAGAGGTAAAAGATAGTGAGAGCTATCAAGTACTGAAAGTATTAGGAAATGAGACCAATTAATAATAGCTGTTTCATTACTGAACTCTTCAGGGTGTTGCTAAGCATCAAATGCAGAAGTAGGCCGCTACTGGTTAGACAGCCTAATTAGTATAGAGAAACAGGGCATGGGGGCGTGGCCTTATAACAAGCATCTAGTCCTGTATTTGTAGTAGACAAGTTATTATTAAGGTAAGAAACATAAATGCATAAACATGTTTATTGGTACTGAGCATCATATGAAATCCTTCATCCAGAAATAACAAGCAAATTAAGAACTAAGATGCTACAATTCTAATGCTGACATCTTCTGAAAAAAGTGAGTGGAATCATTTTTGTTCTTATAGTATTAGTTGGTTCTGTTTGGCAATGCAGTACACTAAATAAAAATATCCCAAAGAGAAAAGAGTGACTGTCACCTCCCACCAAAGTATAAACACTACCTGCTTCTGACTAACAATAGACAAAAATAGCAGGAAATACTAAAAAGTAAACTTAAAGTCTCATAAAAATATTGTTTTCCCAAGATATCGACTTGGGTCCCTCCTTCAATGTAAGTATACAGGATTTGTTTTTTGTCCACATGCTAAAAATTAGAAAGTCATTTAGAAAAGTAATAGCACACCTCTCTGCATCGTGCCACAAAATTTGAGGTTTAATTCATGTCTGTAGCACAAACACAGTAATAAAACTATAATACTTATGTTTTTTGTCAAATAAACTACAACCCGAATTCCGGAAATGTTTGGATGTTTTTTTAAATTTGAATAAAATGAAAACTAAAAGACTAGAATTTGGTCCCATTCTTGCCTGATATAGGTTTCCAGCTGCTGAAGAATTTGTGGTCATCTTTGATGTATTTTTCGTTTAATAATGCGCCAAATGTACTCTTTAGGTGAAAGATCTGGACTGCAGGCAGGCCAATTCAGCACCTGGACTCTTCTACGACGAAACCATGCTGTTGTAATAGCTGCAGTATGTGGTTTTGCATTGTCCTGCTGAAATACACAAGGCCTTCCCTGAAATAGACGTCATCTGGAAGGGAGCATATGTTTCTCTGAAACCTTTATATACCTTTCAGCATTCATAGTGCCTTCCAAAACATGCAAGCTGTCCATACTGAATGCACTTATGCACCCCCATACCATCAGAGATGCTGGCTTTTGAACTGAATGCTGATAACACGCTAGAAAGTCTCCCTCCTATTTAGCCCGGAGGACACGGCGTCCATGATTTCCAACAAGAATGTCAAATTTGGACTTGTCTGACCATAGAACACTTTTCCACTTTGAAACAGTCCATTTTAAATGAGCCTTGGCCCACAGGACATGACGGCACTTCTGGACCATGTTCACATATGGCTTCCTTTTTGCATGATAGAGCTTTAGCTGGCATCTGCAGATGGCACAGCGGATTGTGTTTACCGAAGACCACGGACATCCAATAAAGGTCTTCGGCCTTGTCCCTTATGCATAGAGATTTCTCCAGTTTCTCTGAATCTTTTGATGATGTTATGCACTGTAGATGATGAGATTTGCAAAGCCTTTGCAATTTGACGGATTTGAGGAACATGGTTTTTAAAGTATCCCACAATCTTTTTACGCACTCTTTCACAGATTGCAGAGCCACTGCCCATCTTTACTTCTGAGAGACTCTGCCTCTCTAAGACATCCCTTTTATAGCTAATCATGTTACAGACCTGATATCAATTAACTTAATTAGTTGCTAGATGTTCTCCCAGCTAAATATTGTCAAAATTTCTTGCTTTTTCAGCCATTTGTTGCCCCTGTGCCAACTTTTTTGAGACCTGTAGCAGGCATCAAATTTGAAATGAGCTCATTTAGTGGATAAAAGTTTAAAATGTCTCCCTTTAAACATTTGTTATGTTATCTATGTTCTATTGTGAATAAAATATTGGCTCATGTGATTTGAAAGTCTTTTTGTTTTTATTTTATTCAAATTTAAAAAACATCCCAACATTTTCGGAATTCGGGTTGTAAAAGTGGACTTGGTTTTAAAGGATTTAATAATATTTGACAGCATTATATAACAGTTAAAGGTAAACGAATAGCAAAGTGTTTACACTACAAGAACACTGTAATATTAAACATGACAAGAAATATCTAGTATTTAATATAAAAAAAAAAAAAAAGATATGTAATATACTGATCTGCAGGTATCATACCAAACTCTGTCCTATGAATTTTCATTGATGCGCAAAAAACCTACCCCAAGAATATATGAATGTCAGAACATGTGGCCTACTCTCTGAACCAACCTCCTGGACTATAGCAGTCTCAGTCAGTTATGCAATATAAATGTAACAAACACACATCCGGTACATAAGGACAGGGCCTGGATACAGAGAGAAGAAGGAGGGAAGGAATACAGATTGTGAAGACAAGAAGGAAAGAGAGAAAAAAAGATTGGGGGGGGAGAGAGAAGGCTAAAAGAGAGGGAGATAGAGCCCACAGCTACTGACATACTTGTCCTATAAATAGTCTTAGCTAAAAATGACTGATTAACTCAAACGCAACCTACTGGCCACTGAGAAATGGTGATAAACACGGAGTGACGTGATTCATTTTTTTAAGGGAGTGTGTAATGCAGAGACAAACGCTGGCAGATATGAGGGGGTGGAAGAGGAGCGCTGAAGATTCATTCAGATGTAAAACTGAGCTCACTTCACCCAGACACTGGAAAATATAAAGGGCTCTCAGTTCCCTACGGATGAACAGGCAAACATCAACACATACATAAAGCACAGCACAGATAAGACACTAGAACCTGCTTATGAATAGATAGAGAAAATCAACCACACCCACAAAATATACTACGTTCATACATGTCAAATATACGGTCGTCAGCCTTGTTTTAGAGTGCTAAATATGGTTACCTTCACACACAGTTCAGCTATAAATGAGAGTGACACCCATTTTCTAAAAACTGCACTGACTTCCTAAAGGGAGTTCACCCAAAAATGAAAACCCTGTCTTCATTTACAGCTGTGGCCAAAAGTATTGGCAGTGACAAATTTTATGTTTCGTAAAGTTTGCTGCTTCAGTTGTTGTGGTGTTAATCCATATTGTTTCTAGATTATTGTGCAGAGTGAGCTGAACTATTTTAAATAATTAGAAAAAAGCTTCATTTGCCAAAAAATGAACTAACACAAAAACCCAAATTTCACTTTTTTTTTGACCCTGGCACTAAATGACCAGCTAACATAATTTTACTAATCATATCATCTGCACATGTGAAAGTGTGAACAAGTACAAGTCAGGAGAAATGACTCTATCATTCTGATTGGATTATAAGAGCAGGCTGAATGATATAAAATGAGAGAAGTGTTTCCAATAATTGTGTTCTTGTGTTAGCAATGGTTACCTCCAAAGAAAGACATGGAGCCATCATCGCTTTGCATCAAAATGCCATCACATGCAAGGCAATTGCTGCAAAGAATATCACACCTAAAAAGAACCATTTACTGGATCATCAAGAACTTCAAGGAGAGAGGTTCAACTGCAATGAAGAAGGCTTCAGGACGTCCCAGAGTGTCCCACAAGCGCCAGGAGGACCGTCTCCTCCTGAAGAATCAACTACTAAATAGTGTCACCACCAGTGTAGAGCTTGCTTAACATTGACAGCAGGTGGGTGTGAGTCAATCTGCATGTACAGTGAGGCAAACACTTTTGGACAATGGCCTGGTGTCAAGAAGGGCAGCAAAGAAGCCACTTTTCTCCAAGAAAAACATCAAGGATAGACTGAAATTCTGCAGGAAGCACAAGGATTGGACAGCAAAAGACTGGTGGAGAGTTATTTTCTTTGAAGAAGCCCCCTTCCAACTGTTTGGAACATCTGGAAAATCAAGTGTCTGGAGAAGAAAAGGTGAACGCTAGTCCTGTGTCATACTAACAGTGAAGCATCCTGAGACCAGCCATGTGTGGGGTTGCTTTTCATCCAAGGGAGTGGGCTCTCTCACAATTCTGCCCCAAAACATTGCTATGAATAAAGAATGGTATCAAAACGTCCTGCAAAAGCAAATTCTCCCAATAACCCAGGAGCAATTTGGTGATGATCCGTGCATTTTCCAGCATGATGCAGCACCATGTCACAAGGCAAGAGAGATAATGAAGTGGCTCGGAGATCATTACATTGAAAATTTTGATCCATGGCCCGGCAAATCCCCGGATCTTAATCCCATAGAGAACCTGTGGTCAGTCCTCAAAAGGCGAGTGGACTAGCACAGATTGTGATAAACTCCAAGCACTAATAAGTAAAGAATGGATCACCATTAGTCAGGATTTGGCCCAGAAGATGACATACAACACGCCGGAAGAATATTGAATGTTTTTGCCAATAAAAGACTTTAAAACTTATGAAATGCTTATCATTGTTTTCCAGTATACCATAGAAACGTGAAAAAATAATTATAAATACTAAAGCAGCAAATCTGAAACACAAAATGTCACTGCCAATACTTTTGGCCAGGGCTGTACTCACCCTCATGTTGAAAGTCTGCGAGCTTCAAAAAACACTACAACTTTTATTACAAAACAACAACAACAACAACAAAAACACTGAAACATCTTCTTTGCATTCCACATTAGAAATAAAGTCATACTGATTTGGAACAACAAGAGGGTGAATAAATGATGACAGAATTTTAATTTTTGGGTGAACTATGTTTTCTCAACTCGCAAGGAATTAAACCTGAGCTGTATGAATTGGGCTGTGCTGGACAATCATCTTTCGAGTCATATAACGCGAGAACTATTTACGGTTTTTGTTCATATAGGATTTCAGTAACTCACATAGATGGGAATATGAGCTTTATGTTATCCAAAGGTTTTAGATTTTGTCGCTGTCTTCTAACAGTGGAGCTCCCATCAGTCTTGTGGTCTGAGTATAACCCAAGCAATGTGCTCAATGCTGTCATAAATTTAAAAAGCATTTGAAGCTGCTGTCGGTTAATTAAGATTTGGCTGCCTCGACCAGACTTGGTTTTTAAATAATGTTGTCTCAACTGTGATAAGACATTCCAGTGTCTCGTGATTCCTGGCTATTGCGAGAATAGAAAATTAGCTTGACTTTGGTATTCGATTTACTCCTAAACTGTAGTATAAACAGAGCAATAGGTCATACTCAAAAACTGATTAATAAATGAACAAATGGACAAACAAAAAGAAAAAAAAAACAAGAAAAATAAATTTTCAAAAATAAATGAATGGAGGGATGAAGACAACAGTACGAAAGAAATGACAAATGCATGAGCAAAACAATAAACAAACAAAAGCAAGAACAAACAAATGAAAGGCAGAAAAACAGAAACAAGAAACAAACAAATAAGAAAGAAAATATGAAAACAAAAAAAAGAAACAAACAACTGGTAAAAATTAACAAACAAAAGAAAATTAAATCAAACAATGAAAACAAAATGAACAAAGAAAGAAAGAAAGAAAGAAAAGAAAAATACTGAGCTGAGAGTAAGTTTACATAAGGTCACTGCATGATTGGATCCAGACAGCAATCTGGAAGGCAAACAAATCCACAAATAAACAGCAAAATGCTCAGACACCAAGAAGAGACTGACCTTAAGCCATTGAAAAGCTGTTTGGACTTGTCCAAGAGATAGCAGAAGTCAGTGACAGTTTTCCTCTCACAGAGAGGGATGTCATCCTCTGCCCCCACCCCTGTCATGGCAGCTGCTGTAAACAAAACAAAGCAAAAAAGTGAATTCAAATAGACTGTCGTTATGCAAAATCAAGTCGTTAGCACAAGCACGTCCTTCGAGCCGCCATCAGTGAAAGAGGCAAGTTTTATGAATCACAGTTAAACGAGCTCCACATAACTCTGAACTGACATACTGTGGGTATAAGAATCTGCATCTGTGACGTGGGCAGATGTTGAATCAGCTTTGACGAAAACTGACTAATTCCACCTCCGAACCAACTGATACGCTCTGACGAATTTGCATTTGAGTTGGAACAAAACTTTCACTGAGGAAGTTAAAATAATCAATTTATCTATATATGAAGTTCATGGAGATGAATAAAAAAAAAAAAAAAGATACATTCAGCTAGAAGTAATTTTTTTGTTTTACTAATCAGTTTGACAGTGGTGTTGGACTGATATTAAGTTGGGTAAGTGATTTTGTTGTGTCGAGGATAGGAATGTTAATTTCATTTTATTTTCCTGACTGTTAACCGACATTCGTTAACCGGTCATTAACTGTTAACCAACAAGATGTGATAAATTAGAATTAAATTAATTTAGAATTAGAATTAAAATTAAGTATTTGTTTTACAGGAGTTTAGTTTTACATGTGCAAATAGCAGAATAAACAACAGAACATGAGGATTCACAAATCGCCATATCACACACCTGCAGCACTTCTGTGAATGGAGAAAACCAGAATAAAATTATATATATATACTGAGTTTCAGTTCCTTTTTTTGACACGCTCCACAAACAAGTTCACGGAAAGTAAACCGAGACAGCAGAAAGAGGCATCGTGTTTGTTTTCTTAATTTTACAAAACAACGTTTTGTTTTTATTGTGAGTGTACACAAATAAAAGTAAATCCTTTACAGTTTTGAATGATGTCTTAGGCCATTTTCATACCTATGGATCATTTGTTTTGTTCCGAAACAGGGACTAAATTTGTTACTATATTGCATTTTCTTCTTGGTTTGGTTCACTTTCACAAGGCAACATTTCAAAGCGTACCAAAATGTGTTTATGCAAGTCACATGCGAGTACAACTGTCCTCTTATTGGTCAGTTTTCTCAGCGTCATCCATCTAAATGAGCTATGTGGCTTTATTTGTAACTCTCGAGACACATAAAAACACTATACGAATGTGGCCGTCATTCACCAAATTCTATACAACATTTGTATTAATAATGCGGGAAATTCAAACACGCTCTCTCTGGATCTCTCAGAACTGTCTAGTAGGCTAACTGTGTCGAGACCATATATGAATGCTAATGCAGGTAGAGCTGGAATCAAGGCTTTATCGGGACAGCATTCTTGCACGGAGAAGCGCAATTACACAACATTTTTAGATGAAGAGGCGTTCTTTGGTTTTAAACTACAGGTAACTAATGTGCTCACTCACAGAATCAGACACTACTGCTTTTTATACAACTCATTTCCCATTATGAATCATGATATCGTTTGGTTCGTTGGTCCGTTGGGTCGGATTGCTTTCACATCTCAAGCGAACTGCTCCAGAGTTCGTTTGAAAGCGTACCGAGACCACCTCTCAAAAATGCAATTTTAAATAGGGCTTTTCACCCTGCGCTTAACCCCGGGTTATCTTCGTTCTAAACACCGCTTTTAACATAGGGTAAAGGAATGTTTCACACTTGCAATTTCGAAGAAGAGTTAGTTTTACCCAGGGTTATGAAACCCTGCTCCGTAGCAGGGTTAGCACCGCTTTTGCGGTGCCAAAATTGTACAATGTGAAAACATGCGGTGTTAGAATGTAACAGCTAGACGCTTAGCAACAGACAACCATCACGGAAACACCTCGCATTGCATATAAACAGTAAATTCAATGTTTGACAGGAAAAATGTCAAATGCTGGCAGAAAACGCGACAATTTGAGTGAAAAGACTTTCATTTTTACTTTTATAGTCCGAAATGTCCATTCAGTATGAACTCAATAGTACAGTCGGCAATACGAGGATGTGCAATGCTAAAGCTTTCATGTAAACAGGGTGCATGCTGTGTTCATCCAATCAATGACACTGACACCGCAAATATGCAAATAAGAACGTTAACCCAGGGCTTAGGAATGTACAGTGTAAAAACGCCATCTTACGAATATCCAGGATTAGTTGTTTACCCAGGATAAATTATGAGCAGTGTGAAACGTGAAGCAAGATAACCCAGGATACTGTTTACCCGAGCTTTAGAATAACCCAGGGTTAACTATTTAAAATGTGAAAAGCCCTTATGTGTAGCATATTTTTTAACCATGCAGCAAAAATTCTAAAATATCTCGAAAATCTACTTTAAAAATTACTTTAATTACTTTTTAAAAGGTTTAACTGATAGTGCTAATCTGTCAAAATGGTTTCTGTCGGTTAATGGTTAACCAGTTATTTATGAGCACCCCTAGTCGTGGAGATGCTGTGTTTTTCACTGAGAGGGCAAAAAAAAAAAAAAATTATGGATTTCCAATACTGATACCCCTTTAGGCAGGGGGTGAAAAGAGGTGCTGCAGCAATGGAAAGTATTAGAAAAATATTGTGTTTTTGAACTTTAATTCTCAGTTTCACAGACAAGGCTTAAGCCTAGTCCCAGAATAAAATGCATGTTTGAACAGTTTTAACTCAAAGTAACTTGCACTGACATATTTTAAAAAATGTCAGTGCCATTGTTTTTCTCAAGATGCACACCAGTAATGTTTTTTCTAAACATTTTAAAAAAACTACTTAAATATCCTAATTTAACTAAGGCCTAATCTTGGCTTAATCTAATCCATGTCTGTGAAACCAGGCCTATATCATGTAAATGTACTTTAGCAGACCTCAAAAATAAAATGATGTCTTTGCAAATGAGCATAATATGGGCACTTCATTTAATTTGCAGGAAGAGCCCATATTAATAATTTAATAACACTGTAAATAATGTACATTATAGAGTTGTGATGCCTAAATTCACTTGTAGCATTTAAAATGATTTGAAGACCAGGAATGTAAAGCAAGTAAGGTCAATTTTTATTTCATGCTACTTTTTTAATCCCACCGGTCACAATAGTGACCGTAAATAAAGTGTTCTTTTATGAAGCTCTAAAAATGTTACTGACTGCTGTTTTAGTGCATTTCTGGCAAATATGGAAATAAAGGGTCTCAATTAAATATGTGCAGTTTCACATGGTTAGTGCAAATTGTCACATGACCAGAGCAGTTTAATTCGTTTGCACCATCAGTACTGTAGATGATGGCTGCATCAAAGCTCCAAAAGGTTTACACAAAAGGTTAAAAAAGTATTTTAAAGATATGACAAAGTTTTTTGGTACACATTATCTTTAAGGTGTCTAGTATTAATATATGAATTCACAATTATTCAGTTTTGTTGAGTGCAGTCATAGAATGAGTAAACATGGTGATGTAAACAATAATGACCGATGGGAAAATACAGTGAATGAACCATCCAATTGCAGTTGTTAGGGAAGGCTGCAGTAAAATGTCACAATGACAATACTGCACTAAATTAAAAGTTCAAATGTTACAAATAAGTTACAGTATTGATGTTTTAAATACTGGTTACACTAATATAACAATATTAGTATATATGTTACAATAAAGTAACATTTTTGAAATTCGTTGATGGTTGTATTTTTATTTATTTTTTGTCTTGTATAAGTGTTGTATAAGGGTTTTTATGTATAATAGTAACCCTTCAATGTGATGAAACAGAGTTTCAAATGTGTTAATATTTTCAGTATACACATTATACCACCGGTCACAATTGTGATCGACCATAAAACAATTTTTCACACCCTTTTCCATAAATATTTCAAAAAATAATTATTGATTATTTCAAGGGGTTACTATTGACACATCATTTGGATATTTTCATGTCTGGGAAAAATTTGGGATTAAACGTGTTCATTTAATTTACTTACCACTATAAATAAATAAACCACTAAAGGACAGACGAGGTTCAGGTCATGCCAACTGCCTGCTACATATGCCATCATCACCCACTGATCTTTTCTGGCTGAATAATGGGATTTCTCCATGGCCTTTCCTGTTCAGAAACAAGCTCAAAGCTTTTAATGGCCTATAAAGACGGCACATAGTCTACTCTGTGCAGTTAGAAGAAGGTCAGCTCTTACAGAGGACCAATTAATCTGCATGTTTTCACATTAAACAGCGAGAAAAAGAATAATTCACTATGCTAAATAATCACATTTCTGTTTCCATATGTATTAAGTAATTGTGAAAATGGCTTAGCCTGTGTGTTTCTGTGAGACTAGATGGTGTCAACCAAACCAAACAACACCACACATGGCCTCTCTGTGGTGGCAAGAGATAAAATCGTGTGGCATAGATGTGTCATAGGGAGGACATGTGCACCTCTTTTGGCTACACTGAGAGGAACCAGGCGTTGTGTGTGTGTGTATATGTGTGTTTGAGGGGTGGATTGGGGGAAAAAGAGTGCAAGGGACGTCAATGGCACAAAGGAAAGTAAGAAAGAGAGAGTGTGACAAATACACACCTAAGGCTGAATGTGCAGTACCCACTGCTTGGATCAGATATTAAATCGGACCAGCTGAGGACAGAGTGGGGGAGAAGTCCACACAAAAGAATGAACATTGAAAAAAAAATCCATAATACACATGTAAAGCAGGAATTTTAAGTGAGCTTTGTGAAACAACTAGAAGCTCAGATGAGGTTCATTTATAACTGTTAAGATACTCAAATAGCCTTGACTCAATGTGGTCAACAATTCACTGACGTTTTTGAATGAAGCATGTCTATTTGTATGGAAAGCTCTAACTCCATCAAATCTGTGAGAATAAATTGAAAATTGGTATGTTGAAGGCCTGTTCTTACCAATAAGAGCAACTAATGCATGATGTATTGTGCTGACATTGGAAGCCACTGCAGGGAAAAACATCATTTATTGCCTGAAACTGTGTACAATGTCAGCTTGTGTGTGTGTGCGTGTGCATGTGGTCAGGCCTGGTGGGTAGTAAGACAAACATTCAGCTGTCAGTCTAAGGTGGCCTGAATGGAAAAGACCTGGGCATGTCCATCACCCCTGCTCAGCCTCCAGATGGCTCACCATGGTGCACGTATGGACTGTATCAGCCCACCTTTCAAGTGCTGTCAACAAATTCAGAGAATAGTTTGGGGATATTTCAACAAAAGTAGAAATTGTCACAATTAAAACAATTGATAATTTAATTATCATCATAGTAGCAACACCTTATTTATATAAGGTTGTGCATACTCTATCAAAAAAATTAAAGAATAATATTACAATACAATCGGTAGTTCAAATTTGTAAGGCATGTTAAGATGCTGAATTTAATTTAATGTACAAATCGGGCTGACTCAACCCAGGAAATCAAGGTTTAGATGGATACCAAAGGTTACCCTGTTAGCTCCTGCTGGTAATTACACCACCTGGCTCTAAAAAGCACCGTGGCCATTCAAAATCAGTGATGTATTCTGACAAAATAATCTGTTTTTTTGTTTTGTTTTGTTTTTTGTAGGCATTTATGTCATATATTGCAAATATTTTACTTTATTAGCTCAGGTAAGTAACTGGACCAAAATGCTCAGAAGGTCTATAAGCAAACAAATTTCAAATGTGCACACAGATGATATCTTGTATCATCCCTGCATTATTTGCCTCAAATGTGTATTACATCATGTTTAACATCTGAACATGCTTCTATTAAGCAAGCACATTCAGCATTTCATAGTGGTTATTTGCTGCTATAGCTCTGCATACAAAACAGAAATTTGTTGAATGGAAATGCGGTCTGTCATACACACGGTTCATTCAGTCTGCAGCGATTTTCAATTCAATCCATCCTCTTTTTTCAGCATGAGACAGATACTACAGCTGTAGCTACTTTATCAAAAATCATCTCACTCTCTTATTATCTTATGGTGTGATTCAAAATTATGAAAATATTTTGACAGTAAAATATAAAAATATTAATTGTATTAATACAATGCTTTTAAATTAATTTATAAATTAATGTTTTATAGTGTAGTTTGGGCAAATTAATTTTCCAACAGAAAGGTTGATCTTAATCTGTAACTACTGTAAATGAATGTGTGAGGTGTTTCTTTAAAAAAAAAAAAAAAGGGGAAAAAAAATTCATACACTACCATTCAAAAGTTTAGGGTCAGTATTTATTTTTATTTTTATTTTTAATTAAAGGGATAGTTCACCCAAAAATGAAAATTATCCCATAATTTACTCACCCTCAAGCATCATAGGTTTATATGACTTTCAGCCAAACACAATTGGAGTTAAATTAAATAATATATTGGCTCTTCCAAGCTTTATAATGGGACTGAATGGTGGCATTTTTTTTTTTTTTTGAAGCCCAAAAAGCGCATCCATCCATCATAACAGTAATCCATACGGCTCCAGGGGGTTAATAAAGGCCTTCTGAAGCGAAGTAATGCGTTTTTTTAAGAAAAATATCCATAATTATAACTTAATCTAAATATATAAACTAATCACAAGCTTCCGGTAATGGCTATCTGCAGGTTCACGAGAGAGTCGAGTTCCAGCGTATAACGTAGGATGTAGGGGTACATAAGCTTAGGTGAGAGTAGCTGCCTCTCGTGGTTCAAGCAAATAGGGCTGGGCAACAAACTCAAGCTCCTCCTACATTTTTCTTGAAAAATACTGTTTTTTGACTTCTAATTCGTGGAACACTGGAACTAGACTCGAGTAGGGCCTGTTACCGGAAGCCAGTTATTATAGTTAATAAAGTTATAATATGGATATTTTTCTTACAAAAATGCATCACTTCACTTCAGAAGGCCTTTATTGAGCCGTATGGATTACTTTTATGATGGATGGATGTGCTTTTTGGGCTTCAAAAAAAATGGTACCATTCACACCATTCACCATTATAAAGCTTGGAAGAGCCAGGATATTTTTTAATATAACTCCAATTGTGTTTGGCTGAAAGAAGAAAGACATATACCTAGGATGGCTTGAGGGTGAGTAAATTATGGCATAATTTTCATTTTTGGGTGAACTAACCCTTTAATACTATTATTCAGCAAGGGTATATTAAATTTACATTTCAAATAAATGCTGCTCTTTTGAACTTTTTATTTATCAAAGAATTTCCACAAAAATATTCCACAATGTTTTCAACATTGATAATAATTGTTTCTTGAGCAGCAAATCAGCATATTAGAATAATTTCTGAAGAATCACTGAAGACTGAAGTAGTGGCTGCTGAAAATTCAGCTTTGCCATTAAAAGAATAAATTAAAAGAATAAATTTTAACACATCACACACTCTCAAGGAAGCAGTCTTAAAACATGCCACAAAAATCAAGCAATATTCAATACCTTCAGTAAAAAAAAAAAAAAAAAAAAAAAATCACAGCTTTCCTAAGTGGCACATGTATGCACAACTATTTCATGTACTTCTCCCCAATACATTTTTGCCCAAATTTTATCTGGTGGTTAAAATTTTAGAATGGTGTAAAATAACAATTACGAGGAGACACTTGAATATTCATGGCAGTATTTAAAAAAAAAAAAAAAAAAAAATAAAAATCAAATAATCAGATACTATTTTGTCCAGTCTAAATAAATTATAATGAATCATAAAGATCTCTCTGGGGTTCATTATGAAAATCTTGACCCACAAATCCAAATATATCCATTTAACAACATATTTTTTAAAAGCTAAATTAGATTTATATATCTTCATCTTGATCATTCATAAAACATGCAAACAGCAACTGGCACCTAATGAGAATAAGCAAGTATATTAAAATAACTGTTATTGATCAATACGCAGATCAATATTGACACAGAGCTTGAAAGGTTTCTATTTTCTGGTTGTAACAAGTGGTAACTGAAATGATCAGGATGTATATATAGACACAGAGCTAGAGGGTGGAATCAGCCATTAGTCTCAGACCAGAAGATGTGTGATCTTATGCTGAAACAAAAAACCTGTCCACTAAGACCCAATGGGTGCAATCTAGGAATGAATGAAAGATGGGCTTTAGAGAACTGATGATTAGAAAATAATGACACGAGGCATGTACAAGAAAGATCTCCTTGTCTCATGAAGAAAATGCATGTATGCCTTTTCTCTAAAGCCAGCAGTGGTAAAAGGCTTCTGAACAGAGATGTGTGCTTGACCCACATATCCTCTCCTTCCATAAAAATGCATGAGCTATGCATCTGCAGCAAAAGAACTGCAGGATGAGGCAGTGTGTGTATGTATGACCTGTATGAAGCCTACACATGCAACTGAAAATCAATGCTAAATCAATATCATATTATCTATCACTTTTTTGCAGTCACTGCATCATCAAACACATTTTATAAGAAGTACTGAAAACGACTTTCATCATGTTATAGTAAGGTCTACTTTCAACATGATTTATCATGCTGAAAGTACACCTACTATGAACTAATAAAAGACCAGCCTAGTTGGATACACAAAGTCCAAATAAAAAAAAAACACAATATGAAAGAGCGATCATTACATAAAATTAAAACTGCAATCGCTCACTCAGTTAAAGAGGTCACGCAAACACATATGCTGACTAATGCATTTACCCTCTGCGCAAAAGCATACATGACTGTTCATGTTAATGGAATACCATCACTGTGAAATATCAGGACTCAAAATAGAGTGAAAGTGAGTGATGAATACATGGTGGACATGGTGGCTAAAGAGTCCAAGGCTCTCTAATGGTATTCAGATCCACAAAGGAATGAGGTAAGAAGAACGCAGAGAAAAATAGGACAGGTGTCCTATATAAACAGAGGGAGCTATAATTATGAACTAGCTTGCAATCTTGAAAGTTATTTCTAAGCTAGAGGAACTGTCATTTTTCTTTATACAACAGTAATTTCCAGTCCACAAATTTGATTGGCTGACCAAATTGGTGTTTCCTCTTGAACGCTATGATAGCTCAGAGCAGGGTTTCTCTCATTACTTGTGTGAGGAGAGCGGGAAATGGAAACTAACGTTTTGAGCATGGGAGGGAAAATCTCTGTTTTGTGACACAGAAAGCTTAATGTTTGGTATCTATTTTACTAGGAAAAAAATTCTAATTTTACAGCAAACTTGCAGTTGGTGATTGGTAGACAAGTGGTTCACCACAAGGCTAGTAATGTGCACTAACAAAGTAAATGGAGTCAATTATGATTTCACATAGACTTTAAGAAATATCGCTTTTACAATTCTGCTGTTGTACTGAATATCAGCGTGACCTGTGGTACTTGAAACACAGCTGTGTTGATATTAAATGTTGAAGTCGACATGAAACAGAAGTTGCGATAATCTTTTCTTTTCTTATTGTGATGTATCCGAGTGAAACGGCTTCTCTGACAAAAAAAAATAAAAAATAGGGTGGGACTTTATTTTGTCCATACTCCATTGGGAATTTACTGGATCATTGGATGGTTGTGGTTTGCTATTGCTGTGATCTCATGTGATTGACAGGTTTTCCTGTCCTCTCGCTAGTAAACACATCATGAGAGAAGACATGTCACTTCAAGAAGGAGGGAAAGTTATTTTGATTTAATATTACGAGTGAACATGAATTAAAAAATAATAATAATGATGTGCACAGATAGATCATTTATAATAAATACTGCAATATTCAATTTTTTGATTTCATGGTGGCTAAATAAGACACACCAAAAAACAAACAAATTGGGTTTATAATAGATTTCAAATGAAATGGTCATTTTAAGATAAACTACACACATAACTGTCCATAACTAAATAAGAAAACACTCACATACTAGTACCTATAGTAACAGAAGAAGAATTCTCATCCACGAGCTCATTCTTCCATAACAAGCCAGTCTGTATGACGTCATTTCAGCTAAGCAACCTGGTGGCTCTTTCACAGATATGTGTGAGAGGCGAGCTTATGCTAGAAAACATGCTTGTCTGCAACAAATCTGCCTTTTTTATCTCGGTTTCAGTCAAATGATGTCATATATTCTCGCATAATCATCATAGGACCTCATTTGATGTTCAATGCATATTCATAACACGTCCATAATAAGATTGCTATACAATAATACACAATTCGCGCTTGCTCTTACAGTCAGATTATGCATGCACGGCCGATGCAGCCTTAACGTGAACAATAAACGGAGCAGACAGCGAGCGCTCTGCAAAATTCAAACCCGTGCTGTTGCAGGACAAAATGAACCCGGACTGCACATACTGTAATTCTTGCGACAGCCAATGATTTTTCAACCGTCTTCATTCAATAATAATACAGAGATGCTTATTGGCTCCGGTTCCATTCACAATATCACTCCCAACTTGAATATCTGGGTGAACTAAAATGAACAATAGACAAAGGATGAAAATCAAAACTAAACATGAAGCGTTTGGCAGCGTGCATTTCTGCGTAACAGTTCATTGTCCAGGAACGCGGACTGACTTACTGACTGAGTACTGTTGTTTTACATCAATTAGCGGTGTGAAGAACAACAACGGTCATTTCTGTGACACTTCACACCATTAAGCACATCTAAATGCATTTACTCAAGAGCACAAAGCCTGTGTCTCATCTATAATGACTTACCTCTCACGCGACGGCTGTCTCTCTCCCTCTATCTTAGATCAGAATGCGGTAATACACGACAACTGTGTGACTCTGTCAAAGATGAAACTGTAGGTTGGGTCGTGATTTTACAACGCTCAAGAAGCAGCGGCGTTTTTGTCCTCAAAATGACCATCAGAGTTGACAAAACTGTGGCTTTAGCAGATGCTGTGACTGCGGTTTCCTGGCAACCTAAATTATGTTGCGCTGAGGACTGACTGAATGGAGTTGACGTACTGTTATTGATGGTTTTTAATATATATACACACACACATGTATGGGGATATATGGGGATCATATACGTATACCTTTTCTGTAAATATACAGCACTTTGACTGAAAGCTACGGAACAAAATTCATATTTTAGTGACTGTGTGTCTGGCTGACTGGCGCTTGAATATCGTAGTCCACTAAGACGTGTTAACTTCAGCCGTGTTTGTCTTTTACCTAAACCGCCGAGCAATATGTCAAAAAGTCACTGATTTGAGACCCAACCTGAGCACTGGTGTAGTTTAGAGCAGCTATCTTCTGTTTCAGCTCCTCAACAACAGCGTTTCCAGGTAGCGCGCGCCTGTGAATCTCGTCCCGACACAAATCTAGACATCCAGTGCGGTGGCGCACCGTCGTTTACATCCAGCTCATTCAAATCACCCTCCCAGGGAAGAGCAGGGAGTATCTGCCATTCGGCATCTACTGCAGTCCACGGTTCCGTCTGGCCAGTTGAATCTTCATTGACTATGTTGTGGCAACCCGCTCAAAGTAACATGCTTGTCAGTTCCCCACCGGTCTGTTAGTGACGTTCGATGCATTCCATTGGTTGGCTGTGTTGTCAATCAGTCTACTACTTACACATAGAGGCGGGACTAACGTAGTACTGTCCTCAATGGCACTGCCCGTTGGATTTAAAAGGGACGTGTGCCGCCCAACGGTATTTTACAGTAGTGCCTTTAAATTTGTCTTATATGTAAGATATTTTCATGCATCCAATGATTAGGAGACAACACCAGAAATTTAACTTAATAAAGGCGTTTATTTTCAATATTTAATTGGTAAATGGGCTGCTGTTTTCTACAATAATAAAATACAACAAATCTGAAAAAGAAAAAGATGATTAAATCAAAACAATTATATTAATGTACAAAATAATCACAACCTCCTTTGTCCTGTTGTCTGATCATCACCTCAAACTTTTTCTACACTTGAACGCTACGAAAAAGAACAGTGTCTTTGTCTTGGAGAAAATAGGAGCAGATTGACCAGCACATAGTTGTTTCAGTGACCCTCTTTCCAATCTGTCCTCTTTATAAAAAAAAAAAAAAAAAAAAAAAAAAAAAACACAAACATTGTTCTGATCAGGTAAGTTGTTAGACCATAAACTTTTGTCATTAAATGGTCAATGGCTGTTAGGTCTACATTTAAAGCCCTGTAAGAAGAGAGGCTTTGAGAACAGCATGAGGATGTCCACTTAATTACGGTCACACACTGACATTAACAAGATTATACTGACCAAATAATGACCAACTTCAACAGTCAACTTCATGATCCTGACCATAGTTTACAGTTATTCTGGAGAGCACTTCAATCTTTACAAAAATATTTGTTTAAAAAAAAAAAAAAAAAAAAAACGCAACAGAGAAATTAAAGACAATAAAAGAGCGCTTGATAGAACAATGAAAAGGAGAGGTCTGGACCCAGGCGACAATGAAAACCTCAGAGGAAGTAGGGTGTTGTTGTTCTCGGTGGTATGACCCTTTCCGAGTCAGGAACGGCCCGGAACAACTTTGGCTCCCGTGTGTTCACATCTTTGAAGACCATGATGGAGGCTATGTTACCACAGCGGTAGCAGTAGTTTGGGGCTGACCAGACGGTTACCAGCTTCTCATCAAACATAAATTTGTAACCCTCGTGAACCAACTGATGTGCACGGCAAATCAGCTTCAAGTTGTTGATGTGAACAAACTTTAATGGAAAGAGAAAAACAATTCAGGCACCGCACAAAAAGTTAAATTTACTGAATGTTTTTTCCCCCTTTTACTAGTATTTCAGACAATTATAAAACAGCCAATAAAATTAAATTAAATATTTTAGTTGACCGCTAATTTAATTGTCAAACTAATATTTAACTCACAGCATGTTTCATCAAAATTTAGATCATTCCAGAGGCTACAAATTTGAAATGACTTAATAGTTTTTGCTTTAATATGACATTTTTGTGAAACTTCACTGCACTAGTAAAGTATATGGAGGTGCCAACAACTACATCTCCATTTAATAACTCTGACAGTGAGTGACAGCCACAAAAGAGCCATTTTTTTTTAGAAGATTTTACCATTTCTGTGTAACGCAAAACATATCAACATGATTTTTTTTTTTTTTTTTGCGTATTTCAACCTGTAATTGTAGAGAAATGTATCAGGCCAGAGTTCTGTAAACACAAAGGGATGAGTGTTAAAAGAACTAAAACAAACAGTGCATTTAGAGAATGCTCTTACCTCATTGGTAACCTTAGCACCAAAGAGCCATCCAGCACCCCTTGGGCTGATAGCCCAGGTGTCTACATCCTCTGGGTCAGACCAGACAAGATCACAAAATGCTCCCTTGTGAGGGATTTCCTGATTGCGTTCAATGGTGCGTATCTGGTCCAGAGTTTTGATGTCAGGTGAAAGGCCACCATGTACACAAAGGATTTGCTCATCTATCAACTGTGGGAGAAATCAAAACATCACAATATGTACAGTATAAGGAAGATACATGTTAAGCAGTCTTTTAGACAATTAAGTGCAAAATGGTATTTTCAGTCCAAGAGGGTTTTTTTTTCAGTCTGTCCTTAATGATAAGCAAACAACAAATGACAAAGGAAAATCACTCACTAATCTTGAATAAATAACTTAAGTAGCTTTAATAAGGATAATATATTAATTTTTTAATGTGTACAGTAAGACTATGAAGCGTTATATGCAATGTTATTTTGCATTTGACCATTACCTTTTCTTACATTAGAAAACCTAGTAGTTTTTGCTGAAATATCGATAAATGTGAAATTTCACTGACATTTAAAATTACTCATATCGTGAAATAAGAGTTTGATCATGTCGCCCACCAATAATCATAATTTCAATATTGACCAAAAATAATCGTGATTAAGATTTGCCATAATTTATATGCCACAGATGAGATCTACAAGTATTGTAAAATTGACTCTACTATTATCAACCAACCAAACAACAAAAGATCAAATTATATGCTTTAATATTTGGTGATCTGGTTGATTTTAAAAATTGCACAGATAATGTATAAAGCACATAATTTACTTTGTAACTGTATTCAGAGGCTGTTTGAAATAAGTGTCAGTATAAACTTAGGGAAACACAGAGTAGGTCAAATAAGCTAAGGCTTTATTTAAAGCCTACACATTTTTAAATGACTATAGAGTGCAACAGCCGGGATCCGGAAGTAAAAACTCAGTCAAACATTCATTTTTATCAAAAAGGAAGTTGATTTTGAACAATAACTTATAAACCTTTAAAGACAGAACTACTGTGAAGTACAAAGTTGTTAATCCATGGTATTTGCTTCTGCTGAAGCCGTTACCCTGCATTATTTCAGCTTATTTTTAAAATAATTGTTTAACAGCTGCATTCCTGGTGAAAAACTACATTACCCATGATGCTGTACAGAAATTTACACCAGAGAGTTGGGGAAAAAGCAACACCAAAATAGCTCTTTAGCTCCACTGACTCCCATAAAGCACTTTTATTACCAATTTGCAATAAAAATCATTTTTAATATATATTTAATCAACATTTGTAACTGAATCATTTTAAATTTCTCCACCGTTTTTTATTACATACGCTGTTCGCAGAGCTTCATGGGATTGTAGTTCTTTCCCCTAAGTAAAGCTGTTAAGTACACAGTCTTGTACCTTTGTCTTTTTTTCCCCATTTTCAAAAATGTTGCTTCAAATTAAAGTTTCTAATGTTGTTATTCACCTCATAGCTGATTTGCTTGGTTCAGGGCTTATACCTCTTTAACAAAGACTTTTTTTAAATCCCTCTGGTAAAAATAAATGGAAAAAATACTTCTGGAACAAGTGCTGCTGAAAAAGGGGACGGGCCCTGTTGCACTATAATTATGAAATTGTATATGTAAAATCTTGACAACACTTACGGCAGCAACAGTCAGCATGTCAAATACTTTAGTGCAGTATCGCCAGGCATTAGCATTTCCATATTTAGTTTGGCACTCGTCTATAGACAGAAAGACAGAACATGAAAACCTAAAATGAATGTACAACAAAATATCAATACAGTAAGTTTATCATGATAGGCATGCATTTTATTTCTGCAGTCTCACCATAAAAGCCATAGACTTGTGTGATCTGCCTGCTCTCGTGATTGCCACGCAACAGTGTGATGCGGTCAGGCCACTTTGCTTTAAGTGCTAGCAAATATGTGAATGTTTCTAAGCTGTAGTATCCTCGGTCAACAAAGTCACCCTAGAGGAAAGAGAACATACCAACGTCTCTTCAATAAATGCTTAGGGGAAAAGGTGCCGTTTCCAGTGAGTCACCAAATATGAACTACAATACAAAATTATGCATCACATCATGTTTAGAGATACAATACCATGAAAATGTAGTTTGTGTCTGGTACTTGGCCCCCAGTTCTGAAGAGTTCACATAGGTCATAAAACTAAGGACAAAGAAAAGGTTTAGGTCAGAGGTTCCTGGAAATCTATCTTCCTGCAAACCTACCTCAATCCTGTTTCTGGAAGTCTACCTTCCTGCAAAATTCAGCTCCAACCCTGATCAAACAACAGCTAATTAAGATCATCGGGAGCACTTGAAAGAGATTGATTAAGGTTGGATCTGAACTCTGCAGGTAGGTAGATCTCCAGGAAACAGGATTGGGCATCCCTGGTTTAGGTCAATATGCAGCATGTTATGGCAAAGAAAAGAACATCATCACAAGATCTGCACATAACAGAAATGCATTAATAGTGCCTGCTCACACCTGTCCATGAATGTCCCCGCATACAGTGACTGGAGTGGATACTGGCTGTACATTTGATTCTTCAAGCAGCAGGTCACATACATAGTCACACAATCTCTGTCAAAGCAATAGAAGACAGTAGGTTTGAACAAGCTGGTAAAAGGAATGGCTTCACTAATGATGACAGCAGAAGCAGCAGATTACTGCATCTAAGGTCACGTTAATTCATAAGGAAGTCAAAACTGAGCCTTTTCAGGTCGCATTTTTCAAAATTACACATTAGTGGCTTGGGCGATACTGTTATGTACTGCATTGCTGCATTATGGACTAATTCAGAAGCCTAATTGTAGGCACAAGAGATTTATTTTGAGACAGGGGAGTGGAGAATGGTTCAGCCAAGAATGAAAACTGCTAATGAAAACGCAAATATCATGAAATAAGATTAACGAAATAGATGGGCGTTTCAAATTAGTTCGCTTGATAGCAACATAAGTTAGCCACCCTGGTGTCCACAAGAAATAATCGGTTACACAACTTTATGATGACTAACTGCTTTTTTGGGCCGTATAACCTGTTATTTCTGATCATATGTATAGAGTAAATCCCGGAACACAAGCTAACTGATTGGATTCAGACGCAGCGACTGCCTACACTGACACACTATTTTACCGGCCTTTACCTGATCTACATGACTTTATAAATATACCAACAACTAATATGTTTAACATTCTAATAAAAAAGAAAAATTACATATGATAGTCACCTTTAAGTCGTTCTCTGGAAGATATTTGCACTGCCTCGCAATTTCAACATACTTATCCAGGTCCAGCGGCGCCATTTTAAGAACAACAGTCGATGGAAGACGCGAAGAGGAAGTCTTTCCACGTCATAGAGGGAGGTGATGATTGACACGGAATCGGCCAATCAGTACTTCGATACGGTCCTGAGCGCCACGGCGCCACTTGCAAGTCACTCGTTTCGGTAGTTTTCATCACGTTTCTCAAAATAAAGTTGGAAAAACATACTGAGCAATAGACAGAGGCTGATATTTGTCAAAAGGTTAAAACTTTTTTTAAATGATTAAATAGTTTGAGTATCGATATCTAAGTCCCTTAAACAAAATATTCTCCATCTCCATTCATTCACCACGAGGTGGCAAACTGGCAACAAATTTACCCCCAGTTTCACAGACTAGGCTTAAAAGCAAGTCCCAGACTAAAATGCATGTTTGAGCTGTTTTAACTGAAAGCAACTTGCACTGATATATCTTAAAATATGTCAGTGCTATTGTTTTGTCTCAAAATGCACATCAGTTGTTTTTTTCTAAGGCACGTTTATAAAAGCAATTTAAATGTCCTAATTGAACTAAGCCCTGTCTGTGAAACCAGGCCATAAAGTTTCAAACTAAGATCATGACATGTAAGCCTACTTAGAAAATTCTCAGTATGATCTATGAATCATCATACATTAGTTTTTTTTTTTTTTTTTTCCTATGTTTATGCTTTTATAGGAAACAGGATCTTATGTTGAATGTCCACAAAGCAGCCTACTAAATAATGAACCACTTTATTCACTGCAGTCATAATACAAATAGTTTACACATGGCTGAACTGAATTTGGGGGGGTGCATCACAAAGACATCACAAAGACATCACAATAACTTTTTAAAAAAAAAAGTATGATTCATAATCATTCAGTCAAACATCTTGATTATATGGAGTTATACAAATGCTAACGGTTGTTGTATTTTAACACTGCAACAGCTACATAAATTTGAATGCACTAGGCTAGATAAAGTATTTAAAGGACACCTGCCTGTTGTGGACTTATGATTATTAGATCTATATGCAGATATTACATGTGTGTTCTGTCTCATATCAAATGGCATTTTTATATTTGAATGTATAAACAAATGTTGTGCTCCAGTGTTTCAGATATTTGTAATATATTTGTTATATATTTGTCAGTGCAAAGCAGAAGATGGCATGCCCTATGTTGTGAGGTTTTGGCAATATGGGATAAAGAATACACTAACAAAATTGACACAGTATTTCGATAATTTTTGTTTTTGCACACATATTTGCTTTTTTTTTTACTGAAGAGTTACCTTTTATGATTTTCAAATATTAACAAGTTAAATTAACATCACTTCTTCAGTTGGGGGAAAAAAGGTTTGTGCTTTGAATCAACTCATTTTCTATATTCTGTCTATCAGAAACATGCACAATTAGCAAGATCCAAGACACACTCAATTAATTTGATAAAAAAAACTTAGCAATTTACATTAAAAGCTGGATGCTTACAACAAAACATGGGCTTATAAAATACACAACAAAGACAATGTAAAGTACACAACTAAAATACAGAATTTAACCTGATATTATACAAACAAAACAAATAAAAAAATAAAAATCCAACTACTTCATACACCAGTCTGACTTGTTTTCCTTTTCCTCTTGGTGAATAAATTACAATGCTATTTCATGATTTGTCCCTTGAAAAATAATTTTACATTTTAGTGTTTCCCAACCCTGGTCCTTGGGTGCTTCTCATTTCTGATTTGTGCATCCTCGTTTCCTTTCCTCACATCTTAGCTCCACGCCCTTAGGATGTGAGGGAAGGATACACCTGTGTGTCCTCGCTCATGACTCCTCAGGAAGCTTCCTCGCTCCTCGCCTCCTCACGGTGAAATAAGAGAATTGAGATGCCCTTCAAGATGGCTGAGTTCGATTGGTTTCCGGGTCACGGGCTAAAGGACGGAGAAGCGGGTTTGTTTGATTAGGGAGACTGTTAGGAAACACTGTTCTAGAGTGTAGGTTCTTTTAGGGCAAATTGTAGTGTTTAATTTGTGTGCCTCTATCTAAACTTGACTGAAATGCATTAATTGGGCCATTGTACAGGAGGTTTGAAAGGTCAAACGTGTCACCGAGATTTTGTCCGTGCAGATTCCTGCAATAGAAAAATGTAAATGCCTTCAAAATGACGAAATAAATATATGTAACTAATTTCAATATCATTTTTCATAGTAATACATTTTATAGTGGTATATATTGATTACGGATTACAAAGATATAAATATTACACTTTCAGTATATTTTATGTTTCCAATGTATTCATTATGTTGTATACATTGCATTTATGGACCCACCACCATCAAGTGTCCATTCTTGGCTCTGTAGACCATGTATTCACTGCTGCTCTTAAAATCCACAAAGCCCTCTTTGCCAGGCTGGATGTCAAACCTCACACTACAAAACAACAATGATTCAGTATATGTATAATGCATGCTTTTTAAATACAATAAACAATATATCTCTGAGAGCAGGACTGAATATCCAAAGGCAATTCAAGTAAAAGTATATCTCACCTCCCTTGTACAACTTTGATAAGGCTGTGGTTTTTTGTCACTACACAGATTTTTGTCAATGCCTCAAATAGATAGCTGCACTGCAAGACCAGGTCCCCCTAAAAGTAGAATATTTAATGTAATCCTATATATTTCAATGGCAGGTTATTGTATTCAATTTCTGTTAGTACAAAGGAACTTACTATACATGTATTTCTTCTTTGCTTTGATGTATGTAAACAAAAGTTTTTTTCCCCCAATTTACCACATGACAGTCATTTAATACAGTTACTCCCTCACAAAGATATTTGTTCACCTACTTTTTGCTTTGTGTCATCACATGTGACATGGAGAATCAGGAAGTCGTCACTTAAATTGCTGACAGACACCCCTGCAAATAAGCAAATATATCTTATGTAACCAAAGTTATTGTATGGCATAATATGGAACTTGACTATTTAGTAATGGTATGTTACAAGAGTTTAGAAAAAAGTTAAAATATAAAAATAACACTATGAAAAATTACCTATTCTGAACCAAACAAATTACTATATCAAGAGGTATGTTTTGCCAACTGCTTTTAATGAAATAGGACCATTTCTAGTAGTTATATTTATATTCAAATGCATAGACTATATTAAAAAACTATATTTAAATTAAAAATGTCACAATCATAGACTTTTAATTATTGGGATTTACCTTTAAGGGAGCTGTAATTCACCCTCTGTTTAATTTTGGCCTCCTCCACCAGATACGCAGCAGCCTGGGTGAAGATCAGCTGTCTGAAACGTGGCCGAAAGCCATTCCTGTCATACTTAATCACTGGAACACTGTACTGCATAGAGGGAGATATCACAATTAGTTCCCCTGCCCATGATATAAACATTTGTCTGACTGAAAAAAAAGCCCAGAAATGTGTACATACATGCATATGCATACAGTTTTATGTACCTCAATGCCCTCAGGACAAAGCAGCTGTGAGACTTTCATGTTTATGTCCTGTTCATCTGAAGGCAATAAACATAGAAAAGAGCAAAGTGTAGTAATGTTTATTCATAAGGAATAACCTGATCTTTGCATTTACAGATTGAAAGGTTTACAGCAGCAGCAGTATATCAAAAAAATCATAAAAACGTACTTATCCTAGTGTCAGCGAAGGGTTGGCATACGCTCTGAGGGTAGTTCTCTTTTCTGCCTTTGAATATGTCACTGGTCAGTGCTTTGATTTGCAGCTGAAAATGAAATGGAACTCTAAATGGATTCCAGCCAGAGAATAAAATATGAAAATAAATGTTCAGATAAATGAGAGGTGAAAATGACAATTTTACCTGCACCTTCCGCTGTGCACTGATCCCTCGAACATACTTACGTACGAGGAGACGCGTGTGCAAATTACGCAGGAGCACTGAGGCCTATAGATTCATTTATGACAATATAAAGTTTCATTAGAGTGAAACCATGAATCTCAACAATAACTTTGCAGTATTTCAATGATAATGGCTCCAATAATGTATGGACTACCTCTTGCATTATTGGTGGAGGAGTCAGCCAGGTAGTTTTGTCTAATACCGATTTTGGCAGATTCTCTTTGAGTCGAGTGAGGTAGCTCTGTCTGACAAAGGCCAGATATTCAGAGTTGTCCATGCTTACTGGCTGATTCCTGTTCATGAAGCCCTTAATAAACCTGCAGGATTGGGGGAAAAAATATCTTACAGCTCAAACATCATAAAATTTGATTATATTATTCTAAATATTTATAAACATTACTGTTCAAAAATCAGTAAGATTTTTTTTTAATGTGCATTCATTTGATCCAAATTAACTTTAAAATAATTTGAATAAATACTTATTCATATGAAATAAATTGATTCTGATTCTGATTATTCATGTGATGGCAAAGCTGAATTTTTAGCAGTGTTTACTGGTCCGTATACTGGTCCATATTATCAGTGTTGAAAACAGTTGTGCAGCTTAATATTTTTTTTGTGAAAACCATGATACATTTCCACATACATGTAAGTTCAAGAGAACAGCAATTTATTTGAAACAGAAATCTTTTGTAACATTATAAATGTCTTTACTGCCTTGCTGAATAAAAGTATTCAATTCCTTCAAAACTAAATCCTACTGATCCCAAACAGTAGTGTACATTTAAATAAAATCATATATTTATATTTAGATCAATAAAACTTTAATTTGACTTTCATTCAGTGCCTGTATAGAAAGCTTTTCCAACATTACTTTGGTCACGTAAAAGCAGAACTAACTGACAGGAAGGATCTGACATGATAATTGTCTCACTTCTTGATGACTTTAACAGCCCAGGCTCTTCTTTCCCTCTCTTTTCTGGCCTGAAGGCCCCGCCAACATGTTTCAATCTTGGTAGCTGTTAAAAATGAATTAAAAGTGATGTTATGTACAGGGCCGTCGCTAGAGGGGAGAAAGATGGTGATGATTCTTGTGACCCCTGGCTTTCAGGTGGGCCCCCCGAAATTTCAAGCGAGCCCTGGTTATGTATACAAGTGTATTGTTTTTTTAAACAAGAAAGGTTCAATACCTGCTTCTCTCTGCCTCAGGTAGTCTCCTTTAACCCTATAGCCTTTGTATTTGGCCTGAATTCTTGTGGCTGTAACAAAAAAGATTTGAGATGCCAACCAATCAGGTCAAAGCTGGCATTGCAAGAATAATCGCTGGACCTTCAGGGGATCCCAGTCTTCTTTTGTCAGATGTTGCTGGTGCCTTACCCAGTTCATGCTTGCAGACCTCAAATGCATCTTCAGTGGCAAAAAGAGTCCTGGGATGGCGAATGAAGATTTTTGTTCTTGAGAAATTAGAGGGGAAACAAATATTTTATAAAACATCAGGAGGCAACAGATATTTTGAGGTCCTAGAAGAACAACACAGTATCATAGCAGTAGCCTGGTACAGTTTGTACCTTCCCATCTTGTACTCGTTTGGTTTGTAGCCAAGGTGTTTGATGAGCCGCTGCACTCCCTCTGCTGGTGTCCCCTTCCAGTGTGGCCATGTGTCAGGACATAGAGCCTTATATCTGCAAAGAAATCAAGAGGTTTGTCAGACGGTTGCAGGGTGAGAAGGTGAGAAGTGAGAACAAGCATCTGATACAAAAGACAAAGGAACAAAAAATGTCTGCCAAATGCTTGGAGGTGAATAAGATCATTGAAGCTGCATTGTTGGAAACACACACAACGCAAATGCACCTTTTCAGGAAGACTTCGTATCTTCTCCTATAAGCAAACCCAGCACGCCTGACTCTCAGGTGCTCCATTAACCCCAGGTACTTGACTTGATGTCTCACCATGACATCATCAAAGTGATCTGAGGTTAGGCGAGTAAGAGAAAGGTCACTGGCACCGTCTTGTAAAACATTCAGCAGACAAAACCACCAACACAAGGTGTGAAGTGAAAGGCTCACCTGGCTGCTTGCAGTGGTTGGGTTTCAGGCACCGCACATACCATGGCTCCTTGGTCATGAGGATTTCAGTGAGGCCTGCGAGGCTGTTCTTAAACTGGGTGGCTACCTGTTCACAAAAACCTGGTCAACAATGTCTTTTTGATTCCTGTACATTAAAGTGCTGCCACAGCTTAAATACAGTTAAAGCTGGAAATAATGTCATACATACTCCCTAGTCAAACAATCTGCAGTTTTGTTTCTTATAGCCAGAATATCAAGCTTGTTTTAATTATCTATGTAAACATCTTTCACTGTACCGTCTCAGGTCTTTTCTTGCCGTCAGGTTCAATAGCATGGAAGCAATGCTGGATAATACTGTTCTTAGACTGTCGCATGACCTTAAACAATAACAAATAACTTTTATCTTTAGGTCTATTTCATAGTCATTATTTTTTCAGAGAATACAAGCTGTGGTGAAACCTCTTACCTCTTTAATGTTCCTGTACAGAAGATCATTATTTTTGTCAAGAAATCCTGACATGAGGAAATCAAAGAGGTCAAGATAAATAAAGAAATGTAATAATAAATAAAGAAATTTTAGTCTTAAAACAGTTTGCATTGAGTAACTTACCAACAACTGAGTAAGTAACTTCTCCGGCATAGTGTAGGAGTCGAAAATCCCCTCGTTCCAAGGTCTTGCGTGTTTTCTGGTCAGCCAATTTGTGCCTAAGAATTAAAGACAGTAAATTGGATTAATTAATGAATACAGTACCTTACAATGAATACAATGCCTTTGCAGCAGTACAAATTCTACTGTACCATGGCACTTTGAAGGTTTTAGCTGTTGTTTAAATTAAATTTAATTTAAACAACATTTGAAGGTTTTAGATGTTGTTTCAATTTTAATTATTGCCATATCAGTTTCACAGGTTATTACATGGCAGGTACAGATTCAACATTCAACAAGTCAAGTCACCTTTATACAATACAGATTGTTTCAAAGCAGCTTCACAGTAATAAACAAGAAACGATACAAATTCCAATTTTGCTGTAAAGCAGTTCTAAACAGACAATAGTGTCATTATTCAACTCAATTCAGTTCACTGTTGGTTCAGTTCAGTAGCTGTGTGAATGTTGCAAAATTTGTCAGTTATGAAAAAAATTTGATTCTCTACACAAGACAATAGTCATTATTTAAGTTTTGTTCTGATCAAATTGTGTCAGTGCAGTCAAATTGACAATATTACTGAATATTAAGTTAAGTCTTTTAAATCCCATCTAAGCAAGCAAAAGGTGGCAGTGGCAAGGAACCCAGACTCCATCTGGTGACAGAAATGTAGGAAAAAACCTTGGGAGGAAGAAATCAACCAACCAACCAACCAACCAACAAACAATACAATAAAAACACACATTTGCTAAAATTCAACTTAGAAAAAAAGACTAAACAATTTTCTCTATAAAAGATTCTTTAAATGCACTTGTGATTTAAAAAAAACAAACAAAAGTAAAAAAAAAAAAAAAAAAAAAGGGTAAAAAGTAAAAGGTTTTCTGGTCCATCAAGTCCTTCAAAGTTTGTCCTGATAAAAATTGTTGCCTCATGACATTAAAATTTGGGCAGACCAAAAACATGTTTTACAGAAGTCAGTGCTACAATATTGTCCTTCACCCTTCAATAAATACACATTAGTCAGTTTAGTATGGGCTATACAACACCTTGTATACACAATTTGGTCACGTCTGTATTTGAAAAGGTAAATGCGTATTTTTCCCACCATGAGAAAAGGTTTTAGCTAAGGCATTTGATTGTAATATCTATATAAAAGCAAGTGATCTGTATGTAGGATCTACAAAATTAGCTATATTTTTAGGAATTTAATTTAATGCAAGGGTGTACAATCCTGGAAGGCCGCCTTCCAGCAGAGTTTGACTCCAACACATCTGCTTGGATGTTTCTAGGGATCCTGAAGACCTTGATTAGCTGCTTCATGTGTGTTTAATTAGAGCTAGAGCTAAACTCTGGAAGGTGAAGCTAAACCCAGGAACAGGATTGGACACCCCTGTTTTAATGCCTACAGAATAAAATGAATAAAATCACCCAAGTACTACAGTATATGATAGCATTTAAATACTGTCAGTTTAAATGGAATTTAAAGGGTTTACCCACGTGACAAAATGAGGGTGACCGCACATCTTCTCCTCTAGCTTCTCCAGGAATGTAAAATCTGTGGCTTCTCCAGGACGCAGGCATTCTTCATCCTTTAATGTGGGATACATGACATAAAGACTGTGACTTAACCATGTCATAACATGCATGTCAGCTTGAATTCATTCTACTCACCAGTACTGATATGATGCCTCTATGTTTCTCCTCCACCAGGTCACAGATGATCTTATTGTTGAAGTATGGCACTGGCTCCCACTGAAATATGTCAACATGGGGGGAAAAAAGTTCAATGAAAACATGGCAAAGCACAGAACGTGAGGCGGATCTGTGTCACAAAGCATTTACATAACATTACTATCTGTAAATATCTGAAAAGGTCATGTTGAAACAAATGTTGTATGTACCTCAATTCCCTCCATCTCGTACTCCTCTTGCTCTGATTTGAGCGTGAGCTGGATGAAAAGCTGCTGAAGCTTTTCATTGCAGAAGTTTATACAGAACTGTTCAAAACTGAGGAGCAAAGCAACAGTAATCATACACGTTAAACATCAATCCATCAAAATATATATCTAGTACTTTAAAAACATAAGACAATGCAATAGCAATAATGTCATCAGTGTAGCGTGTTTCTACTTTACAGTAATGGCCTATTTATTTGTGTCTAGAGGGCTTGTTCTGAAACCATATTGATAAGAAGGTTACTAATTGGTTTTAACTAATTAACCCATTTTAAGAGCTTTCTTGAAGGAAACCGTGACAATAAATGCAAGCTGTGAATGTGTATGATTGCAATGCTTCAGTGTCACCTGTTCACATCAAACACCTCAAATCCATAGATGTCAAGCAGTCCAATCACTGTCTTTCTTGTTGAATCCTGCATTGATAGTATAAATAGATTGATAACCTAATAATCTATTGACTAATTCATGTATTTTTATAAACCACTATAAAAAGCAGAATTTGTAAACCATGCATACCTTATTTGCCAATGATTCATTAATTTTATTAACGAGCCATGAGAATGTGCGGCCATAGATGGCTTTGGCTAGTGCATCCCTGGCATACTTTGCATGTTCAGCGGTAAAAGGGCTTAGAACCTGAAAATGATAAATACTACATAATCATGCATTTTCGAAGTACAGAAATATATCACCTCTTGATAGAAATAACATCACAACATTTATTTCCATCAAGAGGTGCATAAATTTTTGGTCAAGCTCTTGTATTGACAATGCAAGAGTCAAGCACTCTGTAAAGTCTAATCCAGCACATCCCAAAGACTTTCAATGAATTTAAGGTCTGGACTCAGAGGTGTCAATCCATGTTAAAATTAGAGATGCACCGATGTATCGGCTAACAATCGGTATCGGCCGATATAAGCCATTATTATCACCATCGGCCGATTGTTTAAAAACTGCCGATGGTCAGGGCCCATTATATCCTGTCAATCAAAAGGGTGCGGAAAGAAGAAAATCACTCTTGTGTTGAATTTTAACGCATTAACAGTTTAAAAATAGTGCCGTTAAACCAGGCTCTTTTTGACCCTATGAATCACCCATAGTTCAAGCCAGGGTTGCCAGGTCTGCGTTTTTTTCCCCCTACATATTATTTGTAGCGCCTTCCATCCAATAATCGCAAAAAGATTTGTGCTTTATTACTTCTGATAAGAAATAAAGTTTCAGTTTTCAAATTCTGTCCATTTTATCATGAAATTCAAACAATAAATGGCGTTTTGACGCTCGTGTCAGATCGCTGTAATGCCTCAGTTCAGGCGGCAGCTCGGAGCGCGAGTCTTTTCTTCCTCTTCAATACAAGTTATATTTCGAAAAACATGAATGAACATCAAAGGTATGTTGAAATATATTGTACAACTTACCAGAATGTATCATGTCTCATGTAATCACTTTATTTGTGTTTCAACCGCGGAAAGACGTCAATAAAACAGCTTGTGAACAATATGTCACATCATGTCACTTTTACCTCAGGAATGTTTTCCAATGTTCACACTTCCTTAGCTATCGATATATAAAAACACTAGAGAGGAGCTTATTTACTGTTAATTATATGTTTGTGCAAATTTGCCATGAAGACAAGTGCTTATGAAAACTACCTTATGTGATACTTAGTTTTATTCATTTCGGTTTTTATTTAAGTGTAATTATTATATCTGAAAATAAACAGCAGCTGAATATAATACTTCTGCTGTTAATTTTAACCTCTAATATTGTAGTGTACCAAATAAGAGGGTTCCCTGTATATAATTCGTAACCTTATTTGGGAGAGATTTTTTTTTTCCTTAAGAAAAATAAAACTATCGGTATCGGCCGATATCATTCTGAATAATCGGCTATCGTATCGGCAGAGAAATTTAGTATCGGTGCATCTCTAGTGAAAACGATTCTCCCAACCACAATTTGGGCCTGATGAATCTTGGCTTTGTCATCCTGGAATATGGCCATGATGTGTCTTGATTTACTTGGTATAGGTAAAAGATCTAAAGTGGACGAGTACTAATACATAGGCAGTACTAATAAGTCAATGTTCAGAATCCTGCTTTCATCACCTCTTCTGCTTTGGCTTCAATCTTCCTGTGAGTTAAACCCTCCTGTAACATGTTTGAGGGTATGCCTAATAACTGAGAAGAACATGAATAAAGAAGAAATGAGTTGCAATAAAAAACAAAAAACAATAAAACAAAAGACAAAGAGGTCAATTTTGGCATTACAGTATAAACTATCATTTTTTTTAATGCATAATTATTCTAAAACTTGATAGATGTGACAGTGGAACATACCTTTGACAGCCAGTGTACTTCTGCACTGCTGTTTAATGTGGCATAACCCAGAGAACTGGCCTCAAAGTGAACATTCCCGAGATGAAGGACACTGGCAATGATCGCAAACAGATGCTAAAAGAAGACCAAAAGGTATTAAACAATGACCTCTCTTTCTAAAAATCAGCCTTCTACACTAACCCACCAGACAAAAACTCAAATCAACATGCTCTAAAAATCAGCATGCTCTAACTCAAATCACTCTGAGAGCATCTTACCTCTATATCTTTTTCACTGAACTCAATGATAGTAAGAGCTTTCTGTACGGTTTTCCAGTCGCTCTTGTCATTAATGGAGCTCACTTTGGCACATTCTCCCTGTCCAGAAAACAGATTTTGAACAATAAAATTATTATACTTTGTTTATGGCTCTGATAAGCCTATGCAGCTATTTTAATTTTAAAAATAGTTTGTTTCTTACCTGAATAAGATAGCGGTAGTTCTGACAGTTTCGCTCCAAACCAAGCCAGCGAAGAAGCTCATCCTCCCCTCCCTCAACTAACTGATAGAAGATGTGGAAGTTCCTCTCTCCACGATTTTGGTGGACCACCCTTGACTTTTCCAGTAAGTAGCTTAAGATGTGGCCACCGACAGCTGCTCCCTAAAAGAATAAGCATGTATTTACATTTGTAAGGAATGCTTTTCTGCTATTCTACTTCTGTCCGAATCTTACTTTACCTGATGGTCAAACTGTATGTCCATATACTTTCCAAATCGACTCGAGTTGTCATTTTTCAGGGTTTTGGCATTTCCAAAAGCCTGTAGAGATAAAGCCCTCATTAATGTTCTCCTTTACTTTACATTGTGCTACACTTTGAGAATGTACACTGAGAATTTTCCATTGTTTTCAACTGATCATTTTAGACAAAAATTCTGACCTCCAGCACCGGATTGGAAAGAAGGAGCCGATCTCTCACGTTGTCCAGGAGTCTAGTGCTGGGACAGCTTACTGCATAGAACTGCAGGACTTTCTTACAGGCCTCTGTCTTACCAGCACCACTCTCACCAGAGATGAGGATGAAGTGGTTGTTGGTTTCACTAATCATTGTCCGGTAAACGTTATCAGCAAGTGCAAATCTGAGAGGTCAGAAAAATAAACTACATTTAAAACTGATCTTTAAAGAAGAATATAAGTAAGAAAAAAAAAAGAAGTTAGTAAAGTTTCAGAACAAACAGTAAGTGTGTGTGTGTGTGTGTGTGTGTGTGTGTGTGTGTGTGTGTGTGTGTGTGTGTGTGTGTGTGTGTGTGCCATTCAAAAGTTTGGGGTCGGTAAGATTTTTAAATGTTTTTTAAAAAAAGTTTTTTTTAAATAATTAATAATAATTTGAGATTATATTTTTTGAATATCTTTTGTAATTTTTAATCTTTACTGTCACTTTTGATCTATTTAATGTACCCTTGAGGAATAAAAGTATTAATGTGTTAATGTAATCTTACCCTAAACTTTTGAACAGTAATGTATATTTCCTGTGTATACATGCACACTTACATATGAGGAGGCAGCTCAAAAAAGTTGACTCCCATATAAATGTCCATTTGTTTCTTGGTATAGATACCCAACTCCTTATATGGATTAACTGACACTAGGAGGGTCCCGATGTAGGTCTAATAAAAATAAGAACATTTCAGAAAAAAGGACATTTCAGAAAAAGTCCAGTCCTTTGCCTCAGAGTATTGAGTTATGATCTGAGCTCATTAAAACAATAGAAATATGATGTTTTCAACTTTTAAAAATTTTGTTCTGGAATAATCTGCCAAAAAAATATAAACTCACGAGTTAAAGAAGGATCATAATGAAATATAACTGCCTCAGCAGTTTCGATTAGGAGGTTTATCCTTGTAAGGTGCCCTTGATAACCTTAAACAGCAAATTCTCCATGCTGAATCATCAGCAAAGTGAGTTTCCAGTTCTTGCAACAAGGCAAATTAGATATATAGAGAACATTTTCACTTAGTAGGCTACCTGCTGTGTGCAGTGACCTGTGTTCAGCATGAGAGTCCACATTATTCTCTCCCCCATCTCAATAATGAAAGTAACAGTGATACTGGATATTGCATTGCCGTCCTTTATAACAGTCTATTCTAAGAGGTCACATGAGTCGGTGTAGGACTCACATATATGAGGTTCTCGTTGAACCGTTTTCTGAGGTTGTCCATAAATGCTGTCTCACTGGTGTAGGCGTCCAGGAGAACAAAGTCCTGAATGCCCACCCTGTCCCGAGCCGTCAAAGACCCCTCCATCTCCTGCAGGATCCGCTGGCAGCGTTCCTCTAAACTCTGTTAATCACAGACAAGAAAAATAAAGAAACAGGTGTTGATCAGTGATTCCAATAAAAGGTTTATGTGTTTTACACATACAGTTGTACGTTCTTATTTCAAGAACAATAAACTGCATAATAATAAACCGATTTTTAAACTTTACTTTTTATTTTTATATGTCGCAAATATTCATGATTTTTCCTGTTTGACATTAAGAAATTAATTACCTTACCGTAGCTTAAAATGTTTTCACATTGTTTTCAGACTATAAGTTCACTGTAACAGTATTAGAAGTTGCTTGAAACAACTGCTTTGTATTTTAAAACTTAAAACACGTATTTGTTTGACCTAATTTATTATATTACCTAATTTATATTCTTCAGGATAATTACTAAATTAAAAAAAATTACTCAACAATAGTCTTTCAAAGATGTACACAAATGACATCACTGACTTTCCTTTACTCTGACTTTATTATTATCACCCTACATCCAGTAACATATCATTTCGGATGTGGCCTTGAACAAATCCTGTCAACAATATGCCATAAACCGTATGAGCCCAGCCTTACTTATCTAAACTAAAATGTTTTTAGATTAGAAAATGTTTTTGCACAGTCCATTAAAAGGAACGTTCATCAATCAACACTGATAATGGCAGGATCTACCTTGGTCAGGAAGGATATCGTTCATGTGTGTTGATAAAATCCTATGGCCTCCAAAAAACTTTTAGTCAATGGCTATATATACACACACATACATACATTTATTTATTTATATATATATATATATATATATATATATATATAAGGACCATGTTGGACCCCCTTTTGCATTTAGCACTGCCTTAATTCTTTGTGGCATTAATTCTTAATTCGTTCCACCACATCCCAAAGGTGCTCTGTTGGTTTGTGATCTTGTGACTGTGGAGGCCATTTAAATATAGTGAACTCATTATCATATTCAAGAAACAAGTTTGAGATGATTTGAGCTTTGTGACATGCCGTTGTGACACCCATCAGAAGATGGGTACACTTAGACATAAAGGGATGGACATGGTCAGCAACAATACTCAGGCAGGCTGTGGCATTTAAACAATGTTTAATTGGTACTAAGGGGCCCAAAGTGTGCCAAGAAAACATCCCCCACACCATTACAGCACCACCGCCAGCCTGAACCGTTGATACAAGGCAGGATGGATCCATGCTTTCATGTTGTTTACGCCAAATTCTGACCCTACCATCTGAATGTCGCAGTAGAAATCGAGACTCATCAGACCTCATAAAGTCCTTCTATTGTCCAATGTTGGTGAGCCTGTGCGAATCGCAAACTCAGTTTCCTGGACTGGCACCCGGTGTGGTCTTCTGCTGCTATAGCCCGTCTGCTTCAAGGTTTGATGTGTTGTGCATTCAGAAATGCTCTTTTGCATATCACGGTTGTAACAAGTGTTTAGTTACTGTTGCCTTTCTATCAGCTCAAACCAATCTGGCCATTCTCCTCTGACCTCTGGCATCAAAAAGGCATTTTTGACCACAGAACTGCCACTCACTGGATATTTTCTCATTTTTCGGACCATGTTGTGCATGAAAATCCCAGTAGATCAGCAGTTTCTGAAATACTCAGAGCAGCCCTTCTGGCACCAACAACCATGCCACATTCAAAATCACTTAAATCACCTTTCTTCGCATTCTGATGCTCAGTTTGAACTTCAGCAGATCGTCTTGATCACTTCTACATGACTAAATGCATTGAGTTGCTTCCATGAACAGGTGTGCCTAATAAAAGTGTACTTACCATATTCGTTACCTTATTAAAAAATTTAATGTAAAATATTATCAAATTTATGTTTTTTGGAAATAAAACCTATAAATTACATATAATTTATGGTGAAAACAAATTTAATGAGATATTTTTTACAGTGTACAAATACTGCAAATATTAACTATATTCAAAGGCTAAATAATTTATGTTTTGAAAAGAGAAACACTACATTTTATTTGTTGCGACAGTGTGATTCTCGATATGACACTATTCCTGAATCATTTTACTCCTATACTGTAAACACCATTAAAATAACTGAGACACATTTACACAGTTTATTTTATGAGAGACACATCACAGTCAGCTGTATTGTACTCAGGATTCACTTCAGGAATATGTTTAAATCTACATCTGCGTAATAATTTACACAAACAATATGTGTGCATTTTTTGGGTTCTCTCGTATTACAGGCCTATCTTAGACATCACAACAGTTTTTTGACAATGTATCTAAATAATAATGTGAAAGATAACACAAAGTTAACACAAAGTAAAATAAAAGTGAGAACCCTTACCTTCAGTGCAGTGATTGTTTCTCTGTGTACTGATGAGGGAACTGTGTGATCGTATCCAGTTTTGTAAAGAGCATCTGCGATTATTATAAGTACAACAGGAAACAATGTCATATCACACTCACCACTTCCACCATGGGAAGTCATTAATAATAAGTTTGCTAAGGAAGCGGGGATCTGTGTGTATGTGTGTGTCAAGAAACATCTGTCTAAAACAGAAATCGTTATGGATTTATTGTCTCGCATCCTAAAAAGCTCTGCTCAGCATAGGTTTGTCCTATCTAAACCGGAGGGCAAATCTATTTCTATCTGAGATTACACGGTTCCTCTCCATTCCTGTCATGGAATGGAATTTGGGCCAAGGTCACGGACATACAAAAAATAAATGAACCATTCCTGTCTGGTGCTACTGATGCTTGATTTACCTCTAAGAACAGATGGAACACACACATCTCTTTCTTTTTGTCTCTCTCTTTCTCCCTCTCTCTCTCTCTCTCTCACACACACACACACACACACACACAAATGTCAGTAATAATATCATTTTTGAAGTCCAGTTGAAACCAAAAGATGTGCACAGCAGCAAGTTTAATTTTCTAAATTGTCCAGTGATTATTTTAAACAGATTTTGATTGCTAGTAAAAAAAATAAAATAAAAGGTTACACTATATTTCAATAGTCCACTTAGACATTCTACTAACTATAAGTAACTTTACAACATGTCAACCAACTCTCATTAGAGTATTAATAGACTGTTCGGTTGGGGTTAGTGTTAGTAGAATTAGTTGACATGTGCTTGCAAAGTTACTTATAGAATCATTAGAGTGTCTGTTTTTGTTTTTATCTATATTACTTATAGATAGTAGAATGTCTAAAGTGGACTGTTTGTTACCAAATAAAGATCGCTAAGTAAGCTGTCAGTCTATTGTGTACCACAAAAGCAAAAGTGCAGAGACTCGGAAATGTTCTGAAAGATAAAGCTGGCATCACACTTGAGTCCTGTCTATCAGCTGGCAAAGAGCACTCAAACTAGAGCCAAGAGGGGATGCCAAGCTTCTGGCAGTCTGTCAGTGTTCCTCTCTTATTACACACAGCATGTCATGTATTGCATCCGTTTAAAAGACAATCATCATTTCTTTCTTGGTACCAATAACCAACTGAAAGACTCTTACTATAAAATTACTAGGTTGCAACGTGAATATTTATATACGCATATAAATGATACAATATGATATATATCATAATAATTTAATATAATAATATAGCCTAAACACTATACTATAGTAGTGTATATCTAGTGTATTCACATATTATTTTTCATTGGGTACAGATTTAGCTTGCTGATATTTTCCTCCTAATCACACAACTGATCATGTCTGAATTAGGGCTGTTATTGATAAACAATATCATATGGATTAATTTAACAGCTTAGCACATAGCAGAAATAAACGCGACAACAGCCTGTCAGTGCATGTTGCTAATAAGTTATTTCTGCGGGTCTCTTTGTGAATTAATGGCGCGGTTTCGTCTGATACACAAACACACATGTGATGCATAGTGTTTTCAGCGTCTGCAGTCTCAATTATGAGGATATGAACACACTTTATCTCCAGAGCTGCTCTGAGAGCCTCTTTGTTTCACCGTTTCACTTGAGAAAAACTGAAAAATACACACTGAAACTGAAACTAAAACAGTCAAAATAAAAGTTTGGTTTAACTTCAAGAAATTATTATAGAGTATCACTACTGTATAGCCTACTAAAATGTACTTCTCAAAGTAATAATATTATTTCTAACGAATCACTAAGAAAGCTGTCAGTCCATTGTGTACCACAAAAGCAAAAGTGAAAAGACAAGGAAATGACACACATTCTGTCACACATTCTTAAAAATGATTTCATGGGGCCCTAAATTAAAAGACAGGCATATAGCTCTCTGTGGAGTTTAATTGTGAACAAACTAGTTTACATATTTACATTTAGATCTAACAAATATGTGGAAAGCATTTCCTTCCCTATTAATGGTAAATTAATATCGTGATAAATATCAGTATCGTATGATCTGGAAAAAATATTGTTATAATATTTTTGGCCATATCACCCAACCATAGTCTGAATTGGAAGAAAAAAAAGAAGAAAAAAAAAACCCTACAGTTTAATTTCCATGATGACTTAGATTTCCACTTTGGTGTCAATGTTATTAGATACATCCTGTTGTATTTCAGTGTGAGTCACTGAGACATTAAAGCTGATTTTGAGTTGAAGGAAAGTCTATCTGGCTAACTGACCATCATCTGAGAGGCCATGCTATTGTCCCAAAACTCCAGTATGTCACAGGATCCCAGTGCTCAGCTCACAATATGGCTTGAGACTTCGGAAAAAGCTAACACTAATCTTTGGTCACTGACCCACATTCTTCACTACACAAAGTCTTGACAAATATTTGCAGCTGAATTACCTTCTTGAACCTATTTACACAGTTTAATTGGATTTCTCTGTTTTCTGGATTTTCTAAATTTTTTATTTATTTATTTATTTTTTAAGTATGAGGGAGAACTCTATTCTCCCAGCCCCCGCCCCCAAATAATTTAAATTAGCATTTTTTAAAAAAAAAATATTTTTCTGTGCATTCTCACTGTCATCTGCAGTCACGTTTTGAGACACATTTGCATAAAATATTAAAAGTGTAATGTAAAAAATACAAAGAGTATTAGTGATTGTGTAGTATTGTGTGTATTATTAACTTAGCATTCCAATATTCTTGTCATATGATCTAATTTTCTGTTAATTATCTGATAAGAACAATCTTAAGACAAACATTTGTAATACACACAATACTAATTAATCTTATAGGTCAAAAAAAACAAAAAAAAAACAAGCATTGCTACAAGCATTTAAATTTTACACATTTTAAACACATTATTTCAGCTGCTCTCTCAGCAGACACATGAAATATTCCTGAATTACCTCATTATCCATTGCTTTTTCCAGAATAGATGAAACTTTATTCTCCTAGTATTAGTCCAGTGTTCAGTTTAAAGGGCCTTCAGTGCCCAGTTTGCCCTGGCATGATGGAAACTCAGACCAGAAGAAGACACATCTAGAGTGATCCACTTCACATTCAGTCCTGATCAGTTCTGCTCGTTTTGTTTCTTTCTCACCGTTCTTCTCTTTCTCTATCTCACATTTCTATCCATGGTGAAGAGCTCTTGTGACATTATTTCACTTTAAGCACCACTACTAAACTCAGCTCTTGGTCTGCTCCAAGATGCTGAATGATTCATGGAGGGGCAGCAAGAGAAGATCTCATTCAGCGCCTCTCCTTAGCGGCCGCTGCCCCACCATGTGTAACACAAGGCTGTGGAAACCTGAGCTAGCACCCTACTCCCTCCCCTCCTACCTGCCTTCTTCTGCACAAAATTACATCGTTGGAGTCTAGTTACTGATCTTTGATTAGGTGGATCCGTTTTCTGCTAATTACTACCCACTCACCAACACGTGGCCCGTGGCTCATAGCCCATTTGGTGTAAAATTGCCTCTGTTTTATTTTTACAAACTGATAGATGTGTAATCCCTCCGACTGCTAAGACGGTCATTTGAGGTTCTGATGGAACCTGAGTCAGCGGATGTTTACCTCATTACTGTAAAAGTGTGTAAGTACTAGCCTTCCTCAGGTAATGTATGGTTCAGATGCCCTACTTAATTCACTAGTGCATTTTTAGTTTCATGTCTTGAGATATACATTCCCCCCCAAAATCATGACAGTCCAGCACATGAGTAGCTAATCCAATCACATGTGAATAAATGCAAATATTCCATAAAAACACCCATCAAAGACAGTGAGAGTGGTCAGAAACCCCGCTCCCCCAACACCATTGGCCTAGGGTACCATCAATGCCAATGGATCAGAGCACTGTCAATCACTGACATAAGGATTGTTCGAGATGCATCGGCACTGCGCAGACCGATCGGCGTATGACATCAAAGTACTTTGCTGTACTTTGATGTCATACGCCGATTGGTCTGTGCTGCGCCGATGCATCTCGAACAAGCTCTTCACTTGTTTCATTACTGATGATTCAGTGTTTTTGAACAAATCTCTTGAATCATTGATTCAATGACAAATAAATTTAGATGTTTAGATGTTACATTTATAGCCCATAATTCACACATGTTGTTGTTGTTTTTGTTTTTTATAGACACCAAATGACTGGCCAGACCTGTGGACAGCCAAACAAATCCAATAACCCCTGGTTAGGATACAAAAACAAAAAACTGGGTAAGTTTAGGCAGATTATGCATTGGGTTGAGAAAGTGTATCACTGTGGTTTCCATGAATATGTTGTAAAATGTATATTTTTTGTTCATTATATTTAACTGAATATTGTTTTTTTAACATTGTTTTGAATATATTGATTAATTCTTTGAATGATGATGATATTTTAATGTTTGTTCTATGGCTAATATTAATTAATATTAACCTTCTGTGGCTAATATTAATTTCATAATCATCCTTACTCCATAAAGTCAAGCAGCAGAAGTTAAGTGACAATGTGCAAATACTACTGGCCCTTCTTTTCAAGTACAGGTCTCTGCAGGACATTAATGATTGATGGGCAAGGGCATAAACAGAGGGGCGTTTTTGAGAGCGTTACCTGATTTACCCACGTCAGAGTGTGGGTAGGGTTTAGGGGGTGCTGTCGGGTGAAGGGGATCATTTTCATTGCATGATATATAAACACCCACCAGTTTGAAAACACCCACAAATACAGAAACGCCCACTTTTGTTCAGCAGAGACCTCATACTCCTCCTTTTTGGGGTGAACTAAACATGTAAGACTAGTCTTACACGTCACTGTTTATAACACAGGGCGTTCATCCTTTGCTGGGCCGCTTTAAAAAAAAAAATTGGGTGCATAAATTAATAGTATACCCACTTCTTCAGGCACCACTACACCACTGATCGGATTCATTCAATAGGGTGGCAGCAATCTTTTTTAAAATTTAATTCAGGATTATGTTACTCTTGATAAATATTTGAATAATTATAGTATTTACTGTATTCACACCTTGTATTAATGATGCATGCTGCCACTATTTTTACATTGACATATTACATTGATGTGTGAATAATATTTTTTTAATTCATGTTTTATTTAACAAAGATTACATTCCAAATTAAATTATCCAAGCTTTCTGTCAGTACAACATTAGCATCCAAGGTCTGCCTCAATCCCTACCAGCTTTTAAAATTGGTCTGCACAGTAGCGTCGCTACAAGTAGTGACGTTACTAGTTTAACTAACGTTACATTTCGCAATAGCGTCTTGGTAGCGTCGCTGTTTTCTGAATCAAAAAGCTTTTCAGTAGCTAAGCTCTTTTGATGATCAAGTAGTGCGGCCGGTAGCGTCCACACAAGCTACATTTCCCCAAGCATTTCTGAAGCTCAAGCACAAATCGGAAATACAACTGCTGGACCACTGATCCTGGATCAGTAAGTGACGCCACCGCTATACACGGACCTGTATGTGAAACTGTCAGTCGCCACATGGCCGGTAAAATTTTTTTAATTCTGACAATGCAGTGTTGTGAAAACATGAACGACGCTCTGTACAGTTGACGGTCAGTGCTTCATAATCACGAATGTTTAAGCCTTTCCACTGTAAATATGTAAGAACACGCAAAAGTGAATTCATTAGGCCTACTCACGCGCTATGTGGGAAGTTCAACATCCCAAACATCCGAAGCGCGCAATACGAAGTTGAACTCTCTTTCATGCCTTCCTGTGCTTGAAAAAACAAATTCACACAAAATTAAGGCAAAAAAAATGCCCGTCTCAGCGAGTAAACATGGTCAGTTATGTCTTAAGTTGAGAAAAAAAAAATGCATGATCCATGCGGGCATTCGGTCTTAAAGTGACAGCATCCTAATAATCCTGCTGCTGTGCTGTCTGCCTTTTCAAAGGGTTAGTACACCCAAAAATGAAAATTCTGTCATTAGTTACTCACCCTCATGTTGTTTCACACCCATAAGATCTTTGTTCATCTTCGGAACACAAATTAAGATATTTTTTTGATGAAATCTGAGTTGTTGTTTTTTTTATCCTCCATAGACAGCAATTGAACCACCACTTTCAAGGTCCAGAAAGGTACTAAAGACATCATTAAAATAGTCCACGTGACTGTAGTGGTTCAAACTTAATTTTATAAAGCGATGAGAATGCTTTTTGTGTGCAAAAAAACAAAACAAAAATAACGACTTTATTCAACAATATCTTCTCTTCTGTGTCATTCTCCTACGCTGTTTACGTCCAGCGCTTCCAGGTTTTACATCTGAACACCGACTCATTATTGGGCGGCTGCTGCATCAGCATCACATGCATGCATCGTGCTGCTCGCATGAACAGCGTCAGCCAATACTGAGCCGGCGCTATGACAGAATTATTAGTAGAAATCATTTAATAGAAAAAAATTGTCTTGTGTATGCATTTAATGTGGTTAAATGTGTAAAATTGAATGTGTACACGTGTAAAAGATGAACCGACTTTTTATTGTTCCGAGGCAATATTTATCAAACTTCCCATTAATGTGTGATGTGTACCACACTTGGGCTAAATCATATTTACTTACGAAGCGCCATGTCATCTAAATGTTGCCTCTCGTGTGAATTCCAAATCAAAAGGATTTCCAGTGAAGTATTCCTGAAGCCTGGCTCTGCTTTTATTGGTTTGACATTGATTCCAAGCATGTTTCCTGATCATCTGCCAATTGGTCAGGCCAAAAGACAGCCTGCCCCCAAACTCACGCCATTGGCTGGGCTAATGTTGCTATATTGGGACAATTGGGAGCAACGTTTAATAGTATCACACACAGTGTTTGCTATTTCAAATTCTTAACGATCGGTATTTATCTGAAGCCTTGTGCAATGACTTTGCAGTAGCCAAGATTCCAAAGGTAAACTAACCATCCACAAAACATCTGATTACTAATCATTTAGCTTCTGATAACACTTGGCTTCAAAACAGGTCATTTTTAAATGAATAAAAGTAAAATAAATTAAAAATAAAAAGTCTTTCAGTTAGCGAATAAATACATCATTGTGTTAAAATGATCCATGAAATCATAGCATATAGCTTAAAGATCACCATGTTAATGTTCCTAGCCCTAATTAGTGTCCCCGACTACACCTTTGACCTAATTTAGTGGTGCACAATGGTAAAACAGATATCCTCTTGTAACTAAACACGACACACTTCAGATAAATAGGAACTAAACAGACCGTGATGGTAGATCCTCAAATATTACATGATGTTACAAGGTTTATAATGCAAACACTATAGGAAATGATTTAGTTGCCACAAAAAGATATTGCCTGCACAACCTCAAGAATAACTGTACATTTGTGAAATGTTAACATATGTATGCCATGCTGTATTCAGTAATGCATATATATATATATATATATATATATATATATATATATAGGTTAAGCTCAATATTCCAGTTTCAAGAAAATAAGCTTGAGCCTAAGCATTACTATGAGCAGTTATTAGATCTTACCTTAGAGTTCAGGCAGTACATGTTTTAAGGAAGACAAAATTCACGTCCTGTTTGGTTTGTTTCAATTGAGAGTCCCGGGAGAGAATGGGACAGTGCCAGTGGTGCAGAGAAGTGTACCGTACTGTATGTGCGTTGGTGTCCAGAGTTTTAAAAAAAAAAAAGACGAGGTCCAAGAAGAGTTGAAGTGGGACACTTCTTATTATGGCTGCATCACCTGAATTTATGGACATCCCACTATGAAACATGCTCTACATGGGCTGTCGTAGTGTCCTATTTTTCTTTTCTTTTTTTTAGTTTGCGACTGGCCTCATTCCCAAATGCTCAAGGCAGACTAGTGTTGTGATCTAAATATACATTGTGATTTCTTTTGTACAATTCAAAAGAAGCTATTAAATATCAGCTTTGCATTGTCATTTAAAAAAAATAAAAATCTAAATGACTAACTTTAATTTTTGGTCAGTACTTGAGGATTGTGTTTACACGTTTCTCTATGCTACTTCTATCTGTCCAAAATTATATTTTAAAATCACATTCACATTTTGGTTGTGTTTAATGAGTTTAATATTTTTCATATCTTAGTTTAAATATATTTAAAGGGGTGAGCTTCTAACATTATTTATATATATATATATATATATATATATATATATATTATTTATTTTATATATATATATATATATATATATATATATATACAGTAGTCAACATTTGAAGTGGATCAAAAAAGTTCATCATAGTTGTCCCAAGACAAGAACGGTATTGCATTTTGGTTTTAGGACAACTTTGAGGAAAGGTTTTGATCCACTTCAAATGTTGAGTAGCGTATATATACAGTGTGTATACAGTGTGTACACATATATATATATATATATATATATATATATATATATATACGGTCAAACCAAAAATTATTCAGACAGTAGATATAATTTATTATATTTTGTTACTAGTGGGTGTAGGACACTATAGTTCATTTATGTAAGTGAGGATAGCAAAATAAAGTAAACTGTGACATATTATACCCAAAAATTATTCATACTGTGGACTAACAGTAAAATTGATAAAAATTTGGGACCAAAAATTATTCAGACACTTTGACCTGACCATGTTTTGCTTAAGTGTTATCTGACATAATTAAGATTATTTTTTTCTGACACAGTTTAACTCTGAGATCTTGTCATATTTTATTACAATTTTTTTAAACTATAGTGAATAAACTGTATTAAAGGGATAGTTCACCCAAAAATGAAAATTTGATGTTTATCTGCTTACCCCCAGGGCATCCAAGATGTAGGTGACTTTGTTTCTTCAGTAGAACACAAGTGATGATTTTTAACTCCAACCTAGTCAGTCGTATAATGCATGTCAATGGTAACAAAATCTATCAGAGTAAAAAAAACATGCACAGACAAATCCAAATTAAACCCTGCGGCTCGTGACAACACATTGATGTCCTAAGACACGAAACGATCGGTTTGTGCGAGAAACCGAACAGTATTTATATCATTTTTATCTCTAATACACCACTATGTCCAACTGCCTTGAGCGCACGCACGGCATCCGGTGTGTGACGTGTGTACGCACCATCTTATTAATATATATAAGATGTTTGAAGACTTTCTTGGCCTTATTTGTTTCTCTGCTGTTCTCATATTGGTAGATCTTGATCTTCAGAATTCAAAGGGAGTGTAGTTCTTCAACTGGAATTTGACTGTTTAATTATGTGCGTCTACTAAAGTTTACTTAGGGTTAAAAAATCTATTTCTCTTTGGAAAACATGTGATTTTACTTTTGGAACCTGTCCTTATATTTAGGATGCCTTTGTGGCCTGTTCCAACCTTGGTGTGTCAGTAAATTTAGAAAAGTTTAGACAAATTGTGACCAAAGCAAAACAAAACTGAAATAAAATGAAATATCTTACATTCAGATCAATATTTCATGTCCATAAGAGCCATAATAAGTAGAATAACATATAGTTAGATTGTCAGTAATCGCAAAGTATACACTAACAGGTTAATCAAAAGATAGAGTTCAGTGTTCCTTGGGCATTCTGTGGTCTCTTCTCACATGATAAAATAATTAACACAAATTTTATTGTATAAAGTATCCCTATAATATTGGCATCTTGATTGCATCTCAGGTGAAGAAAGTGGACAAGAGAACCATTTGATATGTTTGTAATAACAAAGTCGCATCATAACGTAGACAGAGCCATGAAGATATAAACCACAATAGCTCGGTGCCCAGCCTCTTTGGCTTTCTCGCTCTTGATAGGTTGTTTATTCGCGCTGTCTGGTGCAGCAGTATTTGTTAGTCGAAAGATTCTGAGATTTCGGAGAAAAGACGTTTTCCCCAAAGCGTGAGCTAGCACGCAGTTTCTTGTTCCCTCCTCTCAGGGAACCAAGGTAACATCAAGTAACCTGAGACGTTCCCTTGGCAGATTTCTGTGCTGCGGCTACCTGGTCTTCACCATGTACCTTTGCGTGATTTTACAAGGTCAGTGTGGCTGCTTCCCATGAAGTGAGCTCTGCAGTCCTTCTGGAACAATCTTGATATTTTCAGGTTGGTGGCATTCCTCATGACTGTGTTCGTACGTGTCATCCATTAGTGCTTAAAGTCCATCATCTTAACCTTCTCTCAAAAAACTATTAGGGAAAAGGACACGACTTCAGTAAACACAAAATTATTTTGTGCAGTATTTTTTTTTATTCACTCACACGTTTGGATCAGAGGTCAAATGATTAAGAGTCATTCCCGTCATCCTCAGTGTCGCTCCCAGAGTCCTCGTTGTTGCTCACTGATGCACACTTTTGCTGATTGTCTATAATACTTACTTACCTTTATAATTAGTGTGGATCAGTGGCTATGGAAACATTTTGTCTGATGTGGGAGTTTGGATCTCCACAGCTTTTTTCTATGGCAGTGATTCTCAAACCTGTCCTGGAGTACCACCAGCCCTGGAAATTGTGTATGTCTCCTCCATCTATCACACCTGATTCAACTCATGAGCTCATTAGTAGAGACTGCTAGACCTGAAATGGGTGTGTCAGATATAGGGAGACAAAATGTGCAGGGCTGGTGGCACTTTCAGGATGTTGCTATTTTTTCCTCCACAGCTCTCTGATCTATAATGGGAAAATAATTCAACAAAGTGATGTTGGTATATGCATAACAAACTCCCATAAACAATTATTTTTGTGCATTATTTGTTTTTTCATTTGCTCACACCTTTGGATCAGAGGTCAAATGATTAAGAGTCATTCCCATCATCCTCAGTGTCGCTCCCAGAGTCCTCGTTGTTGCACAGTGATGCACACTTTTGCTGATTGTCTATGATACTTACTTACCTTTATAATAAGTGTGGATCAGTGGCTATGGAAACGTTTTGTCTGATGTGGAAGTTTGGATCTCCACAGCTTTTTTCTATGGGAATGCAAGAAATTATTTTGTTATTTGACTGGTTCGCATTCAGTCATCCTTTTTAACATCCAGTTATCAATGTAATTAGTAAACAAAGTCTCTAATCTATAGTGAGAAAATAATTCAACAAAGAGATGTTGGTATATGCAGAACAAACTCCAGTAAACACAAAATAATTTTGTGCATTATTTTTTTCATTTACTCACACCTTTGGATCAGAGTCATGATTAAGAGTCATTACCATCATCCTCAGTGTCGCTCCCAGAGTCTTCAGTGTTGCTCACTGATGCACACTTTTGCTGATTGTCTATAATACTTACTTACCTTTATAATCAGTGTGGATCAGTGGCTACAGAAATGTATTGTCCGATGTGGGAGTTTGGATCTCCACTGCTTTTTTCTAGCTTTTTTCCATTTTTCCATCGAAAAGCCAAGAAGCAATGGAAACACAGCTCAAGATAATGCAAAAACGCGAGACCCAGGGCAGTGGGAAATAGACAAATGTTAAAATAGTTACTTGAACTACTTTTAACTTGAACACCACGTTTTTAGAGACACTGCAAAAGAGATGGTCAAACACGTCCGTCTAGCCCCTAAAAAACAACACATTGTCATGTGCAATGAGGCTTCTTGGTAAAAGATCCAACGTTGATAGAATATTCTGCGCAATCTTCACTGTATCGCAAGAGGAGGTGGTCTTTTGTATCAAACACTGAGCTCCATGAGTTTATAGTATTTACTTTGTGACATCACACGGCTGAAAAAAAGACCGTTCGTTGCCCGTATCCAGTCAACCCATCTGTTACAAGCCGGTGCGACTTTCATGTATCTCGGATCCCTCCGCGGTCTTTCTCTCGCTCGCTCAATCTTTTCATTCAAACGCAAGGCAGAATAGCTAACGTGCGTCAAATGAATGAGCAAATAAATAAGTGTTCAGATGTACAACGAACCGGTAAGAGACAAATGCTGGATGTGACAGCTTATCCGCTTTATTTTTAACGTAAGAGCGGGCGCGGACATTTGTAAATTTAATTTGTCTGGCTCCCTGTGTCATCCGATGCGTTATTTTTTAGCTGTACAAAACAGCTCATTATGGTGCTTGTTATTGCAAACTGATATTTCTTACCAACCATATTATTAAGTATTGTCGTAATTATAGTTTTGCCGTTTACTGCACGTTGTCAGTCCAATAGTTAGCGGCACATTCACAGAAAATAGCTTGCAAAAATTAAGGTGGATAGAGGAAGACAACTTAGCCTGGTAACATGTGCATTAATATTTTAATTGATATAGTGTTCGTTTTGTTGCCAAGCCGATGTTTACTACTTTGCTACTGACTATTTTTTTCTTCGCAGAGGCTTTAAGACAATCTATAAGATAATGAAATATATTCAACTCAAATCAATATTTCATGTCAATGTATTTATTCATTTTTAAGTAACCGCGGAATAATATATTTTTAACCGGAATATAATTCCCTTTACGAGTCCTCACACTGTCGAGGTTTATTTACTGATAACGACCAGCTCACTTAGGCAAGAAACTTTTTTCTTCAAATGTTGACCATATCTTAACTTAGACCTTAACTAGATCATAAATTGAAAACAGCAATATTAAAATACCCACTATTCTCAAGCGAACACGTCACTATTCTCTTCTAGGTTTTAAAACTACAATCTAAAGAGCTACATTCACAGATGCAAAACTGCAGCGTTTCTTTCTTCTTCCACTAGATGGCTGTGCAACGACATGTAAATAAAACCTAAAAATAAAACTTTTAATTAGCTGAAAGTGGTGTTTTCATAATTTTAGGATACAATTGCACGTAAGTAAGTTCCAATAAAAATGCAGCAGACTTTAACATCTGTTCATACCAATTTACCATACCAGTTTACAATCTGCCATCATAAAGAACACATAGACCTCCTTGGCCTATACTAAAAATATTAAATGGACCTTACATGACCGCTTTCTCTTTTAAAAGATTTTAGGGTTTAATTTAGTCCAAAGACTATGTTTTAATTCAGTATAATGTCTATATGTGATTTGGATTTTCATGGAAGGTCATGTTGTAACCACTGAGATACTCAGAAGTACAAAGATATTTTGGCTATAAAATAAACTAATATTTGTTTTCTCCTTTTGGATTTTGTAAATACCATAATTGGTCATTAATATTACAGGCAGCAGCCATTGTACATTTCTGCCATCTTAGAATATTATCTTGGAGCGCATTAGAATTTTGCACAGCAATATTTATATCCTACGGGAAGAGATGTGTGATTTTCCTTAAAACAATGATTTGCAGAGCTCCAAAAACAGAGATTTGGACAACAACACCTACGCCCAGTCAGTTGATCTCACTTGAGGAGAAAAATTCTGCCTGTTCAATAGCAGCTGTCTCATTTTCTCTCCCATTGTTTCTTTCTCACGCTGTTCAGACTGAAAATGATGGATAAGCTCTTCAGAACAGACTCAGAATAACTTAATGCACTCAGAGCAAATACCAGTGAAACCTCAGAGTAAATACAAACAAACCCAGTAAATTGATAATAGTAGTGTGTACGACCACTCATGTGATCATAAGTTGCAGTCGTCATATCACAATATATAAATATTTACTTTGTTTTTTGTCCTAAGCTTTTTGGCATATCATTACCAAAATACCCAGGGAATTCTGGGCAAGTTTGGAAAAGGCTGGTTTAAATTTTAAAGTGGCATTTGTTTGGGTTTCTTTTTTCTTTTCAAATCATACACACACTGTTTAAGTTTCGTATTGGTTTATTTGACAACATCATGATATTCAAAGCTGAGTTATTAGTCTGTATGGAATTTTTTCATTTCTAAAGGCTCATAGGAATCATTTATCAGAGTAGCGATTAACTTAATGCACTCAGAGCATGAACCAGCATATACCAAAAAACCCAGCAAAATGATATTAGTAGCGTGTGCACCCACTCGTGTGATCATAAGTTGCAGACGCCATATCACAAATTCACAATATATAATATTGTGATGTTTTGTGGGGTTTTTCCTAAGCTATTTGGAATATCATTACCAAAATACTCAGGTTTGGAAAAGGCTGCTAAATTAAAAGTGCTCTTGCTCTTGCTCTCCTCTCCGACAGCGAGTTGTCTCATTCATATAGCATTTGCTTGAATAAGAGCATGATCATTATATTGTAAAGCTAGCCAAAGGATGATGGAGGAAAATGGATGGTGTGTTAATTGCATTAAATAATGTTAAACTGAAAAAAACTGAAAAAATAATTGCGTACATAAACAGCACTAATATATATATATATATATATATATATAACAATAAGTTTTTGTTTTTAACGTTTTAATTTGAAGCTGAAATATGTGGTCAGTCCATAAAATTACACTCCTTTTGTCCAATATGACTAATGAAATACATTAATTAACTGCATTCATTTATTGTCCAAATAATGTAATCATTTGCATTATAACAATTGGCATGATTATTAGAAGTTCAACCTCTCTACATGGCAGTTGTGACCCATTTGCAACATAATTGCAGTATAAAATGCAAAACATTTAACTGTAATGTAGAATATTTAATGTTCACAGCCTCTCTGTTTTACCAGAAATATTTATATTTTTAATAGTAATATAAAATAGTATGTTATTTCAGAGAGCTGTCCAATCAATCGGATTTTTTCCTGATGCTTTAAGTAGCATGTTAGTTTTAGAGAAGTGCCTACATCCAAAGAAGCCTAAATGTGCCGAGTATGGTGATGGATGTGAAGTCTCAAGGACATGATGACGTTTCTGGAAAAACAAAAACAAAACAGCCAGTCAGATATTCCTTTACTGCCTCGTAATGATTTTTAAAGGTGCAGTTTTCAGTAACCTGTGCCACTGTATAAATGCAATATTTACCGTTATTATTCATACCACAAGCAGAAGTGCACAGCGACAGGTAAAACAGTAACATTCAGCTGGTCATCAACATGGTCGTCCCATGTGATGACCCACTCCATGTAAAATAAAATCGTTTTTAATAAGTAAAAAAAATGCTGAGTGCACCTTTTATTCCTGATAAATATATTTACATTTCATAATTCTGTCTCTGTTAACTTACTCTGTCAATCACTCTGCCTTTCCTCTGAGCATACAAGCCCCAAAGCAGAAAGACCAGGCCATTGAGGTTCCTGCTGAGCCACAGGACCACAGCATCTGTGAAGAGCTCCCAGCCTTGACCCTCATGAGAGGTGGGTTGATGAGCCCTCACTGTCAACACAGAATTCAGCAGCAGAACACCTGACAATGGAAATAACATGTACATTAAACTTAATAAATCAGATAGCTTTCTTTACAAATAATGCTATAACAGGCTCGTAGTGTATGTTCAGAGGTTGGTAAGATTTTTAAATGTTTTTGAAAGAAGGCTGTTATTCTGACCAAGGCTGCATTTATATAATCACAAATACAATTAAAGCTGCAAGCAGCATTTACTGGGGTTCAAGCACTTTAAGGCCTTTAAGCACATGTGCGTAAAAAGGAATTGTTTTATTTAGCAAGCATGTCACCACTTAAATCACATAGGAACAGCTATGATATATGTTAAAACAAACACAGAGAAAGAAAAGCCTTAAACAATAATACTTGATGCACACTAAGCATGCTTACACACACACACACAAACAAACAAACACAGGCACATATTTTCTTGTAGATTCAGTATTTGAAATATATGATGAGTAACTATGTTTTCTGCAAATCTCTATAACACCACTTTCAGGTTTCATTTTACTCATTGTGTCACAACTGTTAAAACTAATACTCGAATGGAAATTAAGTTATGAATTTTGACAAAAAAGTGATAGTAAATGTTAAAATAGTGATTTTATAAAGTCTAAATATGAATTATAGAACAATATTTGTAAGTAGTATGACAACATAACTTAATAAACAGCAGGTGTCAGCAGAGGACCACTTATTGGCTCACTTTCATTTTAAAATGGTCTGTTTTGTGAATTTTTAATGACAAAACCTTGAAAGCCTATTAGTGGCCTTCTACTGCCATCTGGTGGCACAAAATGACAGTTTCAGGCAATTTACTAAGGAAAAACATGGTTTTTAAAGGTTTTTTGACAGTTATAACGCCACCTATTGCCCGATCTCCACCACTTTTTTTGGGTGTCCTCAGAGTGTGCCCATACATATGCGTATTAATTTTGGTGAAAATATCTCAGTTATAAATACTTATATATATATATATATATATATATATATATATGAGAGCATAAAAAATTACCCAAGGATGTCTTTGATTGGATTTTTTTTGCCATTTCCTATCAAAATTTTGACATTTGGGCTTTAACCCTTAGATAATCAACTTAGGTTCTGTGTTTCCTACGCTGGTTTCATCTCGATTGGACTATTGGTTTCGAAGATATTCGCAAAAGTTTTTTAAGGTCTAAATCACAATGTTGCACAAACCATAAGCCGAAACCTGGCAAGTCTGGTATCATGGACTCGGCAAGGTTTCAGGAGTCTAAGCACATGACTCCCGTGAAAATAAGTTGACCACACCCAAAGTTATACACATTTTCATCCAAAACCATTAAAAACATATGTTTTTTAAAGGTTTTTAACAGTTATAGTGCCACCTATGGTCCGATCTCCATAAAAATGGGCATGCTTCTTTAGAGTCAGATGCTGCATGTGCTCACCTATTTTCATGAAGTTCTGAGTTTTCGTTTAGCTTTATAGGCTTTCGGGTATATTTAGCCATGCCCACTTTCTAAATGACCCTGTTATAGCGACCCAAAGGGTAAAGTTCAAATTTTTTTGATAACTATTGATCTAGAGAGTCCAGAGAATTGTCCTGCACTGGTTTCATTCCGATCGGGCCAAAAACCTAGGACTAGTTCGCAAAAGTAGGTTTTTCACAAATTCGCGAATAATTAATGAACGATTTGATTGACAGCATTGGTTCTTGAGGCAAAGTTGTTCAGAATGTAGAGATTGATCCAATGATATGCATATTGTGTGGATCTGTTAAACACCACGTGATTACTGAGGTGTAAAAACTTGTTAGCACCAACTAGTGGCCGATTTCTTTCAAAATTCTTACAGACCTTTAGGCCCATGAGTCGAACATGCCCACGAGTTTCGTTCCGATCGGCCTCCCTTAACCTTGTCTAATAGGTGCTCAAATTTCATTGGCCGATGGCCATGTTTTTTGAGATACGCCAATGTCCTCATAGACTATCATGCCCCCTTGGACCAAGACACTGCATGCCAAATTTCAAGTCGATCGGACTAACGGTTGCATAGTTACAGTTAAATCTCATTTCATTCTTGAGTTATAGCCATTTTAGTAAAAGTGGCTCCGACAAACCGTACGTTTTGGCGCCCCTTAGCGACCGTGAATCAAAATTTCAACTTTTTTTTGATAATTATTGATATTCAGACTCCAGAGAATCTTTCTGCACTGGTTTGGTTCCGATCGGGCAAAAAACGTAGGACTAGTTCGCAAAAGTAGGTTTTGGACAAAATTCAAAATGGCAGAAATTTTTTCCAGGTGGAAATGAAATCGGAGATATAGGTTTTGTTCGTCTTTAACCAAGGATTACAATGATATAAGACACTTGAGTCAAACGGTCTATGAGTTATGAGCGATTTTGAACTTTTGATCGCTGTAGCGCCCCCTATTGGCCAATTGGGGTCATCTCTTGTGAGGTTCTCCCCAAATTGAGGACTATCATCTGGCCAAGTTTCAAGTCTCTAGGCCTTACGGTTTGGTCTGCACGATTCGTTTTACGGCGGAAGAAAAATAATAAAAATCCTTACAATTACAGTAGGGCTTCAGCACTTCATGCTTGAACCCCTAATAAAAAAAGCAATATTATGAAATATTTTTATAATTTAAAATAACTGTTTTCTGTTCAATATATTTAAAATGTAATTTATTTCTGTGATGGCAAAACTTAATTTTCAGCAGCCTTTACTCCAGTCTTTAGTGTCACATGATGGTTTAGAAATCATTCATGCTGATTTAGTGCTCAAGAAACATTTCTTCTTATTGTCAATGTTTAAAACAGTTGTGCTGAGGAAACTGATGCATTTTTTCCCCAGGATTCTTTGATAAATAGAAAGTTTAAAAAACAGCATTTTTTTAAAACAGAAATCTTTTGTAACATTACAACTGTCATTACTGTCTTATTTTTTTAATCAATTTAATGCATCCTTGGTGAATAAAAGTTTTATGTCTTTCAAAAAAATCGTTCTTACCTCAAACCATTGAACAGTGTATGTTGATTACCTACCCTGTTTAGCCCATTCTGTAAGGTCTCCATGACCTGGATGCTGGAAGCCAACAATATCTTCTTTCAACTCCATAAATATGTTTTCCAAACTGCAGTAATTGAAGCAGGTCAACAAATACGGAAATACAGAGTTATCATTAGAGATGTACAGTAAGATGTACAGCCGTACACACAGAACACGTTTTTCCATTCCACTGCACTACTTTTCCATTGTTTTTCTATGTAAACACATTAGACCGACGTGTTTGATCTTCGCATCTCGCCTCTTTTGATGCATCTCACGCACGACACGCCATTCTAAACATGCGACGCTCAAGTTACAAGAAAACATCTTTTTAAAAAATGTGTCTCTAGACCTTGCTTTTTTTACATTCCACTGATGTGAGTCTTGTACTTTTAACCGCAAAAACATGCTCTGTGTGAATGGTCTAAGATGTCATTTTGGTGAGATGATTGAAAAATAGCTATTTTCACAGTTGCTGTACCTAGGAGGAGGAGGTTTAGGCCTCAGCACACTGAAGGCCAAACCATGGGCTTGACCTGGATGGTGATAGGGGTCTTGCCCAAGAATGACCACTTTTACCTGTCAACACAAACACAAACTTTAGTGTATTGCACTAAAAAGCACTTATTTTTATACCTCTTCCTTTTCACATATTATACTTACATCTTCAATTGCACACAAAGTTGTGCAATAAAACACTTGCTCAGGGCTGGGATAGACAGTAAAGCATTTCCTCTCCATTGTAACAAAAGACATTAGCTGAAAAAAAGAACCAAAACAGGAACAAGTGTTTTTTCTTCATCTTCTTAGTGTTAATTTGATAATGTCTCATACTGAGTCTCACTTACTTTTGTAAAATAAGGTTTTGTAAATTCAGTCCCAATTTGTCTTCGCCAGCTTTCACCAACAGGTACAGGTACGTTTCGGCTGGCCAGTCGTTCAAGTGCAGCACGTCTGTTCTGCTCTATCTGATGCAGCTGCTCCTCACTGAGCTGCATGCGCTCACTACTTACTTGCTCTTTGCAGGATTCTGTATCATTTACAGGAGGGGAAAAAAAAGGAATAGCACACACTGAGTATTACACTCTTTATGAAGGGACTGTACTTGGTTTGACACAATATGAAGGCCCAGGAAATGCAAGAAAGTTTGAATAAAGTCTTTTCTACACTAATTACCTTAAACAGAAATTTAAATACAGAGCTTGTTGAACTTTCTCAGAGCCTTAACCTACCTTTTGACATGTCCAAAGTAAGATAAGTGTATGCACTGTGTATGCACTCGTTGGCGTTTCTCAGAGACCCCTTCACAAATACTGCTGCATCACTGTGATGCTGCCATGTCATGCAAATTCAGGTTCGCTCCACCATTTGCAAAACTGAAAGCGAAACTTCAAACCTAAACCATGACAGTAACTGTTAGCCGAGCAGAGACATGACAGGTCATATGAGCTGGCATGTGTTTGTGTTTAAATCTGACTAAATGTTAGATCTGGTGATATTACCTGTTTGAATGATTCAAAACAGACTCTTTATAAATTAAACACAAACATTTTTAATCTAACTTTGTACAAAACCCCTGAAATTTTACTTCAACTTTGACTCTAGTTCAACCTTTTTTACTTGAACGCCTCTCATTGTACAAGACGATATTCTCTATGTATGCCAAGATATTTCCAGTATTTCTAATTATGTCAAAGCTACCTGCTTTCAAACTTTTTTATTGATATGTTAAATGAATTAATGTGTGGTAATTTATTTAATATATTATAAGTCATGTTATGTATTCCAGAATATGTTATTCAATAAAAACAATAGTTATTAATGGAAAATAAAAAGATTTTTTTTTCTCTGTTTTTATACCATTGTAGTTTAGATTCAAGTTTGATTATTTTAAAGTAATTTTAAGAGTGATTATCATTAATTCATTCAAAAGAGGATGTGGTCGTTCAGTGTTCATGAGGTGCATGTCTAGTTGATGAGTACCAATAGTTTCCTCTGTTCTTAACATCCCTAATACTTCTGTTTATCTAACAAACTTTTCTAATGGTAATGAATAAGATTTTACTAAAGAATCCTACACATCCTCTTTACCTGGATTAGGGCTGGAGTGGCTTGTTGTTTAGGGATGACATGATGCCATGTGGGTTGTACTCTGGAGGACTGTTTAACTACTTAAGGCCAAGCCAACTCACTTAGTTTACCGTCCCCAATGTTATGTTGAGGTAATCAGAGTCGCACACTGGTCTAACCTGTTCTATAGCTAAATGTGCTGTTATGGTTTAGCGTTCCTTTATAGCGTCCCAGTGAAATGAGTGGGTTGACAAGATCATCGCAGATGGCTTACAAGCGATGGAAAGACGCTGATATCAGGTAATCCATGTGTGTTTTGTGTTTATTTGTAAAAATAGACTTTTAATCAACTGAAAGCCGTAGCCTGGAAATGTCAGACAAAGAATGTAGTCTTAAATTATGTTTAGATAGTGAAATGAAAAGCCTAAAGCAGCTTCAATAATATTGATTTTAAATATTTTAACAGTTTTCGATTTACATTGGATTTTTTAAATCGTACAAAGGCTAAAGTCTGTATTTTTTTTAGTGTTCATGAGGAGCAGTCTGGGAATAATGAGCCTAGCAATGAAAGAATTTGCACTATTCTGGAGCAAGAGGATTTGGGGGACAGCAAGACCAGAAGCTCTGGAATGTCAGGTTGGCATCTATCCTACATTTGTAGATGAATGCACAATTTGAACAATTCCTCTTTATTCTAGGATTGTGTTGTTTAAAGCATAAAATGATGATTAAGGCCTGACTCGTGGTGTAATGTATACATGCAGTGCAGCATAGGTCAGTTTAGGATGATCAAAAAATAATTATTTTGTTTAAGAAATAGCATTATGTATGTATGCTACTGGATATTATTAAAGTGAGGGTCAGACTTTTTTGTTCATAGAGCAACAAAAAATAGGTTATAATTAGGCACAAATATATAATTAGACAGGCAGAAAGACTGCTCAATTATATCTTGTGAGGGTTTTTTCATTATTGAAGTCAAACTATTCACTGAAGTCTTTGTCACAAGCGTTGCAGTAACAGGTATCAGTTAGTTCAAGCTACTTTGTCAACAGAATTAAATTCTTCACAGGGTTGAGGTCGTGTCCTTTACTGAATACATACTTGCTCATCTTTAAGTGAGTATTTATTTTTCACTAGAAACATTTACTGTGGAGGAAGCAGTTGAGGCTATTGGTTTTGGATGGTTTCAGTGGAAGCTGTCTATGATAACTGGAGTTGCGTGGGTAAGAAATGTCAATTACAAGTAATTTTACTGAACAAGTAGCATAATTTGTTCAGTTTACTTTGTTTCTTATCTCCATGCAAAGATGGCTGATGCTATGGAAATGATGCTCCTTAGTATTCTAACTCCTCAACTGCACTGTGAATGGAGGCTCTCGAGCTGGAAAGTGGCATTCATAACAGCGGTCAGTATATTTACTGTTGTACACTAACAAAACAATATGTTGATTCTTAAAGGGTAATTCACCCAAAAATGAAAATTATCCCATGATTTACTCACCCTCAAGCCATCCTAGGTGTATTTGTACATGACCTAGGTGTATATGAGTATTGTCTTTCAGACAAACACAATCTGAGATATATTTAAAAAACATCCTGGCTCTTGCAAGTTTTATAATGGTGGTAAAAGGGGTTGGGGATTTTGAAGCCCAAAAAAATGCATCCATCCTTCATAAAAAAAAAAAAAAACCCATACGGCTCCAGGGGTTTAATGTATGACGTAGGATATAGGAGTATCATAAGCTTAGACGCCTCTCGTGGTTTAAACAAATAGGGCTGTGCAACAAACTCAAGCCCCTCTTCTTTTATATTGAAATCCTCCAACATTTCTCTTTAAAATTTCTCATTTTAGACTTCTAATTTGTGACCGGTGTTTTATTTTGCTCTATCCTCTGAGCTTCTGTGTTTGTCATTGCATCATGCGTTGGGTCAGAGGTTGCTCTTCCGTTGCAAATCGATACATACTGCCGGAAGCTAGTTATTATAGTTAATAAAGTTTTGAATATGGATATTTTTCTTACAAAAAACCATTGCTTCGCTTCAGAAGGCCTTTATTAACCCCCTGGAGCTGTATGGATTATTTATTGATGGATGCATTTTTTAAGGCTTCAAAATCTCAACCCACATTCATTACCATTATAAAGCTTGGAAGAGCCAGGATATTTATAAATATATCACCATTTTCATTTTTGGGTGAACTATCCCTTTAAGGTGAATGCTAGGCATACTCTTAGTATTGTCAAGACTTTTGCAATATTTAATCTTTTGAATCTTAAATGTATTGTTATTATTTTGTTTGTACCTTGTCAGGTAGTGTTCATTGGAATGATGCTCAGCTCCTCACTTTGGGGAAACATTTCAGACAAGTATGGCCGAAAAGTGGTACGTTTGGTTTAAATGAAGCACGTCACCTGAGTGAATAAATAAAGTCAATGCATGCATTCTTTATATAACTATAAACATAAAGCAGTCATTATTGCCTCACTGACAACCTCACTGTCTCCATCTGTTAGTGTTTAACACTGTGCATGCTGTGGACATTGTACTATGGGCTTCTCAGTGCTTTCGCACCTGTTTATAGCTGGATCTTAGTCTTGCGAGGCCTCGTGGGATTTGGCCTGGGAGGAGCCCCTCAGTCGTAAGTTTTTACATCAATGAACAAACAATGAAGTGTGGCTTATGGTTTCAAGTCACATTCATAAGTGAGCAACACTCAGATGCAACATTTTATTTTTAGGTCTTTTTATTTATGTTCGAGATACTAAGGCTAGTGCTACATGATTGTGCACTTATTAGTGCCAATATGATTTAAGCATTTAGTTTTACATCATTGTGTGTTAAAACATACAATTATCTTAACTTCCATATTTCCCTAAGGGACCAATAAACCTGTGAAGTGTTACATTTGCTCACTACTGTGAAGAACCACCTGACCAGTCTTATTGATCTAGTATAATTAGCTGTGTTGTTTTTCTGTATATTTATAAAATATGAATTCAAAAGTTTGTTTGTGATATGATTTATGTTTCTGATTTATATGATCAGAAATACAGTAAATAGCGTATTTTTACAATTTATTCCTGTGATGCCAAAGCTGTCTTCAGTGTCACGTGATCTTTTAGAAATCATTCTAATATGCTGATTTGGTGCTCAAGAAACATTTCATTATTATTAATGTTAAAACAGTTGTGCTGGTTAATATTTTTTGAGGAAGCCATGATACATTTTTTCAGGATTCTTTCATGAATCGAAAGTTCAAAAGTAATTTATTAAAAAAAATTTAACAATGTAGAGGTCTTTACTTTCACTTTTGTTAAATTAAATGCATCCACGCTGAATAGAAGTATTGATTTCTTTCAAAAAGAATCTTACTGAACCAAAACTTTTGAACAGTAGTGTCAAAGAAGGACACTCTCACTTTTTTTTCTCCAGCAAATTTCTTAACATGTGTAAATATTAGATTGAACATAAAAAGATTCAACAACTGAGACATAAACTGAACAAATTTCACTAACATTTGACAAGCAGAAATGGAATAATGTGTCCCTGAACAGAGCGGGGATTAATATCAAAAGTTGCAGTGAGTATCTGGTGTTTCCATCCATCTCATCTTGATGGACTGTAGCAGATTTGCCAGTTCTTGCTGTAAGATGTTCCTCCAAGACACTTGCAAGTTCTGTAAGACGTCTAGGGGGACATATATGTACACGTGGTTTGGCACTGCAAGAACGATCAGCAGTCCTTCTTGTCTCCCTGCCTGTAGCACTGTCGGCATCTTACATTACGGACATTGCAATTTATTGCTCTGGCCACATTTCCAGTCCTCATGCCTCCTACAGCAGGACTACAGCATGTTCACACATGATGAGGGACCCTGGGCATCTTTCTCCTGGTGTTTTTCAGAGTAGAAAGTGTCTCTTTAGTGTCCTAACCAAATTGTCTACCGCCTGTAAACTTTTAGTGTCTTAAGGACTGTTCCACAATGTACCATGTTCATTAATTGTTAATGGTTAATTGAACAATCATGAAAAACATTGTTTAAACACTTTCCAATGAGGATATGTAAAGCTTATTTGGATTTTACATATTATCTTTAAAGTGCAGTATACAGAAAAAGGGGCGTTTCTTTTTTTGCAGAGTTTATATATAATTTTACATTTTTAATAATACTTCATCCCCTATTTTAAATTTATTTTATTTTTTTAAAATATTCCTTTTCTTACAGTGTGACATTATATACTGAATTCCTCCCGGTGAAAACCAGAGGGATATCCATAATCCTGTTAGGGGTAATTAAGACCACTGTTTTTTCCACTATTGCACACATTTTCAGCATGAACTTACTATAAATTTTATTGCACTAAGTTAGATTGTTAATGTTGTAACAATGTTTTGTAGGTTATTATTAAATATACCGTAAAATACCTTTAAAATGTTCTCTAATAATGAGAATTACCAAAATGTGTCCTTATAATGATCTTGATAATTAAAAAAATGAATTATTGTGCTGTCCTGATAGGTGTTCTGGGCCTTGGGTGCTGTGTTTGAAGTGTTACTGGCTATGGTGGTCATGCCCACATTAAGCTGGAAATGGCTGCTAGCTTTCTCCACTTTTCCTCTTGTTGTCTTTGCTGCCTCCTGCTGTGTATGTATGGATGTAACAATGTTTTAAACTGTTACTAGACACAAGACTCATGTTCAGGTGCCTGACTGAAAGTCTGTACTTTGAATGTTGATTGTGTGCATTTGTCATGTAGTGGTTACCAGAGAGTGCTAGATTTGATGTACTGAGAGGCAGAGAAGACAAGGCCCTGAAGACTCTGAAACATGTAGCAGCGTCTAATGGGAGCACTATGCCTACAGGAAGACTTATAGCCAACACACAGGTATGTGGGGATGCCAGTCCTACATCTTTTCTCTAAATCTGCTACTCACACATTATTGTGGAATTTTTGGATTTTTATGTTTATATTGTAAATTAGATTAGCAAAAGTTTGTGTTTATGTGTTTATGTGTTCTAGAATGATCGTGGGAGAATTAGAGATCTTTTTATTCCAGAATACTGCAAGACAACACTTTTGGTCTGGTTTATCTGGTATGGATATTGTTAAAAAATGTTAAATCCATCCATATACAGTAAAACTTCTAATAGCTTACCTTTGTTTGTTTTACACACAGGCTATGTAGTGCTTTTTCATATTATGGTCTTGTGCTGCTAACCACTGAGATGTTCCAAGCAGGATCTGCGTGTAGTGGTGAGTGGTTTGTAAGTATTTTTTGTAACCAAAGTCATCATAAAATGTGCACAAACTTGATTTTAACAGAACAGTTTGTTTAACTTAGGTTAGGACCATAAATCTAACCTACACTACTGTTCTGGGGTCAGTATGATTTTTTTCATGTTTTTGAAAGAAGTCTCTTATGCTCACCAAGGCTGCATTTATTTGATCAAAAAAAACAAAACAGTAATATTGTGAAATATGATTACAATATAACAAACAACTTTTTTTCTATTTTAACATATTTAATATAAGATGGCAAAGAGGAATTTTCAGCCATTACTCCAGTCTTCACGGTCACATGATCGTTCAGAAATCATTCTAATATGCTGATTTAGTGCTCAAGAAACATTTCCTATTATTATCAATTTTGAAAACAGTTGTGCTGCTTAATATTTTTGTGGAAACCATGATGCATTTTTTTTTTCAGCATTCTTGAATAGAAAGTTCACAAGTCTTTAACTCTTTTCACTTTTGACTATGGACCCCAAATTTTGAACAGTAGTGTAAATTGTCTGTACTCACCATAGAAAGTAACATCTTTTTGATTTGTAATGACTCAATTGATGCAACTATTTCATATATATTTTAAACACTTGGTGGGCCACATTGTCTAATTCCAGTCACTGACAACTCAAGTATGGAACCTCGGTGCAATTTGGAGTGCATATATCTGACTATTGATGATTATAAGGACCTTTTGTGGACCACCTTAGCAGAATTTCCAGGTGACGTGGCACCATGTGTCATTCTCCCCTCTCAAATGTTGTTTTTAGTTAATTAACCTAAATGCAACATTGTTATACAAGCTACATATAAACTAATAGACAACTGTGTGATTTATGTCTTGATGTCAAAATAGGTATTCTGATCTCCGTGTGGATGATTGATCGAATTGGCCGGAGAAAAAGCATGGCTTTTTTTTTTTTAGCATTCTCTCTGAGTATCATGCCACTGTACACCTGCATACAAAGGTACATTCATCAAGTCATCAAAAAACCTGTACAGACACTGATAAGTATCCCAAATAAACTTTGTAATTGTAAAAAGAAGAGAAAAAAACAGCCCTTTTTTTTTTTTTCAAGACAATGTAAATGACTATGTTAATTTTTTTTCTTTACTATTTCCAGGACAGTTCTCACAGTCTTTATTTTCATTGCTCGAGCCTGTATAACAGCAGGCTGGCAGGTTGCATATGTTTATACACCTGAGGTAAGGCTTAATTGCAAAGGAGCTTATTGTGCTTCAGTCAATCCTAGTAGAATTTTCATTTAAAATGTTTTCTTTTTTCTTGTTTTGGCCTCCTCAGGTTTTCCCCACCGCAACCAGGGCTATTGGTATTGGTACAAGCAGCGGGATGGCTCGTGTTGGAGCTCTCATCACACCATTTATTGCTCAGGTAGAGCATTCCTCCGATTTCCTAAGAAGAAAAAAGGTGTAATGAACATGTATTGATGCATGTTTGTGTCTGTCCCTCTTCAGGTACTTCTGAAAACATCAGTTTATCTGGCTCTGTCTGTGTATTTAATATGTTGTTTGCTGGGCACAGTAGCATCCTGGGCTTTGCCTATGGAAACAACAGGGCGGAGCTTACAGGAATCAACTCAAAACACCATGGAACAAAAACACATGGAAAGACCGCATGGTTCTGAGATAGCCGAATCCTCCAGCAACACATCTCCTTAACAGCACATGGAAAACTGAAACTGTTTGATGTCAGAAAAACAATGTATGATCAGGCCATTCTGGTATATACTAAATGTTGTGTAAGTGCATTCTAAAGGTACTGATTCATAGGAGATTTTTAGATAAATAATATATGCATGTATTATGTGTTTCTGGTCTTTTTTCTTTTGAAATGGTACATAAACCCGTTTATGATACCAAGTACTTGTGTAACTAAAAGACCCAATGAAATGGTTTGACAAGTGAAGATTTCTGTCCTGTGTTGATTTTTTTTTCAATAGACTCTATGCACACCTACTGCCTACGTATTACGCTAAACTCTAAACGTGAGCTTCTGGTATTCTCTCACAGCAAACTCCTTCTGCCATATTTCTAAACGGTCATTATATTACATTGTAGATAACTATATTGAACAACATTTGAGTTCCAGAATCTCTAAATACACCAATAGACTTTAATTGTGACAGCCATGAGCTATGATTTGCTATTTGCTGTATGACTGCAGAGGGAGGGATATTTTTGTTTTAGAGAGAATTTGATTGGACAAAAATGTATGTAGTGCAGGATGAGTCATCAATATTTTTGTTGATTTTTCTAGGATGAGAAAACTGTAGAACGAGTAGCCTACAATAGAATATGCTCACGTTAATTGGAAATAATTTGTAAATCTGCTAAATTTAACATCATGTCAACATTTCATCAAGAGGACTAGTTAACAGAGATGCAATATAAAAGACAAAACTCATTTTTTTATTAGTATAATATTTATAATTATAACCAGAAGGTTTAATTTGCATTTCAAACACACACACACACGGTTTAGCCTCACTTTTGGCTGCTGAACCATACAAATTTCTCTTCGTCATAAAGAGGAAGGAAAAATCTAGCGATCAAGCATTACGTTAGTTTTGAGATAGTCTACATCATGAGGGCTCTAGTAGTATGTGGATGATTGGGTGTTGAGTCTGCATAGGATGCACTGTTGTCAGGGAGAAGTGCAAGTCACCTTCACGCGGTTGGCCCAGAAGCCCATATCTAACACAGACGATCACAGAACTACACCAACCACGGACGGCGGTCCCGAAACAAGGTCCATTATGTCTGGCCACTAAATCAACGGTCCAGCCGCGAAGATAGAGCACAAACCGTTTATTGGCATCGTTGGCGTGAATGAGAATTTGTAGAATCGCTGAGTTGGATGACAAAGCCGATGATGGGTTTATCGCTCCGCTAAATAGATTTAATGCGCCTCTGAATGCATTAACCCCGTCACTGGCGGGCGCAAAACAGTGTATCTCGGCGTGTCCTATTCGGACCGGAACGCCTGTGAGGTTTCCCTGAACGCTTTGCAGCGCAGCCATGGCTCTGGTGACTCTGCAGCGCTCCCCAACACCCAGCGCCGCATCCTCAGCCAGCACCAACGCGGGGGAGGTGAGTGGAGGCTGACCGGCAGAGGAAATGCCGGGGATGCATGTGTAAATAGCGCTTAAACAGCTACTGTTAGCCAGGCCTTTTGCTCGGGGATCATTTTTCCTTTCTAATGATGTGCAAATGTGATACTACAAGAAGTCACCGAGTTCAACCTGCTGTGTCGATGAGCGCATGGTTAAGTTTTGACATTAGCGAGGCGGTGTTTTCAGGCACTGTATATGAGAGCGCGCGTGATGATGGGGATTAACTTGACTTGCCCAAACAAAACAAAGCATACCAGTACTGAATTTTGGTTATATTGTTGAAATAGTAAAATATATTTGTGTAAGTGGTTAAAATATCTGCTAATTATTTTCCTTTTCCGTAGGCGGCACGGTGCAATTATAATTTCAATGTTTATCTTACCCTACATTCAATAACGTAATCTAATTTGTGTTGGGGATTAAAGTGGTAATAAACTGGCTGCCTTGTTTAACGCAATAGGTCAGTTCAGCCATACCACAAATATGCTTTAGAGCACTTTCTTAGCATAGTAATATTTGATGATACTTACCAACTGAGCGTTTGCCTCGTTTGTGAACGAATCGCTCATGGAGTCGGATCTTTTAATGAATCTGATGAACTGATTCAGAAAACCTGCGTAAGCGATTCATTCACGAATCAGACTGAACAATTTAAAATTACGAAACTGGTCTGAATGGTTTTCGAGTCAACGGCTCATTGAACTGAGATCCTTCTTTATTCGGGCATGTGCGATTGATAATGAACTGAGAGTAATCTTATACTAAGTGCATTTGAGTTTTAATGATATAGTGAAAAGTTACCTTACTTTATTTACCGAACTGTAGAAATGTTAGAAATAAAACACACTAGAATGTTTACGACTTTATGAGGGTTTTATTATCAGCACAGGTATGGAGTGGGTTTAAATAGATAATACTTTATTTAAATGCATGGAAGAACCTTTTTCAGAGATGTAAATGAGTTTTAGTATTGTTTAATGTGCATTCAAATTATATATAGGTTCTAAATGACACTGTTTGCTAAATCATGGTTCCACCTGCCATTTAAATAAACAGCCTTATTAATAAAACCTGATAGAAAAAAAAAAAATAAACAGCGATATGTGCTTGCTTGTCAGGGATCACGTGATGACGCAATAACGCTATGACCTAATAGAATGACTGAATCGTTTTTTGAGTCGGTTATTTGAAACGAACTGTTCGAAAGAGCCGAGTCTTCCTCTCACTACTCCCAGTACACTCACTGCAATGATGTCATTGAATAGATACTCTGCCTGGTGACCAATCATGGGACCCAGAATATTGTCATGTCTCCCCCCAAGATTTTGCTGTTCACGCTTCTTAGAGACAGCCCACTAATGAGCTATCTTACTATAGCATAAGCCCACAGTAATGTCTATCCCTTAGGCTTTCCCTTTTAATGTGTCTATCGCAAGTGTTTGTGTTTTGCTTAAGCATAAAACGTCTGATTGAATTTCTGCATGCTATTTTAAGTCTTCAGTTTAGTGCTTTCTGGATCCATCCAATTAGACAGGCTTTTAATAGTTTTTTTATGGCTTTTTTGTCTGTAAACCATGATGAGAGACATTCAGAATAATAAAAAGTTATTTCATGTGGTGTATTTTCTGTGTATTTTCTATTTATAATTCCACTTCTGCTGTTTTTTTTTGTCAGGATTTAGGCAGTGATGATGATCGAAAAGCAAACCTAAGGTCAGTGCTATTTTTATTCATCTTATTTAATCCATTCTTCCTTTAACTACAACTATAATTAATCTTTATTTTGGAGTGTGTTCATAATTATATGTGTGGCCTATTTCAGCCTGAGTGAAAGTTTCTTCATGGTAAAAGGGGCAGCTCTGTTTTTACAGCAAGGGAGCAGTGCACAAGGGCCCAGAACACCCACCCATCATAAAAATGCAGGTAAACCACAATAAGGCCGTAAGTAACTGAGCAATGTCTTAAACATTGGGGGTTGACCAATTTTTGTTGGGGTGGAGGAGGGTCGTCTTATTTAAAGAAATTAATTTTTCAATTCAAAATGGAGATATTTGACAAATATCTTGCATCTCTGGATGTTACATTTCACATTTCTGTTGTAAAACAGTTGTCAAATATTAAATGTTTAGCTACTTACATCTTACCTCACACTTTTTTTTTTTACAACTGAAGCATCGCGGTGAAATTCACGTTCAGTTTCTGTGAACAGTAAAAGCTGCTTTCTTTGATTTGATTGGCTGTCTCAATCATTTTGGAAATTGATGAGTGCTGTTAGACCACGGAGGCAGACCAGCCCTAAAATTTAACTTTTAAAACTTTTTGCATTGTAACAAGAAACAGAGCGGTGCGTAATGGAGTGCATGGTCAATTTGACCAATTTTTGGGTACTTGCCCCCCTCAATGTCTATGATGGTTATGGCCTTGAACTACAACAGTAAAGGTGGATGTGACATATTTCCATTAACTTATTCTTTTACATTTTGGTATTATTGTTGATGAAAAAAAATGTGGTTTATTGTGCATAAGATTATTACATTATATGTTATCTGAGTTTTTTCTTTTAATTGATCTTTTTGTTGTTGTTGTTGTTTAAGGTGATCTACCACAGCACCTACAAGTAATGATAAACACCCTCCGTTCTGAGGATAGAATTAAATTAGTAAGTGACATACACTGTATCTAGTACAATGTAGGAATGGCTACTGATCTCAATGTTCATAAACCAATGTACACTGTCTATCAACAGGTTGTTAGGTTAGAAAGTGGATGGACAGACCATGTGCGGTACATGGTGGTTGTCTACACAAATGGGCGTCAAGACACTGAAGAAAACATACTACTTGGAATGGATTTCACAGATAAGGACAGGTAAGAACCTGGTTGTGCTAACTAACAGCCTTTATGCATTCACTGCATTTTTATTCATAACCACACTTATTGGTTGACACAAATGTTCGTTTGTTTGTTTGTTGTAGTAAAAGTTGCTCTATTGGGATGACTCTTCCACTTTGGAGTGATACCAAGATTCACTTGGATGGAGATGGGTAAATATCCTAGTTCACTTTCTGTAAGGCAAAGGTTCAGGCTGGGTGTCTTGTCCCAGTGGTTCAATTATTTGGCCAGTAAAATAGGATTGACAAAAAGTATGCTGGTGTTAATTTTCTTTAAGGAACATATAATATATATTTTTAAATTTATTATTTATTATTTTTTCACTTATAACGTTAGTTGTTTTTATTATTTTTCCAACCTCACATCAGCATGAAATTGAAATTGACCCTATCTATCTTTTAAATGCATGTTATTGATTTTATTGTGAACGATTCATCCTCGCATGTTTCCTTTTTCTTGTTTTTATCTACTTTTTTTGAGCTAGTCATTTTTAATCAAAATGTCTCTGTAGTGACATATGCCAGACTTCTCAATCATTTCGTCCTCATAAATCCCCTCCCCGTCTTTCTTTTTCAATAATCTGTTTCACTCAGGTGTACATCACAATATGGAAGAAAAGATGTCACTATTTATGTTTCATTGTGACTTAAAAACTCCTGTGTTTAAGTGTATCTTTTTAAGGAGTATGGAACAAACTTTTTTAGTTTTTTTAGTTTTAAATATTTTTTTTTAAACTCAATTGATCGTTCACACATACCATACACATTGAAATAAAGACTGTATATGTTTGGTCAGTTAAATCATGTTATAAGTTATGTTTACAGAGAATGACCTCTACAGGTTCAGTATGAAATAACATGTTTATGGTCTTTGTGCACGTGACCTGGGGGCTATTGGCAAATGCAATAAGCAAAAAGAATTTTCCACTGGTTTGTGGTGTAAAACTGTTCCTCTAACCAACCTGGGAAAGCAGCATCATCCTGCTGCCTGCTTATGCATTTCTATATAATCACAAATGATGCCATAATTTACGTGCCTGATTTTAATTTACTCCTCTATCTCTTCTCCCAGAGGTTTCAGTGTGAGCACAGCAGGAAGACTGCATGTTTTCAAGCCCGTGTCAGTCCAAGCCATGTGGTACGTTGGCTCAAAGTTAAATATACAAACTATTACTGTTTATAACATGTTTTTTTATTTTGAGTTGACATTTTAATAACGTGTTCTCACACACTTCAGGATATGATTATGTTTGACTTATTGTATATTGCAGGTCTGCCCTCCAGGTGTTGCACAAAGCATGTGAGGTGTCCCGCAGATACAACTATTTCCCTGGAGGGATGGCCCTTACGTGGGCCGGCTATTATGAGAGCTGCATCTCCTCAGAGCAGAGCTGTATCAATGAGTGGAATGCCATGACTGATCTAGAGACCACCCGGCCTGACTCCCCAGTCATGTTTTCTGATCAGTGAGTTATATGTCTTTGGATAAAAAAAAAAAGTACTTTAATAAATCTCCAATGCTACATAAATGCAACAACAGATTGATAAACTGATTATAGTAAAATAAGTTTTAATACTCTGATATGTGACTAAAATCTTTATTAATTTGCATGTATTAACATTGCTTTTCATGTCATAAACAGGCCAACGGAGAGAGAGAGAACAGAGTGTATGATCAAAGCCAAACTCCGAAACATAATGATGTTTCAGGACCTGGAAAATATTACTTCTAAGGAGGTATATGTAATGAGGTTTTTATGTCATGGTTTACATAAATGAATCAGCCATGGAAGGAGCATTAAATTAAATCCTTTCACTTCTGTAGATCCGAAATGAGCTGGAACAACATATGAGCTGCAACCTGAGGGAGTATAAAGAGTTTATTGACAATGAGATGCTGCTTATCCTCGGCCAGATGGACAAGGCTACGCTCATATTTGATCATCTGTACCTGGTAAAGCTTCCTCCAAGATTTCTCTGCCATTCTTGTTTGCTTAAGATATTCGCTTGCCTAAAAAGCAGAGTGCATACTGCTAGTTTACTGATAGGACTTTGCGGTAGGACTATAGGACTACTTTCTCAAACAATTCTGGATTTAAAAAAAAAAAAAATCAGAATTTCAAATTAATTGTTAACCATTCTGGTTATTGAAAAAAAACATTACAGATATAGATAAGAGTTTACACTATGCAAACAAACATACACAAGAGCCTGCAGATAAGATTAACTATCAATAACAAAAAGGCTGATTAACTATTTTTATTTAATTTCATTTTTTTACTTAATTTTTTAAAAATTATTTTAAAATTTCTTCATTTAAATGCAGTATGTATTTACACCGAAATCAAAATTGTTGAACCCATGCTCAAAACTTGATCATTCTCCTTTGCATCTACTGAAAACAAGAACCTATTAAGTTTACAATAAAATTACATGGTTATCGACAGGAGCTTTAAGACTCTAGAAGCTAATAAATCTATTGTTGTCGTACATCTCATTAATTTCAGGGCTCAGAATGGAACGCATCCAACTTGGAGGAGCTTCAAGACTCTGGGTTAGTGCTGATATATATCGACCTACTGTGCGTCTACTTAAGATTACAGTACATTGTGTATTTAACACAAGTCTGCAGTATACAGTCTAATGTCAGTTTATTTTTATGCAGGGTGGGGTATATCCTCAATGTCACAAGAGAGATTGACAACTTTTTCCCTGGTACCTTTTGTTATTGTAACATCCGTGTTTATGATGATGAGACTACAGACCTGCTGGCGCACTGGAACGAAACCTACAACTTCATAGTTAGAGCCAAGTGAGTTACTTTTCATGGTTAGAAAGATATTTGAAAAGAGTTATTGTTCCTGTCGTATGCTGTTTCACTCAATAAAGGACCCATATTTTTTGGCAAAAGCTTTTTTGACTTTGATGCCTGTATATCTTTCATATAGGAAAAACAACTCTAAATGCCTAGTACATTGCAAGATGGGAGTGAGTCGCTCAGCATCCACCGTCATTGCTTATGCTATGAAGGAGTTTGGATGGTCACTTGAAAAGGCGTACAGTTTTGTCAAACAGAAGAGGAATATAGCACAACCCAATCCAGCATTTATGAAACAACTGGCTGAGTACGAGGGGATTTTAGATGCCAGGTGGGAAAAGTCAAGATAATGAGAAACCTGTTCTTTTTAACATCATAAATTCATTGTTGCATTTGCATTTACATTTATTCATTTAGCATACACATTTTATTCAGAGCATCTTACTTTTTAATTATTGTCAATGTCAATGTGAATAATGTGAAAAAGACCAGCTTTAGAACAGCATAAATTTCCATGCTGGTTTATGATGGTTTGGTGCTGGCGAAGCCAGTCAACCAGCACGGTCTTTCTGGTCAAAGCTGACTGAACAGCAAAGACTTGTTAGTTAAGTAGCCTGGTGAGGACACAAACATCCTAAACTGAACAGTTGCTGGTGACCACATAGGCTTTCAAACATGTAATAAAAGGACCAAACCTTCTTTGATTGTATTTTCTCTTTTCGCACTATCAAGATGTGACTGCTACCTTTGTTTTCTGTCATTGTAGCAAGCAGAGACACAACAAACTCTGGCAACCAGACAGTGATGAGTATTCGCTGGAGGGCCTTCAGGCTTCAGCTGCCAGTGGTGACCAGACTCCTCAATTTTCGTCGCTGCACCCCGATCAGGAGGAGACGGCTTGGGGCCACGGAGGAGCGAGTGCTTCCCCCTGCTGCGGAGAAGAGCCGACAGACCATCTCAACTACAACTACTACTTCCGGCGACTCTCAGACACTGCTCTGGACAGTGAACCCTCCACGCCAGTTCGAGGTCCTCCACTGTTAGGCATGGAACGAGTCTTTATTGAGATTGAGGACGTGGAGAGGGATGCGTTGTTGGACGATGAGGGTTTTCCCATGGCTCACTTAGCCCTTCCTGGGGAGGGTACAGCAGCCCAGACCTGCGGCCGACTGGAGCCCTTGGAGGACATGCGCTTGCGGCTGGAGTTCAGCACGGTGGAGGAGGAGGATGAGGAGGAAGCACAAAAGGAGGAGGCGGAGATGGCTGCCTTAGCTCGTGGTGAGGAGATGCAGAGGGAAGACGGGAGCCTGGCTAACTCGAACCGCTTTAACAACGAGAACGCCAACAACAGCAACAGGCTGGCCGGGAAACGCAGCTGCCCTTCTGGCTTTGACGTGAGTATGACGTCTTAGCTGTAGCGGCAGCTCTCCTGGCTTGTATGCAAGCTTATAGCTCAAAGAGCTCTTTTCTGTGAATCCATCCTAAACGCTTTACTTTCTCTAAAGCATCCCGTACTCTTACACCTTTAAAAAACCTAACCATGCATTCTCCCTGCCTGTGTGTATTCATCGGTTTAGGACAGTGCTAGCATTGGAAACCCCTACAAAGTGAAGCCCTCATATCAGTCGTGCCGAGACTGCCTGCGCCTGCCCAGCGGCCGCCGCTGCGAACGTCGCACCCATCGCCTTAACCTGCCACGTCATGCTGGCCTTCCCAGTATCTCCATCCAGGCCCCCGGAGGACACAAATTCAGTCCCGCCTCCGCCAATAAGGTGCCTCCTCCTGCCCCTCGGCATCACATGAGCAGCGGGCACTGCCAGTGCATTCGTTGCTCCAGTCGGGCCAACTTGGACACTTACCTCAAGCAACCAAGCTGCGAAGACCTTCCTCAGGATTTGCGTTATTCCTTGGAGACTGAGGACAAAATGGAGGGGGAGGACGAGGGGAGCAAGGGGAGCTCCAGCAGTCCTATGACAGAGCTCACTCTCCTGAGGCTCAGTTTGGGTGGTGAGAGGCCTATGGCGGAGCTCAGTCAGGGGGTCCACCTGGAGACACAGCTGGTGCACCATAGACTGGAGCAAGTGTCCGGTCCTCAGTCGGAACAGATGGACCTGAGTGTAGAGGACACTGCCATGGAGGACATGGAAGTGGATGAGGAGAATGTTCCCAACTTGCACCCTGGCTCCAGTGAATTCCAGCAAATGCTTGCACCGGGCTCGTCCCTGACGCGCAGCTCCAGCAGCGACAGTCTTCAGAGAATTCGGAGAGGCCAGCCGGGCTTGGTACGTCAGCGAGCTCAAGAGATTGAGACCCGTGTGCGGCTCGCCGGACTGACCATGTCCTCCCAACTTAAAAGGTCTAATTCGCTGGCCAAGCTAGATGACTTGGCCATCTCCACAGAGGACCTTACGCTTTCCGCCACAGTCTCAATTGACTATGAGGAGCAAGAGCCTTCTCTTTGCTTGGAAACCTCTTGCTCTCCCAAGCTCTCTTTAACTCCGACTGTGTTGCAGAGTTTGAAAAGCTGACTCAAAGATGTCAGAACTGCTTTCTCAGTGAATGGGACTGCTCTAGTCCTACAGCCATTGAAAGCAACCATGCAGGCTGATGCTGCAAGACACCTCATGAGAACAATCAGGCCAGGCTTGGACATCCTTCCAGCAGCCCTTTACATAACTGCACTGCGTTCTTCATGTGTCTGTCTGTGCTTTAACTAAGATATATATATTAAAGCATGCTCTGGCTTGGACCTTTATTAATGGCTTTGTTGATATCGCATTTCTTTGTCTTGCTAAAGGAAGCCCAACCTGTTACGGTTTTACTATACATGTGGCCCATCTATAGGTGGCATAATCAAGACCTGGTTAAATTAGCAATGATTTTATTCAAATATTTGTTTGATATCCATAATTTATAATTATTTTAACTTTTAAAGCCCATTTTAATGCCCTTTGATGGATATTATTACTAACAACAATTCACCAGCAAATTTATGTGCTATTGCAGATAAACCAATCATGTAGTTGAGATGATTCAGTGAGAAAAAGAGGCAGTTTATCTGATTTAGATAGTCACAAACCATCAAAGTGCACATAAATGTAAAAATTAGAACAATGTTATGGAATATCTAATCAGACTTTGTGTTATTTATAATGATAATAGAAATTTCCAGATGTAGATACTGATACATGACCATTTTAGCTATGGCTTTATTAAAACATGATCAAAATTTGAGCCCATAAGAATTCATATTTTAGTGGCGACTTTGTTGTTCAGTTTTGCCTTCAAGAGCCGTATAGTTCTAAGAAATTTTCATCAAAACGTCACACAACAAAAGTAATTTCAGACTAAAGTTTAGTCTGAAATTTTTGATTGTCACTGTGTCATTCCAACCTGATAGTTACTTGAATCCTTAAATGTTGCCATTTTTCAAAAATGACATCAACAAAGCCACATAATTATTGTCTATTTCCAGAGAAAAATGCAACATGAATGTGGTTGGCTATTTGTCTTACAATTCTCTAATTTACTTCTCAGCTGGTGTTTATCAGATCAACTACATCCAAAATGTGCTACTAGAGCATAGCTCCTGTTATGTAATTTAGCTTAAGCTGTTTATTGTACAAATTGTAGCCTGTGATGTGCAAAAAGGCTTTAGCAGCAACACATTAGTACAATACAGTCTTCAAGTTGATCAGAGGATGTTCAAATGTGTCACTATCGTCCTTTAAAAGGTCCTTTTAAAGTGTCTCCTATACAAAATGACATCATGGCATCTGATAATGACAGACATGTACGTTAAGTATTAACAGGTACGAGCAGTGTGTTATCTTATGATATTGTGGCCATTGGGACTTACTACCATGATAGGGACATTACTATCATATGTGTAAAAGAACACAAAGTTTGATTAGTGCTCTGGGACAGCTAGTAAGTTTGAAAGTATTGGTTAAACTTGACCTTAATTATTTTTTTCATATATATATATATATATATATATATGTATATTTAATAATTATTGTTACCAATATGTTATTGGTCTTTATGTTGTCTATTAAGCTTTTTTGTTTTTCTTTTTTCTTTTTGGAAAAAAAAAAAAAAAATATGCAAAGTGGCCTGTGCAATAAGTGTAAGCAAGAATTTGAAGAGAATGATTTTTATTTATACAATAATAAGAAAAGTAACTACTTTTCATTTAGAAGAATGGAAATCAGATGTGAAAGAAAAGCACCTTGAGTGAGATTTGAGTGAAAGTTTTTTTCCCATATGATCCACATGGACTAAGTCACTGCTGTATGAAACTATGTTCTGACTTTTATTTTAAAAACTGTGAGACATGTTTCATATTGCTTTTGTAAATAAAAAAAATTTGTCTTTTTATTTATCCCCCCCCCCCCCCCCCCCCCCATTCATTCCCATTACAAACTGTATAGGTTTGGGGAGGTATTTCTGCAAATCAAAATTATTACGATTGCCAAAAAAGATGGCCTCCCAAAAAGAGTAAAGTTGTAGTTTTGCTTTCCGCTCATGGCTCCTCCCAGCTGCTGCTGATTTGAGTACTAGACATTTTGTTTCTTCAGACATGCAAGTGCCTTACCTGTTGCCATTTGCAATCAAACGGTTCTTTGGTAAAAACCGCTTGTTTCACAGAGGTTTTGTCTTCACCTGGTTGCAGTCTTTATAGAGCAATGTTTATTTTGAACAACATATTTGTGGCTTATTTTTTGATCTGTTTGTCTTTTCATTTTGATACTACATTTCATATTTGAATCGAAAAGACCAAAGTCATTTATTTATTGTCATGTTTTGACATGTTTGAACACACTAAGCCAACAATAAAATCAACTGGAGAAACTGTAAGATTGCCTTTAGCCCTAACTTAACAGCTCTTAAAAGTGACTTGGAACACACATCAGATACTGTACTTCATTTTGACCATTTTAAGTTGTGTTGCACTATGTTTTATAATGTAATGTACAGTTAATTATAGAAATAAATTGTTTATTGTCTGCATCAGAAATGGACCAGTGTTGCATTTATTTATAGCCTTGAGTTGCTCATAAGGAGAGAGGAGAGAAAAATGTTGATAATTATTAAAATAAATGAATATGTGCTGCACATAATAAATCACTTCTTAGTATGAGGAAATTTTCTACAAAATAACAGTAAAGTAAATGACACATTAATGAAGAAAAAGTGTTGCTTTGTCTGACCTTTGAGGGAGTGCTTCACAGAAGGAACTCTTATTGAATTAGGCAAATGTGATTTCGACATCACAAGACCAGATACTGGAGCAGCCCAGAGACTGAGGCTGGAGTCAGTTAAACAGACTAACATTACTGTATTAAGTGCAATCCAAAGACGTTTCTGGATCATTGGTGAGGACTTTTCGCCTTCATTAGGAATACATGAACACGGTGAGATTGTCAGCTTCAATTTCTATTGCTTATGTTATATCTGTATTAATGCGATTTCAGCTATGTAAATCTCTCTGGGCAGACATACATATAAATGTAAATGTATTTGTGTATTACTTGTCTGGGGGAGATTTATTTTTAAAAGACATCTTGAAAAATACTTACAATGAAAAATTTAAAATGTGGAACACTATAAACAGACTTTTTAAAAATACAACATTCATCTCTGTATTCATTGAACCGTAAGACATATTTGACTACATTTAGTTCATTGTTTTACATAGATAATAAGAACAATTGTTACTGATATTTGTCATTTGAATAACGTGTGAGCAATTCCAAGTGCCTTAAAGCTCAAATATAATTTACCCATCTGCTCAAAAGTCACATGAAACAATTTTTTTTCTCTTACATGTTTTCTGTTGCTGTACATAAAATTGTGTGTTGACATTACTTGAGCATTAAACATTGTGCTCAACCTGCAAATTCATTCACAAACTGTTTTGGGTAGGGTGATGAAGCTAAACGGAGAGAGTCTGGTTTTATGGATGGCCCTTGCCAGCTGCTTAGAATATTGCAAGCTGAGGCCATCAACCTTAAAATAACCTGCGCAGTGCCTGTGCAATGACATAAGCATATTATAAGTTTGCCATTCATCCAGCAGAGCGTTTACCTCTACAGCTGACATTCTCAGACAGAGTAAAGAGTCAACTCAGAGCACTGGACCCTTAAAATATCCCATCATGCTGAGAGACACAAATGAGATGACATTTCCTGATAATGTAGAGCCATATTTATTCATGTTTATATAGACAAATCCACATTCATAAGCTGTGTCGTGTACCTCAAAATATGCTAATGACGAATCTATTTAATATACTTTTTGACATTATCTTCATTTGTTTTGTTTAAAGGGTTAGTTACGAAAACTACGAAAAACATATTTAAATCAGTTCATGTGAGTACAGTGGTTCAATATTAATATTATAAAGCGACGAGAATATTTTTGGTGCGCCAAAAAAAACAAAATAAGTGATGGCCGATTTCAAAACACTGCTTCAGGAAGATTCGGAGCGTAATGAATCAGCGTGTCGAATCATGATTCGGATCGCGTGTCAAACCGCCAAACTGCTGAAATCACGTGACTTTGGCGCTCCGAACTGCGGATTCGACACGCTGATTCATTACGCTCCGAAGCTTCCTGAAGCAGTGTTTTGAAATCGGCCATCACTAAATAATTCGTTATTTTGTTTTTTTTTGGCGCACCAAAAATATTCTCGTCGCTTTATAATATTAATATTGAACCACTGTAGTCACATGAACTGATTTAAATATGTTTTTAGTACATTAATGGATCTTGAGAGAGGAAATGTCATTGCTCCCTATGTAGGCCTCACGGAGCCATCGGATTTAAACAGAAATATCTCAATTTGCGTTCCGAAGATTAACGAAGGTCTTACCGGTCTGGAACGGCATGAGCGTGAGTAATAAATGACAGAATTTTCATTTTTGGGTGAACTAACCCTTTAAGTAAAACATTGTGCTTTTTTTGTTTTGATAGCAGCATGAGGGCAGAGGACAAAGGACCTTACACCTTATCATATGCTTATATTTGGAAGGCTATTTTAAACTATTCTTCCCACGAGACACATTGTGACACTACAGTAAGCTGAGTATTATGGGATACTTCTTACTCTCAAACCACTCAGGCTGGGCAATGGAAGTTTCCAAAGGTCAATTTCAGAAGGTTAAATGGTTAATTCACCCAAAAATGACATTTCTGTCATTAATACTCACCCACATGCGCAGTTTACGTTGTAGAAACAGAGCAGCACTACCAGGTTCTACGTCAGAACGCCGGCTCATTATTGGCCAGCTCCTGCGTCAGCATCACACTCATGTATCGTGCTGCTCACGTGTACAGCGTCGGCCAATACTGAGTCGGCATTCTGACGTAGAACCCAGAAGCGCTGCACTGTGTTTACAACATAAACAGCGTAGGAGAATGACAGGGAAGAGAAGAAATTGGTGAATAAAGTCGTTATTTTTGTTTTGTTTTTGCGCACAAAACGTATTCTCATCACTTCATAACATTAAGGTTGAACCACTGTAGTCACATGGACTATTGGCCTTGAAAGGTGCAATAACATTGCTGCCTATATGTAGTTCAGATACCTCTTGTATTTCATCAAAAATATCTTAATTTGTGTTCCGAAGATGAACGAAGATCTTATGGGTTTGGAACGACATGAGGGTGAGTAATTAATGACAGAAATGTCATTTTTGGGTGAACTAATCCTTTAATAATTATATTTATTTGTAATTCATTTTAATTGTAATGTGTTAAAATAAACTAATTTCACAACTTAGATGGAAACATAGAAGTTTTCTTGTCAAGACCAATGGGATATGTTTGGAGTCTGTGGGTTTTCCCCTTTCATGTCTAATGTGACCTTCGCACCTGGTAACTGATCTACTCTGCCAGTTGTCCGGTTCCCATTTTGGTTCTGTGACTCAGTGGCCAAATTGAGAGTCATTTAATTTTAGGCATTGCAACATTCCAGAAAGGAGTGATGTGAGAGGAACAAGAGAGAGCTTGAGATGGGAGGGGAATCATTACAGATAAAGATATACGGTCTGTTCATAAACTCATGGGTGGTGATATGTGTTCTTCACAGGGGTGATGGGACAGAAACCAGTCAAGGAGCTAGGAAAAGAAGACGTCCTAAGCAGTGTCGTTAGTGACTATGAGATCTTAAACCACAGTGAGGAGGAAGCACATTCCAACTGCCAAGAAGAAACAGACCAGAATTTTGTTCACTTGGACACCTCCATACTAGAGCCCTGTCCTGGTCAGGAACTAACAAGACCTAATGACAACAACACTGAGCCCTCTTTCAACCAGGGAGGAAAAAAGATCAGTAAGAGTCATGACACGGATGTTTCACAGAATGTCAGGACACCAAATCCTCAACTGAGCCTGGCAGGAGGTCCATGTGCCTCAGAATTCAAAACAGTCACAAGCGACGCAACAGCCACAGATATATCTACTGCTGTGGACCAGCAACAACCAGACAAAACAGAAGGAATGACTAACAAAACTCACCTCAAGGATACGCCAAACATGTTAGAAGGTTCTTGTCAAGGGGACTCAACAGATGATGCCGTGAGCGTTGAGAAGAATGAGAAACGAACGTTGGTGGACAGACACAATTCGATGTTAGAGAAAGAGGCAATGACAAAGATGAGTGGTGATGTTGAAATAAAGAGGAAATTCTCTTTGGAATCGGAGAATGCTAATTTACTTGAAAGACAGCCATTCCAGGAAATAAGAGTTTCAAAGAGTAAAGATAAAGATGAAGTTCAGACCCTAAGTAGTGCTAAAATTAGGAAAAGTTGTGACAAAGTTTGCAAAGAAAGTGCTGGAACTGTTCAACACAAAGAAATTCCTGATCCGGACAGATTGGAGATGGAGACTGTGACTACGTGTCCGTCAATCACTGGACTCCATTCACATTCAAGTCGCCCGTGGCTTCGGAGTGCAAATAAGCAGGATAATTTACAGAAGGACAAAAATATCAGTCCAGATATGTCAACATGTATTTTAAAAGAACCTTATGATGCCTCACAGACAAATTTTGCAGCAACACCCAAAGAAAACTTCAGAAAAGACCAAAGAAACCCAACTTTCCATACACCATTTTTGGGAAAAGAAGAGACTAAAGATCCTGCATGGGGTAAAACTGAAGGTAAGAACAAAATCTTGCATACTCCCTTCGATGAACTTTGTTTATTAAAATCTAGAGTGACAACATTCGACTCTGACTCTGAGAGTGTTACTGAACCCACAAATACAGACACAGCTCTAGTTCTGTTAAGGATTGAGGAGGACTCTGAACAAAAGGCATTAAGCACATTCCATCCAGATTTAAGCCAAAGAAAAACTTTGTTTCACACTGAGAAGAAAAATGATGACAAGGGGGCATTCACTGTCATGGAAAAGCACTCAGCAGTCATGTCATCTGAGAGTTTAACTGAATCCAGTGCTAAAAAAGTCCCTGTTAGCAATGCACCTCACCCAGCCAAAAAGGGAGTGTGGGGAGCAGATTCACCATGTGTGAAAAGAGACAGTAAATCTGTTTATCAAAAAGCCGTTCAGTCAAAATTCACAGACAGCAGGAAAGATTGTGATGGTCATCTTAATGGAAGACGCAATACTTCACCTTTAGTTAAATTATCAGGAGAAAAAGGTAAAATTCAAGAAGTGCATCTGGACAAAAGAGTATGTGATCCAAAGATCTACAGGCTGGATGGTGCAGAAACAGAGGTCAAAGAGATTCTTTCCAGCAGTAAACCTTTAGATCAAATTATCGTTAACCATTTTAACTCTTTTTCTCGCTCAGATTTTGATGGCGGTGTCACTGCGAGAGTCACACAGAAGGCTTCTTTGCAACGGGAAAAAGAGCCTCTCTATTTCACGGCTGTGATCACACCACCACTTCAGATTCATACATTTCCTGATCAGGAGGCGAGGAAGTCATCTGACATCTCTCATATGTACGTTCCTCACGCTGAAATACAGAGCATGATCCCTGACGTCTTACCCACAGATGCTCAGACAGAAAAAAAGGCCAAAATCAAAGGACCACCACCACCTGTTCCAAAGAAACCAAAGAATCCCTTTAAAAAAGCCATTGGCCGCAAGAAATCTGCTCCTCATTCCATAGACGAGCCGAGCGAATATTTGGACCTGCTGCTCAAAAACATTAAAATGGACAGAAGGCAGGCAGCACTGCAGTCCGCTGAGGATTTTAATACACATGCATCATCTCTTGATATGTTGCCTTATATCGAGTCCCCATCCTGCATGTGCATGTCCATAGAGCCTGAAGCTGCTGATATTCCAAGATATTATTTAGCCCCATACGATGAAATTGTTGCACCTGACTGCGATAACTTGATAGAAACTGTCGATGATAGAGAACTAAAAGAAATGGATATGTCTCAGCTGAGACCATTATTGAAAAAAAAAGCAAAAATAAAGGGCCCACCACCACCTGTGCCAAAGAAGCCTCAAAATCCATTTGCTAAAACAGACACAGAGAAGATCCAAGCAAGCAAAGACTCTAATGTGGAAAATGTGGAACATCCTTTGAAATATGGTAGACGTGACTCTGAAAGCTACATGATGGACATTGAGGATGAAGACTCTAAACCCACTGCAGTCCCAACCAGATATCCTCACGCCGCCTGTAGAATTCCAAGCAGTGATTCCTCCGCTTCAGATGAAAACGAAGTGTCCAGATATAGGCCTGTCTCCGAACTCATTAGAGACAGCAACAAAATCCAGGAGAAAGTGATACATCACAGCAGGACAAACATAATGGAAGCCAGGCCAGATGTGGCTGTGGGAAGCCAGACTCTAAAAGTATCGCAAATGAAGACAGCCTTTGATGTACAAACATCTCCCCATAAAATGGAAAGAAGATCCTCACCAAAGAAAGGTAAGACAGCTGATTGAATTCCTAGTTTTCATACAGTATAAAGCTGACAGGGTTATAGAGAATCTTGATCAAATTTCAGTTTTAAGTAAGACATATGCACAGTTATCTAAGCTGTCTGTCAGGTGAAAATGCATTATTATGGCATGTATTATGGACATTTTTGTGAGGATTTTCTTGACTAGTACTTAGTAGCATATGTAAACCCTGCTGTAGATATACATACAAATGATACCATTTATAACAATACCTGATATCATTACTGTAGCATCACAGTACTTGGTGTATAATCTAACATTAGACTATAACAGCAATCCATTAAATGCACTACACTTCTACAAGAGGATGAGACCATACCTATGATTATTTGCAACAACATGAACAGCCAATAAGAAATACACTGCCCGGTCAAAAAAAAAGTCGCTGTTTGGATTTTAATAGGCAAATACTTAAGAGTCTGGATGGATCATTATTACAGTGATTATTATTTTTCTAGCATGTTATATGTTTGGCAACGGTTCTTTTAACCCTAAAAGATGGCGTGTGTAGCTTTTCATTTCTTAAACAACCATGTATTAAGATGTATCATGGCCATATCCCAAGATGACAATGTCAAGATTCATCAGGCTCAAATTGTGAAAGAATTGTTGGGAGGGAGCATGAAGAATCATTTTCACACATGAATTGGCACTGGCCTTAACCTCAATGTAAGTCTTTGGGATGTGCTGGAGTAGACTTTACAGAGTGCTCACCTCTTGCTTTGTCAATACAAGATCTTGACCAAAAAATTATGCACCTCTTGATGGAAATAAATGTTGTGATGTTATTTCCATCAAGAGGTGCATCAATTTTTGGTCAAGATCTTGTATCTCCAGCACATCCCAAAGACTTTCAATGAAATTAAGGTCTGGACTCAGATGTGCCAATTCATGTGTGAAAATGATTCTTCCTGCTCTCTGAACCATTTTTTCACAATTTTAACCCTGGTGAATCTTGACATTGTCATCCTGGAATATGGCCATGATGTGTCTTCCTACATGGTTGTTTAAGAAATGAAAAGCTACACACTCAATCTTTAAGGGTTAAAAGAACCGTTGCCAAACATATAACATGCTAGAAACATAATAATCACTGTAATAATGATCCATTCATAGATTCTTATGTATTTGCCGATTAAAATCCAAACAGTGACTTTTTTTTTGGACCGGGCAGTGTATATACACGGTTGCACCGTAACGTTGTTTGGAATTTTCTTTTCTTTCTGTTGATCCGGCATTGAGGTTGTAGATGGTTAATGGAAAAAAATTATATTTCAACCACTTGCTTTAGTACAATATACAAGCCAATTATTTATTGGTGTAAAAATGTTTCCTTTATTATACAATGTAATATAATATGTCCCTCAGATCATCATATTTGGGGGTCCTTAATATCACAAAGTTTAAAAAGCTCTACACCACACTGAAACAGAAAAATAAGATTCCAAATTAGATTTTATGGCACAGTGCACTTTGTAACATAATCCAATGTGAGAATGACTTCATCCTTTTTCACTCTTAACATAATTACTCCTGTAACATTATCAGCTCCCAAGCACAGTGTGTTTAAATACACAAGATGGAAAAGCAAGGTAATGTTTGCAATGGAGAGATGCTCAAAGGTTTTTTTATGTATAAGATGTCCTTACCATTTAAACCACAGTGACCTGTCGGCCAGTACGGTACAATTTGTACGCCTACTTCTTATTCACACACATAGAACTGATGTCCATGTAGGAGGACATGAGGAGGAGGGGAGGGGAGAGGAGAACAAGGGCGTTTTCTCCCGTTCATTCAGAATAAAGGAGAGGAGGGAAGCTATTGTGGCTAGCCGCAATTCACTGAGACAGTCACCAGCACAAACTGAATCTGTGAGAAAATAAATTAATGCTTTGAATTTGACGCTCTGAGAGACCTAGTACTGATAAAGGTAAGCGTTTTGCGTTTGCTCATATTAATGCAAGGCAGGTCAGTGTTGCACTAGCCTCTACTGGAATGCTAGCTCGATTTTAGCAAGCATCACTGATTTAAAACAAGCTCTAGAAACAGCTAGTACCTAACCGAAAAAACTTGCGCTAGTGAATGCTGCATTTAGCGTCATTTTCTGACACGTGAGGCCATATCTAGCCTTTGATAATCTTGCATTTGGCGAGATAAGACTAAGTAGTGAGATATTAATTGAAAGTTGACCATAATGACCTGTGCCGGGTACGTTAGATAGCACGCCTCCACTCCAAAGGGGCACGTCGCATTTCACCAGCGCATGCAACGAAAAACACGCTCGGCTCAAAACAAGCTGCATTACTGATGCTTTTTCAGCTCTTTTCATTCATTTGTTCGGTTAGCGATTAGCTCTCATTTTCTCACACCAGCAGAAGCCTGCCCATTTATCGATTATGTCATGTTTTTTCATTCTCACTCTTGCACTATTGGCGAATATCTTATATTTCTCCTCATCTTTATCTCATATATATGTGTGTTTTATCTCTCACTCTTTATCTTAATTGTTATTTTAGTAGAAATTTAAATGCTGGTGTGAGGGGTTTTTTCGCCGGTATGCTCATCAGCATCATCAATAACGCAGCTCGGCCATTAGAAAGCAAACACACACTCACACCGCCATACATCTGACCTATTTCCAAAAACACATCCATGGCTTTATTGTGATGACCACATTTTATTCTCCCAAACACAGCTTTTTGAAATCGACTTTATTTATTATCATTGTTATTAATGGTAGTTGCTATTATTTAGGGGGACACCGTCACCAATCAGGGCCCTACGAGCTCATCTCAGCAAGTGCTTCAGGCGACTCGTATAACCAGTGATTGTTAATGTATAATTATGAATATCAATTAATTTATCTGTTATACCCTTTATAGCACTATAAGCACTCTGGTCGTGTCTCAAAATCTGCTAACTAGACTGCATTCCTGGGAATCATAGGTGTGTGCATCCTTTTTGAGCATCATTGGTGTGTGTAGCATCGTAAGAAATATCTATTTTGGCAGCTCATTAGGATTTTATTAGGCTTTATTAGGTTATATTGAATTGTATCTTACTTTTATTGTGGATGATAAATAAAAAATACAAATTGTATATCTGTTTAAGAAATAGTTTATTTTTATAGTCTACATATGATGCATGAACTTTCAGACACTATAAAACAATTTTGTCAAGTGGGCTTCATTTGATAACAAGTAAATTAATAACTGATGAAGTCAAAAAAATATTTTAATATGATAGAATCAACCTGACTACATAAGGTTACACCCACGAAAGTAGTTTTTAAGGGTTAGTTTGAGGAAAAAAATAGATTCTTATGCTAACAACTCACCGTATACACCGTATTCACTTTTTACAGTATGTACTAATAAAAAAGTTTATTAAATATAGGATTTTTTAAGTAACTTTAATATATATGTGTGTATAATTTAAACAAGCTGTCATCAGAGCATGGCTTGGCTTTCTCATAACAAGAAGTTTTTACACAGTGGCTCAATGAAATTCACACACACAAAACTGCATTTTCTGCTTGTCTTTTATGGAGAAGTGCATATACAGAGTGAAATGGAAAACCATTTCCCAGTGCTCTCTAGCTGACTGCTCATCTTACTCTAACATGATACACTGTCAATATTAAGTCTGCAAGCAAAAGAAAAACATTGAATATCCTTTCATTCGTGTGCCATTATGACTGTTATACTGCAAAATATAAACTGTCAGGTAGTAGTAATGATAATAAACATTGAATTTCTAAACAAAGTATTATTTTAAATATAAAAAATAATTACAAGTAAGAACAAAACATTTCTCTTCTCTTGTCTTCTCAGAAATGATCAGACGAGTGGTACGACAGAGTAAATTCCGTCATGTGTTTGGTCAGGCGGTGAAGAATGACCAGTGCTATGATGACATTAGGGTTTCGCGGGTTACCTGGGACAGTGCCTTTTGTGCAGTAAACCCCAAATTTGTTGCTATTATTGTGGAGGCTAGTGGGGGTGGAGCTTTCCTTGTTCTGCCTCTGCAAAAGGTAAGCCATAACCGCATATGAATTAAATGTCCACTCAGCATTTTTGAAATGTGCAATTTGAATAGGCTTTGTTGGTCAGAATTATGCAAGATGAGACATAAATTCATACTCTCTGTCCCTGCTTCCTGTCTTGCAGACGGGTCGTATTGACAAGGCCTACCCCACTGTTTGTGGTCACACAGGCCCCGTGCTGGACATTGACTGGTGCCCGCACAATGATCATGTCATTGCCAGCGGCTCTGAAGATTGTACAGTAATGGTATGCTCAGCTCCTTCACTACATCCCCCTCATAAAAAGGATGCTCAGAAACCAAAAAGTGTCAAAAAGAGTAATTATCATTATTCAAATATTCCCATTTTGTCTCAAAGGTGTGGCAAATCCCTGAGAACGGCCTCACCTCAGCTCTTTCTGAGCCAGTCGTGGTGTTGGAGGGTCACTCCAAGAGGGTGGGAATTGTGACGTGGCATCCAACAGCTCGCAATGTTCTGCTAAGTGCAGGTAAGAGATGTTAAAAGCAAGTGCGCTACATAAAAACCCTTGCGTTTATTATCTTGAGCATCAAAAACCTGTGGGTGAATGATCAAAAAAACAATTTTGTCTTCTCTCCTCTGTCAGGATGTGATAATCTCATCATTATTTGGAACGTGGGCACAGGAGAAGCTCTGATCAACCTAGAGGACATGCATCCTGACGTGATCTTCAGCGTCTGCTGGAGTCGCAACGGCAGCCTCATTTGTACCGCATGCAAGGATAAGAAAGTGCGCGTTATCGATCCACGCAAGGGAAAGATCACTGCGGTAAGTGAAAACATCTCAAAATTAAGCTGAGGACTCTTTATTTTCACAGTTCTGAGTGTCTTACTGGCATTGATGATCACAGGAGAAGGATAAGGCCCATGAGGGGGCCCGGCCCATGAGGGCCATCTTTCTGGCTGATGGAAACATCTTCACTACCGGCTTCAGTCGTATGAGTGAGCGGCAGCTGGCCTTATGGAATCCAGTAAGCCAAACAAATGGATTTTCTCTAAATTTTTTGAAAAATTAAGAATTTTTATGCACTATTATGAAATATTTTGCTGTGCTCTTTTAGAAAAACATGGAAGAACCGATATCAGTGCACGAAATGGACACCAGCAATGGAGTGTTGCTTCCCTTCTATGACCCCGACACTAATGTGGTCTACCTGTGTGGAAAGGTGAGCAAGTTTTCATGTGGCCCAGGAAGTGTGAGTTCTGCCATATTTTATTAACTCTACAACATATTGATTGAAATGAATTATACACATCTTGGCACGTGTGTGTGTGTGTGTTTGTTTGTTTTTTTGTTTTTTTCCTAAACCTTTTTGATTCCAAGGCTCCACTTTGTCCAAGATAATAGTCAAAATCCCTCCTATTTAAGCTGATATGTACCAATGGCAATTTGGTTGTAAGAAAAAAAAAAGGAAAAAAAAAAAAAAAAAGGAAAACCATAATGTCAGTTTAATGTTGGACATCTTTATGTTTTGTGTTTTTTAACATTTTAATTAAGATTATATTAAAGGCACAATATGTAAGATTTTGCAGCAAAATATCCAAAAACCACTTGGCCAGTGTTATATATTTTGTTCAGTTGAGTACTTACAAATACAATATCCCAAATGTTTCCAACTATTTGTAAATTGTGAGAAAATCGCGATTTTTAACCAAGGATACGTGACGTGTCCGGGAATCGCCTGTCAATGGCGTCATATCCGCGTTACCCTAGGTTTCTGGTTTTATTTTGTAGAAACGAGAGATGCCAAACACCAAATTACGTTTTATTAGACAAGGGAACAACTGTTTGGTTACATTTATAGACAGAAAACAAATGATTGTTATATAGCTCAACACGTTTAGTCTTATTGTTTAACTCTAGTTAAACAATAAGATTTAGTCTTATTGTTTAACTTCTAGTCTAACATCATTTTCAACACAGTCAAATGTATCTAATATGATACACAGTGCTGTGTTACCTCATACGCTTGACCGGAAGAAGCTCCACTGTGCGCGAGGCATGTGTCGCATTCGTCTCAATCGCAATCGCTCCAGCGGCCTCGTTCAGCTCCAACATCACTCGCCCTGCTTTGCTTCATACATGAACATGATTTCTGCCCGAGTCCCGTCCTGATTCTTTTCCACTGACTGTGAGGTGAAGACAACATCTCTCATGATTCCGCGCTCAAACTCGGGGTAATCAAGCTACGCCTTTGTTTTGAATAGGCAACCTCTAGCGGTGAAAATCTACATACTGCAGCTTTAATAGAACTAAATTTAAATCATTTGGGCCCCCCCCAGAAGTTTGTCGAGGCCCCCTGTTTTGGACCACTGCCTTAACATCAATACTGGGATATATATTTTAAGATAAATTGTGAAAAGGACATTGTGGAGAAATTTTGCAAAGCTGTAACCATGTTTTCTGGTCCAGGGTGACAGCAGTATCCGTTACTTCGAGATCACAGACGAGGCACCGTATGTGCACTACCTCAACACGTTTTCCAGCAAGGAGCCCCAGAGAGGCATGGGATACATGCCTAAAAGAGGCCTAGATGTCAACAAGTGTGAGATAGCCAGGTATGTGCTATTTGCACAGGTATTTCTTTTAAATGTTATTTTTTGAAAAGGAAAAGGCAGGCTAAATTGTTTGAGGTGCTGATGGCCACATCAGAATTGGAATGTTTTAGAGAAACTAAACTGACTTCAAGCCTTCAGCATTGTTGTGATTATGGTTCTCAGTGGTGTGACTTGATTGATGCTTTTAGCTTTACTCCTGCTGCTAGTTTGATTTTTCTTCTCCAGTAGGGGGAGGCATTAGCCTGCCATTGAATATAAAATCTAATGGGATGGCAGTGTGGCACTGATCATGCTGTGGCTCTAAAAGGTCATTGAAATGTTATTTGGCAACTAATGATCACTGTATGGATCATTAGTTTTAGTATCTATTCTTTCTTAAGGGCGTACATTTTGTGTTTTTTATTATCATCATTATTATTATTATTATTATTATTATTATTATTATTTTACCTACTTTTTAAAAAAAAAATTTAATATCTAATGTATTAATGTGACAATGGCAAGCTGAATTTTCAGCTGTCATTACTCCAGTGTTCAGTGTCACATGATCCTATGATCCTATGATCCAATCATTCTAATATGCTGATCTGCTGCTCAAGAAACATTTCTCATTATCAATGTTTAAAACAGTTGTGCTGCTCAATATTTTTTGTGGAAACATTTAACACTGCTGTGCTTTTAACACCAATAAAAACAGCTGTGCTGTTAACACCAATAATAACACCAATAACATCTGTTGTTTCTCACAGGTTTTATAAACTTCATGAGAGAAAGTGTGAGCCAATTATCATGACCGTCCCTAGAAAGGTACTTTTCACTGTATTATGTTTGATATTTATGTAATCATTCTATATCCTCAATATATAGTCCTAAAAAAATCAATTATTCAAAATTTGTAAAGTGTTTTTTTTTTTTTTTTTTTTTTTTAAATGATGTTCAGTTTTACTGGCAAAGCCCAATCAAAATTGTGATTTAATGGTCATTAATTGATGAAGAAAAGGGGAGGCACTTGATTTCAGTTAACATTAAAGCAGCTAATGTTTTCAGAGAAAACAAACAGCATGAGTACGTCATTCCAAAATACTCATTACGGTATTTCCTGTCTCTTCTGTTCTTGGCAGTCAGACCTCTTCCAGGACGACCTCTATCCGGACACAGCAGGTCCAGACCCGGCGCTAGAGGCTGAGGAGTGGTTTGAAGGCAAGAATGGTGAACCAATCCTGATCTCGCTAAAACATGGTTATGTCCCGGGCAAGAACCGCGACCTCAAAGTAGTCAAGAAAAATTTGCTGGATAACAAGGCAACCAAGAAGGTGGAGGAGCCAGCAACTCCTCAGAAACCTGCCTCTCCTCAGCTAACCAGAGTAAGGATGATGCTTCATTGACTTCATTGACTAATAACTGGTGTTTAATTGGTGCTAAAACACTCTTTCTTTATTTTGCTTATTCACAGAAGAATGAAGTGAAGTTAGAGGAGCTGTTGCGAGAAGTCAAGTCCCTTAGAGATCTGGTCACGCTGCAGGACAGGAGAATCGCCAAACTGGAAGAGCAGGTGGCTAAAGTGGCAATCTAAGACACTGGTGGTGGTCTGAGCCATAGCGTCTGTATGGAGAGAAAGAGAGAGATTCAGGTGGGCAGGGGGGGTCAGTCACTGCCAAAATTTTTCAATTTGACTCGATCATTCCGCTTGGTGTTTCTCACAAGGACAACTTCAAGCAACATTCCAAGATGGACTTTTACTTTTTGTCAAGTCTCCCCCAAGCATTCGCATAGCAGAAGCAAAATTGTGGCAAAGAGTGGTCACTGGTTTTAACTGATGTTTTACATTTTGTTAAAAATGTTCTTACTTTTTTTAGTTATTGTAACATTGTTTCCATGAGTATTCTGATATTTACCAGTATGTTACAGAGTGTTGTTGTATATACACATCAGTATTTCTCTTTCCTTTTTTTGTTGTGCTGCCAAATTTGAGGTGATGCAGTAACCTCTCCTTTTATTTCTACTTTTATATGTTTTTCCCAGTTGTAGATAGTGGATTATTGAAAAACATGAATTTTAAATGTCATACTATTCAAAGTGGGACATAAGCAGAAAAAGCAGTACTGTGTGATTGTAAAGGCCATTGGTACTTCAGAAAGTAATCATAGGTGATGATAAGGGTATATGATTTAAGGCTGGCCCACACTAAATGATTTTTAAAATCTAATCAGATTTTCAAAATGTGAGAGACCACAAACATGATAAAAAAAAAAAATCATAGATTTAACAGTTTTATTCCTATAGTGTGTGGAGTGCTGTGATGTGACCAAGAAAGCACATAATACACTAACAGATTTCATTCACAAACAACCACAGTCCCAACTGTGAACATGGGAAATCTCGAAAAACGTGACTTTAGAGTAAACAAACATGGCAGACGACAGGCAAGAAGAAATGGCTATAATAGTTTAGACTGCTTTTTTATAGAAACATTATGGAAAAAGGCTTGGATGAAGTCGTGTTATGCTTCCGGCAGCTCGCTTTCTGATTTTTGTATTGTTTCGTTCCACCTGACATGAATATTTTCTGATCATAAATATTGGATACATGTTGGATATTTACGATTTGAGATCGATGTGGCCCCGACGTTCTTCCGAGCAGATTCAATCACTCTTAACACAGATCACACCACAGGAAAATCTGATAAGATAATCTGTAGAACCATCAAGATAATCAAAACTTTAGCTAGGATTGTCAAAAGAGAATTGAATTAGGGCCAAAATCGGCCCGATTATCTTGTAGTGTGCGGGTGCCTTTAGTGAAATCTAAGAAATGTTCATAACCATTAAAATTCCACATTCAGGATTTTAAATCGGTCCATATAATGTCCCTTGTGATGATCATGATCACTGAAGTATTAAGCACATAGTCGTCTCCTCCATTGCCTGGCTTTGAGATCATCATAATTGATTATAAAGCATCCAACAACAGGGTTTTTCAAAATACAACACGATCAGTTACAATATATCCAGAAGCAATAACACAATTTTGCAGAATGAATGTGAACATAAACCTAAACCTGTTTGCAAGTATTGTTCAAAATGCGTTAATCATGCATACGCATCATAAATCAAAAACCTACCGCTGTAACTTAATGGTAATTATGAAATTACTGTTGCACCTCAGGAAATAAACCGCTTTGAAGTCAGAAACATTGGATGCTTAACACTTGCCTTTTGCATGACGTTTTTGCCCACAGAAATAGTATCAACTTATTTTGAATAGGAAATGGCTATTTTTTGCTGTCATTACCCACTTTCCCCCCACTTTTGAATTCTTCTCGTTACCGAATATTGGGCTGACACATGCTCTGATACATGAACTTGGCTTTAAGAGGCAGTGGCTACCTGCGAGCTCTTCTGATGTATATGTACTGTAAATGTATTGGTGCCTCTATGTGTGTTTCTGGTTTTAGACAGACCTCCTCAGTTGACCACTGCTGGAGGACAACATCCATGAATCTGAGCACTTATCTGTGTCCTAAACAGTCTTGTGCATGCATTCCAAACTTCACCTAAAATAAAAAAAGGTTGACTCTACAATAAATCCTTTCATTCATAATTCTTCATGAAGTTTGCTGTCATTTTCTTGGGGGTTTGTAGGACAATGATGTCAACCAGAATGCTGTTACGTTTACCAATATGAATTATCGTTTGACTATCTTGAATACTTGATTCTGATCAATCGTCCTATTCATCGAACAGATATTTCCCAATATTCCTAATAATATTGTAGTGAAAATTACTTCAAAGGACTTCATTGTTTTGTTTCAATGTTCTTGTTGTTGCTAGGTTAATAGTCTTGTATTTTCTGATGAATATTTTTATTAGTAGGAGATTTAAGATAATATACACAGGTAAAATTATTTAGATCAAGATTTCCTCCCCACATTTTTTTTTATTTTTTTTATTTTATTTTTTTTTATAAATCATTATTGCAAAATAAACCTCTTCGGAGTAATGCAAAACCCCTACATAGTAAAAGACATTATCTTTCACTTATTGTTACTGCATGTAAAGACATATTGTGCCTTATTTTAAGTCTGTTCACAGCAAGGTTTATTATTTTGCAGTAAAGAAAGAATGACACGAAAAAGACATACTACATCCTTCATCCTCAACTCTCTCAAGATTAGCTCAGGTGCTCTTAAAGCAGATGTTTTCACGATCTTCTATGTCTTGACAAGGCATTAAAAGTCTAAGATGCCTCAAAGGGCTGCCATATTGAAAACTAATTCTAAGAGGACTATAAGATAGGACATATGTTCCTGCAGACAAACACTGAAATGTTCCAATAAAAAACAAACAAACAAAAATTTCAGCTCATTATATTGATATTCTTTGGTTTGAGGTTTGCCAAAGCAGCCTTATATATTTCTGCTTTCAGCACCCTTTCAGTTGTTCCAGCAGTGGCTCAGTGGCTCATGTACCCTCTCCCCCCTGAATCATGTGAGCACAGGAAACAAAAACCTCTTCCTCAGGGACCTGATAGCTTCTGTTTGAAGACCAAACACAAACCCAAAGTATTTTACAACAGACCATCAATGTCTGTATTTCATCCTCAGGTTAGAAGAATGGGTTTTATGTTCAAGATACTGGATGACATTAAAAATCTGGAGAATATTCTTTAGAGTCTCTTCAGTTTGTTGAAACAAACTGTTACATCTGGTGGCTTGAAGTTCTCCAGTGCACAGGCAGGGGGAAAAAAACTCGGCTCTCCCCCAACCAGCCTTTAACGAGAACAGTGTGTCTGGAACTGGCCCAGTCAGTCTTTCTGGGACAGAGTAGAAGCAAAAGAAAAAGAAGGAGGAGGGGAGAACAGGAGTTTCTTCCCCCTCACCAATCCAACTGTTCTTCATCGTGCAGTCTGTAACAACAGACATTCAGCTTGAGACGAGGAAACAGCAGAAGCTTTCTTCTCCACGTTAGATCATCTCTAGTCGGCATGTTTTAGAACTTCAGCACTTGAAAGTAAGTATGAATTCAGATTTCAACGTTTCTTTTGTCTGTTTTCTATTTTAGTAATGTCGTTCCTGGCCATGTAATGATAGACAGATGACTTGCTTTACAGGAATGCACAGCTTTAAAAGGTCCATGTCCAGATGTGGCTAACTAAGTTTAAAACTGTTCTCTAACTGTTCAAAAGATTCTGTGACATAGAATAGTTTCTGGATGGACTCTCACTGTTGACTTTGGCAAGTTGACCCTTACTTTTTTTTAAAACAGAGATTTACATAAAAGGAAGTTCATGTGCTGAGGACAGAATTTTTTAATACATTTGGAACTGCTTTGAAGCTGGCATAAAAACACTGATAGAGACTAATATTAATGCTTTGTGTGTGTGTGTTGGAAAATGAGGCACTACATGAGCTTGATACTATTTCCATTGTGCAGCAAATGCCCAGTGATGATTGTAGTCGTCAGCTTGAGCACAGATGGCACAGAGCGGAGAGACCTCCGATGAAAGATCTTTGTTTAAAGAAACAAATCATAATTTATTATGTTGGTTCACCAGCTGTTTTGTGAAATTATATTTATTATACACCATATTTAAATGAACTATAGATTTTTTTGTTACCACTTTGCAATAAAATTCAATTGGTTAACATTAATTTAGAAACAAATTTTTTAGTTGCAGAATTCAACATTATCTTAATCAACATACATAATTATGAACAAACACAAATTAACAATTAACTATAGTAAAGTTTTTAAAATGAACATTTAACTAGAATAATAAATCTTGTTCAATTCTTGTTTATTGTTAATTCATGATGTGTGCATTAATCAATGGTAATAAATCGGACCTTATCGTAAAGTGTTACCAGCAGACATGGCACAGATGTTCAGCTGCAGTTGCTACGAACATACAGTAAAGCATCTGGCTCAGAATCCAATGATGTTTCCATGTGGTGCTTTGATTGCACCACAGGAAAGACAACTGCAGTGAATAAATGTTCTTTGGTAAGAACATACCAAAGGTTTTGATTTTAACTATTTGTCGTTAAAGTCAGCAAGTCCAAGTTGGTCATCACAGCTAATAAAAATATGTTTTAAGAACATTTTGCTAATGTTCCCATTAAGTTATGAAAACATGTTATTTCTGAATGTTCTCTGAATGTTCAACATATTCAGATGTTTTTTTTTTTTTTATGTATTGAAAATATTTTTTCTTGGTTATACAAATATTACTAAAATGTAAATAGAAAATTAAATATTATTTTGCAAAATTTCGGGAAATGGTGTTAAATATAACTGAACCAAACAATCTATTAGCATTACTTGAAGAACGTTCATTCATAACTCATGAACCTTGCCAACAAATGTCAGCTAAATTTTTGCACATTCTCGGTTAGCTGGAATGTTTTTTTTTTTTTTTTGTGGTTTAAAAATGTAAAATGGAGTAATTAAAATGCCTTTTTACCAACCTCAGGTATTCAGTCAGGATGGACCACTCAGCTCTCCGATGCCTCATCTGCCTGTCTGTCACTCTGCTAATCAGACACACTGCTAATGGCACCCCAGTCATTTCCAACGACTCTGTGGAGGGCAGTGGGCAGTGGGACTCTGAGAGCACAGACCTGATCCCCACACCTAGCATTTCCTCCTTCCTCAATGAATTGGTAAAGACCACCTCCATATATGGAGAAAAACATACCAAATCATTCTTGGATCAAGTGGTGGATTTCTTACAAGAGAACCACCTTCCCATAATCGTCATTTCCACTTTACTTCTTCTCATCCTCACTATCCTCTGCTCGGCTGCCATCTTGAGTCGCCGACATAAAGTCAGCACCTACTACCCTTGCGCTTTCCCTTCCAAGATGTACGTGGATGAGCGAGACAAGACTGGAGGAGTGCGCTTCTTCAACGAAGTCCCGGAGAACGCCAACACCAGCTCCAGTGAGGAGCCGGTGAATTCAGCCAAGCAGCTCCAAGAGGACATCATGCAGGCTACCAAGAACCTCCGAACTCCAGTCAAGACTCCATGGAAGGAGAAGAATGAAACGGCAGAAGATCGAAAACCTGAAGATGATGAGGAATGTCCTCAGAGCAACAAGAGTCAAGAGAAGAGCTGTGGCCCGCTAGAGGACAAGACCACAAATCAGTCTGCCATTGAGGATTCTGTGGAAAAGAGCAGCCCCAGCAGGTCCCAGGACAGCGTGCCTGCTTGTGACATGGAAAAGACTGACCCTTTGGACTCTGGGCCCCCTGAAGAGAGCAAACATCCATCTGGGCCAGAGAATTCGGAGATACAAGAAAACAAACAGGAAGTTGCTACTTCAGACTCACCATTTATCAGTGAAGAGAAAACAGCATTTTAGTGTGGACATTTTTAAAGTCTTAAAGGAAACACTTAGACATAAATACAGACCAAAGTGTATTTCTTGGACACATTGTGAAACTAAATGTAGTATGAAGTTTCATTGAAATGATCTGATTTTTCAGGAAAATATATGGCTTTAATGTTGTTTGTGACTGTTTTCTTTGATGTACCAAATACAAATGTACTCTGCTTTAAATTAGTATTTTAATTTACTTAAGTGTAAATTATATGAACGGATGCCTATTAGGCAAGACTTTAACATAAAAATGGCATTTTAAACATTAGTTGTCATGAATCTCTTTTTGTTTGAGGTGTTGATGACTAACCCAGATTAACCCTGAATCAGAAATGCTCTTTATTCTTGTTTGCTTTACTCTCTTTTATTAGCGATGACATTTATAAAAACTGGAAGGGTGAAGTAGATTGTAATGGCTTATAAGTGAAGAACGCTACTTTATGTCTATTTAATGTTATCTCTCTTCTAATGTCTCACAACTTTGCAATGCGCGGCAAACACACAAACACACACACACACGCATCCAAAAAATAAAACAAGCACATTTGCTACTCCAATTAAGGAGAGGAGCCTCAGTGTAGAAAAGCTTTGCTGTGAGCCAGGTTATTGTTTACATATTCTGGTTATAAATATTTCCTTTCAAGGTCTAGAGGTATTCAGCCACAGCTGCTGAATGCCACCAAGTCCCATGCCACCTTTCTAACAGTTTAGTCTAAGATCAGTTATAGTCTCAACAAGTACTTAAGGAACACAATAGTCTCAATAGACTATTTGCATCTTTATGGGACTTGACTAGAATTCATACTTCTTAATTATTTATATGTTCAAGATAAAAAGCCATCTAGATTTTTTACATCAAGTCAATAAATGCTGATCAATGCTATTACTTCACTCAACACAACCAGTAGTTTGTTTCAGATCTATTCTGGCGACCTGTTTAACACCTTACAGCTCATGAAACAAATATCCTATTGAGTTTACTCAAAGTGAAAGTACACTTACGCAAGTTTTAATGCATGAGACAAAAACAGTACTACTGAGAATTCGCTTATTTTAGAACTCGGCATTAGTGGCAAAACAGCGCCATCTACAGTGATTGTTTCACCATCGATCTTCTAGAATAAAACAGCGCCATCTATGGTGATTTTTTTCACCATAGGTCTTCTAAAAATCTTATAATTCTTTTTTTTGTTTGTTTTATTAGGCCAAATAGATCACGGTGGGAAAAGAAAAAAAAAAAAAAACATAATAGTAATGCTGACACCAAGTATAATGCAAAATCAATTCATCACTTTAAATTTTAATTGTAAATGTGCTTCACATTTATTGACCCTATGGGTATGCAGCATTAAATCCAACATGCCTGGTGTTTAAATATGCTTTATTTATTTAACATACGGACATTTGAAAGGACAATGAATAAAAGCCCAGCAGGATAAGTCACCATCAGAATCACATTTTCATTCCTTCAAACTAAAATAATAGAACAAGATTTGTGTGCGCATTCTGCTAGCAAGTAAAAGCACTTAAAACTCCTTTCATTACATCAACATATCTAAACAAGTATGGCTTGGACTGTAACAGTCGGTCAGTGCTTTTACATTGTGCGTTTAAAAGACTGGCTACAGTGCAAGAGTTGGAGAGCTTTGGTCTAAACTCATAGGAAGGATTTAGAGCAGTGATTCTCAACTGCTTGTTTCAAGACCTAGAGTTTACATTGGACATCAAATGGTAAACCAAACCCAAACACTGAGATTTATTAAAACTTCCATAAACTGTGTAGACCAAACAATATGCAAAATCAATGTCATTGCATAATGTAAGAAAAGAAATGCATTATTCTCTTCCATGTCAATATTTAACTATGGTACGAATTTAACACTGCATTTAGCATGGTTTTATTTTCCTGCTGCCCACGATCCAGTCAGAAGAGACCTGAAACCCCATTTGGTTGTGAAGCACCAGTTGAGAACCACTGATTTAGAGGATCAAGTACACCTCCTAGTTGCGGGACACGGCGATATTCTCACCCTGTCCACCTTCCTGTTTCAGACGGTAGTCTGCCAAAGCTGCTTTAATGGCATCCTCTGCCAGCACTGCAAAGCACAGAGAACCAGGTCAGTTACAGAACAGAACCATCTCGAACATACAATTAAGATTTGTATTTTACATATAAATGTTTAACGTTAATGTCAACCTGAGCAGCAAATACAATGCTAGAAAATATTGTACAAGCATAGATTAATTAGGAAATCTTACTTGAGCAGTGCAGTTTGACTGGTGGAAGGCTAAGCTCCTTAGCAATATCAGTGTTTTTAATGCTGAGGGCCTCATTAATCTGTACACACAAGCAAATAAAGATCATTTTTAGGTTCAATACCACTATTTATTAGTGCAAAAATGTTCAGTTACAATCAATCCAGCTTTGTTACAATACAGATTGGAAAAGAGGATAAACATTTAAGCCAAAGCCATAAGAACTGTTACTAGCAAATGTGATCATTTTTGCTTACAGATTTGCCTTTCACCCACTCAGTAGCCAAGGAACTGGAAGCAATAGCAGAGCCACAGCCAAAGGTTTTGAACTTGGCATCCACAATCTTCCCAGCCTCATCCACCTCAATCTAGGTGGGAAAAAAAAAAACAGCACACTTCAGTTCATCAAATATATGGCCACTGTGTGAAGGGTGGTGATAGCTTCATGTTGGGCTGCTAATAGAAAAGGGAGCTGGTTTAAACTCCAGAAGGATGCGTTAAGTGGAGAAATGGGTTTCCACCATCAGTATTTGGGACTGAACCACAGACTGTCATGCCAAACCCCAAAAATCAGTAATGAGAAAATTTAATAACGCTATTAAAAACTGGATAAACAGCAGAATCTTGTGATCAATAATTAATTTAGTGTTTACACAGATAATTGGTTGTTCATTGAATATGTGTGCTTTATATAAACTGTTTAATGCAGATTCATCCGGTTTAAATCCTCAATCCAATCTGAGGCTTCATATTAGAGAATTAAGATCCTGCAAGATTCACCTACTTAAATAATGATAAATGACAGTCAGTAACCCTACAGTCCTACCCAGTCACTTTGGGGAAAAAAAAAAAAAAAAAAAAAAAATCCTACTTGGGATAAACAGTAAAGCAGTCATTCATAAGTCCTATTGTTAGGCAAGACTGATTACCTGCAGTTTCATCACATCTCCACATGCAGGGGCACCAACCAACCCTGTGCCCACATTCTTGGCATTTTTATCCAAAGATCCGACATTTCTTGGGTTCTCATAGTGGTCCACAACCTTTAAAATAAAAATACATTTTAGGGGAGGGGCCAATTGAGTTGAGTCACTGTTATACAACACAAACAAACAACACTGCTCTCCAATGGCCCCCCAACTTCCTAGTTCGTTTTGTCCTCATTTTGCAATAAAATTACAAAGTTGTCATTTGTAAAATAAAAATAAAAAATGTCTTTGTGATGATTTCAAAAGATGGTGCGTTACATAGAAGTCCTGGGCTCATTTAAAGAAACAAGTAAATACTTTAATTATTCAGCTTATACTAAATGTGATATGAAACAAGATTTGACTTAACGGACTTAGAATTAAAACGAAACCATGCGAAACATGCTTGTCCTGTGTTGTTATAGTACAGTGCCAATTACTGTCATTACGTATCACGGGAAGTCAAACCACACAGGAAGCCACATGAAATACATGAGGACAAAGCTAAAAACTTTAGTAGTCGATTGACATGAATCATACTAGCTTACCTTTTCGTGATACCCACATGGCATCCTCAGTTGTGGAGCTGAAAACGTTTTGAGAAATAGAGGACACGCGCACTTTTTCACCAGCAGAACCGCCATGATATCTGTAATGACGCACTTGAATCTCAAATAGCGGATTTATACGCCGTTCAGTCTCGTACTTTTCAACAACCATCGCGAGATATGAGACAAGTGGAGCCCGAATTTTACGCACACACACATATATATATATACATACATACATACATATATACATATATATATATATATATATATATATATATATATACATATATATATATATATATACACATATATATATATATATATATATATATATATATGTATATATATATATGGATATATATATATATATATATACACACACACACACACACACACACACACACACTTTTATATACATTTATTATTATTATTGCATACCCTTTATTATTCTTATTAACTTATTTAGACATTAAATCTACAAAGATTACCCCATACAGTGAATAATGACAACGACCATATAAGAAATTTTAGCAATGGAAACTGATAAACTCAAAAATGGTTGTTTTGTAGAGCAGTAGAGTTTTTTTTTTACATTTATGATAATACATTTTCCTTTGTTGAAACTTTGCAGATTTATTGTGTATATTGAATAATAGTATAAATGTCTATTGATTATTATTATTAATAATAGTAATACTTGTAGTAGTAGTGTAGGTTGTGCTTTGTGTTTCTGGTTCCTACACCAAATGACTTCAGTGCAACGCTTGTGAGTGACAGCGCTGCCAGCCAATCATTGAAAAGGGAGGCGGCGAGGATTTTTCAAACCTCAGGAAATGGGAAAGGCAATGCAACTTCCATAAAAAAAAAAAAAACTACCGGTAATTCGAGAGCCGTCTAGCCTCCCAGCTGACAGTCAGCCACCTGTATCTTCTTCCAGCACACAACAACAAACAACTTTTTATTCTATTTGAATGTCTTTTTTGTTTGAGCTCTAAGATTAATTTGGAAGTCTGGATATGGTTTCTTGTGTCACTCAATCAGGCGCCGCGTGAGCCAGAGCCAAGAGCCCGAGCGAAGATTCGGTTAGTCTGAGCATCAGTGTCTGCGTGTGTCGGACTCTTTTTCACAATGTCTGGCGTGACGCTTCAGGTAAGAAACAAATTAGCTATGTTTCACACAGCCTTATTGATACAGTTACGTGTAAAAATGGAGAAGTAGCCTACTGTTTGGAGATCAAATAAGTCATAAAATAAAGCAGTCAAATCGTTAACGTTCAGACGCTCATGTTTACATTCACTTGTGGGTGAGTCCCAATGTTTTTGATTCCGTAATTCAACCGAATTACTTACAAGACAAGACATCCAAGCATTTTTTTTATTAATAGCGAAACTAGTATAAAATAAAAAAATGTCTGATATAGAAAACAATTAGACCTGCTTCCTTCTGTTAGGCTGCTTTTATATTAGTTTTTGAAGTATGTCCAGACAATGAAATATCACTAAAGATTTTCAGGTTAAACGAGTTTGACAGGACTTGGCTTCCTCTTGTGTCCCTCACCAGAAGCTTAAATGTAACTTAAGTTTTGCGTAAGAAATAAACTAGTCCCTTTCAAGCCTTTTGTGATTTAAAGTAATTGAAAGGGTTATTTTGTGACCGTGGTTAATGACAGTCTCTTTATTTTGAAATGTGGTTTTTCCAGCTTTACTGCTGTTAGGAAAGTCCCGATGGAGGTATTAGACCAAATCTTAATGTATTGGTCCACCTCTACTAGACAGTTTGTTAAATACTCCTATTATTAATCTGAATGATAGGTTCCACATCATATATGTCTATATATGTAAATTGATTTGATTTTTGTTTCGGACTTTTTCTTAATGGCATTATAAGACTGTCAGAATGTGTGAAACACTGCCCTCTATGTGTGTCAATGTATTTAGCTCTTTCCAGCCACTGCAGTTGAAAATATGTAAGTGAGATATATGTATCTGCCTTTATGGTGTAACTGCTCCAGTAGCTATGCACATTCAGCTCATATCTGTGACCTTATTTTCACCCTATCCAACCTTGCTTATAGTAAGTCCACTTTATCAATATATCAGTAATATCACCTTCACACGTAATGGATTATTTGCTTAGTATATGGATTACATTGCTTAGATGCTTGCCTTACTTGAACTGATATGCAAATATCAAAAAGGCTGCCGTAAATGAACAAGCATGCTGACTTTTTTTTATACTTCTTAAACACCACAGAGCAGCTGTCTGCGGGGTCTGGCTGAAGGTGACCTCATGGACCCTGAGTTCCAGCAACGTGTGGAGGATGCGATTGCCCTTCTCCGGCAGGAGATCCAGCGGGAACTGAAGATCAAAGAGGCGGCTGAGCGACTGCGACGGGCGGTGACCAACCGAAAGAGTGCTGCCGATGTGGACGGTCAGCTTAGAGCCTCCACCCGTAAGCTCGAGCAGCTCCACTGGGAGCTCCAGGAGCTGAATGCACGTGCTATGGCTACACAGAAAGAGACTGTGACAGGTGAGAGCAGGAGAGTGTGAATGTGCTTTTACATTATATAATGAGTTTGGATTATTGATATTTTTATTTTTATATATATATTTGATATATTTATTTTTAGTTATAGGTAAGGTTTCCAACCTATTTTTTCCCTATTCAGTCTTGTGAAATATTATTACAATTTAAATTAACTTTTCAAATGTAATTAATTCCTGCGAAGACAAAGCTGAATTTTCAGCAGCCATTACTCCAGTCTCTTCATTATTACACGACCTTTCAGAAATAATTCTAATATGCTGATTTGGTGCTCAAGAACATTCTTGTTATCAGTGTTGAAAACAATTGTGCTGCTTAAAGGATTATTTCACTTTCAAATGAAAATTACCCCAAGCTTTACTCACCCTCAACTTAGTAAGTAGAATACGGAAGGCGGCCTGCCGGAAGCTAGATATTTTACTTCATAACAGAATGCCAATGGTTTAACCTTAATGTTATGAAGCAACGAAAATACTTTTTGTGCGACAAAAAAACAAAATAACGATTTTAATCAACAATTTCTAGTGATGGGCGATTTCAAAACACTGCTTCATGAAGCTTCGAAGCTTTACAAATCTTTTGTTTTGAATCAGTGGTTAGGAGCGTGTATCAAACTGCCAAAGTCACATGATTTCATTAAACGAGCCTTCGTTATGTCATAAGTGTTTCGAAATTTCAATGGTTCACCACTGGGGGGCGTGACTTTGGCAGTTTGATACATGCTACGAACCACTGATTCGGAACAAAAGATTCGTAAAGCTTTGAAGCTTCATGAAGCAGTGTTTTGAAATCGTTTCATTTTTGGGTGAACTAACCCTTTAAATGTTGTGGTTTTTTTTGTTTTTTTTTAAAAAGCTATGGCCTTGTAGTCTGTCCCCTTTGATTAAATTTCAATATCAGGAAAAAGGCTAACCGAATTGAATTTCCGTCTTTATAAAGTGGAGAACTTTTTGTCTTTGTCTCATTTGCTTTTTGTTGTATAATAATTCTGAAAGCTCTTGTTTTCTCAGATGATGCCACTTCTCCAGACCCGTGCCATTGGGAAGAGGTCACATCACCCTTGGGCAGCCGTGTCCGTACTTTGAAAAAACAGCTTACTATGGAGCTCAAAGTAAAACAAGGAGCTGAGAACATCATCCAGACTTATGCTAACAGTTCTGTCAAGGTAAGGATTTCCCCTCACAGCCCCTTTTTATCTCCTGTGCATCTTAGAGATGATTAACTCGCCTTCCACTCCTCTGTGTGTATTTAAATCAGTTTGGGTCACTGCCAGAAGGCTATGAAATATGATAATATGCACACAAAAGAGATACCAAGTCCCCTCCCCCTCTGCCCCCATCCTTAATAACCCTTTTAGAATGATGGTCCCCTGACCTCTATCTAGCCGTGAGTGTATTTGCCACTTATTCATTGAGTCTGTGCGTTTCTATCAGACAGAGCTCCAATAATGCTGCGGCGTCTGGCTGAGAACACTGTGTGCTGGCAGCTCTGTGATTTATGTCTGTGCTGGATTCAGACAGCTTGAGTACCGAGCCTTGATCTCACACACACACTCAGACACTCACAGTCGCACACTAAAACATCATCCCTTTGAGTCTGAAGAGGAGCTTGCTGGTACTGATTCGGTTTCTCCGACCCTAGGCCTGGCGACAGCAGCAGCCCATGTGACTTTGCGCCGACCAATGCCGAAGCATTCGGGTTTGGGCCAGCCAGGCAGGGCACGGCAGCAGCAGCATTTAGAGGTGGATAACTCCTGTGGAAGGAGATTTGTAAACGGAGTGAGAGAGAGAGAGAGAGAGAGAGAGGCAGATAGAAAAAATGTAAAAAGGGGAGGGAGGAGGAGTAGTGAGTGAGCGAGAGGCAAGGACAGTAGAACAATAAGAAAGAATGGAGTGGCTTCTCGGATACTGATCCTTGATCAGCTATGTGTGAGGCTCAGTGTCTGCTATACAGGATAAACTGACATGAGCAGTTTTGAGGATGGAGAGAAAAACACATCAGGAGGGAACGTGTGATGGGGGTCAAGGAAGAGCAAGGGGATGTCATACAGCCATCTGAAAGTTCACAAAACATGACCGATGACCTCTTGAGCTGCATTGAGAAGGGGAGAGCACTATGGACGGTATGGTTTTGTTCTTCCTTTATCTCCTGAATGGGTCTTTTCTGCAGGTTTCAGAAAAGGTCATATGATTCATGTTGCAACATTGTTTACACTGGGGCTCTTCGAGGCTATGTTGAGCATCACAATCATTGAGTGTCTTTTTCATTTGCATAATGTAGCTGCTGCATTTCAGGATATATAGCTCTGTTGCGCTATTATGACTCTGGTAACGTCACGGCTCCTAAAGCTCTGGAGCGAAAATTGCACAGTCAGTCTTTGATCTTTTGAGTGTGTTTGGGTGTGGTGTACACCTGGCTGCTTCTCATGATTAGTAAGAGAAGTGTTTAATGAAGACTGCTGCACTTTTGGCCTGCTGGTCTTCATGGGAATTTCTCATATTGGGGAAGCTTAGCTTAAAGCTGTAGTGTGTGGTTTCTGTTCTAATATTGTCATAAAATGGAAAAGCAAAGATTACTGTCTGGTTTCTATGTCAGGCTCGTTGGGATGTTCGAACAAACAGAATAATGTTTTGATTGCACCACAGTGTTTACAGTTTTTGGGCCATATGAATGACTGTTGTGTATTACACAGTTTCCATGCTCATGGATAAAATTTCCATGTAAATTTCCTGTCCTGTAAAAACATTTTTAGAGTAAATACACATTTTACAGTTATATTTAAAGTATTTTATTGGCTAGAAAGGGATAGAAATTCATTGGCTATACTGTGTTTTTGGAAACACTGTTTTTTAATGAGTTGTAATAATTTTAGTAAATTAATACTTTAAATCTATTAATTTCTAGAATTAATACCTGACAGAAATAGGGAAACTGCCCCAGAAATCTCTAAAAAAAAATAAAAAAAATAAAAAATTAAAAAAAATGTAAATGATCATAATCAATAATAATAAACTTAAAGTCATGGAAAAAATTATGAAATTTAATTTGGTCAAAATGTGTGGAAAACATTTATCTTGAATTTCTTCATATTTCTTTCTTTGTGGTCTCTGACAATTTGTTGTTGTTTTTTTTTCCCTCTCATAGTGTCTTTACTGTTTGTTGTAATGCAGTTGCAAGATTTATCTATTGATCTATTGTTTCTCTTGTCACTCTCCAGGATCGGAAGATGTTGTCCACAGCCCAGCAGATGCTGCAGGATAGCAAGACGAAAATCGAGCTGCTCCGCATGCAGATAGTCAAAGTCACCCAGGCCAGAGAGGGAGAGCGTGAGACCACACAGCCAGAGGGTAAGCTAACAGTTTCAATCAGTAAAGAATAGTACATGTAGGAAATTATGATTATGAAATTATGAATGTCCTCCTAGGACATTGCTCCTTATACAGCCAAGATACAGCACTAAAACGGTTTTCAGCATGAGCAAAATCATAGACTATGGCAGAGTTTCCCCAAAGTGTATTGTAGGAGGACCGCAAGTTCCTTGAAAAACCATCAGGAGTTAATCTTACAATGACATTGACCTATAAACCTTCAAACTAAATTCTCAAAATAAAAATTATCAAAAAAAAAAAGAACAGGTTGCCAAGGTACAGTGTGTGTTGAGCCAAATCTCTGCTGCAACAAGTATTCAGACAGACATCAAAACCTTGACATCAGCAATGCAGCAGCATCACCCATCTTATTAGATGAGTTGCTTTGAAAGAATTGGATCTATTTTTTCTCAGGACATATTTATATATTTTGAACTTAAGCTTAAATGTCAACTTTGCATTGGGGTAACCTTTCAGTATTGACTTTGGGTGTGTTTTTCATTGTGCACTGTTTTCATACCTTTCACAATATTTGAATACTTTATCATGTAGTAGCATTCACCAGATGCTAGGGCTGGGCGGTATATAGAGTTTGTACGATATATATTTTTATATACGATATGGAATGAGGCAATACCGTTTATATCGATATATAGTAGTTTGATACAAGCACATCCGAAAAATACACAGACACAGTGTGCATAAATAAAATGCATAAAAAAAAATTTGTCCTAAACATGAGACGTGCTTAATATTGAGGGCTTTGAAATAACTCGTAAGATATAGTTAACACGTAACGTATAGTTTAAAGCACCTTACCCCGTCAGATGCTCTGACAGATACATGTGCTGTTTAATGCTAATGCATTTGTGGTGTTTTCCTCAATGCGTAACTTGCATTTCACAGGTATATTCTCCATCTGTAAATGTTAGAAAGTCATGCAAATGTTTCCATTTTGCTGTAAGGAGTGGACAAGCCTTATACAAGTGAGTTAATTAACGCTAAACTTAAGCAAATGAGCGCCACCGCTGCACGCATGCGCGCCAAACAGACGGAGCGAAATAGAATATTTCTAAAATATTTTGAAATATAATAATTCTGACTAAAATATACATTTTGCTAAAATATTTGTTGTTGAACAATAAATGTGTCATATGTAGAATTTTAAACCTACAAGTGTATTTTTTTGATAGCAGTAACTTTAAGGTGACAATCATAATAGCCTAATTTAATTAGTCTGTGCTTTTTTTTATTTCATTTTTAGTTTAGTGAATTTTATTTCTGCTTTAAAAAACATTATTTTTATTTTTAGATCGTAATATTACAATGTTAAAATGTAATGTGATTTGACAATTTTTTGCAGCATAGTCTACATGGTTACATTCACTATTAACTTGTTTTCATAGCCTTCATATGAAATAAGATTTTTTTTTTTTTTTAAATAAAAATGTAGATAAAAATTTAAAAATGTAGCGAATACAGAGATATATATATATACCGTATATTGCCATTCAGCCAAAAAATACCAAGATATGATTTTTTTGGCCATATCGCCCAGCCCTACCAGATGCATTGGAAGCTAGTAGCATGACAAGACTGAATTAAAGGTTTCCCTTTTTAATAGATTCTGTCTACACTGTTGATTTTAAAAAAAAAAAAACAAAAAAAAAAAACTCTTGTTTTTTGTGCAGGTCGCCCCTCTGAAACTATTAGTCCGCTTGAGCTGCGGGTGGAGGAGCTCAGGCACCATCTGAAGATTGAGGCAGCCGTGGCAGAAGGTGCCAAAAATGTGGTCAAGCAGCTTGGAGTACGCAAAGTGCAGGACCGACGTGCTCTAGCAGAGGTAATTGCATATACTGGCTTTTCAGAAACCAACGGACATGCATGACTCATTCTGAATGCATTGACTGTCAGGAAACAACAGACTGTTCCACTGTTAAAGTGATGCTCCACCTGTCACTTACTCATGAAAGAATGACAGACCAATTAGGCCAAAGTCAGGGTGGGCGATAAATCCAAAATCTTAATTCACTTTATTTTATTTCATTATTTTATCTTTGTTATTAAAAATAAGAACAAAGATGCAAATTACAAATTATAGGACAATTATAGGTACAAATGAAATGATAATAATAATTTGGAGGTCTCCTACAATCAAAGGTCAACAAACACTTTAATATTTTTTTCTCATAACATACATTGCAGCATCACCTCTTTTCTCACAGTGTCTGAAATGGTCGATCAAGGATTCGGTTTCTCTAAACCCCTCCTTTCCGAGAGCCTACTCTGCTCTGATTAGTCAGATGGGCCAGTCTGATGTGATTGGTCTACCGGTATGGAAACAAAACGGCCATTACCATATCTGAATTTCAGCTCCAGAGGTTTTCTCAGCACTTGTACACAGTGATATGAACAGTAACGATGATGTTGGTTTTACCATATCAATTCAAGCCCAAATTCTCATCCTTTGGAAGTGCATGCAAAGTGTATTTTGCTTTCGCATTGCATCTTCTTGACTTGTTGACAACACAAACAAAAAAGGTAATTTTCGAAAAAGCATAATAGGGGCTTTTTAAATAACGAGATGTATTGGCTAACATCTGTGCTTGTGAAGTAGTAACAGTGATAAGCCTGGAAGTGGTTTTTGAAAGTATTTTAATTCACTCCTGAGAATTGAGTATGTACGTGCAGCATTGCTCAGCCATGCGTGTTTGACCTTGAAGCAGCACACCCAGCACATGATTTGTCACTAAGACAGACAAGACTGTCTACTGTGTCTACTGTGAATGATAAAGTGAGAAATTTTCGCACTAACATTGCTCAGAGATAACCTGCTGCTGAAATGGCCTCACTAATATATATATATATATATATATATATATATATATATATATATATATATATATATATATATATATATATATATATATATATATATTAAAATTTTTTTTTTTTTTCTCAATTTACACTTTGCATTTTAGAAGACCAGAAGCATTTACAGTCACTTAACTTCTAATAAAACAGGCTACGATCCTTCCCTGTCCAGTCATATCAATGGATGCATCAATACGAAAATTGATAACATCGATAACTGATAATTATTTATATATGAAAATCGATAACCGTTATATTGGCTGATAAATCTAAATCTAAATTTTGATATAATTTTTGAGAGCCTGATTACAAAAACAAAAGTCTCACCATTAAAAAATATGTCCCAAGCACTTAACAATAAATCAAACAAATACAGTTCAGTATAGCCTTGTTTGAACCAGTGTAAGATTCCTTAACTTTTAAAATTAATTTTACCCTCCTATGGTCAACTTTAATCCCCCCCTCCCAAAAAATCTATTGAATAACAAAAAGACAAAAACAAAATAATGCCTAAATAATGAAACATGTATATTACTTGCATATAAAGAATCCAAATGCATGTGCCATGGATAAATAAAATGGAATAGCCTATGCATTGACAATAATTAAATTATTTGAATTAAACCATATTGTTGATGAAAATAATAAGAGAAAAATAAAAGTTCTAGTGATTAATAATGCATCAATGTTTTTGAAAAAGAAACATCTAAAATTAATATTACTGTTTCAAATAACAGCATTGCTGTTTAAGCTGCGTGCACTGAAGCTAAAGAGCTGAATGAACACAGGGAAACTGAATCACTTTGTTAGCGTGTTAATTAACTCAAAGAAACGGATCCCATATGAGATTAATCAGATATTTGTGCAACACAAATGTAATATTACAACTTGTGTATATACTCCAACTAATGTATGCGTAGTCAGAATGTGTAACTCCTGTTATGGATGCGCTCTTCCCGTAACAATGCACGGCAACTAAAGCAAAATAATTCACAATGTTTTATTACAATATTGTTCTCATTATAATGTTATGTATTATGCAATATGACAGTCCCAATCATAGTTATTAATGTCATGTATTGCTGTTTGAGCTGCATGCGCATGATGCGCTGAAGCTAAAGATGATCACCGGTAAACTGAAGTGCTTTAGAGAGGTGGAATAACATTAAGTGGGATGGCACGTGCCAATGGATTGCGTCATGTGCCACTGACATTGTTGCGGAGCATGTCGCCTTATGTTGTGGCACCTCCAATAACCTAGTGAGTCGTGACACATGCCACTGTCTGATGGAGCGTTATGTAAATAGTATAACATAAGCACTTAATGGCAGAACAACATTTAATTAATAATACGTTGCTTTCAAACATATGGTTTATTATATTCCGGAGTTGATTTTTATAACAACCAGGCTTCTCCATATGTTTAACATCTGCCTCATTGCCCGTTGTATGTATTTATATTTACTATTATAAGTTTCTTTTATAATTTGTACAATGTATTTAAATACATATTGTAAATACACAGTTGTTTTGATAACTCAACACATTTTTTTCCCTCTATTTGCATAGGATTGACAATTCATCTGTGTCATTTGGAATTATAAAAGATATTTTTAGTGGCCACAACTAAAAAAGTGAAACGTTCTAATTCAGGGGTATGTGCCATCACAAATTGACACTTACCAATCAGGTATTTCATATAATCGTAAACTATTAGAGAAAATACCACAAACCAATAAAAGTGACACCGACCATTCCAAAATGCATTATGAAAACTGGCACCAACCATTCAGAAGTGTGCTGGACTTTGACACTGGCTCTTCACAATGCAGAGTAATGTAAGTGCCTCAGCTAAAGGAAATAATCCACTATTTATCGAATTTAATATATCGGCCTAATTCTCTTATCGGACCGAAAACAATAACATTAAAAATGAACATATATCAGCCGATACCAATAGGGTCATAACTTCAATATGCCAGTTTTAGAGTTTAACTCAGACTGCATTTGGATTATTACATTTCTGATATAGGAAATAAGATATATATATACACTATATACTGTCCGTGGCCTTGTTTTACTGTCATTCAAATATGTAGCTCACATCTCTGTTAGCTCTGAGTCTCTTTTATATTTTTGAGCATGTATTTCTTTGTCCAGGCTCAGGCCCGTTTGCAGGAGTCATCTCAGAAACTGGACCTTTTACGTTTGTCTCTGGAGCAGCAGCTTGGAGAACTTCCACATGACCATCCCAAACGAGCTGCCATTAAAGAGGAGCTGACAGTGGGGTCTTCGCCTGTCGTTGGGTTGAATAGAGATCGCCTGCGCTCTTCGTCTTCAGCATCCTCTTCACTCTTCAAACCGGCCAGCCTAACAGGTATTGACACAGATGAAAGTTAGCAGGAAGGTTATGGTGTTAAGATGTCAAGGTGTCAATAGAAATTTCACTCCTTGTCACTTTAGTTAAATATTGATCTGATGCCACGATATGTAAATTAGTGAAGAACATCTTTATTTTTATACCCTGAAGGCCCTGTTGAACTTTTGTCTGTTCCATCAAGAGCATATTAACAAACTGCATCACAGTTTGGTATAGCAGCTGCTCTGTCTTTGGCCAGAAGGCCCTCCTGAAGGTGATGAGTAATTATCACTGGTGTACAGTTACCCTCCATATAAGATGTCAGATCGTTAAGATCATTTGAAAAGATAAAAAGCTGTTCCAATTTGCTACATTGGCATATGCTTCGTTGTGTCCATTTGCACATTTTGAATTTTTTGATTCACATTCTTGACAAGGTGTTTTCTAAAGAAATTAGTAAGGATGGATTAAATTGACAGTAAAGACGTTTATAATGTTACAAAAAAATTCTATTGAGAATAATTGCTGTTCTTTTGAATTTCAAATCAAAGAATCCTGAGAAAATATAGATAAAAAATATTAAGAACACAACTTCTTAAGCACAGCTTATTAATATTTTTCCACAAAAATATTAAGTACAGCTGTTTTCGACATTGATAATAAGAAATGTTTCTTCAGCACCAAATCAGCATAATAGAATAATTTCTGAAGGATCATGTGACGCTGAAGACACTGAAGTAATGGCTGCTGAAAATTCAGCTGTCATTACAGAAATTAATTGCATTTTAAAATATTTTATAGTGCAAAACAGTTATTCAAAATTGTAATATTTTACAATATTGCTATTTTTATTGTATTTTTTACTAAATAGTGCAGCCTTGGTGAGTATAAGAGACTTGTTTAACTGTACTGGTCACTTTGCTCTGTCTGATATGGCTCATTATTACCCACTTACGCATAATTATATTTGCCATAGGGCTTGTATCCTAACAATTTTATTCACATTTTGTATTCATATTTGCAATTTTGATTGCCTCTACACTTGTACTTTGCACAATGATACCAATGAATGTTGAATGTACAGTCAAACCAAAAATGTATTCAGACACCTTGAACATTTCATTCATTAATACAGTTTATTCACTATAGTTTAAAAAAAATGGTAATAAAATATGACAAGATCTCAGAGTTAAATCTTAATTATGTCAGATAACACTTAAGCAAAACATGGTCAGGTCAAAGTGTCTGAATAATTTTTGGTTCCAAATTTTTATCAATTTTACTGGTAGTCCACTGTATGAAGAATTTTTTGAGTATAATATGTCACAGTTTACTTTATTTTGCTATCCTCACGTACATAAATTACTGCACCCACTAGTAAAAATATAAAAAAAATGTCTGAATAATTTTTGGTTTGACTGTATGTTAATTTTTGTGTTTGTGCAGGTTGGTTTTTTTTAATGTGTCATGTATACCTATGGCTGCTGTATTGTGTAAAACCTACATGCATGTGTTTTCAGGGCGACTGGAGGTCAGGCTGATGGGTTGTCAGGACCTGCTGGAGTCAGTTCCAGGCCGCTGTCGGGTAACCAACATGTCCTCTGCCCCTGGAAGTCCCTCTGAGTCCAAATCACTAAGGATGAAAACTGGCCTCTCCACCCGCAGCACCAACGGCAAGACCACCAAGACTGACGAGCTCTCATGTGAGTCTCTCAGGGGTCGCAGAGTGAAATATAATGGATTTCACCATAATCTCCATCTCACCGTGGAGAGTACCAGAAGGAATCTGTATTTTCCTACCTTGTCCAACGAGTTTAAAATAGTTAAAATTAAACAGACTGAATGGAATTTAATAGACCTTGTTTTCACTTAGTCATTAGAAATCAAATTACTTACTACTTATGTGACAGTATTTTTAAAATATGTAAGTATTCTTTTTCCAGTAAGATGCTTATTTAATCGTTTTCTTTCTTTTTATGTGTTTTCTCTCAGCTGAGATCAGTGCTGTATTGAAGGTGGATAACAAGATAGTTGGTCGCACACATTGGCGGCCGCTGAGTAAGGAGGCCTGGAATCAGAGCTTTATCATTGAACTCGAACGGGTCAGTGGCAACAAATTCTACTGCATATTCCATAGACATATCTAGTAAATAAATAAGAGTTTTGAATTCAGATCAGGAGCTCACCCTTAATGGATGTCACAATCTCAAACTCTTGGTCTGAGTGATTTTACAGCTTGCAATTTATAACTGTAAGTCATCCCAGGCAACACTTGCCACATCTGTTTTATGGAAAGTGCCTGTGATGCCATTGGCTGAAGGCATTTCCTCACCTTCATTAACGCAGCTTTACTCCCAGAGTGCAATCAGCCGCCTCCAGAGTAATCCAAACTAATCCTGCAACATTACTGTAATCTTTTGCTCACCCCTTGGACACAAACACTCAGCCTGAAATCTGGCCAAGTCAGCCTGCAGCTCTCTCCAAGCTGATTCAGCTGTACTGGCGGAAAATGAGAACTTATTTCATTATTTCTGGATTACTGGTGCAGTTTTTCTTTCAAAAGCTGTGCTTCACATTTGTTTGATGAATGGGAAAGCATCTTGCTGTATCTGTCTTTGAGGTTTTGATTGTTTTTGACACTAAATTATGTTATTCTGACTTCTCAGCATGCACATTTTGATGCATCTCAGTGGCAAAAAAAATTCTGTCCTTAAAAGACTTAAAAGTTTTCATTTTAATTGGCATACCTTTTTATTTTACCATTTATTTTATCACTAGTGTTTTGAAAACCATTCAAAAGTTTGGGGGCTGTGAGATTTTTTTTTTTTTTTTTTTTGAAAGAAATTAATACTTTTATTCAGCAAGCATGTATTGAATTGATCAAAAGTGACCGTAAAGACATTTTTAATGTTACAATTTCTATCTGAGATAAACGCTGTTCTTTTGAACTTTCAATTTATCAATGCATTAAAATTATTATGATTTCCATAAAAAATATTAAGCAGCACAACTATTTTCAACATTGATAATATAATAATAAGAAGAAATATTTCATGATCACTAAATCAGCATATTATAATGATTTGTGAAGGCTCATGTTACACTGAAGACTGGAGTAATGGCCATCAAAGGAATAAATTGCATTTTAATATATATTAAAATAGAAAACAGTTATTCTAAATTGTAATATTTCACAAAATTACTTTTTACTGTGTTGTTAATAAAATAGACTCAGCCTTGGTGAGCTTAAGAGACTTCTTTTAAAAAAAAAAAAAAAATCTTTCAAATGCTAGTGTAAGTCAATGTGAGTGCCATTATGAGGTTAGAACTACAACTAGAGTTGATATTTGAGTGTTTTTCTGCCCCTCACTTGAACTTTTACCCCTGTAGTCTCGGGAGCTGGAGATTGCAGTGTACTGGCGAGACTGGAGGTCCCTGTGTGCCGTGAAGTTCCTGCGTTTAGAAGACTTCCTAGACAACCAGCGACATGGCATGTGTCTTTATCTAGAGCCACAGGGCACACTGTTCACAGAGGTGAGAGAACCTCTCAACACCTTCATCCTTGTGCCAAATCATGCTACAACACAGAGCCAAGTGTGGTACAGTTTAGAGCTGCTATGTATTTTGTTTAGGACTTTCTGCAGAGGTTAATGCATTAACCGAATGCATATAATCAGCTATTTATAGTGCGGTTTGGTTTCAGGTGAGATTCATCAATCCTGTCATTGAGCGGCATCCTAAACTACAACGACAGAAACGGATTTTCCCAAAAGAAAAAGGTGTGCTTGACCTCACATTTTCTCCAGTGTTGTCCCTAGAGGGTCTGGTACTCACAAGTGATTGTCATAATCTCTCTCATTATTTGAATGCCTTCAGAACCATAAAGAGTGACATTAAGGAGCTATTAACATGACATGTAGATGCAGTGCTGTGAAGTTCAGATGTTTTAGAGTAATACGTCATATTATTTGTATATTAAATAGCTGATTTGATGCTTCTCTCAGGGAAAAATTTCCTGCGGGCAGCGCAGATGAATATGAACTTTGCCACTTGGGGGCGTCTAGTGATGAGCGTGCTGCCCCCCTGCAACAGCACCGTGACCGCCCTGAGCCCTCCGCTGCCCGGCTCTGAACCCATGTCCCCTCCATCTGTGTCCACGCCCCCTTCCTCTGGGTGAGACTTATGCAGGTGTCCCTGGGGTTATGGTCAAGTTAGATTTGTTTGAGGAAAATATATCCATTAAATAGTGTTAAAAGTGATTCTCCTTCTGCATTGTGGCTGTTTATCACAGAGACTCGGCAGTTGTTAAACTGAATTTCAGTGAGGAGCGTCCCGCCAAGCCCCCGCGCCTCCACTTGGCAAAGAACCCTTCAACTGACGAATCACTTTCTGGGGTACGTCTTGTGGACAAACACTTTGTAGTTCTATATTGCTCTGGTCAAGTTCAAGTCGTAATTGTGTTTTGGGATGTGTTTCCCAGACTTCTACCAGAGTGAATTCCTCTGAGGATCAGCAAGTTTTCAAAGGCAGGCCTGTATCCCAGCCTACACCTCAGTAAGTCAATATGTAATTTATTAGTGCTACTATTATTGCTCATACCTAAGATTAAGGCTTTTGGAAGATCCCTAACCTTAAGTCTTAAATTTCAACATGTAACCCATCTCACAATGTTTGTCACTTTCTATTTCCCCCAATTGCCTTTTTTTCTCACTGTATGTTGAATATATCCTGTTTCACAGGAGGAAAGAGGGGATGCAGATGGAGGACTTCAACTGCATTTCTGTTTTAGGAAGAGGGCACTTTGGAAAGGTAAAACTGCAGCTGTCCTTCTGTACTGTAATCAGATGATTCTGGAGGGTGGCGTTGACTCTGTCTTATCGTCTTTCATTGAAGGTCCTGCTGGCTGAGTTCAAAAGGACTGGGAAACTATATGCCATTAAAGCTCTGAAGAAAGGAGACATTGTGACCCGCGATGAAGTAGACAGGTGAGGTTCTGTATCCTTGTGTCTTACTGTGCAAGCACCATAAATGGGATATGGATAATTTATTGTCTTTTGATATTTATTGTGCAAAGTGCTATACAAATAAATTTCAATTTACATGAATTCAATTTTTAATTTTATTTTAAGTAGTATTTTATATTAGTTAATATTTTATGAAAATAAATAACTAAATAAAACCTAAAAAATATTATTTATTTATTTATTTATTTATACAATGGCAAAAGTCATATTTTTGGAGACTTTTTTTTTTTTTTTTTACACTGTATAAATGGGTCCGTATACATGAAAATATATTGTTGCCTTTTATATTTTTAGGAAGGGGGTGCTTGTAGGGGAATCATTATTTTGTAGGTTCCTGGAATTGAAATGTTTTAAAGCTCTGATTTAGTGGACACCTCCAACTGTATTTGGCTTGAATTATATTGTGAATTCATTTTATTCTTTTATAGTTTAATGTGTGAAAAGAGGATATTTGAGACCATCAATGTGTCCCGTCATCCTTTCTTGGTGAACCTATATGGGTGCTTCCAGACACCTGACCATGTGTGCTTTGTGATGGAATATTCACCTGGAGGAGACTTGATGACCCACATCCACAACAGCATCTTTTCTGAACGGCAGGCTAGGTACACACACACACGTTGGGTTTCCATGTTTTATGGGGACATTCCATAGAAATAATGATTTTTATACTGTATAAACTGTATATTCTGTCCCCTACCCTAAACTCAACCCTCACTCAACTTTCTGCATTTTTACATTTTCATAAAAACATAATTTAGTATTATTTTTAAGCTGTTTTCCTCATGGGAACCAAAAAAAATGTCCCCATCCTTGGACGTTTGGTCCCCACAACGTAAGGTTTACCAGGACAACACACACACACACACACACACACACACACACACACACACACACACACACACACACACACACACACACACACACACACACACACACACACACACACACACACACACACACACACACCAACAGTCTGTTTAATTACAGAGCATTTACATAAGTGCTACACTTGTTCACATGTTCTCAGACGCGCACACTGAATATTTTTAGCATTGTATATTTTTAGCATTGACACGTTCCTCTGACTGTGACTGTAAACTGAGGGTTTTTCTGGCAGGTTTTATTCTGCATGTGTATTACTGGGCCTAGAGTTTCTGCACCAAAACCGGATTGTCTATAGGTAACTGCATTATTACTTCTATTATTCAAGTATTTACTAAATTCCCATATTATATGCATTTATGAAATGATGCATGTGATCTTATGTACGATTTCTCTCTTTCCTCCTTGTAGGGACCTAAAGCTGGACAATCTGTTAATGGATTCTGACGGCTTTGTGAGAATTGCAGATTTTGGACTTTGCAAAGAAGGTATATTTAAACGATACCATTTCTTCTGAGGAACATTTTTTGTTTGATCATCTCAAAATACTATTTGAACATCGAGTCACCATAGTCTTGCCTTCAATCAGGTATGGGACATGGCGATCGTACGTCAACCTTTTGTGGCACCCCAGAGTTCCTGGCCCCGGAGGTTTTGACAGACTGCACTTACACCCGTGCAGTGGACTGGTGGGGGTTGGGTGTGCTCATCTATGAGATGCTAGTGGGAGAGGTCAGTCTTGGTCCACAGACTCAGTACAGCATCAGTAACTCCTGGCCATATGTTGTAATGTTGCTTATGAATTTTTTAAAAAAGTGTGTAAACATACACAACCTTTAAAAATTTGGGGGGCAGTACAATTTTTTTTTTTTTTTTTTTTTTTTTTTAATGAAATTTATTAAGCAAGTATGCATTAAATTAATCTAAAGTGAAAGTAAAATGTTACAAAACATTTCTATTTCAATTAAATTCTTATTTTCAGCCCTTATTAACTTATTTTCATCAAAAAATGCTGAAAAAATGTAGTTTTCCCCCCATATTAAGCAGCACAACTGTTTTCAACATCGATAATAATGAGAAATATTTCTTGAGCATCAAATAAGCATATTAGAATGCTTTCTGAAGGATCACTGAAGACTGGAGTAATGATGCTGAAAATTCAGCTTTGCCATCACAGGAATAAATTACATTTTAAAATATATAAAAATAGAAAAGTTATTTTAAATTGTGACATTTCATAATATTGCGGTTTTGTGTTCTGAGCAAATAAATGGAGCCTTTGTGAAAATAAGAGACTTCTTTCAAAAACATTTAAAAAACAACCCCAAACCTTTTGTGTATGTTTGTATCCTCTTGTGGCTGCCAGTCTCCATTCCCCGGTGATGATGAAGAAGAGGTGTTTGACAGCATAGTGAACGATGAAGTGCGCTACCCCAGGTTTTTGTCCCCTGAGTCAGTCTCTGTGGTCCAAAAGGTAACAGTTCATCCCTCTCAGAGAAAAAAAACTGAAATGAAATTGAAATTCAGTCTCTGACTCCATATCTTTTCATTGCAGTTGTTGCAGAAGAACCCTGAAAAACGGCTGGGAGCAGGAGACCAAGATGCCAATGAAGTGAAGAAACACAGGTTTTTCCAGGTGACCGTCTCAAAGTCACTAATAGCTTTATCTACCTTGGCGAAGCTTATTTTAAACGTTCTTTTTTAAAAACCCCGTTCCTCTCCACAGGGCATGGACTGGGAAGCCCTGTTGGCCAAAAGAGTCAAACCTCCTTTCCTGCCGTCAATTAAAGCACCAGCAGACGTCAGTAACTTTGACGAGGAGTTCACGCGCCTGAAGCCAGTCTTGACCCCTCCGCAGACTCCGTTCTTCCTCACCGCTGAGCAGCAGGAGTTCTTTGCAGACTTTGACTTCTATGCTTTGCACTGACTTCCACTCGATTACACTCAGAAGGGGTTGTGACATATCAAATCTCGTGTTTTCTTTTCTCTCTGTCTTGTTTATTCAATTATTCTCTCCCTCTCGTCCTCCCTTGAGTTCTGCAGTCGAATCAAATGAAGCTGGCCCCGTGTCACCCTTTAAAAGCTGCTGTTCGCTTTTCGTGAAACTGGCTGCAAATATGTGCTTAAACTCCAAAGATAGTCCAGACTGGACTTTAAAACCAAGGGGAAACCATGTGATCACCCCCGACCAGAACTTTGCAGCCACTACTGTGAGTTAGCTCAGATCTGCTCAGCCCATCCCTGATATTTATACATGCAGTTATAAACATACATTAATGTTATTTTTGAGACGTTATAACTGTTTATCGAGTGCAGAAATTACCATGTGATGTTTATTTTTAGTCAGCTGTTAAAATAAAGAGAAGTCTTCCTGTTACAATGAACTATGATGCCAAAATATACTTGCACTGTTACTGAACAGTTAATAATTGTCCGACCGCTGTGCCGTTTTTAAGGATTTCTGATATTGTGCTGATCCGAGCAATACATCTTAAGCTCCTTAAGTTCCAGGCTGTGACTATGGGACTGTATGCTCAGAGTTAGATCATGCAAATTCTTCTACGCTCATGTGTGATGTATGTTCATGTTAAACCCTCACATTTTGATCTCTGGTTGTCCCTAATCTGGATTTGGTTTAGGATTGGTGCCCCAGATAAATGTTGCTTGTTGATTTTGGACCAGTTCTCAACTTTCCATACCCAGTATTTCCAGACGTCTTGTGACTTTCGGCTTCAAACGATGTCTTTCTCTATCCTGCCTTTCTCTTTATAGCCCTCCTCTGGACAAATGTAGGACTGTTGAATTAGACTAGGCATATTCTACTCAATGTCTTAGCATGATATGGTTAGCACATTCAATTACTAAGCTGATATTTAAACAGTTCAACTGTTTTTTCCTCTCTGCATCATGTATCATAGAAGCAGATTATGTTGTTCCTTATTTAATGTGTTTGTCTAAATTTTACTTTTCTACACCAGGCCACCATTGCATCATGTCAATGTGGTTTACTACTGATAAGTTACACTGTGAACAAAATGACACTAAAATATTTAAAAGACACTTGTCATTTCTATGAGCCACATGAAGGAAAATTAAATATCTAAGTAAATGTAAGTGAATGGGATGAATGTATTTTCAGAAATAAAATACAATGCGACCATGTTGTTCAATTTATTGAATACTGATGCTTCAAAACATTACATAGAGGAACAAAAATTGCATAACTTTGATCAAAACAGCACAAATCATTCATGAAATCTCAGCATTAATATTGAGTTAAACACTGTAAAAGTAAAATATAAAGAATTTGAAATCAAGTAAAAGCAAAAACAATTATTGCTTTTTATGTCTCTATATATATGCTGAGAAATTTCTAATGTTTGTTTGTTTGTTTGTTTGTTAAAGAAAACACACTGGACTTCATTGTACTGCATTTACCAACCAAACATATTACTTTAATCTGTTCTGGCGGTCCAAAATGGACCAGAATCTAACAGTCAAAGGAGTGTCACATGCATTTACATCTTTCTCTCTTTAAGCTGCTGATGTGTAATAGGAAAGACCCTGTTTATATAAAAATAAAGTATTGCAAAAAAAAAAAAAAAAATACATTACTGCACTGATTATGTTTGTATTCTAAATTTGTCTTTCAATATGTTAATTTCTCATGTTTAATGTATAGATTATGTCAACTGGTACATTTATTATAAAAATCACATTACAAGCATATTGAAATTTCACTACTGATATATAAAGTGCTATAGGAAATTTCACATTAACTTATTACCCTGTCTGAAATTGATCTTAAAGGAATCATTCACCCAAAAATGAAAATTATCCCATGATTTATTCACCCTCAAGCCATCTTAGGTGAATATGACTATCTTCTTTCAAATGAACACAATCTATTTAAAAACATCCTTGTTCTTCCAAGCTTTATAATGGTTGTGAAGGGGGGACCAGATTTTAAAGCCCAAAAAACCACATCCATCCATTATAAAAAATATAATCCATACGGCTCCAGGGGTTAATAAAGGCCTTTTGAAGTAAAGCGATGCATTTTTGTAAGAAAAAGTATCCATATTTAAAACTCATACTGCACAAGTCAACTTGGGCCAAATGAGTAACCCCGAAGCGATGTATGACGCAGGATGTAGGAGTATCGTAAGCTTAGTCGCCTCTCACAGTTCAAACAAATAGGGCTGTACAACAAACTCAAGCTCCTCTTCTCTTATATCGAAATCCTCCGACATTTCTTTATACAAATGATCATTTTAGACTTCTAATTTGTGACCGGTATTTTGTTGCTCTATCCTCTGCGTTCATCATTACGTCATGAGCCAGGTCAGAGGTTACTCTTCCGCCGCAAATCCATGTGTATGGCTGTCTGCCGGAAGCTAGTTGTTATAAGTTAATGAAGTTTTAAATATGGATATTTTTCTTACAAAAATGCATCGCTTCGCTTCAGAAGGCCTTTATTAACCCCCTGGAGCTGTATGGATTACTTTTATGATGAATGAATGCATTTTTTTTTTTTTTAGCTTCAAAATGTAGCCCCCCATTCACAACCATTATAAAGCTTGGAGGAGCCAGGATATTTTTAAATCTCAGATTGTGTTTGTCTGAAAGAAGATAGTCATATACACCTAGGATGGCTTGAGGGTGAGTAAATCATGGGATAATTTTCATTTTTGGGTGAATAACCCTTTAAAATGGGGTGTCAATTTTCTAAAAAAAATAAAATAAAAAAAAAATCTGTAAAAATATATACAACTGACTGTATTTCACAAGTTCAATAACTGCACAAAAATCATTGCTGATGTAAGAATACAACATCTGCTGCTACTATAAAATAAGCTGACAGACTGTCTAGTTAAATTACTTTTGTCCAACAGCTTTTTAGTACCATGAAAGAAATTATTTGAGCAGAGCCAAGATAATAAATAATTATATAAAATTGTAATATATCTCATCTCATATTGCATTAATTGGAAACCACAATACAGCTCCAAAACGCTGTTGTGATTTTGTGCTTTTTGTTCTGCTATTAAAATGTGCAAAATCAGCACAGACGAATTGTCAAAGTAATATGTGGGCAAAGTATTCACAAAACACTTTATAGAAATGCTCATCATTCCAACCTACTTGATAAAACTTAATCAAAAATCATTGCAACTACAAAGTTCATGCATTTAAGAATCACTTTCAAAATGGAATGAGTCATTCACAAGGAAGGAGAAGTAGACTAGATGTAGTAGCAGATGCAGTTTGGAGCAATTTCCACCAAAACATCAACTTCTATTTAATGGGTTATTTGTCATGGCAGTCATGACTCCCAGGGAATTAAATGGGATCGTTGCCTTGCTTGAAATAAACATGCTCCCAAACCACTGGTTCCCAAACGCAGAAGAAGCCCCAGAGATTGCGCAGGGTTCCACGGTCAAAAGGGTTTTCGTCTACGCCGCAGTGCTTGAGGTAAGAGATTCTGTGTCGAGACATGAACTCCCATGTGGTGGTATTTAGGGACACCAGGTACAGGTGAGAGCCCAGGAGGAGAAGCACGGTGAGGGATAGGACCGCCACTACCGCTGCTGCTCCTAAGAGCACACCGTTGGTCCTCAACCACAGCTGCCAGGTGGGAGCGTGACTGAAGCCGGACCTATACAAGATTTAAAGGAGTCCTATTATGCTTTTTTTACATTTTCAGCTTTCTTTAGTGTATAATATTGCTGTTAAGCATGAAAAAGGTCTGCAAAGTTACAGAGCACCACTCCAAAGGGAGTTATTCTCCATATCAATAAGCACTGTTTCTGAACTCCCTGAAGCACCTCAATTGTAGTCTTGAGTTTTCTTCCAGGAACGTACACATCACAATATTCAATACTCATTTAAATAAATCCTGCCCAAAGCATACGCAAAAAAAGGGGGCGAGGCCTGATTGAGTTGCGTTAGTAAGTGTGACAATTCCTGAAACACGCTTGAAGCGGTTGACTAATCACAAAACACTGGTCCAGCTGACCAATCAGAGCACATTGCACTTTTCAGAAGGAGGGGCTTCATAGTGACAGGAACTAAACAGAGCGCTACTGACAGTCTGGGAGAAGAAGTGCTGCAATTATGTAAAATATGTGGAAAATTATGTGTTTTTGGAAAATTTAAGCATGAAAACCTATTCTAGTAGACCCCAAAAAAGACTAAAAAAAGGGCATAATAGGTCCCTTTTAAAGAGTTAGTTCACCCAAAAATGAAAATTCTGTCATTTATTACTCACCCTAATGCCATTCCACACCCGTAAGACCTTCGTTAATCTTCGGAATGCAAATTGAGATATTTTTGTTGAAATCCGATGGCTCCGTGAGGCCTACATAGGGAGCAATGACATTTCCTCTCTCAAGATCCATAAAGGTACTAAAAATATATTTAAATCAGTTCATGTGAGTACAGTGGTTCAATATTAATATTATAAAACGACGAGAATATTTTTGGTGCACCAAAAAAACAAAATACTTATATGGTGATGGCCGATTTCAAAACACTGCTTCAGGAAGCTTCGGAGCATAATGAATCAGCGTGTCGAATCAGCGGTTCGGAGTGCCAAAGTCACGTGATTTCAGCAGTTTGGCGGTTTGACAAGCGATCCGAATCATGATTCGACACGCTGATTCACAACGCTCCGAAGCTTCCTGAAGCAGTGTTTTGAAATCGGCCATCACTATACAAGTCGTTATTTTGTTTTTTTGGCGCACCAAAAATATTCTCATCGCTTTATAATATTAATATTGAACCACTGTACTCACATGAACTGATTTAAATATGTTTTTAGTACATTAATGGATCTTGAGAGAGGAAATGTCATTGCTGGCTATGTAGGCCTCACGGAGCCATCGGATTTCAACAAAAATATCTTAATTTGTGTTCCAAAGATTAACGAAGGTCTTACGGGTGTGGAATGGCATGAGGGTGAGTAATAAATGACATTATTTTCATTTTTGGGTGAACTAACCCTTTAATAGTAAACTCAGAACTGGACGATGTTCATTTCTGGATGCTTTAATTTTGATGAAATGGTTTGAGAAGGTATGGAAACTAATACATTATTTAAGACTATTATGTCCATTAGCACTTCTGGACATCCCATGCATGATATATAAAGGACAGACATTCCATGACCCAACAAACGCCAACAGGGGTAACACACTGATCTGACAAAACCCAATGAAGTTTCTGTTGCAGTTGGTCGGTGTCTGTCGGTGCAGTGTGAATTGGCCTTAAGTTGTACTCACCAGGCCATGTAAAGTCCCCACAGTAAGACAATAAGCTGGACAGCCAGATAAAGCACAAACCAGCGGTGGTTTCTCTCCCCGACGCAGTTCTCTATCCAGGGGCAGTGGTGATCATAGCGCCGCACACAATGTTGACACGTCTGGCAGTGTTTGGATCTCATGGGTTGCTATATCAAAGTGTGCATTCATTTTTATGGATTCATTGTTATAAATGAACAAACTAAGCTGTTTTTCCTATGCATGAATATATCAAGGTTATTATCGTAAACCAAGAAGAAAATGACAAAAACTAAATCAATTCATTCATTTCATTAACTAAAAAGTAAAAGGTAACACTTTTTAAAATAAGTCTCATTTGTTAACATTAGTTAATGCATTAACTAACATAAACTAACAATGAGCAACATACTTTTACAGCATTTATCAAACTTAATGTTAGTTCACGGCGCATTAACTAATATTAACAGATATAACATTTGAATTTAAATGTTGAGATTAACATTAACTAAGATTAGTAATTTCAGTAGAAGTATTGTTTATTTTAAGTTCATGTTAACTAATGTAGTTAACTGATGTTAACAAATGAAGTGTTACCAAAATAACATTACTGGAAAAACTAAAACTAAATTAAATTACATTTTCATGGCTCTGAAACTAAAATAGAATAAAAAATAATAATAGTAAACAATATTTAGTGTTCGTTTTTGTTGCAGCATGTCCGTAAACCTTTAAATTAAATGATTTAACCTCTATATTTATGTATATTGTACATGTTTAATAAGTGACAGCGCACCTGTACCAGGCAGTGTCCACAGCGCCGCAGCCGTATAGACTTAGTAGTCTGTGGAATCATATCCTGCGTTTCTTCTGCAATACCAAGTGTGAACTGAAATACAGCCAGATGATGCATGTTTGATGCTGAAAATTCTGAAAAACTTGGGTTTGTAAACCCTGAGGGTTCGAAATGGAAATGCAGGGGGCTTGTGAGTTGATGAAGCTAATGAATCACTTATTAAAAAAAGATTAAATATTTTATTTGTTTACCTGAATGTCATGTGATCATTAACGGAGTTGTTAAATTGTTGAAATATTAACTTAAAATTGCAAGTAAATGTGAATATGATTCTCTATATTAACTGACCTGCAAGTCACAGTCATCAGTCAAGACAAAACCAGGATCCATGAGCGAAACTGCAAAGTACAGCAACACGGACACCAGGACCAGCAGCACAAAGAGAACCGGCAGTGTGAGCTCCCCCGTCTCCTCCTGTTTGCGCAGGTCTGCGTGGAAGCACAATAGTGGAGTAGAGCAGAATAGAGCAAAATAGAACATAATAGAGTGGAAAGGAGTATAGTAGTGAAGTAGAATAGAACAGTGATGCAGAAGAGTGAAGATAATTAGAATAGAGCATAACAGAGAGAAACAGAGGATAGAGGAACAGAAAAGTATAATGTAAGAGTGGAATAAAATGTAGTGGAATAGAATTTGCGCAGAACTGTGGAATCCCATTTACGCCACATAAATTCAACACAAAATTTGCGCAAAAAGTTAAAATTATGACATACCAAAGGCTGGAACACTAACCATCAAACACTTGCTGACTTTTAGTTACAGAGAAAAAATGGGCAATGGGCATCATACACTAAAAGACTGAAGATCACACACTTACAGACTTTCAAGTCATTCTGAACACAACAGACTCATGCAGAAACATGTGCCTTATTCTGTCAGCTTGGACTTTCCAAAATCTGCAAGTTGGCTTTGACTTTTGGCAACTAGCATTGACTCGTCCAGACTAGACAGCCAAAAGGCAATTGTTTATGTTGTAATTATGACTTTTTGTCATAATCATTATTTTATCTTATCTACAACTTAGTATGTCATAATTTCAACTTTTTATCTCTTAATTGAAATAGTATCTCAAATTTAATTCTTATAATTTTGACCTATCTTAGTCAGTTTCGACTTATCTCATAATGACTTAGTACCTCATCATTTTGATTTTGTTATAATTTCGACTTTTTGTCATTTTCATCTCATCATTTAGACGTCATAATTTCGACATTTTATCTCATAATAAATTGGTATTTGATCATTTTGACTTTTTGTCACGATATAGCAGATATATGCAGCAGAGTGTGCTTGAGTAGAATAGTTAGAGATCATCTAAACGTCGATTGGTAAAAGAAGTGATAGAGGACTGGACCTTAAACATGCAGATGCCATTGTGAAGCAGCATTATGTACATTATACAGCTGCTGTACGCATAAAATAACATGTCTATAGATGAGGCAGACACACTCACAGTACAATCAGCATCTATTAAGAGCACTTACCGGTGTCGTGGAGGAAGAGAATCAACGTTATAACCCATGTCAAGATGACATGAGCGGTCCTCACCAGAAATCCTGATCCGAACACATTTTTGAACATCCTAGCATACTTCTATATACACCTAAGCATGCATCTGCTGTGTGCTGGTAATGAAATGCATCTTATTCTCAGATCTCTATAGGCAGCTAGCTGTGTTAGCCAGCTCATAAGAAACCCAGTTACATTCCAGCTGTCAAGTGAGCTCCTACGCGTCCTACGCTAAATTCCAGAGCAAGAACCATTTTAACCGGAATATTTCATCCTAGCATGGGGGTTTGTATGCTGCACATCTAACGCAGCAGGCTATAGCATTGTAATGCAACCGAAGCGCAGTACTTCTTTTAGATACTGTGTTTTTCTCGCTCTAATAAGCTTGTTGATGCCTTTAGACGTGAATCGGGTAAATGTCACGTTTCCTATTGGTCAGCTGTGGTCATGTGACGTCGCGGCTTGAAACTAGGATGCAAACAAAGGCAAAGCCGAAGGAAAAGAAAACATTCTCTGAAATGTAAGTTGGATAAGTTGATTTTATTGTTATTGTATAGCTGTATAAAACTATTACATTACAAACTAATAAAAATATTACATTGTATTTTATAATCATACAACGGTCTTTTTATTTTATTTTAATCACGAGTAAATTCTATTCAAACCTGTTGAAGAATTTCAGTAGCATTCTTCTGAACTTTCTATTCTTAAAAAAATCCTGAAAAAACATGTATTATGGTTTCAAAAAAATTGCAGCACCAAATCAGCATATTAGAATGATTTCTGAAGAATCAGGTGACTGGAGTAATGGCTGCTGAAAATTCAGCTTTAAAAAAAAAAAAAAAAAAAAAAAAAATAGAAAGTTATTTTAAATAATTGTAATTTTTATTTATTTATTTTGGATTTGTTAACATCCCTTTGATTTCCTGATAAAATTTGTCCTCAGATGTAATTTGAAAACACTATGTAGTTTGCACAAGGTTCTTGGCTTCATTCTCATCAAGTAAAAAAGGAGACTTCAAGTTCTTCTGTTTCAGCAGATGTTCCAGACCCTGTAAAACACAGCAGTTCAAATGTATTTATGTCATGGAGGGTAAGAATGAAAAAAGGAGAGAAAGAGGTGAAGTGTTACAGCTGTCTCTTGAGCTCTCTCCTGAGAACAGGAACACTACTCTGACATCATTCGCTCTGTTTCACATCATGCTCCATATGTTCACACTAGCTTGTTATTCTTTTTTCACGCTGTGCCTCAGGGCCAATCTTGCCTCTTTTTGTACTAACTCTAACATTTTGCAATTTGTAGCTTTTGTGCTAAATGTTAACCTGATATCCAAAAACTGAACTGCTTTATCAGTATTAGCAACTCCAGTTTAAAGCAAAAGTATTGTCATTAAAGTACTTAAATTTTTTACCTCGCCAAAATATGATACGAGTGGAGAGATTTCGCAAATTGCTGGTGGGTCTTCATTCTGTGCCATACTGCAAAAGAAAGAGTAGACCAAGTCAGTCATAAACCACACACCCTGCTGTCCACCTTAGGAACTGCCATAAAATAGTCCATTTTCTGCATGAACGGGTAAATTCCTTTTAGGCATATTCCTTTCAGGTTAAGCCAGTTGGAAGGTATTGGATTCATAACGAGAATGGAATTGATTTTTAGAAATTTCTAGAGCATATTCTGCTCTACATTTGGTGTAGAATAATTATAGCACTTGAGGAAATTTACATTAAAGAAATAGATCACCCAAAAATGAAAATTCTGTCATCATTTACTCACCCTCAAGTTGTTCCAAATCTGTATGAATTTCTTTTTTCTGCTGAACACAAAAGAAGATATACTGAAGAATATCGGCAACCAAACAGTTGATGGGACCCATATTTCCATAGTATTTTTTTTTTCCATACTATGGAAGTCAGTGGGACCCCATCAACTGTTTGGTTAGCCATATTCTTCAAAATATCATCATTTGTGTTCAGCAGAAGAAAGAAATTCATACAGATTTGAAACAACTTGAGGGTGAGTAAATGATGACAGAATGTTCATTTTTGGGTGAACTATCGCTGTAAAGGGATACTGTGACAAATTATGATATTTACTTTAAAGAAATAGTTCACTCAACATATATGAATTGGGTAGTTTAATCCAAGTCTTCTGAAGAGACAAGTTTGTTCTCGTGCATAACCAAGTACGTCTGAGCTTCCGTTCACTATATTTTAGTGCTCTATGTACAGTATGTTCGCTGATCAATGTTTATATGTGAATAAAAGCCTAAATTAAATCTGTTTATCATATAAAGTGATCATGTCTCTTCAGAAGACTTAATTAAACCACTTAATTTCATTAAAAAAATATCTTCATTTGTGTTCCAAAATGAATGAAAGTCTTATGGGTTTGGAATTACATAAATCTGAGTAAGTGATGGCAGAATTTTCATTTTTTTGGGTGAACTAACCCTTTGGTAAAAGGTGCTTTACTTACATTAAGTAAATGACTTATTATTTTCTTACTGATTTTAAAAGGGTATTTTGTGTTACCACCTATGTTTTGGGGGGATGGGTTTATCTTGCTCATCCAGGAAGCTTGCACCAGCTGCCAGAGCCCAGCGGTAATGTTGCGCTAACAAGGATCGGCGTGCTGTAGTTGGTGTGTCCAGAGGCGCCCCATCAGCATTTTTCAGGGGTGAGAATTCCTCCTCTCTCAACACCTCAAAGGCGACAAATTTCCTGCAAGAAGAGTCTATGGTGAGGCAGATGGCGATACCCGAATTTGTCAAAATTAACACTAGCTTTAAACACACTTTGAGAACTGAAAGACGTCAAAGACAAATTTCTCCATTTTGATGCCATTGGGTTTGGTTGGTTTCACCAGGTTTCCTTCTCCATCCACAAATGGCACTTTTTTGATTGCCACATGCTGCTTCAGCTGACTCTCAAACTTTCTACAAGGAAAAAGCATTGAAATAGGAATTATTTTGTACAAAGGGCTTTGTTTACAGATTAATGCCAGTCAATACTTTGCTAATTCTTTAACAAAATGCATGTATTCTTAAAGCATGTGCTTTTTAGGATTAATCACAAAATTGACTATTCATTGACAAAAGTTGATAAAAGTTCTAGTCTATTAACAAAAAAAAGCCCTTTACGGACAATGGTTGACTATGTCGATGACATACTCAGCCACTTCCTTTAAGAAGCTTCGGGTAAAAAAGTGGTTGCAGATGTTCCCAGCATTGAACAGAAGCTCTCCTCCTGGGCCTTGCAGCTCTGAGGTCTCTGGTTGGATCTCACTGTACTCAATCACCTGATACAGACCGTTCACACGACATACCACTCCAACAGGCTCTGCAGGATAGGCCTTATTCACCACCTGACCAGAAAAAGGTAAACATAGCTATTTGGGTGCAAAAACAATAAATAAAAAGAAATTAATAATGGTGAAAATAATGGGTGGGATCTAATTCAGTTTTTACCTTGGCACCACAGTCTGCTCCTTTGTTTACACAAAAGCCAATAAAGACTGGGTCTGCCATCTTCACCAAGATGTTGTCCACACAGTACACGTGAAGGTACTCCACACCCCTTCTCTCCATGTCCTCTAAAATCTTGTTGTCCACTAGGGCACGATAGAGGCCACCATTTCCATCTGAAGTGGACAAGAAAAATGTATTTAATAAATTGTATTCATTTATGAACTACCTTTTACTAATAAATAAATAACATACAAAATTAGTATTTCTACGAGATGGTCCTCACTGCAGAACACGAAATCCAGGGGGCGAGGTTCCAGATCCGACTCCTTACATATCCCTAAACCTACCCGTCTCCGCCCCCTGGATCTCGTGTTCTGCAGTGAGGGGCTACTGATTTCTACTGAAGCCACACAAATCTTCTCTGACCTGGTGCCATGGCTATTTTGTTTTTCTTCTCCAGGATGACCTTTCCATCAAAGCCAACTGCTGGTATCATCCTTTGCTCAAACATGACCACATTGGATGGACAAAGACCAAAATATTCATTGTCTTTGAAGAACTTCTCTGTGGGTCCCAGGGTGAATTCACTAGTCATTATGTACCTAAACAAACATAATTTAAAGACAATTCAAAACATGTTCTTCTGTTATTTGGAGGTTGTTTATGAATGAATTCATTAATGTTTCTTCAACTACAAGCACTGTCTCATGGGTAACAGATCTTTCTTTTTTAAAAATGGTTAAAAAAATAAATAAACAGCAACTGTCAATATTATTTTACCCTTGTTCCAGACCCAGACTTTCAAACTTTAAATATGAAAACACAACATATATATATGAATTATTTATTAATAATTTCAACCATAAAATGCTGTTAAACACTACACATAATTTGAGATGTCATGGAAACGACATTTGCTGGTCCAGAAAAATGACCAAATTACATCCACAAGTGTTGGATGTCAACTGGGGGGAGTTGTAAAAACACCCACATGTGAATTGCAACTAAAAGAACCATACCATGGTATTGTGCATTTACAACCATGCTTCACTTTGGCCAGCTCTTGCACCTTCTGGATACGCTCTGCCTGGATCTGGTACATGGTTTTCCTACTTGGAAGTCCAACATTGTACATGCCCTTGGGATATGACACTCCAAGTCGAGTCCCCTGACCACCAGCTAACAGCAAAACAGCCACTCTACCCCGTGAAATCTGCAATAACCCTGAAGAAAGAAGTCTTTTACATAGTGTGCAGTAAATGTTATGCTACTTATGAATACATTGCAACAGTATATTATTTTGAACGTTAGAGCCCAAACGAGCTCCTGTAACGTTACCTTCATCACCCCACATCTGAAGTGTTTCTTTGTCACTTTTACGCACACTTCCAATGAACTCCGGAGGAACGGGCTCCATCCGCTCGTCTAGCCGACCATCAGCACTCGAGTGTCGGCTTGCAGCCGCTGCAGCTGCTCGGCAATGCTCGAGTAACTCTTCGGGCTGCAGTTGAGATATCTCCTCCAGAATTGTACCCCTTTCTTCCGCAGAAAGTTCAGCCCAAAACTGTAAAACATGGCTCTGCCCTGCAGTTTCTAACCTCGCTTTAGCTTCATCGAATGACAACATATTTCTCTACTAGAAGATTAACACATTAATGATATGACAACAATCGCCGAGTCGAGTCGATTCTCGTACCAGGAGTCCGGATCCTGTTTTCACTGCCTGCAACTCGTGATCAGTGTGCGGTTTGTACAAACATATCGCTGGAGTTGCATATAATAGTATGAATAACGAAAAAACCACTGGCAAAGCATATATAGTTTACACGAGTCATTTGAGAACTCCCCTTAGGCAAATAGTGTCTGACTGCGTCTTAAAACCTAGTAGACTTCTTAGCTCGAGCCAGTTTAGTGGATCAGCGCTGACCTGACTCGGAACGTCCTAAATGCTGTCTAGATAGGCAGCTCAACAGGTTTCGAAACACAACCAGTATTTACTCTCGAACTACGGATGAATGACTTCCTCAGAGAGCAAACCGCGGTCATGTGATTAGTCCTGTGCTAGCCTGCTGAGTCGCTCTCCTTCCTCCTTTACTGTGAGGAATCACTTCACATCAGGGATCAGTTCAATGCAAAACTTCTCAAAAGATAATTATTTTGATCATTCAAATATTAAACATATTAAACATACGTTTTAAAAACACAAGGTTTGGTAACAGGACTGAGAAAAATCTTCCAATTAACCTTGTACAAAAAAAGTTACCAGAGATTGACGAAAACATATTTCGAACAGAAAAAAAAAAAAGTTATTATATTCAGTTTTGAAATTAACTTTTGAAGTTCCATTTGGAAAGGCAAATGTCACCAATGGTGGAATGTCCCATATAAACACTCAACTTCAATGAACAGAATCAAGAAGAACTTTAATTATCAGTAATTGTACAAACATAAATATTTCCGCTCTACATTCAGTTTCTGCATTGTATAGAGGACAGTTTATTTTCCTTTATTGTCCTGTAAACATTCTTGCATTGATTTGCACATTTCAACATCAACTAAAACTTCAAAGATGTGTCATCACATCTAGATATGTTTTGCAGTACAAATATTTGGATATTTCATTAGCGAGTAAGTTTATGATACTCAGGGGACCCCAGCAACAGTTACTTTTGATATACATGGCAAACACTGTGCATTTACACTCACAGAAGCCATAACACGGCTACCAAACAGCCGAACAGTAAGGCAATAGATTACAGGCAGTCTCGGAGTGACACTCTTTGATTGTGTTGAATGCCACAAACACAAATCTAAAGCCTTTAGTCTCAGGACAACCACACAAATGAGCCTAGCCCACAGGTTCAGAGGAGTCCAAAGATTTCTCCTGTGAGAAACAGTGAAAAAAAAGGTGCAAAATGCAAAACAAACAAAAAACAAAAAGCTGCATCCATCATGAGGCAGGCAATACAGCTTTTAAAGCCCTGTAAAGACTCTACGGTGCAATTTGCGCATTTTTAGACAAGACACACATACATGCATTACAAAGACTGAATTGATTCAAAGGGAATGGGGCCACAGCTGAGTTCAGTTCAACTACCATCGGGACACAGAAGGGTATTTGCTATTTTTAAGTCATGTAATGAAGCTTGAAAAAGGCAAACTGTTCCTAGGCCTGAACAAACTCAGTATCCATACAAGTTTTATATCTGCACGGGAGTATCAGAGACCACTAAATCCTCCCTGAGAATCAAATCATTAGAAAAATATTTCAGTCATTAACACCATCTTTTTGCGTTTCCCACAGAGTCTAAAAGCAGCTTTATTTTATTTATAAATAAGGCAACTATATTAACACTAAGGTTTTGTAGAATTACAAAGGGAAACAACCCATTGAACTGGAGGGTTTTAGGGCTTCACATGCAATAGAAGTAAGGGCAACTTATTTTTTCCTTGTCAATAAAAAAAATGCTAATTTTAAACATCGAGGTGCCTTATCCTGACATATGGCATATCCAAATATATAAGATATTTGCAGACTGCTGCAGATTAGAGTCATTTTTCAAAAGAAATCCTAACTTATATCTCTTTAGTGTTTTCTTGACAAATACTTTTTACTCCCAACCTGATACAAACATTAAACATAAATGCTGAAAAATAATATTTACTTAAATCACAACCACTACAACTACTGAATATCATTCCATTACAAATCCTCCTAAAAGTTCAAGTCTGGTTTATTTTTATTAAAATAAAGTGCTTAAATATGTTCCTTGACTAGAGTGAGTTTAAATCAGTAATTTAGTCATGTTTGAAATGTCTGCAAACTAATACTGGTAAGAAACTATATTTACACTGCAGTTGTGAAGATAATTTATCAGTGAATAAACCAGAATTGCTTGAATGTAAAAACAAATGAAATTGTTTTTTTCCAATTTAAGACCATACAGTGTCTAACCTCAACATGGAACTCAATCCACCACATTTAAGCTGGTGCTGAATTCTCAAACCCAGGACATTTTATTCTCAAAATGACCCAAAGTGTTGAAAGTTTTCTTCTTAACACTCGATTAGCTGCCAATCACCATTAGGAGTGTGTGCACATGTATTCTTAATTTCATGGAGTCTTCTTTTTACAGTAACCTTCAATCAAAATGTAATAAACGACATTTAAAAAATAACAATGTAAAGTCCTCAACAATATTATTTGGACCATTTGATGAATAAGACATATTTCAAATAATTCCCTTGTTACACTCCGTAATTTTCAAGATGTCAAAACTGGCATGTCAGTTAATGTGATAATACAAATAATAAATTATGTGAGCGAAATGCAAGCATGTTTTTCAGCCCTTTATTACTAAACACTGCCATCCAGTGGAAGAATGAGTCAGTGATCTGAAAGGGCTACACCAGGATTATTAGCATCATATCTGCCAAAGCCTTTAGCACATTAAATTCCAGTTGAGCAGTTTAAATTAATAAATTAACGGATTAAGTGTTATTTTCTTAGAGAAAAGTTGCATATACTAAATGCTTTAGTAAATCTGACTCTTTGAATCCACAAGGTGTCCGGTCCTTCCTTTCCAAAAAGCATATCTTGCATATTCTTAGTCCCTACTAAAATATAGTAAACACAACCCTGTGACCTTACATGACCTCAGGAATGAAATAAGGGAGTGTTGGGATCCAGTACAGATGCCATTTTGAGGTGCTCACATTTTACTTGTAGCTAGTATTGAAATTTTTGCCTTGTTCTAATATATTCCAGTTACTCTTCCATTCACTGATCAAAGTCAAACCTCAGGTCTTTGACGCAAAGGTTTCTTCTTTCCATCATGCCAGCTCTTTCTTGGCCAAGTGTTCCTACACCTCCCTTCGAGTGCAAACTGGCCCTCTTGGATGATCTCTTTCACTGGTCCAAAAGAAAAGTTAAGAGGGAAAACAAAAGCCATTAAGGATTTAACAGTCTTCTGGTTCCCCTCACCGAGACTGGACACCAAGGGTGATCTTTAGGTTCTCATAAACCACATAGCTGATGCTAACAGCAGGGATGACCTTCATAAAGTTGGGTGCCAAGCCTCTATAGAGTCCAATTGCACCCTCTGTCCGTACAATGTGTCTGAAGAGACCAGTCATGGTCATCTGAGGGCTGCCTTCCTGAGAAGCTATAAAATAAATTAAAATAAATCCATTAGACTGTGAAACAATAATAGTTTACTTAGTGAATGATAATAGTAGTAAACAATCAAGCCTTGTAATGATGTATTTGAGAGTTTAGACTTACCTTGAGCCTGCATACGTGTCCTCACTAAGGCTAACGGGTAGCTCGCTAACTGTCCACAAGTACTTGACATTGTACCACAGGCCAACAGCACAAACACACCCGGATCGGCACTGTCCGTAGCAAACCTCTGCAGCCACGAGTTCTTTAGTGTCTACAGATTTAAAAAAGAAAATATTTACAATATAAATTAATCATAAAATAATATAATAATTATATAACAAATTTGAATAAATAAAATTTTAAAAATAAATATAAAATATTTAAAACATTCAGGAGGTAAATATTATAATTATTACAAAACACACATTTTATTAACTAAAACATAAAACAATAACCATAAAATATGTGAAACATTCTGAAAGTAAAAAAAAAAATATATAAATAAATAAATAAATAAATACATACATACATGTAACCCAGTGTTATTTTAGTATTACCATTATAGTATTTATTAATATTTTGAATAAGCTTTTATTTTTATATTTTCAGTTTTAATTTGAGTGCTTTTTTAATTTTATTAGTTTTTACATACATTCTATATATATATATATATATAGAGAGAGAGAGAGAGAGAGAGAGAGTCAAACCAAAATTTATTCAGACACCTTCAACATTTCACACATTATCACAGTTTATTCGCTATAGTTTAAAAAATGGTAATAAAATATGACAAGATCTCAGAGTTAAACTGTGTCAGAAAAAAATAATCTTGATAATGTCAGATAACACTTAAGCAAAACATGGTCAGGTCAAAGTGAATAATTTTTGGTCCCAAATTTTTATCAGTTTTACTGGTAGTCCACTGTATGAAAAATTTTTGGGTATAATATGTCACAGTTTACTTTATTTTTCTATCCTCACTTACATAAATGAACTATAGTGTCCTGCACCCACTAGTAAAAGAAATACAAAAATTATGTTTAGTGTCTGAATAATATTTGGTTTGACGATATAGATAGATAGACAGACAGACAATAAAATTGAAGCATTTTATTTCTATGCTTTAAATGATTTTTATTTCAGTTTTAGTAATTTTAGTAGTTCAACAATTCAGATTTATTGGAATTAATGGAACCTTTTAATAGTTTAACACTGATAATAAATATATAGTCCTTTTGTTTTAGTGTGTAAAAACTTACCTCATAAACAGCCAGGTCTATTCCAGCATAAGGGATGATACCCAGCATATTAGGAATATAACCCTTGTAGAATGCTTTTAAACCCTCCTTCTTAAATATATGTTTAGCACAGTCCACGATACCAGAGTACTGACCCGTCCTTCCCAGGGCAAGACGAGTCTTTAAAACCTTAAAAAAAAAAAAAAAAAACCACACACACAAAAGTGTTTTTGTTTGAGCTCCAAGAGATCTGAACAAAGCAATGCTTTGTTTGGTATAGAAAGCCATAATCAGATGGCAGCTAGTTATTAAAAACTAAGGAAACCATTTTTAAAATGGTACATTACAGCAGTGCTTCTCAAACCTGTCCTGAGGACACACCACTACTGCACATTTTGTATGTTTCTCTCATCGAAAACAGTTGATTTAACTCATCAGCTCATTAACACAGAATGCAAGCAGGGATGGTCTTATTATTGCTCTATGGTCTGACTACCATTGGAAAAAGCGTAACAGCTAACTTGGATCATGTGTGCCTTGATAACCAATCTTATTACAGCCTTGACGTCATTGAGTTATGTGAGTCAATCACTGTGAAGCCTCTCCTCTATTCACATCTTTAAAAAAAACAAAAAAAAAACAGCCTCATCTCCTTCCCTGCATACTGCAGCATTAGCAGGCATTACACTTTTTTCGGCTAAGGTTGCAGGCTTGCCTTCAAGTGACTTTGATGCAAGACTTGAATTGGGTGTGTCTGATAAGGGAGTCATACAAATGTGCAATGGTGGGGTTTGAGAAGCACTGCATTACATAACATGATACAAAGAATGCATGGGAGGTCTAGTGAAAGCACATGATTCATAATTATTATTTAAATGACACAACAGAAAGCTTTTGTTTTCTCAAAGCAGTGCTCAAAGTTTATTCTTAAATGATTGTTTATGTTCTTACCTCCATGGGGTAGATGCTGCTCTGGGCAATCGCTCCTGCTAGAGACCCAGCAACCAGCCTCTCCAGAATCCCCAACGTCTCCTGATTACTGCCAATCAGCCGCTTAATCTGAAGAACAGGGCAAGTGAGCTTTAGAAGTCACAGATATAATAGCTGGGAGCAACATACAAGGTTGTTTTCAGTTTTTTCTGAATTAAAAGATCCGTTCACACCAACAATAATAACCTTAAAGTTAACCATAACTATATTAGCGTCCACACCAGCAGCGATATTGTTCCGTTTATTCTAAGTTTGTGCAGTTTTGTTGCTTCAAATGCTCGAGCTCTTTGAAGCAGGATGGATTCTGATTAATTTGTCAATGTTTTTATTGTCCGTCAGCTGGGGGAAATCGTTCCGAAAGTGATTCCAAAAATATTGTTTCTCTGTGCTGTTATCGTTATTGTTATGTTGTGGACTCTGCTATTCTTTTATATTTAGAATGATTTTTAGAACTATATCTTTTTTAACCTCTGGTGTGAACAGGCCTTAAAAGTTTTTGAAGAAAAGTAAACTGTCAGTTGAAAACAGAGTTGTCAATGTCAACAAATTAACTGTTTGTTTAAAATAAAATTGTGGTTATCTACATTAATGTTCTTTAAATATCCAGGATTTTGTATGTTTCTAATGGCTATGCTTTAACATGTCAAACTTATATGTTTAAACAACAAGCTACCTGCTCATATGCCATGAATTTGATAGCAGACTCAGGTGCAATCTTCAAAACGTTGATACCGTTCCCTCGCCAGAGTGACCGAATTCCACCCTCACGGATCATTTGGGTGAATCCTCCGGCGATACCCATGGAGTTGCTGCGGGTCGCGTGAACCTGCCAACAACAATCCAGTGGGGAAACATTTCAATTTTGTTCAAAAATTGTTTAATTTCGCAAGCACTTTAAGGTACATTTACACCGGACAAGAGGTTCAATGTTCCATACAACCTTATAAATTCAACATACTGAAGAATTTAAAGAAAAAGAACTTTAAAATCCAACAAACCAAACTGAAACTAGGCAATTTCTAATATGCATGGTCATCCACCGAGGCACTCATCCAAAGAACAGAACATCATGTACTTTAGTGACTTTACAGTACAGTAGCAGTGTTCCTACAGTGAAGTCCCTTCATAAACAGCACACTGGTGACAGGGGATCTCACTAACACTTCAGTTCATGTCCCACCCCAACTGGGGCTTGAAGAAAGCCTAGGATTTCAGCTAATGAGCCTAGATTAATTGATGGGTCATCTATTATGCTATGATGAAGATGCATTAAATTGATCGAAAGTGACAGTAAAGACAAAAAAAATTCTATTTCCAATAAATGCTGTTCTTTTGAACTTTCTATTCATCAAACTTGAAAATGTATGTTTACACAAAAATATCAAGCAGCACACCTGCTCAGCATTTATAATAAGAAATGTTTCTTGAGGAGCAAATTAGCATATTATACAGTTTAAAATATATTCAAAGAGAAAACTGTTTTCTTAGACTGTAATAATATTTCACAATATTACTGTTTTCACTGTATTTTTGATCAAATAAATGCAGCCTTGGTGACCATAAAAGACTTCTTTCAAAAATATATACATTTATATAAAATAATATAAATCTTAATAAAATATAAATGTATAAAATAAACCTAAATTCATATATGTAAATCCCATTATTATATAATCATAAATATATATAATGTATGTTTTCCAAACTTGAATGTGTATTTTCAGTCATCATATGATGTGTGCTACTTTCTATATAGGTCTCATACCTGCATGAGAACTTTTAGGCGATCCAGAGGTGCCGTACAGGTACGAGACACAGCACCTGCTCCACCTCCTGCTACCAGGTGTCGCCACCACATGCCCGTTTTCTTCTCCTCTGCCGTAAACTCGTCAGGGACAATCATACTTTCCCCTACATCAAATATCTGTACAGAAGAAATGACATAATGTAGACTGAGAACATAATGAATGGACAATCAACAGGTCAAGTCAGTGATTCTCAACATTTTTTTGGGCCAGTGCCCCCCTAAACATTATCTAGGTCCCTTACTGCCCCCCATCAAATAAAACGTAGTCTGATGGTCTTCCCTTAATATTGATGTTGACTATTATTCTATGTTTATTATACTTAGGCATATTATTATATACACTACCATTCAAATTTTTTTTTTTTTTTTTTTTTTTTTTTTTTTATAAATAAACTGAATATGATACTTTCATTCAGCAAGAATCCATTAAATTGATTTAACAATAAGTGTAATAATTTGATTCACAAATTTTAAGCACAGTATTGTTGGTGATTTTCAGTGCTAAAGCCTTTGGTGATGTTGAGGTGTCTTTAAATTTTTATCTGTCATACCCAGTTGCTTCAAAGGTTAAAGAGACTAGTTACAAAATTCTGTTTAGGATTGAATCACCAGTTTAGTGCTGTCCTGATTTGCTTTTTTGAATGTTAGTAAGTGTGGTGTGCCTTATGCTCTCTGTCTCGTTTTGTAAATGTGCAAACTGTGCAATAAAAATTACAAAGACAGTAAAAACATTTTAAATAATTTAAAATAATTTACATTTTTATTTTCCATTTCATATTTCTACTTCAATCTTTCTGGTCATCAAAAAATCCTGAAAAAAAAAAAAAACCACACCACACATTCCACATTTCAGTAAGCAGCACAACCATTTTAAGCTAATAAAAACAAGAAGAAATGTTTCTTAAGCACCAAATCAGCATATTAGCATGAGTTCAGAAGGATCTTGTGACACTGAAGACTGGAGTAACAGGAAAAAATACCTTTTAAAATACATTCAAATAGAAAACAGTTTGTTGAAATTGTAGTGATATTTCACAATATTACTGTTTTTACTGTATTTTTGATCAGTCATGGTGAGCATAAGAGACTTCTTTCAAAAACATTAAAAAACCTTACTGACCCCAAACTTTTGATCTGTGGTGTATATTATATATTTTTAATTTTTAATTTATATTTTGGTGTATTTTAGGTCAACAAAGGGACAGAAATCGCTCAAATTTCATCAAAAAGATCTTCATTTGTGTTCTGAAGACGAATGAAAATCTTACAAGTTTGGAACGACACAAGGGTGAGTACTTAATGACAGAATTTTCACTTTTGGGTGAACTGACCTTTTAAACAAACACCCCCCAAAAACACCTCAACACCCCCCTTTCGAAGATATTGCTTCCAGCGCCCCCTGATGTTCTCCGAACACCCCCCGGGAAAATTTGAATGTATTCGAAAAGAAGATAGATTGTGTTTTACTCTTTTTCACCATGGGTACTTCTATATTTAGCTCTGTCTTTTTTGTAATATTCATTTAGTCATTTTTAATAGAACATTTCATTAATTTTCATTGGTTTTAGGGGACTATATTTTATTTATTTTTATCATTAATATACTGAATTTGTGTTAATAACAAAAGAAATTAAGAAATAATTGGCTTTTCATTTTCAAATAAACTGACATTACTCTTCCTTAAAATAAGTGACTTATCTGTTCACCTGGTTCTAGGTGCTAGAATAATCCATGAGTTGGAATACATCTACCTCTCCTCTGTTAAAAAGGTCAAGTCAGTGACGTCAAAACACTGTTGATCAGTTTAAAAGGATCAGATTGGATCACAGTGACCTCCTTTTGTCCCATTCATGAGTATTTCAGGTGCAAGGAAATAAATTTAACTAAGCAGGCTTAGTAGTAGGACTGAATGACTAAGGTGAAAGAGCATCTCCAGCTTTAATGAGATGTGTGGTGTACGTCAGTGATGTAAGTAAAGGCAATTTACACAATAATGAGACTATAAGAAGTACCAAAACCTCCTAAAAGGAGAAATGAGAGACAGTCGGCACTGAAAGCAAACTTTGGGAACTATAATGCACATGGCAGGACTTTGTGGTTTTGTTTTACCGTGGAGTGTTTCCAGTAGAGGATGATTTCAGGAATGTTCTCAGCAGGGTGAAGCAGGTGGTAATCTCTCCACTCATTCCAGTCAATCGTCATCGTACCGTTTTTGTCCATACTATTCAAACAAAAAGACAAAAAGAGACCAAAACTAAATAATTTGTCCATTTCTTACAGGCACTTTTTTGGCTCTGGGTAGCAGCTGTTGATTTGAAATAAGACCAGCTTACAATTTCTAAAATGAAAGCACTTATATAAGAAACTGCTTAGACCTGCACAACTTCTACCAACATTAATCATGTAGTCAAGCGACTAGAAAAAATAAATAAATACTCACATGCAAAAATGTCCCAGCCTTTTTTTATTTTGAATTCCATCATTAATCATTTTTAAGAAAGGTTTCTTTTGCTAAAAGTTCTATTATTTACTTTCAAAAACCTTTAAATATATAAATCATTAGCTTATTCAATATTTCCAAAAGCATTACCCACAAGGGACAAAACAGCTTCTGAGAGAGAGAAAAAAATTACCTCAAAAATGCTAAATGAAATCGCGCAGATGAAACAGTAGATGAAATGCAAATGCAGAGCAAGGCAAACATGCTGGGAGAAGACAACTACTTACTACATTATAGGGGCACATATTTGACCCCTCCTTATTCTGATAAGATGAGCAGAGAGAGAGTGGGTGTGGGATCACAAGAAGGAGAGAGTGATAAAGAAACAGCGTACAACCAAAGACATTTACACAGTCACACAGACAGAAAATAAAAAATAATTTTTATTATAGTAAGCGCTTCATTTAATTTGTACACCTGTTGCTGTTTTTAGGGAGGGTTTTTAAATGTGTGCTAAAAACTCTATGGAATTGACTGGTCAAAGAATGTGAAAGAAATGAGAACTAGGAGACATGTTGTGTAAACTGTGCTGGTTCAGGTTTCTCAGTCATCTCGACACTACAGATCAGTCAGGTTTGAATCATTAGAAAGTGGAAGTGACATGTGAATCATTAGCTGTGAATAAAAGACTTAAGAGAAAGAGGGAGATTGACAGATAAAATCAGTTAAACAAATTACCTCTTGAGAATCTTTTCAGCCTGTTCCTCAGATATATGAACCCCGAGGTCTCTTAGTGACTGCATGATCTCCTGCGAGTCTATGCGACCTGCAGATTTAAAAGAAAATGTGGTGAAACTATTGTCCGTTTTAAAGGGGTCATGAATTGAAAATCAAATTTGCCTTGACCTTTGATATATAAGAGGTCATTGTACTATAAAAATATCCTGTTAGTTTCAGAACTTAAACTTTCTTGTTAGTCCAAAAACAGCTTTTATTGAAACCAAGCTCCCAAAATGACTCATTTTAGATTTTGTCTCAGTATGACTTCATAGTTTGATGAAAGACCACCTCTGCAGAAGATCAGTGCCTACTTCTACATCATTGCCCGCTGATTCATGTATGTCTTGTAGTAAAAAAACGATAGAGATGCCCCTGAGTATTATAAGGCACTGTGTAGTGCCAAGTTGTGAAAAAACAGTCATTGCATTGTCATCCTTGTGATCCTAACCTTAAGAAAGCATGGGTGAACTTTATTTTTAACAAAGCTCCCGATTGTGTCAGTAAGACACGGTTCGGTTGTTTGCTTCATTTTACTGTGGATTCGTTTTTAAACAAGACACAATTCGGCGTAGGCTTTTCAGAGACACTGAAAATAAAAGATGATGCAGTGATGACCATATTCGATCCGACAGTAATGTTGCAACACATAAGTGTGAGTAACAACCATGTGTCACTTAATAATTCAATAAATAAATGCCCTGGCATTTATGTGGTTAATGCATTAGATTATCGGATACAGAAGAAAGCATGTAGAGAACGCTGCTTTTGTTATGGTTTTGAACGAAGCCATTGGCTGTAATCCTGAAAAAGCTTCAGTGAGTGACACCTTCTGTTTTGTTATCAGTAAGATAGTACAATAAGTTTCATTTTATTTAAAACAAGACACTGCAAATGACAATGTATAGGTTTTTCTCTTTATGGAAAGGGATGAAACTATGAATAGCTTATAAGAACGATGATGGTACATTCATTCATAATTCTGTTTATATGACACACCGTAAATTATCATTTGTCAATTGTAACTGTGGTAACTCCAAGTACCTAAACTTTATTTGCCACAACCATGACTTATAAAGCATATGTAATACGCATAAATGTTTCAAAGTTGCCAAATGTTTAAACTATGTAACAAGATATTTTTCAACATCGGAAGTTTAAAACAATTCCACACACGATTCAAAACGCTCCGAAGCTTCATGAAGCAGTGTTTTGAAATCGGCCGTCACTATACAAGTCATTATTTTGTTTTTTTGGCGCACCAAAAATATTCTCGCTTTATAATATTAATATTGAACCACTGTACTCACATGAACTGATTTAAATATGTTTTTAGTACATTAATGGATCTTGAGAGAGGAAGTGTCATTGCTGGCTATGCAGGCCTCACTGAGCCATCGGATTTCAACAAAAATATCTTAATTTGCTTACGGGTGTGGAACGGCATGAGGGTGAGTAATAAATGACATTATTTTCATTTTTGGGTGAACTAACCCTTTAAGATGACTTAAAATAAGCCTAAACTAAAAAAATCAAGATACTATTTTAATTGACCTTCCCAATAACTGTTTTTTCTTTTCTTTTTCCTTTTTTTTTTTTTTTTTGGAACAACCCCACAATACCACTGCACTGGATGTATGAGGTAGCCTAATTTTAAAAGTGTGATTTTTAGTCTAGACCTGGAAAATTTTACATTTTTCTAGACTTTTTTTTTATTGGGTAGAAATTGTATTTTTTTTTCTAAAATCCTTATCCAGTATATCACAAACTGGAAAAGTCACAGGTCCTTGAAATATTGTTTGAATACTAGGGAGCCTTGGTGTAAAATAGGTTGAGATCCTCTAAGCACATGAGAACACTGTATACACTATCTATTGTTTGTAAAAGTACTGGTGCTGCATGATACATGCATGTCTTTCTGTAGTACATTGGTTTGTTTTGCATCAAAAAGATCTATAATTCATGGCAATGCTCATAAAAACATACCATCGTTCTTTTTGTCAAGACTCTTGAAGACCAGCCTCAGTTTCTTCTCATGGTCCCTAAGGTAGTGCACAAACTCCTCAAAGTCCAACTGACCATCCAGGTCTTTGTCTCCAGCCTTGACGATTTTCTGAAACACATATGAAGAAATCAACATCAAAACCTCAAGCTAGAATCACATTTTTTGAGGACAGTGAGCCAGTGTTGTTCGGGGTGTTGAGCTAATGGGGCACTAGGAACAGACATATGGCCTTTGTTTGTTGAAGATAGTATTGAATGGACCATGTTGAACATTCTCATGAGCATCAGCTTTATGAGGCCCGTCCTGACAACGTTTGACCTTTAGGACACAAGCTGTCTGAACCATTGAGCAGCATATAATTGGAGGTAATGGAAGGAGATGGAGAAGAAGAATTAATCATTAACTTGAAGTGTTCTGGAAGGACAGAAACAAAAGGGAATGTGTTTTCAGTTTTAATAGCAAATCAGGCCCATAGGTTGAATCCTGGCTGATGTTGCTCTGACAGTGAGTGTCAGTGAGAGTGAGATTCAAAGCTACTGAACCTTTTCAACCGCAAGCAGAAAAATGAACACCCCACCCAGTGACAGAACACTGAGTCAGATCATTTATGTTTTATGTTACTTTCAATTATGAGATTAGGGACTAGTGCATAATGATACCCTAGTTAAAAAAAAAAAAGTGTAGAAAAGTTTGAATAAACTAAAATTCACTTCTACTGTACATGGAATACAAGAAATCATACCCATATAAGCCCATACAGTCCATAAAGTCCTTTTGTCCTTATCTTAAGTCCTTATCTTTTATATATATATATATATATATATATATATATATATAAACAAATATGATAACGAATGGATCATCATTCAACTTAAATTGCTCTGATTAAAATGGCAATGACAGGTACATGTAATCAGAAGCCATTCAGAATCGATTAACTCTTCAGAGCTCAGCATCTAATGTGCATCATTTCAAACTGTCAAGATCGCAGGCCTCCAGCCAAGTCTCAAATAGCCCTGTCAATGTAAAGTAGCTTAAAGATAGCCGTCGTCTTCACAAACTTAATCCAGACGCTGCAATGACTCAACTGCGGACAAGTGGGTCATGAGAATGGAAACAACATTTTGGGGTTATTAGCCTTCTGAAGTTCAGATTGTCTGTGACAAAAAAGTCATTTTCTAATAGAATGAATCTGAAGCGAACCAGAAAAGACACAGAAAGAAATACTTGCAATTTCACTATTAAATTTTATAGAATAAATATTAAAGTTCCTTTTAGTTTACAATATCTACTTACTGACATTTTGTGCGAAAAAACGGCATTTTATGTCCAAGTCATTTAGGCATAAACATCAAAGTGAGCTCTAACTCTGTAAAGGACACCGGAAGGGATTCTAAACGCAGTTCAAACACGGAAGTCACATAATCTGGATTAAATTGATTCATCCCATTACAAATCAAGTCTTGACATGAATGGACAGGACACACAGATATTAGGTTCATAAGGACTTGTTTGACACTGAAACTGATTTCCTCAGTTTCGGTAATTGAAATAATGCTGAAATTAAACAAAATATTATATGAAAAACTTTTTAACACAATTAGAAATGTTGCCTTGGCAACTAACTGAAATATATCGAAGTGCTAAAATTATTTATAACTAAACTACAACTAAAATAATAATTTAAAGCTAAATAGACAAAATAAAAATGAAAAGAAAAACAAAAAGCGCATAAAATTACAAAATTTAACACAAAATAAAAACTAATTCAAAATATTAATAAATACTATAATAGTATATAAATAATACTAAAACAACACTGTTTGAGACTAGGCAAAACAAAACGTTATTACATCGAGAAACACACTACACAATCTTTTTTTTTTTAAACTTAATAATACAGATAACATACCTTTCGCCATTTTCTGTAAGAATCGAACTCTTGTGATGGAAGAAATAAACTCAACTTAAAAAGAGACTTTAGCTGTGCCGGTAAACTGTCAGACTCAAAATACTCAAATTCTATCCGTTCTTCTGAGATATGGACAGGCACGTAAAGACACAAACACAACATGTTCACCTAAAAAAAAAAAAATCATGAAAACTAAAAACTTAAAGGCAAGGTAAGAAAGATACATATGTACACAGCTCTTGACTGTTCTTGAAGCTATCAGGACTATAATGCCGGTATTTCTTACACGTGGGATTAGGGGACGTATAAATCCCGCCCATTTCGAGACTTGAACTGCAACCTGCAATGTAATTGGCTCAAGTCACCTCCTTACAAGGCTTATCAGTGTGTCAGTCTTAAAGGTTGACAGTCATGCAACTGCACAATTCTGGAATATTCACATACTTAAAGGAAAACAGACAGAATTTTATTTGATAAATAATCTAATTCAGCAATTACATTAAAAATATCACACTTCATTTCAGCCCCCATAACAGTAATTACCCATTTCAAAACACATTTTAACAAAACTTGTGCCATTCACAAAAATCTCCAATTAAGTTCTAAGGGATATCTGTAAAGCTTATCATACCTAGCAACAGTGACCAAGGGCTGAGCAAAGGGTCAGTTCAGCAACAACTAATTAGTGAAATTGGTTGTCATAAAACACGAAAATGAGAATTTTACTGAGCTGAGTGGTTTGCGATTAATCTTGTTGGTCTCTAGAGATAACAGAAAAAGCAATCTGATAATACACATTGTAATGGGGTCTAATCCTGTCACTATCACATGATCTTTCCCTAATTAGTCTGACCTGGTGAAATAATTCTGACAATAACATTTAAAGAGCAGCGGAGGCTGTAACCCACTAAAGATGTGAAGCAATAATTTGGGGGAGGACAGAGCAAAATTAACATGCGTAGGAGACTTTGCTGAAGTCTAGAAAAAATAAATTGCACAAACTCAACGCTGACTATAAGCTGTTTGTCTGTTCCTTTAATATAATTACAATAAAAACACAAACAAATGGGATGTCAATACTTTTCCTGCTACTGTAACTGGCATAACCTCTTATTATTTCATTAAAATGTTCCTGTTTTCTCTATATGACGTGACGTGAAGACAATTTGATTTAACAATTTGCTTTTTACTCATTTTTCATATATGCAAATAAGGAGATGTGAAATATCATATCGGGTCTTTTGATCGGATCTGAGCTGAAAAGACTTTTAGATCAAGAATCATAATATGAAATAAAGTGCAATAATCTCACTGATCACATAACAGTTCAGTTGTTTGTTATCATCACATTCCAAAAACCAGAGTAAAAATATGACTGCATGCATGATCATTATAAAGACTTTTTTTTAACAAATTGTTTTGTTTGATGTGGGAATTCTCTTTGTAATACCTGCTGGAGATCCTTAGGAGGCGCCACCATAATTAGCACAGTAGTTTTCCTTGCGGATACTGCACTCTTTACTTGACCGATTGAATCTGCCTGTGTATCTGGTTTCTTCTGGCCTTCTTTTATTGCAACGTCCTCTACGTTTCGTTCCTCAAGTCCATTTGGTGGCCCTGTGGTACCATCCTCGCACGCGGTTACTCCCAGAAACCACTGGGAAAGGGACGACCACAGTTCCTTGAGCATCTTCATGAAGATGCTCCAAGTCTGTTTACTCTTGAGAACTGATGGGTTTGTGTATTTAATCAATCACAACATCCAGTAGTGGTGTATAAGTTTTTGGTTGTATCTTGGTCTTTGTAAGAACTATCGATTTTTAGTCTACAGACGTTTTAGTGCATAATGTGTGTGTATAGAGAGAAACTGCTTTGGCAGTGAGGCCAGGAGGATGAGGGCAGATGAGGACACTGCCACACAATTTCCAAAGCTCACTGGCATACCCGACAGCATTTCCACAGTAACCAAGTAAAAACTTTCAAATGCAGTAGATGACCAGTTCCAATTAACCGCTTCAAACCATCTCAAACTTAGAGCATCTTTCCGAAACAAATTGTCCAGAACACTTTCCTAAAACATGTTCTTCTCTGAGTGCAAAAAGATGAAGGTAAAAAAAGAAATCATTCACTCTTCAATTGATTTCACTCCAAAGCCTTGACACACTGCACAGTAGCCAAAAACATGAAAAAAAGACAACTTAACTAAAAGAAGCTGAAATCCACACAATTAATCTAACTTTAAAAGCGATTCCATGTTTCAAGTGCGTGTATTTCTTGGTGTCTACAAGCTTCTGCAGGTTGGCTGCATCTATGGCTGGCAAAAAGTGATGCAGTGAAAAAAGCTGCAACCTCACTGCAGCTGTGTCTCAGCCAATCAGAGCGCTCCACACTGGCTGCCCCTGTCTGACAATGCACAGGCAGCCAATCAGAGGATGAAATACAGCCATTTAATGGAGTGATCTCTTACCCAGCCAGCAATGAGGAAATTCTGCTGACTATTTTTTCTGCCCTCTGCTTTTTTAAGACATTCAATCATCATCAGGATCTCCCTGGTAACGCCTCCATGGTGATTCCATGCACTTCCAATGCTGTAATGCTCACCTATACAAATCTACCTCACTTATTCATTTATCAGCTTGTTGTTACCAAATCATTTTTTAAATGCACCTGGGCACGCAAAGCAGGACATGTTAATTTTTAACAAATGCATCTTCCCTCCCTCATTTTACTTGTAAATGGCAGGATTTCAATACAGCTCATTTGAGCACATTTACTTTCTATTGATTAGACTGAATCTGCAGCTGCACCACAATTTATTTCACAGGAAGGTCTAAGATCAATATGTAGATCTCAGGAACCTACGTTTTGTTTGCAAATTACACTAAGATACAAAAGGTATATTTGTACATGATTATAATAACAACTGTATGTGTAAATACTTAAAAGGGTTAGTTCATCCAAAAATGAAAATTCTGTCATCAATTACTCGCCCTCATGTCGTTCCAAACCCGTAAGACTTTCATTCATCTTTGAAACACAAGTGAAGATACTTTTTAATGAAATCTGTGAGATTTCTGTCCCTTCATTGACAGCCTACGCAACAGACACTTTGACGCTTCAAAAAATTCATAAAGAGATTGTAAAACTAATCCATATGAATTGAGCGGTTTAGTCCAAATTTTCCAAAGAGACAAGATCAAACACGATTTCATTAAAGGTGATGATACACGGGGCAACTTTTTGAGCAATGTTGCCAAGCAATGTTGCTTGGGCACTTTCCCATTGAGAATGAGCAACAAATTTCTATCTGGATACTTTAGACAGGTCGTGGGCAATTTTTTTGAGATCCTCCAATCAGAATGCTAGCAGCCGATCATGCGACCAGCTTGGAGATTCAGGAAAAAATTCAAACAAGATGGCGGCCTCTCAGCAGCAGTGGAGCAAAAAAAGGAGTGTGAACTTGTATCTTTTTACGCTGGTAAGTTGTCATGTGTCAACCCAAAACAGGGAATTTACCTCATTTAATGCTTAAAATACCAACAGATGTCCAATTTAATATACCTAGGATGTAATTTAGCCATTGAATATTTTTAGTTAAATGCTAAAAAGACGTGCTCCATGTGACATCTGCAGTGGCGTAGGCCATAGAGTGTATGGCACATGAAAGTAGCTTTTTTAACGAGATCCCTGGGTTCGAATCCGCCTTTCGCCAAACTCGCTCTTCTCCCTTTTCCCCATCACAAATCAGATCGGAAAGGCATTTATATTTAATAAAAATTAAGAAAATATTTGAAAAGTTGAAATAAAGTGCCTAACAAGTGTTTAATAATAAAATATTTATTGGCTCCTCTCTGATTAGTTGCTGCCAACTGTTTGTTGCCCTAATTAGTTGCCCTGTGTCTCACCAGCTTGCCCGTTGCTCAAAATGTTGCCCCATGTATCATCACCTTTAGGCTTTTATTCACATATAAACATTAATCAACGCACACATCGGTTATAGTAAACGGAAGCTCAAGCATGCTTGCTTGAAGTGTGAACCATTGAGGTTCATTCTTTTGTGTTACTCAGCAAGTTTGAGCTTCTGTAAGAACCAGTGAGGTTTGTTGTCACGCATCAAGCAAGTTTGGTTGAGCTTCTGCTTATGTTCGCTGATCAATGATTATGTGAATAAAATGCAATAAAATGAGCAAGTGAGACAAAGCTTGTACTCAATGGGCCATTAGAGTAAATGCACAATACTGACTAAAGATCCTGCCTGGAAGTCATATTTAATTGTATGGCATATTTTTGATATAATAAATTATGCAAATCTATATTGCAAAGTTACAGGTGCTGGTCATATAATTAGAATATCATCAAAAAGTTGATTTATTTCACTAATTCCATTCAAAAAGTGAAACTTGTATATTATATTCATTAATAACACACAGACTGATATATTTCAAATGTTTATTTCTTTTAATTTTGATGATTATAACTGACAACTAAGGAAAATCCCAAATTCAGTATCTCAGAAAATTAGAATATTACTAATGACCAATACAAAGAAAGTATTTTTAGAAATCTTGGCCAACTGAAAAGTATGAACATGAAAAGTATGAGCATGTACAGCAATCATTACTTAGTTGGGGCTCCTTTTGCCTGAATTACTGCAGCAATGCGGCGTGGCATGGAGTCGATCAGTCTGTGGCACTGCTCAGGTGTTATTAGAGCCCAGGTTGCTCTGATAGTGGCCTTCAGCTCTTCTGCATTGTTGGGTCTGGCATATCGCATCTTCCTCTTCACAATACCCCATAGATTTTCTATGGGGTTAAGGTCAGGTGAGTTTGCTGGCCAATTAAGAACAGGGATACCATGGTCCTTAAACCAGGTACTGGTAGCTTTGGCACTGTGTGCAGGTGCCAAGTCCTGTTGGAAAATGAAATCTGCATCTCCATAAAGTTGGTCAGCAGCAGGAAGCATGAAGTGCTCTAAAACTTCCTGGTATACGGCTACGTTGACCTTGGACCTCAGAAAACACAGTGGACCAACACCAGCAGATGACATGGCACCCCAAACCATCACTGACCGTGGAAACTTTACACTGGACCTCAAGCAATGTGGATTGTGTGCCTCTCCTCTCTTCCTCCAGACTCTGGGACCCTGATTTCCAAAGGAAATGCAAAATTTACTTTCATCAGAGAACATAACTTTAGACCACTCAGCAGCAGTCCAGTCCTTTTTGTCTTTATCCCAGGCGAGACGCTTCTGACGCTGTCTGTTGTTCAAGAGTGGCTTGACACGACAGCTGAAACCCATGTCTTGCATACGTCTGTGCGTAGTGGTTCTTGAAGCACTGACTCCAGCTGCAGTCCACTCTTTGTGAATCTCCCCCACATTTTTGAATGGGTTTTGTTTCACAATCCTCTCCAGGGTGCGGTTATCCCTATTGCTTGTACACTTTTTTCTACCACATCTTTTCCTTCCCTTCGCCTCTCTATTAATGTGCTTGGACACAGAGCTCTGTGAACAGCCAGCCTCTTTTGCAATGACCTTTTGTGTCTTGCCCTCCTTGTGCAAGGTGTCAATGGTCGTCTTTTGGACAACTGTCAAGTCAGCAGTCTTCCCCATGATTGTGTAGCCTACAGAACTAGACTGAGAGACCATTTAAAGGCCTTTGCAGGTGTTTTGAGTTAATTAGCTGATTAGAGTGTGGCACCAGGTGTCTTCAAAGTTGAACCTTTTCACAATATTCTAATTTTCTGAGATACTGAATTTGGGATTTTCCTTAGTTGTCAGTTATAATCATCAAAATTAAAAGAAATAAACATTTGAAATATATCAGTCTGTGTGTAATGAATGAATATAATATAAAAGTTTCACTTTTTGAATGGAATTAGTGAAATAAATCAACTTTTTGATGATATTCTAATTATATGACCAGCACCTGTATATTTACAGGACATCCTATTGCAACAGAACACGTTTTGTGTCTCCCGTCAACACTTACAGTTCACAATTAACTTCTCTTTAAGGCAAAATCAGGACAAAGCAACATACATAATAAAATAAAACCCTTCATAACATGTTTAGAGGATAAAACCTTATGTCTTCTCAACAAATCATGCAATGAATTTTCTTTTCAAGTTCTTCTAATCTCCTAATACGAGGTTCAGGTGCCTTTAAATGTACACGTCAGTGACGTCACCGCTAAATAAATAAATTTCCCCAATCACAGTAGTGGCTCCCCCTTTTCTCCAGGAGGCCCTTGCACTCCTACACTATTAACATGTGATGACAGGGAAGTCCTAAATTATTCACCCAGCCCTTTGAATGTAATGAGAGGTCTGACTGCTAGCTATTACTGCACTTAATTTAAAATATAAAACAAAAAATACAGGAAATACAGAAAAAAACAAACATGAGAAGGCACAAGTATGTACATATCTAAACAGAACATAAAAGGCGTAATTTGTATGGATGGAGAGGATTAGCTACTGAAGATCGATATTAGCAGGGTCTCTAGCAAACTCTAATGCAGCCACTGAGGGAATTATTTTCTGATGAGGGAGGAATTGGATAGCTCTATATGTGGCAGATTTGACGTCATTCTGTTTGACTTTTAAGCAGCTACTGCTGTGAACGAAAAGAAAGGCTGAATAAAAGTGAAAAAAGTGTCTACATATACTAGGCCACAACAGAGCTGCTCCATTAACCCATTTAAGATTCATTTAAAACTCTTATAATTAAAAACCTTTTTGCACATATTCATATAACATATGGAGATGACTTATAGCTTCTTATGTAACAACCAATTCTTTCACCTTTATCTTTGAGTGTCTTGAATAGAAAAACTATGAGCAGGTCCTGTTCTCACACTAGGATAGTGCTGTATTTGCATTTATTTGCTCGCTGCATTTGCAAATCAAGTCAAGAATCCACAAGTGCAATCCACCCTTGATCATTAAAGTGCCAGTAAGTTATTTTTGCCCTTCATAATTGAAGCAGCAGATGTTGCTCATCTGCAGGAGAGGTTGTGAATTATGCAGTAAACTCTCTTGACCTTCATAATAAAACATGTATTAACACCATTACTGGTCTATTTGACCTGTGCCAACAAACCTCAGCTAGTCCACTATAGAGGAACTTTCGGTTTTGTTCAAAGTGCTTTTGTTAGTTGTCAAACAAAAGAATTCTTGATCCGCAAAAAAAACCCTGCAGCCAGGCTTTTGTCCAAGACTGCCATTATCCAAAAAAATAAAAATAAATAAAAATTATCCGCCTTAAGGAAATCTAGTCTCAAACCATCAAACTTTTTAATACACCCATAGATGACACTATCAGTAATGTGGTATGCAGAACATGCTTGTCTTCATTGTAAGCCAATGATTTACTCCACCTTAACTTCCCTTCAATTCATATTCTGAAAGCCTTAACATTATACTACCTGTAAAGAATAAAAGTTGTCCTTTAATCAACCTCCCACCTTCCCCCATCACAGAGGGAGAGACGGGGGAGGAAGAGAGAACTGTTGGGTGGTAAATCATAAATGACGACTGGTCTTGTGACTCGGCTACAGGAACAGGCCACATTCCAGGTGATCATATCCAAGATCTCGTTTCCTGATATATACAGGATGCTCCTTTTCCAAAATGCTGCTCAGGATAACTGATATGATTAAGAAGTAGTTGTATAACTTATTGCATTTTCTGAAGGACTGAAAGTGAAACATTTTCTGCCTTCTCTCTTACATTCCACAAATTTGTTGCATTTTAAAAGATTACAATCACCAAAGCAGCTATGTATTTTTACCACTCTGTGAAACTGCAACTTCTTGTTTATCATTGTTATGTTGCTCTGTATGTTCCCCAAGAGACTCTTTTCTAATTATGCATTTCCTTCTTCTTCGCACACTTACACCGTAGTCTAGATTTATATCTAATAAACATGATAGTGAAAATTACACTAAACTCTGATTAGAAAACATGTCTGTTATGGGCATCCTCATAATGCTTAGAATGTTTATATATATATATATATATATATATATATATATATATATATATATATATATATTATATAGTATGTTTGTATGTATTTATATGTAAATATTTCTCTAGACTGAAATTAAACTCAATATGGCTCTTTAAATGTATATTTTAGGTGGACAGAAACCCAAACGACTGTCCCAGAACAGAAACTATGCTACAAAAAATGCAATTTCTGTCATAATATGTAAGCATTGTTAGTGTTCACCTAACAATAAAGGTCTTTTTTGCCATATGTCCACATCACAAACACTGAAAACAACAGTAATCCTCTTTAGGAAAAACAGCAATCCTCCTCACACAGTTGAGAGAAAGGAAAGGCACAGCTGTCCTTTGTGGCACTGTATTAGGCAAATGAGCTGTGAAAGTAAGGATCCTAGAAGCACAAAACTTCTGTTCTGAGGTTTAATAAATAATAATTCATAAACAAAATGTGTTACATTAAGTCTTTCCTAAGTCTATCCTCTATATCTGTGTTATCTGATCTATCAACCCATCATAAAATTCCATTATAGTGGAGATAAAGTAACTCACCATGAGTTCATGTTCAGTGCGATGGACGCCCAGCTTTTTCAGTCCGATGGTCAGGTCGTTGACACAGATACCTCCGTCTTTGTTGACATCCAGGATCTGGAAGAGCACCTTGAGCCGGTGCTCCTGCTCGGGTCCGCCACACACCGGGCAGTGATGCGGGGAGTCGCAGGACTCATCATGTCCGTGGTCTGAGAGTGATGTTGCGGCCAGTGTGGAGGCCACAGTCCGACCACCACCTCCGGGATCCGAGCCCTGATACTTCTCCGTGCGGCACTGGCAGAAAACACCACTGAGTAACGGAGAGACGAGCGATCCACGCTGATGCATGACACACGGGCTGAAGTCCAGACTAGTGGCTGGTTAAACAGTTTTTACGTAAAGTCTCTGTGTGAGCGTGTGGGCAGCGTGAGCCTGTAGCTGGTTACGCGATCGTTTTCAGTCAAGATGCGAGACAGATGTGCACTGCGATAAGCTTCCAAATACGTCTAAAGAGTTATCTATTCCATTTCAGCCTCTTTACTTTAACAAACGGTTTGATATATTTTCGGAGTAAGGTTTAAAATTGATCGCTCATTCACACGCTTTAGCGGCTTTCAGGGCTCCGGGTCATAGTGATGAGCTGGAAGGATGTTCCAACGATACTCCGGGTTTTAGTATATCGAAAGAAAAAAACAGACAAATCGGCCTACTTCGTCATATATTTCACTCTGAATCTCGTTCCGAATATAAATCCTTGAGTTTGTGAATTCCTAAAGGTAATCCGGTTTGAATTGGCGGTCTGAATGACAGCTGATGCAACGAGAATGCCGGTAAGGCGGGCGGAGACTCGTGTTCGACAGGAAATGAGTAACTGGAGTGAAAAGGGGGAGGGCCTTTGAAGTGGGAGGGGCTAATGATGTGAGTGATGGACATATGCAGTTACCAATCATTTTTGTTTACTTGTCACGCCCAATAGTTCTGTTTTTCCGCCTGTAATTTAATAATAATAATAAATAAATATTATTATTATTAATTTTTATTATTAGTAGTAGTGGAATTACTTGTAATTATTAGAATAATTATAAATACATTTTAATAATAGCTACTTTATTAATTGCACTGCAATTTTCTCTTATTCAGAATTTATTTATATAAATATAATGCGCACTATGAATAATGAATATGAATTTTTAATCTAGCAAATACAGATTTGTTATTTTATGCTTGTGTGTATAATATGCTGGTAATTTTGACACTGGTACCCTACTATTAAATATCCCAGTGCTAATGTCCGACTCCTAAGTATAGTCAAAGAATATACATTAACAAGAAGCGACACTCAATAGAACGTTCCATTGCAACACCGGCGCCCAGCAGCAGCCCTGCGTTTCCGCCATTTTGGGGTAAAAGCGACTCGGCAGTCCACTAGTTTCTATGGCAATATCAGCTGCTTTGTTAAAAACAAAAACAAAAAAAAACGTACATTAAAGCTGCAGTCAAACTTGAATGATGACAACACAGAATAAAATACTATCACTAGTGATCATCAAATCCTTTTAACAGCTTATTTTACAGACTTTTTGTTTAAGTCTTCCACTTTTTTCACAAAACCTTTACTCTCTAGAAACCCAGTCAGTTTGGGTTAAAATTCTTTAAAAGATCTAGTATTAGCATTATAAACACTGAATTAATACCAACATATGAAAGTAAATTAAGGACATGCATCAGAAAAATTGGGAATGTTGGACAACAAATATATGAATATAACAGCTTGATTTTGCAGTTTTGTCTAATGTCCGTTAAAGCAAAAGTGTCCAAAAGTGGGAATTAGCCTATGGGATAACGGACACAGCAATGTATCATGTATTATAAGATCGTTATGTTTGTAGCGTGATCCGTTAAAACGTACAATATATATATATTCAATTCAGACCTAGTGGAGTGATACTATTATTACTATTACTCCACTAGGTCTGATCTATATTGTTCGCTGCAAACATGATGATCTTAAATGTATTAATTATTAATTTACTATTAATAAATGTGTAAAGTTGCATAAAATGGACATACTCAATAAAGTAGGCTAACTACGTTACCTCAGATGGTTAAATGGTTGGATTCCACAACTGGTAAAATAAAACATATATAAGACAATACAACATTTGCTGTAGGAGCCATAAAATTTACTGATGATTTCATTTGAAAAATGTTCTTTTGCGCTTCTGATTTGGCAGTGAAATTCGCCGATTTTGGGTGCGTAAGATGTGAAGGATTCTATGGTCCAGTTAGTATTTTCACCCCGTAATGGCGGCCGCGCTACCGGAGCGCCATCTAGTGGCTGTTGCCCAAAAAGTATCAGAGCGTCGCCTCTTGGGTTTAATACTCTTTGGTATAGTTTAACTCATTTGTCACTCAGAATCCTATACGTCACAGGTGATCAAAATTTAAGAGAGACACCTGCTGGGGAAATCACAGAGTGCAGTTTTCTGCTGTTTAAATTAGGATTTGATATTTTTTTTACAGACAATTTCCTAAAGTGTAATGGGTTTTTTACACTGGGGAAACACACCAATAATAACAATACCTTAATGTTGTGAGGCACCTCTGATTATTAATACTGTCTTCTAAATGATGTAGGCTGGTTTGTATCAAAGGATTGTATCAAATCTGACAGACTTTACCAAAAGCAGACTGATATTACAAGCAGCTTGAAATGTTTGGGTTTGCTAAACTTCAGAATAACCTGATGCATACGATGTTGTATTTCCATTAAATATCTATGGCAATGATGTAACTGTGAAGAAGTAAACTGATAAGTTTCACAGAGACCTCAAGTGGTTTTTCATTCATGAGGGATTCTGTGTATTTGAACAATTAGAATACATCTTTTTAGTTAACGTCCATGTAAGTTTCAGAAATTAAATCATTCCATTCAGCCACATTTGTTGCCTTCCAGTAGACCTACTGTATGTAGAGTGGACAGGGCAATAATTTAGTGTACGACTGAGTGAGGTACACAGAGCTTGGCTGTTCCTGTCTCCACCAAACTACATATAAATGATTTGGCTCTCCTATATGTCTATGCGTCTTCCCTTCTGAAACCTATGTAGGCTACTAAACCACATACTTTTCTATTTTGGCTATGCATGCAGCAATGACTCAGTGAACAATCCCTGTAAGAGAGCTGAATAAGAAACAAAAAAGCTTGTCATTTTGTTGTTGTTCTGCAAAAGTTTCCTCTTAGCCTGCAATGATCTTGCATGTAGGTTGTTTTGGATACAGCTACACTTCAAAAATCTACAAATCACGTTCACCTCAACGTCTATGGTGATGGTTACGGCTCCTCATGAAGATGTATTAAAGAATTTTTTTTTTTTTTTATTTAAGTTTAACGAAAAGTTAAAAATACAAAAACAATACAAAAAAAAAAAAAAAAGAAATACAAAAACACATACATAGAAAACTGATTGTAAATTAGCTAACTATAAAGCTAAATAATTAATGTATACATTAGTTGTCGTTCACATTGGCCTAAATGTAACATCTAATGATTTACATGTATGTTGTATCATGTATCTCTGACATTGATATTGTATGTATCGGTCATCAAAATGACAATAGCGTTACCAAGTATGTGGCCACGAGATGGCGCTACATTCATTTTAGAACAAAACCAAAGCAAATCCTTTCTGCTTTAACGCAACAGAAGCGCAAAAAATCCTCATTATTCACTAGGATAGTGATTCTCCTTGACAACACGAACGTTTGTTTTCGTCCTCCCTACAAACTGCTGAGGGTTTTATTGATGAATTATGGTATTATTGATGAATCTACAAAGCCAGCATCATAACCTACATAATGGCAAAGCTTAACAACGCGTCTGAAATCAACATGTCATGCGTTTTGTTGGGGTTATAGTGAAGTACTGTTGCGCTCTTGTGGATGTAACGTGAGTTTCAAACGCTCTCTGTGAACTGCTGAGAAACTGGCTGTATTTAGGGAACTCCACGCGTCCATGGAGGCGGCGCTTATCGGAGTTCACTAACCAGAGCCAGAGACAGTTTCAGCCCGGAGCAGTCATTCTGCTTTTGACTCAACGCTAAACAGTTGATTTCGATACGATTTACAACTGGTTAGTAATTATATTATGGGTCGTTTTTTAAAATCGTTTCGTCCAGTGATTTTTGTCCTGGCTTCCATATGAAAACTGCTCATCGACGTAAGTATTTAACTGTCTCTATTCAAATTTTCACTTACGGCATTGAAAACAACAGGCGACTACTTTCGATTAAAGAGAAAAGATGATAGTCATTTCGCTAAATATTGTCAGTAGCTTTTAAAGAGCATTTTCCTTGATTATGTGAATGGTGCCAGTGGGGTCCCAGGGACCTTACACCTGGATATAATGGATCTCTTCAAGGTAACTAACTCTCCAGGGAATGTGTTTGCTTTTCAGCAAAGACTGTAGCCTTCCCACAGTGCTGCCCCTGTATTGGTTTTAAGGTAAGTTATGATGTAGTTTCTAATGTTTACTTGGTCTAGTGTTTGTCTGAGCAGTCTAGGTGTAATTTCCCCCTGTTTTATACCCCAGGTTCCTCTGGACAGCTTCAGTCCCCTCAGAGATGCTGAGCCAAAGCACATACATTGAGAAGGACTTCCAAGCACCAGATTAAAAGAAACACATCTCCCTGTATTCATCTACCTCTGTCTTCAAACATCCAAAGTTCAGTCTTAAAAGAATGGCTTTTTTAATAAAAAAGAAGAAGTTTAAGTTTCAGATACACTTCACCCTGGAGGAGCTCACGGCTGTGCCGTTCGTGAACGGAATGCTCTTCTGCAAAATCAGACTGTTGGATGGTGGAGACTTTTCCATTTCTTCATCTAGGTAAGATTTGGGATTGTACTGGGCCTAACACAAAAGTTGCCAGGGTCACCGTGGTTTCTGTCAAATAAAATAGTTGCTAGGGCAGTAAAACTGTGGTAACTTTTTATTAGACTCCACTGTTATAAATATATATATATTTTGGGGTAAACTGTGCTTATGATTGTTAATGAATGGTTATCTGTTGAAAAATTATCTATAGCCTTAAGATGGTTGGAAGGACATTATTGTTGTATATCATTCTAGATTCTGCTGTTGTCTTTGGTGTAAGTTTCATGAGGAACACTTGTTCAGACCTTGGGTTTTTACTCAGCCCGCGCTGCAGCTCTGAACAATTTTTGAGTCCATTTAAAATGCTCTTAGAAGACCACACAGGTTGCTTTGGGGGTCTCTTGAACAGGTCTCACATCAAAAGACATTTTTAAGGGTCAGGGTCAAAACACTATCCCATTCTTTACATTGTTTACCCAGGTAAAAGGATTTGCTCTTTTAATCATTGCACACAGACAGCCTGAATTGTGCAATCACGCCCATTTTCATGATTTCGTTTGCTCGTGACTAATTCTAAACACATTCCTGCACTTTGACTGTGGTTTAAGATGATAGCACACAGATGTCAGTGGTATGGTTTATAAATAGAGGCTTAAGCCCTTAGTAGGGTAAACTCACAGTTGAGCAGGTCTGATCAGACACAGCCTAATTAGAACAATAAAGGTGCATTAGTAAATCTGTAAACTAGTAGTAAATTAGTGAGTGAATCAGCAGTCTTATGTGTTGACCAATGGGTTATAATTCCAATATGTGAATGCCATAAAGACTCATGCATTAATCTTGCACCAGATGTGTTTAATGCATCATTTCATCACTTTAAAATGTTTTACCTTATTCTGGATTCAAAACAGTTTTGCAGCCATCTGATATAGATATGTCACAATTTGAGATAATTGATAACTATATATACACACACACATAGAGATAGATAGAAAGATATAATAATTTTTATTCAGCAAAGATGCATTAAAGAGTTAGTTCACCCAAAAATTCTGTCATTTATTACTCACCCTCATGGCGTTCCACACCCGTAAGACCTTCATTAATCTTCGGAACACAAATTAAGATATGTTTGTTGAAATCCGATGGCTCAGTGAGGCCTCCATAGCCAGCAATGACATTTCCTCTCTCAAGATCCATTAATGTACTAAAAACATATTTAAATCAGTTCATGTGAGTACAGTGGTTCAATATTAATATTATAAAGCTACAAGAATATTTTTGGTGCGCCAAAAAAACCCAAAATAACGACTTATATAGTGATGGCCGATTTCAAAACACTGCTTCAGGAAGATTTGGAGCGTTATGAATCAGTGTGTCGAATCAGCGGTTCAGAGCGCCAAAGTCACGTGATTTCAGCAGTTTGGCGGTTTGACACGCGATTCGAATCATGATTCGATACGCTGATTCATTACGCTCCGAAGCAAAAATATCTTAATTTGTGTTCCGAAGATTAATGAAGGTCTTATGGGTGTAAAACGGCACGAGGGTGAGTAATTAATGACAGAATTTTCATTTTTGGGTGAACTAACCCTTTAAGTTGATGAAAAGTGACTGTAAAGACTTTACTTTTACATTTTTATGAAATATCTTTATTTGAAAAATGCTGTTCTTGTGAACATTATATTCAAATAAATAAATAATCCTCAAAAATGTATTGCGGACCACCTTCCGCCCCCCTAGCGACGGCCCACAGAGCACGAGAAACAGTAACTCTAGAGGCCAAAAATGTGTTAGTCTGTTTGAAGTTCTCTTGTGTTGTGAAGTTGTTTTTAGTGGCATATGACTGGGGGTGGTATATTGTGTGGGCGCATTGACTTGCTAGCGGTGCCAGGCACAGTGAGTGCTCTCGTTCTAGTGCACTGAGATGCCCTCCGCATTCATTCTGCACAATGCCTTGTGTATCTGATGTAAGGAGGCAGAAGAGGGTTATGTCATGAATGTCCCAACACCATCATTCCTCAGATGGACTGATATAGAGATTAGATTGGCTAAATAGTATGAACAGAGTGTGTGGTAATCTCTAGAGAGAGAAATTGAAAAGAAAAAAAACCAAGACGGGGACAATGATAGGAAGTGGAATGCAAGATGGATAGAGGAGTAATGCACGAAGGAGAAAAAGAGGGTGAGAGAGAAAGCGAAAAACAGGACAGAGACTTCAGTGATAGTCCCAACAGAGAGCCGTTTGTCTGAGTAAGCCACGGTCCTGTTTCCCTCTGCCCTCCTCCCCTCGCTCATTCTTTTCTTTCACTCTCTCACGTTTCTTCATCCTTCTGTCCTCTTTATCAGTGTGGATTGAGTTCATAGAGAGCTTGATTGACAGGAGTAAGCTCTCAGAGTGATGACAGACCAATAGCAGTAATATCAATGTGGAAAATCTTGCCGGTTTAATCTGATCTCAGACTCGTTCATCAGCTTTTCCACTGTTCAGGTTTGCATTTGAAATGGAAGAAATCAGATCAACGTGATGATAAAAAATCCTGGGGTGGATGATGAGGATGTAGACACAGAAATCATTAGTTTCCAGAGGTGTCCTGGCTTGCTGAGCGGACAGAGGGCGGTGAAGCTTGAAGGAAGAGAGGGTGCTGATAGGGGTGCTTTTAATGGTTGGTCTGCATAGAGCCGGGCACATGCAGTTAAAGGTCTCATTTAGACATTCACAGTCATGATACGTGAACTACATCAATTTATGCAAACCATTATCACTGCCTTTGGCTGGCCATCTTTTTTTTTTTCATGCTTCCTGTTTGTGATTAGCACCTGAACCTTAAAAGAGCTTGTTGAAAGATTCTAGTCTGATTTATATCGTTCTTGTTGCTGATTTTCTTTAGGTGTATCATTATTGTGGTAGAGGTTATACAGCAGCAGTGGTTGCTAAGGAAACTGTTGTGCGAGTCTGTGTGTGTTTATGTGTGTGTGCTCTAGTCTCTCCATTGATGTGAGTTTTTGATGAAATTGCTCTGTAATTGTAATCATTACAGGGATGCTCATCTCTCTTCCTTCCTGTTCTGTTCCTCTGTCTTCCATAGACGATAAATACTCAAGCAGCCATGCACATTTGATTACTTAAAGGTTTATTTCTGCACAAGAATTAAAGGGTTAGTTCACCCAAAAATGAAAATTGTCCCATCCTTTACTCACCCCCAAGCCATCCTAGGTGTATATGTCTTTCTTCTTTCAGTCAAACACAATCGGGGTTTTATTAAAAAATATTTGGGCTCTTCCAAGCTTCATAATGGAAGTGAATAGTAACTGAGGATTTGAAGCCCAAAAAAATCATAAAAGTAATCCATACATGGGGTTAATAAAGGCCTTCTGAAGTGAAACAATGCATTTTTGCAGTATAATATATATATATATATATATATATATATATATATATATATAAACTATATAGACTATAATCACTAGCTTCTGGTAATGTCTGCCCGTGCATTCATGAGAGAGTCGAGTTTCAGCGTATGACGGAGGATGTTGGAGTAGCATAAGCTTAGGTGAAAGTAGACACCTCTCCTGATTCAAACAATTAGGGCTGGGCAACAAACTCAAGCTCCGACATTTCTCTTTAAAAAATCTAATTTTAGACATCTAATTAGAGCTTCCGCATTCGTCAATACGTCATGCATCAGGTCAAAGTTCACTCTTCTGCCAGAATCGACTCACATACGGAAGTCAGTGATTCTAGTTTAAAAAGTTATAAATATGGATATTTTCTTACAAAAACACATCACTTCAGAAGGCCGTTATTAACCCCCTGGAGCCGTATGGATTACTTTTATGATGGATCAGTGTGCTTTTTTGGGCTTCAAAATCTCGGTTACTATTCACTCCCATTATAAAGCTTGGAAGAGCCAGAATATTTTTTAATATAACTCAGATTGTGAAATTCATATACACCTAGGATGGCTTGAGGGTGAGTAAATTATGGGATGATTTTTGGATGAACTAACCCGTTAAGGCCCATTCCCACCAAAGACAATAACTATAAAGTTTTAATAATTATTTTAATTCTGTGCATCCTATAGGTCATTCAGTCAGAGCATTTTGGGATTTTTGGGCTTATTGGCAATGACCAATAGGGCTGGGTATTGACACAAATTTCACGGTTTGATTTGATTTCGATTCAAGTCCGATTTCAATAAATGCTGTTCTTTTGAACTTTCTCTTCATCGAAGAATCACGGTTTCTGCAAAAATTAGTAATGAATAAATGTTTCTTGAGCATCAAATCAGCTTTGCCGTCACAGGAATAACTTGCATTTTAAAAAGTATTAAAACAGAAAACACTGATTTTAAATTGTAATAAATGCAGCCTTGGTGAGCGCAAGAGACTTCTATAAAAAACATGTAAAAAATCTTACAGACTCTAAAACTTTTTTGTATAGCTACCTGTATATGACCTTATTGTGTTCTTACCTGACTTAAGCTCAATTTTTACATTAAATGTGAGTATTATATAATATCCAGTTTTAATGTGCCATTTGAAGTAATGCATGTTTATGCAGTTTTGTTGTTTTAGTGCATAGTGGTGGGATTTTTTTACTTATCAAAACTGTGCCATGGCAAGAAAAAGGTTGGGGAAACACTGGTCTAGATATCAGCTTTGGCCACTGTAAAATTATCATTGACCACTACTTTATAAAGATGTTTTTGTTTTATATTTAATCTTTTGGTGCTGATTGACGTTCTTAAATGAACAAAGCGAAAGCTGCAGAAAGAAAGAGGATCCAGTTTCTCTGCTCACTGTGTTATTGGGACCATGTCGGCTTTGACAAATCGAGCAGAACCTCATTCTTTAGATTCCACTGGTAGAGTTACACCCCGAAACACACACACAGAGCATGCTAATGAACAATGTGAGATTATGAAAACAAATCATTCTCTTTTTCATTATTTAGAACTCATTCATGTGCATTCGTGGCAGTTTGTGTTTTAGTATCTTAGCAACAGGGTATCAAATGAAACCTTTGAGAATGTGGCACTTTAGGTATACAGCATGCACACAAACAACACACATCCACAATGACTGCAATGCCCATGCACCTTTAAGGAGCATGTAAATTAAGATGAAAGGTAGTGAATGGTTTCCACACCTTTTTGTAAATAATCTTTTCTGGTTAAATCAAAACTAGAGCCCCAATAGTCAGAGGATTTTAGGCTGTAATTCGTTAATGGTGCTTTTATTAGTGTTTGTAACTTACAGATAAGTCTTTCTCTGGCTGTTTTTCTGGCTTTCTCATTACATTCTCAGACACATTAATGTCAGTATTATATTACTACCTTATATTATACGTCTTATCTGAGACTCCAGACGCAGTTGATTCTTACACATACAGCATAATGATAATGAGGTGCTTATCTCTATCCCACTCTATCCCAACAACAACACATTATGTCTGCAGTCTAAAGGTTCATGCTCAATTTTTTGTTGTGTCTGTTTTGAATTACAATCATGAATGGTGATTTTTTTTTTTTTTTTTTTTTTTTTTCCCCCACCTGCTTGTCCTATTTTGTCTTTTCATGGACATAAAGTGGTCCTGTATCGGGGTGTCTCAGAGTTCAGAAGTTCTTTTGGTCACTATACACACCATAAGGTTGCTAGTTCAGTTCCTGGCATGCGCCGCCAACAAGCGGGCAGAGGAACAAGGGTCTTATCCCGGACAGGCCGCCGTGTTATTGGGCTACAATGGCTCAATGAGATTAACAGCTGAGACTCAGCGGTGCACCTGCTCTCAGCGGGGACAGACTGAGGCTTCTAAACTGCCTCCTGTAAACACTTCATGAAACAGATTGCTGTGAACCAAACAGATGTAGATAAACTGTTGGGTTGTCTTAAAACTGGACTTCGCACTGTCTTCCCTCCTTTAGACATCAGCTACTGTTTTACAGAGATCCTTTAGTCAATTATTAGTGGTGATTGCTGTTATACTTCTAAACTTTGGCACGTAACTCATTCCTTATCTGCTATTAAATTATATTTGAAATTGTGTATTTTGTTTCTGTGCTATTTTCAAAGCAATTGGTCTTATAATTTTCCCTTTCAGATGATAAAGCTGGTAAAAAAGAAACTTCAACTAGCATTGAGTATGTTTACAGTACAGCAATATGCTGATAACTATCAAAAACCTGCTTATTCTAAAAATGAAAGAATACCGGCGTGATATTAAATGTACTGTACTGTAAAAGCAAAATACAATGGCAGAGATCTGCCAATCTCTAACAGAAACATCCCCACTTCTCTTTTCATGATGATAAGACGATTGCATTAGTACCACAGGGATATTTTTTGTTACAGTAGCAACACTAAACGTTTCCTGTAGCTCAAACAGTAGAGCATGAAGTTAGCAATGGCAAGACCACGAGTTTGATTTACAGCGATTGCATGTACCTGATAAAATGTATATATGCAATGCAAGTCACATTGGATAAAAATGTCAGCCAAAAGCATTAATGTAAATGTAAAAGTGCAAAAATGTATACACTACCGTTGAATGGTTTGGGGTCTGTTACACATTACAATTTAAAAGAACTGTTTTCTATTTTGAAATTCACCCAAAAATAAAAAAATCTGTCATTAATTACTCACCCTCATGTCGTTCCAAACCCATAAGACTTTCATACATCTTTGGAACACAAATGAAGATGTTTTTGATGAAATCTGAGAGATTTCTGTCCCTCCGTTGATAGATACACCACTGACACTTTGACGCTTCAAAAAGTTCATAAAGAGATCATAAAACTAATCCATATGAATGAGTGGTTTAGTCCCAATTTTTTTTAAAGAGACACGATCGCTTTGTATGATGAACAGATATAATTTAGGGTATTATCCACATATAAACATTGATCAGCGAACATAAACAGAAGCTTAAACGTACATGATTGAAGCATAAGAACAAACCTCATTGGTTCTTGCGGAAGCTCAATTGTGCTGCGTAACACACGAGAATGAACCTCATTGGTTCTCGCATGTCAGAGCTTCTGTTTCTGTTTACCACAACTGATGTGTGAGTTGATGTTGTTTATATGTGAATAAAAGCCTAAATTCAATCCGTTCATTATATAAAGTGATCGTATCTCTTCAGAAAATTTGGACTAAACTGCTTAATTCATATGGATTATTTTTACGATCGCTTTAGTAACTTTTTGAAGCGTCAAAGTGGTAGTTGGGTCAAGAACACTCTTGTGGGAAAATATGGAATAAAGGGGAAGACGGATAAAAAGTGAGCGCCATCTGGAAGTGAGTTTCACACAGAAGTAGGTTAAATGTAGTCCTGGGGGAACAGAAGGGTGGAGGGACAGAGGGAATGAGGACAAGCTTTACTTCACAAAACATGACTGGCCCTTTTGCGTCTGTTACAAGAAATAGTTTTAGATGTAGTTTGCTTGTTTTGCCACAAACCTTATTTCTCATATTGTATATATTGTTGCAGTATTATACAGATCTGTTTAAATATATGTATTTGTGTTACGCTCTCACAGCTTTTTCACAGCTGTGTCACATGCTCCCTGGTTTTGCATAGTCACAGGTTTCCAGGGTCAAAGCTCAGTTGCCGGATGTGTAGTAGGGTTTCACGGACAACAGAGCTAGGAATGTCCACTTGATTTACCTCTCTCCCCTTTACACGTTCCTCCTTTTCTCACAACACTATATGCAAACACTCCAGTGCAGACGACAGTGTTTCTTGACAGTTTTAATAAACACATCTCCTCCACCTCAAATCTTCAGTCAGCCTCTTTAAAATGTTTCTCAAAATGGTGTAGACTAAGCTGTATTATCAGCACAAGTAACAGACATTATCTCTGGCGTACGTCCACACCTGTTACAGTTACCATATTTAAATTACAAGCCTTGATATTGTGTAGCCTACTATTATGAAAATATAGCCACACCAACCTTTTTTTTTTTTTTTGTAAGCTTAGGGCAAAACATGTACAATACATACAGTCCTGAACAGGGCGAAATATGATATTGTTACCTTTCTGGTGATTCTAGTACATTCTTTGTTCATTTTCAGCGTCAGACTCTTTATATCAGTGTACTTTCATGGCCATTTTGTTGCAGTACAGTCTGGGACTAATACTGTCTGATAGATTTGGGTTATATTAAATGAACATGTGCTTTGTTATGCTTGCACCATCAAAACACAGCACTGGCATCTGGATACTTCATTACATACACCAAACCTAAGTCAAAGCTTTTGTTCAGGGAGAACCTACCACAGAAAAAAGAAAACTCCTCAGATGAATAATGACTGACATTAAGCTGGCTGTAATGTTCCACCAGTACTTTATTATTTCGGTTTCTGTTGGCATAAATTACACATTCAAACATTCAAGAGAAGGAATTACTTTGCGCCCTGCTGCCCTTACATTTTGTTCTTCATTCAAATTGTAGTCTGTTTAGACTTGTCTTTTCTCTCCCTCCAACCATGTTTTTTGTGGTTTGCCTCTGCATGTTAAGAGGCTAATCACTGTGCTTTATCTTCTGCTCACTTTTCAATCCCATTCCTGTCCACTTCAGATGTATTTGCTGTCATACACACCATCTGCACTCTGATTGCAATCTCAGAGCAGTAAATCTGTTGTGCCTCTCAGAATTTGGGCTCTCATTTAAAGACAAGCTTGGAGAGCTTGTGAGATCAAAGGTCAAATTCTTTTTAAGGCATAAAATTGGCTACTGCTCTTTAGTGGTGAATTTATCCCAGCCCCCTTCCTCAAGTTCTGCATCGGATAAAAGATATATGTGTATATATATAATATTATTTCCCCCCCATTATGACATATATCTGAGTGAAACAGTTAACAGGAGTTGAATTTGTCCTTTGGAAATTTATTGGATCATTGGGATGATGCCTTTTGCACGGGGGAGGGAAGGTTAATGTAGCACATAAATGAAAAATAAATAATCATGTGCACAAATAAATTGTTTATAATAAACTGTCAATTTTTATTTCATTGTGACTTTAATCAATTAGTGCATTAGTAGAGTATACATGGAGTATATTACAATGGCAGTATGTGGAAATGTAATTGGTCATCAACACCTTGGTTAGATATTATATATGTAATGTTACAAATCTTTAATTTCCCTAGCCTTTTTTACGTAAATGTTAAGCATATCCTTGCACATATAAGCCTAACCATGTTAGGCTGTTTAGCATTCCTCAAAACACACACAGATTTGTACATTTCTGTAATTATTGAAGCATTTAGCCCATTGGCTACATGGAGAATTTTATTTTTAGTTTAGTCTTGCCTGTTTTATGAAGAATGCCTGACATAGAAAAGACGAGCAGCTGAATAAGGAAAACACAACTGGCACTCCTCAATTCCTAGAGTTAAAACCACTTAGATCTATATTTAATGCTATACTATACATTATATGTACAGCGTATTATAATTAAATCTCTCTACAATTTAATATAATTTACAAATCATCTCTCTGAGGTCATTTTATACCACTTGACATGAGTTTACACTCTAAACAGGCTCGCATTAACAACCGGCAGAAGAATTCTTTGCTTGATCAGTAACAACAACAATGCCTTCTGACTTACAAAAAGCTCCACAATTTCCCAGAACTATGAAGGGTAGCTGGGAATAATCAACCAATGACTTAAAGTACAAATGGTTTGTATCTGTCGATCCCACAGCAGTGTTCTTCTGGAAGCTGTGTCAGACTGTCGACAGTACTGCTTCTCCAACCACAAACATGTGACAGAGAGAAGGAAAGAAGGGAAAATTGGCCTATATATGTTGATGGCAATAAAATGTGACTAACATCAGGAGACACTGTACATGCTGGTCTGCCTGGGTGCTATAAAAATCAGGAGTTGATTTCAAAGAGTTTTTTTGTCTTAAGCATTTTTTTTCCATCAGTCTTGATGACTTTGTTTTCAGTGGATCTTATATTTGTTTGTTTTTATGTGACCAGAGCTCCCACAGCAGGAGCATTTCATATTGTTTGGCTGTTCGCACAACAGTTTTTGGCAATATATCATCCTCATAAAGAGTGAGCTGGGTTTTCTCATCTGCATTGGTCTGTGTTTCTGGCTCTTCGCTGAGGGTCTGGCCCGTCCCATGTGTCCTGATCCATTCCAGTGGAATGAGAGATGATTAAATTCGGAGAGAGCCTGGAGCCTATGAGAGCAATTCTCCATGTTTGACCTCCAGACATTAGCTCACAGCTGAAAGAGCAATGCTTAATTGTTTACTTATTGATAAGTGTTTAATCATGCTTTTTAAAGCCAATTGGTGTCTCTATCTATGTCACCAAACCTCCTCCACACCAACCATTCCAATAACTGACCTTCTGAACGCTTTTAATCAGTGGTCAATTAAAATGAGGTTTTGTTGGCAAATGTAGTCCACAGGGTCCACTTACAGCATTGAAGAGGCTCTGATTTCAAAACCCAATGATTAGGGTATCTGTTCCAGAGAGATTTGAACAGTGAATCACACTGCACACGGGTGGTTACGTGTGTAAAGTGCATGTAGGACTGGTCTCCAGCCATTCCTGTGCCTTTTATGCAACAGCTAACAATGATAATGTCAAGAGGCCCCCGGCTGTTATTTGCATACCTTATCAGAGAGGAAAAGAGCCAGGTTATGATCCAGTGTTCAGTGTGTGAGTGTCTTTTTGGCTATTTCTGTGGTTGCGTGTCTATGGATTTCTGCCCCTGACTAAAGATTTTCCTAGTCGACTGTTAGTCATTCATTTAAGCCATTAGTCGATTATTTGGTGGAAAAAGTGTTTGTCCACATTGTCGGGGAGAAGTGAGCTCTGTGTCTTGCTCACAATGAAGCTGGCCTTTGAGAAGATGGACTCCGATGGCGTGGATGCGGAAGTTAAGTTAAACATGTCGAGCGGTACTAATTTAGCTTCCACACTCCGCATGAACACTTGGATATGTGTCTAATATTAGCGCACATTTATCTAGGTTTACGTTAGAGTGACGACCAAGTAAATTGGCTAACGTTAGACTACTACTTACATGTTTTAAATAATAAGCCATGTTTGAGGTTGCACGTCACCTTTTCCCACAGTTCCCACAGTACTTTAGATTTTCTGACCGACATATTGCCCGCATGGACCAGCCATGACTTCGTGAATTAATTAAAATTTAGCCAACCAAGCCTTTTCTCATCGACCAATGTTTAGTCGACTATTAGGGGGCAGCTCTAGTAGTCTGTTGATGTAGTGAAATCACTGACAGACAGCAGTGGCAACAGGCACTTCGTCACCTTTTGTCGGCTCAGTGTTACCCCTGTTGCCCTTGGTCGGTGCTTTTGCTTGTTTGTCAGGTCGTGGTACTGTATGTCTGAGAAGTGACGTACTGTAATCTGGTGATTGTCCGTGTTGGTTGGCGTCTGTCATTATAGTGTGAATTGGTTCCAAAATATGCATGCAGATATTGGTTGTTCTAAAACTTAATGCGAATATAAATCATTTTAGTCAGGTTCTAAGGAGGCATCACATCTCTCTGTCCCAGAATGCTATCCAGGATCAGATTATCCATCTTTTGTGCTGGTTTTTCAAAGCAAAATTGGATTGGATCACCCTGATCCAGATACACACTTTTTCAGATGACCAAATCTGGATTACTTGTGCTCTACGGAGCCCCTAAAAGGACATGGTGATAGAAAGAATATGAGATGGGAAAAAGAAAAAAAAAACATTTCAATGCTGTTGCATTCTCTCAGAAAAATTCCACATATAGCTTCACCCGAGAAACTTTGCATTTGCTCGCAAAGAACTTTTGACTGGTTCATCTCTTATGATTGTGGCAATGTAGTTTACAAACAATGATTAAAAAACACTTTGAATTAAATATAATAATTTTGTTAGATATTTACAGCTGTTTGAGGATTATTTTATTGCACCAAAATCTCTTTTTTACTTTACAGTAGGTTACCGAAAGGCTAAATATGTAGCCTAATGTCTACTTCTAATTTATTACTTTAAAAGTTAACTAATCAAGAGCAAAATAAAGAATATGTGTGTATTACATGATACAAATGTTGTGTTTTTTGACCAGTTTTAAAGTTTTATTACATTTTTGTTCTTGAAATCCACCCTTCTGATGGGATCAGTATAATCCAGATTTTTTGGATCAAAGGTATCCCAATCTTACTAAAAAATTTTGAACAACACAAGCTGATGATTTTATCCAGATCAAAACCAAGACTGGATTTTGTGATCTAATCTGATTTCAGAATTCTTTTTTCATTTTGAACAACCCATTTTCAAGATTTGATCCAATCTGATAGCCGAAATCCGATCAGATTACTTGTGAACAACTGGCGCATGAGGTGGTGCATGAGGTGAGAGAAATGTTGACTTAAAAAAACTTGAATCTTCAAATAAAAGTATCAATAAAAATAGTTCCATGTAACTACAAATTAATTAATTTAACCCAATATTTGTGCATCATGTTCTTTTATGTTTAATAAAGTATTGTGCTGTTAGCTTAGCAACATGCTCATTAAAGTCACCATGAAATGTAAATTGAGGGTTCTTATTTTTTATAAAATATAGCAGTGTTTTATTATAAATTAGTCATCCATGCACTTTTTTTTTATTATTATTATTATTATTTTTTATTAATGTGCCCTTGTAATCTTTAATTGTGTTGCTTTGTTTGTAGATTGTCACAAATCATTGAATTGGAAGGCAGTAGGCAGCTCACTAAGGTTTTGGACCAGAGCTTCTGTCTCCATCATCTTCTCCAAGGTTAATTTTAATGAGAGCTGTCAACAGCTTTTCAGCACGCATCCGTATTTGGAGATTTTTATTTTTTTTTTATTCACCATAATTATAGAAATCTGCATTTGAATTGGTAGTTTTTACTCTTTGTTCAGGTAAAGGGTTTAGCCACTGATTAAGTCCTATTAGTTTTGCCTTTCACATGGTTAATTAAATTCCTGAGACCCTTGATTCAGTTGAGCAGCCCTGGTAACAGTAATCCGTTAATAAATCAACGAACACACTTGTGTGTGTTTTTGAATTAGTTCTGTTATGACAGAAGGTTGATAAAGTTCAATGCAAAAGTAAGTTCAGCTGTTTGCATTAATGTATTCACATTTGCTCTCCATAAACGTCCATGAACTGCTTTCTTTTTCACCTCAATGTGAATGGATTGTTTATCAAATTCAAGATGGATTTGAGTTCCACCTACGCAGCCCCAATAAATTCTCCATTTGGCAGATCAATCTGTCAATATGATAAAATCTTTGCACCCTCAGGCAGGACGATTAATCCTTTTTTGTATGACTGAAGGCTTAGACATTAGTTAGAACTTGTTTAAGATCACTGGGCTTCTAGAAAGAGTAGATATGTTTTAGGTTGTCGCTCCTAAACCTCAAATGGTATTGAATGGCAGCATTGAGAGAGAAGTTTCTGGTAGCTGTGTGTCACTGCCTGGACCTGTGAGATGTCAACATCACAGGAATCTCTGAGAGCTGGATTGCATTACAAAACCACCATTCTCTACTTGGCCCCCATCCCCTACCGCAGTTACACCCCAATCTCAGCAATGAGAGCTTATTACATAATGCAATAAAAAAGCAGATCCCTCTGTTTGACTAAATCGGTAGATTTATTTAATCTTGTTTGTGTGTGTGGGGTCCAGGTGAACCTTACATTTTGGGTACCTAGAGCCCAAAGCTTGTGAACAGTAGTGTGCACGGAAGCCCTGTTCAGATCCAGAGATAGAACTATAGTTTTCCTGAAGGAGATTAGGTTTCAAAAACATAGTTTGTGATTTTAATCCCATCCTAATCAAAAAAAGTTTAAAATTATGGAGAAAATTACCTACTATTTTCAGTTCAACTCAAAGTGCTTCTGAGAAATCTGATCCTGTTGGGTATACAGTTTTTATTTTTCCTAAACAGTAGTGCTCCTCATTTATTTTGACCTTTGTCAAAATAAAAGCAAAAGCTTCTGAGTAAAATAACATTTGGCAGTTCAAGCACGGTTGCCATCCCATCTGACAGAGAAATCAAAATCAGTAAGATAGTCAGTACAGCAGCAGAAGCATCAGATCCTCTCTTTAATCAGTTCCTTACCTCAATTTTATACATAGTATTATAATAAATATAAAATGTTTTTTTGTTGTTTCACCGAGTTTCATGATGCATCCTACAATCACATGACCTTCCGTAACGCCCACATCCAGACAATAGACACTTCACCTAGTACAACAATTTTCTGATCCAGATGTTTGTGTGGATCTACAGGAGAATGGGGTTCAACACCAGTCCTGGAACTGTCTGTCTAAACAGATGGGCTCAGATTAATTCTTGGGTTGGAATTTAGGCTACAGTTGAGTCTGCTGAAAGGGCACAACCAATAATACACGTTATTCAGATGAATTTGAAAAGCTGTCCTTGTATTGACTTCAAAGGGAAAAGATGTAAAGACATCAGGGAGATTTCAGAACAAACTATTGGTTTAGAAAGCTAATTCTACTGCTGTCACCAAATTGGATGAGGCTAACATTGGAATGTGATCACACTCAATCAAGTGTGTTTTATTTCTTCTGCGCTAGTCTTTGTTTAAAACAAATGCAACAACATAGACAATCTTCTGGCTCAGCAGAGTGTTTGTAGAGGGAGGTGAAAAGTCACAGTGTTTGCAAGGAATGATCTTAGCATTGCAGAAGATTGATGCTCTTGCTGGAACATCTGGAATGCTGTTATTGTGTTTATGCCAAGACAATGTCATACCTCACCCTTACACACAGTTAGAGGTTTATAGTCCATAAGGGTATGAAGAAAAATGTAAAAAATAAAATAAAGATGAATAACCTGCAAAAGTCCCCTTATGAAAGACATGGTATGATATTTACATACAGTTCAAAAGTTTTTGGTCAGTAAAGTAATAGTTTTATTCAGCAAGTCTGCATTACATTGATCAAAAGGGACAGTAAAGAAATTAATAATGTTACAAAAATACTACGTCAAATAAATGGTGTTCTTCTGAACTTTCTGAAAAAATGTATCATGTTTCCAGAAATATTTATAAGCAGCTCGACTATTTTCAACATTGATAATAAGAAATGTTTCTTGAGCACCAAATCAGCATGGTAGAATGATTTCTGAAGACTATAGTAATGGCTGCTGAAAATTCAGCTTTGCCATCACAGGAATAAATTTTAAAATCTATTAGAATAGAAAGCTGTTATTTTAAAGGGGTCATGAAATGGAAATTCAATAAATACCTACTCCAAGTTTCATACCTCAAAGCTAACTCCCCAGTTTAAAATACAAATGTTTGTTTTCCACTCTTTTAAAATGCCAGGATTTAGTAGAAGTAGCTTTCTTTCACTTAAGAAGAGTTGTGCACTTTTAAGCACTTTTTATTTTAATATATCTCTTTACATAAATATTTTTTTCTTCTTAAAAACTATAATTTTGTCATCCGGGCTTTCCAATAGGTTGCACGTGAGGGTAAAAAAAGTAGCGTCCTTCCACTTAAAGAGTTAATACAATGGCGTTGGTATTGGTTGCTAAAAAGGGTACTACTTCGCCTATATGGCAATTTTTACATTAGTTATATTCTCAATTTAATTTACAGAGCAATTCCTGCAAAGATTTTAGGTTAACTATAGTCTATAGAAGAGACTAGGATTAGTGTGTGTATTTTTTTACAGTCTATGGTGTCAACTCGCAAGCGGGGCGGGGGCGGGAGCGGGGTTATCACGATGGTGTCTCTCCATCGTGATGTCGGTCAGCCATCACGATGGACGAATCATAAAATCATAAGCTAACCTCCAGAAACATAATATAAAGATCTGAAAATGCATTTCATGACCCCTTTGATTGTAATATTATTTCACAATATTACTGTTTTTATTGTATTTTTGATCAAATAAATAGTCTTGTTGAGAATAAGACTTTTTTTAAATTCTTACAGACTCCTCACATTTGATCAGTAGTGTTTAATAAAAAAAGATCTTTTTATCCAGCATTCCATTTTTTTTTTTTTTTTTTTTTCAAGGAAGAGCCTATGGTCTGTCAAAAATTAAACGACATTCCAGTAAACACAATTTTTGCTTGTTTTTTTCTGTGGTATTTTAATTTTTCAAGATTTGACTCCCTCTACGATCCATATTTGGCCCACAGGCCGTGTGTTTGACACAGCTGAACTAGATGCTCCACTAAGCTAATGAGCTCTGCAGGGTGATGAAATATAGATATCAGCCACTCCAGTGCCTCACATCGCTTTCTCTCTGAGTTTTTCAACATGATGGAGAGAACCATGAATAATTCATTAGGGTTGATAATCTTGAGTCGGTCACGTTTTAAGATACAGCACGTGTCTGTATCCCACATGCTGCTACAAAACAGACAGTTTTTGGAATGTTGCACTCAATTTTCAGCGGCAATGAACCCCAGCCACTGCTAATAAAGCAAGTAGTGGGGTCTCATCGACCTGCGGACAGACAACTTTACATAAAAACAAAAACTGACATGTCATGGGCCTGTAAAATGTTTTTCACCTCTTTAAATCTCAAGTTAGGTCCTAACCAAGTGCGTCTCGATAAAAAGACAAGTGAGAAAAGTGAAATGTTTTCCTTGTGAAATCTCATTGGTCCATATTCCAGCTCCACCACATTAAAGTCAGCATGAAACGGAGGTTATGATAGTCTTTTCTTCCCTTGTGTGACCGTATCAGGTTGTCACATTGCTCTTAGAAATAGTCTCAGTCTCATTAGAGCTCCCCCAGAGCTCTGCGCTTCCATATATGGAGAGTGTGTGAGTATATCTTCTCAATACATCTGTCTTTTGTGCTCAATATAGACCCTAGTGGTGAGCTCACCTTGCAAATTATCCCCACACATCCACGTCACATCCATTGTTCTTTTCAGGAGCCAACATTACCTCAGTTCAACTTAATAACGTGTATATTATCTTGTTTATTTTTCCTTTGCATTGTCCTCATCCCATATGCTCTGTTATTTTCTCTCCCACTCTACTATAGGTGTGTGTCTGTATTTTGTGGATGCATGTGAGCGTACATGTGCATGTGACTATTGTGTATGACTCATATTTTCATTTCTCTCTCCATCTTGATTCCCTCCTTCGTCATTCCTGTTCTCCTCGGTCCAGATGAGGAATGCATCTGCTACCTCTCTGATCTCTGTTACAGATTTTACACAGATGTGCTTAAGTATGAACGTCCTTTTACATGTAGTTAAAGGGGACATATCATGGAAAGCAGGATTCTTTTTGCTCTTTTTGTATAAAAGTGTTCAATGTATGCAAGTTTTGTGAGTGAACACAAAAGCATTGTGAAAAATATAATTTTTCCTCCCAGCTCGTTTTTTCCCCATCACCATGTCTTTCAGGGGCTTTGTAGATCGCCCATGTCGACATTTCAACATAAATATAAAGAGATTATCCAGTCTTAACAGAGTTCACTTACATATTAACATTTATGACTTAAAGTTGCAGTAGCAAAAACAGCCTGTTTAATTCTAGGGGTCAGAGAGAGGGTGGGAAGACATGATGACGGTAATAATGACGGTTTTGCTGCCAAAAACTTTCACTAACATTATAATTGGACTTCAGGGAAACACAAAATGAAGAAACTGTAGATGGATCTTTTAACCTCTCTATTATAAGAGCACAAAATCCCAGTGTTTACTGAATAATGATGCGCAAAAGTACATGGTTTCAAAACCATCTTGCCAGAATGACTAATCGACCAATCCTCCTTAAAGGAGCCTTGTATAATTTTTGGGTTTCAGGTTCACCTAACACACATCAGATGTGTGTCTTGGAGGGAGCTTTGTGTTCAAAAACAGTTAAACTAACAATGTTGCGTGTTAAAAAATGCAAAACTTGTGGCATGACACACTGTTATAGCTGTAAGCTATTATTTACGTTATGTTTACATTTATGTGCTCTTCACATGCAGATGTCTATGACTTCCTCTGTCATGTCTCGTCATGTCAACAGTCAGCCTGTTTGCACCTGTCTGCATTTGAAGTGTTTACTGAAGTTTTTACAAGTTTGAAATCCAAGAGAGGCTAAAATAAGCAGAGAGAGAGAGAGAGAGGTGTGTGTGTTTGCTCTGTTTCTGTTTGCTTTAAGTTGAATGTCTCTCATTGACATTCACACGAGTGAGCTTTAGTGTAATCAGCTATCCCTCATGAGTGGCAGATGAGTGGTTTGACAGAGGAACCAGAAGTCCAGGTTATGTAAGAATGACTCTTCCTGTAGTGACACAGCACACCTGTGGGAAGGGCCTTACATAACAGTGGAGACTAACTGTACGTTTACTGTGTGTGTGTGTGTGTGTGTGTGTGTGTGTGTGTAAGAGAGGGAGCAAATAAAGATCAATCTGAAGAGAGATACAGGGGATTTTATTAAAATGACTTTCTCTTGAAGACTTGGTTTCATTACTTTACAGCCGCATAACTCACAATTCATAGTTTTTTTTTTTTTATATTTGTGCAGAAATTTACACACCACCATTTAAAAATTTGGGCTTGGTAAGATTTTGTAATGTTTTTAAAGAGGTCTCTTAATACTCACCAAGGCTACATTTATTGGATAAAAAATACAGTAAAGTAGTAGTATTGTGAAATATTATTACAGTTTAAAATAACTTTTCTATTTTAATATATTTTAATTTAAAATGTAATTTATTCTTATGGCAAAGCTATATTTTCAGCAGTCATTACTCCAGTCTTCAGTGTCATGTGATCCTTCATAAATCATTCTAATATTTAGCTCAAAAAAAAAAAAAAAAAAAAAAAAATATATATATATATATATAAATGTTGAAAACAGGTGTGTTGCTTAATGTTTTTGTGGAAGCTGTGATACATTTTTAAGGATTCTTTGAATAATAGAAAGTTCAAAAGAACAGCATTAATTTGAAATGGAAATCATTCGTAACAACTTAAACATTTTTCATTTTTCAATTTAATGTGTCCTTGCTAAATAAAAGTATTGAATCTTACTGACCCCAAGCTCTTGAATGGTAGTGTGCACTTACTTTTGAAATGCACTAAGACAAATAAATTAGCTGTGTTCTCATTGTTTACTTTCACACATGTACATACCAAGCAATGCAATGTTATTTCCTCTCTAAAGTTCATTACACATGTCCACATGTGGGACAAAGAATATTTTGCCTGGGCATGTTCCAGATATTGCAGTTGTATTAAGTGGTTTATGAATTTTATGATGTGTTATGATCCAAAGTAGCACCCTAAAGCTAAAGGGATCAAGACTACTGATCAACAGTGTCTTCGTATTGTCTTTGCTTTCTCTTTCTTTCTGTTTACTGTCAAGGTCAGTTTAAAATTGCACAGCCCTGCTTTTTTAATACATCATCATAAACTAGGCAAGTTATGTGTTTGTCATCTGCTTAACACTTTCCCAGCCAGTTAGCTGCAGTTTGCACCTTTAGTTACACAAGCAAAAGTGGTTTAAAATAGCAAAAAGTATTACTAAAGCAGCAATCCTTTTGTATAATATGTATTTGAGGTTAACATTTTTTTTAATTTAACTCTTTTTTTTAATTTTTTGAAGAACTTGTGAGTGCTTCTTGCCTGTGCATTAGCACACATGCACATATACATTCTCAGTTACTGTTAATGTGATGCTGTGCAGTTGCTAAGATGTTCTGTGTGATTGTTCCAATTCAAAATAGCCCACACCAAATCTGTATGATATTGAAGTCTTCATAGCTTGGGGCCCTCCTTCAGTGTATATCTATGTAGCTGCATCCCAATTCAGAGGCTTCATCCTTCAAAGGCCGCATTTGAAGGCTGTCCCAATTCGAAGGCTCCTTCAAATGCGGCCTCGAAATGCAACCTTCATTTTCCGGGCAATGAAGGATACAACAAATTGATCCTTCACAACCTTTTCATTACACACTGACAGGATTTTTTTTTTTGATAGAAATTTTGTGTGTATTTATCATACATACACCTTTGGAAATTGTTAGTCTAGTTGCTTAGAAATGCAAACCTCTCCTCATCTGAACAATTAGGTATCATTCAAGCTAGGTTAGCTGGTTAGGGTTTGTTAAAATCCCTAACCCCAAGTATGAGCAATAGTAATGTTATGAATATGATTATCTGTAGTGTGCTTTAAAGTCCTCAATGTCTCTAGAAAGCCCATTAAAAAAAGAGGAGGTTGTAGAGGAACTGCAAGTGTGTGACCTAAAAGAGCATCGTCTAAAATAAAAGCCATGAAACCAGACCCTTAACACCCGATACTGATGACACTGATGATTTCACATCTTTATAACAAGAGCAACCTAATCATTGTTTTGGCATTGAGGTGTGAGTCCAGAGAGTACCCATCCTTGTTTATTAAACTCTAATGAGGTCTATGAGGGTTTACACATTAATGAGCTTGCTATCATTTGATTACAATTACGACCAAGGAGGGTCACATAATTAGATCCTATGATATTTTGGCATTTATCAATCTTGAAATAAAGTCAGTTGTTAATCATTATACCACAGTCTCACATGTCTCAGATATTGTTTATAGCAGACCTTTTATCAGCATTGATGTGTGTGTGTTTGTAATTTATGAGGACACAAATCCGTATAATGACATGGGTATTACACTGGTATTACGACGTAAACATGAAATATGAGGACATTTCATGAGTCCTCATATTTAAAATAGCTTTAAAAACATACAAAACAATGTTTTATTAAAAATGTAAAAATGCAGAATGTTTTCTGTGATGGGTAGGTTTAGGAGTAGGAGTAGTGTAGGGGGACAGAATATACAGTTTGTACAGTATAAAAACTATTACGCCTATGGAATGTCCTCACTAAGATTGCAAAACAAACCTGTGTGTGTATATATTTGGACAGTCACACTGGAGCATCCAAGGGTTTACTGCCGACCTCAAGGGCACAGCAGTAATAGCTCACAAATCTTTCTTCATGTGGTTCATACCTACCAGTTGTGATGCTTAGCCACTTTGTCACACCATCCATCCCATTATGTTTTAATACAGCAATAGTGTATCAGTAGAGTAAATTATTGAGTTACCCAGCAAGCTGAGTTGGCTGGCTAATTTCTTTCTTTTTTCAAATTTGTAAAAAGTAGTGATAAAAAGACATTGCTTCATAATGAAAAAGTACCTACTTTGTCACCTATTTGTGAAAGAATGGAAGTTTAATCAGCTTTGCTCACGTCACAGATGTCATTAAGGTAGTTGTTACAGTAAATTTAAATTTCTTCATTGTGGCACAAGTGACTTGGCAGACATTTATTGCTTGCCAGGTTACTCATACAACAGATTATGTTTCCCATCTGATATGTTGTTAGTGACAACAGCTTTGTAGTAGCTCTTTTGAGCAGGACTGTGTGTGTGTGTGTGTGTGTGTGTGTGTGTAGTTTAATGGGTCCATGTGGAACCTAAGCTCCAATCTGCATTTGTTCTGTGAATCAGGGCCGTTCTGAGTCACCCTGAGTAAATATCATCTGAGAATATCTTGGACACTTAACAGTCCTTATCTGTTTTTGTTGGTTCTTGTATGTGACAGTGAGTGAGTACTGTCATTTAATCATTTGACTCAGTGGCTGATTGTTATGTGTTTTGCCCTATGTAGATTGACGCCATGCAGAGACACATTGTTTTTTATCCATCTTCTGTTAGATGTTCACCGGGGTTATGTGCCTTTCAGAACTGAATTAAGAATGCCTTTTAAATTCTAGGCGTTAGGCTATATAAAAAGAACAAAGAAGCAAATTACAAATAGTAAATTTAAAAAAAAAATTTTAGAAAAAAAATTTTTTTTCAGATACAGTAGGTTTATTTAACATGTATAAAATGATTTAACATCTTTTGTTTTTTGATTAACATTAATGACAGACAGGTATTTAATTTGGGCTGCTGAATGCATGGACGTAATATACTGACACACATCCAGTTTTTACCCACCTGTTTACGTCCACTTAAGCCATAACCGGCTGTATTCACGCAAGATACTCCACACGATGGGCATTTTGCCATCTGTGTGTGTGTATTTGACCATTCAGGCGCAAGGAGAACTGATCGCGCTTCTGTTGTGTGTCATTCAGCATGATTCCGCCTATCCCGCCTTCACTAACAGCAAGTTAATCGATAAAGAATTGTGATTGAATTGTAATTTTATGATACGACGAGCTTGGCTACCTTTCATTTGGCTGAAGGCTGAAATTATATTCAACCCGCCAAAGTGGCTAGTGGGAGTGGCTGTCTTACCCGCCACAGCAGGTGTTAATGTCAAGCCCTGAGAGATATATATATATATATATATTATATAATATAATATGTGTATGTGTATATACTTATATTTATTTGTTTATATATATTAATTTATGTGCTTAATGAATAGGACAACCATTATAGTCCTTTCGTTTAGTAATAACCTTTATTTTATATTGTTTTCAAAGAACAGCAGTTTCAAGGTCTGACTATGTGTAATTTATGTTGTAGAACAAAATTTCAAAGTCTTTTCAGGTAATAACAACCACAGACATTCTTAGTCATACATTTTAAACTGCTTTTCTATAAACCCATTAGGAATTCCAGAGGAAGCCCATGGCCTTCCGAATTGTCCTACAACTTAATGTCATGACTGAATAATGCTAAAGTTTTGTCCAGTCATGCTTTGCCACAGTGTTTTCGTGAACTGCCAGTTGTGTGTATGACAATAGACCGAACTTGAAGGTACAGGATGTAAAATGTCAAGAAGATTGTAACATTCAGCTAATCTGTGAACTCTTCGTGATTTCATCATACCTCATTATATTGCAAAGTTAATTTTTAATCGTCCATGCTTTGTTCTTTAAATAAAATGTAATATTCTGCTGTCCTCTGATCTTCAGACCACCAGTAAAGTCTTGATGTGATCTTTGCGTCATCCTCCAGCTGTGAGCTGACAGGTGTTTGGGTGTTTCAGAGGAACTTGTGAATGTCTGATGTTGCTCAGAGAACAGGAAGGAAACACTTTCTCACTCAGCTGAACAAAGCCATAGGATGTTACTCAGACTCTGAAAGAACTTCGAGCCAGGGGCTGTAGCTCCGAACATGTGTGTCTGTCATGTGTTGTGAGTTTGGAAGTCTTGCTCAGCTTCACTGTGCAATATGAGCTAAAGAGCCTGATTAGTTTGGGTTCACAATTTGCTTTGAAATGGGACAAATTTTTTAGTCTTTTTAGTCTGGGATGCAAGTCTATCATTCTTATCAGACATATCTAGCTGAGTCAAACGTGACCTGTAGCCCATCAGCAGTTGGTGTGTGTGTGGTACTGGTGGAGGGCCGACCTGTTCAGGGTCACACTCGGGTAATGGATGTGCCGTTATCCGCTCTCATTTTCCCTTGCACGCTGGCGGATATCAGGGACAGATGCCTTGGCAACAAGCCCAGGATAAATAAAGGACTGGAGGAGGCCATCAAATCTGCCTCCAGGCACTGTACAATATGAAGGATAACAGTGTGGAAACCTTAGTCAGAGAACTTAAGACTTAATCTAAGACAGACACAACAGTGCTTGGTTTTGTGATTGCAGTCTCCATATTAGAGGCTAAATAATGTTCCTACAGAATTTAGTTGGAATAGCAGAAAATTGAAAATCATGAAAAAAGACTTCTCAGGTAAACCTACAGAAGATCTACTTTTCTCATTTTTGCAGAGTATATAAAATATAGATGAGATAAAATATATTTGATATAGTTTATACACTTTAAAATAAGGTCTCATATGTTAACTTAAATTATAGTTAATGCATTAAGTAAGATGAACTAACAATAAGCAACATGTTTTTTTTCAGTTTTTTTGTTTTTACAGAATATAACCTTTGTTAATGTTACTTAATAAAAATATTCATGTTCATGTTAGTTTACATTGTATTAACTCATGTTAATAAATACAACTTTTGATCTTAAAGATGTATTAGTAAATGTTGAGATTATCATAGTTAAGAATAATAAATGCTGTGGAAGTATTGTTCATATTAGTTCAACTAATGTAGTTAACTAATGTTAACAAATTAAACCTTACTATAAAGTGTTACTGTTTACTTGTTATGTCTGTTACATCTTTTATCTATTTGTAGTGTCTTTGTGCATGCATATTCATGTTTACCAACAAAATTCAATCCGAAAAGTGAGTTTGAGATATGGAGAACGTGATTAATATTTTTTACAAAAGTATTTTTGAGACAAATCTAACTCATGAAAAAGGCCTGCATAACATCATGTGTAAATATTTTTTGTTTAAAGGGTTAGTTCACCCAAAAATGAAAATTCTGTCATTAATTACTCACCCTCGTGCCGTTTTACACCCGTAAGACCTTCGTTGATCTTCGGAACACAAATTAAGATATTTTTGTTTAAATCCGATGGCTCCGTGAGGCCTACATAGAGAGCAATGACATTTCCTCTCTCAAGATCCATAAAGGTACTAAAAACATATTTAAATCAGTTCTTGTGAGTACAGTGGTTCAATATTAATATTATAAAGCGACGAGAATATTTTTGGTGCGCCAAAAAAAACAAAATAACGACTTATTTAGTGATGGCCGATTTCAAAACACTGCTTCAGGAAGATTCGGAGCGTAATGAATCAGCGTGTCGAACCATGATTCGGATCGCGTGTCAAACCATGATTCGGATCGCGTGTCAAACCGCCAAACTGCTGAAATCACGTGACTTTGGTGCTCCAAACTGCGGATTCAACACGCTGATTCATAATGCTCCGAAACTTCCTGAAGCAGTGTTTTGAAATCATCACTAAATAATTCGTTATTTTGGTTTTTTTGGCGCACCAAAAATATTCTCGTCGCTTTATAATATTAATATTGAACCACTGTACTCACATGAACTGATTTAAATATGTTTTTAGTACCTTTATGGATCTTGAGAGAGGAAATGTCATTGCTCCCTATGTAGGCCTCACGGAGCCATCGGATTTGAACAAAAATATCTCAATTAGCGTTCCGAAGATTAACGAAGGTCTTACCGGTCTGGAACGGCATGAGCGTGAGTAATAAATGACAGAATTTTCATTTTTGGGTGAACTAACCCTTTAATTTTTATGGATCCAAATGCAATAGGAATGCAATGCAAATACTCAGTCATGTATGCATTTTGACATTATATGTTTTGATATAATAATGGAATTTTTGATTTGTACATTTAATTCATGGGATTATTAAATAATAACTCTATGCATTATTATATTTGTTCATAAATAAGCACCAGCAACAACATACTACTTGCATCTAACTTTAACTTTTCACTTCAGAATTAACACAATATTTTGTAAAGTACAAATTTAAAAGAATATTTCCTGTTAACGAATATGGAAAACAAAACAAAAAAACTTTTTGATATGCAGCCTTTGGGGAGAGTTTATGAAAGTGGTGGGGATGTAAAAAAGTGGTGCAATGCAAACAAGCTGCAGGAATGGAGGATGATAAGGAACATAACAGAAAGTGAAGGGAGAACATACTGACCCACTTTCATCAAAGAGGTCTACAGAGATGAAAGGATGAGAATAACGTTTCCTTTGGCATTTCATACTGTACAGTCTCTTTTACAGCATCTACTGCCACAGTCTAGCTTTATTTGTGACTGAAAGCTCAGCTGGGTTCTAATCTGAATCTTTAACATTCTCGTTTCCTGTACAAAGTCCTGTTATTTCACACAGATGGGCCATTGTGGTTAAGAGTGATGAGTTCCAGTGAACAGATGTACAAAACTTTTCGCCATCAATGACCAGACTTTCACAATGATCTCTGACCCTGTGAACTTTCTGAAAAGCTCATCAAAACTGACTGTGTTGTTCATTTGTTAATCATCATAGAGTTCATTGGGTTATTTGTTTTATCTGTGGTCTTCTCCGTAATATTCCACTGGCTGGCTTATAAAGATGGACTAAGATTTATAATGATGTTGAAAACTCATTCTCTGTCTGTGTCTCTCTACAGGCAAGAGGTTCAGGAGAACTGTGTTCGCTGGCGAAAGAAGTACTCCTTTGTGTGTAAGATGAGTGCCAGTCCTGCCACGGGGGTCCTGGACCCCTGCATTTGCCGAGTGTCTGTGCGTAAGGTTAGTCTCATTCACACACACAGATCTCATCTTAGACCAGTAACACTCTCAACAATAACTCTGCAAAAATAATAATAATGGCTCATTTTAATCTGAAGTGATGGTTATTTTCAAAGCGTTTTTAAAAGTGTAGCTATAGACACTTTTGGCCCGGTGGACTATGGTGGATTTTTTTTTTTTTTTTGTAAATAAAATGGCCGACTTGTTTGTCGTGCTTAGGTTAATTTCATAGACAGCATTTTATGTATCCTAAATTCACACAGTTAAATAACATTGTCATACTTTTTGCACAATTAAAATATTCTGCTGCCTTTATTTATCAATTAATCACAACACATCACATATATGCCCTTCACTGACACTTTTGTCTTCTTGGTAACCAATTACACTAAGTTTGGATGATACTTTATTTGGGGCAAAATTGTTGATTGTTGCACATTTGAGGGACACAGGTAATTTGTGTAAAAATTGATATTAATACTTTTCCTCACAATAGATATTAAATTGGTTTGTTTATTTCAGTCTTTGGTTAGATTATCATCATTATCATAGTTTTTAAATACAATAAATATTTTTTTTATAATACACTTTTATATTTTAAGTAAAAAAATCTGTGTCTAGGACAAGGTTATAACATTACAGTTTATACATAAAAGGCATTTGAAGCAAAAATTAAAGATGAATGATTGGATAAAATGTCCAAAACAAATTCATATGAACCTTAAGTTGAAAGCGGTGATCTCGTCATTGCAACTCAATTTCTGAACACTAACGAATGCTTTCATCATAACTACCAGTGCAAACACGATGTAACTAAGAGATTCGTTGAATAAAACAGGAGTTTTGGTGCAAGTCCAGATAAACTTGCGCTGTTTGATTGACAGCTCCAGCGCTCGCTGTTTGATTGACAGCTCCAGTGATTGTAAAGGGAGCGTTCTTTGATGGCTTTGATTTCTTCTGCGGAGGCGGCGTTTCACCTGTCTACATAGATAGGGACATTCCGGGACAAGTTGTTCACTGGGCCTGGTGTCAATAAAAGCTTTTATCGGACTAACAAGGACGTTTTCAGTTCTGAAACTTACAGGATATTCTTATAGTACGATGTTCTCTTATATATCAAAAGCTCAATTAAAAGTTGATTTCTCAATTCATGACCCCTTTAATAAAAATATGTGCCCGTGACTGCAGAAACACCCTTATCTTGATTAAAGATCAGATTGTGGAGGTATTCAGTGAATTCTGATGTTTGGTTTACTCCATACAGGGTATCTGCTGTCTCATGGTTTCCTTTGCTCTCATTACCCTTCACTCCCTTTGCCTCATAGCGTCACCGCGCCAATGGCAAACATATTACACAACAAATAATCTCTTTCTCTCTTTACCTTTTTTCCTTGCAGGAACTTAAAGGTGGAAAGGCTTTTTCAAAGGTAAGAGCTTTCTTCTCATTCCTTTCTCTCTTTTTTTCTTTCTCTCCATATGATTGATTCTTCCTCATGTACTGTCTCTAAGGGAACATCACAGATTTCTTTCTCACGCTCTGTTAAACAAAAGGTCTTTTTTTTTTTTTTTTTCTTGGGATTTTATGTTTATAAACACAAAGCTCTTGTCAGTCACATGCATATACACACAAGTATGCATACTGTACTCAGAGACACTCAGGACACCACCTATACAGGAAATAGTGCATAAGCAAATATAAATGGTGTAATGCAGTGGGAGGTTAGTTTTAGGGATTCAGTGATCTGGTCTGAACCTGTCATAGACAATTGTTTCCACACCTTGAGAATCTCTAAAGCTCACAGTTATCAGGCATTGCTTGTACCACCCTACATTAATTGTACAATAAATTCAAGCAATCAGTGATAATAAACAAAAAGCTTAACACATATTTTAGTAATTACATGAAAGTCTGACACAGGCCATTTCTCTTGTGTCAGCAAACAAGGGATTTGAGACGTTCCCTAAACAAAGGCCCTTAGTGTGATTGCATATAAAAAGGTACTTAAAAAATCTTCTTAAAAAATACTGACCCCAAACTTTTGAAGAAAAAAAAAAATAATAAAAAAAGAAATGCTTCTTGAGCACCAAATCAGCATATTAGAATGATTTCTGAAGGATCATGTGACACTGAAGACTGGAGTAATGACTGTTAAAAATTCAGCTTCGCCATCACAGAAATAAATTATATTTATATTGTGAACTTTGTGTTAGCATTTTGTGTTAGTGCGAAGAAGTGTGACACTCATAGCAGTGCTGCTGGTTGTCTGGGCATGTGACATATTGTGATTGCTGGTTAAGGTCATCATGGCCAAATTACTACAGAGAAAGACGTGAATGGCACATTTGTGTTTGTAAAGAGTTACAGGAGGATGTTTTGTTTAGGAGTATGCGTCCATGTCCTTTTCTCTTCAATTACTGATCCCTTACATCCTGAACAGGAGCAGTTTGTCAAAACAGTATGCTGATGCAGCAAAAGCTAGGAATGAGGGAGGTCAAATCTATGGACTGTAACCAGGAATGAGGGAGAAACACAGGAAGGAGGGGGTGGATATGACCTTTAGGATGAAATAAATAGAACCTTTGCTATGACAGATATTTAAATGCTACAGTACATTGACAGTAATCTTTATTATTACAGCACATCATTGAACTGAAATGAATTGACATGAATTTGATCAATGAAAATGTTTGTGAATCCTGGAATCACTTGGTAATTGTCAGTCAGAAATAACACAGAAAACCAGCATTGTCTGGAATAAACCACATAAACCTTTTAAGGACAGCAATCATTTCTAGAAAGAAGAAGTGTGCCTGTCACAGAGGAAATGGTTTGTGCTAAAGGCAGCAGTGGAACAGCAAATATAGATAAGGAATGGCGCAAACACGCATGCACAGGTCTGTGAGAAGATGAGAAAATACCCTAATATCTCAGTCTCTCCTGCTTTTTAAACAGGTGTACAGTTTGCATTTATTTAAAACTGTTACATAATAGCAAGAACAATAGTCTGATCCTCTCTTTTTTGATTCAAAGGGATAGTTCACGCAAAAATGAAAATTCTTTCATCATTTACTAACCATCAAGTTGTTCCAAACCTGTATGAATTTCTTTCATATGTTTAACACAAAAGAAGATATTTTAAGAATGCTGGTAAACCGTTATTTTTATCCATACAATGTAAGTCATTGGCTATCATCAACAGTTTGGTTAAAATATCTTCTTTTGTGTTCAATGATGACAGAATTTTCATTTTTGGGTGAAATATCCTTTGAAGTAATTCAAATATACAAGCATTTTATCTTATAGAACTTCATGTGATGTATGTTATTATTTTGATTAAGCCGTTAAAACTAGTGAATTTTTTTCAGCATTTCACATAAAGGTAAATATATATTAATATTCTGTTCTTATAGGAACAGAACATATGTATTACAATCAATGCAAAATACAGTTCCATGGCCAGTAAAAAATATATTTAGAAACAAATTATGGTGGATAAATGTTCTTCTTTCACTCACTTTTGTATGTGTGATAATAAAACATATCAACCCATGTGTGTCCTTGCATTAATCCCTTTATCCCTTGCTGTGATATCACACATCAATGATTTTTAAAGGCCAGCTGTTCAAGTGCATCAGTGCTGACTGTGTAGGGTATTCATCCAATAAAGGAAATGGAAAGAATTATATCAGCTGCCGTTATATCATTAACCAAGGTTAATAGAATTTTTTGAGCAAGAACATTTTGTTGAGAACAAACGAGTGAGAGATTGAGATTCCAGAGAAATGTATGAGGCAAGTAACAAGAATGCTTCCCAGTAGTGTTGGAGAAACCTTTATCGAGTTAGAATCAGAGAGGGATTTCATGCATGACTGACTCTGCCAACTTCACAAGCCTGTAGTTATATAAGAACGCTCTTAAGAGTTAACCCTTTCCTTTCTTTCTTCCCTAAGCTAGCCTACAGCTTGACAAACTTTTATTTTCTTCTTTTTTTACTCTGAATAAACAATGAAAATAAAGAATGTCCTGACTTATTCTTACTGTCATGTTCATAAAGTTAATGATATAACTGTGGGGGGGAAACTGAAGAGTTTAGAGCTTGCTTTTTTGTTTGGTCGAAGTACTGATGATAAAATCTTTATTTTGTCTCTCCAGCTGGGCTTTGCTGACCTCAACTTGGCGGAGTTTGCTGGTTCAGGCTCCACTGTTCGCTGCTGTATACTGGAGGGCTATGACACCAAGAACACTCGGCAGGACAACTCCATACTCAAGGTGAGTGTGTCCCTGTTTGTGTAAATGCTTGTGCATATAGGCGTGGGTGCTGGTCGTCCGTTATCTCATTTCAGGCATGACAGTCAGTCAGACCAAAAGCACTACCATATACATCTTGAAAGGCCAGGAACCTCTTTCTCTGCATTATTCTTAGCACCTTCGAAGTCTATTTTAAAAGGAGACAGAACAGCAGAAGCACTGTGCTCACCACAAACACCGTCATCTAGAGCAGCTACACTGTGTGGGCGACGTGACTGGTCAAACCCTCCCATGAGTCCCTGTAATGACAGACTGACTGACTGACTCACTGTCTCTTAGACATGTCAGGAGGAAAAATGTGAAGGAAAAAACAACAGATAATGATGATTTAATCATAGATATTTTTGTAATTTTGGTATAGATTTCCATATATGTGCCATTTTCATATAGATTTCATGTGTAGGTTCCCGCAAGCAGTCTGTTTTACTATCAAAATCTGTTATGTTATGAAACAGATATGATTTTATGTTTAACTCTTTTATATTTTAATATGTTCATCTTTCTTTCAGGTTACCATTGGCATGACTCTTCTCTCTGGAGATCCCTGCTTCAAAACGTGAGTGTGTTGTATAGTGTAGTGGATTAACTTTGTGTTACTAAATACTGCATCTGTCTAGTTCAGTAGTTTTCTCTTGGTGGCCCTCAGAAAATTTCCAAGGTGGCTTAAAATGATTTCAGATAAGGGAAACCAAGATTTAAAATACACTAAAACAATTAAAAATCAAGATATTTCTTAGTTTGATAAGGTCTCATTTGTTAACATTAGTTACATGAATTAATAACAATACATTTGTTACAATATCTGTTAATCTTGAATGTTTGTTAATAAAAATCCAGCTGTTTGTTTGTTCATGTTATTTCAGTGCATTAACTAATGTTAACAAATACTTTTTATTTTGATGTATTAGTAAATATTGAAATTAACTAACTAAGAAATATAAATACTGTAGAAGTATTGTTCATTCATAGTTGATGTTAACTAAAGTAGTTAACTAATGTTAACTAATATAACCTTATTGTATAGTGTTAACCGTAGTTTAATGCACCCCATTCAACAACTGTTTTTTTCTTTTCGTTGAAGAACAAGGGTTTCCATGGTCTTTATAAGTCCTGCATGAATTTTTAAAGTGTGATTTCTAGACCTGGAAAAGTCATGTAAATGCCGCAGCATTTTTATTAAGAATATCCATTTTTCTAGTTATATCAAGCTCAAGAAATTGTGAGTAAAAAATACTGTCCTTATATTATATTATCCCTATAATATCCTTAATCCTTATATCCATAAATCATGAATGACTAAAAATGTCATGGAAGTGTGATTCCTGAAGAACATTTAGCTTTTAAAATTTTTGGAGTTCTAGAGTTTCTGTAAAGTTGAGAGACTGGTCTAGTTGAAAGTGCATTGTGCTGAGAAACTGTTGTTTTGTTACTCCATGCTCAGTATAGCACCCCTCCAATATTTTAGGCAATTTAGAGGACACATGCACTTATTGCTCCCTGATGACATCTAAAGTTGTCTTTCTCCTCTTCCTCAGGCCTGTGAGCACAGCTAAGACCATTGCCATGGCTGGGCAGGACCCCTCTCTGCAGCTGGACCGCAAGGGAGAGGGTACCGCCGACCACTCTCCAGCACCCCTCGGCGGCAGCACTCGCCGATCAGTCAAAACCAGACCCTGTGTGAACAACTCGGGTATGACCAACACATCTCTTCTGAAATTGTGGAGAACGTTAACAAGTGGATAAATGCTTTACCTTTGTAACTTAAAAATGCACAGTTTTAATATTTTATTAGGACTATCTTGAAAATGGTATATTGTTGGTGTTCTATATTTTGGACTGACCTGAAGCTGTTTGTTCTCAGTAGGCCTTCAGGAGGGGTTGGAGGAGAACCTGTCCAGTCCAGATGAAGTGTTCCACACGGGACACTCTCGCAACTCCAGCTTTGCCAGCCAACAGAGCAAAATCTCAGGTGGGACTCAGGGCACGATCAAAAGAGCATCAGGTACAGATCATAGCTGATTATAGTATAAAAAATAACTTTAAACTACACTTCTATAATTAACATTTAAATATTTAAACTTCTAATTGAATACACTTTGGAGCAATTTATAATACCCGACACAAGAGCAGTAAAAATAAACTTCTTTGAGAGAAATTTTCACTTAAGGAAAGTGAGTGTCCTTTATTATTTTTTAACGCATACACTACCATTCAAACGTTTGGAGTCTGTAAGATTTTGTTAAATGTTTTTGACAGGAGCCTCTTACTGCAAAAATACAGTAAAAACAGCAATATTGTGAAAAAGTATTACAATTTAAAATAACTGTTTTCTATTTTAATATAATTTATTTCTTTGATGGCAAAGCTGAATTTTCAGCCTCATTACTCCAGTCTTCAGTGTCACATGATTCTTTAGAAATCATTCTAATATGCAGATTTGGTGTTTAAGAATTTTTTTAAAATTATTATTATTGTTAATATCAAAGTGCTGCCATGATACATTTTTTTTCCCCTAAAGTTTCTTTGTCTGAGTGAATGAAAAAATTAAAAGAACAGTATTTATTTGAAATGGAAATCTTTTGTAGCATTATAAATGTCTTTAATGTCACTTTTGATCAATTTTAATGCATCCTTGTTGAATAAAAGTATTAATTTCTTTCAAAAAGTTTTTTGAACTATACTAGTGTACTTATTGATCAAAACTTGAGAGGCTGATACGTGAAAGTGAAAATGAAATTCTTCAGTTTATTTTCATCAGTACATTCAATTGAACCATAAAAAGATTTAGATGCATTACATTGTCTTTCACAATACTGCTATGGTCAAGAGACCTGCTTAGTTACTCATGCACTGATTTGTGGGATGTTTGTCCTCCACTCAGGCTACAGCACAGAGCACTCTCACTCCTCCAGCCTGACAGATCTGTCCCAGCACCGGCGGAACACTTCCACCAGCAGCAGCAACACATCAGGAGGCACGTCTACAACTATCGAAAGCCCTGTAGAGCCGGAGAAAGAGGTGGCAAAACCAGAGAGGCCCCCACGTCCCCCTCGCCCTGCTCTGCCCCCAAACAGACCCTCAAGGTGGGGAGTCAATGGCAACATGCACTTAACTTCAAGTTACTTTGTCTTATGTTTAACTGCACAAGCAGATATAGCTTAAACACAAAGTATAAAGTGACTGAGTTGACTTGACTGAAAAGAAGTATTTATATATCTACACAGGAGAAAGAAGGACTCTGTGGAGAGCCATCCCACGTGGGTGGACGACACACGAATCGATGCAGATGATATTGTGGAGAAGATTGTGCAGAGTCAGAACTTTGCGGATGTCAGCAACAATGAAGGTGTGTTCGAAGTAATTTGGTAGTGTTAAATGTTTAGCAGCATTAACTCATCTTTAGCCCATTTATTAAACTGATTCAATGCTGATACATACAGTATGTGTAAGGGTATTACTCACTTGTGAAGCCTTCACATCTCTGAAGCTGATCATTCTGTCACTCTTTCTCTCACAGACAGCAATTTAACACTGTTTATCAGTAGAGATGGGACCACAGCATTAAGTGGCATCCAGCTTGTCAACAGGTAAATTGGTGCTCTTTTATATGCCTTTTAATTCAGTGATATGAATGTAGAAAAGTCTAGTAAGAATTAAATTATTTGTTTATTACTTATACTACCATTCATTTTTTTAAATGTCTTTGAAAGAAGTCTCTTAGGCTCACCATGGCTGCCTTTATTTGTTCAAAAATACAGTAAAAACAGTAATATTGTGGACTATTATTACAATTTAAAATAACTGTATAACTCAATATCGTTCTTTTATTCTTTGGCAGGGTGTCTGCAGGTGTTTTTGAACCGGTGGTGATTGAGAGCCATTAGATCGCGGAGATCACTCTCTCACACAACCACATGTTTTTTTGTTTTTGTTTTTTTTTTTTAAATGATGGAGAGAGCAAGACAGGGACTGTATGTCAGAGTGGGCAACTGCCTTCACAACTTGCTCCTCTTATGGGTCTGACATATTACTTGCATATTACAGCCGTAACACCCTAATCGTGCATTACATTTGCTAAAAAAAAAAAATGGTGGTGGGTACGTTTTTGTAACATTCATGGTTCTATGATTAAGAATTAATAATCATAAATATTTTACATCAGATTCTGAGAATACAAACTACTTGAAATACCTTAAGAAGTAAGGCACGATGGGAACTTCAGTCTAACACTGTGAAATATGAGGGCAGTCCAAAGGATTTAGACAGAAATTCAGTTCTTTGTTATATTACATTTTTAATCAATTATTTAATGTTTTAAAGAGGGGTGATTTAATATCCTTTATTTTTTTGTGATGCATTTCACACCTATATTATATACAAACCACTCAAATCTGCCCTCGCATACATTGTAACAATGCAGTTTAGTCAGTAACCAACCAATTGGCCTGTGGTAAACATTGATTTATGTGCCTGAAATCATGTATGGCTGGCCATACAAATATGTCTTAGGCAGAGAAAATGGTTAGGCCAATTCCCCCATAATAACCATTTTCAGTATCTTAACACTTGTGCTTATTTGTCCGAGGTGGGCAATAGTTTGCTTGCATATGTTCCAGCTGGACTGGTAAACATGAAATACAGAAATATACTGTACTTGTCCCCCTCTCTTTCCCTTTCCGTTAAATTCCCCATTTCTAACTCAGTCTGTCAGTATTTCTCTTTCACTATTTTAATTTTTCACTTTGTTGCATGTTTCAAATATTCGTGTGACTCTGAGTTTTGGCTCTGACAGCACTGCGGTGCACCCAACACAACAGTTCAGCCAAGCCATTTGTGGCATTCTCTCACTAGGGTCTTGTCAGTGTCAAAATGTTCAAATGACTCGTATCCTAGTGAGATCCTGTATTCAGATGCAAGAGCAAATGATTTGGAGAGTCCTTGTTATAAGACACAGCTGAATAATTGCATTGTTTGTAGAGCTAGATCAGAGACAGTGACTCATAATCACACGTCTGTCTTTGGCAACAGCGTCTGTGTTTCTGACCGGCACCTGGTGTGCCCTAAGAAACAGTATACAATGGGCATGACAGTGACACAGAGAGAATGGGAAGCCCAGTTTTCTGTGTCTCTCTGTCATGTACTGCTCGTTTGTCATCTAATTAGCTATTCGTGATCTTAATCATGGACGTGAATCTTTCTCAGTTGATCTGAGAGCATTCACCACATTAAAAACTGACATTGTGAGTTTTTTTTATACTCATTTCGCACACTATTTTTGTCAGTTGAGAGAAAAGTGCAATGTGGGCCTGTTTTGTGTGAGCCCATTTTTGAGTTCGTTCAGGGAATTGGCCATTAAATATTTCACCTGTCCAGTGGCTTAAAATTACGTGCTTAAACAGAATCACTGTTCACTAGTATAAAATAGAGGTGAGGTTAAGTTACATTTGAAAGTTTTAAATTTATATTAACTTTATTATTAATGCTCATGCCATTTTAAACTAACAAATGAGTGTGTGGCATGATCCAGCTGCTTCTCTGCAGGGTTAGCAGAAATGTAAAATAACACTAACTTTGAAAGGGCAAAATATGTGGTAGTTATGTGGCCTGATAAAGCTTAGTGTTCTGGATGTTTCTGATTAGCTAGTATAAAGGGATTCTCTAAAGACACTGAAAAACATATCTTAATGTTTGTTGTTTACTCTTTGTACCTGTTGTCTACTCTTACACAAAAAAGCTATTAGCAACCAAGAACAATAACTCTATCCTGCCATTTCCGTATTTTCGAACCAGCAGGCTGGTTCATTTGAATCTTTTTTTTTTTTTTTTTTTTTCTTTTGAGGGGATTTTTTTCCCTCTCAACCTTGATGTCAAATATTTCTGTGTCTAACATTTGTGATGGCATGAAATAATGACCTGTGATTATTGTTCTTTTTCTTTCTTCTCTCTTTCTCTAACAAAGACTTATAATGTTGATGCTTTTAGTCAGAATTGACTGTAATCTGTGATCTTTCAAATGTAGAAGAGTATGTATATATATATATATATATATATATATATATATGCACACCTACTTGGTCTATTTATGATGCTGTTGCAAGGAGCTGACTGGGGTCTATATGCAAAAGTTCATGTTGGAAGCAAGACGGATAATGTCATTTATTGTTATTTGTATACATTTCAATAATCTGTATTCCTTGTTTTCTTTAAAAATGAGGTTGTTCAGTTAACATGTTCATTCATTTAAATCATTAAGTTGTATTTTTTCAGTTTAAAGAAAATAATTAAGAATAAAGACGATATATATATTACTGAGTGGCACAGGCTCCAGGATACTGAAAACCTTAGATGGTATATATATATATAATATATGTAACGTTCACTACAACAGCACTTAAATACTGAGGACTAACTAATGTCACTCACACCTTCTCCAGAATGTTGATCAGCATATTTTCCTTTGCTAATGTAAAAGATGAAAGCTATGCACTTACAGAAAGCTTTTCATGATAACATCCATATTAATAACAGGAACATTCATAAGAAAATAAATTATATTCTGGAGATTTCTTTAAAAATATATAACATATAAATTAATTTACCACTAAAGTACTATGGAAATGAATTTATTTTTCTGATTGTGACAAATATTTATATTTTAAGATCACACATAAGCAATATGGTGTTGCTCCAAAGTTTTCTTGGTCTTATGTTTGGTTTCATTCATGGAGAGGTTACTTTCTAACGATGGACCAGAATTTCTACTCTCAAATGTGAATGTTTCTTGTAACTGTCAGGTGAGGTTGTCTATATGTATTATTTTGGGGAAATAAAGATAATGTTGGATATCATAATACAGCATCTTTGTTTGTGTGACTTATTTAATAACATCCAGCTAATTATTATTTTACTTTTGAATTATTATAAAATGAATTATTTTAGAATTAGTTTACTAAACTTACTTCCTCTGACATAATTATAACAACCCGCTGACGCAGAAAATACCAATTCTGTCATTAAACATCTTTTATATATAGTCTTGAAACTTGATCCGACAGGAGGATGATGCTCTTTTATATGATTCTACTGTAGCTCATTTATAACGGCTTAACTCAGCCTGTGTTACAACAATCCCCCTCTCTGTTACAAAATATCATATTTAAAAATATATATTTCCAAAAATCTGAAATAAACACCGCCTGATAATTTGCAGGCAGCTTGAGAGACGCCCGCTTAGCACGGCTTCTAAACAGTAACTATTTGCCTTTGAGCGCCCTTTTGTGGTGAACGATAAGAAATACCACGGTGAGATTAAAAAAAAAAAAAAAACTACATTTCCTAGTAAGATTTCCGTTGTTAGCCGGAAGTAGATTTCATAAATTTTGGTTGCATGCGGAAGTGGCACGTTCATAATGGTAAGATGAACTGAAATAGGTCTAAAAGTGTTATGTCTTTGTCGTTTTCATTTATATATCCATATCACATATACAGATCCATATTACACTTTATAGGTCGCCGCATTGTTTCTAGATGTTGACTGTCTAGCTTTCTAGCAACTGGGATGAATAAAGCTACACAAGAGTTTCGCACTGTATAGTCCGTAGTATGATCACATAATTCACTAATACAAAAATAGTTCTTATTTGTTCGTTTACATTTATTTGTTCATTGCTTTATGACAGCTGCTGAATGTATAATTTGCCCTGCCATAGAGATCCAGGCATATAGTAGATACCCTTCATAAACACGACACCATAAGTGTGTGCAGGGATGACGTCAAACCCCGGAAGACTAATTCGCCACTGGTTCCCTCGAGATTTTCCTATGGGTTTTTATAATGGTGTTTTTTTTTTTTGATTATTATTATTTTTAATCTATGAGTGAAATACGGTCTGTGGTAAACATAACTTGACGTTTCTTGAGCGTTTTGCTCTACAACGTAAATTACACGTCCATATCGAAAACGCGAATTTTGAAGCTGATATGAACGTTTATTTATTTGTTTGTTTTTTATTTATTTATTTAAAATGTATTTTTCTAATAAGTAACTAAATAAGAACATTTGGTGTGTGCAGTTTACATTGTAGAGCCAAACGTTGACGTTAAAGTATCGGGTTTTGACGTCATCCCTGCACCACTTTTTTGCAAGATGAACTTGAACTTATTTCTCGCAGTGTAGAGTACTGAAAACATTTATAAAAAAAAGTCAAAATGTTAATTCCTCAAAAAAATAAATATTTTTTTTAGTTTCTTTTTATATATTAACATTTTAGATTAAATGAGACTTATTAAATGTCATTTGCACTTATATGAGACAAGCCCTAAAAACGATTTCTTTTCAGGCAACTGGAGCAGATCAAGCTGTTGGCTTTGGACTTGTTGGCTTTAGTCTGTTACTGTTCACGTATTACACTATTTGGGTCATAGTCTTGGTAAGGTTTTTTTTTTTTTTTTTTTTTTTTTGTAATAGGACACCCATAACATGCTTTGTTCATTATGCTAATGAAAAAATATAGAAGTAATCAAACATTAATGCAAACTCTTCTGCCCTTGTTCCAGCCTTTCGTAGACAGTGACCATGTGATCCACAGCTATTTTCTTCCACGAGAATATTCAGTCATACTTCCTGGAGTTGCAGCATTAATCCTCTTACTTTTTGTTGGTAAGTATAGCAAGACATATGTCATCGTAAAAAAGAGGAAAAAAAGAAGAAGAAGCATAAAAATGTTAATAATTAAATTCAACAATACAGCCATCATAATTATTCAATCCCCAATTCCATGGAAAAGGGAGCGAATGAGACTGAACCACAAAATCTTTACTAGAATGCAAGATTATGGGATGAATTTTTAAATTGTGTTGCATTTTCATGAAATCTGCATATAGATTTTATAAAAATGATGGATGTGATCATCTTGCACAGCTTCAAATTGAAATTCTTTTCCCTTCCACTGTTTACTCTAGTGATCAAATTTACCCTCATTTTTTCAGGCACCTTCATAGGGGTCATAACATGGAAGAATCGGAAGCCTAAGAAAGTTGATTAAGACTCTTCAGGCTGTTGTGATTTATCTGGTCACAAGAACGAACTGTGTTGATTTCACTCATGCACCGCTTCCTGTACACAGCCACATGAAGCTGCTTTCCTGGATTCCAGTCATGTTCAGGTGGTTGTTAAAATAAACAACAAAATAGAGTTTATTAAGTAGCCAAATCAGTACTGAACATGTAGTTACACAGTTGTATGTTTGAGCTTTGTACATCCAGTGTCCACAACCTTGACTTAAGAGTACACTTGTGAAATGTTTAGCTTTGGAGTATTCTTTCCATAGTCAGGAAGATAAAGGCAAATGAGATCATAATTTCGGCACCTAAAGCATAGGGAAGATATGTGTGTACTTTGTATCTGGATGGCATCTATATGGAATATGGGATTTTTTTTTTAAAAAAATCATGCTTTAATTTGAGGATTGTTTAAAATGTTCTCTTATGTTGTAAATAAACATTTATAAGGTAGAGTGCTTGCTTCATATAGCAGCAAAATAATCTAGGACAATAATCTAAAAAGAATGAGAAACAGAATTTTCTGCAAAACCATACACAATCCCATATTAAGATAATAAAAATATTCAAAACTTAGTAAATGTCATGTTTATTTTTCTCTTACTCATTTTATAATGTTTTATGTTTTATATGTATTATCTATCTATCTATCTATCTATCTATCATCATCATCATCACCTGTGTAACTCATTAAATGCGTGTCATGTCATACATCATAAACTAAAAGAATTGTATGAGATGGAGATAGTTACTTAGTATTTATAATATGAAAAATATTGTATAGATTATGTATATATGCACATTCAAACATATAGAACAATGTATGTTATACTTTATATATTCATATTCTATGATGTATATATATATATATATATATATATATATATATATATATATATATATATGTGTGTGTGTGTGTGTGTGTGTGTGTATGTATGTGTGTATACTGCTGGTCTGCGCGCCTTTGGCTGTTAGTAGTCCTGGTCCATGTATTCAGTAAGAGAGCAGCAGTGTGTCTGTGCTGTGGGATGGGCCGCTGCAGTCGCGCTCACTGATGAGAGACTGATCGAGCGCGAGCGGCTCATCCACACACTGGCCATGTCATGTCACGCGAGGACAGAAAGAATGCGCTGATCTCCCCATCCACGACCCACACGGACGAGGACATGTATTAGAGGCCCCATAATGAATCGCACTGAGGTATGTACACATCTTTTTTTTTAGACGGAAAGCCCTCGTTTTTTCATTTTTTATCGAAGTGAAGATAAACTCAAGTTCCTCTAACAGTTAAGAAACGATAAGCTTAGGTTCTTCCTGTTTTAAAATGGGCTGGTTTGTTAAAATGTACATCAAATAGGCTACTGGCCTTGTCCGATTCTCAATTATAAAAATATACATTATTTCTGGCTTGGCTTTCTCTTAATTCTGTCCTTCATATGACGGTCTGATGACAGAGTTCTTTTTAAGCCACAGGCAAAGGGGGGAAAACTGAAACGAGATTGGAAAATTGAATTTCTTCAGACAGAGCAGCTGATTACCATCACTGGAAACAAATAACTTCTGATTCAATATTTCTCTGGCACTCAGTGGACAGTGGTGAAAACCTCATTTACTGTAGGCACATGACAGTTGGGAGAACAAACCAAACAGGCTGAAAAGTGTGAGCCAAAATTGTCTACAGTGGTTAGCAACTATGATTTCCTTGTGTGCAAACAAAATACAGGTGTCTTAAAGGAGCAGTGCATTTATTGCAACTGATGGCATGTCAGATTTGCGCTGTGACCTGCCGCAGGGGCTCTTTTGTTCTCTCGTGATGGTGCCACATTCACTACTAATAAAGGATTTCAAATAACTTATCATTTTCCTGTCTGAGAGACCCCACATAAAGACCTTAAGACACTTGAATCGAAACAGATTTTGATTTGTTGATCTGTTGTCAGGGAGACAGACCTTTACCAGTTGATGACAAATCCCAGTCATTATAACATGAGTATAGAGTACCAAAAAAAAAAAATACTGATAAAACGTAAGGGATCTGTCAGTAAACAAATCATCTGTCTGTGTGCGGTTTCTACTGTTTGTAGGTGTACTATAATCAACTACATGTCTGTATGTTGTAGATGGAGATGTCAGGGCCAAGTGTGAGCCGACACAGTCGCTCAGTGAAGAGGAGACGGTGGGGAGGACTGAGGCAGCAATGGAAACTTCTGGGTCTGTTTGAGATCGACCAGCAGCATGAGTTCTACAGTCTCACCTGTATGATGAAGGAAGGGCTGTTTGCTGCTGTGCAGAACACCATTGACAACCCTTTACCTGTGAGTATTCCCATGTTTATGAACCTACACCTCATCCTGTCCCTATTGAATATCACTTTTTCCATCTTTAGGGAAAGATAACAGGGGAAAATGCAGTCAGATTTAGAGTTTTGACCAGTTTGTGGACTCCTCGGGGTCCATGGAGAAGATATATAAAACATATACAATTTTCTTAAAAAAAAAAAAAAAACTTTTATTTCTGCCTATTTACAAAGCTATTTTAAAGCTTTTTTTATTGGGAGAGGAAAGCCTTTTATTTAGAGGTTTTTTAGATTTTTATTTTTTTGATGTCTATTTAATAATTATTCAGAATTAACTAGTGTTAGCATATCCAGCACTCAAACTGTTATGAACTAATTTATATGAACAGAGGTCACAGATGATCATAATCAAACAGGTTTCGAATCATGACATCAAAATACAGTCACATGGCAATAAACAATTCAGGTCACATTACATTTTCAGCGCTGAAGTGCATATTGAAATAAAAGGTGAGAGAGACAAAAGCTTGGCATGATCAAACACCTCCAAGGAGACAGACATGTTCCATTTGACATTAATTAGTAAGAGGGAAACCTCCGTAGAGAGGGCCATATTTAGTCTGATCTTTCCATGGAGACTGTGTGTTTGTGGTGCTGAAGTGGCACCATATTACAACATTTTAGCTTGATTAGAGCTGTTTTTATCTTGGTAATTTGCTCAAGAGTAACAGAGCAGGGGGTGTGGAAGAGTAACCAAGTGTTTCAGTAACAAACACCATTGTACTGCATGCGTCAGGGAGGAGGGACAGAATTCAAACAATGCAATGTTTCTCACAGTGCATGGTGCTACAACAAGAGACAATGCAGATGGTTAAATGGCATAAGTAAATAATAATCATAAGTATAATATCTAAGTGTATTCAGTGTATTTTAGAGGATGTCTGAACTTGCATGGCTTTTTTCCCCAAGGCTTGACACATTTGTGATATTTCATAGATTAGTATGTTTTCTATAACGATTTTCTTATTTAGATGATATAACAGCTTGAAAGAATTACAGAGCCTCCAGAAAACCTTGTATTATTTTTGATGCGTGACTTTTCTCAGTTCAAGGGTCTGTTCAAGACAATGTTTCTGTTCTACTCTCCCAGTTGGCATCCCTGACTACATTTTCAATATTTTAAAACCTAAATAGAAAATGAAATTAGATAAGTTTTAGTCCTGGATGCTGTCAGTAAGATGTCAGTAAAATACAAAATACACATTACAAAATATAAAATACAAATTAAAGCTGCAAGCAGCGATGAAAGGGCCCTCGCACCCGTGCCACTGCCACCCGGTGGCTTTAGGAAAACAGAGCACGGTGGGCAATCTGCATTTAAGTACATACATATAGGAGTATAAAGTCAGTCATTTGTATTTGCCACAGTTCCTGCTACCATCTGGTGCCGATATGACTATAACTTCATTTTGGCATGTAGATGTCTTCAGGCCAGGACTGTTATCAAACAGTTAATCGCATACATTAGCACTCAGCCAAGTGTTGCATGATTTGACGTATTTCTAGCATGTTTGGTACTTCGTGGCATATTTAAATGTTTCAGGGAATAAATTACAGTGTAAAGCATGTTATTTCCTGTTGCCAGCAAGTGGATATTGGCAAGTAGATGTCTTTAGACCAGGACTCTTATCACACATGTGAAGTTTGCGGCAGATCGGACACTTTATGCCTGAGTTACAACAGCTTCCTCTTTCATAACATCAGATTTTGTCAGGGCGTCACGGACACACAGCGAAAACTCAAGATCTTCACAATTTAACATCACTAAGGCCTTAAGATTAGACTGACCAAATATGATGTTGATCTGGTTAAATCTCTATGAGGAATTTGTTAAAGTACAACATCTGGAAATGGCAAAAACTGCAAAAATTTTGCAGAGAAAACTCAAAATATCTGACTTCCTGTTGGGTTTTCCGATTTTGCACCCAGGGACTTTTTTGTAGGTATTGGGCTGTTACACGTGTCTACCAAATTTCATACCTGTATGTGAAATGTAGCACGAAGGGCGCTTAATTGAAATTTTGTAGGTGGCGCTATCGAGCCATTTTGCCACACCTAAATCTGAAACCCATATCAGATGTAAATTTTCACCACTTCTGATGCATGTGCAAAGTTTCATGAGTTTTCGAGCATGTTTAGGCCCTCAAAAATGCGATTCATTTCAGAGAAGAAGAATAATTGACCGAGCAATTACAATAGGGTCCTCACACCATTGGTGCTCTGGCCCTAAATATTACATGTCAGGGAACATCAATAATTAATGACATTTGTAAAATAAAATTACGCCTTTTTATGTTGTAAACTATTTTATAGAAGGAATAAGACACTCAATCCCTTGCTATATTGTAAATATAGCCATGGTTAAAGTGTTTTTAAAACCCATTAAACACATTAAAATGGTAATGTACTCAGATATAATAAACTGGATTTCATCAGAATGTGACTGAATTGTGGGAAAACTTAATGGATTGACCATTTTCTCCATTTGGAACTTGGCTTGAACTTATCGATGAGACAACCACATTACAAACTAGATTACGAACTACTCAACATGTTTTGGGTAACACTTTACAATAAGGCTTCAATTGTTAACATAAGTTAACTACATTAGTTAACATGAACTAACAATGAAAAATACTTAAAACAAAGCATTTATTTATCATAGTTAATGTTAATCTATATTTACTAATATATTTTTAAGGTCAAAGGTTGTATCTGTTAACATAAATTAATGCACTGTGAACTAACATGAATATGAACATTTGTATTAACTAAAATTATGAAAGGTTAATAAATGCAGTAAAAACATATTGTTAATTGTACCTTATGGTAAAGTGTTACCTTGTTTTGTAGTGTGGTGGCACTCATGGTCATGTGCTCGTTCGCTAACAAACACACACACATAGATGATGTTGCAGACCCCTGATTCAATTGAATCCAGTCTGCTTATGCAGCAGTATGACTCATGAATGTGCCGTTTGTTGTCCAGCAGTCAAAGCATCTCTCTCACACACTTAAACAACAAAAAGAAAAACATTGCCTGCAAAAGCATGTACAATAATATGAATACTTATCATTATTGATCATATATTTTATGTTATTTTTTTAGGATGAGCTGTGTGAGGATGACTACAATCTTGAGGTTACTCAAATCCAAAAGGTACGTTAAAGGAAAAAGCAGACACTGCTGTTTTTCCTGGACAAAATGTGACATTGGAGCTGTTGAGCATTGGCTTGTTTTGCTTGAATTATACATAAGATATTATGTGTTATAATCTGTTGTGTTTGTGACTGTGTGAAGGACTTCAGGATGGAGACGTATGCTGGGCCGGTGTTTGCCAGTCTGCGGCGCTCCCTGGGGATGACAGAGAAGGAATACCAGCAGTCCCTCTCCTCCGAAGGCAGCTACCTGCAATTCATCAGCAATTCCAAGAGCAAGGCAGACTTCTTCCTAACGTGAGTCAGCACAAATGTTTCGCTTGCAGGAGCATATGCACCAGAGAGGAGGAGACACTTTGATAGATGCATTGCCTGTTTTTTTGTACTCTATATCATGCATGCACATTAATTGAACCAGTTGTTTTAGCTTGATTTTAGCTACATTTATGATTGTTGTCTGATTTTTTTATTTATTTTTTTGTTATTTGAAATATCTTATTGAAACACAATCTTAACAAACAGTCTTTCTCCATTCATTTAGATAGGAGCTGTACTTACACTACTGTTTAAAGGTTTGGGGGTCAGTAAGATTTTTTTTTTTTTTAAAGAAATAAATACTTTTATTAAGGAAGGATGAATTAAATTGATCAAATGTGGCAGTAAAGACATTTATAATGTTACAAAAGGTTTATATTTCAAATAAATGCTGTTCTTTTGAGCTTTCTGTTCATCAAAGAATGCTGAGAAAAATGTATCATGGTTTCCACAAATACTGTGTTAAGCAGCTGTTTTAACATTGATAATAATAAGAAATGTTTTTTGAGCAGAAAACCAGCATATTAGAATGATTTCTGAAGGATCATGTGACACCGAAGACTGGAGTAACAGCTGCTGAAAATTCAGCTTTGCCATCAAAGGATTAAATTACATTTTAAAATATATTAGAATAGAAAACAGCTATTTTAAATTGTAATAAAATTTGACAAAATTACAGTTTGCACTGTATTTTTGATAAAATAAATGCAGCTTTGGTGGAACATAAGAGACTTAAAATTAAAAAACTTTCTGACCCCAAACTTTTGAACAGTAGTGTATTTTAGATATGTATCTGTAAGTAAACTTTGTAATATAATAATCAGATATCAAACAAATAATAATATATTTGTTTGATGTCAAACCAAATGTCCTTCAACTCACACTTCTTTCTCCTCTGTTCAGTAATGACAAGCGGTTCTTCTTAAAGACACAGAGTAAAAGAGAAGTGCGATTTCTCTTGTCTAACTTGAGAATCTACATAGAACATTTGGAGAAGTACCCACACTCTCTACTCGTCAAATTTTTGGGTGAGAACCTGGAAGCTGGTAAATTAACTTTAACAAAAGTTACTGGACTAATATTTGATGTATTTCATATGCATTATAAATTTAAATGTGTTATACATGATGAGACAACTTAAAACCCTAAATGCTTATCTTTATTGCATCCATTTAAGAAACTGTCATGCTTTATTCATGGACAGGTGTTCACAGAATCAAAATTGCACATCAGAGGATGGTAATTTCATTTATTTAATATCTTTAATTTCCTGTCAATATTATTAATTATTTTATGCCCTCAAAGGTACATGTTATAAAACTCTATTGGTTTTCTGTGTGCAGAAGTACTTTATTGTGATGCAAAGTGTGTTTTACCCTGATGACAGAATCACGGCAAGGTAAGACTTGCTGCATTCTCTAAATGGAAATGGTGAAGTGTTGGCGCTCTGTCCATTATTAGTCCTGTAAATATTTAATGTTTTTCATCTCTCCATCACATATGTGAGAGTACACCACAGGAACTGTCATTTTGACTTAATGTAATCCACAGCCTTGCACTTATTGGTTATTAAATTGCTTTGACTTTTAGCTGTTGCGCTAATGGTAAGAATAATGATCCATCACTCCCACCTCCTTCTCCAATAATATTACTCTTCTTCCTAGCTTTACATCATCCTTCTCTCTCAATGTTTAAGGTATGATTTAAAGGGCTGTCAGGTGAGCCGGTGGACAGACCCAGCCCCTGAAGGCAGCCAGATCATTGTTGTTTTAAAGGATCTTAATTTTGAAGGACAGTTCATTCAGTTAGGTAAGCTCAGTTCCTTGTTAGCAATGGATATTTACTGTAGACTTCATCTGCACCATTACGTTCGATCTTATAGCTCCTTGTTCATATGACAGATCAGCAGCGTCCTTGGCTACTGCGTCAAGTGGAGATCGACACAGCCTTTCTTCAGACACTCAACGTGTTAGACTACAGCCTCCTGCTGGCCCATCAGCCCCTGCACCAGGATGAACTCAGCCAGACTCTCTCTTTCGCAACACTCATCATGCGTACCAAAAAGTGAGTATACTAAAGTTTAATATACCATGTGTATAGTCATCCATTAACAACCACAGACATTTACAAAGATGTTTTTAAGGAAGGTCTGCTTGTGTATATTGTGCATTTCAAATGATCCCAGTAAATAAGATCTAAATAACCTAAATCTCATTTTTATTGTTACTATTTCAGGGAAGTTAGGGTGTTCACACTTGTCATGCTTGGTTCGATTAAAACGAACCCTGGTGCGATTGCTCTGTTAGTGCGGTTCATTTGAACATGTGTGAACGCTGCCATCCGAACCCTGGTGCGCTTAAACAAGCGGACCGAGACCGCTGGGTCTCAGTCCGCTTCCAAACGAACTCTGGTGCAGTTCGAATGATATATGAACGCAACACGGACCAAAGACATGTAAACGAACCAAAAACAGGAAGATGAGACCCTAAAAAGGACAGAATCCTCACGCATATTGGTTTTTCTCATCATAGTCGCGAGTTTGCCCATCACAGGCATCAGACACGCGTCTCCACGCAGCAGATTGTTTGTGTGTGTGACGGAGGGATTCCCGCCACTGTTTTGACAACTTTACACATTTTATAAGCTCTTCACAAGTTCCCAGCTGGCCAAAATACCATCATATGCAGGCTACGCACACACAACAAGTGCATTTACCTCAGCACACAGCATTGTTTTAGATGTTCGGTAAGTTCCTTCTCAAAATAGGCAATACGCCATAAAATTCAACCAGTCAGGTTGTGAACATATCCCTATGCCTTTAGGTTCGGTATCTTTTGGTTCAGTGATAAAATTGCCAATCTGAATGCTAATTGGACCAGGACTAAATGTTTTTTTTTTCTTTTTGGTCCAGACCAAACAAACCGAACTACAAGTGTGAACGCACTCTTAGACTATGTTCACACTGTCAGTCCAAATCCAATTATTTGTGTATCCGATTGGAATCTGATCTAAAATGATTGACGTCCACATTGTGTATCGCAACTGTTCAGATCCGATTTGTGTGTCCATGCCGCTCTTTCATTTCCAGAATATCTGCATTGGTTTCTATGGCAATGACATTGCGTTGGTAGGCATACGGCAAAAACAACAATATCAACATAGAGGGGTTTGCAATACAGACATTGTCTTATTTACAACATGACAATGTGTAGCCGCCACACTGGACTACTGCGTTATCTGAGGCAGCGACAGAAACGTAGGAGGCTGGTATGTGTGGCTTTATTCCATACTGTCGTCTCCACCAGTTTCAAAACATGTCTCAATTATATTGTCATTTTCTGTTCGTCCGGCACTTTGTAACAGCACAACCTTGTTTCTGCAGTGACTTTCAGAATGTTTCCTATAACAACGTGTGACATTTCCGTTTTACGTGGTGTGAGAAAGTCACATAAACCATGCGAAATCCAATCAGGGCAGACAGACCGAAATGGATTTCCAAAAATGCGATTTGAATAGGATTTCAAACCACACATGAATGAAGCTCAAAACGTATTTGTAAGACGGATTTTTTGCTGTTCACACTTGCACAAAAATCAGATTTGGACTGACAGTCTGAATGTAGCCTTAATTTCATTAATTAAAAAAAAAATTAAAAAAAGGTTCTCATAAAACAGCTAAAGGTGTGACCATGTTTTGAAAAGAGAAGGTTTATGTATAGTGAATGGAAACCTTCTTAAAGGAGATGCCAGTGTTATATTGTTCTATAATGTTTATTTATTTATTTTTTTGCTGTGTCTAATTTCGAAGACTGCGCTTTTTCGGCTGCATACGTCATTGAGGCTGCCTCATTTCAGAAAAGTGTCCATTACATTCCAAAGTAAGAAAGAAATTACAATAATTGATGCCTCATAAGGAATAACAGTAGGTCTTATAATAGTTACTTCTCTGAAATGAGACATCCTCAATGACGTATGCAGCCAACAAATGCAACCTCCGGAGGGCACAGCCTTCATAATGACACAGCTTTTATCGCAACACTGTAATTACTTGAAAAATTATGTTGAATAGAAAACAGTGGAGAGTGAATACTGTGTATATCTATTCACAATTGTAGTATATTTATATTTAGTGAAGCCTCAAGGTTGGTGTAGTTTGGTATTCAAATTCTATTCTTGACACAGACGGTACACAGATGCTTACGATTTGTCACTACTATCCCACATAGTCAACTGAATGAACTGCTCATGCTTTACTGAGGTGCACGCAGACAATAGTGATGAACTTTATATGATTAAGTTCAGAATACTGATGTTTGATTATGCTTCAGTTGTTCTTATGGTTCAAGAAGTTTCTTTCTGCTGCCTCGTATCTCTAGTTCAGTATATAAGGATAACAGGCTTTTCCCTGACTGTGAATGTTCATGTTCACCTCTGTTTCCAGATCCTTCTCTTTCTTCTCCAAACGGCCAATGGCAGGCAGGCATGTAGCCAAATCATATCTAGCTTCAATGTCATTAATGTCTCAAAGAAATAACAAAAACTAAATTACTAAACTAAACTATAATAGCCATGCGTCGTGTCCTTGGTACTATCATTCCATCATTTATTAAACATCTCATATACTGTATATATCCATCTTCTAAACAAATAGTTCACCCAAAAATAATGAGAAGTTTTTCATTTACTCATTCTCATGTCTTTTGAAACATTTATGACTTCTTCTCTTCCATAGAAACCAAAAGGACATATTTATAGCAGAATGTCAAAGCTGCTCTTTTCCATACAATGAAAGTGAACAGTGATCACGGGCTGTCAATCATTTCAATGAATGAATTAAATTTATGTCTGTTCCTCACACAAAGTTATCATATGACTTCAGTATGGTGCTTTTGTAGGAGCTTGACTGTTTTTGGTCCCCATCCACTTTCATTGTATGGAGAAGAACTGCGTGAACAAAGCATCTCTTTTTGTGTTCCACACACACACACACACACACAAAAAAAGAAAGTCACGCGGGTTTGGAATGACATGAGGGTGAGTAAATGATGTAATAATTGTAATTTTGGGGTGAACTATCCCTTTAATAGCATGGAAAATTCAGGTGAAATAATCTGCAACAGCCACATGTTTTGATCAAATGGTTATCATTGAGTTGGATAATGTTCTTTGTTCAATTTTGTGTTCCTCTCCGACTGATTGTTAGGTCAGTGAATGTGACATCCAGTCCTACACATGCTGCATCACCCACTGTTCCCGGGGTGGTGGCAGAGGAAGACTCCACACTCCTCTCCGCAGAATTAAATTGTGCAACAACACAGTTTCACACAACAGAAATGCACAGTGGCAATGGAGGAACGGACAATACAAGTCTTGAGGGAGAGAAAATTGAGCAATCCAGTACGGTGGGAACAGAGTCAGCTGATCTACAAGAGTTCCAGGCCCAGAACCGGAGACTGCTTCCCAACTTCAAGAACCCGCTTCATGTCATTGATGGACCAGAGGAGCGTTACTTCATCGGAATTATTGACATCTTCACTGTTTATGGTTTCAAAAAGAGGCTCGAGCACCTGTGGAAGAGACTGAGACACCCACGGCAAACATTCTCCACAGTCAGTCCTCCAGCTTACTGTCACAGGCTGTGCCAGTGGGTTCAGGACCATACCAAATAAAATAAGACCGCTTATGATGTGCCAGAGGACACACTGTTCACAAAAATGACTCAAACATACTCACCTCATTATGGAAGTACAGTGGAAAAAAGGACCTGAATGTACATTTGAGGGCAAATGTTTTACTCTTTTAAGTTGACTATTTTGAAGTATATGTTTATGAATAGCTTTGTTTAAGACGATGCTAATTAAAGTACTTGTTGAAACACTGTACTTCCTGAAAAATGCAAAAGTTAAAAGTTGTATTCATTTAAAACTGTTACGCAAGTAATGGTGCAATGACCACTGCATTATGCTGAAGATGCATGGGATGAAGATGTGAATAAGAGCAGCAGAGGGTGTAACCTTTGATTTAAGTCTGTTTTTGAAATGTTAAATTATGTAATACTGATTACATATATTGCATTCATTGTTGCCACTTAATATAACCAGCTGCTCTGACAGAAAGGCTTTTGAGAGTAAATTAAACATATCATGACTTACAGCTTATCAACAGCAGCAGGGTCCCTTCTTTTATGCTGTCTTTCATTTTAGCATCTGTTATGTGAAGCTACATAAGTGGGCATTCAAATGTTTTTTTTTTTTTTTTCTGAAATATTTATAATGCAGTATAATAAAAGAATGTTTAAGATCTGTATCTTTTCTTCTTTAATGTTTTAGTTAGATCATTCTCAGTAATTCTCATCATACTTTATGCGATTAAGGTCCATCTTGACCGGATGACTGTTTGGAAATTTTTGTTGTTGTTGTTTTTCTTCTAATTTGTCAGAAATTTTTGTTGTTGTTGTTGTTTTTCTTCTACTTTGTCAGCAAATCATGAAATCATGGATTTATATATTCCTGGAGCTTTTTGAGCATATTTTTGAGGTATTCTGTCAAACAGTAAAATACTGTAGGTAAGATATATGCTTGAACTGCTCATTTTATGGCTTTCCATAAAAGAAACATTACAGAATCATGGCATAAATGCAAATAAATTCACATTTTTGTTGCTCACCTCTTTTATTTTGTATATAAAATGAGCCGTTCAAACATATAGGCTTAGGGTTAGTAGGGGTAAATTCATAGTCTTTAGCCTACTAATAGTTTTATGATGACATATTTTAATTGAATATTGAAGGAATAATACAATTTGTGTGAGGCCTTTAGACCATTTATCTATGTACCTTTTATTAATAAGATTGAGGGAATAAACGTCAAATATTTTGGTCAGTTTGATTAATAGATTTACCAGTAAATAAATAAATAAAATTTAATGCTAACATCCCAAAAGGTTGGCTAATTGGTAAAAGGCCTTTTTTATATATATGGGTCAGATTTAACGTGCACAGACTACAGAATTTTTTTTTTTTAAATCGTTATTTTTCATGAAACCTACTTTTGAAAGAACTGAAACTAGTTACAGCATTAAAAAAAAAAAAAAAAAAAAATACGGTGTTCAAAATAATTAAAGCGACCAGGCTGAGTAGAGGATGACTGATGTAACTGATGGTAAGATCATTAAACTCCAGGTTGCGCTGTCGATTCAGCCTCGTCCTGCACAATCGATCCCGTTGCAGGGACAACCAACAAGCTGATGTTGCTGAAACGCACACAGTGAAAACGCTGACACGATGGATTTCAATGTCAAGAAACTAGCGTCGGATGCAGGTGTCTTCTTCACTCGTGCTGTTCAGGTATAAAATGACCCAGTGCTTTCTATTTACTTTACGGGAGTTGCGTTCAGCCATAAGTGACGTGCGTGAATCCAGTAGGATGGATGAACGCAGCAGCGGGCTCGAGTGAATGAATGGACGAACAGCTTCGCTCTGTTGGCCTTTATAGATTCTTATGCGAGCATTCAGAAAGGTCGCGTTCTGTATATCCTTCTTTATCTGTCATTGTTTAAGCGAACAATCCTTATGTCATTTGTCATTTTACGATGAACCGTATTTTCCTCGCCATTGTAAGCCGATAGACGCAAGCCAAGCTCGTATCCATTATTAATGGCTGTTCATGTGACAGTCACCAGCTGAATTCTCGCTTACAGCGTACTCACTAGAGAACTAATTATTTTTATTTTCAAGATGCTTGTTTAGAGATGCTTATGTAATAGTTTAAAAAATGTTCTCGACAGTAAACAGGCTGGTAATCATCGTCCAAAGTTTAAAGGTACAGTTCACACCAAATTGAAAACATTATAATTTACTCCTGTCTCACACTCATATTGTTCTGAACCTGTATGACACAAAATATGTTCTGTTACTGTTCATGCTAATATTTTTTCCCTATAGAATGAAAGTGATAACTGTTCAATGGGACAGCTCCAAAAATTATAAAAATGCCATTTTATTACACATTAATGACTTAAATTTCAGTCTGTACATCACACAAAGCTGTTTATCACTCCTTTTATGATACTTTGTGTGTTTATTATTATTATTTAAGCAGTGCAACATCACTGTAAAGAAAATTATAAAGGTTTTGGAACAGCATCAGAGAGATCATTTTCATTTTAATAGACCTTCTTGTATGCAGAGCACTTTAGGATGTCTAGCCAGCTGGTGTGTATGTGTGACTGAATGCCCATCTGTTTCCATGATGTGGGTGGTTTGCATTTAGGCATAACAAGTTTCTGTTTCTTTCTAGACTGACCCCTGAAACTGTCTGTGAATTATGACAGATGATATTTTCTGTAAAATATATTAATTATTTCTGAAGGATACATCTTTAATAGGCGTATTATGTCAAAAAAGAAAATTAAAGTCAGCATGAAATCAAAATTGACCCTTTTTACTCTGTTAGCATGCATTACTAGTCTTGTGGTAAACAATTCATCTGTGAAGTTAATCCACACACACATAAAAAAAAAAAATAGTTCATAATCATTAATCAAAATATGAAAATATACACTACCAGTCAAAAGTTTGGAAACATTACTATTTTTAATGTTTTTGAACGAAGTCTCTTATGCTCATTAAGGCTGTATTTATTTCATAATGAATACAGAAAAAACAATAATATTGTGAAATATTATTACAATTTAAAATTATGGTTTTCTATTTTAATATACTTTAAAATATAATTTATTTCTGTGATGCAAAGCTGAATTTTCAGCATCATTACTCCAGTCTTCAGTGTCACATGATCCTTCAGAAATAATTCTAATATGCTGATTTGATACTCAGTTATTATCAATGTTGAAAACAGTTGTGTTGCTTAATATTTTTTTGGAACCTGTGATACTTTTTTCAGGATTCATTGATGAATAAAAGGTTAAAAAGAACAGCATTTATTCAAAATATAAATCTTTTTTAACAATATAAATCTTTACTATCACTTTTTATCAATTTAACACATCCGTGCTGAATAAAAGTATTAATTTCTTTCAAAAAAAAGAAAGAAAAAAAAAAAAACTGACCCCAAACTTTTGAACGGTAGTGTATATTGTTACAAAAGATTTCTATTTTAAATAAATGCTGATATTTTTTAACTTTTTTTATTCATCAAAGAATCCTGAAAAAATATCACAGATTATAAAATAATATTAAGCAGCACAACTGTTTCCAACATTGATAATAAGTCAGCATATTAGAATGATTTCTGAAGGATCATGTGACACTGGAGTAATGATGCTGACAATTCAGCTTTGCATCACAGAAATAAATTATATTTTAAAGTATTACACCCATAATTTGCGCAAAGTGTCATGGGGCATCGGAATAAGGTGGATAAACAGATAAAATTAAAGTCGTCATGAAAAGGATGACATGCACTCAAAGCTGCAGATGTAGTGGGAATCCTTCATGCTGAGTCGCAGCGTGTGAATGTGATTTATATGTATTTTTTCACCTCAGGCCTGAATTTTCAGTCAGCAGGGGGTCTTTCCTGTGCGTGCGTGAAATATCAAACACCAGCAGCACTCTATATATTTTTCACCTCATCAAAGGAAGTCTTTACTGCAGGTCCACCGGGATTCCAGGAACTTCCTGTTAATCATTGAGAGTCAAAGAGCATTTGGTCAGCAACTGATCTTCAACAATAACTGAGGTTTTAGCCTGAACATAATCTGCAAAGGCCCAAAGGCCCATCTGCAAAGGAATTTTCAGTCAGCAGGGGGTCTTTCCTGTGCGTGCGTGAAATATCAAACACCAGCAGCACTCTATATATTTTTCACCTCATCAAAGGAAGTCTTTACTGCAGGTCCACCGGGATTCCAGGAACTTCCTGTTAATCATTGAGAGTCAAAGAGCATTTGGTCAGCAACTGATCTTCAACAATAACTGAGGTTTTAGCCTGAACATAATCTGCAAAGGCCCAAACAAACCTGGGCCATATCACTTGTCTGATCCTCTTCCATTTTATTATAGTTTTTTTTTAAAATCATCTTGTTTATTGTTATGTCTCCCCTGAGAAGACAGAACCGTAGACAAAATAAGAACGCAACACTGTTTTCCATCCAGGGACCAGATGGAGGGGGTGTCCCCTATCAGCCAATCACCTTAAGTGTCCCTGCTTAGCCAGTCACTACTACTGTACCTGTCAGGGATTTATTTGGGAGCAGATCATTATCACTCAAAGCCACAGTTCTCTCATGGAGTTACTGCAGTCAGACCCAGTCCACATGAGCTGTAGATTACTGCTTATACTTTAGGCCTACTCAGAGAGAACAGTATTTATCAATGTATGATCATTTTGGCCACATTTTTACACCTTTTTACCTTCAGTTACTCTTTACTCTTAAGTTGGATGTTTTTGAAAGAAGTCTCTTATGCTCACCAAGGCTGCATTTATTTGATCAGAAATACAGTAAAAAAAATATATATATTGTAAAATATGCCAACTATCATTATATCAATGCTTTTCAGCTTTTGGAATTCAAATCTGGCATGTCCTGTCATTGTCTTTTGTAAGAAAACGTATTTCATTTTGCACTCAGAAGTGGTGTTTGATTTGTAGCATGAATTGCTGCTTGATGTAGACTGTGAAACATTGTCTAAACATGTTCAAGAAACATGTTCAGTCTTTGAAGAGTACAAGAATACTGCTCATTATTTGTTAACAGATTAATATTGCACATCTTGTTTAGCATTCTGAGATAACGTGTTAGAGCGAAATTATGCATATTCTTGTTCCCTATAAAAAGATGCTGATGTGTTTGAAGTGCTGCTCTTACAGACAGTCTGAATTGTTTTGTATGTTCTTCAGTACACAGAGGAGAAGCTTGGCCAGGCAGAAAAGACTGAGCTAGATGCCCATTTGGAAAATCTGATCGCTCGGGCAGACTGCACCAAAAACTGGACCGACAAGATCTTCAGACAGACCGAGGTGCTGCTTCAACCTAACCCAAGTAAGAATCTACATGGGCATTTAATATTTAAGATCTGGGGTCATCTGCCTAAGCCCCTGTATTGCATTTTCTTAAAGAAAATACTCTTATTGGATATTGTTTGAAATGTGTGGCCTTAAAATGTGTTGGAAAATGTCTCCTGTTGTTGACATTTCCCATTAACATGATGAACAGGAACATCTGAATCAATCTACTTTAATGTTGCCATTTGCTTGATTACACCATGTATCTGCAAAAAAATACTTTTATTAGAAAAATTAAATGTCTTCTTAATTCCTGTACAGTCAGCCAGTGAAATATGATGCCTGACAACCATCTTAAAACAACAATGGTGCTCAGGTGTCACTATGTCAAGGTATCACATTATGTGAATGCATTGTCTTTGTACCCTTGATTTATATATTTTTTTCTCTTCTTGCTGCAGTAGTGTCATTAATGATAAGAGTAAGCAAATATTTCACATGGGTGCTGAGATGGACAGCAAACTGGCGTAGCGGTCAAATCTGAGCTGTTAATCGTTACTGTGCTCTTACTTCACTCCAGGTTACTGCAGCTGGACTTCCCCTGTCATAAGTGACTGTAAGGCACTTTGGATAAAACTGTCTGCTAAATTGCTTGATTCCTAACTTTAGCTTAATCACACTACTGCTCAAATGTTTTATATTAATTAATAGTTTTATTCTGCAAGGACACATTTAAATTTGTCAAATGTGACAGTAAAGACTTTTACATTATTATAAAATATTTCAATGTTTAATATTAAGTAAATGCTGTTCTTTTGAACTTCATATTCTTAAAAACATGTCAGTTTCCACAAAGATATTAGGCAGCATGACTGTTTTTAACATTGATAATAGTAAGAAATGTTTCTTGAGCACCAAATCAGCATATTAGAATGATTTCTGAAGAATCGTGTGACAATGAAGACTGGAGTAATGGCTACTGAAAATTCAGATTTGCCATCACAGGAATAAATTATATTTAAAATATATTAAAGTAAGAAAGGGTTCTTATAAATTGCAATAACATTTTACAATATTACTGTTTCACTGATAAATTAAATGGAGTCTTGAGCTCATTCAAAAACATTTAACATCTTAGCCACCCCAAACTTTTGAATGGTAGTGTATATCTCTACACGGGTCAAAAATCTGTTTTTATGTTGGCAGTAAACAACATGAAACATTTTATATTAATACTCCTTCGTTATAATTCCTGGATCATTGATAAGGCCACAGGTTTCAGATTCTTTAGAGCTCATCTTTGACTGTAGTACCTTTCATGAATTTAGGCTTTTTAAAGTTATTGCAAGAGGTTCTGATGGCCTAGTGATTGTGTACTAGTAAGAACACTAACCTGTTCTTTCTAACTCTCTCCATGCTCCAGTTGACCAAACTGGTAAGTTTTGTCTCTACTCCCCATGGCCTGTGCTTTAGGTCACCAGTTTAATTCCTTCCCCCAGTGACCGATGTTTAGTTTTAGACACAACATGTGGAGTTCTCACTATGCCTTTTTCATGGTAGTACTATCCTTTTGTGGAGTTTGTTTAAAAAAGGAGGATGAATCTTGTGGTTTTAGCCAGACACAAGCTCAAGCTTGTTCTTCAGTCTTCTGAATATCTTAACCAGACCTGGAGATCAAATCTGAATAAACTGATTGAATAAAGCATGATATCTTTCTTACTGACATGTATCTCTGTTTAGGTGCCCGTATTGAAGAGTTCTTCTATGAGAAATTAGACAGAAAGATCCCATCCAGAATCACCAATGCAGAGCTGCTGGGACAGTATATGCAGGATGCTGCAAAGGACTTTGGGCCAGGAACTCCATATGGTTCGTACAACTAACCAGAAGAGAATTCGTATAATATATTTAACCCTTTTTCAGGTTGTTTTTTTTTTTTTAAATCATTTTGCCTGTGTTAATGCCAACTGCATTCATTTTGGCACAAGTTTACTATTTCTCCCCCATTTCCTTTCATAAACCTCTTTTACACTAGGTACAAAATAGTTACACTTTGACCTTAAGGACAAAAATGACCCGAAAACTGCAATTTTTAATCACAGGGCCGTTTAACTATAAAATGATGGAGTTTTTTTATTAATAGGCTTTCATTCTGTTGGCAAGGATTCAAAATTAAATTTTTTTTACTAATTCTTTACAAGATGGCACCATTTTCTCAGGTTTGGCCTATGAAGCAAATACTCACTTTTTTTTTTTCCTGTTTTCTGCTTCTGCATATTATAGAGATAATAGGATAAATTCTACAATTATAATTGTTTGTATAATTGTTCCAACAGGAAGTGAGATATTTTGAGTTTTCTCTGCAAAATTTTTGCGGTTTTTGCCATTTCCAGACATTGTACTTTAACGAACTCCTCCTAGAGCTTTTAATCAGATCAACATCATATTTGGTCAGTCTAATCTGAAGGCTAATTGCGATGTTAAATTGTGAAGATCTTGAGTTTTCGCTGAAGGGCGTGTCCGTGACAAAGTTTGATGTTTCGCCATGAAATACGAAGCTGTTGTAACTCAGGCATAAGTGTCCGATCTGCCCTAGATTTCACATGTGTGAAAGGAGTCCTGGCCTGAAGACATCTATATGCCAATATTCAGTTAGTCATAGCGCCACCTGCTGGCAACAGGAAATGGCATGCTTTGCACTGTAACTCACTCCCAGAAACACATTTTTATATGCCATGAAGTACCAAACATGCTAGAAACATGTTAAATCATGCAACACTTGGCTTATTGCTAAAGTATGCAATTAACAGATTTTGTCCTTTAAGGACCTCAGAGTAACTTTTAGCAAAGGTTAAAAAATACCTGCACTTATAGTTACACAGTTGACCCTTCCCTTACCCCTTAACCCTAACCATACCACTTAACCTGTCCCTAAGCTTATCCATATCACATCTTAATAGCAGTAAAAGTGTTTTGCAATACAACATGAACACAATAAGAACATTGTACCTAACAATTGTTTTTGTAAGTACATTGTAAGTAGTTAAAGACACCTAATATAAAGTTTGATGTTAAAAAGTACCTTTTTTTTTTTTTTTTTTTACCTACTAGAAGCAAGTACATATTAATTTTTATTATTATTATTATTCTTTTTAAATTTACTCAATTCCTCTGGAATGCTGTGCCTCATGCATGACCTTGCCTATGATACCATGTGAGTCAGGATCGCTGCTGCCCAAGTTCTCATTTATTCTTTTTCTTGTTTTCCACTGTTTGGCTTCTGACATGACAACAAATGTATATATGATTTGTCTGAATCTTCACCAGTGACTATGCTATATAATATGTTCTACATTTTGTACTTATCTAGCAATGAAAGTTTCCAAATCAAGTCAATGTTTTGCTGCAAACCATGTGGCACTAGATGGCGCACTTGCCCTCTCTAAACAGAGGTTGAGTAAAAGGGTTTTTGGCAAACATTTCCCGTGGATACTTTTAGGTTAGAATTTCCTTATACACTTTCACTATCTTAGGTTCTGTAACTTAATATATAAAAGTTACAGAATATAAGACAGTTAGAACTATAACTATAAACTAGTTGCAGAATATATGTAGTTTTTTTTTCTTTCAATTATTATTACGAAACCATAAAATTTGCTTGTAAAATCATTTAATAATGCTGGTTAAAAAATATTAAAAATATTTAAATTAGAATATTTTTATATCATGTCACACTTCAATACAGGTCATTTATATAAAAAAACGGGATCACTACTAAAATAAATATGAATATAAACAGGAAAAACAACAACAACAACAACAACAACGAGACTGTTTCATTTACACAGAATCAAAACAGCATCAGAGCATCTCTGAGTGGTTCATTGCATGTGTAAGTGGTTTATAAGTGACTAATATTGTGAGTTTAGGACATTCATTAAGCTGGATGGTGATGCCTACATGAGTAACTAGTTGAGATGACTCAAAGATCGTTTTGTCTACATCTGATAACCATATTACACAATGCTCAATTCCCATCTGAATGAGTGATCTGAAAAAGTGTGCAAACCATTTTCTTCGAAGCAGTCAGTAATTTATGAGATCTTCTTGAAAAATAATTTGACAGGAAAATATTGAAAATGGAATTGGAATGCTCAATCATATGTTATGTTTTGTGAATGTATACCAGGCAGTACTTTGATCACTGTTGGAGAGTATCAGAAGAGGTTGGGTGGAGCAGAACGGGAATTTCTACAAACATCAGCCATCAACTTCCTCACTCCTCTGAGGAATTTTTTAGAGGGTGACTGGAAAACAATTTCTGTAAGTGAAATTCATGATCTCCTCTTTAGATGGCTCACTTCCATCTAATATGTTAGCTGATAAAATCTGTTAGTTCACACAATGGTGAGAAGTCTCTGTTAAAGTAGAAACATTAGTGGGCCTCATTCATGAAACATGAGAAGAATGAAATTGTCAACACATTTGTATGTCAATGTTTGCAATAGTTGATAAAACTATACAATAGTTGATAAAAATCTAACATATTAGATGAAAGTGAGCCATCTTATAACTGGCTTATTAGACTATATTCAGATTTGTAACTATATATTCGGGTTTACATTTATATTCAGGCTTATAACTATATTCAGATTTATATTTATATATTCAGATTTGTAACTATATATTCAGACTTAAAGTAACGTGTTAACTGTCACCCCTCGTTGTGAGCATAGATCTGAACTTAAATGGTTGTAAGTAATGAATTCTTTGGAATACAGACCTAAGTTTGGTCTCTTTTTAAAGAAGACACTCAGCAGATTAGTGCAGAAGTGAAAACACTTAAAATGAAAGTGTAACATTAAAGGGTTAGTTCTCCCAAAAATGAAAATTCTGTCATTTATTACTCACCCTCATGGCGTTCCAGACCCATAAAACCTTCGTTAATCTTTGGAACGCAAATTGAGATATTTTTGTTTAAATCCGATGGCTCCGTGAGGCCTACGCAGGGAGCAATGACATTTCCTCTCTCAAGATCCATAAAGGTACTAAAACATATTTAAATCAGTTCATGTGAGTACAGTGGTTCAATATTAATATTATAAAGCGACGAGAATATTTTTGGTGCACCAAAAAAAACAAAATAACGAATTATTTAGTGATGGCCGATTTCAAAACACTGCTTCAGGAAGCTTCGGAGCATAATGAGTCAGTTAATGGATCTTGAGAGAGGAAATGTCATTGCTCCCTATGTAGGCCTCACGGAGCCAACGGATTTAAACAAAAATATCTTAATTTGTGTTCCGAAGATCAACGAAGGTCTTCGGAACAAAAAAAAGGCAATAGAAAACACACCAAGGTCCAGATTTACTAAACGGGGCAAATTAGCGTGAGAGAGCAATTCCACAAATGCGCCGATGGGAGTGGCAAGTTTTGCGCGTGATCTGCTGTTTACGCGCAAATTAAAGAACACGGATGCAGTCAAATCATTTACATAATGACCAACGCAATCTAACAAAAGCTGCGCAAATTAGCGTTGGGATGCAAATAAGCAGAGCTGATGCTCTCATCAGGTGTGGGTCGACACAGGCGCAACTTGTTACATGTAATCTGACAAACACGTACACGTAGGCTATATAATATCGTTTGCCAAGCCATGTTGGCCTATATATATTTTGGGGATGTTTCCTCCGAGGAGCCAAGGGAGGCAGTGACTCCTCAAAAATAAACTGGATGAGAAAATAATCGATATTAAAAAGATAAAACAACGCAAATGTTACAAAATTTGACATTAAAAAGTGTAAAAATCACTCGTTTTTCTAAAGAAACACTGTCAAACAGCGACACCCGCAGGTGAAGTTACAGTGCCTCCCTTCAGCCAAAGAATATGCACTGACAAGAAGCGACACTCAATAGAACGTTCCATTGCAACACCGGCGCCCAGCAGCAGCCCTGCGTTCCCGCCATTGTGGGGTGAAAGCGACTCGGCAGTCCACTAGTTTCTATGGCAATATCAGCTGCTTTGTTAAAAAAAAAAAAGTACATTAAAGCTAAAATCCAACCTGAATGATGACAACACAGAATAAAATACTATCGCTAGTGATCATCAAATCCTTTTAACAGTTTATTTTACAGACTTTTTGTTTAAGTCTTCCACTTTTTTCACAAAACCTTTGCTCTCTAGAAACCCAGTCAGTTTGAGTTAAAATTCTTTGAAGTTCAAGTATTAGCATTATAAACACTGAATTAATACTAACATATGAAATTAAATTAAGGACATGCATCAGAAAAATTAGGAATATTGGACAATAAATATATAACAGAATATAACAGCTTGACAATAAACTGTTTTTGAAGTGTTGTCTTATATTAATGTCTGTTAAAGCAAGACTAAACAAAAAACAAAAAAAAGCAAAAAAAAAAAAAAAAAAACACAGCCACTGTCCAAAAGTGGCAATTATGGGATAACAGACACAGCAATGCATCATGTTATATAACGTCATTATGTTTGTAGTGTGATCCAGCGGATTAAAACGTATTTCAGACCGAGTAATTTACTATTACTATATTACTCCACTAGGTCTGCCTACGTTTTAATCCCCTGGATCACACTACAAACATGATTATCTTAACTTTATTAATTATTAATTTATTAATTTACTATTAATAGTAAATATGTAAAGTTGCATAACATGAAAATACTCAAAAGTAGGCTAACTACATTACCTCAGATGTGTAATGGTTGGATTCCACAACTAATCACATAAAACATATATAGGTTAAGACAATACATTTACTGTAGGTGTCATAAAATTTACTGAATTTGAGAAATTTTCTATTGCATTTCTGATTTGGCTGTGAGATTCGCCGATTTTTGGTGCATAAGATGTGATGGATTCTATTGTCCAGTTGGCATTTTCACCCCAAAATGGCTGCCGTGCTACTGAAGCGCCACCTCGTGGCTTTTACCCAAAAAGCATCAGAGTTGCGCCTCTTTGTTTAAGCTCATAGAAGATGAAGAAGAAACAAAGCAGAGCCCCCAAAGCGATAATTGGATATGATCGGTTCCGATTGGACATGATTGGTTCGTGTGATAAATCCCACCTCTTGTTTTTGTGCACGTTCTCGTCGAATCAGCCTGAATGAAGACACTGATGTTGTTAATGTGAAGACTAATTAAAAAGTAAAAAACTGTCACTTAGATATCACCGCTTTATTTCATGTCAAAATCAAACTCGAAATGGCCTTAAAAAATGATGACTGCAGGGGTTTTTAGTGAGCAATCAGTGTGGTGAAATTAAAGGTACATCTTTGTGTCTGAGTGAGTGACCAGTGTGAAGCTTGGTGACTGCTGAAAATAAATTGACTTAAAAATTTTAATAGTCAATTTATAAATAATATATATTGTTTAAATTGTTAAATTGCCTTTTAGTTATTATTTTGGAATAAATGTAAAAATGCGTAAAAACACTAACTTGATGAAATTTACACTTGGTTTTAATAAGTAGAACATTACATTTAGTGTAAAAATACAAAATAGAATTGTATTTGGTCTTTTTTTATGTAATCTTAACTTAACCAGGAAAACTGTGTAACGGGACATAAATGAGGACGTTGCGGTTAAATGAGGTTAAATTTGGTGTTATCGCTCTCACTCTCTCATACTGGTCACTGGAAGTTCAACATGGCACCTCATGGCAAAGAACTCAATGAGAATCTGAAAAAAAAGAATTGTTGCTCTACATAAAGATGGCATAGGCTATAAGAAGATTGCCAAGACCCTGAAACTGAGCTGCAGCACGGTGGCCAAGACCCTACAGCGGTTTAACAGGACAGGTTCCACTCAGAACAGGCCTCGCCATGTTCAACCAAAGAAGTTGAGTGCACGTGCTCAGCGTCATATCCAGAAGTTGTGTTTGGGAAATAGACGTATGAGTGCTGCCAGCATTGCTGCAGAGGTTGATAGGGTGGGGGGTCAGCCTGTCAGTGCTCAGACCATACGCCGCACACTGCATCAAATTGGTCTGATGTCCCAGAAGGAAGCCTCTTCTAAAGATGATGCACAAGAAAGCCCGCAAACAGTTTGCTGAAGACAAGCAGACTAAGGACATGGATTACTGGAACCATGTCCTGTGGTCTGATGAGACCAAGATAAACTTATTTGGTTCAGATGGTGTCAAGCGTGTGTGGCAGCAACCAGGTGAGGAGTACAAAGACAAGTGTGTCTTGCCTACAGTCAAGCATGGTGGTGGGAGTGTCATGGTCTGGGGTTGCATGAGTGCTGCCGGCACTGGGGAGCTACAGTTCATTGAGGGAACCATGAATGAGCAGAGCACGATCCTCTCCCTTTGGAGACTGGGCCGCAGGGCAGTATTCCAACATGATAACGACCCCAAACACGACCCCAAGACGACCACTGCCTTGCTAAAGCATGCTAAATCTTGCTAAACCCTATTGAGGATGCCCCACAGATGCTCAAACGGAAGGTGGAGGAGCGCAAGGTCTCTAACATCCACCAGCTCCGTGATGTCGTCATGGTGGAGTGGAAGAGGACTCCAGTGGCAACCTGTGAAGCTCTGGTGAACTCCATACCCAAGAGGGTTAAGGCAGTGCTGGAAAATAATGGTGGCCACACAAAATATTGACACTTTGGGCCCAATTTGGACATTTTCACTTTGGGGTGTACTCACTTTTGTGGCCAGCGGTTTAGACATTAATGGCTGTGTGTTGAGTTATTTTGAGGGGACAGCAAATTTACACTTTTAAACAAGCTGTACACTCAGTACATTGTAGCAAAGTGTCATTTCTTCAGTGTTGTCACATGAAAAGATATAATAAAATATTTACAAAAATGTGAGGGGTGTATTCACTTCTGTGATATACTGTGTGTGTGTGTATGTGTGTATATATATATATATATATATATATATAAATATGCCAACATGGCTTGGCAAACGATATGTTCGGATAATTTCTTCCTCTGGCATTCCAAAGAAATTAATACGAGTGGAAAATATTTCCTCCCTTCTACCACGCGCACTCTGTTCCCTGCAGTGTCTCCTCCTAGCAGTAACAATTGCAGCCATGTCGCAAAATGGGTTAAGACATGCTTTTTTGGGCGTTAAATATGGCGCAAATACCAGTAAATGCACAAGCGCAAAAGGAAAAAAAAAACTCCTACAAATGCATATGCAATAAGGTCAGCCACAAAAACAACTCAGTCCATGCCTTTTCAGCACTAATTTTGCACTGTGTGTCTTTAGTAAATCCTGACAGTAGTTTTTAACGTCAAAAGAGGGTTTGTGCTGGCGCAAGCTGTTAGTAAATCTGGCTCCAAGTGTTTTGCCACCGGAACACCTGACAGTTAACAGACTGTGTGTTAAGAAACAATCATGAAAGTGCACTTCCTTTTAAGTTCACTTAAGTGGACTTTTATTTCATTAATATTATCTGCATGAACAGTTTTTTTTGTTTTGTTTTTTTAAATGTACTTTTACGATGTGAAGTACAATGCAGTTAAACACACATTCTTTTTCTCAAAGGTCTGTATGTTTTGTTTTCAGAAAGAGAGAAGACTACTTGAGAACCGGCGCCTTGATTTGGATGTTTGCAAAGCTCGACTCAAGAAAGCAAAGTTAGCAGAGGCCAAGGCTGCTGTAAGGTTTATTTTCACTTATGCTATCATCACATAGCTCACCCTCATGTTTTTTTTCATCTCCCCTGCCCCCCTTTTATCATGGAGTGCTTATGAGCTGTCAATGTAGGAATTAGATCACTCAAGGGACACTTCAGGAAGTCTGCCATGAAAAAGCAAAGATACTCACTGTCTAGCCTGCAGTCCAAATACAGCTCATTATGAGGTTACCAGTGAGTTACAATCCACGTTGCGCAAGCGAATGATGTGGTGTGGCTGGCAAATCAAACACTGAAAGTTTAAAAAAAAAAAAAAATCAAACAGACTGATTCCTATTAATTTGTTAACATACTGGAAGCAGCTTACTTTCATCATTCTGGAAAATGAAAAGGATCTTTATAGAACTAAACTGCCAAACATGATGTGATAAAATATGAGGTTTGGGTAACATATATTGGTTACTGTGTATTTTAAAGCCAAACCATTATTAGTAACACTTTACAATAATGTCTAATTTGTTAACATTAGCTAATGCATTATCCAACATGAACTAACAATGAGCAATATAGTTTTTACAGCATGTATTAATTTTTAAGGTTTATAAAATGCATTCATTTTTTGTTTGTTAGTTCACAGTGCTGCTGACAGATACAGATTTTGATTTCCAAAATGTACACTATTTATTAGTAAATGCAAAAAAAAGGTTAATAATAATTAATAGTAATTGTTTACTATTGTTACTTAATGTAGTTAATGTTCACAAATGAAACCCTATTGTAAAGTGTTATTATTATTACTGTTACTCTAGGTCATTTTATTCATTAGCCCCTGGTCACCACATATTTTTATAAAGTGGCTGTGTAATTAGGGTATCCCTGTGTTAAAAGTGTTACCTCATTGAGAAAGGGTGATTTACATGGTCAAGTTTTTCAGGGACTGGTTGTAAGGTGGAAGATATTCATGAAGAAATTCTTTGATTCAGGCATATGGAAACATCATTATTGGATTATGATTTCACTTATATTTGCTTTTTCATTTCTTTGACTTTCAGTGATTTAAGAAGTGGCTCTCACTGAGTGTAACTTACTCTGAAGGATGAGTCACCTGCTTTGAGTCATGTTTTCATTGATTCCTTTCCTAACTGAGACTGTTTGATAATACACACATTTAGGAAGTGATTTTTGGTAATTTCCCTCTTGATGCATATTAAGTTAAAGTTTTGATGAGGTAATCTAAGGTTAGGACAAGACCAGACCAGACCAGACCTCTATAAATTTATATAGAAATCTCTACCTCTATAAAGGAACCTGGTTGTTTGTTCTTTTTGTGTGAGCAAGAGAATAAAATTTTATATATAAGCAGGGTTTCCCAACCAGATGTCCATGAAACCGGATTAGACTATGAATACCTTTATAAACCTTTATTTTTGTTTTTTTGTACAAGGGAGTAAAATTATGACTCAGTCATCAGGGGTTTTTTTTCCCGACTTTCCAATGGCCAAATATATTAGATTGCGTGCACTGTGTCAGATATTTACCTTTCCATGTATATACTAACACACCTCTCTGTTGTCATTTGCACAGTGTGAGGGAGATGTGAGTATCTTTGTGTGTGTGTGTGTATGTGTGTGTGTGTGTGTTTTCTCAACTGCCTTTCATCCTTGGCTGCCTCATGCAAGCAATTACTTGTACAGGCCTGATAGATAGATAGATAGATAGATAGATCGATCTGTCACCTCTGTGGTGCCATAATTATATATATATATATATATATATATATATATATATATATATATATATATATATATATATATAAAAAAAATTATAGGAATATGTAAAGCAGGGTTTCCCAACCGGTTGTCGATGAAATCCATGATGGAAAGGTCTGTGCGATACAAGAGAGAAAAAAAAACTGTATATATACAGGGCTTGACATTAACACCCACCAGTTTCAGCAGTGGTGTGTAACACAGTCATTCCCACTAGCCACTTTGGTGGGTTGATTTTTATATTTAATTAAATAAATATATGCGCTGCAAGTTTCAGAGTGAAGCACAATGTTTTAATCCTTATGCGGTGTTGAAAACCCTGTTACACCTTTGTTGTTCCCGGTTAATGTAAAAATTGCTTGTAAATCGATCATTATGCTATATTCTTACTATATATTGGATTCAATCTGTTTTCTTTAAATTAGGACAGGTTTTGTATTTCTTTTGGAACTTTAGGTTGATCATAGGCCTCACTGATCTGAGCTTATGAACCTCAGTTTTTGAGTGAAAAAAACATTATTTGTGGACTTGTCATTATTCAACAAAATATGGAGAAAATGCATTGTTTATCACACTACTGTGCTTTAATGTTTAACCAGGAAGGTTGTTTTGAAGTGCTTTTATTTCGTACAAAATGGAACAAAGTCACACTTGTGGTGTTCCTACAAACAAATAGTGTATATATCTCCTCGTTATGCTATATTATCACCAAATAGTAGATTCAATCTTTTTGTCAACTTGTTTTCTTTCAGTTGTTCACTTTGTTAATCAATCGACTGAAGTGACGACACTGAGTCGTGCAGCCCTGTGGCACGGCAACTAACGCAGTACTCGTTCCGTATCTCAGGGAACCAAGGTTACGTTCGTAACCGAGTATGTTCCCTTTCGATACTTCACTCATACTGCGTGTGGGGAATGAATTCAACCACGCCGTGCCATGGGAGGGAACGACTGACCCTATCTTGGGCACCAAGGGGGCCCAGAGGATAAGTAAGAAGGCCGAAGTTGAGCCCTTTATGTTACACTTGCTAAAGAGGGAGCTAGCTCCCTAAGTATGGTATGATGACGGGGCTCATCAGAGGCCGTCATATCATACTGAGAGGACCTGAGCATGTAAGGTCGGTATGTCCAGGTTATAAAATCTGACAAAAGTGGACGGCGAGGACCAGCCGGCCGCCTCACAGATGTCCTTGATAGAGACACCACTAGACCAGGCCCACGAGGAGGCCATACCTCTAGTGGAGTGGGCTTTTACTCCTATGGGGCAATCTAGGCCCATAGACAATAGCATAGAGCAATAGCGTGGACTATCCAATGCGAGAGTCGTTGCTTTGTGACCGGAAGCCCCTTGCTGCGGCTGCCAAAGCAGACAAAGAGCTGGTCAGACTGCCGAAATGGCTGCAACCACTCGATGTAGGTCCTCAACGCCCTAACTGGGCAGAGTAACTCCAACTCTTGCTCGTCCGTCGAGGGAGGTAGCGCTGAGAGGGAAATGACCTGTGGTCTGAATGGGGTCGAGAGCACTTTGGGGACGTAGACATGCCTGGGTTTTAGAATGACCTTCGAGTCGTTAGACCCAAACTCAAGGCACGCAGGGCTCACGGAAAGGCCTGCAGAAGAATAAGCTCTGCCAGCCAGAGCAGAGGTAGTTCCGCAGGGCTTAGTAGGAAGGGCCCGTTTATTCTTCCATCCCACAGCCCACGGCCACGAGAGGACAGAGATGAGCGGCCACAGCCTCGTCCAGGGGTGGCATTTGCTCGTATCCCTTCTCGTGAGAGCCATCCACGGTGGTGAGAGCTGCAGATGTAGTAGTGCGTAGGCGGGCCGAGTAGGGGGCGCGCCACGACTTAGTCAGCTCGTTGTGCACCTCAGGAAAAAATGGTGCAGAGCACTGGCGAGGGGCCTGGCGGCGTCCGGGCAGGAACCACTCGTCCAGTCTGCTGCGTGTCGGCTCTTCAGGGGGAGCCCACTCGAGGTTGAGTTCCTCAACAGCCTTGGAGAGGATGTGGAATAACTCGCGTATATTCCTGCCCTGGCGTCGATGTGCTCCAGAGACGGCAGGTGGGCGGGGTCTTCAGAAGCCGCCAATGCTGTCATCAAGCGGCTCGTCCTCAGAACTGCCAAATGATACGAGGTCGCTCGCTTCAGCTGAGGGACGCTGATCGGGGCGGGAGAATAGGATGGGAGAAGACTCTCTGGGCGGAGAGAGTGAGGCACGCAGGGGCTGAGCCGGCGTGAGCTCACTCGTCTCCGTGCGCTGAGCCCCTCTGTCCCGCTGTTTCTTCCTCGCAGGCTCGTGGGAGGAAGAGAATGGGAGGGCGCGAGGGGCGGGACCACTTTTAATGAAGAAAGCGCTCCGCAAGCACAGAGAGGCGAGACTCATGTTCTCACAATGAGAACATGAAGTCCCGGTGAGCGCCGCCTCTGCGTGGGGCTTGCCCAGGCAGAAAATGCACTCACCGTGTCCATCGTCCAGACGCAGAGGGGCTCTGCATGTGCCACAGTTGTGGCGCGACATTGAACAATGTCGCAGCGCTGTGAAAACGGCATTTAAAGTGCTCTTTTTAAAGTGGTGAAAACCACTGGAATAGGTCTTTTAGAGAGCAGTAATAAACCGCTGAAATATGATCTTTTTAAAGCGTTGAAGCGCTGAGAAACCGGAAGCGTGAAGCAGGCAGCTCGAGAGCGGCGCTTGAGGGCTGGCAGTCTGCGAGGGTGCCGGCGCTGCAGGCGGTCGGTGAGTCTCAGCTGGTCCGCTGCAATGCCTCTTCAACGGCAAGGACAGAGCTCGTTCCAGTAGGCGAGAGAAGGGGTTCAGTCTCGAAGTCCAGCGAAGAGAAGCGCCGTCGTTGCAGAAGGAGAAAGATCTGAAATCCTATGGCGAAGTGCCTGCTTATATAGCCAGTCACCCTGCCCATTTTGGCGGGCTTTGGCGCGCTGCTTCGCCATAGGCTCGCACAGCTCCACCGTGGAAAAAGGAGTTTATCCCACACGCAGTATGACTGAAGTATCGAAAGGGAACAGACTTTTAAAAACGATGCCGTGGCTGCCCACATTCGCTCTGCGTATCCTTGACGACCGTGTAAAATACATATATATATATATATATATATATATACATACATATATATATACATATATATATATACATACATATATATATATATATACATACATATATATATACATATATATATATATATACATATATATATATATACATACATATATATATATACATATATATATATACATACATATATATATACATATATATATATACATATATATGTATGTATATATGTGTGTATATATATGTATGTATGTGTATATATGTGTATATGTATATATATGTGTGTGTGTATATATATATATGTGTATATATAATATAATATAATATAATATAATATAATATAATATAATATTATTATTATTTATTTATTTATTTTCTCCTGCAGCTACCTACATCCGCATGAGGCAACGGTTTACACTTCTAAGCGCATGCTCAGTGTGCATGAATGGTCATGTGAAATGCATTTTTGGTCGTGTAGTGCAGACGGAGATTCAGTATAGCCAGTGTAGACGAGGCATTAGTGTAAACGGGCCTGAGAGATGGCAACCCGTGATGTTCTAACCAGAGCCCTTCAGTCAGATTTGGAATTATGTGAATCCATGTCAACAGTATCAACACCGAAATCAATCTGCAGCAGTCAGGTACAAACTCTTTAAGTTGTTTATGTTAATTATTATTATTATTGTAATATTATGTGCTTTGAGACATGAAGTAGTTTAGCGCCATCTCTTGTGATGCTTTGCAGAGAACAGCTGTGTGTGTGTGCATTCGTGTGTTTTGGAGGAGGCATGGCTTTGGCCAGAGATTTGCAGGGAGGGTGGGATTGTATGCTAGCAGGCTAACGTTAGCATTTCCTAGATCACCTACTGCATCTTTAAGATAAACGGTAATCTAACACAGCCAGCAGCGCAGACTGCTTTTCATCATGGACAGGTCGATTTTAAGTACATGGATAACAAAATAAATGTTATACAACCTATTTTATTTGTGAAATGAAACAAATTCTATATTTCAAAAGATAAGGGGCTTTTGACATTTTTCAGAAAACAGACAGACACTGCCAATCAGGAGGAGATAGAGGGCTCGAGAGGTATGATATGACCCATGACAGACCAGTAAATGAAAAGTGGGTTTATTTATCAATACGTTTTTTTAGACAGATCAAGCATCAAAGATGTGGTCATTGAGTGTCAGCATCCAGAAGGCACTCACTGCTTGCTACCCAATAGTAAATCAGTATGCTAAATAATGACATTTTACTCAAGGCTTAAACCCAAGTTATTAACTTGCAAGCATTCTTCTTAAAACAATTAGTTCAGGCATATTGGTGACTAATAATATATCACCAAACCCTCACCAAAAAATTATTGGTGTGGTTTCAAGAAAAAAAGCAAACACCAAGAAAATGATATATCTAATGTTAAAAAAGCTATTCATGTGACATGCTAAGCATCTCAAATTTGTACACCATTTGTTTACTATATGTTTACACTTTGTAGATCAAATTGTTAGGATAAGGGAAGAGTATGAGACTGCTGAAAGAAAAGGAAAGCCAGAAAAGACAAGGATGACCTAGGTGACCTTGAGACAGGCCCTAAACAATTAAAACTTGCCCATTATCCAATAAACTATTTTAAGTTTCAAATGAGACCATTCAATTCAAAATGGTAGGACAGTTTGTTCATTCAGAGAACATTAAAAAATGCTGTTCACAGTGCCATGATGGCCTCATGGCAAGGCTTTAAAGGGTTAGTTCACCCAAAAATGAAAATAATGTCATTTATTACTCACCCTTATTCCACACCCGTAAGACCTTCATTCATCTTCAAAACACAAATTAAGATATTTTTGATGAAATCCGATGGCTCAGTGAGGCCACTATTGCCCGCAATGTCACAGAACCTCTCAAGATCCAGAAAGTTGCTAAAGACATATTTAAAACAGTTCATGTGAGTACAGTGGTTCTACATTAATATTATAAAGCGACGAGAATACTTTTTGTGTGCCAAAAAAAATGCTTCGAAGCTTTACAAATCTTTTGTCTCGAATCAGTGGTTCGGAGCACCAAAGTCACATGATTTCAGTAAACGAGGCTTCGTTTTTGATGCCAAGATAATTACGCAGCTCTGATGTATGACGAACGGTGCATCTATGATGAGCAGCATATTCTGGTGGTGTGCAGGCTCTTTTCCAAGCAAATCACATGGAAGCCATTTACACACAACGCTGCTACTCACATCAAGTAAACCTCATCCTTTGTTACACATGCAGAGCGGTTCAAGAAGCAGCACATTTTTCAACTTCTCACTTCTAAACCACAAGATGCAGATTGCGGTACATAAACAACTTGGACTATGTGGCCATGAACTTGCTCAGCTTTCAAGAATTCGCTGGTCATGTCAGCTTGCATTTGTTACCGCAATGCTAGAAAACTACAGTGCTGTCTTAATGTGTCTTGAAGAAATAAGACCATCTGGCCTCAGGATAAAGTTGTGCAAAGTTGTGTTTTCTGTGGTCTACATGATGGTAATAGTTGAGTGTCTGTTGTCCATTTCCCAAACGTACGAAACAGCACAAAGCCTGTACAACAGGGCAAAGGCTATTTGTCAGGCAATTTACAGTGATGATCAGTCCATATCTCTTTGACGCAAACAAAAGCCAATAAAACAATTTGTTGTTGAATCAACTTGTGGTGCTGTTGGTGCTGATCTTGAAAGCTCTGCCAATTTGAAGAGTGGATAGGATGATTAGTGAGCTCAGTCAAGGAGATAGTATCTGAAGGGTGTACAGGCCTGTCACCCATCTTCAGTAACCTTGTCACAGGATCTGCTCAATGAAATTGCACTGCACTACAATCCCTAGTGAAAAATAAATACACTTAATTGTATTCAAAATACATTTATTTTATAAGTATACTAAAAATACATTGACATGTCTGTACTAACTGAAAATCCACTGTTGTAAGGGTGGACCTCCTACAGGGGTTCAGGCTGTAGGGTTGCTGAGCGACTAAAGAGACGTTATCAGCAAGATGGCAGAAAACTGTACATTTCTTGTCTATAACCACCCACTGCAACTTATACCAACGACGGAAATAAGCGCAGTTATAATAGCAAAATATGTGGGAGAGCGTTGCTACAGTGTGACAATATTGTATTGCAATAGGGAGCACATTAATGTTAATACTAAATCAAAACTAGTTAGCACATCATTTGTAATAGAAAGGGTTTAATGACAATATCTGATTATGGTTACACTTAAAATAATTACAAAATAGATGTATGAGATGATAAAATCATATACCATTATTCGTACCCAGCATGTATGTCAAAAGTTACCTGAGAGAGTGAAAGAGAAAGAGAGAGAGAGAGAGAGAGAGAGAGAGAGAGAGAGAGAGAGAGAGAGAATGCCCAAGAAAAGCCAAGAATCAAAAACAGAGCAACAGTTACAATCTTCTTTTATCCCTTCCTTGACCATGTGACTGAAACCAAAATATGAGACATTCAAACTGACCAATCAGGACATTAAAACTTCCCCCACTGTACTAAAGGTGTGACCATTTGTAGACCCCCGATGAATATACATTTTGGCCTACAGGCCTTGATCACCTTCAACACCTTTGTGCCTTCCAAATGGCCCTTGTAGCAAGAGAGAGCGGGTTGAAACAGTAAAGCAAATGTCTTTGTTCGTTTTAAAATATCTTTAGATATTTTCAGTCTTACAGATCCCTCCTTGGCACCGTTGGCCACACTCATGGAGTCCAAAGGTGGCACAGTCCACAAAGACATGCTTTCTGTTGTGTGTAGATGTCATCTTCAGACTTCTTGTCCAGACTTGTTGCAATAGCAGTTGGTCAGTCTTTGTTCTCCTTTCAGTCCTGTGAGAGATCTTCATCGAATGGTGTTGCACTGCTCATTGATATGCAAATCATCCATCAAACACTTCACACCTCCACAAGAATCAGGCACTGATGATGGTAGAACTCAGTTGTCCCTCCTTTGAGACAAGACACAGGATTTGAACTTGTGAAGCAGGGATCCTGTGATTTAAAAGAACATATAGCACAACAAATAGCAAAAGCATACATATGGCATTTGTCATTGGTCAGAGGTTTGATATGGTCAGATTAAATTTGTCTCTGGCAATAAGCCCTTAAAACGATGTACTTGATAAAGTGGTCAAGGTGGGAATAAAAGAAGATCTTACAAGCTCTTACACTGTTTCTGGAAACATTGAAATAAATTGCATAATAACAAAACAACAATTGTTGGTTTTAAGCCCCCCTTTATCATGAAGAGTATCAGCAAAATATTCAGTGTAACCAAATACAGAGATTCAATTGAATTAATGTTCAAAACAATCATTGTTACAAGTCAAATGGACAAAATACAAAGAAACAAATAAAATAAGCTTCAGAATTGTTTCAAAGGCATTAATGATATTACAGTTTTTGTGCTTAAGTAAGAAGGAGAAAAACATACATTTTGATATTTAATTTGGTGAGACAAATGATAATTGGTTTAGTGAATCTAAAGAAAAAACAAAATTCACAGTTATAATACAGTCTAAACTTAAAGACTTAAATAATATGCATACATTTTGTGATGCATACGTGAATGTAGATTTGACTTTGGGTGTGAAGATCAAATCTATGTGGCTGCATTTAGCTGTGGCTATGTGTAAATGCAATCATGCTCCAAACAATGGTGAGAAGGTTTTACAATTGTGATGTAAATTTGGTCCTGTTTTTGTAACAGGGAGCCAGCTTGAAGATGTGAGTATGAGGTGTGATCTGGCTCAAAATCTTTCAACACCAATGTTTTTGTTAAGGAGCATGATAAAAAGTGCAAAGTTCAGAGTTACTGAATCCTGCTGTGAGGAAAGCATTTTCATGGTTAATGCAATTGTGAATCACATTGTAGCCACATGGCAATTCTTTGCTCCTGTACATGGTTTTACTCCAGCTATATTGAAAATAGCTAAGTTTTCCACTTAGGAGACAAACAAATTCAACATAGTCACACATGCACCTAGAAATTGCAATACAATTCCAGTACTACACTTATTATTCCAATTAACACAAGATACATGGCCTAGAATGGATAACATCTACAACCTTTAACCTAAGTGTTTCATACAACACTTACAGTAAAGCAATCGTGTGTTTTAAAGAATAAACTCAGCTAGTCTATGTGTACATATAGTATCACAAACAACTTTAATGTGTGTTCTATGAGCACAATGTGTTTAGCACAATTACAAATTTGGAAATACAAACAGGATCATTGCAATTTGGATGTTTAACTATTAAACTTATTGCTATTGGGCTGCTAATCCACTAGCAAGTGAAGTCAGTAGCTGGAGGCCTTGCATGAACAATGCAGTTAACTCACTAAGAGATTTACCTGCAAATGAGCGTTGATCTTTACTCTTAGAATGTGGTTTCCTGTTTTTCTGAAAATAAGGTGGAGGTCTACCCCTATCCAGTGACCAGCATTTTTCCTCTGTATGGCCTATTTTCTGACAGGAACTGCAAAAACCTGCTCTCTTTGCCACAGGGTTGTTTGCTGTGTTCTCCTGGAGTTTGAGGATTTTCATGACTCTCTAATGCTTGCACACCATGCGTTCTGGTACATGACTCTGCGCTATTACGGTGCTGCATCACCTTAAGAACTGAAATGGGCACACTTTCTTGATTAGTGGCCTCTGAACAAAACATTCCAGATTCATTAGAGCAAGTCACCTCATCTAAGAAGTGAACATGCTTTTTAGCCCCATCGCTGTTAAGCATTTTGGGAGACTTTTTAGCATTTAGCTTAGCCATGAGATCTGCAATGGTCTCCTTGTGTGTTTTTTACACTTTTCAGTCAGGTCTAACTGCTCAGCTAGTAAATTATCTAGCTGTGTTTGAAGATCCCGAATCTTTACCTCTGACTTTTGGGCCTCTGCATTTTTAGAATGCACTTCTTTACATTTAGCATCTATACTTGAAAATAGATGTGTGGTCACATCACGCAGCCGCGCACAACTTATGAAGTTTAAAGCCTCAATTATTTCGCCACGTTTTGATTTATTTTGATGTTTGCCAATTATGTCCCACCATTTGAGCATTTCATCATCTGAACATTTAATCCCAATATATTGTTTCTTGAGTTTGCACAAAGTAGGCTCAACTTTTTTGCTCCATAAAGCAAACAATGCGTCACTCTTTTCAGAAATTTTGCCTTCCATCCCTGAGGAGATCTGAATATCATACCATTAAACAATGAAAACAGACTTACCCATTCCTTGTTGAGAACGTCAGCTTTAATCCATTCACAAGATCAACTGTGAAAAAATGTCCTCATTCTGATGACCGATCAAAGTAGATTTCAGAAAACTCACTGCAAGGGATCCCGGGTTTCGGCACCATCTGTAAGGGTGGACCTCCTACAGGGGTTCAGGCTGTAGGGTTGCCGAGCGACTAAAGAAACGTTATCAGCAAGATGGCAGAAAACTGTACATTTCTTGTCTATAACCACCCACTGCAACTTATACCAACGATGGAAATAAGCGCAGTTATAATAGCAAAATATGTGGGAGAGCGTTGCTACAGTGTGACAATATTGTATTGCAATAGGGAGCACATTAATGTTAATACTAAATCAAAACTAGTTAGCACATCATTTGTAATAGAAAGGGTTTAATGACAATATCTGATTATGGTTACACTTAAAATAATTACAAAATAGATGTATGAGATGATAAAATCATATACCATTAATCGTACCCAGCATGTATGTCAAAAGTTACCTGAGAGATAGAGAGAGAGAGTGAAAGAGAAAGAGAGAGAGAGAGAGAGAAAGAATGCCCAAGAAAAGCCAAGAATCAAAAACAGAGCAACAGTTACAATCTTCTTTTATCCCTTCCTTGACCATGTGACTGAAACCAAAATATGAGACATTCAAACTGACCAATCAGGACATTAAAACTTCCTCCACTGTACTAAAGGTGTGACCATTTGTAGACCCCCAATGTATATACATTTTGGCCTACAGGCCTTGATCACCTTCAACACCTTTGTGCCTTCCAAATGGCCCTTGTAGCAAGAGAGAGGGGGTTGAAACAGTAAAGCAAATGTCTTTGTTCGTTTTAAAATATCTTTAGATATTTTCAGTCTTACACTGTAAATGCAATTATTTCATGCTTCCATCAAGCACAAACTTAGTACACTACAAATTAATTTTGCAAAGTAGGATACCTTTTACAAATGCTATTGGGGACCGTTGAAATGTATATTAATCCTTAAAGTACACTGGCTAGGTTCTTCAATCTAGTTTGTTCCATCGCCCCTTAAAAGTGTCTGAAGTATTGTAATAATATGATTTAGCATAGGCCTATAAAGGCTACAGCAGTGGTTCTCAAACATTTTTCCCAATGGGCTGCACTATGGTCCAAGTGCAAGTCTCATGGGCCGCATATCATTTACATATGATGTCACCAATGAAAACCAATCAAGATTTAATGTTATGGTATTAGCAGATAATATTATTATAGTACCTAGATGTTGCAAACATAGAAGAGTCTGTGTTTTCTGGTGGCACATACGCTATTTTATTTCTGTCACACTCAACAAATACTATAAGAAATTCGTTTTTGTTTCACAGTGTGTTGAAATTGATATGACAAAGTCACATGAGCTAAGTGAAACTCTCTTGTTCAGTAAACTCACTTTACTTAATTCCCTGATATACAGTATGTCACAGAAAATGAGAACAGTGTATTACACCAAATAAAAACTAACTTACTGACATTAGCATTACAGTAATCAGATAATAAAACTCAATGAACATACACAAAATATATACAAGCACTTTAAGTAACTATTTAACTCTGGATGTAAATTCTCTTCAACAGCATCATAACAGTCTCCAGACAATGACAGAATGTTATATGGGCCACAAACACCGTAATAAGCAAATGTTACTCAACCCTTTTTACAAACAACATTGAGCACATTGTAATTACAATCTCTGATGATATCAAGCATTCTGTCATGTCGCAATCCCAGTATCTCCGCAGCATTAATTTTAGTAAGGTTTATCAATGTTTTCACTAGTGTTTGTAAGAGTCTTTTTTTTTCAGTAATGCGTATGAATGAATGAATGAATTTCACTAAGGTTTATCAATGTTTTCACTAGTGTTTGTAAGAGTCTTTTTTTTTTCAGTAATGCGTATGAATGAATTTCACTAAGGTTTATCAATGTTTTCACTAGTGTTTGTAAGAGGCTTTTCAGTTATGGATATGAATGAATTTCACTATGGTTGGTTGATGTTTTTTGTTTCACTAGTATGTGTAAGAGGCTTTTCAATAATTATGGCCCCCCCCCCAAACTCTCCTCACCTTACTTTCACAGGCCGTGAAATGGAATTCATCTACAATTCATCTTTTGCTGTACTTTTGCTAAACAACTGAACTCGCTAGAGTGCACACTATTGGGAATCTGTGTTGCAGATTTGGCACATTTCTCAGAAGGAAACCTTATTAGAGTCTAGAAGCTCATTGCAGCTAAAGACATTTGAAATTGAAACATCTGGTTTGTTTATGCTAACAGGTGCTGTAAGGGCAGAATTTCCAATCACAATTTGCAAGTAAAACGATTTACAGTGGGTACGGAAAGTATTCAGACCCCCTTAAATTTTTCACTCTTTGTTATATCGCAGCCATTTGCTAAAATTAAAAGATTAATATACACACAGCACCCCATATTGACAGAAAAACACAGAATTGTTGACATTTTTGCAGATTTATTAAAAAAGAAAAACTGAAATATCACATGGTCCTAAGTATTCAGACCCTTTGCTGTGACACTCATATATTTAACTCAGGTGCTGTCCATTTCTTCTGATCATCCTTGAGATGGTTCTACACCTTCATTTGAGTCCAGCTGTGTTTGATTATACTGATTGGACTTGATTAGTAAAGCCACACACCTGTCTATATAAGACCTTACAGCTCACAGTGCATGTCAGAGCAAATGAGAATCATGAGGTCAAAGGAACTGCCTGAAGAGCTCAGAGACAGAATTGTGGCAAGGCACAGATCTGGCCAAGGTTACAAAAAATTTCTGCTGCACTTAAGGTTCCTAAGAGCACAGTGGCCTCCATAATCCTTAAATGGAAGACGTTTGGGACGACCAGAACCCTTCCTAGAGCTGGCCGTCCGGCCAAACTGAGCTATCGAGGGAGAAGAGCCTTGGTGAGAGAGGTAAAGAAGAACCCAAAGATCACTGCGGCTGAGCTCCAGAGATGCAGTCGGGAGATGGGAGAAAGTTGTAGAAAGTCAACCATCACTGCAGCCCTCCACCAGTCGGGGCTTTATGGCAGAGTGGTCCGACGGAAGCCTCTCCTCAGTGCAAGACACATGAAAGCCTGCATGGAGTTTGCTAAGATGGTGAGAAATAAGATTCTCTGGTCTGATGAGACCAAGATAGAACTTTTTGGCCTTAATTCTAAGCGGTATGTGTAGAGAAAACTAGGCACTGCTCATCACCTGTCCAGTACAGTCCCAACAGTGAAGCATGGTGGTGGCAGCATCATGCTGTGGGGGTGTTTTTCTGCTGCAGGGACAGGACGACTAGTTGCAATCGAGGGAAAGATGAATGCGGCCAAGTACAGGGATATCCTGGACGAAAACCTTCTCCAGAGTGCTCAGGACCTCAGACTGGGCCGAAGGTTTACCTTCCAACAAGACAATGACCCTAAGCACACAGCTAAAATAACAAAGGAGTGGCTTCACAACAACTCCGTGACTGTTCTTGAATGGCCCAGCCAGAGCTCTGACTTAAACTCAATTGAGCATCTCTGGAGAGACCTAAAAATGGCTGTCCACCAACGTTTACCATCTAACCTGACAGAACTGGAGAGGATCTGCAAGGAGGAATGGCAGAGGATCCCCAAATCCAGGTGTGAAAAACTTGTTGCATCTTTCCCAAAAAGACTCATGGCTGTATTAGATCAAAAGGGTGCTTCTACTAAATACTGAGCAAAGGGTCTGAATACTTAGGACCATGTGATATTTCAGTTTTTCTTTTTTAATAAATCTGCAAAAATGTCAACAATTCTGTGTTTTTCTGTCAATATGGGGTGCTGTGTGTACATTAATGAGGAAAAAATAATGAACTTAAATGATTTTAGCAAATGGCTGCAATATAACAAAGAGTGAAAAATTTAAGGGGGTCTGAATACTTTCCGTACCCACTGTATATTTTATTTACGTAGGCTACTATTTATTTTTGTTGAATCCTCTGTTGACCTGTTAACTGCATGAAAAGTAACAACGTAAAAAGTATTTAAATAATTTCAATTCATACGTCACATTTAAATCCGCAGCATAATGTGAGACCGTCAAACCGCCAAATCATTCTTCCAGTTAAACAGGCTTTTTAAGTTTTATTTATTTTTTCATCACTTACATGATTTTATGGTGAAATTTGTTATTTTTCATGTTAATCAGGTCAATTTTGATCAGGAACAATGCACTGTGACTTTAATTCAGTGTATGCGGCGCAGCAAAAACAGACTCGGTGCCGAAATGATCCAATAGACCCTTCTCCAACGATCGTGGCACTGCCGCTTCCTCGATGCGCTTCCGCGCCACCTCTGCGTGCAGTGGGAATAAAGGCTGCTTTCACAGTGCATGCGTAAAGGGAGCATAAGCAGCACATATTTTTTTGGCGCCTGTGTTAACAGATTACAAAGATCACATTTTAACAGTGTTTACCTTGTAAATACAGGTTGGCTTCTTAAAGAAGGCAAATTTTGAATGCTTTCTTATGATAGGCCTACCTAATTTGTGATTGATTTCTGGAGCGTCATTTCCCAAAAATGAAAACTGCTGTCAATGAAAATGCTGAGTGGCTGGTAACTTTGGAAAACCACTTGCCACAAGTGGCTGCCTGGTGAACAAAAAAAGTTAATGTCAAACCCTGTATAAACACACACACACACACACACACACACACACACACACACACACACACACACACACACTAACCCTACCCCTAAACATACCCATCACATTTGTTTTTGTTTTTTTTTTTGTTTTTTTTTTTTAATAAAGACATTTGGTTTACGAGGACACAGGAAACCATAAACCATATTTACGTTGTAATACCCATGTCATTATACACATTTGTGTCCTCATAAACCACATATGCCAGAACACACATACACACACACACAGGCTACATATATATATATATATATATATATATATATATAATGAATGTATGAGAGAGGTCACATTACTTGAAATTTCAGAAGGTACTAAGATATAAAATGTTAGGTCATAGGATTGGGAAAGGTTGGGAACCCCTGTTATAGGAAATTACGTAGTTTAAACACTATTAGTCAGACCAGACGTATTTGTGTTTATTCTTTCTATTAATTGGTATTGGTGAGCATATGCTGTAAATGACTTTTCATAAATGTATCACTCAACAAAGTATGTAAGTAAGGGGGAGCTATGATTGTGCTCAGCATATTGGGAAACTAATAGATGATGATTCAAGCCACAGTTAGTGAGAATCTTGTTTATTATTTACAGGAGCTTATCAAGGCATGTTGAGACCAGAACATTGTGCTCTTCATGATACACAGCAGTGCAACAAAGGAAAACTGCTTTTGTTTTCAGTCTGTCACTATTATTATTTTTTTTTACAATACAAAGTGTGACAAATTACTAAGAACTTGTTAGTTTTTATTTGAAGTAATGTGATGGATACTTGAACACTGAACCACTGAAACAAAATTATGAGTAAAAAACACTGAAAAAAGATTGAGTAACAGTTACAAAATGCAAATAAATGATCATGCTTTATATTTTATTTTAAATTTGAAAAATATGCATCTGCCCTCCTAATTTGTCTGTTTTTGTGTGCGTGTGTGGCAGAGGTTACAGGCTGGTTTGTCATGTGTTTTTTTTATTTTTAACTTTCATTTGAAAATAGTGTTGTCTACTGGGTTAGTTCATGTGGACGCATGATTCTTTGTAAAACTCTGTTTTCCCCCCTCCACCTGTAGGCTGCGCCTGACTTTCAGGAGACTAGGCCACGCAATTATGTTCTGTCCGCCAGTGCATCTGCGGTAAGAAGGCTGCAGACCCTTAGCATTAGAAGTCTTCCCCCACACTCTTTCTTCTTCTTTCTCCCTCTTTCAACATGACCCTTATTTGTATATACGTAATTCCCCACTGATATTTGCACCAAACCTTTTAAATTTAGATTAGCAGGATGTCCTCCAACAGTCTGTTCTTCATGGGGGTGGTATAGCACTGTACTGTTGTTTTGATAAAAAAAAAAAATTGGCTTAAATACAAATTAAGTAATAATAAGTCTCCCTTTTTACACCTAACAACTTTATCTATAGGATCATTATATACCCTTTTGCCATTTACATGAAATCTTAGATGGTTGAAATGTGCAGGTGATAATGAGAAAAAGGCCTCACTGAAACTTTTCCATCGTTCCATCGTCTTACTTTTTCATTCCACACAGTGGGATAGTGAAGTTGGTGATTCATATCTGAGTGACAGAGAAAAGGTTGTATGAACTTGAATCTGAAGTGAAGCCTTAATTTAAACCCACTGTAGAGTAGTGTACTTAGACATGCAATATTTATTGTGTGTCTTTGTCTCATTAGCACAGCTCAGTGATGGTAGCATATCCTTTCAATACTTGTCTGAGATCTTGACCCATTGTTTAAAAACTAGTCCTGCTTTTTACTCTGTCAGTGTTGTGCGTTTACCCCAGTAACATTGTCTTATTTCTCTTCCGTCTTACAGTGTTGTGTCTATGTGCCTTACCCTGTGTGTCTGATTAATGTTTTGGCAACAGCAGATGCAATACATGTGTATTCAGTTGATTACTCCTAGTAAAACATAATAGTGGTTTGTAGTCTATGTGTGTCTTTTTAGATATGTTATATACATTACAGTTCAAAAGTTTGGACACAGCTACTCAGTCTGTACAAATATTCTTAAATGTGGGAAGTCATTAACCTGTTAACTGTCACCCCCTTTTTTGAGCATAGATCTGAACTTTAAATGGTTGTAATTCGTGAATGCTTAGACAAGGCTTGACCCTGTAAATACAAAGAAGGCAAATTTTGAGTGTTTATGCTTTCTAATGATGCCTAATTTGTGATGATTTCTAAAATATGTAATAGGGGAAAAAAGGCAATAAAAGTGTGCTAATTGTCTCTCTACCAGGAGAATGACAGTTAACAGGCTATATACAAGCTATATATATATATATATATATATATATATATATATATATATATATATATATATATATAATATGCGTGCAACTCTCTGGAATGCTCAATTCTGATTGGTCAGTTGTGGTATCTAGCAGTCTCATCCCCATCATCCATGCCAACTCTTTATCAGTCTACTCATCTGGGTAACACAGCTTTCACCATCTTGCGTTTCAGTTATCAATTGATTTTATATATATATATATATATATATATATATATTATACACACACACAGTATATCTTACTGACCCCACTGTGTATGTACATATATATAATGTGTATATATACATAAACACACTCACCAGCCAGTTTATTAGGTACACCTGTTCAACTGCTTATTAACACAAATCAGCCAATCACATGGCAGCAACTCCATGCATTTAGGCATGTAGACATGATCAAGATGATCTGCTGATGTTCAAACTGGGCATCAGAATGGGTAAGAAGGGTGGTTTAAATGACTTTGGATGTGGCATGTTGGTGCCCGACGGGCTGCTCTGAGTATTTCATAAACTGCTGATCTATAGGGATTTTCATGCACAACTATCTCCAGGGTTTACAGAGAATGGTACGAAAAATGAGAAAATATCCGGTGAGTGGCAGTTCTGTGGTTGAAAATGCCTTGTTAATGCCAAAGGTTAGAGGAGAATGGCCAGACTGGTTTGAGCTGATAGAAAGGCAACAGTAACTCAAATAAACTCTTGTCACAACTGAGATATGCAGAAGAGCGTCTCTGAACACACAACACGGTGAACATTGAAGCAGACGGGCTAAAGCAGCAGAAGACCACACCGGGTGCCAGTCCTGTCAGCTAAGAACAGGAAACTGAAGCGACAGTTTGCACAGGCTCACCAACGTTGGACAATAGAAAAATGGAAAAAACATTGGCTGGTCTGATGAGTCTCGATTTCTACTGCGATATTCAGATGGTAGGGTCAGAATTTGGCGTAAACAACATGAAAGCATGGATCCATCCTGCCTTGTATCAACAGTTCTGGCTGGTGGAGGTGCTGTAATGGTGTGAGGGATGTTGTCTTGGCACACTTTAGGGCTCTTTGAGCATCGTTTAAAGCCACAGCCTGCCTGAGTATTGTTGCTGACCATTTCCATCCCTTTATGACTACAGTGGACCCATCTTCTGATGGCTACTTCCAGCAAGATAACGTGCCATGTCACAAAGCTCAAATCATCTCATACTGGTTCTTGAACATGACAATGTGTTCACTATATTCAAATTAAAGATTTAAATGGCCTCCACACTCACCAGATCGCAATAGAGCACCCTTGGGATGTGGTGGAATCATGGATGTGCAACTGACAAATCTGCATCAACTGTGTAATGAGGAATGTTTCCAGCACCTTGTTGAATCTATGCCACAAAGAACTAAGGCAGTTTTGAAAGCAAAAGGGGGTCTAACCCAGTACTAGCAAGGTCTACCTAATAAAGTGGCTGGTGTGTGTGTGTGTGTATATATATATATATTTACAATATATATATATATATTGTTTCAGCAAATATTTAAAAAGCAATTCTTTTTCAAGTATGTCCAAACTTTTGACTGCTCCTGTAATATATCTTGCATTTGGTGCTTTGAAATCATACTGATGTCATGTTATTGCAGAAGTCAAAACAAAAAAAAATTCCCTGCGATGAAAATTTACAGTGGAAAGCAGGAGGGGAAAACCTTGCTTTTATTCTTTCACTTTTATTTAAAAATGTGTCTGATGTGTCTGATTACATTAGAATGTCTCTTCCAATCTCAAGATCATATGAAGCTTAACAGTACAACATTTTTTGATGTTACTTAAATTTAACAAATGAATTTTAGTCGATATTTATCCCCGTGGGTCTGTATATGTAAAGAAAGTGTTTCTGGTATGTTCACTGTTCTTTTCTTGTTGTTATGCTGCATGTTCCAGCTCTGGAGTGAGGAAGTTGATAAAGTGAGTATTCGGCAAGATCTGTCTGATTGTATGTTTTCAGACATGTCTTTGTTCGCTTGAGTTCTCAGGGAGCAATTAAATCACTGTGTATTCATTTCTGTAATAAATGTTCGTATACGTGTATAATGATAGTCTTCTGCTTATATTTACAACTGTACACAAATCTATACATCTGTCAGTCTTTAAGAAGAAAATCAGACTTCCTAACAATCAATACAGATTTCAGCAAATCTTAAAGGGTTAGTTCACCCAAAAATGAAAATTCTGTCATTAATTACTCACTCTCATGTCGTTCTATACCCGTAAGACCTTCGTTCATCTTCAGAACACAAATTAAGATATTTTTAATGAAATCCGATGGTTTAGTGAGGCCTCCATTGCCAGCAAGACAATTAACGCTTTCAAATGCCCAGAAAGCTACTAAAGACATATTTAAAACAGTTCATGTGACTACAGTAGTTTAACCTTAATATTATAAAGTGACAAGAATACTTTTTGTGCACCAAAAAAACTAAATAACGACTTTTCAACAATATCTAGTGATGGCCGATTTCAAAACACTGCTTCATGAAGCTTCAAAGCTTTACGAATCTTTTGTTTCGGATCAGTGGTTCGGAGCACCAAAGTCACGTGATTTCAGTAAACGAGGCTTCATTACGTCATACCTGTTTCGTAGGGGTGTAACGGTACACGTATTTGTACCGAACATTTCACGAGGTAAATTCTAAATGGAAGTGATCATCCCTATGCCCTATGTGATCATCCCTATGTGAGCAGGGCACGCGTGTGCCGTATGTAGCTGTTTGGAATGCACTTGGCAAAGGGAGCGGCATAGTTTCCTCATTATCTTCAGCTGGGATGTTCCCGTGAAGACGCAGCACAGTGTCCGTCAGCAGATGTCGCTGTTTTAACGGCAAAATTTTATATTTTAAAATATGCTATATAATAAATAAAAAAGTAATATATATAAAACTTTTAAAAATATAAATTGTATATTTATTTATGCCGGCGCTGCGTTTTCACGGGAACATCCCAGCTGAAGATAATGCGGAAATTATGCCGCTCCCTTTGCCAAGTGCATTCCAAACGGCTACATACGGCACGCGCGTGCCCTGCTCACATAGGGGTGATCACTTCCATTTGGAATTTGCCCTGTGAAACGTTTGTTACGAATACGCATACCATTACACCCCTACTGTTTCGAAATTTCAATAATTCACGTAACTTTGGCAGTTTGATATGTGATCCGAATCACTGATTTGAAACAAAAGATTCGTAAAGCTTTGAGCCATCGGATTTTATCAAAAATATCTTAATTTGTGTTCCGAAAATGAATGGTCTTACGAAGGTGCTACACATGTATCTTGCTTTGACATCATAATATCTGTCCAGATATATAAGGCAACATGATCATGATTTATAATTATGAGTGGATACATTTGTATTTGTTATACTCAGTGTTGGGGAAAATTACTTTTTAGTTCATTGCAATATTGCGTTACTTAATTTTTATGAAAAGTAACACATTACATTACTTTTGCGTTACTTTTCTCACCTGGACTGGGCTTGCTTGTTTGTTTTTTAATAACAACAAAAAAGTTCAATTTTTGACAAATATTAAGGCCCTTTCACACCAAAAGTTAAACGAATAAGCCTCAGGCTGAATTAAATGCATATTTACGCCTGTACAGTAGAGGGCGCAGCTCAAACAAACCTTTCAGCTGTGCTGCCATTCTGGATTAAAGAAGAATAGGATACTGGAGGAGAAGGAAGTTCAACATTCTTATTTCTAAATCTAATCTGAAGTAATTTTTAGTTACTTACTAGTATGGTTGAATTAGATCATAGAAGGTCAGCAGCAAAGACATTGGTTAATAATTACATGCTTGCGTAAAATTCTGAGATTGCATTTTACTGTTTTTATTCATTTTGTGGAATACTGAATGTTTTCGTGCAAGTGAGATGAGTAAATGCATGTTCACATTTAGTCTAGAACTACAATAACCTTCATGTTTACAAAGCGCACACAACACCTCTGCAATTTATTTCTCTCAATATGAGGACAGGAGAGCCATCAGTCAATAAATGTGAAAAAGTAACTTAGATATTTTGTTGTAAATTGAAAAAGTAATGTTACTTTACCAATTACTTGAAAAAGTAATCTGATTACATAACTCAAGTTACTTGTAATGTGTTACCCCCAACACGGGTTATACTATCTTTAGCCAAAAGAGACCTTTTTGTTACAGCAGCTGCAGAATTCAGACACTTTTTCCCAAGAAATGTTGCTTTCATGTCATCTTTATTGTAAATGGGATTTTACAAATGACATTACATGAAACAGAGAAATTACAGTATTTGTCTGACCATCATACTGTATGATAGATAGATAAAGCTAATTTGCTATAAACAGTTCTGGTGTTTTTCAGTGACTAGTTATACTAGTCACTAGTGTAATTTGTACTAGGTGCATGTTTCATGTTCTTTCTAATTGCATTACAATCACCAACAATTCATGAATGGTGTTAAGTGGGGGAGTGCTGAGTGGTTAGAATACATGGTGAGAGCAGATGTTGAGCCATGTGGGTCATGTGAGGGATGTGGGTTGTGGTTCAGAGGTCTGTTGTGTGCTCATTCTGTTTCCCCTCTGTCTCACCATGATTTCCTGTCCTCTTTCAACTGTCTCTTTCAAAAACTGGCAAAAAATTCATAATAAGATTAAATAATATCAAATCAAAACATTGTGTTGCTGAGTAATTTTTTCCTATAAAACAACAACAAACAACCTTTTTATGTATGTTTGTGTGTGTGTGTGTGTGTGTGTGTGTGTGTGTGTGTGTGTGTGTCTCCACCAGGCAGAGCATGAGCTGCGTGTGGCTCAGACTGAGTTTGACAGGCAGGCAGAGGTGACACGCCTCCTGTTGGAGGGCATCAGCAGCACACATGTGAGTACCTGCAGTCCTAACATTCTAACTGTTCATTTTGGACATTACGCAAACAGAATGCATTGCAGTGGCATCATTTGAAGTTAACACTATTCAAATGTTTGGGGTCTTTTTAAAAAAAAAAAAAAAAAAAAAAACTTATTCAGCATGGATGCATTTAATTGATCGAAAGTGAGAGTGAAGACAAAATGTTACTATAGATTTCAAATAAATGCTGTTCTTTTGAACTTTCTATTCATCAAAGAATACTGAAAAAATGTATTGGAGTTTCCACAAAACTATTAAGAAGCACAGATGTCATGAACATTGATAATAAATGTTTCTTGAGCACCAAATTAGCATTTTAGAATGATTTAATAAAATGTGTTTTAGTTACATTTTAAAATATATTCAAATAGTAAATAGTTATTTTACATTATAATAATATTTCACAATATTACTATATTACCTTGGTGAGCATAAGAGACTTTTTTCAAACACATCTTACCCCAAACATTTAAATGGTAGTGTATGTGTTTTTCAAATAAGGACATAAGAAAAGTCACTATTTCAAATAGATTTTTCTATTGCAGGTGAACCACTTGCGTTGTCTGCATGAATTTGTGGAGGCCCAGGCTGCCTATTACACACAGTGTCACAAGCACATGCAGGACCTTCAGAAAGAGCTGAGCAGGTGAGAACTTCAGTTAATCACTGCAAACTGCAAAAGCTGCCCATAAACAAAAATTTGGTGGTTTACTTTAGTTCACATTAGTCTATTCTTGATATAGACAGATGTGACACAACCAGTTATTAGTAACAAGGGGTTTCTCCCAGACATTCCCTTTATAGCAACAGGATTCTAGTAAAGAAAATCACAAGACTTCTTGAGATCAACTGTTTTTTTTCTCCTTTTTCTTTCCTCTGTTCTCAGCGCAAATGGAGATACGTGAGTAACTTTTTCCATCACGCTGAAAAAGGAAGAGCATTACAGACTAAATTTAAAGGGATAGTTCACCCAGAAACGCGTGACACGCATATGAGCTTCCATATTTACCATATGTGATACACTCTATGTATGTGTGTTTATATGCAAGTAAAAGCCTAAATTAAATCTGTTTAATTTTGAATCTGTGCTTCTAGGTTCCCTAATGCCTTTGCTGTGAACGCCTCCACATCAGGGGTGTCGACAGGCCCTTCTCCCCTTTCCACTGCCACTCTACCTGGGGCTTCTTCACCTAGTCGTCCCCCAAACCCCTCCAATGCCCTTGAGCCCAGCACACTGAAGATTGAGGAGGTGAAGCCTCCCGCCACTGGTACTCGCAAGGCCAAAGTGCTGTATGACTATGATGCTGCAGATACAAGTGAACTTTCCCTTCTCGCTGATGAGGTAGAGCATGATCAAAATCTGTTTTCCCTCCTTAACAGTTAGTAATATTCATTATATCAGTATGAGTGATTTTAGTAAGTTTTGTATGTACTGTAGTGAGAATTAGTGTTTTAATGGAATCTGTGTAGCTATTTTAAATAAATTAAAATATTAATAAAATTTACTCACCCCCATGTCATCCAAGATGTCCTTGTCTTTCTTTCTTCAGTCGAAAAAAAATTACGGTTTTTGATGAAAACATTCCAGGATTTTTCTCCATATAATGGACTTCAATGGACACCAAACGGTTCAAGGTCCAAATGACAGTTTCAGTGCAGCTTCAAAGGGCTTTAAGCGATACCAGACGATGAATAAGGGTCTTATCTAACGAAACGATCTGTCAAAAAAAGCTTATGCTGTATGTCCTACGCCTTCCCTATTCAACTTATGGAACGAACGCAGCGGCAGTTACATTTTTCCGTAAGTTGAATAGGGAAGGCGTAGGACATAAAGCATAAGCTTTTTGGAGAATACAGAAATGCGGTTTTGGCGGAGGCACTTAGAAGGCGAACGTTTGTTTATATAAAGCATATACAGTTGTATTTTTTTCGAAAATGACCAATCGTTTCGCTAGATAAGACCCTTATTCCTCGTCTGGTATCGTTTAAAGCCCTTTGAAGCTGCACTGAAACTGTTATTTGGACCTTGAACCGTTTGGTGTCCATTGAAGTCCATTATATGGAGAAAAATCCTGGAATGTTTTCATCAAAAACCTTAATTTTTTTTTTTCGACTGAAGAAAGAAAGACATGGACATCTTGGATGACATGGGGGTGAGTAAATTATCAGCAAAAGATTATTTAAAAGTGAATTAATCCTTTAAAAATGATCGTGATTTTTAATGGTAAGATACAAAAAATGCTACTGTAAAAACCTTTTAATTGGTTAATAGTAAGTTCCCTTTTGATACGGTTTGCTTGCATTTCGTCAGTTGCTGACACTATGGGGGAAACTCCTTTTCTCCGAAATACTGAAGCCTGATTGAATCAAGTCTGTGCACTTGCACAGACAAATGGCGTTTCAGCCCACCAAAATGGTGGCGCTGCCTCCATATATAAGTCGCACTGAATGCCATATTGTCAGAATCTTTCTCCTTCAGCGCAAAAATCATCTCCTTTCTGACTCCGAAAAAGAAACCTTCCTGTTCACCAGCAGCAGATTAACAGCGCTGACTGCAATCACAGCTAAGAATGGCGCTTCTCCTCTGCAGCTATCCGGCGAGACTGATTTCACTCTAAAAGAGCATATTTTCAGCAGCACTTGTTTCAAAATTCCGTACCATGCTGGAGCCACGCTCATCGAGACAGATTGCTCTCACTGTGAGAGCATTAGGACTCCATCCCTCGTGCTTCGCTGTTCTCGTCCTCTCAGGAGCTTAAGGAGTTAACAGCAGAGTCGCGGGGCTGAGCAGACGGAACTAATGGCCCTTTTCGACTGTGTGGTATGACTCTGCACAGCTCAGGTTGGCTCGGCTCCATGCAGTGGAAAAGCATCAAAAAAGTGAGCTGTACCAAGCTGTTGCATGCAGTGGAAAAGTGCCAAAGCGAGCCGTACTGAGCCGTACCATGCAGTGGAAAGCCAGATCCCGTGTGCATCAACTGCCCCACAGCGAGGGGATTCCCCGGTGCTCTTCTCCTGCAATGACCAGTGCCCTCTTCTGGTGCGAGTGGTTTGGTCCCTTTTCCGAGGAGGAATTTGCCAATGACACGATCCCCCACCCCAGTGTGGTGACCTGCTGCCCATTGTGCTCAAGCCCCTTGTCACCCAAAGCCGTGGGGGGCTGTTCCAGGTATGTCAAAATGGGTCTTCAAAAAACGATCAAATGAGGTTACTTGCTCCATTTCGTTCACGGACATCCCCACCCACCCCCTGTTTCAGGAACTTTGTCCAAACTTTGGTCCGGTTCATGTTCTTTGATCTGAAGTAGAGAGCTTACTAGCGAAGGGCGCCATAGAAATAGTTCTGGTGGCCCTTGACGAGTCAGGGTTTTACAGCCACTACTTCCTCGTTCCACAAAAGGATGGTGACCTCAGGCCCATCCTCAATCTGAGGCATCTGAATCGCACACTGATGAGACGGCCATTCAGTCTGTATGTCTTCCCTCTGGGAACTCTGCTTCCCCAGTTCATCAGACAAATCAGGGAGGACAGATGCTCTGTCCTGCTAGTGGCCCTGCTGTGGTAGAACCAGTCATGGTTCTCTGAGATGGTGCAGCTGCTGTCGGCAGTGCCTTGGCCAATTCCACTCAGGAGGGACCTCCTTTCCCACGCGAAAGGTACGATTTGGCACCCGCCACCCGAGATGTGGAGCCTCTATCTATGGCCTCTCGACAGGAGTCTTTGAGCCTTCCTCAGAGGGTCATGAACACCATTTTAGAGACCAGAATGCCTTCTACTAGGCGATGCCTCTATACCCTTAGGTGGTCTGTCATTTCCGACTGGTGTGCAGTCCAGAAGGTAGATCCCTTATCCTGTAACATTGCGTCAATCTTGTCCTTCCTACAAGAGTGACCTGCAGGCGCTCTCATTGAGCGCATTCTGCCATTATTTTGGGCCAAGCGACTGCAAGATCATTCTCAAGCCAATGCAAGGTTATGTACATAAGGTGCTCTCCACTCCATTCAAAGCACAGGTCATTACTTTCTTTGCTCTCCCCATTTACGAGGATGAGCAGTCTTTATACATAATCTGCCCGGTCCAGGCCCTCAGAGTATATGTTGAGCTCTCTAGCCATTTCTGGCAATCAGAGCAGCTTTTTGTGTGCTTCGGAGGCTGCACTAAGGGGTTGCTGATTACAAAGCAAAGACTATCCCATTGGATAGTGGACACGATTGGGCTGGCTTACGCCTCCTTGGGCTTGCACTGTTATATTGGAGTGTGAGCCCACTCCACCATGGGAATGGCTTCCTCCTGGGCATGGTCTAGCGGAGTGTCCATCTGTGACATCTGTGTGGTGGCCGGCTGGTCTTCGCCACCTACCTTTGCCAAGTTCTATGGTGAAAAAAACATTGATATTCCCAAAATAATATTTTTCGCAGCAAAGTTCGTTTCAACCACAGCTGCCCTTTTTTTAACATAATTTTTACAGATTTTTTTTTTTTTTTTTAAATATTTCAATTGTTCCCTCATGCAAGGCTGCCAAAAGACGCCACCTGTTAATACACGTCTGAATGCTTTTGAAGGACTGTGCCCATTGCAACACAGTCAGTCTACAGCAAAATGTCTTCTTGATTTTTCTTTCTTTCTTTCTCTCTCTTTCTTTTTGTTCTTCTGTAGCTGATTACAGTGTACACTGTGCCTGGCATGGACCCGGACTGGCTTATTGGAGAGCGAGGCAACCAGAAAGGCAAAGTGCCTGTCACATACCTGGAGCTCCTAAGCTAGACACCTCATCCTCTCCACAAATACAAAGTCACACTTAATTATGCATGAACAAATACTCAAGCACTCCTGAACACTGAATTTACCTGGTTTCTTTCTATTTAGTTTTTTTTTTTTGTAATGCCTAGATTTACCTCTAGGTCTGTCTGTTCTGATGTTACTGTGCATAAATATGTATTATTGTTTTTTAGGCCTTAGTTATGTTCTATGTGTATATTGTTTCATTTGAACACTATCCTGCATTTCTTAAAATAACTTATTTTATTTGTGACTGCTAGATTTATATTAAGTCTTTCTTACCCTCCACGTGAAGAAAACAAAATCGAAAAGCTTATGTGTTTGAGCTGGATGTGAGTTTGTGTGTGTGATCATGTTTTGAAGACACTAAACATCTAGGCTTTGCTGCTTTGCGTGTCGTCTCGCTCATCAAGCTTATATGCTTATATGGTGGTCTTGGTTTGATATCAGTGTTTTTGATTTCAAAAGAGGCATATGCGTTTTGTCAATGATTGACAAGATTGTAAAGGTATTAGGTGCGGTTTTGATGTACAGTATGTGGTTTACAATGATTTGTTCATATTCGAAAGATTGAATTTCTTTACCCTCATTAGTACTTATTCACATTCACATCTGCTAAGTCAGCACCTTCCCACCTTCGTCTCTGTGTTCTGTGCTTGTTCCAAAAAGCAATGCATATTGAATGGATACAATTTGAATAGCTAATAAAGAGAGTTTTACTGGGTCTTGATCTAGAAGTTGTCCTCTAATGGGGGTTGTTGTGTCCAATACTTAGTGGTGAGATGCTATAAACAATGTCTGTTTTTTTAATTCTCACTCTGTTAGAGTTTGCCAATAATACAGAGTTTGCACCGGGAGCCTTCATCATGCATGTAACATTACACCACTACTTTACTGACTTTACTTTAAGTTGGCCCCATGCTCCATACAATCCGAGATCTAGTATCTACTTAACCCTGGTCGTAGATTTGCAGTAACAACGGATACATCGTAATCTACTGAAGTCAATAATTTCAAAGTCAGAATTAAACCAAATGTAACAATTTATTAGTCAGGTAAATGTATCATGCCAATTACATAATCAATTCAAAGATAATCGATACAAAACATCAAATGCTCAGAAATAAATAGTAAAAGATGAATACCTGACATCAGAAAGATACATAATGCTGAGTGTCTGAAGGACACACAGCATTAAGGGCTGACCTGGCTACAGAATCGCGCCTTGAGCCTCCTGCAACATCTCTTTATATACTATTGATAGTATTGATCATTGATAGTTTTACATGCACATGGTAGACCCTCGGGTTTTAAATGGCCGTGCTATTAAAATTATTTTCACGTCTGGTGGCCACGATTACCCGTCTGAATGGATAAGTTAACAGCTGTCAGTGTCATGGATGTTTTGCAGCGCGAAATCTGACTGAACGGATATAGACCGGAAAATAAAGATAATTTGCGTTTGTTATTTTATCTACAGTCGTTAGTTTTAGAATTCTGCTGTGAAATAAAGTAGCAGGTAAGATTACATTTATTTGAATGAATTCAAGCGAGCGAGAGTGAGAGAGCGCGCGCGAGAGAGAAGCCTACCTAGTGAAGCTTCAAGATAAAGATCATTTTTAAAGGTTTTTAAACGACACACTCACTTACACATATTTGAGAATCGGAATATCAGATAGTTGATGACATCGTAAGCAAGTTTCGTGAATATTTTAAAGAAAAAAAGGAAAAACAAAATAATAGCGATCCATCTGTCATACAGTGTTATTGTGGCTGTGTTCACCATATGTGACACGCATGACGCGTCGCCATGGAAACAATAAGGGCAAACGTTCTAAAATAACGGTCGCCTTATGGTGGATTCAAAATGGTCAATATTCATATTAATGCATTTTATTCGTATTTCATGTTAATCATTTATGGCTTATGATTTATCAATATTACTTTTGATTTCATATATTTACTCCTATTCCATATATTAATCCTCATCATATTCTCAAGTATTTACTTTCTATTGTACCCTTTATGGTTATTATTCTTTTATATTTAGAGTAGCCTATGTATGCTTGCTATATTCAGTTGTTCTTCAAAGTGTTCCAATGTGACAGGTCACGTTGACACGTTTGTGGTTAGATATTGGACACCTGCCAAGTACTGCAGAAGCGATGTTTTCGGAATTAGTTGCTCATTTGAACTCGATGTACCTTTGTCCATTTCTATTTCTGCTGACATGTGATAATGTAAGATCTGCAAAATTCCCTTAAGGGGGTCAAAACATCCCCTATATCTATTTTCATCTATTTTTTTGACATCGGACCAGTCTATGACATAATGCATAAATCCATTTGACCATTTCTTATTAGACCAAAACATAAGTTTGAGTGGGATGTAAATTTCCCTATGCTTATGGTATAAAATGGACTGAGTCGTTGATAGTTTAGCTTTTCCCTTTGCTTTTCCCTTTGCTTTCCTTTGCTCTTCTGCTTCTTCTCTTCTGTCTCTCAATTCATTCTGCAAATGTCTTAATTTTGTTCCTTCTTTCTGTATATTCTGATCTTCATCTACAAACCCGATTCCAAAAAAGTTGGGACACTGTACAAATTGCGAATAAAAAAGGAATGCAATAATTTACAAATCTCATAAACTTATATTTTATTCACAATAGAATATAGATAACATATCAAATGTTGAAAGTGAGACATTTTGAAATGTCATGCCAAATATTGGCTCATTTTAGATTTCATGAGAGCTACACATTCCAAAAAAGTTGGGACAGGTAGCAATAAGAGGCCGGAAAAGTTAAATGTACATATAAGGAACAGCTGGAGGACCAATTTGCAACTTATTAGGTCAATTGGCAACATGATTGGGTATAAAAAGAGCCTCTCAGAGTGGCAGGGTCTCTCAGAAGTCAAGATGGGCAGAGGTTCACCAATTCCTCCAATGCTGTGGCGAAAAATAGTGGAGCAATTTCAGAAAGGAGTTTCTCAGAGAAAAATTGCAAAGAGTTTGAAGTTATCATCATCTACAGTGCATAATATTATCCAAAGATTCAGAGAATCTGGAACAATCTCTGTGCGTAAGGGTCAAGGCCGGAAAACCATACTGGATGCCCGTGATCTTTGGGCCCTTAGACGGCACTGCATCACATGCAGGAATGCTACTGTAATGGAAATCACAACATGGGCTCAGGAATACTTCCAGAAAACATTGTCGGTGAACACAATCCGCTTAGTTGCTTCCGGTAATGACCGCCGCTGTGTAATTTTATTTCCGGTAAAAACTATGGTGAAGTCCAGAAGCAAGTCGTTCTGTTGTGTGCCTCAGTGTAGCAATTCAAAACAAAAACAACCTTATTTAAGTTTTCATGACTTCCCATCAAATGCACATCAAAGAAAAAAGTGGGTATGTGCAATCAGAAGAGATGAAGGGCCAACGTTTGTAATTCGCAGAGCCAGCACGTTAGTCTGTAGTCAACATTTCACCACTGCAGACTACATTCAGGGAAGTTGTCGTCTGAAGGTTGGTGTAGTTCGTGTAGGTCGTTTTCAGTGGAACAATTTTTATGTACCACCTCAAAAGCAGTCTGCATACGAGAGATCTAGCGCTCGACAAGGAGTAGATGTGCGTGCCCCAAAGACTATGGATGTCCCGACTAGTTTGGAAGTTAGCATCAAGGACCATGACTACGCGGCACACACCCCCTCCCGGTAAGTATCTGAGTTTAAGTGTAGATGCAAAATATTCACACAATAGCGTAAATATTTGGGTACTTCAGGAGTCAGAACCTGCACCTGGAAAACATTGTATAATATTCAGTTATCATTATGAACTTGAAAAATATTATGCGAATTTGTATGCTAATGAAGAATAAGACAATAAAATACTTATTATATTACTTTTTAAATGTATTATATTATATAATACTATTGTGTTTTTGCAACTGTACACATTATATACACTGCTGTACACATTATATATACTGTTGGTTTTTTAGAGCTGCTTTACAACAGATTTAAAGTGTTTGCATTTCTGAATTCACTGTTTATTCTTGTAACGGTGCTTTGAAAAAAAACAGTATTTTATAAAGTGCTACATAATTAAGTTACTTGAGTAGTTTCATGTTTTTGTTTTTTTTTTCTTTTCATTTCTTTATTTAACCTTTAAATTTGTGTGTCATTTTGTAGGTGCACTGGATGAAGCCTTGGAATACATAGCAGAGCTGGAGGCTAGGCTAAAGAGAATTTCACTGGAGACACCAACTACTTTTAGTAGGTTTTGTGTGTCTGATCACACAATCCACTACTACACCAGGTTTCCCTCACAAGAAGTGTTTCAGATCTTCTGGGAGTCTGTTTGTCCATCTCCCACAAACCTTGTGTGCTGGACAAAAGCACAGAGGATGGGTCAAGAAGCTTCCCCAACACCAAGTCCTGCACGGAAAATCCAGCTCATGGATGAGCTCTTCATGTACTGCTGCCGTGTAGCTGGTGGCCTTAGGGAAAGAGTAATTGCTGACATCTTTAGTGTAAGCATGGCCACAGTAAGCAGGACAGTCATCACCTGGGCAAATTATTTGTACTTTGTTTTAGGCTCAGTACCCATTTGGATGTCAAGGAAACAAATCAGCTCTTCCATGCCTGAGAAATTCAGGTTATTCAGTCCAAATGTATGAGTAATCCTGGACTGTACAGAAATTCGCTGTGAGAGTCCCGCATCTCTGACACTCCACTCAGAGATATTCTCCAACTACAAGAGCACCACAACGTTCAAAGGACTGGTTGGAGTGGCTCCATGTGGTGCAGTGACCTTCAACTCTCGTCTGTACACAGGCTCAATCTCTGACAAAAAGATTACAAGGAAGTCTGGCATCTTGGACCTGCTTGAACCTGGAGATGAGGTAATGGCAGACAAAGGGTTTAAAATTGAGGACATGCTTACCAGTGTTGGTGCTAGGCTGGTTATTCCACCTTTCAAGCTTGACCGGCAATTCAGCAAGACAGACTGTGAAAAAACACAAACCATTGCATGACTCATAATTCTGGTGGAAAGAGTGATCCGAAGGGTTAAAGAGAACCACATTTGGGATTCTGCTGTACCACTCAGCTTGTCAGGAACAATTAATCAGATCTGGCATAACTGTTGTTTTATAGTCAATTACCAGGGACCAATGTTTCTTGAGCAGTAAATGATTTCTGATTTGTTACATTGTTTAGTTTGTTGTTGCTGTTATTATTATTACAGTTACCTGTTATTGCTATTTTACCTCACATCTACTTTTGAAGAATGATTTCTTTAGAAAATTTTAATAATTACAATATATCCTCTTCATTTTCCCTCTTTTCTCAGAGGCAAATTTGTTACTTTATAAAACAAAAATTTGCACATAGTTTACTGAAAATAATGAAGACATTTCACACATTTCATTATTGGAAATTTGTACAGTATTGTCAAATTAATCTATGATACACCATTACACCAAATTACTAAGTTCAGTGGGAGTACAATAGCAGTTTACAAATATACAGTTGTAAAACAATTTATAATTACTAACTCTATACATACTGTAGTTACAATGTTAAAGGAATAGTTCACCCAAAAATGAAAATTCTGTCATTAATTCCACATGTTGTATGTAAGTGTGTGTGTGTGCGTTTTGTTTTCTTTCTGCACAAAAAGTATTCTCGTAGCTTCATAAAATTGAACCCAATGATGTCACATAAACTATTTTAACAGTGTCTTTACAATATTTTTTGAACTTGACAGTGTCTCTTGCTGTCTATGGTAGGGTCAGAGATCTCTGGATTTCATCAAAAATATCTTAATTTGTGTTCCAATGAACGGAGGTCTTACGGGTGTGGAACGTCATGAGGGTGAGTAATTAATGACAGAAATTTCATTTTTGGGCAAACTATCCCTATAAAATGCAGCAATGTTTAAACCCTGGAAAGATACATGTCCATATATACATAATAGTAATAAATGTCCAACTTCTCCTTCATGGATGCTATAAAGACATTGTCTTGCCAGATCCTCTGGATGGTTATGTCTGATTGTGTGTCAGTCACAAAGTCACACCAGTGCAGACCGATTACTGCAAGCTGGCCTTGAACCTGCCAATAATAATTGTGTGTTTCTTTGAACTTGGCTTGACCCCTTTGGATTTTAATGAATGAAGCCTGACCTACACTTTCAGCAGAGGTGCTTTTCACTTCCACCAGACCAAATGGGAAGATTTCAGATGGGTCATATATTCTCCCATCTGGACTGGCTCCAAGATGTGGTGCATCTGGGTGAACAACAAAGCTGCAAGGTAAAATGGTAACACTCTTTGTTTCAGAATATTTTTTCAAAATATCTGGCTCAAGTTCAAGTCCACGTTTCATAGCACTTGTCTGCCTTGTGCCTTTTAGTATGTGTGCTGCCAATGACTGGCTAGCAGATTCTCCAACCACATGACAAACTTCCCTGAACCTGCTTGCGGTGACTCTTGGTTGACGTACTTGTGCCCAGGCAGCACATTTTGACTGTAGTCTAGTACCGTGCTCAATCTGACTAGATAAGATGTGGGACACTTGTATGGACTGCAAATGAAAGGACTGGCGGTGAGTGGGAACAAAATTAAGATTCGTACTAAGCTGACTACCAGGCACTGGCAGATTGGGGAAATCTACAGCAGGAAGATCAGCAGCCGGGAGTGGATAGTGGTAGGAAAGAGGACTGCCACAAGGTAAAGGACCAAACTGTGAGTGGACCAACTCCATTTTTGACATCCCTCCTAATATATGAGCCATTAAAGGTTTTGGGTGAATCTGGTTCAGTTTTGCTCCAGAAGCCAGGATGTGTGGATCTGGAAGTGGACCTGTAGAAATTAATGAGTATTAGTCTTAACCTATAAAATATGCAACAACAAGAAATAACTAAATGTTTTGTGTGTCTGTCAGTGTGTATGTATGTGTGTCTGTCTGTCTTCTGTCTGTAATGTATGCATCTATATTTATGTATGTGTGTGTCTGTCTTCTGTCTGTAATGTATGTATCTATATTTATGTATGTGTGTGTCTGTTTTCTGTCTGTATATGAAGAATATAGATAAATATGTATGTATTCATAAAGAGTTGTGTATTACCTGTGTAAGCCCTGTACAGTGTGGATTTTACTCCTGTCTTCCCTCAGAGAACTTGGTTTCTGGACTATAAGTTGACTCACTGCCTCTGGACTGATGCCCTTAGTATAAACAAAAATGAGTTAAGCAAGAATTTTTGCCAATGCAAAAAAGATTGGAAAATATTATACTTACCTGTGTCCTTGGACGATGCCATCTCTGTGGTTCACTTGTGCAAGCCACTGTTGGTGGGACAGACTTTAGATGAAGCTGCACATAGTGGGCTGTTTGATACAACAGAGCTGACAGATGGTTACACAACCCTTTGCCCGCTGCACAACTACATGCATAAGCAGTGACACAAGGCTCCCCATGTGACTCCAAAGACATCTGTAAAAAAGAACACAATATTTACTTTAAAACTTGCTACAGATACACTGCCCTGCACATTTTGTATGTCCATCTCATTTAACGAAAACTGATTCAATTCACAGGATAATTTGGTGAGCACTAGGAACTGAACTACGTTTCAGATAATAGAGTGGTGGGGCCCTATGAGTCACGAAAAAAAAAAAAAACTCCACTGAGCTACACATAAATAACATTGGAAAACTTGCAATTAGTCTGCAACTGCAGAAGCTATGTATATTCCCAGGAAGCAATAGCCGTCATTTCACCTTCTCGGTTAACTATAGACCCGATATAGTCTGGCTATGTGTAACCCACTTTTAGCCAAAATAATCTTTAATTTGGTTACATGTCGTTTTTGCCAAAATAACTTGCGAGATGTATGATATTGCATTATGTAAGCAAAGTCAACAGTGATTACAAGGTGTTTGGTTTCATATCTTTGACATGTTCTATTGCGTAGGCTGTGCGTAGCCATGATTTAGCTAGTAGTCAGACCGGCTATTTGTAGCCCACATATAGTCAATCCTGATTTATTGTAGTTTTTGGACAGGAAGTGCATGAGATGGTTGATATCCCATCATGTTCGCAATGTTAATGATTTCTACAAGATGTAGGTGGCATTTCATGACATGGTCTATGTTGTCATGATTTAGCTCTGAATTGGATAGGCTATGTGCAGTCTGCTTTTGGTCCACCCGGCGAAATCGAGGCAATCTATAGTTTAATTTTTATGGCTTGGCTATAGCCCTGATTCAGACCATGCAATGAGTGTAACCAAAATAGTGTTAAGTAATTTTCAGCCACAAAGTTTGTGGGATTCATGATATACCATCAAATGCAAGTATACATTTGAAACAGCATATTTTTGCTGTCACACAGTCCTACACATTCTACGATATTTTATATATATATATATATATATATATATATATATATATACACACACACACACATATATGACTGTCTTTAATTTTAAGTTAAATAAAAATTTACAATTACAATTCTCAACCGCTAGATGGCAACTGTGGCTCTACTGAGACATGACCACTGGCACCGCGAGACTTGAAAGTTAGCTCTCGATCACTATTGCCAGATCTCGCGATAAACATTTCCGCCATTTTACAACTGCTGGAGACGGAGAGCAAGCAACAGCAAATGTTAAAGCAAATTCTTTCCTGCTTTTGGTCTTGTAAGTATATGCACATGTACAGTATGTTTACTTGTGCCCTAAAACTCTCTAATTATCTAAACACAAGGGGGTAAGCAAGAAACCTGTGCACCCTATTATTATTTGTTACGGAAGCCTCGTATATCTTTTGATCATTATGATATGAAAATATGAGTTTTTGATTTGGCAAAGCAAGTTTATTTTGTATAGCACATTTCAAAACAGTTTTCAAAGTATTTCAAAGTGCTTTACATAAAACATGGAATTTATGGAACCGAAAATGAATCAGGTTGTTTTATAAACCAAAAAACATTGTTAACCTTTTTTATTTAACTTTTTTTTAAAAAAAAATTTTTTAACTTTCATTTTTTTTTTTTATCATTTTGTATTATCTTGAGTTATTTTTCTAAATAAAACCTTTTATATTTAATTTGTTTGGACTGATTGTCATTTATGAGAACCTGTTATATTTAAGTGAAAAGAATCCTTTAGCCATTATTTTGTTGTCTATTACATGTATAGATGTAGTCATTCATTAACTGTATATTTGATGACTAGTCTACTCTTGGGTTATGGTTAGACGTCTATTAGATTTTCACTGACAGCCCAAATTCAGCCTTGTTTTAGCCTAGACCCATATTCACCGTATATTAGACATAAATGTGTAGTCATCTAATAGCCGTCTAATTGAGGAATAGTCTATTCTTGGGTTATGGTTAGACGTCTATTAGATTTTCACTGACAGCCCAAAGTTTGCCTCGTTTTAGCCTAGGTGGCCGGGCTATGTTTTGACGGCTATTAGACGTCTATTAGACATAAAATTGCTTGCTGGGTTACATTAGAACACAAGCATTTAACAAAAAATAAAACTGCAACAGAAGTTACGTTAAGAAAATTTGAACTTGCTATCAGAACAATGATAGCTAATCTGCTGTCAGACGCCAACCGGCAGATTATGTATAACCTCCAGTGCGTGGGGTTCCTCGTTTTTCCTCATTGACCGGTAGCATCTAGCTCTGATTACCACCTTGCTGTCGACTACATTTGACACTGAGCATACATAAACCATGAAAAAAGGTCAACATATCTGTAACATATTTAGAAAAAAACGTATATACTTTATTGTATTCCTCACTTGTAAACTGCTTTGGATAAAAGCGTCTACCAAATGAATAAATGTAAATTAACAGTTGCTAGCGGTCTATGTGCTAGTGACCATAGCTAATTATAAACTTACCCTGATAGCCATGAATAAATTCTTCAACAGAGAATTTATAACCCTTCTTTAGTCTCGATTCCATCGTGGAAAAGTGTTCTGCAACAATTCGGCTTACATGGGACATGTGGTCTTCACCTCAACGGACGGTGCAAAAGAATAGGGATAGGACTCGGGAAGAAATCATGTTCATGGATGCGATTGTTAACGTTATTGTAGTATGAAGCAGAGCAGGACGAGTGTTGTGGGAGCTGAATGAGGCCGCTGGAGCGATTGCGCAACACACGCCTCACGAGCAGCGGAACTTTATTATGCCACAGTCGCCGGCGCCGCTTCCGCTTTTCCGGTCATGAGTATGAGGTAACACAGCTCTGTTTATCATATTAGATACATTTGAGAGTGTTGAAAATTATGTTATAACGTTACTCTGAGCGTTTGCTCGGTGGCTGCTGTGAGACACTTGTTTGAGACACACTGCAGTAAGCTAGATCGATTTTAGAATATCATATTAAAGTCGGCATGAAATCAAAACTGACCCTATTTACTATGTTAGTGCATATTACTAGTCTTGTGGTAAACAATTAGTCCATGCAAGTTAATATACAGAAAAAAAATTGTTTGTCGTGGTAATCTTTAATTAAAATCTGAAAAGTTACTTCGTATTGTATGATGGCGAAAATTCTGAATTACTGTTACTAAAAATAAAGCTGCATCTGATTATGCTATGTTAGCTACTTGACAAAATTGTGTTTTTCTCTGAGGCATGGTAAAGCATGGTACTCGCAAAAAATAAAAAAAATTATATTTAAACAATAAGACTAAACGTGTTGAGCTATATAACAATAATTAGTTTTCTGTCTATAAATATATCAAAACAGTTGTTCCCTTGTCTATTAAAACGTGTATTATATTAAAGCGTCTTTGGTGTTTCCATGGTTTCTACAAAATAAAAATGGAAACCGAGGGTAACGCGGGTATGACGCAATTGACAGGCGACTCCTCACACGTCCCGGAGCCTTGGTTAAAATTGCAATTTACAAATAGTTGGAAACATTTGGGATATTGTAAGTACTCAAGTGAACAAAATATATAACACTGGCCTAGTGGTTTTTGGATATTTTACTGCAAACATATTACATCCTATTTAGCTGAAAAATATTTTTGTATCTGTCTGGTTTTCTGAGAATAAAAGGATTTGGCACTTATTCCTGAGGTACTTGGTGCACTTCCTCTTCCCTCTGACTTTTAAGATCTCAAAACATCAAAGAGATACAAAGACACTAATTAATTGGAATCATAGACAAGGCTTTGGGTATTCACCACTTGGTAGTTGGTATGTGGTACAACAACCTAAATGGTTCAAAATGGCCAGTGGTCCAAATATCTGTCCACTATGGTGGACACCATGCATGAAAGGGTTAACTACTAATTTAATTATTACAAACTGAAAAATTGGTTCTTAGTATTTTGTTTGCCCCCCGTTTGCTTAAATTACAGCAGTAGTCTAACTGCATGATCTCCACAAGTTTGTGTCAGACCTGATGATTACGTTCTCCAGCATGAATTGAGATGATCCAAGATGATCCGCAGAGCATCTTGGACTTGAAAAATCTGGCTGACAGTCACATGATCAATGTCACATTTGGTTATTAGTGACCTATCTTCATTTTTGTCTTTTCCCCCTAAAAGTTCTAAAGAACTGTATGTAGTATTAAAGGTGTAAGTGAGAAACTGAAATAAAGATAAACTGAGATGATAGCTTTAACACAGTCACAGATTATAAGTGATGGCAAACAATTATATGCAAAGGTTACAAAAATAAACCCTAATAAACTGTAAAAAAAATAAACTGCTCAAACACCATCCTCTCGCCTCCTTGTGTAATGGAAGCCCATGTTGTCATTCGTTCAAATATTTGTACAGATAGCGTAACTGGTGTTCATTTCCCCACTAATTCATTTGGCGGATGTAATGCTAAGATAAGCTTCCTCCATCCTTTCTGTTGACAATTTCCTAGTTGTCAGTTTGTTACAGTGTTCCACAATATCATGCCTTAAGCAAGTTGACACTATAGCATTTTTTCCAGTGCCATAATTAACAATACCAAATACAGTGATAAGAATAAGTTTGTTAAACCTTAATAAGCAGATCAGAATCAACTCGCAAGAATGTGCACAAAGTTTTATCTAACTAAATCATGAACACATAGCTAGACTAAACACACACAAACATACAAATCACACATACATAGGAAATAAGAGAGTGGAAATAAAATTAAACCGTAGCATAACAGGGCAATGAAGCGAAAAGAGTCATCAAACGAGCTGGAAGAGCCATCAGTTTCTCACTTTGTTAACAAAGGGGTTCAAAACTTAATATTAAATTTCCGTTTAGTGTTCAAATGTACAATACTTGCAAATGCCTTAGCTATTGAGGAGCGTCCAGATCTGCAGGCTCAGGAGAAATTACTGATGGTCAGTCTGATGGTGCTGATATCTTATGTGTCGAGTGAAGAAATGACGACGAACTTACGCTGTTAATTTGACCCTGTTGTCGAGGAAGTTGTGCATGGCTTGGAGTGAATGAGGTCTGTCCGTGCGGCCGGCTGGCTGCAAAAGTAGAATCAGCAAGAACAAATGCAGGAAACCCGAAGAGACTAGCGCAATCTGCGTGGAGGCTTTTTAACCTATACAGCAGTCGCACTTTTGAGTTTTGGCTTGACCAATGTGAAAGGTGCACTTTCCAAGTGGGAAATGTTACTTTGTTTGAAAGTGGACTCAATTGCATGAGGGAAGTAAGCTAGTAGTTTGTGTCCATTTATATTCTGATAACTATAACAAACATACAGTGCATTCTATGAGATGGTGATGTCCACCAAAGTGTCATTAAACAATGAGTAATTTGATATGAAACACCACCTACATTATCTAACAGTTTATTTAAATAGAGCGCTTAAAAAAGTGACGTGACGTGTAGGTAAGTATGGTCTCCCATACTCGGAATTTGTGCTCACCCATCCAAGTGCACACACATAGCAGTGAGTATTGACACACACTGTGAACACACACCCGGAGCAGTGGGCAGCCTTTTTTGCACCTAAAACTTGAGTGCACCTCAGTTGTGGGTAATGAGAGTGGAAGAGAAAACTTATTCACTCCCCCACCTACATTTCCTGACGGTTCTGAGACTTGAACCCGCGACCTTATGGTTACAAGTCCGACTCTCTAACAATTAGGAGTAGCTGTACACACAACTGTAGCCAGGCAACAGACAAGAGACCAATCCTGAGTGGCGACATCACTTCACGGATTCTACCAGCATGCTTCGGGTCGTGAATGGTTTGTAATTGTGCCGTGCCATACCAGGCTCAAGTTGAAACACAATTGGAACCGTTCCTTACCATTTTAGGAACCGTTCAGCCCAACGGTGGAAAAGCGGCTGCTGTGGAACATTCCAGGTGGCCATGGGAAAACACGAAACATGCCTCTCTCTCTCTCTCTCTCTCTCTCTCTCTCTCTCTATATATATATACACATACAGTTAATTCTGTGTATATATTGACAGTAGTGCTTTCTTACATGTCCTTTCAGGAACACCATTCTTGTTCAGTGCAAAGACTTCCACATTGTGTAGAGTTTTCTGGAGCCCTTTTGCCTTGGGTTCTTATCTCACTTCTTTCAGGATTGTTTTAAGATCCTGTGAAACCTTTTAGGATGGAGGTATGGTTCATAATAACTAATCTCGCTGGATTTATTAGTAAACAGGCTGTGTTTTTAAACGGCAGGGTAGCTGTGTGACTCACACTTCGAACTTCTTAATTCACTCCATTTAGCTTTTGGAGAAGTTGTAACACAGAGGTTCACTTGTTTTATCTAGCCTGCCCTGTCAATGATCACTCGGTCACTTCAATCCATTTTTTGAAAATTAGAACCAGGTATTTTCAGAAAAATGAAAGCCAAAGGAAAGTTGTCCTGAACAAAAATAAACATGAACAATGCCTGAAGATCTAAGATAATGGAAGAAGGCCAAAATGTGTCACCAGGAAACATGGGGAAACAGGGAGAGGTCAGATAACAATTAGTACAATAAATGGAGAAAGCCAAAAAATTTTTACAGGAATATCTTCACCCTAATCATTTTTATGTTGATACAAGACTGCTTGGAAAAACAAGGATAGGAAAATGGATGCATCATACAATAGTAACAATTACTTAATTGCATGATGTGCCAATGAATTAATATAAGTCATGTTAGTCGTGCCTTGGTTAGATTCTCAATGGCCACGGTCACACTGCATTTTGGGGATTTACAACCTCATTCTCGAAATATCCTGTTCACACAGCAAATTACAGCAGCGTCTCGAACACTGTCTGTATGAACGTGCAACGAGAGTCAAGCTCGTATTCTCTTACTAGTAACCATAACGACAGTGACCAACGTAATATTAAAGATGGCGACATCGATAAAACTGAAAAGTCTTGTCACAATTTGGAGAAGAAACAAAACTAACAGGAGCCACTCCGGTGGAGAACAGTGACTGGATCTAACAGTTGTCCAGTCCGGTTCCATTCATACAGCGTGAATATTCCAAGAATGTGGTCACCTAACCCCCATTCACCGCAGCAAATGGCTGCCCTCTGCCCTGGGTGTGTGTTCATGGTTTGCATTCTGTGTGTGTTCACTACTCACTGCTCCTAATGTGTGTGCACTAACTTAAAGAAAATAAATGCTTTAACATAAGTTGAAGAAGTCATTCAAATAATTTAATATTTAGAAAGATAAATGTTAATTAATAACTCAAAAGATATGTATTGAAGCGGCAGTGGATTCCAGAATCCACCCCTTCACTTCCGACTATGGGTTACCATACTTGGCCTTCATGTCACATCACTTAATTAATCGCAAATTAATAGCACATCAAATTTGGCTGAGAAATTAAAAGATCATTTAAAGTCATTATTGTGTTAAATGAGAAAATCATCAAATAAACATTACAAAAAGTAGCTTTAGATTGAAATATTTTATTTGATTCAACATAGAATTTATTACACATAAACTTTTAGTTTGTTTTAGTTTGTTGAAACTTTTAGGTACAACCTTTTTTTTTTAGAAGCTGCATCTGATTTGGTATTTAGATACAATATATTTACATACTGATGTTGAGAACGTGATTCAACATATGTTTTTAAGTTGAGGTGGCAAATATTCTTGTTATCTCATTAAGTAAACTTACAAACTAGTTGAGACCGTTAAACTTAACATGTTATGTTGAATGAAAAAATTCAGCCAATTTAAGATGTGCCAACTTAAATAATTACATTGAAACAACTTAACTGCAAAATCCTCTGCAAAATTATGGGAGTCCATAATTATTTATGTTTTGTTGTCAAAGTGCAGTACATAATTTGGGTGTTCAAAAAGTCTTTCCAACATCAAACATCACTGTTCTTCACCTTGTATCATTAATAAATGTGAAACCATTCTCAAACGGGGGTATTGTCATGTGATTTTTACAGTTGCCCTTTAAATAATTTTGAAGTTAGAACACCAGTGGGGTTATCATAAAGTTAAGACATTTGTAGGATTTTTTGTCTAGTTAGGATGCCTCTGTAATACCCGATTCCTATCCGTAGTTAAAGGAACACTCCACTTTTTTTGAAAATAGGCTCATTTTCCAACTCCCCTAGAGTTAAACAGTTGAGTTTTACCGTTTTCAAATCCATTCAGCCGATCTCCGGGTCTGGCGGTACCACTTTTAGCATAGCTTAGCATAGTTCATTGACTCTGATTAGACCGTTAGCATCTCGCTCAAAAATGACCAAAGAGTTTCGATATTTTTCCTGTTTAAAACTTGACTTCTGTAGTTACATCGTGTACTAAGTCCGACGGAAAATGAAAAGTTGCGATTTTCTAAGCCGATATGGCTAGGAACTATACTCTCATTCCGGCGTAATAATCAAGGAACTTTGCTGGGCGTACCATGGCTGCAGCAGGCGCAATAATATTACGAAGCGCCTGTGACCCCCTGCTTGCACAGGGAGCGTGCCTTGCAACCATGGAGACATTTGTGAGAGACGCTGCGTAATATCATTGCGCCTGAGCGAGATGCTAACGGTCTAATCAGATTCAATGAACTATGCTAAGCTATGCTAAAAGTGGTACCGCCAGACCTGGAGATCAGCTGAATGGTTTCGAAAACGGTAAAACTCAACTGTTTAATTCTAGGGGAGTTGGAAAATGAGCCTATTTTCAAAAAAAGTGGAGTGTTCCTTTAAGATAAGATTATGCACTTTAGAAATGTCATTCTGTAATAGCATTTGTCCTAAATGAGGTCCTAACTGAAATTGACATGGTTACCAAAGAGATAAGATAGGAGAAAGTTACAATATTTCTGTAATACGCCCCCTGATTCATTCAAATACTTTGATTCTTTGATGAATTAAACACAGTGTTGCTCAGAGACGCAGCGATTCTGCTGTTTGTTCTATTTTCTTTGACGGAGCAAAAACAGAATGTCTATGAAAGTTACTTGGTAACTTGTTGTGTATTGAACTGTTGTATTAAATCAATGTCACATTTAGTGATCATGCATATGTTCGGAAAAATATCACTTGCTTGTGTGTTAACTCATATATCATAGACTTAAGTTATAAATATAAAAAACAGGAACTCATTAAATTAATTTTTTTTTACTCATTTTCAAGACATTTCTGTTCTTCTATAGTGTGATGGCACTGAGAGCGATCAAAACCTTTCAGATCACATAATTATTAGAAAAATTTCTGTTTTTCCCTTTAGATAATGAAGATAAAGAGAATGAAATTATACATTTATGTTGCTTATTGTCTTTCATATTCGTAGTAGACTATATGTACACAGACTGTATTGCTTCTTAGGCTACGATTGCATGCTTAAATAAGCCTATACACACCACGCATATACACACACTTCCGTTCTAGTTTAAGATCGGTAAGATTTTTTAAATGTTTTTAAAAGAAGTCTCTTCTGCTCAACAAGGCTGCATTTATTTGATCCAAATACAGCAAAAACAGTAATAGGCCTATTGTGAAATATTTTTACATTTTAAAATAACTGTTTTCTATATGCTAAGCCTAGCCTATATCTATGCGTTTTCAGGATTCTTTGATGAATAGAAAGTTCAAAAGAACAGCATTCGTCTGAAATAGAAAACTTTTGTAACATTATAGGCTACCGTTCAAAATTAAAGAATACTTTTATTTAGCATGGATGCATTAAATTGATCAAGTTACAGCAGACATTTATAATGTTACAAAAGCTATGCTGTTCTTTTGAACTTTCTATTCATCAAGAATCCTGAAAAAAAAAAAATTGTTTTCAAAATTAATAAGAAATATTTCTTGAGCAGCAAATCATATTAGAATGATTTCTGAAGAATCATGTGACACTGAAGACTGCAATGATGCTGAAAATATAACTTTAATCATAATTGATATTTTAAAATATACTCAAATAGAAAACAGTTAGACCTAATGTAAAATATTTTTACATTTTAAAATATTACTGTTTTTGCTGTATTCTTGATCAAATAAATGCAGCCATGGTGAGCAGAAGAGATCTTACCGATCTTAAACTAGAACGGAAGTGTGTGTATATGCATGGTGTATACTTGTCACGATCCCGGTGCTGTATTTGTTTTGTATGGACTTTTAAGTTGAAGTGTTTTTATGTTCCTTTTGTCTCTGTGTTCTTTCCTGTGTCCTGTGTCCTGTGGCTATGTTTGTAGTTTTCCCCATTGATTAGTCTTTCCCAGGTGGGTCTTGTTAACTTGTTATCTTGTTTAGCTTGTTTGACCCTGTGTATTTATACCTCTGTGTTTCCTGTGATCTTTGTCAGGTCTTGTCTTACATGGATTTAAGTCTGATGCTTCTCATTCGGTTCTCTGGTCTCTGTTGTGGTTATGTTTGTTTATTTTTATTATTAAACTATTTTGCATGTGGATCCAGTTCTCCCTTTGTTTCTTTCGAGATGTAATTATCGAAATCAAAACAGTTCATGAACTATAAATCCACAAGAAAACTCGCGAAAACTTCAGTCAAAGCAGTTCGTGCACATCAACCGGAACTTATCTGAGAGATCAGCCTCCTGACCTTGAAGTGTCAAATTTCTCGGTTTCTGAATGGACGGATGGCTTGATTGACATGTCCCCGCAAACGCTGAGTTCTGGGCATGATTTATATACCATCGACATGTCCTCAGAAAATGTTAGCACGCTTTGATCGATGGTTTGGAGATCGCGTGTTTCTAGGTTCAAGAGAGCATTTCCTGTTTTGCACATACGCGACAAAACAGTTGATTATTTATGAACGAAAGCTCACAAAAATGTGAAAATGGTCTCGTTTGAAAGAAAATATCCTAAGCTAAAAGATGATAGAGTTTGTAGCTGTTTGTGGCTGACTGAAGCAGCCCTTATCAAAAGTGCGGGGGTCGATTTCTGTCTTTTCAAAACTGCGGGGGTCCTGACCCCCCTGTCCCCCCTGTCAACGGCGCTTCTGACTCTGCAGAGAGTTGGCGACTTCTGCGCACTGCGCGCCTCAGCATGCGCTGACCCTGCTCTGTGATTTTACGTGGCCTACCACTTCGTGGCTGAGTTCCCAATAGCTTCTACTTTGTTATGATACCACTAACAGTTGAACGTGGAATATTTAGTAGTGAGGAAATTTCAGGAATGGACTTATTGCACAGGTGGCAACCTATCACGTTACCACGCTTGAATACACTGAGCTCCTGAGAGCGACCCATTCTTTCACAAATGTTTGTAGAAGCAGTCTGCATGCCTAGGTGCTTGATATTATACACCTGTGGCCATGGAAGTGATTGGAATGCCTGAATTCAATGATTTGGAGGGGTGTCCCAATACTTTTGGCAATATAGTGTATGTATATTTTATGTTGTTGTGTATGACAGTGATTTTATAAGTACTGAACTGATGCTTTGAAACAAATTTACAAACAAATATTTATTTGAATTTCAATACAAAACCACATAATTATGAGTAAACCACACAAAAATACATTGCATTCTGAAATGGAGATGTATACAATTGGTACATAGAGGTCATTGTAATAAACAGGAAGGGTTCCAACTTAGAAAAGTTTAAAAATTAACAGATCTGATTTTTAAAATCAAATGACAACAAAAAGTCTCTTCATGAATAAGTTCATAAATGCACATTCAAAAAGTTTTAACATAAAACATGCAAATTGTTTCTCTAGCTACCAACATTTTAGTGCAATTTAGCTGGTACAACGACACTTAATTATTCACTACTGCTTCTTTTGCGGATAGTACATACATGTGTAGTCATGTTATTTAATAACAATTTCAGCATTATGGTTCAGAGTAAACCTCTCAAACTAGAAAATTAATTAAAGTGGTTATACATTCTCATATATATGCGAACCTAAATATAAGGTCATTAAAAATTAAGCACACCTTAATGCTAACAAACCTCAAATGCGCATTAATGGCATCGGCTAGTAAAACCTAGTAAAAGCCAAAGCTAGAGGTAAGTGACATCCAAGTGACTGTTTCTTACCCAGTTGACAAACTTGCAACTCTTCTTGTTAATTTTCACCCTGAGAGTAGTCTCAGATTCCAGCATGATAACTCGATTCAAAGTGATTGACTGCAGCCAAAAATTTCTACAAAACATAGACTCTTTACCACTTATAACCTCTCTCTCTATTTCATAGTTGCTATGCTTCTGTGAGACATTGACCTCTAAAGTCAAAAGCTCTGAATTAGGATCACACTGATTATAGACTACACGGTAAGAGATCCTTAGATTGATCAAGTAGAGACCCTTTGTGAAGACGTGGAGGATTGTTTGGTTTTCCAGCTTAAAATTTTGGGAGTCAATGCCATCATCCATAGTGCCCCACTTGATGGGCTGTTCTTCTGAACAATCACCAAACTGGTTTCTAGCTGATTAAGAGAGAAAACATAAGTCAAACCAAGACTTTACAAAACACACATCTACATTGTAATTTATGGAAGCTTGTTTCCACCAATAAATAAAAAATAAACAAGGTAATTTCGACTTTTTATCTCACAATTCTGAGTTTTTTTCTACAATTGCGAGTTTACATCTCGTAAACTCACAACTGCAAGAAATAAAGTCAGAATTGCAAGTTATAATGTCAGAATTGTGAGATATAATCTCACAACTGCGAGAAATAAAGTCAGAATTCTGACTCCCCCCCCCCCCCAATTCTGACTTTTTCTCACAATTGCGAGATATAAGCTCGCAATTCTGACTTCTTTTCTCAGAATTTTGAGAAATAAACTTGCAATTGCGAGTTATAAAGTCCAATTCTGAGGAAAAATACTGACTTTTTTCAGAATTGTGAGTTTATATATCTCACAGTTTTAACTAAAACTCGCAGTTGCGTGTTATAAAATTTGACTTTTTTTTTCTCAGAATTGCATGATATACAGTAAACACTTTATATCACAATTCTGACTTTATATCACAATTCTGACTTTATAACTCGAAATTGCGAGTTTATATCACGCAATTCTGAGAAAAAAAGTCAAATTTGCAAGATGTAAACTAGCAAATGCAAGAAAAAAAAGTCAGAATTGTGAGATAAAAAGTTGCAATTATACCTTTTTTATTTTTATTCAGTGGCGGAAACAAGCTTCCATAGTAATTTAACCTTAGGTCGTAAAAATGTTTCTACAGTATTTCTGAAGACATACAGACTTAATAGGCCTAATGCTCATACTAATTACACAGTATTTGTCTGAAGTGTTTATTAAGTGGACAGTGTTGAAGAAAGGCAATAGGCTGTACAAGATTGCAAATGCATAAATCAAGTGGCATTACTTGATAGTATAATCAAATAATTTACCACTGATTAAACATACCTTCAAGATGTACAGAGTGTCTCATTGGTGGTCCTTCAGTATCCAAAGCCTCTGAATGGGCACCGGAAAATGCATCCTGAGGAAAAACAGGAGAACATCTGGCCTACATGAGTTAGCCTACAGAGATTTTTTTTCAAAACGTCTACCCTTTTTATTACACCTGAATGATAGAGGCTGTTAACAATGAATTAATAATGCGTTTATAATCAAAATCGAGTAATTTGGTCTTGTATGTTAGCTTACCTTAGTAGTTTGTTGTTGAAACTGTAGCCACAGCAAAGTCGCGAGGAATGTTGCGAGCAGCGCCGCAGTGGCCAAGCGCAGTCGTGTCTCCTGACGCTTCATGGTTTGACAATGTCGGATCAAAATCTGCATCATCTGTCCCTGCTCCACATCAAACTCAAACGTCTCAACTCGAGCCATGTCCACGGATAATGCAACCACGTTACTCCGTCAGTAGCCCTCTTATATATAGTTACGCTCTTCAGATTACGTGCCTACGTTCGGCACAGTCCGCCCTCTCTCCCGTCGGGAGACAACACACACTTACTCATCGCACGTCTGCAGTCAGACTCTGTTGGGAGATGCATCTGAAGTTAGTCAACGTCGCAATGACCTAGAGCAGGGATTCCCAAAGTGTGGTACGCGAGAGGAAAAATGTAATGGCGGTCTGTTTTTTTAAGTGGGATTTTTCCCATACAATAAAAAAACATGAACAGTAAACATTTCCTTTGTAATAGCTTTAATTTTAAATAAAAAACTATAATTTATTAGTTTTTGATAGAAACGTAGAAGAAGACAGCTACTGTCTTCTTCTACGCACTGCTCTTCTTTTATGCACTGCAGGCTAGGCTATATGCGTGCCAACTCGTTTCATTCATTCCATATATATTATAAATATGCTTAACTGGCTGAAATCAGGGAAACTGTCAAGTGGGACGTCTTATGATAAAGTTGTTAGTCACGAAGGAAGAGAGGGACCAAGAGAGAGTGAGGATTTGGAGGCAAAAAAGACGGAGAGAATAGAGAAGGAAAATGAGCGGGAGTCAGAAGATGCGGGAGGGAAGGAGATGGCAAAAAAAGAAGTGATGAGGGTGAAAATAACCGTGCTTTCTGTTACTGAGCCTGTGTCTGTCGCTCGTCCTCTTAAAAGTGGAAGCTTGTGCGTAGCTTTGTTGCATTATATTGAAACTTTGTTGATGTTGTTATTGTCGTGCGTGTTCTGGTTATTTGCGCATGATTAAACATGAGTCTTTATATGGCGATAAAACAAAGCTTTGTTGCGTTTTTTTTTTTTTTTTAAGTGGGGATTGGGGGTGCGCCAGCCCGGTTGGGACATAGAAGGGGGTGCGCAGGAAAAAAAGTTTGGGAACCGCTGACCTAGAGGAAACTGTTTTTCACAGTTACAGAGGATGATTCTCTGTCGTTTTTATTAACTATCTTCCAGCTATTTCTTACGTAGGGCTAACAGACGTTTCGGTCACTTGTTGTATGGGGGAAAAAAAAAAAAAACATTTATACACTTCAACAGACGTGAAATGTTTACAAACATATTTAACACGTAGGCCTAACCTTAAACAAATGTCCATATAACTTTTTTTTTTCTTCTTGTTAAAGGGTTAGTTCACCCAAAAATGAAAATGATGTCATTTATTACTCATCCTCATGTCTTTCCACACCTGTATTGTTCATCTTCGGAAAACAAATTAAGATATTTTTGATGAAATCTGATGGCTCAGTGAGGCCTCTGTTGCCAGAAAGATAATTGAAACTTTCAGTGCCCAGAAAGGTACTAAAACATATTTAAAACAGTTCATGTGAGTACAGTGGTTCAACCTTAATATTATAAAGCGACAAGAATACGTTTTGTGCGCCAAAAAACAAAATAATGACTTTTTAACAATATCTAGTGATGGCCGATTTCAAAACAATGCTTCAAAGCTTTAGTGGCCAAGTATGGTGACCCATACTCGGAATTTGTGCTCTGCATTTAACCCATCCAAGTGCACACACACAGCAGTGGACACATACACACCCTGAGCAGTGGGCAGCCAATGCTGTGGCGGCCAGGGAGCAGTTGGGGGTATGGTGCCTTGCTCAAGGGTCTCACCTCAGTCATGGTATTGAGGGCGGAGAGAACACTGGACATTCACACCCCTCACCGACAATCCCTGCCGGTCCTGAGATTCAAACCCATGACCTTTGGGTTACAAGTCCGACTCTCTATCCATTAGGCCACGACTCCCCCCAGATTTACGAATCTTTTGTTTCGAATCAGTGGTTCGGAGCACCAAAGTCATATGATTTCAGTAAATGAGGCTTTATGTCATGTCATAAGTGTTTCGAAATTTCAATTGTTTGATACGTGATCCAAACCACTGATTCGAAATTTGTAAAGCTTTGAAGCTTCATGAAGCAGTGTTTTGAAATTGGCCATCAATAGATATTGTTGAAAAGTCATTATTTTGTTTTTTTGGCGCACAAAAAGTATTCTCGTCGCTTCATAACATTAAGGTTGAACCACTGTAGTCACATGAACTGTTTTAAATATGTCTTTAGTACCTTTCTGGGCATCTGAAAGTGTTGATTATCTTGCTGGCAATAGAGGCCTCACTGAGCCATCAGATTTTATCAAAAATATCTTAATTTGTGTTTTAGGTCTTACGAGTGTAGAACGACATGAGGGTGAGTAATAAATTACATAATTTTCATTTTTGGGTGAACTAACCCTTTAATGCTTAGGAATTTAATGCATTTTACTTGCCCAAACTGGTTACACGTTATTTTATTTTAAAGGGTTAGTTTACCCCAAAATGAAAATTATGTAATTTATTACTCACCGTCATGTCGTTCCACACCGTAAGACTTTCGTTCTTCTTCTGAAGACAAATTAAGATATTTTTGATGACAGAATGCTGTCAGATTTCTTTCCATAGACTGCCTTTGAAACTACTACTTTGATGCTTCAAAAACTTCATAAAGAGATCGGAAAACTAATCCATATGAATCGAATGGTTTAGTCCAAATTTTTTGAAGAGAGTCACTTTATATGATGAACAGATTTAATTTAGGCTTTTACTCCCATATAAACATTGATCAGTGATCATATGCAGAAGCTCAACCAAACCTGCTACACGCGCGAGAACAAACCTCTTCCAGAAGCTCAAACATGCTGCGTAACAAATGAGATTCATTCTTGTGTGTTATGCAGCACGTTTGAGCTTCTGGAAGAGGTTTGTTCTTGCGCGTGTAGCAGGTTTGGTTGAGCTCCTGCATATGTTTGCTGATCAATTTTGACTCATATTGATATTGACGCTATGCTAAGCAAACATACTAGCTATCCCTGTTGCCAAAAGCATGAGTTTTATTACTAATTTAAAAAAAAAAAGTCCACGTAAAATAATTTGAATGTTTTTTAAGAAGGGCAAAAGCAAAGAAGGGTAAGTGAGAGGTCCGATCAAAGAAATGAGGGATTAAAACTGTATGAATAGAAAAGTGGGGTACTGGTTAACATGTTAAATAAAATGCTCTTTTTTCATTCTACCAAAAATGTGCCTGGAGCCCACTGTTGCTATAGTAACGAACTACACTTTTTACATGCGTCTGATTGACAGATAAATCATGCACTGTTATTTCACTGTTGTTGATAATGTTGAGGTTATTTCAGTTTGATAACTGCGTCCTTTCAGGAGCATTTCAGGAGCTGCCAAAATTACAATTTAAAATCAGTATATGAGCATAGCTCACATTCACTAAAATATTGAAACGTTAGCGATACTGATTCAAAACGCGAGCGCCAGTGATTAAGGGTGCTTTCACATTAGCACTTTTGGTGCGCACCCGGGTTCGATTGACGTCAGAGTTCGGTACGTTTGGATGATGTGAACACTGTCTTCTGAACTCGGGAGCGCACCTGCGAACCGTACCCAAGTCTGCTTAAAAAGGGTGGTCTGGGGTGCGGTTCAAGTGAACTCTGGTACGGTTCGCTTCTGATATGAACGCAAACATACCAAATTGCTGAAGTGAATCGCTATTAATGCTGTATTATTTGATAAAAATGTATGTTTGTGTGTGTGTTTTGCTTACTTTCCCGATGAGCGTGACTGACGTGCTGCAAGCAGAGAGCTGTAGTGTAGCCTATCTCATTTCTGCTCGCCTTCAGCGTTCTAGATTCGCGGCAGACACTTTGCAGATTTCTGCAGTAGTATTGTACAGTTTGTGTGTGGGCTCCACACAGGGCTGTTGAAAAGTTGCATCCATTTAAAAAAAAAAAAAACTAAAAATAGCCTACTACTGTGATTTTATGATCCTGTTCACACTGCTGTTACACAATAAAAGTACAAGAAATTAGACAGAATGCTTAAATGTAGGCTATAATATGAATCAGTTGCGCTCATAAATGGCTGTTGAGATAGTATCCTCATTTATTTCAAACGAGTGGAGGCTTGGATCCGGAAATGGAATTGGCAATTTAATGAGGGATTAGTAATAAACTATTCGATAAAGATGCTGACAGAGGGAAACTAAACAATGTTATCTGCTTGGCTGCACAAATTTGATTGTCCTTGCATACTGACTGTCCCCAGTGTGACTCATTGGTGCAGACAGGGTTTGTCCAGTGGAAATATCAGCATTCTTGCCGTTCTTTCATGTAGATGGCCGGATAGACGCTTGATGATGCTTCAAGGGGGTTGTACTCTGCACGTGAAGAATGCCAAGCCATTTTAGAATTGAATGCCCTAGTCAGAATTTAGTTTTGACTAGTCAAAATTCCAATTCCAGATATCTATTCTGAAATATTGACTCGTCGGAATTGGAATTAACATATTATTATGACTAGTCATTAAATGCATTTAAGATTTCAAATTTCCAATAACTGTGGAACATGTAACAAAAACACCTGTATTTCATGTATTAAACTTTGTACATTAACACTACATTGAAGGTCGAAATGGCCGGTGTGCCCTTCTGTGCTTCCGCTACGCAATTGTGCCGTTGTGACTTAATGTGCTGCTGAGTAACGTCACTGTTCCCACGAATTGCTCAGTAAATGAGGCTTTGTTACATCATAAGTGTTTCGAAATTTCAATAGTTTGATACGTGATCCGAACCACTGATTCGAGATTTGTAAAGCTTTGAAGCTTCATGAAGCAGTGTTTTGAAATCGGCCATCAATAGATATTGTTGAAAAGTCATTATTTAGTTTTTTGGCGCAAAAAAAGTATTTTCGTCACTTTGTAATATTAAGGTTGAACCACTGTAGTCACATGAACTGTTTTAAATATGTCTTTAGTACATTTCTGGGCATCTGAAAGTGTTGATTATCTTGCTGGCAATAGAGGCCTCACTAAACCATCGGATTTTATCAAAAATATCTTAATTTGTGTTTTAGGTCTTACGAGTGTAGAACGACATGAGGGTGAGTAATAAATTACATAATTTTCATTTTTGGGTGAACTAACCCTTTAGTGCTTAGGAATTTAATGCATTTTACTTGCCTAAACTGCTTACACGTTATTGTAACGAAGCGAGACTCAGGCGGGGATCCATTTGCAAGCTTTATTAAATAAGAACGTGGTCGTACAGGCAGGGTCAAAGCAGGGGCAAACAGGAACAGCAGGGACAGGCAGAATCGTAGTCAGGATACAGGCAATAGTCAGGGCAGGCAGAAAACACTCACAGAACAGAATACCAGGCAAGGATCAAAGGTAGGCAGCAACGGGTCGACAACGGGTAACAGACAGGATCGGTAACAAACAGGCAGACAGGATATAAACGCTCAGAATTGCAACAATGGTTAACAAGACTTCGCAATCAGGTGGTGTGTGTGTGAGTCTTGTATAGTCCAGGTAGTGTGCTAAGCTGTATGTGGCAACAGGTGATTGGTGTGGAGTGTGCATGTGATTGGCAGGGAGGATTATGGGAAATGGAGTCCAGGAACTGACAGGAACAGACGGTGATCGTGACAGTTATTTTATTTTAAAGGGTTAGTTTACCCCAAAATGAAAATTATGTAATTTATTACTCACCGTCATGTCGTTCCACACCGTAAGACTTTCGTTCTTCTTCTGAAGACAAATTAAGATATTTTTGATGACAGAATGCTGTCAGATTTCTTTCCATAGACTGCCTTTGAAACTACTACTTTGATGCTTCAAAAACTTCATAAAGAGATCGGAAAACTAATCCATATGAATCGAATGGTTTAGTCCAAATTTTTTGAAGAGAATCACTTTATATGATGAACAGATTTAATTTAGGCTTTTACTCCCATATAAACATTGATCAGTGATCATATGCAGAAGCTCAACCAAACCTGCTACACGCGCGAGAACAAACCTCTTCCAGAAGCTCAAACATGCTGCGTAACAAATGAGATTCATTCTTGTGTGTTATGCAGCACGTTTGAGCTTCTGGAAGAGGTTTGTTCTTGCGCGTGTAGCAGGTTTGGTTGAGCTCCTGCATATGTTCACTGATCAATTTTGACTCATATTGATATTGACGCTATGCTAAGCAAACATACTAGCTATCCCTGTTGCCAAAAGCATTAGTTTTTTTACTAATTTTGAAAAGTAAGTCCACGTAAAATAATTTAAATGTTTTTTAAGAAGGGCAAAAGCAAAGAAGGGTAAGTGAGAGAAATGAGGGATTAAAACAGTATGAATAGAAAAGTGCCAGTAAAAAAATAAAGTGGGGTACTGGTTAACATGTTAAATAAAATGCTCTTTTTTCATTCTACCAAAAATGTGCCTGGAGCCCACTGTTGCTATAGTAACGAACTACTCTTTTTACATGCGTCTGATTGACAGATAAATCATGCACTGTTATTTCACTGTTGTTGATAATGTTGAGGTTATTTCAGTTTAATAACTGTGTCCTTGTATTAGCCAAGTTTTCTATTTACTTAAACTGCTCAGTGCTATCAGTGGTATGACCCATTTCAGGAGCTGCCAAAATTACAATTTAAAATCAGTATATGAGCATAGCTCACATTCACTAAAATATTGAAACGTTAGCGATACTGATTCAAAACGCGAGCGCCAGTGATTAAGGGTGCTTTCACATTAGCACTTTTGGTGCGCACCCGGGTTCGATTGACGTCAGAGTTCGGTACGTTAGGATGATGTGAACACTGTCTTCTGAACTCGGGAGCGCACCTGCGAACCGTACCCAAGTCTGCTTAAAAAGGGTGGTCTGGGGTGCGGTTCAAGTGAACTCCGGTATGGTTCGCTTCTGATATGAACGCAAACGTACCAAATTGCGGAAGTGAATCGCTATTAATGCTGTATTTGATAAAAATGTGTGTTTGTGTGTGTGTTTTGCTTACTTTCCCGATGAGCGTGACTGACGTGCTGCAAGCAGAGAGCTGTAGTGTAGCCTATCTCATTTCTGCTCGCCTTCAACGTTCTAGATTCGCGGCAGACACTTTGCAGATTTCTGCAGTAGCCTAGGCCTAATTATGAGTATTGTACAGTTTGTGTGTGGGCTCCACACAGGGCTGTTGAAAAGTTGCATCCATTTAAAAAAAAAAAAAAAAAAAAAAAAAACTAAAAATAGCCTACTACTGTGATTTTATGATCCTGTTCACACTGCTGTTACACAATAAAAGTACAAGAAATTAGACAGAATGCTTAAATGTAGGCTATAATATGAATCAGTTGCGCTCATAAATGGCTGTTGAGATAGTATCTTCATTTATTCCAAACGAGTGGAGGCTTGGATCCGGAAATGGAATTGGCAATTTAATGAGGGTTTAGTAATAAACTATTCGATAAAGATGCTGACAGAGGGAAACTAAACAATGTTATCTGCTTGGCTGCACAAATTTGATTGTCCTTGCATACTGACTGTCCCCAGTGTGACTCATTGGTGCAGACAGGGTTTGTCCAGTGGAAATATCAGCATTCTTGCCGTTCTTTCATGTAGATGGCCGGATAGATGCTTGATGATGCTTCAAGGGGGTCGTACTCTGCACGTGAAGAATGCCAAGCCATTTTAGAATTGAATGCCCTAGTCAGAATTTACAAACCCGATTCCAAAAAAGTTGGGACACTGTGCAAATTATGAATAAAAAAGGAATGCAATAATTTACAAATCTCATAAACTTATATTTTATTCACAATAGAATATAGATAACATATCAAATGTTGAAAGTGAGACATTTTGAAATGTCATGCCAAATATTGGCTCATTCTGGATTTCATGAGAGCTACACATTCCAAAAAAGTTGGGACAGGTAGCAATAAGAGGCCGGAAAAGTTAAATGTACATATAAGGAACAGCTGGAGGACCAATTTGCAACTTATTAGGTCAATTGGCAACCTGATTGGGTATAAAAAGAGCCTCTCAGAGTGGCAGTGTCTCTCAGAAGTCAAGATGGGCAGAGGATCACCAATTCCCCCAATGCTGCGGCGAAAAATAGTGGAGCAATTTCAGAAAGGAGTTTCTCAGAGAAAAATTGCAAAGAGTTTGAAGTTATCATCATCTACAGTTAGAATTAAGATTTTATTATGACTAGTCATTAAATGCATTTAAGATATCAAATTTCCAATAACTGTGGAACATGTAACAAAAACACATGTATTTCACGTATTAAACTTTGTACATTAACGCTACATTGAAGGTCGAAATGGCCGGTGTGCCCTTCTGTGCGTCCGCTACGCGATTGTGCCGTTGTGACTTAATGTGCTGCTGAGTAACGTCACTGTTCCCACCATGTCCGACACACATGATTGATTCAACTTCCCATGTACAATTCAGCGCAACTAGGTAGGTTGCCAGGTTGAGGTCACAAATGGGTTGAAATTTGTATGATGTGTCGATTGTGTGAGTAGAATGCGTTTCATACAAGATCTGGAAACTGGACAACCTTGGAATAATAAATTGATGTGATTATTCATATAGCGAGGTTTGGACCATACAAATTATGGGATTTTTCCGGGAGAAATAACAAAACAGGAGGGGGCGGGAGATTTTGACTAGTCATATTCTTCCATTAAATTTTTTTTTCCTGATATCTACAAGTGTGTTTTGACTAGTAGAAATTGTAATCAAAGATATCTATAATTGATTTTGTACTAGGCATAATTCTAATTAGAGATATCTCAAATTATAATTTTACTATAATTAAATTAAAGATATCTCTTACTGAATTTCCCATCGCAAGCTGTTTTAGCATATAAAACTTTGGTTTGACTATCCATAAATATATTTTAGATAGGTACAATTGTATTTCGACGAGTCATAATTAGCCTATAACGTGGTCAGAATGATAATTAAAGATATCTGTTGTGTATTGATGTGACGTCATTAACGTCATCACGTAACAATTGAGGAGTAAAGACGGATGGCAAGTTCAATCTGGTGTCTGCGTGGTTTGATCCGAAATAACTGTAAAGGTTATAACATTGGCGACGAGGATGTTAAAACAAGGACTCACTCATTAGTTAAATCTGAAAGTGAGTTAGACGCGCGTGACTCAGTCCTTTTTTTCCCCCCCCCTCAGTTAATTGAAGTTTAGCTGAGATAGACGGCGCGCGTTAACTATGGACGGTACCTTTCCCAAGTTCGACTGTTACAGCGATCCAGCCACGTTGGGTCCGCGGTGGACAAGATTGCTTAGAACTCTTTGCCGATGGAAAGGGTTTGATCCTGACTGATGAGACAAGCGATGCTACAAAACAAAGACGGAGAGCCTTGCTTTTACACCATGCTGGGACAGACGTGCTGTATATTTTCTCCACACTCGCCGACACGGGAGGGCCAACAGACTACGCGCAGGCAGTAACAGCACTGAATGCATACTTTGTGCCTCAGGTAAACACGGCGTTCGCAAGAGAGACGTTCTATCAGCTAAAGCAGAAAACGGGACAGACTGTGCAACAGTTTGTCACATGTTTAAGGCAAGCGGCAAAAGATTGTGATTTTGGAGCTGATAAATACAATCAAATAAGGGACGCTGTTTTGAGTCGGCGCAACTCCGAATACGTGCGTAGAAAATTGCTAGAGGAAGGCACGGATTTGACACTTGCTCCCACTCTAGAAATCGCAGCGCAAGTGTGAACGTGTTGAACTGCAGATGGCGGCGATGCACATTTCTCCAGTGACTGAAGTGAAAGAGACTGCTAGTTTTGTGTCCAGAAAAGTAGCAAGAGATCAGAAAAAACGAATGCAATATAGTAAAGGAAATACAGATGCGGACAGACAGGTCATCTTGCAAAAGATTATTAATGTCCCGCACGTGGAAAATCATGCAGAAAGTGCAATGGAAGAGATCATTTTGCAAAAATGTGTAAAACAAAGGAAAGCTCAAAACTGACAGTAAAAAGAGTTGAATCAGATGAGAAAAATCAAGAGTTTGCATTTGTTGTAAGAGAACAGAGCAACATGGACAAATTAACATTCTCAGTTGAAGGTGTCAGACTACCCATGTTAGTTGACTCAGGAGCAACAAGCAACATAGTAGATGAAGGAACGTGGGAAATGCTGAAAGGAATAAAGATCAAGAGCAGTTCTGCTAAATCAGACAAAAAAACTGTATGCGTACTCATCAAGCGAACCCCTGCCAGTGAAAGTAATTTTATGGTGTGAGGTCGGAATCGGAAAACGCAGCACAAAAGCTGAGTTTACAGTTATTTGTGGGAGAGGTGAGCCACTGCTCGGAAAAGATACAGCAGTTGAATTAGGAGTGCTGAGGATTGGAGCTAATGTCACAGCGGTGAGTGATACGACAGCAATACCCCAAATTGTTCCACGTAGTAGGCAAACTGAACACAAAACAAATTAGCCTGCACATAGACCGCACAGTGACTCCAGTTGCACAGCCCCTTAGATGCGTTCCGTTCCATCTAAGAGAGGCTGTTGAGAAAAAAATAAATGAGCTGCTCCACATGGACATTATTGAGAAAGTCAATGGAGCAACTCTTTGGGTAAATCCAGTTGTCATTGTGCCCAAAGCAAACGGGGAAATAAGGATGTGTTTGGACATGAGACAAGCAAGCACTGCAATCACTCGTGGGAGGTTTCCGATTCCCACGGTGGATGAACTGTTGCAAGGAATGAATGGATCAGTTGTTTTCAGCAAACTAGACCTGAAATGGGGGTATCATCAGCTGGAATTGAACACAGAATCAAGAGACATCACAACTTTTGCTGTTCATAATGGCATCTGTAGGTTCAAAAGACTGGTGTTTGGAGTTTCGTCAGCGAGTGAGCAGTACCAGCAGAAATAGCCACTGTTCTAGCTGGCATCGAAGGAGTAGAGAACATATCAGATGACATGGTCATCCATGCACCTAACAAAGAGACTCGTGAGAAAAGAATGCATGCTGTACTAAAGAGACTGGAAAGCGGTGGCTTGACTCTGAATGTAGAGAAGTGCCAGTTTAACATGGACAAATTGGTGTTTATGGGCATGCTGTTGTCAGAGAAAGGCATAGGCCCAACGGCAGAGAGAGTGAGAGCAGTTGTGGAGGCAAGAGAGCCTGAAAACGCTTCAGAGGTGAGAAGTTTTCTCGGTTTAGCCGACTATAGTAGCCGTTTCATACCTCAGTTTGCAAGTATCTCAGAACCTCTGCACAGACTGACAAAAAAAGATACCAAATTTCATTTCGGAACTGAACAAAAGAAAGCTTTCAAAATTCTCAAAGATAAGTTGGCTGAGGCCACAACACTGGCTTATTTTGACAAGGACGCACCAACAAAAGTCATTGCCGATGCTGGACCAAAGGGAATTGGAGCAGTACTAGTGCAGGGCCAACGAGGAGGAACAGTTCCTGTTTGTTATGTGAGCAGGAGCTTGACAGAGTGTGTACAAAGGTATTCGCGAACAGAGCGAGAAGCACTTGCTCTAGTGTGGGCATGTGAACGATTGCACCCTTACGTTTATGGTCGGAAGTTCGATCTGGTCACAGACCACAAAGCATTGGAGGCAATCTACAGCCCTCGTTCAAAACCATGTGCACAAATCGAAAGGTGGGTCTTGAGATTACAGCCCTACGATTTCCTTTTTTTAATATTTAATTTTTTTAATTTTTTAATTATTTAAAACATTTAACAAAAACACACACACAAAAAAAACCCAGAACAAGACCAGAGAGAAAACAAGGCATCAAAAGAAACTTAAGGCAAGTGTAGTCCAATATAAATGTCCCAATTCTTCCAAAGTCTTTCAAATTTGTCCATTTTTAAATGTAGTCCGAATGTGATTTTTTCCTTTTCTATTTTCCTTATGTCCATAATGTCTGCCCAGTCCTTGATTGTCGGTGCAATTTGTGTCATCCATTTTTTTGTGATGGCCTTTTTCCCTGGGGCCAGGAGTATACTCCAAAGATATCCGTTAACTCTGTCCATGGCAGGAGTTTTAAGGCCCAGATACATAGTTCTGAAATCCAATGGGATGGGGACATCAAAAACAATTTGCAGCACTTTGTTGATTTCAGTCCAGTATTTTTGAACCACAGGACAGTCCCAGAACACATGGTAATGATGCGCCTCCTGACAACCACAGTTTATCCAACACTCAGCATTTCCCTGTGAATAATGAGCGCTTTGACACGCTGTTATAAAAAAACGAGATACACTTTTCCAACAAAATTCTTTCCAAACGTGATTTCGTGGTTCTCCATTGTGTTGTACATATATTCTCCCATTCCTCATTAGTCAAAGTGAATTTGCTTTCTTTTTCCCATTTATTTTTAATATATTGAGTTGAATGATTTCCCAAATTGTTAATACATTTATATAGTTTTGATATTATTCCCCTTGAAAGTTCTGATTTATATGCCTTAATAAAGATTTCGGTCAGAGGGTTATAATGGTCATTATTTTGTTTAATTTCTTGGTTATAATAACTCCTTGCCTGTAAATACCTATAAAAGTCCTGTTTTTCCAAGCCAAAGGATTACTTTAACGTATCAAAGCTTTTCATTTGATTTTCTTTCACAATCTGGTAAAAAATCTTTATACCCTTTGTGGCCCAGACCTTAAATCTCGGGTCATTCAAAATCTTGGTCATAAGCCAACCAGCTTAAGATTTTAACATCTTTGTTTAGTTTGTATGTTTTGATCAGCTCTTTTCCAGGTTGTAAGCACCGATTTTACCCAGGGATTCTCAATTTCATCCAAATGACTCAAATGAAAGTTGTAAGGTTTTAAATCGGATACGAGGTTTCTTGCCTTGCCATACAAATCTTGAGATTGTTTTATTCCACTCATCGAATAAACAATTTGGAATAGAAACTGGGAGAGTCTGGAACAGGTAGAGGAATCTGGGGAAAAAATCAATTAATAGTTTCAATCCTTTGACTTAGACTTAAGTATGGAATAAGATTCCATTTATCAAGGTCCTTCTTTATATTGGAGAAAAGGGGGGGTATAGTTTTTCTCTAAAATTGTTGATAAATCTTTAAAAGTGAAAGTGACACGTGAAGGCCAAGTATGGTAACCCATACTTGGAATTTGTCCTCTGCATTTAACCCATCCAAGTTAGTGCACACACATTAGGAGCAGAGTATTGACGAACACACACACACTGCAAACCGTGATACACACCCAGAGCAGTGGGCAGCCTTTATGCTGTGGCACCTGGGGAGCGATTGGGGGTTCGGTGCCTTGCTCAAGACTCGGACTTACTAACCATTAGGCCATGACTGCTCCAACTCTTTATGTAGAATTACACCTAAATATTTAAGAGATTCTGTTTGCCATTTAAATGGGTAAGTCTTTCTAAAAATCAGCGGCGGTCTCCAGTAGGAAAGAATTTCAGTCTTCTGTATATTCAGTTTGTATCCAGACATTGGACCAATATCATTGAGGAAATGCATCACATTAGGTATAGAGATTTCTGGTTCAGTCAAAAATAGTAGGACATCATCTGCGTAGCATGCAATTTTATGTTCCATCCCATCAATTGTAACACCATGGATAGTGTTTGTCTAATATATTGGGCCAATGGTTCCAAGTACAAAGCAAACAGAAGGGGGGACCAGGCACAGCCCTGCCTCACCCCTCTTTCCAGAGTAATTGGGTCTGTCAAATGACCGTTAATTTTGATTCTTGATGTTGGACCACCGTAGAGAGCCCCAATATTTCTAATTATTAGGTCATCCATTTGGAATTTGTTTAACACTTTGAACAAATAAGGCCAGCTAACAGAATCAAAAGCTTTCTCAGCGTCCAGACTAATTATGACAGCTTCATTTTGGTGTTTTTGTTCATGGTTCATTATGCTGTAAAGATTGTCTTATGTTGTCCTGAGTTTGTCTATTGTTAATAAACCCTGTTTGATCGTTGTGAATTAAATTTGGGAGTATTTGTTCCATTCTTTTGGACATAATTGAGGTGTATATAATCCACATTCAGAATCGAAATTGGTCTATATGATGCACAGTCAAGTCGATCTTTCCCTTCTTTGGGTATTAGAGATATGGCTTCTTTCCAACTTGGGGGGGTCTGAGCTTGTTTAAGTGCCCAGTTAAAGGTTGTTAAAAGCAGAGGGGTAAGTGTTTCTTTTAAAGCTTTATACCACTCGGAGGTGAACCCATCACTCCCCGGAGACTCATTGTTCTTTAATATCTTGATTGCACTCTGTATTTCCAGAGCTGTAATTTCAGACCCTAGTTCTTTATTTTGTTCTTCCGTCATGACCGGCAAGTTAAGAGTTTCCAGAAAAGAATCTATTTCATCTTCCTTATCTACTGAAATTTAGTGATGGCCGATTTCGAAACACTGCGCCGAAGCTTCATGAATCTTTTGTTTCGAATCAGTGATTCGGAGCATGTATCAAACTGTCAAAGTCACGTGATTTTAGTAAACGAGGCTTCATTACGTCACCACTGTTTTGAAACGTTTCGAAACAGTTCGAAATATCAATGGTTCACCGGTAGAGGGCGATGATAAAGTGAACCCATGAATCATGTAGATTCACTGAGAACTATTGAACAAGTGTCTAGGGCTTTACCCTATGGTTTTACCTGATCTCCGATCAGTTTTATACGTTTGTAGATGTTTTAATTAGACATTAGAATAATTAAAATGAATAATGGTAGTTATTAAGAGCTCTTATTGGCCTGTTTCGCTTGAGCCATGGAACAGAGAAACAAGCCTTGAAAATTGATAAAAGAACACATTATACAGACACTATATTTAATCTGATTAGATGATTAGTTAATTGCATTTGATTGATTTTACTTTCAATAAAACTTTTGCAATACGTTTGTTAAAGGGTTTTTTTAATGCGTGTTTGGTCTGAGTTTGAATTTTGATCCAGATTCATAGTATCTTTGTTTGGTAAAGAGCATTTTCTTAATTATTTCCTGTGTGGTCAAATCATCAATTTCGTCTCTTATCTTTTTAATTTCCTGTAGCATCTGAGGATTTCTATTCTTTGCGTGATTGATCTCTAACTGTTTTAGTCTGTCCTGCAGATCGTTTAGTTTTTTCTGCCTTTGTTTCTTCTTGGTTGAGGCGATGATGATAATTTTACCCCTCAAAACTGCCTTAGCAGCATCCCAGAGGATGGGTGGAGAAGTTTCACCATTGTTATTTTCCTCTAAATAAGTTTTAACGTCATCTGATAACTTTTTCTTCATCTGAGGGTCATTAAGCAGGCTAGCATTAAAACGCCAGAGTGTATTTTTACATTTTTCCTCCAATTCTATAGTAATGTAGATGGGAGCATGATCACTTAGATCTATTGTACCTATGTCCACCTCCATAATTTTTGATCTGTCTTCACTGAAAACAAAAAAAAATAGTCTATTCTAGTATAAATTGTATGTGGGTTAGAGAAGTGGGTGTATTGGCGGGCACTGGGGTTCATCTCTCTCCAGATGTCAATCAGTCCTATATTTTTTATCAATTTGCGGAATTTGCTATTTATCGTTTTTCCTGATTTTTTTTTTTTTAATTTGACATCCAGTGTGGGCTGGAGGTGAAGATTCCAGTCTCCGCCACAGATAACGGTTCCCTCAGAGTGGTTTACAATCAAGTCTATAACATGAGTATAGAAAATGAAATCGCTCAGTGGAGCATATACATTTAGAAAAGTAAACACCTTTCCATTAATAGCACCCTTAACGAGTACAAATCTGCCCTCTTTATCTTTATATTAAAAACTCTGTTCGAAAGTTATTCGGCTTGAGATCAATATGGTAACTCCCCTTTTATGTCTACCCTTGAACGAGGAAAAGTACAATTTATTATAACCGAGTTTAGTTTTTTGATGTTCTGGGTCATTTAAATGGGTTTCTTGCAAGTATATAATGTCTATTTTTTTTCTTTCCTCATTTTCGTTAGTATTTTTGACCGTTTGATTGGGCTTAATATGCCATTAACATTAAAGGATGCTACGTAACTCATCAGATACCATTGTTTCACTTGAATTGAATTCACCACCATTAATACATCGATATGGTAAAGCTCTCTGGTCAAGTCTCTTTGGGTTTTGCGTTTATATTTGGATTCAATTCGTCAGAGAGACTGAGCTATGCGACTTGTCACATCCTCTCCAACCCGGAAGTCCAGCCCTACGATTTCCAAGTGATTCATATACCGGGAACACACAACATTGCAGATCCTCTGTCACGCCTACTGGGCCCATCAGCCAAAGGTGAGAGACACACACATAAAGCAGAAAAATATTTGCGGTTTATAGCTGTTTGTGCGACACCTAGCGCCCTGACCACCAAGGAAGTCTAGCAGATATCAGCAAATGATGTGGAATTAGAGACTGAGAACGGCCATTCAAACGGGTTGTTTTAATGACTGCCCTGCATACAGGCATATTGCAGGTGAGCTATGTGTCATTGGCCGAATAATACTCACCTAATGGTTGGCGCTAACTGCTAACAACAGTAAGTTAGTCTGCTGCTTTTGTTGTCATGGAGAGTCGGGGGTATTTAATGCTAAATTGCTAATTATCACTCGTCGAAATACAATTGTAGGCCTACCTATCTTAAATATATTTATGGTTAGACAAAACCAAAGTTCTATATGCTAAAACGGTTTGCGATAAATAGCCTACCCTGCAGTTTATCTTTTATACCCCGTATGCCTCATGATTCACCATGGCACGACTAACATACACATAACATCTTTCGAGATGTCCCGCACCGACAGCAGAACTGTATTTAATAATTTCACATTACTGCCAATAACTGCCTTCTCCAGAATTTACAGTAGCCTAGCTACATAGGAAGTAATCTTTAAATAATGTTGATAAAAGTTAATTTACAGTAATTTAGATCATTTATTTCTGAGCTCTTTATGGTAAAAGGGGTAAATGCATTTTTCGTAACGTATTACCATCCATCTATCCATCCATTAATCATCCTCCGAAGGGTTGCGGGAAGTTGGAGTAAATTGGGCCAAAGTGTGACCAAATGCATTTATTCATTTATTTATTTTTAGTCATAGCCGTTACAAAACGCGATTTATTCATTCATAATTTCTTCATTAACAACACGTTGAAGCCTAAATTCACAACATGACTCAACTGAAACCCTTGAACTTCAGACTTGACTCAACTCTGCTCCGACAGTTTTAAAATCTCTGCCACAAGGGGGCAGTACTTACCTCTACATCTAGCCCCAAATAAAATAAATCAGCCTTGCTCATTTGCTGTACTTCAGGACCTGCTATAAAAATATTAGACATCCTTATTCAGGACCCAGATTTTACATGGAAAATTACCCAACATTTTGGTTCCCGGAATGTTAGTGCATGGCTGTAAATAAACAAAACTAAATACAAGCATTAGTTGTTATAATTATTGTGTAAATTCTTATTAGGCTGTCACACAAAGATCTCCTGAAATGTATTTAGTGTTTTTGAGCTGCTGCTCTCTATAATTTTCAAAACAAGAAAAATAAAGCATAGTCAGGTCAGAATAGGCTAAAAAACTTAAAGCTCAGATGACAGCAACACAAGCAAGACATTTTGTTTGTGATATTACATTGTCTATTTGTGACATTTACATAGCCATTCATTAAACATCCGTCTAAATATACTTTCTTGAGTATATTTATGTGTGGTGTACTAATGTACAGTGCTTACAAAATATCTGAGGCATAGAGAGGGAGCTACAGCATATGACTTTATTTATAATTAAGTTTAAATAAAAATATTACAAATTGCATATAAATATAATATTGCTTATATATTTGAGAACAGTAAAACGTAGTCAATTGAAATCACTCAGCGTGAACAATTACCTTTAGTATAAACACAAGTATAAGGGCTTATCTGTGAAAGAATACATAACTCAAGAGTACAAAGAAAACTTTAAGAAAAACAATAGCTGGCTTGGGTCATTTAAATACAAAAATGTATGCGTCATCATAAATGGTATTTTCCTGACTGAAAAAAAAAAATTTGGTTTGCTCCACTTGCTGAGGAAAAACAAACAACAACAACAAGAAAAAAACATTCCGCTGTCTCATTTAAACAGCTCCTGTGGTTCAGTTTTATATGGCTTGCTTGACTAATTGGATTAGTGTGGTAATTTATGTGGAAAAAATATCCCCACTGCCCCCCCCATCAGAAAACAATTCCATGACATTCATGAACAAATAAGTGCTTCTATGGCTGGATGAATGTGCTTACAGCAAAAACTGGCACCACATCCTATCAAGAAGTTTGGCTCATAAAATACTACGTTGATAAAATACAAAATGTTGATTGCTTGTCTTAAAAAAAAAAACCCATATTTACACAATAAAGTGTTGCTTCATAGCTTTTGTATGACACGCTGAGCATTTATATCAAACACTGATATGTTGCTGTTATGAGGTTTTTTACATTCAGCTGTCGATGATTAAAATACTACATGATTATATTTATACACGAACATACATTTCATTGAAAAATACCCACTTGCTCAAAATTAGCTTACTATTTCTGTTTGGTAAAACAATGTTTGCAGGTAGCTATGACATCTTTTATGTAGCCTACGTAATACATGAGAATCTTCAAAGTCAGTGCTCACAAACCATATATCATGCCCTTTTTCATCTTGACTCATACAAAAACTGAAACACAACAAACTTAACTCGTATATCGGTTGAGAGGAAAATGTGTCATGCTTCTGAGAAGATCATGAGATGTGATCTTCATATTTCGAAAGGAAGAACAAAAAACACCAAGAAAGTATCATAACCCCCACGCAATCCTTGTTAATGTCAAGAGCATTTCCTAGTATGACAGCTGGAAAATCTCAGGTGTTCTAGCAGCTGATCTTGAGACTGCGTCATATCGGAATGTCACAATTAAAGCTAACAAGAATTTAAGCTGCCATTGTAAAAACTGGACATGGTCCGCGGATATAACCGATCATTTATGCAGTATTTATTGCCCATGCTCCACAGTCTACCAGTCTGCCCATTTAATGATGGTGATGAAGGTGGAGAAGGGTCGTGGATTATAGTTCACCAAATTGCTTGGATATACTCTGACTGATAACTGGTTTGTTGATTGCATGTACATCAGAAGGAAAGTGTTGAGCTTTGCATCTACAGGCTTGTTGCCATTCACCACCTGAGTGTCATGTGCAGCTGTAAAAATCTCCGTTTTCTCACCATAATTGAGATCCACTAGAAGATTGAGTTTTACAGTATCCTTCTGTGGCTTTAGCTCAAAGTTCGCCTGTATGTAGACCAGGTAAACCCCATTCTCTTGTACGACTAGCCACGTTTTGTTTTGGTCCAGAATGCTCTTGCCCGGACTCTTGTGGTCCTCCCACTCCTCATCCCAAACCAAACGATCATTTGTGTGATTGCAAGCTTGGGGTGGGGAAAAAAAAAACAGAAAAAATTAAAACGAAGATGAAGATACACGTAGCAAAAATTCTCATTATGGAATCAGAACGTTTTATGTAACTTTAGCTACAGTATGTAACTTTAACATAATGTTTTGAACAACAAATGTGATGTTTGTGTGAAACCATTTTTTTTTTTCTACATAAAGACAAAAACATGTTCTTACATAAATATTTTTTGAAAAAAATGTTACTAATCACCTTTTAGAAGCCATTTTTCTCGAGAGACTTGATGTCTGAACATACTTTCTATTGTGGAGACTGTCAGGAAAAAAATGAAAGAAAAACATCTGTAAGATTACCACCAGTGAACGAACGCTGATTCAAAAACACTTAAAAGACACTAAAAGTACAACTGACAGCTGAACAGGAAAATGAGCTGAAGCTGACCTCAAAAATGCATTTAGACAAACGCACAGCGAGACAGCGCGGATCCCCACCCATACAACAAACTCACACGCGCAAAGAACACAGCTGTCTGTTATACGCTTTCTACAGTCTCGTTAAACTAGCCTGTAAAACACATGAATGGAGTTTATTCAAACAGTAGCCTAAGAGTTTTCCGAGCACTTCTGCTATATTTAGTTTTCTTTTTTATAACACAGTGGCGGCTCATATCAGCTTGCCAGTTTTATCGTCGGATTTATTTTATTGACTACAAAACTTAGTAATTCATAATCAATTGTGTTTAAATGGCTCAGAAAATGTTCAATTTTCATGTAAACGAATTGTTTAGATGCTTTGTGAGTGGTTATTGGTATCAAATAAAAACCTTGGTGCGAGTTATCGTTTGTTTGAACTCTCTCGAAGTGAAAATAAGAGATAGGATATTCGTACATTATGTTTCGCTTAAAACGTTTAATAGGGGTTTGCTTCAAACGCGTTAGTAGCGACAAAATTTAGATTAAGAACTAGTATGACCAACTAACAGTTAGCCAAAGGGCAACCAATCTTACCTTTCCGTATCAAATTAGACTAATTTACGTATTTATGTAAATGACTTAAAGTTATGAAGTCTTAAAGAAGAAAAAAATCGATGACTTAAGACAGTCTTAGCAGTCAACCGGCCTTCACTGACGTTTCATTTCAAGTCTTCATTGACTTTTTGCTAACTTTGCTAGAGGCACCAAATGACCATTGGTAAAGCCAACAGACGAAGAAAACAAAAACAAACAAACAAACAAAACAAAACGTATAGAATAGACTATTAGGATAAACTTACCATTCACGATGTTAATTCTTTGGCATCCAGACACCTGTTGAAGTTACGGTAACACATGTCACTATGTCATGCATATTTCAAGAGATGATTGCACAGAAGCAGTTATTTACAAACACGCCCTCTGCAACTCGACCCATGAATTAATGTTTACAAATGCTGGAGAAAGCCCTTAGCTGATAAAAAGGAAGTGTTTCTCAGCCTACGAAGTATTATGTAAGCGAACTAAGATCGGATAAACGTTTTCTCCCTCTCTTTTTTTCTTTTAAACAGCGTGCTTACTGGAATGGTAAATTATCGATTGTACTAGCCTATTATTGATCTAAATCACCCCAGTACAAACAGAGATGTTCAGAATCTTCAACACCGCGTCTAGCCTATTTATTGGCCAAATTTTGAGATTCTAAGGCAGTAGATCCAGTTATATTTACCTTCGACATGAAGACATATGTCAAGCATGATGCGATTAAAATGAGGACCAAAGCTATCGATGTCCAGATAATATGCGCTCTAGCTGCGCGTGCTGTATCCATGCCTGCTCCTCAAGATGCTGAAATAACTGCAGTTTCACGCTAGATGCCTCTTGTAGTACCGGATGAAGTTGACGACTGTAATGAGATACCAGTCTCCCACGCATTCAACAGTGCGCTATTAACTCAACATCACCTGTGGGTGAGATGAGGGTGGATGTGATCATGGTGACAGTAAACGCGTAGCTTTCACTATGTAAAGGTTGCTTGCATGTATTTCATTGATTTCTTGTTGTAATCTAGGCCAACATCTTGTTTCATTTTATTAGCACTGTTTGTAATTTCATTCATTAATTTAATCGTCGTGCATCAGATTACTTGTCTGGAGAGTCAATGAAACAACTCTATGAAAATAAGGAGCTCTGGTTGGTGAATGGAGGCCAGTACGTTCTGAAATGGTGCCGTGTTTATGGACAAGGACGTTTTATATTTGGGAAAGAAGTTTATGGACAAGGAAGTTTAATCATCTTTCATCTTTTTTAAGGTCCTGACGAAGTGAATATGAAAACAAATCTTAAAGGGATAGTTCACCCACAAATGAAAATTCTGTCATCACTTACTCTAATGATGTTATTCCAAACCTGCATGGAACTCAAAAGGAGAAATTTTGAAGAATGTCTATTCTATTTACTGACAATGAATGGAGATATTGAGTCTCAAAAGGATGCAATAATCATATAACAAAGTAGTCTGCTTGTGTAATATATTTGTCCTGCGGATAGTTCCCCCCCTTTTTTTCCCCTTGAGGATTGTGTGAGACCTAAAAGTCATTATTGAAAAATTGGTCCTATCTCGGCACATTCGTTACAAGATGCAGCAATGTCTGGTTTGTGAAAGAACTCAGTTTAACCTAATTTGTTGTATCAGATCTTTTAGTGAAATGTCTCATCCATTCATTGAATTCACGTTTCTCAAATTCAACTCTTTGAATGATCCGGTCAAAGCTGTTAACCCTTTACTGGAGGATATTATTAGTGAATACTAACTTCAATTTCCTCACATAAAGCCATCAAATGGCTTCAGAAGACCTAAAAAGTGATTTTGCATGCTTTTTCAGTCTTCATCACCATTGTCATTGCTTGAAAACCACTGACCACTGACCAGGTCTTCTCCATTTGTATTCTGCAGAATAAAATGTGACATACAGGTTTGGAATGACATGAAGTTGTGTGAACGATGACAATCTTTTTGACAATTTTTGGGTGAACTATCCCTTTAACAGCACATATAGACCACAAGTACTTTAGAGACCACCCATTTGGTATTTTCCCTCAATGTTGACTGGAAGTCATAAGAAATATCTGTAATCAATCACACAAACAAGGTCACCACATATACATGTGCTCCCATTGGGTGTGGGTGTTAGCAGAGGCATCAGCAAAAGTCTTTATGCACTGTGCATGTTTAGGTTTTGCTGGGCGCTTTAGGGACATGCAACCTGTTTGTGAGCATCTCACTGTTGATTCAGACACAGATTATGTTTTTCCAGCTATATCAATATTTATATGACTCATTTTATCGGTTACTCTATTTACAGAACTCACAAGTCAAATTTCCAAAAGAGGGCAGTTTCCCAGATGATATCAAAGTAAGTAAAAGAAAATGCCCGCAAACGTCTTCCATTTCGAAGGCCTACATGGCTGTATGATGCCACAATGACATCAAATTCCACTCGTCAGCACTCTATTGGCTAAGTGTTGTTTATTTCCGGCATCATTTACTGCACTGATTTAAATGTCTCGGGATTTTTGATGTTCAATAATGATTCACATTTCTTTCTGTTTTTCATTACTGATTACCCTAGAGAAGTAACCGACTTGTTATATGATTGTTACATGAAGACGATGATCTTTATTTATTCACTGGGAATGATAAAGCTCGAAATTAAAGGAGAACCACATTCTACCAACATCCGAGTTAGGTATTCGAATTGTTCTCATAAATTATTTCCAGTGTCACTGCAGGGATTAAGGGATGATCTTGACAAGAACCTCAACATCTCTCTCTGTGTCATGGCAATTGTATTTCCAAGAAGACAAGAGAGACACAGGAAAGACTCTCACTACAACAGTTAGTTTCCGCTTCAAGTGCTCTCCATTAGCTAAATGGAAAAATGCAGTGTTAACTGGGACGGGAGATCAGTGAAAATCAATCGTGTTTTGAATCACTCCTACAGTGAATCTGCTACGTGTTTACAATATCGCAAATATAATCAACACTATCATCATATTTCTGTATGACACTTCAAGCTTTTTTATACAAGGGAGCAGTTGACAAATGCAGGGGGTGGATAAATGTGTACATAGCACCCCATTTTATGGTTTCAAAGGTTATAATTTCTCCATTTAAACATGGTTTCTGTGAAAAAATGACTAACAACAATGAGGTCTGAGATTAAGAACAGGCCAAAAGTTACATATAAAATGGTTTATCCATTTGTATTTTTTTACAGCATAAACTTGCAATAGTCAAAGAAGATGTCTCTTTTATCGCATGTCCTCTCTCAGGTAGATTGCATGTTAGTACCAGCTCTGTTGAAAACAAAACGCGAAGATGAAAGGTGAGCACTAGCTGATGAGATAGTGCCACCCACTGCCGAGCTCTCAGACATTTTGCTTGGTCTTTAACCAGGCCTTACATGAACATCTGCAATATTTCCCCTCGCACAAAAAACAAAAACAAAAAAAACAATTAATGTAACTATTATTCCTTAAAAACAACCGAATTATATTAAGGTTCTATTTTTTTTTTTAATTGATGGCAAAAAGTAAGAGGAAGATGACAAAGACTTAATTATTTCGCAGATTCATTTCCAAGAGGATTCTTTTTATTTGCTTCTAAAATCTTCTCTGAATAAAAGGAAAAATGAATGAAAGTATGTAAAGTGACTCAGATTCTGTGATATTTGTTAGAATGTATGACCCCTTAATGGATACCCAGAAGGTGTAGGCGATTGCAGGAACATTCCCCAAGCTATCTACCCCTGACCTTTGAGAAGTGTACAAATTAAAGTTGTGAACATTTATGTGGGTGGGGGGCTTTTGTAGTTATTCTCCACTGGATTGTTTTTCAGGATTACATGAAAGCAAATTATTCACCTCAGTTTTCAACATCAACAACATCCAGAAGAAACGTCTCGCTATGGAGATTGTCATCCAGTATTTGTGATCACACATTCACTCTGTATGGTAAAACTATTGACGTTTGGAATATGACTCGATGTCAAGTCACCTTGGGGTAAGCACAACTAGGTATAGATCATGTAGAAAATATTTATATTACATTTTTGAAATAGAAAATCTAGGAGTTGTGCGTGGGCTTCTAAATCAAAAATTCTTTTGTGGCATTTATCGCCAACCATTTTGCTCAAAAGAAATGGACAAGATCACACAAGAACATAACAGATCTTAGGTCAGTCATCAGCATATTGCTCAATCAAAACTTAAAATAGTTGCCTCATGCAGCTTCAAGTGTCTTGTAAGGGAGGAAGTCTGTAAATATTTGAAATGTGAAACGTTATATGATACAAAAAGTCTGTACTCAGGCACGCATTAAATTTAACTGAATGTAACACGATTCTGACAGAGATAATGGCATCAGAAACACATCCTTAGATGAAAGTGATGATTGTACTGAACAGAAAAAAAGAAACTGATCTGAGAAACAATGTAAATGTAAAAAAGGAGTCATGTTTTAACCTTTGATATTTGTGGTCTCACTAAAGGAACATGGCAAACTGAAGTGAACAAATATATACGTACATAAAAAAAAATGTATGCACTTGCTGCTAATTTGTAACATATTTAGAGATGACTTTGGCATGCACACTACATAATGAGGATGTTATATCAGATTGAAGTTATATGAGGTTAAAATTATATCAGATTAATGTCATTGCTCTGGCATTTTGATAAATGTAGTATGGCATTTAGTTTAGTTTGAAAAACTGAATAATGAATATTAAACAGAATTCTAGTTAAAGAAATACATCTGAATTACATAAAATAATAGTACAAGCCTGTATTTTTTTGTTGAAGGGATGTCATAATAGCAACAGACTATGAATTCAGATTAAATGAGTTCAGACAACTGGACTTTAGGTTATGATGAATAATGAAGATGTTTGAAATGTACACCTAATAATTCTTAGAATTATTAAATAACCCAATGAATTATTTAATTAACAAATATATAATTCCATATAATATATATATATATATATATATATATATATATATATATATATATATATATATAAATATAAAAATTAATATTATTATATATTATTAAATTATATTAAATACATTTTATTAATAAATAAATAATAATAATAATAATAATAATAATAATAAAAATAAAAAAAACACCATGCCCTCTGCCCAAATCTGTTAGGTGTCTAACCCTGATGGTCCAACTTTAACTTTTCATTTTCAAATTCCCATATTAACAAATACACATTAAAAATGTTATCATTCAACATAAAACAGATTTACAATGCCTCAAACACAACTGAACATCTTTCAAAGATCTGATGCCACTGCCCTGACATAATTTACTTGTGTATTTCAAAAGTGCATTTTGTGTTCAGGATAAATCAAATGGTCAGGTGCGGTACAGTGGCTGGAACTACATGACATACAACGATATGATGATAAGAATAAGAATGATAATAATGAAAGCACTAATTATAGTACAACTTTTATTGAAATCTTTCACAGAGCTACTTGTGAATGTGGTGCACCATGCATACTGCACAATGCATACAATGTAAGATTAAGACACCATTACGACGGCAGTCTCTATGTGCGGCAACTAGTATGTTGGACACAAAATTTGTCGCCACATGTACCAATTTAATAGCAGCCTCCTCAAGACAACCATTCTGTACATCTAATATTTACATAGTTTTGTACCAATACACCCCGGGAAAAGACTGTGAAAGTGGGGAGGGAGCTAAAATAAGATATCCCAAGAGTCATTTGAGAAACAGACAGAGATTGCTCTTTTCTTCAAGTTTGGGTCATCTCCTACCAAGAACGTACAAACCCGTTCATGTCTTTTAGTGACACATATCCAACTCACTTAGTAATATATTAGATTACAATGCTCAGCACCCACACTTATACCCACACACTCAAACACATGCACTTAGTTATTCACTGAACCATTCGATCAACTTGTTTTAGCCTGTGCTCCACAAATGGCAGTGATTAATTCTGTCCAGTATAGCTGTAAGAACCAACAGGCATTATTGCTCATCTGATAGTATTTGGTCCCCTCCTCTGTGACACACAAACTGACCCTAAGCCATGAATCTGAGAGTGAGGTTCGCCCAAATAAATTAGCCAAAACTGTTAAACTCTCCCAACATAAAGTCTAAGACATATTGTTGTGTCAAGTCCACACAACAAGGCATGGCACCTTTCAACAGGTGGCCGGTGATAAGTCACAAAAGAAAAGCGGATTGACAATAAATTTCTGAAAATAAATAAAACAAGTAAAATTCCATACATTGTGAAACTTCTAAATCCTTTTTGTCGTTGTAAAACTGACAAGAAATAGCCAGACTCTCTCCTCCTGAGACTGACACACAGATCCTCTTTGGCCTGATAAAAATAAATCATCCCTTCTTGTATCTTGCTTCGGCAAGAAAGCGTCTGCCAAAAAAGCAAAAAATAAAGAAGAAGCAAAAGTTCATTCAGCATCTACCATTCAGTATTAGTTATTTCCATTGGATAATACACAGGCCTGGTCTCCATGTCAGGTCCAGTGTAATGGTGCCCCCTAAAGTAATGCACATGTAATAGCATGTATGGTATCCTTGTGCTGAAGCAACACTAAAATGATGTGGTTTACGCAACAAAAACGATATCCATCCTGAGTTTGTTGAAAACGAATGTCTCTGTGTATTTAAATCATCCACAGCATTTACAAAGGGAACGAGTGAATGGGCGTATGTAAATGTGCAAATAATGTTAATAAACAGATGCATTAGATTGATCGAACCAGACATGCTTCACTGTCTAGTATTCTGTTAGCAAATTAGTTTCTGCATCTCTTCTCTTTCTTTAAAGCAAGACCACATGTTTCAGCTTTGGGTTGTCCAAGGTCTTCAACAGGGCAGGATGTTTAGCTTGGCTTTTCAGTCAGATGCACTGCTTATGTTCTTTATTTACTATTGGCTCTTCTTGTTTTGGAGTGCTTTCATTATGTCTGATGAGAAAAACAATGTCCTTTTTCATCAGCATAAAAAAAACAAAAAACAAAACAAAACAAAACAACAAAACAGGGGTCCACAATCTGCCCAGTGTCGATCCAGCACTGGTGTAGCAGCCCAGCTTCTGCATAAAAATCAGTTACACCTTATACAAACTACCAGGACCGGTTAAAGCAAGTTGACCATTGCCCACGTCACTAAGTTCATCCTCTAAAAGCCCTGATACATCTGCGTTCGGAATGCTGTCGTGATAGCTGCTGAAGCTAATGTTGTCCTCCTTCAGCTCGATGGTCCAGAACGGGGCATTCAGCTTGCGGTTTTGGTATTCCCTGTAAGTGTACACGCCACCCACCACCGCCAAGAGAGCTAGCACAACTATGATGATGACGGCCAGGATGATGATGCTAAACTGGTTCCATTGGAGCGGAGTCACTGTGGTAGTGGTGGTGTTGGTGGTGGAGCTGCCCAGGCTGCTAAGCAGGGTGGTAGAGGAAGTGGTGAATTGTGCTGTAGCATTGGGGCTGGAGGTCATGGTGGTGTAGTGAAACCAGTGGGTAGTGGTTGAAGGAGTAGTGTGGACGACTAAATAGAAGGCAAAAGAAAGAGAGGGAAAGTTTGAGAAAACACACATCTAAAAATAATACAAAATATCCAAAAAACTAAATTGAACCCACTACCGCATGGTGTTGCCATATGGCAACATACTCTTTGGGTTCATTTCCTTGCCACTGTCTCTTGAAGAGAACATTCTCGTTTTTTTTTGTTGGTAAGAGAAGACCTTAGTTTAGCCAATGATGTGCTTTGGTTAAGTCACATGACATGCAATTTTTTTCTGTGGTGCGATTTCTGACAGACTGCCATCTCTTGTCGGTAGTTGCTGAAAGCAAACTAAAACGTCAGTAACAAACAAGGACCCGCCCATGTCACATTCACAAAAAAATTGGTAACATCATCTCAGGTAAGTTATGATGACATATTCACCACTCAAAAAAGTTTTCATGAATATAGTTTTTGGTAAATCGATAAAATGTCTGTGTTGCCATATTCCTAATGGAATGACATTATTGTAATAGGTTAGCTACCTAGCAAAGGTCAGCTGCAGTCTGTTAAGCTGTAACAATAACAACATTAATGCTAGTGATATAATGTTGATTAGTTGTATGTTAAGGACTGCCATGGCATTTGTATTATGGATTAAATCAACATCGGAGACCTGCCTGCCCACTGCCACCACAGCCAGTACTACTGGCCCAGACCTACCACTGGCCTACCATGGTGTCTCAAAAAGGCAGGTGCAAGTGGCTGTAAGTGTATTGTTAGGGTGAAGTGCACCAAATGTGATGTGTAATGAGATAAAAAGGCTGTATACTTTATATGGTCTTAGAGTGCTGTATGCAAAAAAAAAAAAAAAAACCCTGAACATTTCCAGTACAGTCTCATTCACAAACAAATGCCTCTCGTGGTTCTTTTAATGAATCATTCAAAAAGTCTAAAAATTTTTTTTACTGAATTGCAAGTTCCTCTTTTGTAAGTCACCTTGGATGGTTTTTTCAGACAGGTAACATTCCACACTAAAAGTTAACATCACTGCCAGTGAATATTATAACAGTACTCTGCAAGCAGATGGCAATATAGGTTATGCATGAAAGATAGAGAGAACAAAAAAAGAGAGTAAAAGAATAAAAAAAGGTGAGAGCAGCAAGACAGACCCATGTGGAGCCCTGATCTAGTGTAATGTAGAGAACAGATGCTGCACACAGGAAGAAGATTCAAAGGCAAGAGCGATTCCATCTGTTCAGTAGAACAGGCAGTGTCCGACACACCTCAGCCATTCACCTCAGAAAACATCTTAGGTTTATTATTTATACGATTATAGCATTTATTAATATTTTGAATTAGCTTTTATTTGTACATTTAGTAATTTTGTGTTTTTGTCATTTTTATTACTTTGTTTTTAAAAAAATCAATATAGCTTTAATTTATTTTAGTACTTCAACTACTACTTACTTATTTATTTCAGTTACCAAGGCAACATTTTTTTTTTTAATTAGTTCAAGTTAATATAATATTTAAATTTTTATTTTATTTCAGCTTTATTTCAATCACCAAAAACTGGAAAGTTTTAGTTTTAGTTAACGATAACAACACTGTCATTGTGGTAGAAGCTATTTTAAAGATTTTTCAACCATTGTTGGAAAGTCAACATCATTTCCATATGGAGTTCCATTACAGTACTGTTATCATCAGTGAATGGCAACATGGTTGTTCTGTAGCAGCAGAACATCTGGAACAGAGCTCAGACAGGTTAAAAAAAGAAGGATTTATTATTGTTGGCTGAGTGGAAAGATTGACGAAAAGAGAGAGTGGATTTGGCTGACTTACTGGAGTGATAAATCACTCTTTTCTTCCTCCTCTCTCTTTCATATATTCACCCTGTGGTCCTTGTTTACTGTTTGGCAGCCCAAGTTAGTCTGCCTGTGGGAATGTACGATCAGTTCTCTTTACAGTACACCGCTGATAGAATCAGCAGCATATAGACGGATGTTGTGAGTCAGAACGCTGATCTGGGATTAGTCATTCTACAACACATCTTCTTTTCCCCTCTTTGAAAACCACAGTCACTTAACATGTAAGATCTTTTTAATCACCCATTAAAACAGATGTTTAAAAATATTAATATCTCAAGTTCAGTTCCTTCCTTTTCACACAGTATATACTGTATAGCTGGGTAACATCAAGGTCTTCATGACGCATGATATATTCAATGCATTGAATATATCACGGAGCACAACTAAAACCGCATCAAACGCATGAGAAAGTGTGTCCACGAGAGAGAGTTAACCTGTGGGATCAGTTTCAAACTCTCTCAACTGGTTCGCTTCACTTTTCTTCATTACGCAGTTCTAACTGCACTGACATATAATAGTTTTAGACTTACAGCTTCATCTTTAATTGAATTGTTGAAAATGATATGAATGAACAATAAAAAAAAAAAAAGAATTCAGCTGTAATTTTGTGAACAAAAAAAAAGAAAAGAAAAACATGCGATATATATTAATAAATGACTGAATTGGCATAGCCCTAATATCCCTGACTGTAGCAAAAATGAATCCATTATCATCACTAGTTTTTTTTTTTTTTACACATATTAGCCCAAACATATTGGTTTTGGCTCTCACTTGTAGGAGTGCAGTTCCTGGCGAGGGCGTCCCCCGTGAATCCCTCTGCACAGCGCTCACAGTGCGGGCCCGTAGTGTTGTTGATGCAGCTCAGACAGTGGCCCGTGTCCGGGTGACAGATCCGAGGGGATAAGCGGGGGTCTCCGTTCCCGCTGCAGTTACAAGGAAGGCAGATGCTGTCGGCGTTGTAGAAGCCATCACTACACTGCTCACAGTTGGGACCCTGGTACTCCGGCTTGCATTGGATACAGAAAGGCTGGCCACTTGAGTCTAAACACATATGGACACAAAGAAAGTTTAGGGTGAATTAGAGGAACCAGACACACCTGCTAGTAAAAAAAATAAAAAAATAAAATATGTTGAAGTATACCAAGTATATAAGACATTTTCACTGAAATTGCCAAAGGAGTTCTGCTAAGACATTTAGAGACACAGAGTTCATTTGACCACCAGATGGCAGAATCTTTTAAGGATGCTGAAGGCAGTATGAAGGGAAACTGAGGTCTTTGTTTATATTAGCCTATATTGAGTTGTCAGATGAACTTGGCAACCTTCAATCATTCTAGAAATGTGTTATTTCCTTTGCATTTGATTGCAGACCAAGTTAATGACCATCAGGCAAAAACCGGGCTTTGAAAAGGTCTGGTGATTTCTTAAGCTTAAATGGAGACACTACAGGCAAAAACACAGTTTTTTCAGGCACCTGTCAATTTTGAGATTTTGTGCTTTTTGGCTTTTCATAAAGTGTTTTTCCAGACTGGTGGAAAGAAAACATCCAAAATACACTTTTAAGTGTATATTTTATAGCACTTCATCTATTTGCGTCTATAGATTTCAATTACAGTAAATATCTTTAAAGGCCGTTTTCTCAAAATGAGTTTTTTCTCCTGCTCTGAGTCAGAAATCTCCAGCAGAACTTATATACACCAAACTTTACAGTTTTATTCCTATCTATATTCTGAAGGTTTTTACAGAGGGATTTGTTAATATATAATTTGCCTGATTTTATACAACATTTTATTCCTAAAAAAATGGTGAAAATTATTTTTTTTCTGGCTGTTGATTGTATTTTCTCATTTATGGAGTGATAAAAAGAGATATCCAAAATTCCCTCTGTAAAAACCTTTGAATTTAATATGCCCAAAAAATTAAATGAGAATTCTGAACCTGACGTCATCCAATATTCAGATTTTTGTTCTAGAAATGTATGCAAATTAGCGCATATTTAATTAGATAACACTTAATTTGCATATTTAAACATACATTTTAGAAAACTTGTAATACAAAAAATGTTCGCAATTTTTAATGTAATCAATCAGCTGGGGAAGTATGATGATATCTATTAGTTAATTTTTTTTACCCTATTCACCTGTGGTGTCTCGCCTTAAGTGAAATGATGTGAAAACACTCTTCCCCATTTACACACACAAACTACAGCCTAAAGCCTTCAACAGCACATCTGCAACTAAAAGAAGAAAGTACACAAACAAACTGTACAGTAAATAAAAACATTCACTTTGAAACCTGCTTTGGTTGAGGATAACACATACTGTAGATAAACATCTTTCTTTTTGTCTGATCACATAACTATGATGTTTGTCACGTTAAAGGGTGAAAAAAAAAAATTGTCCACTAGGAATAGTGCTAAAACACAAGATAACATGATTAATGCATAACTGTTTTTCCATTTCTAACACACCTAACAGAAAAATGTTGCTGCTCTGTATTCATAGGACAGAAATGTCACATGAAGGGTATAAAGTGAAAATAGATGTACAGAGTGACCTGCCACTGCAATTAAACCATTTGCAACCAAATGTGACATCATAAAATCAGTATGATGATTATATGACTACTGGGAAAGTACTAAGGAACTACTGATACATTTATAGTATACTATAAGTGCATTCTAAAGTACTTGAATGCAAATGTGAGACAGATTATTTTCAAGAGCAATATAACATTGTGACATTGTGAGACATTTCAGTGTCTGACACTAAGGAAATTAGTAGCTCATTCGAAGTGATTACTTTCTGTGGAGAAAAATGAGCCAGAAGAGGAGATTTTTTAAAATCATTAATGAGCACAACAGATTCAACCAAACATGTTTTTCTCTCTCTTCCTTTTGGCAAAACTAATTGGCAGTCCCAGACAGAATCTGTAAACTTTTTTTTGCATTTTCTGCACTGATTTAGGGTGCACTCTTAGATAAAAGCATTTTCAAACTATAAACATTACCATTCAAAAGTCTGGGCTCAGTAATATTTTTTAGTGTTTTTGAAAGAAGCCTCTTCTGCTCACCAAGACTGCATTTACATTATGTACAGAATTTATACTGTATTTATATACAAAAATACAGAAAAAAATAGTAATATTGTGAAATATTATTATAATTTAAAGTAACTTAAATTAAAATAACATTTATTCCAGTGTTAGCAAAGCTAAATTTTCAGCAGCCATTACTCCAGTCTTCAGTGTCACATGATCCTTCAGAAATTATTTAAATATTATTTAAATATGTGATTTAGTGCTCAATAAACATTTATTATTATTATTATTATTATTGTTATCATCATCTTCAACGTTGAAAACAGTTGTGCTGCTTATATATATTTCCCAGGCCTCTTTATTGAATAAAAGTTCAAAAGAACAGCATTTTTTTTTAGCTATGTTTCATAACATTATAAATGTTTTTACTGACACTTTTAATTAACTTAATGCATCCTTACTAAATACAATTATTAATTTCTTTGAAAGAAAATGATACAGTCCCCAGTAGTGTAATGTACAACATGTTAAATTGCAGGGCGAGAGAGAACTGAGAAGGAGGAGGAGGAAAGAAGAAAGGGACAGTTAAAGCAAAAACCATGTTGTGCCATAGAAAAAGAGTGAGCTAGAAGCAATAAGACAGATGGTATACAGTACTTGCTGTGAATCAAATATATCTAGCAGAGAGATGGTTTTTATGTTACATACAGAGAAGGGCAGTGAATCAGGGAGTACTATGAACCTCCTATCATCATTTGCCCAGACTCAGCACCTGCATACAGCCGACAGCAGGATATAAAACCCAAATCTCCAGGCAGTGATGTACACCCAGGGACTACTACACTAGAAGGACCAATTTTCAACATTTCTCAAGCATGAGGGCAATAACCATCATGGTAAGATAATGACACAATGAAAGGACGGAAAGAGACTAAGGCAGAAAACAGCCCATTTAGATATACATCATCACGACAGTGAAACACCCATGTAAGGACAAAGAGCTTGAGCCTCTCTGAGCTCTTTGAACTTAAAACTATTATCCTAATACAGAATTAAGAACATTCACACAAATTAAATGAACAAGAGAATGAAAGAACAAAGACAAAATAAATGGACTACTTGAGCTGTTGGTGGCCAGAGTGAAATCAATGTACACACACACACATACACACGCAAACACACACACACACTCAAAGGCTTCTTTTGTTTGGTCTCACCTTTATGTATTTATTCCAAGAAGGTGTTTTCCGCTTCTTTCGGCAGCAACAAAAACTTGCCAAAAAATTCAGAACTGTTCAGCTCTGCATATGTCCCAACATGTTACAGCATACAAAGATTTCCGGCGACAACACAATATATGCTTCCTCATGTTGCTGTGACTCTGACTCGTGACTATAATGTCTAAAATGAGGCTAGTCAATGTTTAACCATCTCATAATTACAGCACCTGCACTAGCTTCTTTAGTGTGGTGACTTTTGAGTTGTTTTTTCAGCGTCACAAGCTAGGCACACAGACGTACGCAACGTTTGACGCACCATCCCAAACAGGTATGGACATGCTCACGGCTATAGTCATTCCAGCAGTTTTCACACTTCTTGACCAAAGTGAGAATTAAAAAAAAAACACACAAATAAAAAAAACATACTTAAGAAATACTTAAGAGTAAAGACAATACCTAATGGTTTTAGTAATAAATTTAAATGTACAGTAAACAATAATAATTCCACAGAGTAAGTGAATAGAGTCAAATTACTCTTCTGCTCTCTACATTATATATGAATATACAAAGATTTCTTGTCCTATATTTTCACGTTTCAAATATCTGCTTATTTCAGCAGCTCACTCTGTATGTTAACTCTCTCACCATCTGTCTATCACGATAGTGGACAGAAAGAAAACAGCAGTGACAAATAACAGACTTTTTCACAGACTGCTGAATCAAAGCTGAAGCTCTGGTGGAACAAAGCTGGCGACTTCATCAAAATTATAGCAACCGACACTGCGTGGCAGATAACAAGCCAACCAGTGCTAGGTCATTTCCAATGCAAATTCAGCCAAAGCATATGCAAATCAAACATGCACTTCACTAAGGAAATCTAGCATTAGCAAGGAGAGCAGAGAAAATCTGTGCCACTTGTAAAGAAAAAAGACATTACAAATTGCTCAGGACTTTTCAGTTGAGAATGATTCAATGAGTATCTAAACTACACGCACATGCCACTTAAACTCTACTGCGACATTATTTCTGCCTTTAGACGTTCACAGTAGCTGTAAAGAGGGAGTGTTGGATGATGTTACAAGTTTGTGACAAATAAATATAATATACATACATACATACTATACATACATTACCATTCAAAAGTTTGTGGCCTGTAAGATTTTTTTTTGTTTTTGAAAGGTTTCTTATGCTCACCAAGGCTGCATTTATTTGATCAAAAATAAGATAAAATGGTAATATTGTGAAATATTATTACAATATAAATTTTCAAGTTTTATTACAAGTATTATTACAATATAAATTTTCAAGTTTTCAATTGCAATATATTTTAAAATGTAAGCTAATTTATTCCTGTGATCAAAGCTGAATTTTCAGCATCATTACTCCAGTTTTCAGGGTCACATGAAATCATTCTAATATGCTCTTTGCTGCTATTATTATTATCAATGTTGAAAACAGTTGTGCTGCTTAATATTTTTGTGGAAACTGTAATACATTTTTACAGGATTCTTTGATGAATATGAAGTTCAAAAGAACAGCATTTATTAGATTTTTTTTGTAACAATATAAAAGATTTTACCATCGTTTCGATCAATTTAATGCATCCTTGCTGAAGAAAAATATTAATAAAAAAAAAAAACTACATACACATACATACAGTACATTCAACAAAATAGTAAAAAAAAAAAAATAATAATAATAATTAAAACTTTTTATTTTTGAGATATTCAAGAATATGTTCAGAGAGCAGCGAATAGATGCAGCCAGGTATGTTTCTTTCAACTGACATAAATAATTGATTTGATAGAATAATTTTTCATTTAATGTTCTGCTGTATCTAAAGCCCCTCCAAACTCCAGACAGATCAAATAAGGTCTGTGTTTCCCATGAAACCTTACAAATAATGACTGATAGCTGGTTTGGAACAGACATTCACAACGGCATTTACATATTCAAGAGACATTCTGTAGGAGAAACCTAGTGAGAATGACCTTATGAAACCAAAGGACACAATATGGTTAAATATGTACAGTATTAAAAGATGAAGACTTGCAAGATTCTGAGCTGTCAAAAGAGAGTTTAATGAGAGAGTTTGATGGATGAGTTTAAAAACTCATCCACCTTAGTTTATCACACAATAAGCACTACACGACTACATGAATTTATAATGGCAGATGTGAGAGCTTCATCTGCGCCTGTCAATTCTGCTCTACTTGGGTCTCAACAAATCATGTGTGTGTGTTTTTGAAGACCTCATGGGTTTTGATTTAACAATGCACAACAGAAAGTGTCAAGGCCACGTCACGGTAACAATAGGAGGTACTAACAATGACTTGTTCGCTGTTCAATACAATTGATTTCACTCAGTCACTGAGACAACATACATTTGTTAATTCAGACAAAGACAAACAAAGAATTATTGAAGCAAAGCAAATCCAGCCATTTACTGAGATCAAATAGCTGACTTCAGAGTGTTTGCTCTACAAGGACTGATTTCACAAAAGCAACTTCAAAAGCACTTTTTCTTTTCCTGATGCAGAGACCCTAACCGTAATGGAAAAGCTTAATCTTACTCTCTCACTAATACTCTTATAAAACTTATAAAACATACATTTCAGATACTGCAGAAGGGGTCAATACAGCATTCAAGTGGTACTACAATACACAGCTACTATATAACATCTACTGTGTATATCACTGCACCTGTTGATGCCAACTATTATCCATATTTTACATCTCATGAACTACGTAATGTGTCCTTAATAAATGTATTACATAGTAGACATTGTATAGAAACATTAAGGCACACAAGGCCATTGTGAATAAAGTCATAGCCTCTTGTCATAGCCTATAGTTCACTGCTTACACAAGAAGAGAAGGAGAGCAAAAAAGTAAAAAGAGTAATGGACAGTAAGAGAACTCAGTGTAAGAATATAAAAAATGGCTTACATTACATAAACAACAATGTATTGAATGTTTGATTTTAACCAATATACTGAAAGTACAGTGTTATGTTTACATTTGGTAGTTTATATACACCAATATTTTATGTAAGGTCTTTATTCAATATTTTTACACTTAAAGGTATGTTTTGTTTTCTTGTTTTATTTTTATTTATGTTGTGAGCCTTATATTGCAGCTACATTTTAAACTTGAAAGTACAATGTTTACATTTGGCATTTTATATAGCAATATTTTATGTTAGGTCTTTATTCAATAATTTTACACTTAAAGGTGTGTTTTGTTTTCTTGTTATATTTAATTTATTTATGTTGTGAGCCTTATATTGCTGCTACATTTTAAACTTGAAAGTACAATGTTTACATTTGGCATTTTATATAGCAATATGTTATGTTAGGCCAGGCCTGTAATCATTTGTTTTTGAAAAGTGTCTTATATTTCATTTAATGTTTTATATTTCTACATTGTTAATCAAATATTTGCCCAGAAGTTCAAAATAAACTATTAATTGATTGAATTTACAGAAAAGGTACTATATTGTGATATATATCGTTATCGGGATTTAAGATGACTTATATCGTGATATGAGATTTTGGTCATATTGCCCAGCCCTACTGTACACTATCCACTAGAGTTTGGGGTCTGTAAGATGTTTTAATACAGAAAGAAGTCTTTTATGTTTAGCAAGTCTGCATTTATTTGTTTAGTTAAATACAGTAAAAACTATTAATTTTGTATTAAAAAATAATACAAAGACAACAAACAGTAATTCACATATACTGCACATACAAAGAGAAAAAAAAAAGAGACAAAAAAAACATATTTACATAAACACTCAACATTGGTGTTAGCTGTGATGAGATCTAAGCAAAGAGCTTCTGGCTGTGAGTTCTGAGGGATGCACCCAGACTGTAGATGACCATGGTCACAATGAGAGGAACAGAGAAAAAGAGTCCCTGAGCACCAGCCGGACGGTGACTAAAACTGGACTACATAAATCAAACAGGAGTTATGTTATGAGCTGTCTGCCCTTTCCTCTCTTTCACTAATACTGAATATTGGGTTTTTTGGTTTCATGTCACCGCTTTAAATTTGATCTTTGAAACTGTGATATCACACCACCTCAGAGCAAAAATATGTAGTGTTAATTATGATCAGGGTAATAAAAAGGGTAGATGAAAACTTGATAAGGAACCATTCTGGCACTGATCCACAACACTTACATTTTTAAAGAGCTGTACAAGGCTCGCCAAGCCACAGGTTAAAAGGTTTATTCCTTATTTGGGTTATGGCATTAGCACTCAGGGTTTACATAGCAGTTTCTTATTTAAAAACACATCTACAGTAGGGCAGGAAGTGTGCAAATGGGTACAACGACTGCTGCTTATACCTGCAACCCACCTAGAGTTACATCAGTATTTCTTGATGCTAAATCTTGAACCAGCAACCCTTCAATCACAGCGGCAGAGATAATGCCGCCCATGGTGCAGTGCGGGATGTAAACTAATGATCTAAGCCATGTGCTCTGCTCTTGTGCTGAGTGACCTTTACAGCAGCACATGTGTGAATTAATCACTTCCATCGTCCTTTTGGTACTTTGACATGATGATATATTTCCATTGTTTAGGTCCCAGTAAAACACAGTTTCCCCATTAAGCTCTATAGAGACATCCAGTGTCTCTGCAGTGTAATCTAGAGGCGGGTGGATGATACATTCAGCTCTGCAGGGAACTTTGTTAATAAAAGTGTGGCCTTGATGGGTAAATGAGGAATTCATTTAACACTGGTGTGCTTCCCTGTACCTCATCAGGCAGCATCATCAGGGATTTACGGGCGGAAGAAAATAAGGTCTGTCGGCTAATCAGCTGCTGTCCTGACTGTGCTGGTTATTAGCATTCCATTACCATAATCACTAATCCTCAAAACCTGTAGTTCCATTTTAGTGTGGGCGCCTTTTCGGATGCAGACATGAGGATGAACACTCCCTTCTTTCTTCTACACATGCTTTTCTCATTAAATACTATGACAGGAAACGGTTCTTTTCGAATCAGGATTTAATACACGCTAATTACGCATTAGAAAAGTTTTGGCAGACTAGGTATAATCTTAAAATACTGTTCATCAGTTGCTCCTTCAAATCAACAGCAGAAATGAGAGAAAAGAGAGAGATAGAAAGAGAAAGAAGCACTAGCTCTGGGCAGGTATGTTAGCTTGCTCTTCAATCACATGTAAGAGCAAAATAAAGCTTCTAATATACAGATGTGGCTTGAGTTACTCCTGCCTCAGTTGGCAGCATTTGCATAAATATAACTGGCAACAAACTGACAACTATAAAACACATGCATTTTCTAGTGCATAACGTAGGAAAGCCTCTATCAAGAAGAAAAATGTAAGTGTATGTATAAGTACAATACAGTTGCTCAGAAACAATAAAGGAGTGGTACAACTGCAAACAATGCAAATATGGTTGCAATGCTAATTAAACATCAAGAACTAAGATAAAATTGTCCACACAGCTGAACTTCTACAGTATTTTATGGAATAAGACTACTGGTAGTTATGCAAATATGAATCTGTACACCGCAACTTCATAAAAAAGTAATTTTTATTTTTTTATATAATTCAAATACACATATGCTTTTCAAGTGTGACATCAGTAAGATTATTTTTTTAAAGAAATTAGGCTTAATACATTTGGTAACACTTTAGTTTAGGGTCCAATTCTCACTATTAACTAGTTGCTTTTGCTTATTAGCTTGCATATTACTAGGATAATGGATGCTTATTAGTACTTATAAAGCACATATTAATGCCTTATTCTGCATGACCGTATTCTACAACCCGTAATCCTACCCAATACCTAAACTTAACTACCTTACTAACTATTAAAACGCAGTAATTAGGAGTTTATTGAGGCAAAAGTGATTTGTACCCTAATCTAAAGTATGACCATACTTGTATTCAGCAAGGATGATTAAAAGTGACAGTACAGACTTGTGCATTTTTATAATTAATATATATAATATATATATATATATATATATATATATATATATATATATAAAACATAGTTAATAATATTATTAAAAAAAACAATTATACAAAATAAAATTTTATAAAAAAATGTCTATTTCAAATAAATGCTGTTGTTTTGAACTGAGAAAAAAAAAAAAGTATCATGGTTTCTACAAAAACAGCACAACAGTTTTATAAAACGAAATGTGTCTTGAGCACTAAATAAGCATATTTACACTCTGGAGTAATAACTGCTGAAAATTCAGCTTTGCCATCACAGGAATAAATTACACTTTAAAATATATTAAAATAAAGAGTCATTTTAAATTGTAACAACAACAACAAAACATTTTCTTAGTCTTTCCTAGTCTTATTTTTTTAATGAGGGTAAAATTACTGAGTGTATCTTTAAAAAATGTGTGACAAAAAGATTGTGACTGTAATAGTGAGTAATTCTTCTAGTGAATGTCATAAGGATATTCCTCTATTACTCAAAACAGAAGCTGCATTGTGTGGCTACATTTGTGATGTGCCTTACTGTAATATCTGGAACACTGAACACACACCTGCCCTTTTGCTGGTCTATGTAGTATTTCTCCATTGTCAGGTCCTACCTTAAATCAGCATGCACGGCTACAAGAACATTGCTGCCGTCAGCAAACCCAGAAACCCATCCACAGATCAACAAAACAATATCACACAATTCAGCATACAGAGACAGAGTACTGTGGGACCTGTCTGAATAAGTCACAAGAAATACCCCCATACTTTTACACCTTTACAGTACATTTCATAAACATATCCTGTGAGGGTTTTGTTGAGAGTGGAGGCTCAGAGAGGAGAGAAAAAACTTTCCAGTTTCACTTTCACTTAAAATAAAGCTATCTTCTCTTAAAAGTCTCAGTCCACCCATTCAGAAATTCAGGCAGCAGGCAGTTGGCCAGAATGATGCAAGACACATAATCCAAAACAGATGAGAGGGGGGTACTCCACATCTCTCAGAAGTGGAGATCTCCTCAGAATTTCCTACAGCTGTGGCCAATAGGAGCTCAATAATAAAGTTAGCAGGCTACGCTAATGTGAGCTACGCTAGCCTGACGTGCATGTGAGGAGGACTCACCCAGCTTACAGCTGCCTGTGGAGGTGACACTGGAGCAGGGGCAGGGGATGCAGGGGTCCGTCACAGGAGAACCAGGCCTTCTGTAGAAATTATACTTGCAGTTCTCACAACTGGGTCCTTCGGTGTTGCCTTGGCAGTTCACGCAGATGCCTGAGAGAACAGGGGGAGGGAGAGAGGGTTGAGTAAACAGACTCACAGCTCTGACTGACAGGACTTTGGTCCAGTGAGGTGGACGAGAGTTCAACGACGCTAAACAAGGTAGACATAACAAACCTGAAGTTAGAAGACTGATGTGAAGAGAAAAAAAAAAGAAATGGAGAGATTGAGCAAACGTATTTCTAGGGAGCGTGCATGAAAACAAGAAAGGAACTTCCTCAGACCCTGCCAGAGCATGTGCAAATCTAACGACAAAATGCTAACAGGGCGTTGTAAAAACAAATAAAATTTAAATAGGATCTTTTTGTGTGTGTCAATAGCATTCAAGTGAACTCTTTACAGGGGGAGTGGTTTGAACTGCTTTTATTATATTGATTTGAAATGTTGAAAGCCAAGTGAAAACAGAACACTTCAACAAGTGATTGCATAATTTACAGAGGAAGTACGATAGACACGTACACGTACACACACGTACACACGTACACACGTACACACACACACACACACACACACACACACACACACACACACACACACACACACACGCATTGAATGGCATTCCTCTGGTCATTATGCAACAAGCCCAACCTGACATGTGCAGCAATAGCGGAGTCTCTAATTGGAGAAAAAAATGTCAAAAAAATGTTGTAAGTGATGGGAGTCATGATTTCTTTCTCTGAGCATGAGAGAAAAAGCAAATACACTGCACAGTAATGAATGAGTGGAATGAAACAGCAGAAGGAAGGACTGGTGAGTATTGAGGTGTTGTTGAGGAGCTGGAACAGGATCTGGCCATGTTTTCACATGTGACAATGATCCTCTGATTCACATGCTGATGAACACCTGTGCAACTCTTGTCCAAAAGTGATTTCTCTGCTGTACATCAGGCTTATTGCATTTGCTGTTCTTTTATCTTTCTTTTCTAACAAAGCACCACTTCTGGTCATTGTGCTATATACAAAGATGAATGTCACCGTATTAGATAACAAAATATCAAACCAAGAAATATAACACATTAAGCAAAACATTTCACACACATTTGGACATTGTTATCTTCTTTTATGTTCCACAGAAGAAAGGAAGTAATAATAATTCAGTAATTTTTCATGTTTGAGTGAACTGTCCCTTTTAAATGACTCTTGTTGGTTGATTGCAAAAATGATTAAGATAACTGAAGTTTGCTTCCTTTCTTTGCCAATGCCTCTTGGTCTGATTTTTTGTATTCTAATAAAGACATTCAAACATTTTTAATTGCGGCATCAATGTCTAAATATGTTTTGGGACCACTGCAGTGCTCAGTAAGCAATTATCTCAGACAGAGAAAGATTAATGACACAAATTAACCAAGCAACAGTCACAACTGATGAAAAATTGCATCGCACATGTGTAACCAGCATCACTAGTAATCAGCTGACTAAGATTTTCTTTACAGCTGTCATCAACACAAACATTTAAGCTTTTTTGATCATCTGTATGATAAAGAATGCTGCATTTGCATTTGGTTCTGGAATTTAATAACTATCTGAATTAAATTTATAACATTTGAACAATTTCACAGACAGTCATACAACAAGGTGATTTCTTTCTTCAGGTTTATTTGTCTCGTCTGGCTGTGCAGGCAAAGATAAATTGCTTTTCACAAACACACTGCTTAACTGCTGTAGAGTTTTACATTTTCTGAAGAAAATGTAAGTGGTACATCTGATCAAAACTATTCAACACAATGCCTACAGCTAGTGTTTTCTAAATGGTTGCTAGGGCATTGCTAGGTGATTGCTAATGATTTCTTGGTGGTTGCTAGATGGTCACTTAATGGCCTGGGGAAAAATAGCATACTCCCAAGTTTCTTCTGTCCCAAGATGCAAGTCTATGGTATTCTTTTTTTTCTTTTGCCAATTGCTCATCTGATTGAAAAGTACTAGTACACCTCTTCAAGATTTGAAGTATCATTCCAGTATGCACAAACATGCCATGCACCACTTCTTTACAATATAATCACTGTCTTAATAAAATATTAAATAATTTAATTTATTTAATGAAATATGACCAGGCATTAAACATATGTAACTAGACATTATTTGGCATATTTTTCATTATTGTAATCTGTTTCTCAACAGAGGAAGATGGCCTCTCCCAGCTAACCCAGGTATGGTTTCCCCAAAGGTTGTTCTTCCTCTTCGAATAAACATCTTATGGATTTTTCCCCCCTACCCTAAGGCATTTCAATGCATTGTATAAACATCTGACTGGACTTCAGCAAGCAACAGTAATAAAGAATATAAAAATAAATACACTAAAAATAGTAGAACCGAGTGATGAATTAATGTCGTGTTAAAAAAAAACAAAAAACAAATTCGATATACTTTTATGAATTAATCTCAGTATATTACAGGAGCTGCCTATCAAAACTGACATCGGATAGAACATGGGATAAAATTACAATAGCATGGATCAATTGCTGACTTCAAGAGTCTGTCCATCTATTGACACATCAAGAGCATGAAAAATCTTCAGGGATGAAAGCAGAAACATTCTTTGAATGCAAGACAAAGTGAACACTAGAGAGATCCAACTCATGGCCAAAAGCACAGATCAAAGAGGCTGTGTATGCGTGTTTGAAAAGATGGGCTGCTGTCAGACCCACTCGACTATGCGTGTGTAAGTTTGTTTTTCCACTGGGTCTCAAGGGCCAGAAAGTAAAGTAGGAGGAGGATCATTAGTGTTCAAACGGTGTTCCCTGTGTTGAAGACTGATATCTGTCCACAGATGAAGCCTTATGCAAACACTCCCCCTGGTTCAGCTCTAACTCTTCTTTCTTCTCATAACAGGAGACTGACACAGGGGTCAGAGGGAAGCAAGATCAGTGAATCACCCTCTTGATAGAAATCACGTTCCGAATGGGGGGTCCCCCTCGGTAGAAATTGCGTTCTAGGGGTGGGAGAAACGGGAACACGGGGGCACCGCGACGCGTCCGCAAAGGGCACTTTCAATTTGACGATCAAAGGGGACCTCCCCATAACCCCCCCATTAAAATACAATTTATTATAATAAAAATATTTGTGAATGTGCATCTGTTACTAAACATCATATAAATTATATACATATTTAGTCGGTAAGCGAGTCAGACGTTAATTAGTAATTGCTCTGAAGGACTTAGAATGTAATTCAAACAATTCTTCTTTTAGAGTTTTTGACTGATTCATTAAACTCGCTCATAGTTATTTAGTTATTTGTGATTAATACTATGCTGGTTACAGTGTAGTAAGCAAAGACAATGCAATAGAAAGATGTGTTGTCTGTTTATTGTCTTTGTATTATTTTGTGATAGCCAGTCGGTTTCATCTCATCAAATTCAATTCAGTCTGAAAACTGTCAACTCAGCTGAAATATAATTTCTTTGGGAATTGCAACACTGTTACGGAATAGCGGGGCAGGATACACTTGTGGAAGAAATTAAAGTGCAGTTGGTTCTGCAAGACTGCAGTGAAAGCTTATAGATCAACAGCTGAGAGTCTACAATGTGAGTCCACAAATCACCATTGACAGTGGCGAGGAATTCACTGAACTGGGAGGAGGATTAATGAGTGTTCACATTAATGAGTGGAGTGTCTGCGTATTCAAAAGTGTAATTACGAAAACAGGTGCGAGAAGATCAAACACAAGCATAAGAGAGGCTTACTGTGTGGCTGAAAATGACTATTATGCAGCAGGTGGTCACCCAGTTTCTGTAAATTTAAAACATTTTGGACAAAAAATGAATACATGCCTGTACTGAACATTTGAACAAAAAAGCAAAGCACTTTGAACAGGTCAGGAAAGGAAAGGAAACGTAAAACATGGAGAAAAAGCAATGCACATGTTAAAATTACCCGGGTGTATTTAGTTGGCTGATAGTTGGGAAAGACCAGGTCAACAAAACTATTACAAATGATTTTCAGTAATTGAAATACAGCTGAAATATAATAAACTACAAATATTAGATTACAAATTTAAACTTTAAAAACTTGTCTTGTTAGCCTGTCGGTTGTTGTCTTTACTTGTGTTTGTAAAGCATTCCTGTCTACTTTTTGGATTATCTTATTGTTGCCTTCATACTCGTCTGCATTATCTTCGTTTATGTGTTTATGGAACAAACTGCTGCAACTAGATCCTCGCCTGTTACCTGCACTACCATAACAAGTGGTTAGCACCACTTTTTCCAGAGGTTATGAAACCCTGCTGTGGTAGCAAAAGTGTACAGTGTGAAACGAAGTGGTGTTAGAATGTTACAGCTACATACTTAGCAACAGTCAATCACTTGCCTCATATTCACGTGAAAATGTCAAATGATGACCGAAAGTACGTCAATTGGAAAAGAGACAGTTTCATTCTTACTTTTATAGTCCAAAAAGTCCATTCAGTATAATCTTGATAGTAAAAGTCAGCACTATATGAGGATACCCTGGGATTAGGAAAGTAAAGTACAGTTTAAAAATCAGCTTATGAATACTCAGAATTAGCTAAACGATGTGAAAGCAAGATAACCCAGGATTTTGATTACCCAGGCTTTACAATGACCCAGGGTTAACTATTTTAAGTGTGAAAATACTAAAATAACACTGGGTCAAAATCATAACATGAAAATAAGATAAAGTAATTCAATATAAAAGCACTTACAAAGAGCAAAAAGAAAAGGCTAGTCTATAGAGTCTAAACAGTATTTATAATGAAGTCTTATATTTAATTTAACTTCACCAGCAGACATGAGGGAGCTAAAAACATTAGCCAGTTCTAGCTCGAGCGCTCAACTCAACAATCTTTAAGCAAAATAGTAATTAAAAACAGAAAAGCCAGTTCACAAGAAAACAAACAAGTAGTGAAAAAGATTTATGTGTGAGAGATTATTGGTTAACAAATGCCATATAAACTAAAATGGACTTCCCAACCAGTTTCCTAGTCAACAGAAATGCCATTTCTGAAATTGAAATCTCTGCTTTGGATATGTAAAATGAATTCACCAAGATACTGACAATGACTTATCTGGGAAAACAGGCAAGAAACAGGATTATTTTCGGTCTCACAAGATGAAATGTTCACCAACAATCGTGTGCTGCTACAGAATAGAATATATGTATCCAAGGGGCTTACAAAAGCTCAAATTGTGCTGAACTAATGTAACAATATCCGTTGGTCTCACTGCGAGGACATACATATGAGAGGCGAGATTCACCAGCTGGGAGGGGCTGGTTGGGACAGTTTGACTCCTGCTGTGGTATCTGACATAATGGCAGAAAGGTAATGGAAGCTCTCTGTGCTCGTCTGTGTATGTACATTATTGGCTTTTAGGAAGCAGAGAGCATGCTGACAGGAACAGTAAACACCACTGGATTGCCACAAATAGACGCTAGGGAAAAAGCACAGACAGCTACAGGGACAATGCATCAAATATCAAATGAGAGAGGAAAAAAAATCTTAAAGTATTTGAGATTAGGCTTCTGTTTGAAATTTTCATTATAAAATGAAAATTTTGTCATAATTTACTAACCCTCAAGTAGTTCCCTAAGGTTTAGAATGACAAGGTGAATAAATGATGACAAAATATTAATTTTTATAGAACAGCCCTTTAAAAGTATCCAAACCAAACAACTTGCATCTGATTGCGTGAGTGGTATTAGCATAAATATAAAAAAAACAAAAAACTGACTGATCCTGTGGGTCTCCAGATCCAATGAATGTGCCATAGTCATAAGGAAGCTAATAATTTCATGATGCGCTGCAGTGCTTTTCATGTGGAGGTCAAACATGATTCTTGTTGACTGGTGTGTTGAAGCTCTGACACAATTCATGTGATTCACAATTCATTTATTACAGCACTGAATAAAGAATACTTGCTGTACTGCAGTATTAGAAATAAAAAGCATCTGAAAAATTAAATATGTGAATATTTGTGATATGTGGATACTTTGTGTCACACAAAACACCATGCTGTTAAGCTATCAACACAATACTCTAATAAATGAAAACACAGTGTGCACAGAGCACAAAGATTTTTTCACCTCGTCTGCCATCTTGAAGGTATTTGTCCCCTGAGCTTTTGCATTCTGGGACTTCCTTCTTCTCGAAGGATACAACACTGCCTGAGAATTTGGCTAGAATTAAGCATCTTAAAATAGGGATTTCCAAATTGGAGTTTAGGGACCCCTGCCTTAAGAGCCTGTGTGGTGAGAGGGATAGAGTATGAGCTAAAGCTCTGCAGTGCTGACAGTGCATACAGCAGCAGGAAGTGCTCATGTGCAGTTGTTGAGTTACAGTGATGACATGGCTCCTGCGCATCAGCATCAACACCAGTCTTTGGTTACTGCACTAGACTGCGGGGGCGACTGGGGTTGCGTAAGATATAATAACTACTTAATGAAAACAATTCTTAGGACACAACAATAATTATAATGGAACAGAAGGCTTGTAATATTGTTACATTGCTTGTTTTCTATGCATAATTTATCAAAAACTGAATAACAGTTTTGTTTTTCACTCTTCAATTTGGAACTATCATTTTCATTCAACTGACAAAAGAAACAAAGAAACCCTCAACCACCCTCAATTGTACTGTAAAACAGATAATACTAATAACAATAATTTAATTTTACAGTAAAATTACAATACTAATATTTATGGCTGTCTTCAATTTCTTAGCTTTCAAATATGAAACCAGAGGTTCACAATTGCAGTCCTCTTATCTGACACGGTGTGTCTCAGTCAGCTCCCTAGGTTCAGTAGTCAGGGGCACTGATCAGGGAGTCAGCCATTTTAAGTGCTGTCTCAATCGCAAAATCCTTTCAGTACACTGAAATGTTTGCTCCCTAAAAAGTCCCGCAATGCACTGTGCAAGCCAGGAAGCATCGATGCTCACTTCCCTTTACCGGAAGTTCTGAAGTGCTAAACATAAATCAATCACACGAGCCAACTCACCACACACAACTCGCCACACACAACTCACCACACGAGCCACACAATGACACGTGATAGATATTTTGAAAAAAAAAACAAACAAACCAATATTTAATTATATTTTAGCTTACATATACATTACTAGACAGGTACTGAACATAATCTACCTAACATTTATAATTAATTTACGACTGAAATGTTGCAGGTATATGTAACAATCAAAGTATTTATCATAATGAACTTTAAATAACATTAAAAACATACATGTCAGAAAAATATCAGTCGCTGTTATGTCATCATCAGTGTCCCAAAGTGTAGTGGGTCAGTATTGTCCTTACCAGTGCCTGAATTAGTGTGCAGGATATACTGATTCATGAACTAGGGAGCCAGGGAGCTGATTGAGACCCACCCTCCCTATAATGAGCTGATGATCTGAATCAGATGTGTTAACTAGAAGAAAAAATGTGCAGAGCAATGGATCCCCAAGACCGGAGTTCAGAACTACTGCGTTAAACCATTCAGTTTTCATTTTCAACTCTCAAGTATTTGGAGACTTTAAAGCTTCTTTTTTTGTCAATAGATTTATAAATGATTCTCATTACAAATTTGTGAAGATGATTAACTCATATTGCGTTTTCAAATAGACATTATAAAGGACCCAAAGTCACAAAGCTTGCAGAAATTGAGTTGGTGTGGAGTAGCATTTGCTGCAAACAGAGACACTCTGAGAAACTGAAAACACCATCATGAGCTTCTCGCATGTAAAAGAACACAATGCCAGAGTGTCAGACTATATATGTATTTAATTAAAGTGCAGCAATTGCGATTTGATAATCACACCAACTGGCAGGTAACACTGTTTCATATACTAGATAATGCCTGATTTTTTTTTTCTCACATTTGGCATCATTTTTAATCTTGGACCCTGGCTGAGATGCTAAGGGTGTCCCGCACACAGCCACTAGTTGGCGCTGATAGCTTTTGCAGTGCTGTCGGAATCAAGCCATGCATGGAATAAACATATTTGAAAACAGCATTTTGCAGTTTGTTTAGTAATTGTTTAAGTGCCATTTCATCATTCATGTGGGTCATACCTCTCAGGCTGGAAAAAAATGTAAATCTGTATAAATACAGAAAACTCGCGCAGAAATTTACTTTAACCCTTGTATTATCTTCGATTTCTGGGTACGATTTTGTTGGAGAGGGTCAAATTGATCACACTATGAAAAACATCAAAGAGTCAGGTACAAACAGAAAACTTTTAATATCATTACAAATTACAATGAATAAATATCAGAACTTATTATTTATGAAAATGTTTTTAACCACAATTTTTTAAAACTCTTATCTGTGGGACGCTTGCCATTACATTTTTATAACATTTTATATTAATAGTATCTTAGTCTACACCTAAAGTAATCTTGACAATTTAAATCATTTAAAAAGCTTTCAGACACTAGTTTCATATTTGGTGACTGACTTTTGATAGAAATGACAGAGCAATAGATCGATAGCGATAGATTCTCCATTTGTGATGCATCGCTGAACTATAACGCACACCCAGATTCTTTCTGTATGTCTTTATGTTTGTTAGAGGTTGAATTTGATTCAAATTAAATATTACCAAACTGCACAAATTACTGAATATGATGTCTGCTTTATAATTATTATGAAAAGTTTAGAAATATATAGTTCAGATCACTCAAACCATAAGGAAATGGGTGAATTCTTATATGGTCACCAGTGGAGTCTGGATGTCATCTAATGGAAAAGTTTGGTATTGTGCCCAAACAAAATCTTACTGAAAGTTCATTTAAGTAAAATTTGGAACACAACTTGTTCACATTTATGGCTTTGATTTTCCTGCAGTTTTAAAGTCTGATATGTTTTGTAAAAAATATATTTTATATAAAAAATAAAAAATTATATTTTCATAAACTTCTATAACATTTATAATGTTTCTTTTACTTCTGCAATAATCTGCACAGTGTCTCCTTTAAAAAGAGAAAACTTAAGTATGTGCTCCACAGTATTCAAGATTTATATCAATTTTAGTTGGAAATGTCATTGTCATATGCTCTTCAACTCCAGTCCTGCAGGGGTCAGTATTCTGCAGACTTTAGTACCAACCCCAATTTAACTTATCTGTTTATAATTTTTAAGTAATTCTGAACACTGCGATTAGCTTGTTTGAATGTGTTTGGTAAGGGTTAAAAACTAAATTCAGCAAGACACTAGCCCTTCAGGACTGGAATTGAAGAGTCCTAACATACATCAAAGAAACGTTTTTATTTTGGGTCTGTACAGCTTCCTTTGCACAGCTGCCTATGTGGATCAAATTGACCCACGAACATCAAAATCGTATAAAAATGATGTATGCACATCCACAACACATCATTGTATCCACACTTTGCATGTTCATTACACTAAATGACAAAAAGTCACTAAATTATAAGAGAAAAAACATGAAAATATCCAGGTAAAGTTGACCAACAAACATAAAAATCGTAACATAAATTGTGTGTACATTTCGAAACACATCAGACTATCATCTCTTTACATATGCTCATGACTCTAAAGGAGAAAAAGTAAAAAAAATGTCAAAAACTCAAAAATCAAAATAAGTCAAAATGACCCCCAACATAATACAAGGGTTAAATCAGCTGATACTATTGATTGGCCAATACATTTTACTAGTTCAAACCTGGCAAGAGGTGATCTATGAACTATCACTATTAGGCTACGTTCAGACTGTCAGTCCAAATCCGATTATTTGTGTATCTGATTGGAATCTGATCTAAATAATTGACTTGCACATTGTGTATCGCAACTGTTCAGATCCGATTTGCATGTCCATGCCGCTCTTTCGTTTTCCGGAAGATCTGCATTGGTTTCTATGGCAATGATCTTGTTAGGCATATGTCAAAAACAACAACAACAACAACAACAACAACAACATAGAGGGGTTTGCAATACAGATGTTGTCTTATTTACAACATGAGGCAACGGCAGAAACATAGAAGGCTGATATGTGTGGCTTTATTCTGTGCTGTCGTTTCTGCCGGTCTCAAACATGTCTCCGTTATATTGTTACTCTGCTCATCCGACACTTTACAAAAACACAACCTTGTTTCTGCAGCAACTTTCAGCATCGTTCTTATATAACAACGTCTGATGTTTACATTTTACATGGCATGAAAGTCAAATAAACCACAAGAAATCCGATCAGAGAAGTCAGATTGAAACGGATTTCCAAAAATGCGTTTTGAAAAGGATTTCAAACCACATATGAATGTAGCTCGAAACAGATTTGTAAAAATCGCATTTCATGTGATTTTTGGCCATTCAGATTTGGTAAATCTCATAAGATTTCAATCGGATATGCACAAAAATCGGATTTTAACTGACAGTCTGAACATAGCCTTAATCTTTCACTTAATCTCACTTTGCTCCAGGGGTTTGGGGGTTTATCACTGTAATAATAAACGTACTTGGACGAAAGCATCATCTAAATGACTAATTAGATAGTTAACATGAAATTTCAAGAGACTAAGTTTCAACTACCATCCAAAGATAGATCTCTGTGTGAGCAAATGGAAAACAGTGTGCGGTCTTCTTTACTACTTATGTTGTGTGCATGTGGGTGGCTCACCTGACTGTGGGTGGCAGTAGCTGCTATGATTATTGCATTGGCAAGGTTGGCACCCTGTGCTGCTGAAGTGCGAGAAACCTGGGCGGCAGTCATCACACTTATCCCCATGCACTCCCATCTTGCAGATGCACATGCCTGAACTGCCAGAAAAGCACAGATAAACATTTTTGGAGTTAGAGAGAGTAATAGAGCACAAAAATGAAAGACCAATTGTTCTTACAGGACCATACAGAATCCTTCAAAAGCCAGACATAGAGAGGTTAAAACCTCTGTCCACATCAAACACCGGGTTCCCTCTGAACTGCCAGAATAGCTGTTCCTTCCCATCCATCACATGTTAACAGAACCGCTCAAAAAATGCTAAAACAAGAGGTGTAATAACACATGATGCATTGATTTTTGATGGAAATGCGATTCATCGATTATAGTATTATTCTCAGGAATAAATAATATAAAATGACCAAGGTTTGTGGACAACAAATACTTAAATACATTTAATTTGCATTAGATTTAGCAGCAGGCACGATACACCATGGTTGTTTCAGTCCTTTTCCTGCCCTGGGTTACATGAAAAATGATTACACACAGGTAAATTAGTCATTAGTGGTTTTGCATGTAATGAAATCTCTTTGTACTACTTGGAAGAGAAACAGAGTGGGGTAAATATGGTGTACATGAGAAACTGAAGTGTAACAATAACAGAGTGTTTAAAATGAAAAGGAACAGAAACTCCCAGAGATGAGAAAACTTCTGATTACACTGTTACACACTTCTGTCTTTTGAAGAGCAAATGAGAAATGCAGAAGGATGATTTCCTATGGGAGAGGCTTGTGAAATCTATGAAACATCTGCAATTATTTCTTTCAAACACACACATGCACGCACGCACGCAAGCACGCACGCACGCACACACACACACACACACACACACACACACACACACAGCTCACTCTGTACTCTCCACATGTACGATCAGAAACTCTCTGTCTTTGCCTATACTCAGAGTAATTCGACTACTTTTTCTTGCCCCATCACATAAATAAATAAGCAAGTAAGCAAATAAATAAATAAATAAATAAATACGCATTGCTTTTAGCCAACTGTCATACGCATTTTTATGAGAGCTGTCGGTACATAATGAAGCTTGATGTAAGCGCGTTGTGAAGCTCACGTGAGAAGTGATGTAGAAGCACAGAGGACCGTCACTTTTATGTGGTCTTCACAACGCACTTACATCACGCTCTGCAATGTGCTGACCTTTACGACAAATGTGAACTCATAAATGTGTATTTGACGGTTTATAGTATAAGAAGTTTAAAATATTAGTACTTTTCTCACACACACCTATCAGAAGACATTGATTCATCCACTGCCTTATGGGTTACGTCGTATTTGTTTTACGTGGTTTTTGAAGTGTCAGCTTCGAGAATGAATATTCGTTTGTGTTCCACAAAAGAAAGAAAGTCATATAGATCTGGAAATTTGTATTTATGAATGGAATATCACTATAAACTGAAGGAAGTCCAACCTACACACACACCTACACACACACACACACGTTTAAAATCTTGCCTCATCAGACCATGTATGCATTGTTTGCTGACAGGTTAAACAAACATACAAATACACAGTTATTCGTAATAACAAAATTTGACATGGACATGCTTTGAGAGTCAAACCCTTGAGCCACAGCTTGACACACACAAAGACAGATTCACTACACTACAACTACACTGAATAGTCAAAAGTCTTGAGGTTCTTCCTTATTATTGGATGTAATCTGTTAAAGTGCAGTGTGCAAAAAGAGAAAAAGAGAGCGAGTGGGAGAGAGAGAGAGAGTATGATTAAGCAAGCATCCCAGAGCAGATTCACTGTGTTGAGGAAGAGCATCTCAAAGAGGTTTCAGTCGGTCTGTTTGAGCTATTAGCTGACACCATGATCCTTCACAGCACAAGTCAATAACTTTGATGTTTGGCCTCACAGTCACGTCTAGAGAGAACTGAACTATGACTGTATCCCATCCACTGTCTATGAAGAGTACAGAGAGGGAGAGAGAGAGAGACTCATTTGAGCAACGTGCTTCTGGCATGGGCTGGTTTACATCTGGTGAATTTCAATGGATTTAATCTGAAAGTGCTTTCCTAAATATTAGAATTTAATGATGAATAGCCATTTAAAAAAAAAAAAAAAAAATCAAATATTATAATTAGATCTGCTGTGTCTATTTTTTTATTTTAAATGCTTAAAAAGTAAATGTTTAAATGAGCAGAGCAATGTGTCAACTTCTCATTCAGTAACTGCTTTATGGGTAAGAGTAACTGCTCTGCTTGGCCAAACAATGGAAGATGAAGGGGAAATTTCGGAAACCAACTTGGAAACAGTAATTATTTCTACAATACATTACTGCACACTTAAGCTTTAGGCCTTTAAAAGCAACACAAATTAGATGGTCCTGTAGAATCACATTATCCAGAACTACACTTGTCGCAAACCTTAAGCTCTAAAAAACTTGAGAATACACTAGCTGACTTTGCCCTGAGGGTGTAAGAATGTTGAGGTTTCCATGGCAACAACACCTCAGATCACAAGTACCCCTCTGTGATTAAACTGAAAGTCTATTATAGTATAATCACCAGGGCAACAATCCCACACAAAAGACAAGCATTAAATATGCTGTGGAAGCAAATTTACAACCTTTCGTAATTCATGCAGCCTTTGCACTTGTCAAGATTAATTAATGAATCGTTTTAGCAATTTGTGGAAATGCTGATGGCACAGCATGGTTTATGCCCACTAATAAGGGGGAAAATAGTAAGAATATATTAACTCTTTTAAAGCAGCAGTGAAATTAAAGGGTGATATGCTCACACTATTATTGTGTATCTTAATACTCATGTTGGGTTATTTGGGGATGTGATGTTTTAATGAAATCCACTTGTGCAAGGGCAGTTAGTTAGTAGCTGACATTAATGCACACTATCTAGGGAAATCTGGTGGTCACTGCTTTAGTACTTGGCTACTTCCTTCCAAGCTATTTAAGGGCAGAGTGGTTTGAGGCCTGGGTGGTTTGGAACCTCTAATGTATATCCCAGTTTTATTGCGGTAGTGGGTTATGCTGATCTCTGAATTATATGGTCAGACCCAAAGGTTTTCAGAGCAGTTAAACAACCTTCTGAAAGCTCTTGGCGTCCTGTGCTTCAGTGGTGCAAAAGCTCACTGTCATGTTCAGTTGAAGAACACAGAGTCCATCCTTGTCAGGCATGCCATAACCTTTTTATACTACATTTCAAATGTTTGGGGTCTGTAAGATTTTTTTATTTCTTTTATTTTTTTGGGAAAGAAATTATTACTTTTATTTAGCAAGTCTGCATTAAATGGATAAAAATCAGTGGTGTAACTTTGTTTTAAAAAGTGGGTGGGACAGGAATGTATGTGGTGGGGTGGTGTATTGTAATTGTATTATCACAATAATAATTGCACAAAATTTATTGGGCATTGACACAAATTTCACAATTGGATTTGATTTTGATTCAGAAGCTTGCGATTTGATTTCAATTTGATTAATTTGGGGCCTATCAGGTACAGTACATGGCAAATTTCCTCAAAGAACAAAAATATCTCAACTAATGCTGTAAACTATACAGGAAACCAAAGCTGGTACATCATTATAATATTAAAGGTTAAAATGAATTGATTTGTAAGCTACTTAAATATAAATTACAAAGAAGATTTTATAATAACGTTATAATACATTTTTAATGACATAATTATGTTTCTACTCATTTTTATATAGGCCTAAACATTTAAATGGTGGCTGTCATAAAACGGATTTATACATTCAATATTGAAGCACATGTTAAGTACAATAAATATGCAATAGCCTAGTCACAGTGGATATATATCAAAATGCTCCTCTCTAAGTTCATTTTTGTAGCTGACTAACAGGTTTTTGGACATTGAATGGCTTTTCTGAGGTAAATGTGACGGTAAATGTGACATTTTTACAAGCTGTTTTATTGACTCCTTTCTGCGGTTAAAACAATGATTGATTGATTAATGTGACATAATATGGATCTTGATAAGTTGTACTGTATCTTTCAACATACCTTCAGATATTTATTCACGTTTATTTTGTGTCATAAAGCGGAAGAGATGATCGGTTCACGTGCGCTCTGTGTGAACTGAAGCACTACAGCGATGTGTCAGTCACAACTCAGAGCGCCAAGAAAGATCACAACAGCTCGAGACGTATATGGTCTGCAGTCTATGGGAAAGTAGCCCATTTTCGATTCTTGTGAGGTTTATTGTGCCTGCAAATTCACTCTGACAACCCGAAAAAAAAACTCTTCGCATCTACACGATTCACATAAATGACATATTTTGATTCAAAACGGCGAATTTAGCTGAAAAGCGACTAGTTTGCAGGTATGTAATCAACTAGAGATGTTTCTTTTGTATTAGATACATCCATGCAGCGAGATGTTTCAAAAAGTGGTGGGGACAATATCAACCCTGGCAAAAAGTGGTGGGGACATGTCCCACCCGCAAATTACGCCTATGATTAAAATGATACTAAAGACTTTTACATTGTCACAAAAGACTTCTTTTTCATATACAGTAAGTGCTGTTGAACTTTCTATTCATCAAAGAATCCTGAAAGATATGTACTGTATCTCAGTTTCCATAAAAATATTAAGCAGCACAATCATTTTTCAACCGTAATAATTTTTTTTTAGTACCAAATCAGCATATTAGAATGATTTCTGAAGGATTATGTGAAACTGAAGACTGGAGTAATGGCTGCTGAAATTTCAGCTTTGCCAAATCACCACCACAAAACTCCCAATAGCAGCACCTGCTGCAGATGTCATGAATTTCAGTCTTTCTTTTTCTCTCTCTCACACTCTTTTATTTCAGGTTTTATTCAAGCTGAGTGAAATAGGCACACATCCCCTGGGTCATTACAGGCAGGCCATAAATGAGCTGGTGCAATATTTGGGTATCTCCTGGTCTACTTTCACTCACTTCTGTCAGAGAATACTGTAAAAGCTCTTTTAAATACTTCAGATAGGAACTATTTCTATTTAAAAAAATGTTTAATTTTTGTAAAGCAGACTGTTCATTACATGTTACTGCTCATTGATTCTGTTATTGAATGTAGTGTCTTTCTTCATTCTTTATTATATCACTGAATGCGGTTGTCACTATCCTGCCACAGTCTCTTCCAAAAATAGTCTGAGTTCTTGGGAATAATGACCCAGAGTAACAGACAGTTAGTAACAGTACAATGGTGGATGACAATATCTGTTTTAATTATAGTAGTCTGAGAAATTATGCGCATCTTTAACGTGTAGTCCGTTTTAGTTTAGTTCTCAATGTGTTCTGTTCCTGTTTTGTCTGTCTTAGTTCTCTAGTTAGTTTTCCTGGCTGTTAATCAGTTCCCACACCTGTTCTGTTTTATCTTTGATTATACTCCCCATGTATTTAAGCCCTGTGTTTTGTTCAGTTCTTTGTCTGGCATCGTCATCAGTGTTTAATGTGGTTATGTTACGTTATTATCCTGTGATCTCCTGAGTGTTCTGTTTTAAAATTTTAAAGATTGTTTTTGTTATCCATCTCCTTCGTCGTGCGTCTCCATTACAGCCACCCGTGACAGCATATATCACAGAGATATTTTAGGGCAGTGGTTCTCAACTTTTTTTGGGCCAGCGCCCCCTACCCATTATCTATGTCACATCAAATAAAATGTAGTCTAAATGTCTTTCCTGAATATTAATGTTGATTATAATTAGGCCTGTTATTATACTATATTTACCATCCAAATAATTGGGGTCAGTACCATTCTTCTTTAAAAGAAACTAATACTTTCATTTAGCAAGGATCCATTAAATTGATTTGACAATATATTTTTTATGCATATTATTGTTGGTGATTTTCAGTGCTATAACCTATGAAATAATGAAGTCTTGGTGAGTAAGAGACTTCTTTCAAAAAAAAAAAAAATTTAAAAAAAAATCTTACCAATCCCAAACTTTGTGATGCACTAAACCCGCTTGTGCTACAGATAACAGGACAAATGGTTTTGGAATCTTTCAACTTGTAAATCTTTTTTTGCGCAACTTCATTTTTCCATAAACACTCCCCAAAGAGACCTCTACGCCCCATTTTGAAAACACTGCTTCCAGTGCCCCCCAATGTTCCCTGTTGAGAAACGCTATTTTGGGCGTATATTTCTAATGGGCGAACTATAGTATACATACTCAGGTAAAACATTTCGAGAAACATAATACTGCACCAAAACAGTTGATTCATATGGTTTCTCTTTGAAGAGATTTGTTGACAATGGATGCGCTTTTACCTCTCATGAAAATGAAGCTGCTTTTATCTCTTTAACCGTTGTAGCCATCGGATCTGAAGCAGCTAGCCCAAGCTTCTGGACCACAACCAAGAGCCAAAGGTTGTTTGTCCAAAAGTAGGAAAACACCATTAACTAGCAGAAGCGCATGCCAGGTAATTTGGAGTGAGGGTTTCCACTGCAGCCACATCCTGATAAAAAAGCATAAGATTTAAAAATGCCTGTTTACACAGTGAAAAAGCTGATTGGGTGGAAGGCAGTGGGAGGGCTGACTGAACAAAGTCACACTGTGCTTGGAGCAGAGCTGGAGACTGTTAATAACCCCTTCTGCCTACAGACCAGAGCTGGTGAGAGTGAACACAGAGAGCTGTCGAGGAGAGAAAGACCAAAAGGAAGGATATTATAGAAAGGAAGTGATGAATAAGAGTATATAATAGATTGATAATCATACTAAAATGTTTTAATTACTATCTAAAAATGCAAAGTGGTTTCCGTGAGGGTTAAGCTAGGATTAGTGTTGGGGCATATAAAAGAATAATAATAAAACAATAAAAGTCAATAAAAAAGGGCCACACAAAGACATAAAGAAAAGAAAATAGTTGTGCTGTTTTCAGCCCAGGCTCATTAGAAAAACGTACCTGTGCCAACATTTTTGCAAAAGGCAAAATATGTTGCGTTGTGCATGTTTCTCAACAGTTTCAAAGTGAAATGTGCAGTGAGTGGCGCTAAAAGCGTGTTTAGTTTTCTCCAGAACAGATGAACGTGAAAATGGCAACGTTTTATTACGTTGTAGTTTGTACGTACCACCACAGTTCTGAAATGTCCGGTGAGTGCCGCTAAAAGATTAATGCTCCATTACATTTAATAACGTACACCTACACATACACTAAACCCTACACCTACCCGATAGTCTTAAAAGTAAATGTGACATAAAAACGCAATTGTAATCATGGCATTTTAGCTTGTTTTTGAGATCTTTTACTGTGACTCATCTTTCATGGTATACGTACCCGAGCTCTTCGCATCGCAATTACAATTCTGTACCAGCTGAGCTACCGAGCAAGCTTATTATGTCAGTAAAACTGATCATATGGAGCTGGGTAAGTGATGCAAACTCCAAAATATATTCGTTTACAAATCATGCACTATGGTAAAAAGTGTTTTGAGGTCATAACATAATTGTCCAAGCAGCCGTATGAAAACAAGTCTTTATTAATCCATAATCTGACCCTGTAATCAAAAGCGATTAAAGGTGCTTGCTGTTTTACTGCCTCTAGTGTTCATTTCTGTTAGAAACTGCAGTGATATGTACGTATTGGTAAGTATTTTGCGTTTTGCAAAAATGTTGACACAGGTATGTTTTTGCAATGAGCCTGTGTTGGCTGTTTTGTATTTTTGTGGAAACCGTGATACATATTTAGGATTCTTTGATAAATGTTTAAAACATCAGCATTTATTTGAAATAAAAATCTTTTGCAATATTATAAATGTTTTTGCTGACACTTCTGATCAATTTAATGTGCCTTTGCTGAATAAAAGCATTAATTTCTTTACAAACACTCAAAATTGCAAGTTAACTTGACAGGATCACGGTAGGGACAATGTTAAATTTTCTTCTCCTTGAAAAACTTTGTATTGAAATTTCCATTTTAATATTTGCTCTCACCTGGAGGCACGCTCTGTGAGGAGACCTTCATTTGAATGTTTAATTTATGTGAGATTAAAGTCTGCTGGGTGCTCTGCATTAATGCCACAATGGTCAACTCCTTGAGGTCCATGCTGATTCGAGAGGTGGCAGCTCTTCATAAATCTAAGCAGGACAGTTTGTGAATGAGCTGGATCTAAGCCAATTTATCTGTGCAAACCCCACAGACGGGATTAGCGCTTTCACTCCTTCACAGTTCTCTAACGTCTGGCGAGACATCAGAGCAACTTCAATCCTGTCACATCAAGGAACCATCAAGACTTGAGCAGGAAGAAAGTTAAACACTTCTGCTCCCACCCATAGTCACTTTAAGTCTGATTTCTACAAAAGTGAACAGACGAAGCATTTAACGGTGTGTGATGAGCAATTCTTTTTCCTCCCTATCAAAAATAAACCCTTCCATTGCGCTGATCTTATTTTTCCTTTGGCAAGCATCAAGGTTTTGCCTGGCTTTTGATTAGGCCACGCAGCAGGCTAAACTAATCCTCCTCAAAGGCAAGAGATATTAGAAGCCAAGTCATTTCAACTTATCCAAATAAAAAAAATGAAACGGAAAATGGCAAATGGAAAAAGGAAAGAAGTAATCCCATGCTCTATAGTAAAGAGTGCTCTAAGGGTGTGTTATAGCTTTGTTTAGTTAGGCTCACGCTGCTGGGTGTCAGTGTCTTCACACTTCTGATCTGATGGGAATAAAATCCTCTGTAACAAGATTAGTGAGAAGCATAACAGGGCTCTACCACCACTGTGTGTGGTAGTGGACGACTGATATGGTTGCTGCTAAGGATGTGCGCAATGAATTTCATAAAAGTTTAAATGGAAATTTTGCAACTGACTAGTCTAAACCTCCACCCCCCCTTTGCCCCCCAGAGACAGTCTGTATATGCGATCTATTTGAAATAGACTACATAATCTATGAACAGTCAAATCCCATACTGAATGTTGCTAAAAATAGTCAGATACATGCGATGTGCTTGCCTTGCACTGCATTATCATTGTATATTAAAGTTCACTTAAGCAATGTTAGCCATTTTAGACATATTTATTCAAATCAGCTGAAGTATCATTTAATCGACTAGTCGAATAGTCTCACACATCCCTAGCCGCTACTTAATTCCCATACATTCCATTTTGTTTTAATGAGTTTGATGACTGCTATTCTAAAATGTGGAAATGGTAAAATGTAAAGATAAGATGTGGCTATACATTTTGCTGGTAGCGTACACAAAACTATTACATGAACGAAATACTACTTGCTGATTAGCAGAAATGGTATTTTGTTCATGTAATATTTGCACTACGAGAGATATAACCAGTTTAGATGGAAAGGATCTCAAGCTGACTAGTTGAAGATATAGCTATACACATTAATAGACACGGTACTTCCTTGAAAATTAATTCCAGCACAGCGCTACAACAACCATAATGAAATGACCCTTCACAATAGATAAAGTTTTACAACGAACTCTGTTAGAGAGCCATAAGGCAATTTATCTGTTCAATAAAATACCTTACTCACCTGTAAAAATAAAAAAGACATCTCTGCGTCGCCTTTACAACTTTTCAAATCCCTGTTCTCACCATGTCCGAAAAGCCAAGCCAAGCCAATATTGATTCTTGTTTAATTATTACAAGCTCTGTTGGATTCTCTTTTTGCCGGCAGACTCTCCTTTGACCCGGAGGGAATCACACGTTTGAAGAAAAAAAAACAACAACAAAAAAAAAAAAACCGCTAACTTACTATTGAGAGCAAAAAAACTTAATTCTGTGGATTTGGCGATTCACATATTCCATAACGAAACGTCTTCAACAGCATTTAGCTCACAGGAACACTAATCTCTACAAAGATAACTTTAAATAACACAAGAAGAATCAAAAATATAAAATAGGTGTGCACATCCCAAACACCCTAATTGGGCTCAGGTGCAGGGCAACAAAATAGGAATAATGAAAAAAAGAAGTGTGAAGTCCGCAACTGACTCAAGAAACAGGTGACAAATAATTAAAATCATGTGAAATGATTTGAATTCACAAATCTTTCTTGAGTCAGTTTGATTAAGATGATCACCTGTTGTCTATAAAGAGTTGATTGTATTCCACATGGGTATTGTGCCTGATGAAGACCTGTTGGTTGAAACGTTGCATTGAATTATAAATCTGTTGGAGCAGTTATTTTCAGTGTGTGGACTTCACACTTCTTTTTTTCCATTAACTTTAAATAACACATCTTCAGAAATATGAATCAGAAATTTGTTGGAGTATGCGTAAGGCTGGGTAAGGCGTCCCCTGGCCACGGGCTTGACTAGTGTCGAATTTTCTTATTCATTTGCCGCCTGCTGGTGCTACTATAGAAGCTTTTTTCCGCCACTAAATAAAAAATAAAAAAGGTAACTGCAACTTTTCATCTTACAATTCTGACTTTTTTTTCTTAGAATTGCGTGATATAAATCAGATATAAGTCAGAATTGTGAGAAACAGATTGGATCACACAATTCTGAAAAAATAAGTCAACATCCTAGTGGTTGGGTCCATTTGCAGTATCAAGACCACATTTATATATAGCATAAATATACAAGGATTTAAGCTGGTGATTTAGGCAACATTGTTTAGAGCAGCACTAAGTGCATCCCCCACAGCTCTCAGACTACACTTAAATTGCCTATCGCACATTCACAGCAGTTTTATGAGATTATGCCCCACTCAAAGGTCTGCACACCCCTCTCATTGAAAATGCTCTGTGTCCTAGAAGGTAACTTTTTCCAAACAGGTCCCTGTGCCAATACTTTCCTTATGCCACCTAAAGGTGGAAAAAATTCAAAACCCAGCTAGTTTATTGTAATTTATGCTCAGGTTTCCATGATTTTCATCAAAACATTTTATATAATATAATCAAAACACGGTGAAATAGAACAACAGGCACAGGTTATTTCACTGTATTTTGGGTAGATACTGCCCTTTTGCACTAACTGAAGGCCTGATTCATTATGCCAAGCCCTGATCAGAACTGTTATTTTATAGACTGGTCTTAGCTCAACAGCAACAACCAATATCATCAACAGAGCATGCTTGTATAGTTAGCCAGCCTTAGGGTTTTCAAAATGATTGACAGGCCAGCACGAACTGTGTCAATATCATTTGAATAATTAAATAGTTAAATCTTATTTCATGCACCCACAAGATCAAATATTGGTCTGCATATGAGATGTGAGGGAACAGAAAGCCTCAAGCATCCTATCATATCAGTAGAGTTGATTTCCCACCAGTGGCAATTTTACTGGCTTTGGCATTACAATATCATTGTTTAATCAGTCCAACACCTCAGACGGTTACATTTTATATAGCTAGAGGCCACAACAAATCTCCTAAATTTAAGGTCTGTCTTATGTCAGTTTGTAGTGAGGACACAAATTGACTTCTCTGTAACTACAGTAGCATGGGCTCTATGTAATCAGTAATTAACTTTGTGTAAAAGCTCTTGAATGTCTGGCTTTTTCATATATTGATTTTCTGAAAAAGGGGATTCTAATGAGGGCTCAATGAAAGACAGAACTCTTTTTCCACAAAAATGCAAACAAGAAAAGAGAAAAATGTCAAGAATCAAATGTCTATTAAATTGTGTGTAAAACAGAAGATAATGGGTTTAATTATGAATAAATGTCATGCATTATGATTCATTCTTCTGGAACTCTCTCGACAATTACTGAGGCATAATAGCGGAACGTCCCACCAGGGCCACTGACGTCTTGCCTCGATCAGATCCTCTGAAGCCATGCACACAGAGTTGTCTGATTGGATGACAATCCCTGGAAGGTCATGTCTTGACCAGTCCTTTCTCTTTGTCCTCTGGCATGAATAAAGCCTTTTCAGATGATATCAAACAAGGCTTGTTCAATCGCTCACAGCCGTGGCTGTGCCCAGGGAACAGAGAGCTACCGCGGGCAAGAGGCCAGGCTGTAGGACGGGGGGCTGGAGCTGCAATCATACAGACAACTTCACACCATTACCTCTCCATGGCTCATGAATAGAGCCTTTAAACCCAACTGCAGACTAAACCAAAATTGACAAAGAGGAGTGGGAGGAACAGGGAGAGAAAAAAAAGGGACGGAGAGAATAATAGACATATTGCCGAAAACAGATATATAACAATATACCAGCAGTACTGATTAATCAGCCAATGTTTTGCTGATATAGACTCATTTTGCATGATTGTTGATTAATAGAAGTGGACATTTTCACTGGTAATTTTTTCAATTTTAACATTATCAAAAGGATAATGCACATTTTTCTCAAAATTTTTTCTGAATATTGAGTAAATGCTGAATAATTTCCACTGTTTTGTTTAGGTCTCACTTAACATCATTAGATTATATTATATTTTGGCATTACAACAACAATTGTCCACCCTGGAAACAATAATTCCCATACAGCATTTTTCTGCCAAAATATATTTTAAATATATGCTAATTAAATAAAAACGTTGTGAACAGTGAAGCGGAAATGTATTTGTTAAAACCTTCAAATGCCAAAATGTATTACAAAATGTACTTCAATGGCATGGAAATACATTTTTTTTTTCTCAATCTTAAAATACATTTTAGGTTATTGCAAAATGCAAATATAACATACATACATATAATATGTATGTATATATATATATATATATATGTATAATATGTACATGTACTGTATATACAGTCAAACCAAAATTATTCAGACGTTTTTTATATTTTTATATATATTTTTACTAGTGGGTGCGGGACATTGTAGTTCATTTATGTAAGTGAGGATAGCAAAATAAACTGTGACATATTATACCCAAAAATTATTCATACAGTGGACTACCAGTAAAATTGATAAAAATTTGAAACCAAAAATGATTCAGACACTTTGACCTGACCATGTTTTGCTTAAGTGTTATCTGACATGATTAGGATTCATTTTTTCTGACACAGTTTAACTCCGAGATCTTGTCATATTTTATTACCATTTTGAATAAACTGTATTAATGAATGAAATATATATATATATATATATATATATTAGTCAAACCAAAATTTATTCAGACATCTTGAAAAAGATATACAAATATACCGATATACAAATAGCCAAAATTACACTACTATATATATATATAGTAGTGTAATTTTGGCTATTTGTATATCGGTATATTTGTATATCTTTTTTGTGTATGCTATATATTTAAAATATATCTAAAAACATATATTTTTGCTTTATGGGTTAATGTACTAAAAGACCCTTGATGTCTGTTAGAAAAAGTATGAAGAACAGAGAGCAGAGGGAGAAATATCTACTAAAAAGAGATTTTTTTTGCTCACTAGATTTATTCTCTGTATCTTTTCAGGACCAACAGAGATGATGGGAAAAAAAACATAGGTTCAAACTCTAACAGCAGGAACAGAAGAACAAAGTGTTCCTGGGTATAATGCCTCACTTCTGTTCCGCACAGAGCACCTGCATCTCAGTTAGTGTTCCCACAGAACCCACAAGACAAATGCAGACCATCCTATCTCTAATGTTTTCACCTGGTATGCCATGCATGCTGTTCTCACTTTGCCTGAGAAACAGCCACACATACCAAGACTGTATCAACGTGCACATTATGTGACGGAAGTGTGTGTCTAACATATAAGACCACACCAAACAGAGAAAGCGTGAGTCTTAGACTGGTCAGAATGACAATTCTTTCAAAGTAAAGAAAGAAACAGAAAGGGGTGAGAGGTGACATGCAGAAAACTATGAAAAGACTTCACAGACATAAAGACAGGAATCTCAGGAGATGATGAAGCTGCCATTCCAAAAACATTACTGCTCAATTATGAATAGTGGAGTGGAATTCCAGATTTAATCTCTTTACTGGACATATTCCTCTTCGTTTCCTTTAGTGCTTATCGGGATTTCACCAAGCAGGACAGATTCCTGGATCAACACCCTTTTTGGTCCTGGAACAACATTCCTATCAAATTTCACAGTTAGGTTCTGAGTTAAAGTTAGATTTGAGGCTTTAATAACATTCTTATTAATATTTCCTTGATGGTCTAGTAAATAATAGTTAATTGGGGTTAGAACTATGTTAGTTAGTCAGGACCAATCAAAAGATGATACGCCCTACTTGGCAAACCAATGGTGGTTTTAAAATAACCCCCACAAAATCAAGGAGCAAGGAACAAAACAACAATCAAAATATGAATACAACATGAATTCTAATAAATCCTGCTATCACGTACTGTATATATTTCAGAATTGTGTGGTAATTAGTCTTAATACAGTATTTTTGTGCATATATGTTATGTTGTATTCAAAGACTTGATTATGCTCCAAAAGAAAAACATTCAGATGTATAGAAGGACCAGCACTAGATCCTGCCAGAAGTAGACACATGGACAGTATCACATATAGCTTTTAATGGTCTTTCTCTTCCTCATTTTTCTGCTTCCTTTCCCTTGTCTTCCAATAAACAAGATGCTGTTTGAGCATGACTAGCCAATGCTGCAGAAGAATGGGGACAGATTGCTGAAGGGGCATTATGTGGGAGGGATTTATCAGTCTTCTCTGCTGTGCCAGTCTTTGTGTTCAGATCTCCATTAAACCCTCTGTGACTGCCTCTGCTATCTTTCCCACAAGCCAAGCCTTCAGATGCTACAGCAGATGATTAAATCAAAATTATTCCATTTTTATGCAGATATAATCCTCATAATCGTGATTATAAGATTATTTGTGCTTGGAATCAAAAGTCTATAAATGAGATCATAGCAAACAGATTTAGTCACAGTTACTTAAACACAGATAAAGAAGGTACACCAGACGGTGCACTGAAGATTTAAGCCAAGGTGTTTTAAGAGAGGTTTGTCCTTTTGTCAGTAGCTGGCCATGAAAACCAGGCCATGATGATCCACTTTAACCATCATGGATTCATTACCTGCTAAAATGGCCTCTTGAAACCGCAGAAAACCGTCAAAGGTGATTTTGCAGGCCATGGAGGCAGATAAATGATGCAGTTCAAGGATGTGGCTTATAGGACGAGATGGAGGACACTTCATACAAGCTCTCAGATGTGTCTAGGTCAATCACTGTGCTGTCATACTCAAGCATGATGGATAAGTATCATATGCCAGAGAATGATTTGATCTGTGGATGCTTCAAAAACACTCAAGGCATTGGGTAGTGATGAAGCATAAAATATTTGATTTTGAGAAATGTTTTAAAAATCCCTTGAACTATCCCTTAAAACTTAGCAATATCTTTTTTGACATCTTATCTTTTCATGCATCACTCACTCCATACATTTTATGAGAAGTTAATACATTCTTATATAATGACCAGATTTCATGTTTTGTGTGTGTGTGTGTGTGTGCTTGTTTTCATGATTTATGAGGACACAAATTTGTATAAGGACATGGGTATTACACTGGTATTACGATGTAAACATGTTTTATGAGGACATGTTTATTTCATGAGTCCTCATATTTAAAATAGCTTTAAAAACATACTAAACAATGTTTTATTATAAATGTAAAAATGCAGAATGTTTTCTGTGATGGGTAGGTGTAGAGTAGGGGTAGTGTAGGGGATAGAATGTACAGTTTGTACAGTATAAAAACCATTACGCTTATGGAATGTCCTCACTAAGATTGCAAAACAAACCTGTGTGTGTGTGTGTGTGTGTGTGTGTGTGTGTGTGTGTGCGTGCGCGCGTGCTTTTGTGACATATCAGGACACAAATTTGTATAATTACAAGGAGAGGGTGACTTATGAGGACATTACCCCATGTCCCCATTTTTCAAAAGGCTTATAAATCTTTTGAGATATATATAAATAAACATTTTTGAGAAAGTAAAAATGTCAAGTCAAGTCACCTTTATTTATATAGCGCTTTTTACAATGCAGATTGTGTCAAAGCAGCTTTACAGTGATAACTGGTATATAATTTTGGCTGCACAGCAGCTCTAAAAAAATGTGCACAGTTTCCTGTGATGGGTAGGTGTAGGGTTGGTGTAGGGTGATAGAAAATATGGTTTGTACAGTATAAAAACCATTACGCCTATGGAATGTCCCCACAGTTCACAAAAACAAACAAGTGTGTGTGCGTGTATGTTTTTATACATTTTACTTGTGTTTGTGTGTTAGATCATGTTTGTGTAAGGAGGGCCAGCTCTCTTCAAACCACATAATTTAGTCTACCAACACATGCAACAGCTCATAAACAAACAAATGTTCTCACGATGACACACTTTAAGTCACTTATACAGCAGCAGAACAGAAAAATGCCAAAATATGACCTCACTGTAATACATCCATTGTGACCCACAAGGCTTGCATCCAAATCCTGTCACAATATTTTCATAATCCCTGACGGCAGACACATTAGTATCTTTAAGCAGTCCAATTTTTCCAAGCTCAGACTATATGTGTTAAAAAACATCTTATGACTAAGCTCCAAAACATTTAGTCTAAATACACACTGTGAAATGCATGTCTGAATATAGTGTTTAAGCAGACAGTAGACATATGTGCTGCTATCTGGAAGACAGTGGAAGCACTGTGGGCTATGGTTAAACCACTTTGGATTCATATTAGGCTAGCCTGCACTATGGTCATTGTTTTTATTCCCACACTACTCTCTCAAAATTCATAATCAATGTACTCCACCATGAAGTCACAACTGCCCAATATATCAACATAAAGAGGCTTCTAGCAGGACAATTACTGGCCAAATCTAAAGTAAAGCTAACACAAATTTAATTCACTTGTCACAGCGACACAAAAATCCAAACAAACAAGGAAACCAAAAAAGACCAGGCTAGGTTATATACACAGTGTTCTTTATTAATTGATACAATAAGCAAAATACACTACCATTCAAAAGTTTGGGATTGGCAAGATGTTTTTGAAAAAAGCTTCTTATGCTCACCAAGGCAGAATTTATTTCCTTGAAATACAAAAAAAAAAAAAAAAAAAAAAAAAACAGCATTATTGTGAAATATTACAACTTATAATACCTGTTTTTGCTGCAGTGTTCATTGTCACATGACATGATCATTCAGAAATCATTCTAATATGGTCCTCAAGAGACATTTCCTATTGTTATCAAGGTTGAAAACAGTTGTGCTGCTTAATATTTCTGTGGACCATTCATTATTCTTTGATCAATAGAAAGTTCAAAAGCATTTTTGAAACAAATTTTTGTAACATGCCTTTACTGTCAGTTTTGATCAATGTGATCTTTCGATTGATGTGATATTTATAAATCTTACTGACCCCAAACTTTTGAACGGTAGTATATGTTACATCTTTTTTTATTAGAACAGCTTTAATCATTTTAAAAGTAATGATTTACCATATTTATTGAGTGTCTTGTAATGGCTATACAACTGAGGCTAAACGGTATGTCTCTATCCCACAATCCACTTCTGCATCCACCCCAGTATTTGATCTTTGGTGTCACAGATAATCCCTACCCAATTACCTCCAGTCTAGTGCGTCTGCATCTGCTCTGCTTCCGGCACAAAATAAGTGCGCTCTCATTGCGCTTTACAGAGTCTGATTGATTTATCACAGATTTATGAATCTCTAACATGATCCCCATGTAACTGATCTGCACAAACCTCCATCTTTTTTGCAGCGTCTAGAACACAAGGCTGGAGAGACCAAAAAAAGGTGTGGAGTGTTGTGTTGATGGCTGTATTTGCTGGGGAACAGCAGGGAGGGCTGATTGACTACAAGGGTGACATATTTGTTCTCAGTGTAAAAGTCTACTTATAATCTAATCAGCAGTTACAAGCTGCAAATACGTTCTCCAAACTTTCATCAAATCATTTAAAATCAAGTTTAAAACAAAGCAGAAAAGAGACATTTCAGATTCTGAACTATTTCCAAGTCACTAATTAAATATGTACATTTGTGACATTGATTATGTGACATTTTTTACAGATGGTCAGATGGTCTTGCTTCCATTGTAGCACAGATACTGTTTGGATCATCTCAAATCATGCTGAACACACAACTTGTGGAGTTAATGGAACTCGACTGCATTATTATTAAAACAAAAAGAGGACGAACCAAATACATTACCAAATATCTACGTTAATTTTTAATCTACTTTTCCTTTAAATTGTTATGCTGACAATATATTTTATGAAAAAAAAAAAAAAAAAAAAAAAGTATTCAATTAAAAAAAAGGCAAAAAAGTTTTACTAGGGATTTGAACCCCACCACCACTGTTATGGAGTGTATATGACTCAGTTGAGTCATACACATTTTTTTACCCGATAAGAAAACATGTGCATAAACTACAATGGAAACACATTTACCAAGTAAATTCCTCAATGCACATCAAAAAAGTCATGTGACTTTGCGCAATGGGACAGCATAACTGGACTAAACAGCGGACTGATCTCATTGCACAACATCTGAAATGCTGTTTTGGTCATTCTGAAATGCCTAAGCAAAGTCTGTCATCCAAGTCATTTGGTATAATTACCTCCCAGAACTGTTTTACATGATGGCAGTCCCGAACAGCAGGCATCTGCCTCCGACAGCAAGATAACATGACTGCATTTATTGCGTTTATATACAGGGCCCTATTTTAACGATCAAAGCACATGGTCTAAAGCGCATGGCACAGGCGCACTTAAGGGGTGCCCGAATCCACTTTTGCTAGTTTAACGATGGAAAAAATGGTCGGCGCACAAAGGGCATGGTCCAAAAGGGTTGCACTTACTCTCTTAATGAGTCATGGGTGTGTTTTGGGCGTAACATGAAATAAACCAATCAGAGTGTTATCTCCCATTCCCTTTAAAAGCCAGGTGCGGTTGCACCATGGCGGATTGCTATTTACATGGCGGAATATAGACACCCTCAACCTGACGAGTCAGTTTAAATACATGTGTGTATTGCTACAATTGGTCAAATAATTAGCCAATTACATTCGTCATTACTGCAAATAGGTAATTCTGATACATGTCATGACTATCTAGGCATGTAGACATTATGACATGTAGGCATTTTTTACTTTATGTACAATCTTTTACATTGTAATCCTTTTATTTTTAATATTTGGCATGTTTGTGTGCTGCTGTGCATCCCTGTGTGTGTAACAAGCAGAGTGTATGCGTGTTGTGCACTAGCCTATAGGTGCATATTACTAACGCGCCCTTTAAATAATAAAAAAATAAATAAATAAATCGTGTGCCATTGACTTTAAACCAGGTTCTCTTTCATCATCAGCCAGGTTAGCTGAAGTAATTACTGCAAGCAGCCCATGCTCGCACTGTTTAGCAGGCTCCCTGTCTCGCTCTCTTTGCTATTTCCCCTGTTCTACGGCTGCCCGCCTGTCGGATTATGCTTTTATTTCTTTGATGGCTCTCTCTAAACCCACAACGGCCCCCCGGGGACTACCAGTTTTGTGCCTGCCCAGCTGAGTGCGGCGCCCTTTTTCGCCGCTACGGATTTCCATCCTTACTGTGTTGTATGTATGAGCTGTAAACACTCCGAAGATGCTGTTGATTTCTCCGCGCACTGTAGCATGGTGCTCTGATTATGCCTGTCTGACTCCGATGGGAAAAAAAGGCGACGCAGGTGCGCACATGGGGGACTCCCATGGTGTGGCCTCATTTGCTGTGTCGAAACCCCGTTTATGGATGAGCCACCCGGCTGCCGGGGACGAGGACGATGCAGACTTTCTCGATGGCTCGGAAGATGAGGATGCCATCCCGTCATTTGTGACGCCTCAGACGAACGCTCCCGCTGCTTTCGGTCTTCTTTGAGGTTTGTGAGCGAGTGGCCACTCGCCTTAACATCGAATGGCCGGCCCTTCAAAGTTCCTCTGACCAAGAGCGTCCCGTTCCGTCTATGACGGAAAACTTCTGGGACCCCCTCCCAGCCCAAGAGATAGTTTTTTTACCTATCCTCCTTGCTTGTGCTAAACACATTAAACATTGCTGGTAGTCCCGTTCGACCGCTAACACGGTCTCACGGGTCTGGATGTTGAGGATATCGCCGCTCTCACTATGGGTGACCCCCCCCGCCATCGAGCACTATATCGCCAGACACATTAACCCCACTCAAGGTGGGCTGCTCACCCCTCCCAAGCCTGTTCTCCTCGGAAAAAAATTGATTGCTTTTCCGCGTCCACCAACCAGGCCTCTTTAAAGCCTTGTTGTCAAGCTGTCCAAGCTAGCAGGCGTTCTATGACTCTCTCTGTGTGAAGAGAATATGAACTGTGGCGTAATCTATCTTATCTCCCCGATAGTGAAGAGCGGCGCATCACGGGAGCGCAGGTTGAGCCTGGCCAGGCTTTATTTGGTCATGCCGTCACTTCCATGCAACAGCGCTGCGATGTCAAGTATATGGAGAAGGAGGTTTTAAAACGTTGCCCTCTAAGAAAGCCTGCACCACGTCAGATGCCCTCTGTGCGGCTGCCTAAGACCCCCCTGCTATCGGACGCCATTTCCATATGCAGGCAGGTTTATTAAGATCTGAGACAAGCCACTGGCTTAGCTTTGTATACCCCAGTTCAAAAGACTGAAGTTATCTGTCGGCGAGGTCAGCACCCCCCTCGCCAGTGGTTGCCCACTTCAAGTACGCACAGGCTTCACTGTTCCCCGTGTTGCCAATTGTGTTTCCCCCCTTTTCAATAAGGGAAATTGGTGAGAAAAAGTGCATAAGCAGTGTCACCACACCGCGCTCTACACACAGCTCTCACTAATTTAATAAAGGCTTTTGCATCAGTGTTCCCCATGACACAAATCAAAAAATTAAAACGAATAAATGAATTCGTTAATAAGAGAGAACATCTCTCAGCAACCCCACATGCCGCCCCTTAGTTGTCCACTAGATGGCGCCATTGTTTCACAAATGAACGATCCGGTTGAATTAGCAGCCCTAAGCAATTCTCCGGTGAGTCTGGGAACTCTCATGAGTCATGTGACAGTCTGGCTGTCTGTGTCTACTCTCGAATGGGTGATTCCAAATGATTACACAGTGGTACAGACTGCAGTTTGCCAGAAAACCCCACTTTCAGCGGTATCTTTTCTCACACAGACGAGAGCTCCGCTCACATTCTGAAAGACAAGATCTCTTCTCGAGAAAGGGGCAGGGCGAGTAGTACCTCTGCATCTTTATGAGCAGGGTTTTCACTCTCATTGTCTAATTCTAATTATGACGGTCTTTGTCCTTTTCTGGATCTCAGTGTTGAACAAACATTTGAGGAAACATGATTTCAGAATGTTAACCCACTGTCATCTCTCTCGTTCAGTAAAACTGAACGATCGGTTCACATCGATCGCTCTGAAAGATGCTTTTTTCCACATAAGCATTTATCCACCACACAGAAAGTTTTTTTGTTTTGCCTATCCAGGCACATGTTAAGAATTCACAGTTCTTCCTCTCGGGTTCTCACTTGGCCCCCAGACTTGTGTGTGTGTGGAGTCGGGCTTAGCTTCCCTGAGAATGTCAGGTCTGCGGATTTTGACATACATAGACGACTGGCTCATCATGGCCGAGTCAAAAGAGAAAGTGTTGCAAGACACCTGCTGTGTGCTCATACACATCACATCTCTCGGGTTCAGGGTGAATGTGAACAACAGCAATTTTACACCCAGTCAGAGTGTGATTTTCCTGGGTTTGGAGCTGAACTCAGTCTCCATGTGAGCGCGTCTCTCTCAAGGGCATGTTCTCTCTCTAATGAACTGTGTCGTAGTTCATTGAGGGAGCGAAAGAGCAATATCGCACATGTCTCAGACTGCAGGTTTTGCCTCTGGGACTGAGAGCGTTCATGAAATTGGTTTTGTCACTACATTTCAGCCCGTTACGCGATCTCTGCCGCTCTCTGCGTGTGACGCGCGCTTGCACGGCAGCTCTGCGCCATTGGAGGATCACGGACTTTTACGCACAGGGAATCCCTCAGGGGACGGTGATGTTGTGGAAAGTCATTACGACAGATGCATCCTTAACAGGCTGGGTGCCACTCAGGAGCGCAGAACAGTGAATGGTTTGTGACCGACCAGACTACGTTCAGCGCTCATAAATTATTTAGAGCTTATGGCCATTTGGAAAGCTCTAATATATTTTCTGCCTCACCTGCAGGGACACTGCGACAATACCACAGCAGTGGAACAATATCAATCGGCAGGGCAGCGTGTGCTCATCGAAACTTCACGCTCTAGCTCACAAGCTTTTGGTGTGGAGCAGGCGGTTTTTCCTCTGTTGTTAGGCACGACTCATGTTCCAAGCATTCTGAACAGAGGCGCGCGGACCTTCTTTCGAGGGGGAACCCACTCTACAGAGATTGGCTCCTTCCCCCTCAGATAGTGGGCATAATATGGATGAGATTCAGACAGGCAACCGTTGATCTATTCGCCTCACGCAAAAACACCCATTGTCCTATGTTCTTCTCGCTATGGATATGGACGTGCCCCTTTGGGTAGACGCATTGGCCCACCCAAGTGCTGCTGTATGCCTTTCCTCCCCTTGTGCCTGTTAATTCACACTGGCCAAGGTGAGAGAGAAAGGCCTGTCTCTCATTCTGATAGCACCCAGGTGGCCCAAAGCACCGTGGCTGGCAGAGATAATCCCTCTGTTATATGCCCAGCCGTGGCTCCTCTCCCTCCGCACAGATGTATTCGCCTCACGCGAAAACACCCATTGTCCTATGTTCTTCTCACTATGGATATGGACGCACCCCTTTGGGTAGACGCATTGGCCCACCCAAGTGCTGCTGTATGCTTTTCCTCCCCTGTGCCTGTTAATTCACACTGGCCAAGGTGAGAGAGAAAGGCCTGTCTCTCATTCTGATAGCACCCAGGTGGCCCAAAGCACCGTGGCTGGCAGAGATAATCCCTCTGTTATATGCCAAGCCGTGGCTCCTCTCCCTCCGCACAGATCTATTCTACTCCCGGACAGGGTGGCTCTCTGGGCCTGGCCCGTGAGATGACAAACTTAAACGCGTTAGGGCGTCCCCCACATGTGGTTGCCACTATACTGAATGCCAGGGCCGTTTCTACACGGCCTTTATATGGCTGTAAGTGGCAGGTGTTTGGGTGGTGTGATGGGCGTGGTCCCACATCATATCAGTGCTCAGTTCCTGATATTTGGTGTTTCTTACAAGACCTTATAGATAAAGGCAGGTCGTTTTCCACTATTAAGGTTTACCTGGCGGATATTTCTTCCTGTCATGTGGGCTTTGAGGGCTCAACGGTCGGGCAGCATCCTCTAATCCGCAGATTTATGAAGGGTGCCCGTTGATCTTTGCCAGTCATCAGGAGAACTGTTCCTGAATGGGACCTCTCCATGGTGCTGAAGGCTCTGTCTCAATACCCTTTTGAGCCCCTGGAAAGTATTTCCATGAAGCTGCTGTCCTTCAAGACGGCTTTGCTCTTGGCCTTGGCTTCAGCTAAATGTGTCAATGAGCTACATGCACTCTCGGTTAATTACTCGTGCACTAAATTCTCTTAGTGGAAATAAGGTTTGTCTTAAGCCTAACCCGGCTTTTATGCCTAAGTGCTTTCCTGCATTCACATCGGAGGTGTTGGAGCTGTCTGCTCACCCTCCACCTTTTTCCTCCGTAGAGGATCAGAGGCTGAATGCTCTGTGTCCTGTCCATGCATTAAAAACCAGTGCTTTCCGGAAGAGTGACCTGCTCTTTATTTCATGGGCGCCCCCTCACAAGGGGAATCCAATATCTAAGCAATGCGTCTCACATTGGCTTGTGAAAGCTATAACTGTGGCATATGAATCAATGGGAATGCAGCCCCCGGGAAACAGAGCTCATTCCACGAGGGGCTTAGCCACCTCTTGGGCCTTGTTCAGGGGTGTGTCAGCTGGGCTTCTCCTTATACATTTGTGTGTTACTACCTACTGGATGTCACCAGAACCTCGGTAGCACATTCTGTTTTAGGGGTGGGGTCTTCATAGCCCCACCTTGTTATCTTCCTTTCTCCCTTCCTATTTACACATTGCAATAAAGGAACAAAGGGTGAATGGGCCGGCAGGCCACGCACATTCAGGTCACCTAGTATGCATTTACAGGGTGTATATGTATGTGTTGCTGGATTTATTTACATGTGTGGGCCTCATACATGTTTCATGTCCTGCCTGTGCACAGCAGTCATGTGTGTGCATCAGGGTTGTCAGATGCATGATTATAGGACGTGTCAGGCACTGCCCGCTTGGGGTGACTGTCCTTCTCTGACTTACAGAACCTCACTGTGAGTTTATTGGGCAATCGGGGAGCTGTCCATGTCTCTCCCATAGGTGGATCTCGAACACGAGATGATGAAAGAGAACAATAGGTTACTGTTGTAACCCGGTTCTCTGAAACATCGAGTGGAGAGATCCACCAGCTTTGCCCCGCTTGCCGCACGAGAAGCGAATATACTTACTGGAGAATAGCAGCGCGTGCAGCCCATATATGCTCTCAAGTAAGGGGGCGGGGCCTTACCTGGCATTGGCTACGCACTTCTCTCTGTCTAGCCAGACTTGGTGCAATTGGATGCTTCTGCAGAGGTCAGGTACGGATGCCCTTCCCATAGGTGGATCTCTCCACTCGATGTTTCAGAGAACCGGGGTTACAACAGTAACCTATTGTTTTTGTTGGTCAATGGCGCAGTCGTTTTCAGTTGCATCAAAATAGCAACACGCCAACAATGCGCCTGAACACACCTCGTTTTCAGACCAGGCGCATGGTCCAAAAGGTTGTACCTAGTCTCTTAATGAGTGATGGGTGTGTTTTGGGTGTAACATGACCAATAAACCAATCAGAGTGTCATCTCCCATTCCCTTTAAAAGCCGAACAGATGGGCGTGACTGCATTGGCTATTTAAACAACGTGGGCGCTGGACATGAAAATGATAACTGCATAACTGAAACTAGCAAAAAAACCACTTGCATCGCTCCTGGCGTCACATTGCACCAAGTGTATGACAGGGCCCGCAGTGTCTTCTACTACTGCAGCAACTTCCATTTTTCTTAGTGATATTTAGCGGCAGTTTATCATGAAGTGAATATTTTGTTCTCTTCGACTAACTGGATAGAAATGGTGCTTTATTCGCAAATGTTTTATACAATATTCTAATTTTGCAGTTTAAATTTGCAACTTTGGATGGAAACATAGCTACTCATAGTTACTCTTGGCACGCTCTTAGTTCAAAATGTTGAAAGGCATGTCACAAAGATGTGGAGAGAGAAAGAATACAAAAATAGGAGGGATGAAAATGGGAAGGTGCGAAACAAGTGAAAAGTTATAAGAAGGGGGACAGGATGTGGTGTTATTCTGAAGAAAACTTTGAGTTGTCATTTGAGAAGTGACACCATATTATCAGGGAACAGAGTCTTGACCTCTGCTATAAATACTAGAGCGACACTGGATGCAGAGTCACAAAAACTCACCACAACACTGCCTCACATTCTTTCTTATTTTCAGCCTTCACCAAACACACACAGAAGCAACAACAGCAATAAAATGAAACAAATTTATGATCTGATTTGAGTCACAAACAGAAATTTGCAGCTTATTTATTTATTTCTTTTTCCTCACACCTGAACTACTCCACATTCATTTGGAGAAACGATTAGCATTTGTAGAATAAGAAAAGAGTCCACTTGTGCAAGTAGCTTTTGCCTCTAAAACAACCAAAAGTGGAGTTTTACATGATCATTTTCTACCTACTTTTTGTCCCTAAAACAGTCAATCTTTCCACGGCTGCTCTTTTAAGATACATTGAATGTGGAATGAGCTAGAGTTTTCTCTAGATCTGCTCGCAGGTTTCCTGTTGTGTCAAGTATAGTTTTTATAATATAGTTCCAAATCCTTCAATAACAGCCGCTTTGCAAAGCCTGTGGTAAACTCAGCAGGTTCACAAAACAATCTGATGCATCGCACAAACGAGCAAGGTCAGACTGAAATGATCAGGGTCATTGTAAAATAAACTTCAGCTTTCCCAAATTTGGGAAATCTCTTTTATCTCCAAAGATCAATGAAAATTCACTTCCTTAATAAAAATTGAAAAAGATTACCCACAGTCTCTATTTAAATGTCCAATACTGAGTATTAATTGTATGAATGAATCATCATTATGTTGAAGGCAAGCCTAAAAGGGCAAGTGGAAATCAGAAAAGACTAATAGCCATAGTAATTTCTACTAAAAAGCCCTCTGAACAGCCGTCCTACATTGAGACTATTAGATGTGTAATCCTGTTTGTGGCTAATCAGTCATACTTCAGCATCCATCCGCTTGATGTGCAGCTTGGGGACTAGCTGCTGTTTTGTGCACTGCAGCATTTCTAAGATGATGTTTTATTGTCTCTAAACCTAACTAGATTGTGTCAGGACAGAGTTGTCTTTTAAATCCCCTTATTAAAATGTATTTTTGAACCCATGTGTTTTGTCTTGTTTTGCTACTCAGCTCTACAGAGAAATAAACTAAAATAAATACAGGGGCTTAAAGGTGCTAAAAATATGCTTCCTTTTTCACATGAACACACACTCAGACACACACACATATGACCTAATATGTTTGAAAAAGGAACTGCATGTTCACATTGCCACACACAACTTAGCATAATTAGCTGCACTTTGGTCCGTCACACAATAGATCATATTTCATGCAGCTTCAGTCCTACCAGTCACATGATTATGATTCAGATTAAAAAGCAAATGTAAAGCCTAATGGCCCAGTGGGCCTTTAAGTTTTATAAAAAGATACCAGACTGTTATTGTTTGAAGTTTCCAACTTTAAATAAAAACTTTTTCTAACTGAATAAATATAGTAAATTCAATGGTTGACTGCTTTATATGCCAGTCAGACAGCCTCTTCCTGTCTAAGTTAGCTGTTTATGTCGATAGTTTGAATTCTGGCTATACGTGAGAGTACAGTAAGGTCTGCATTAATGATTTCCTAAATTAAGACAGGGCCAATGTGGCTTAGTGTTATGACTTTAGTCCACTAGGGTGGCCGAGGTGATTGACATGTGCGCTAAAGGTGAGTGAAGCTCCTGTAACTGTCTTCTTATTTTCAGAAGAAACATTTCTATTGAGGTTAGGAAGCGAAGGTGACGGCTAACCCAGAATTCAGGAACATGTAGGCAGAGTAGGAAGTGTGGATTACCCGCAGTCGTGTGTAACGTGTGTGTACTGTATGTGTGTGTAGAAAACTGTGAGGTAGGCCTCACATAAAATGAGCCCATTCATCAAAAAAAAAAAAAAAAAGGAAAGAAACGAAGCACAGAGGGAGAATGACTGAAGACTTTCTGTCTTCAGACAGTTTGATTTCCCTCCAAATGGATTCATGAAACAGATGAGTTGCTGTAGTATTCTGTTGTTTGAGGAAACTAGCAATAAATCTTGGTGAGTTAACACAAATGTCTGTCTCTTGCGCATATTTAAGGGTGGCAGTAATTGTCACACTCGGATTTTGGCATTAGATCCATTACAACCATCACAGTATATTTAAACCATACACACACACACACACACACACACACACACACACACACACACACACGTTGTTATTTCATTATGTATATAGGCATACTGGCTTTATACCGAACTAAAGATCTTTTTTTTTATCCCCAAACCCTACCCTTAAATAGAACCATCCCAGAAAACTTTCTGCATTTTTACATTTTCAAAAAAATAAAATAAAATAAAAATAAAAAATAAACATAATTTAGTATGATATATTAGCTGTTTTCCTTGTGAGGCCCGACCAAATGTCCCCGCAATGTCAAAAATTTCAGGTGTTACTATCTTGTGGGGACATTTGGTATTCACAATGTAGGTAAAAAAGTAGTAACCCACACACACACACTCCATCACCACCAACAGCAAAAGGGAAGAAAATTAAGTTTCACTTACTTGAAGGTTTGGTACTTTTGCCAATAAGGTTATGTGGGTGCACAAGAGGAATAACTATCAGGACTGAGATAAAGCTTTATACATGAACAGCAGTAAACAAATTAAAATGTAAAAAATTACTATTAATTTTCAGGATTTCATGAACATTTCTGCACATTTCATGGAAACAAACACACACACAAATCCACACCAGAAACACTAAATGCATTCATTCACTCAAACATGCAGACTTTCTCCCCACAGGATACCCACAGGCAAACACGGCAGTGTGTGTGAATGTGGGTCATGGGCAGTTGAATCTGTCCACTGTCTGGCCGTCTGTCTAAGCACAGAGACGTGTCATGCCCAGCCAATCACTAGCATCACACACTTGCTTTGAGTCCCATTTGACCCCTTTGTGTTTAGTGGAATATCCAAGGGGATCTTATTCGCATTCATAGGTCATTGTACATATTTGTAAGTTTGGTTACACTCTTTAGAAATCACCCAAGAACAGAATTAACTGTTACAATGATAAATTATGCAAGTGCATTAAAAACATTAAACACATGTGACAAGGTTACACATATTTAGAACTAAATCAACCTATGAAAACAACATTCTACAAACATCAAAAGATTCTTAAATATTTGTACTTCTCTATGTAAAATGGTTTATGATTTAAATAAAAGAGCCTTGGATGCTGTCAGTAGGTTGATACTGTTAATATTTGACACAAATACACATACTAAATAATCAAATATGTAAATAGTATTAGCCTTACTCCTATATAACAAAATATCAAACCAGTTTATAAAGTTTATATTTAGGTCTATAAAAGCTCATATTTATTCAAAATTAATACAAAAGAATTGTGGTCATTTTGGTGGTCAGATGTTAGTAGAAAATAATTAATCTACATCTACTAAAAATCACCTTGACACCAGTTATTTACAAGTTATTACAAAACGGCTCAGAAAAGTAAAGTAAGTTCTGAGAAATGGCCTAGAATCATTTGTGTACAGATGCCACTTGCTTTACTAATTTGTTTTTTAATGCAATGAAATTGTTGTTTACTGTGTCGCTTTCTTCTTCGCGTGACAACGTCGTTAATCGCTACTTTCCGGCATACACCATGCCTAACAAGTAAAGGTACTGTTGGCGGTGGAAATGCAAGCTGGATCAGGGTTTACTGTCCAGAATCGTACTGTACTGTCCTGTACCGCTCAGTGAAAATGAGCCATTAGAGAATCAGACCGTGCCATAAACATTATACATGGTGTAGTGGGGAACGATTGCTGCTGGGACTGGTATTCTTTATAGAAGAATGAAGGCAGCATAAATCCAGACGCAAGTGTAGGTATCTGCAGGTTGGAGTAATGGGCGTGCCAAAACAAGGCGATGTGCCGAAAGATCTTTACAACTGGTTGCGAAAGCTGGCTGTTAGGGTGTGGGGTAGGGTTAGCGGTTAGTTTCTGTTGTAGCAATTCACCTTTTGGCACACCCATTACTCCGACTTACAGCTATCCCTGTCTCTCCAGAGGAGAGGATAAATACAGAATGTTCAGAGGCTAAATGTCTGATAATGTGAATTGGCATCACGACAAAATTATCTCTCTATCTTTTTACTTTCATTAGACAAGGTTCAAGTTCCTGTATTCCATGCTCCAATAAGATACATACACAAAAACACACTGCCAAATGCTCTGCTATAAGGCTTCTCTCACAGATGGTGGTCCCCCCATACTTCTACCTCCACCCTTTTCCCCTGTTTGCCTTTCATCCTTTTTATTGGGTCAGGGGGTTCTTCCCTATTCAGTTGCTATGCAACAAATGCATTTACACTGAGAAGAAGTGTCTTGTGCCAATGAACAATATGCAATACTTTTTGTAATTTGTAAAACACATTTAGTGGAACTAAAAAATATCAAGTCCCAATACTGCAATCATTAATCTTTCTCTCCTACTACCTCTATGACATGTACTAAAGTGGCATACAAACACTCCATCACAATTGCCTTGTATGGTCTTTTTCTGCTGATGTCTGGCTTCAGGTAAGCTGTATACTTATAGCAGGCCGAGGAAGTCTCTCTGAATGCCAGAGGTGATATTGTGCAGAGCTCATCTCATTTACTCACTCCATGCTCAGACGGGACTTAATTGTGCATGTCATTTATATACATCGCTCTGTAATTTTTTTATAGGCTTAAACACACTGAATTCTGCTAACGTCTGCTTAGTGTGTTTCTAGTAATGTGTAATGATTTATGAATATGGCCCTGAATTTGCATATACATAAGTCTGATGAGTAAGTGAATGTGTGTGTGTGTGTGTGTGTGTGTGTGTGTGTGTGTGTGTGTGTGTGTGTGTTGACTTTCTGAGAGCGTTGCTTTCCTCTTAAGTAGCTTCAGGAGAACCATTTTTTTCTCACTGCTATTTACAGAAACAGCCAAGCAGAAGCAATGTTGGTCAAGGTATACTCATCAATGTAATCAATGAAGAGTGAACCTTGGAAACTAATTCAGCGGTTGTAAATATCTGGGAAGAACGAGCATAGAGTTACATGGGAACAAAGGGCTTGAAGGCTTTTGTTGTTGCAGTACCACCAACAGTCTGCCTTTTCCAGAAAATGTGGATTGGCACTTTAAAAATGCCCCATGGGACATTCATCAAAGGAAAACAAGGGTCGCTGGCATCAGAAAAACACTGACATGATCCACAGAGACTACACTGGAGTACTTTTCTGTGAAGCAAAATCGCAAACAAGAAGTGACACACCAGAGTCTCAGTGTTACTAAATGTCTGAACTGGTTTTGGTGCAACAACTTTTTTTTATTTTTGAATGCTGTTTTTCCTTTTACAACTGCAACAGCAGGCTACTGTGGTAAAGCAGGCCAGACACACACACACACACACACACACACACACACACACAAAAAAAAAAAAAAAAAAAAAAATCAACAGCACAGTTTTTTTTTTTTTTCCACAACAGTCCTAGATAGGTTATATTTAAAAGAACAGAGTGAAGAAAAAATGTAAATTGAAAAATGATGTCTGCAGAGAAGACTGTTGAAAACTAAAGTTGCTTCGATTGTATTGAACAACAACAACCACTTTCAGTCTAGAATGATTTTTCAGGCAACACAGCTGTCAATGTGACCGAATTATAGGGAGGTTTTCTTTACTTTCTTAATCTGTCTGGCAAACAGCATACCGCAGCACCCTCAGATAGCAGATTTTTGTCTGTCTGTGCTCCATATAGGCTACATCTAATTATAGTGTGTCAATACTATATCAGTGGAGTTTAATATAATGATTCGAGGCTCACTGTAAATATTTGTGGTTGAAAATATCCCTTATAACCTAATGGCAGCAGTGCATGTCAGAAAGTGGAGCGCTGTCAAGAAGCAACAACACATTATAAGTGGTCTTTTAAAAACTGGCTGATTAGAGACCAGTTTCGTGGTTTCTCTTACAATGGTGGAAATCACATACTGGGATGAGGATATCGGTCCAGAGTCGGAGTGAGAGCAATAAAGCATGAGCTCTGGTTCAATCAGCATTCCCCAAACACTCTGGGGCAGCCAGGAATGTGAAAACTACCAATTTCCACAGGATCAGACTTCCACAACCAAATCAGGGTGAGCAGTTTTTCTTTATTTTGTTTCAGCTTGCCTTTGGTCTTACAGCTCAGGAAATGGCTTGAGGTTTGGACCATAACCAGAGCAGAGCTCTCTTAAGCTATTCGGCCTTCAGTCACTGCAACAGAACAAATGACCAACACAGAAAAACGATACACTACATGTAGAAAGAAAATTGTACTCAGCCACGACTGTCTGATAATTTTTTCCTAATCATGACCAAATGTATTAATAATAATAATAATAATAATTTAAGGCTGGTTTGATAGTATTGATTATGAATTCTTATATGAATTCTTAATAGGTCAATCTTTTAGTCTATGCTGTTTTGTGTTGTAACACACCTGCCTAATCATAATAAGCTTTGCTTTTTAACTTGTGATATGAAACAAAGTTTCAGCTTTCAAAGTCTGTCCATTTTATAAACAATGCACATGATTCGATCATCTCTTCCTCCTTACTCCTAGTTATAGTATGAAATAAACATGAATGAACATCAGAAGGTATTCTGAAAAAAAAAAAAAAAAAAAAAAACAGTACAGCGTATATTGAAATGTATCATGTCTCATGTAGACGCTCAATCAATGTTTCCACCATGGAAAGATGTCAATAAAATGAATTGTAATGTAATGTTACATTTACCTCAGGAAAGTCATTCTATGTACATAGGTTGTTAGGTTGTAGGGCTGGGCGATATGGCCAAAAAGTCATATCTTGGTATTTTTTGGCTAAATGGCAATATACGGTATATATCTCAGTATTCTCTACATTTTTCTATTTGGATTTAGAAAAAAAAAAATCTGTATTTACTTTTTAAAAATCTTAATTTAACATCCTGCCTAATGTTGTCCAACAAACAGTGTTTATATTGAAAGCTATTAATACAAATATAGTGAATGTAACCATAGTCTGGCACACTAATAGGCCTACAGTATGTGCAAAAAAGAGAAAGTTACTTTACATTCTAACATTGTAACATTACAATCTAAAATAAAAATGATGCTTTTTAAAGCATAAGTTAAATTCACTAGACAAAATTAAAATAAAAACAAAAGCACAGACTAATTAGCTATATATTTATAGTTATTGCTATCATAAAAATACACTTACTTGTAGGTTTAAAATTCTACATATGGCACATTTATTGTTCAACAACAAACATTTTATCAAAATGTATATTTTAGTCATAATTATGGCGATCCCATTCTATTGAGCTCCGTCTGTTTGGCGCGAATGCGCGCGGCGACGCTCGTTCACGGAAGTCTAAGAAGTTTAGAGGAGACTGAGATTCGCTAGCAGAAGGCTCATCCACTCCTGACAGCAAAATGGATATATTTGTATGACTTTCTAACATTTACAGGTGGAGAATATACCTGTGAAATGTAAGTTATGCGCTAAGGAAAACACCACATCACAAAAGCATTAAATAGCGCAAATATCTGTCCGCACATGAATCAGTCAGAGCATCTGACGGGGCAAGCCGCTTTAAGCGACAGGCCTACGTGTTAACTATATCTTAATCTTACGAGTTATTTTTAAAGCCCTTAATATTAAGCATGTCTCATGTTTAAGCCAAATTGTATTATGCATTTCCCCCGCAGCAGCACTCTGCGACGTCCACCGCTGTTTTTCAGATGTGCTCGGATAAAACTACTGTATATCGATATAAACGGTATCGGCTCATTGCGTATCGTATATTAAAAATATATCGGTATATCGTACAAACTCGTTATACCGCCCAGCCCTAGTTGTTAGTCAAAAAAAAAAAAGAAACATTCTCTAGAGAGCATTTTGCCAAATATATGTTTTTGTAAAATGACTTGCCATGGTAGCAGGTAGTACTGGTTTTACCGGTTATGAGGGAAAATTTCATTTTTGATACCGGTTTAAAGAGGGAGTATTTTTTGTAATACTTACTTGACAAAAACAGTTGCTATATCTATACAGTAGCTTCCCTGCATAGCTTACAGCTAGTTAGTTGAGAGAAATTTTTACATGTACTGTAAATCCAAATGAACCTCTATTGAATCAAAATAAATCAAGATCGAAAGTGGCCATTGAAGTGGTGTGTTCAGATTAAGAGGAACATTTCCTGCAGCTACTGGTCAATACTGCACTGTTTGCCGACAGTCCACAAATGGAGAGCTTCAACTAGACTAGCTTCTTTGTCAAATGGTAACATCTAGACTAATGGGTGTGCCACAAATCTTGGGCTCCCCCTCCCCCACGAATCATGAGATGGGGCCCTGTCCACAAGTAGTGACGTCATGCTCAAACGATGCAAGTATTAAACCAGTCAAACCATGATACAAACAAGAGGGATGCAATTCTAGAATGGATTACTGTTCTTTAATCTTTCTTTTGCTTTACAAGAAAGCAGTTGGACTGACAAAGGCCTTCTTCACACTGCCTCTCGGTCACATCAATCAACACGGGTCTCGTTTTCTGTCTGAATCAATAATGAACATTCAAATGTGTGATGCATTGATTGTTTCCTACTTCTGTAAATACATTTAGGCCACATATTTTATACATGATGCTCTTATGACGGCTTCTATGTGGACCAGAATAGTCCGAACATAGGCAAAATTTAACCTGCTGTGAGTACCCCCACCATGGGGCTACAAGGGTGTCTTGTATGCCTGTGTCTGTAGCATGAAAGCCTACAGCATGAAATATACATCTATAGCACTCTGAGCTAATGACCTGTCACTCTTATTCTGCATTCTGATAGATGACATGATCAGTGATTAAGTGTGGCAATGTACTACCCAGCATGGTCTCATTAATCACTATGTAGCAAATGACACAAACATGCACACACACAGTAATAATGCTAGCTAACTTGCAAGAGCTGCAGTGTCTAATTTCTAAATATCACATTATGCCCTATCATACAGTCTAAATAACATGTATATGCAATCTTCTTGATTGACTTAATTTAGACAGCATGTTTCTTATCCTAAAAAGCACATACTATACAGACACGATGAGTACAGCAAGACTTTATGAATGACGGATTGGATACTGTAATGGAAGCTATCTACAGCCAGTGTTCTGAGAGAGAGCGTGAATGCTGTGAATTATGATGCCTTTCTCCATGTCAGGGGGAGCAGAGGGGGACTGCAGTCTTTGAGTCCGCTCCAAATCAAACACAAGCGGATGGCTGACTCTCACACGACTGCGGCTATTCCGTTTCCATCTGCAGCCGTCTGCTGTGGGAAAGCTATAATTACTCAGCGTGTGGAGTCACTAACTTTACCCTTGCACTCTCATGGCCGCTGTTTGCACACACAGATCTTTCTACATAGAGACATTGTCAACATACTAGTACACTGCATGCACAGATACATACAGATACCTGTGAAGACATTGAGCGTTATATTCTCTTGATTCTCTTAATATTAACTTCTTGTTCATTGTTTTATTGTTGTATAAATGCATCATGATATAGATGGATAGACTTTTTTCTGTAAAGCTGTCTGAAACAATGTCCAATGTGAAAAGTGCTATATTGCTATATACATAAATAAAACTGACATACTTGATATTATAAAAATATTTTAGGGCTGTCAACGTTAACACGTTAACGCATGTGATTAATTCAAAATCCTTAACGTGTTAAAATAATTTAGCGCATATTTAACGCAAAAAAATTACGGAAGCATGTGAAATTGCGTCATAACGTAATTTACGTCACGCAGTTAGATGATCTTAAAGTCCATGCTGAGCCCTCCCGCATCGCTCTGTTCCTGTCTGAACGGAACGTCAAAACATCCCACCGCTGTAAGGCCAGATGATATGAAAACTATGTTTCTCGGCTGGATAAAGCAAACCAGCTTCTTGCTATGAAAGTTTTGATGGATGAGGATTGCAATCAAAGTAAAGACAATTGCGGTGATGTACAGGAGCGAACGTTGCTATCTTTGTTTAAACTAAACTCATTTAAACCATGATAATTTAAACATTCATCTGTAAGACGCGAAAGAGAACTCGCGCGCGCTGTGACACGGAGAGCCTCTTGTGCAAATTCTCTTTCAAGTGTTGTACCTAAACGGACAAATTCACACAAAAATTATGTCAACATGCCCATCTTAGCGAGTATCCTAACAAACATAGTAGGTTATGTCTTAGGAGAAAAACAAGACAGACAGCGCGTGTGTATCAGTATCAGTGTACTGGATCTTTGAATTACGTCTTAAAGGGACAGCAGTCTAATATTCCTGCTTTCTGTGTTTAATGTTAATCAAAAGACGAAGAAATCACTCTTGACTGAATAGCTTTTGTAACTTAATGTTTCATCTTTAATTATTCAAAGAAGTTTATATGCAGTTATTTTATATTTGATTACTTTGTTCAATTTCTGTACCTGAAAACTATTGTTAGTTGAAAAACCTGGAAAGCATTGTTGATGTTTTTTTTTTATTTATTTTTTTATGGGTGCTTTGGTGTACATAAACATATGAATTATATTAAATCATATCATTTGGTTATTTGGTGTCTTTTTTTTTGGAAAGACATCTAAATTTACCTTGAAAAAAGCTGAAAAATACAGTTTTGTGAAAATCACACTTCAATCTGATAGTTTACTTTGCTAGATATAGGCAATGATGGCAAAATGGCCATTAATGCGATTAATCGCGATTAAAAAAAAATTTAATCTATTGACAGCCCTAAAATATTTACATAAATATTATATTACCCTGTCCCGTTGGTTATGTAATGTGATTAAGTGTAATGTTGTACATTAAAAGGTGTCACATTTCTAAGAATGTGTGGTGCCTTGTTATGACAATATTAGCTTTCTGTATTCCTGCAATCTAATATGAACAACAGGTGCACAATATTATACTGTCAATGACAAGGTATGACACACCCACAAAAACGCGCAGACAGGATACATGAAGGGGAATGTACTCGGGGGAAGGTTATGCAGAGACTGTTATCGTCAAGAGTCTCACTGGGAAAAACCACAGACGGTTGACAGGTGACATCCTGTTACAGTGATACAATAAGTGACATGATTGCAGCAGTTTGGCAGGAAGCTGACAAAGTCGAAGGGTGGGGAAAATCCAGCAGCAACTCTACTGCAGTGCAGTGATCTCTCCATGCCTGCTAACTGCATTCACGCAGATGTCAAATTAAGGTCAAACATGAGCCATACAGTAAATAAAGCCATAATTAGACAGACACAGGAAATGAAACATGAAATACTACCAGAAAACAAAGACACATAACTGTTTAACATCACCACGCAGATGCAAGAAGTTTTTCCAATGTGCTGTATTTGAACAATACACTTTCATATTGCATGTGACATTTAAAGAACAAATTCTAAGGCTGGGAGCACACAGTCCTATTAATTACTGCTATTCAAATCCTATATTCTGCTGTAAAGAGCTTGTTGAGGAAGTTTTTCATCAATTATTCATGATATCCATAGTACTGACTCAAACAAGGGTGATGTGATTGTTGTGAGAAAAGCAGATACTCACCTATTGCAGAGTCGGCTTACAGCTCCATAGGAGTCACAGTCACAAGCCTGGCAGCCGCTGGTACCGTTGGTGAAATATTCATTCTCACATTCATCACAATGTTGACCCGTGTATCCAGGTATGCACACACACTGACCCGTGACAGAGTCACAGGTGTTCGGGTCCTCTGAACCCTCAGCACTACAGTTGCACTGAGGTCCTGTGTGCGAGAGAGGAGAGAAGAGAGATTGGAAAAAAAAAAAGCTAAAATGTTGTCAATGTAAATGAGTCATGTGAATGTTTTTGCAACATTGATGTTTAAAAGTGTGCACAGTAAAGTTTTTTTCTTATGTTTCACTGCTTCTTATGTGCCCCAGTGGTCTAGGTCTTCATGTATTGAACTATCAGCATGGACACATAAAGTTTGTTTATTAAAGGGTTAGTTCACCCAAAATTGAAAATTTTCTTTTCCAAACCCGTAAGACCTTCATTCATCTTCGGAACACAAATTAAGATATTTTTGATGAAATCCGAGAGGTATATGACTCCTCTATAGACAACAATTAAACCACCACTTTTAAGTTCCAGAAAGATACTAAATACATCGTTAAAAAAGTCGATGTGACTGCAGTGGTTCAACCTTAATGTTATGAAGTGACGAGAATACTTTTTGTGCGCAAAATCAAAACAAAAATAACAACTTTATTCAACAATATCTTCTCTTCCGTGTCATTCTCGTACGCTGTTTACATTCAGAGCTTCCAGGTTCTACGGCAGAACGGCATTTGGTCAAAGAAAGAAAGTAATACATGTTCAGGGGTGCACATAACTTTTTTGGTCTGGTTCTCAAGGGAGCACCTGGAGATGCTGCTTGGTACTCACACATTACGTGATACACTTATCCTAAAAGCTGTCCTCATCACTTTCCTCCTGACTGCTCTCCTCACTATCTTTTTTCTCTCGAATATGGTAGATGATGATAATGATTTTTTTTTTTTTTTTTTTTACTAACATTAATGACACAGACAACACCAAGAATATTAGGTTGCTGTCACTTTAAGAAGAAAAGCACGGACCGAATAACTGACACACATCCGGTTTCTTTCTCAACTGTTCACTTATGACATAACCGAAAGAATTCTTGCCGAGACAGGTATTTTGACATAATTTTGTGTGTATGTGTCCGTTCAAGCGCAAGTAAACGCGAAAGAGGAATTAATTCGGTGTTCGGGCGCTGTCTGACTCTCTGCGTTCGCGTTTCGGGGTGTGTGGCTGTGCACACAGATAACAGCTCGCGAGTCCCGATTTTCACCTCTTAATTGGCGAGACAAAACACGTCCAAATGATAAACTTTCACTCTATGATGGTTAAATTTAGCAGTTAATCCGCGAATCACATGCGTGCCGAACCGTTGGACCTTATCCGTACGGATCACGGATTAACTGCGATCCGTTGCACACCTAATAATTAAGGAACACACTTATCATCATGATTGCTATCTTACCAGAGATGGAGAAAAATCCTACTTCAGTAAGTAAACGTGTGCCTGTGAACCGGTCCTCAAAAATGTTGGTACTCAAAAGCGCTTCCCTCCATGTTTTCTGGTGCGCATCGTTTATTTTTACCACGCATGCACATCTGCGTACCACTTATGTGCACCCCTGCACATGTTTCAAAAGACATGAAGGTGAGTAAAGATGACAGTCATTGTGTTTATTGTTAGCCTATGTAGTTTTGCTTGTTGTTACTTTTTGTTGTTGTTGTTGTTGTTTAGATATACTCATTTGTAAATCTCATTTGGCCCTCTACACATTGTGAGATTTTTTTTTTTTTTTTTTTTTTCTCATCGGAACATGGCACAATGAAAGTGTGAATTTATTCAGAGTTGCAGGTTGCCACTTTCCAGTGCCGTCACAGTAGCGGAATAGCAGAAAATATGGTGCTAAAATCTCTCTAAAAGAAACTGTATGAGCAAAACTACAACATTATGATTCAAGCAGCTAACGGAAATGATATGGAAAGTGCACGTCTCATAGCCAGTGGGGTGACTGTACCTCCAGGGGTGCACTGAACCTTTGGGCTCTGAGAACTCTGAAATACACCAGCTTGATGAAAACAGCCTGTACTTGGCTACTGCCTTCAAGGAATGTTCAAGGAATGTTTTGTAGGATTTAGAGAGGACTTGAGCCTGGCCTGTCCCGTTATCAGCTCTCGCAGTACAAACTGTTCTCTCCTGCGCACGTCAACACCTCTGTAAACAGTTTTTTGTTATAAAAACAGCCTGCTCAGTAACTCAAAAGCCTCTAGCACCTACAGCAGCAGTAACCTAACACATCTAATACAATCAGCAATATTACAGAGGTCACCAAGAGGCTGTCAGCGAAATTATTTGCTCCCAGAAGTCGAGAACTGAGCAGAAAAAAAGAGACCTCATTATTAAAGCACACTTCTTCGGACTGTGCTGCAATATTAGTGTGCTTTGTAGCAACCCAGAGCTAATCTGATGAGAAACTACATCGCATACATGCAGTGCTCAAATATAGTGCAGCTGTGTTTTTCTTCTGGGAGAGCAGGAGAGCAGGTGCTTTCTCCCAGAAGAAAAGAACAGTAGCTGTAATTTGCGATGATGATAGTTTCAGTGAAATGTGTGTGAGTGGAAAAGGCAGAGTAAGGAAAGAATGACGGATAAAATATTCGCTTTAGGATCTCTTTGTTCTGTCTACCTAACAAAATGCCAAAGGCAAGCCCTGGATCACTAAAAGAAATCTTAAGAACCACATTTTGATGGGTTGAAATAACACTGTTCCATAAGGGAAGTTAGGGAACACATCTGGTGGGTACTAAAATCAGAAAACACTCCTTTTCTTCAAACTGTCTAACATATTGCATGCATAAATTCAGAGGGGGCCATTCCTGCACTGTGTCATTGTTTTACAGTGACCTCCCAATGGACCTGTGAGTGTGAACACGTAAAAAAACACACACACATATATACACATGTGCACTGATGCAGTGAGAGAAATGGAGCGCTGTGATATATTTAGGAGAAGCTCTCAGCGTGTACAGTTCCTGTAGCTGACTGGGGGCAATCTGATCTGAATCAGAGGTGACCTTGCAGATTACACAATAGGAGAGCTCTGCCAGACAAAGTAAAAAAGAAAACATTTTACTTATCCCTTAATGGAACAATTACAAGTATCCATCTTATCTGTCTTGTATCGTCTTACAAGACTCACTCCTAGCCTACTTCTCACAGTCCCACGAGAGCAGGCATCATTAAATAGAAATACAGATACACTACCGGTCGAAAGTTTGGGGTTAGTGTGATTTTTTTCATACAAATGCAAGGATGCATTAAAGATGCATTAAAATAGTAGTGACAGTAAAAACTCTTACATTGTTACAAATTAATTCTATTTCAAATAAATAATAAATGATAAAAAATATTCTACTCAAAGTGTCCTGAAAAAAATGCATACGTTTCCACAAAAATATTAGGTAGAAAAATTGTATTTAACATTAATAATAACAAGAAATGTTTCTTGAGCATCAAACAATAATATGAGAATGATTTCTGAAGGATCATGTGACACTGAAGACTGGAGTAATGATGTTGAAAATTTAGCATTGTGATGGCAGGAATAAATTACATTTTAATATGGAAATAGAAAACTGCAAGTTTTAAATTATAATAATATTTCACAGTATTATTGTTGTTTTATTGTATTTTTTGTATTTTGACCCCTGGTAATCAAAAGAGACTTCTTTCAAAAACATTAAAAAAATCTTGTCGAGTCTGACTCCAAACCATTATAGTAGTTTAGTGAATGTGATTGTTATTATGGAAATCCTTCTTCATAAACATGCTGAGACAAGACGTTTTGAGTATTTGTGGTAGGACATCGGCAAGGTGATCCCCCTTATTGAGTAGCCATAGAGAATGCAAGAAACTGAAGTCAGCTAAAGACACCTGACAATGAGGTATCGGCTTTCTTTACACAAACATGTAAAGGTCACAGCTTTGTTCTGTTTGAATGAGGATTAAAGCTTTCGTTTAACAGCTACATATCTTACAGTGCTGGGAGCATTGACCTAAATTCACCTTTGGCACATTCTTGGAAATTCCTGCTCCAAATATGTTTTTTTTTTGTTTTTTTTTGTACTCATCTCTCACAATAAAATATTGAGTAGGTTCAAATGTCTGCATGAGGGTCTCACTCCATCTTTAAAGCCATCATGGCAGACTGTAGGTCGGTTCCAGACTGTAAAATGAAGGTTGACAGCGAAAGCAGCTAAAGACTCGTCTTGATCGATGAGCTGACAAAGAGATGGTGAATGAAGCTATCAGCTGTGCTAACTCACACACTGATCCCAGTACTTAAGAGTCTGTGAAATCAAAAAATGAGAAAAAAGGAAAAAAAAACAAAAAAAAACTGATGCATGCACAATATTTCTACAGTATCAAATAAATGATGAGCTATTCTCTAAAAATAACAAACATTTTTGCACTTTTCAACCCAGGCTCGTTGTAAATGATCGCCCGTGGCGATATTTCTGCAAAATGATTTTATATCTTGCATGTTTCGTGACACTTTCAAAGTGATACAGTATGTCCAAATGCACATTTATACAAAACAGATGAACATGAATATGTTAAAGTTCTATTCTGGTTCTATGCATGATTCAAACACACACAGATAGACAGATAGACAGATAGATAGACAGACAGATAGACAGATAGATAGATAGATAGATAGATAGATAGATAAAGATAGATAAGATTAATTCAATATTTTTAATTAGACTGCAGTAATTAGCATTTTGTCAGAACCTCTAGTAAATTATATGTTATTTTGTTTAGTTGTCTATTTAGAATCGTAAGACAATCGTGATCTCGGTTTTAAACAAACAAACAAAAATCGTGCCAGAAAATCAATCCAGAATCGTGCAGCTCTAGTGAGTGGCACTAAAAGCTTAATGCTCTACTGCATTTAAAAATAACAAACCTACGCTAAACCCAACACTAAACCTAACTGATAGTGTTAACAAAACAAACGTGAGATAAAAACACATTTTTCCAAGCAACCATGCCATTTTGGTTTGCATTTACAAGTCTTTGAACTTCTTGAAGCGCTGTAGCAAAAGTGCTTTTAGGTCATAACAGTATTGTGCAAGGAACTGTGCAAAAATATCAATAATATGGCCCCATAATCATAATTTGGATGGCATTTTACTGTCTCTAATGTTCATTTATGCTGGAAACTGCAGTAAATTGTACAGTATATACAGTAGGTAAGTTTTTGGACTTTTGAGAAAAAAAAAAAAAAAAGGTAGAGGCATGTACTTACAGTGAGCCTACACCCTAGACTGTGTTCATTTATTATTACTACATGATTAGTCTTGAATGTGGTTTCAAGACTAACAACTTTATTTTAGGTGCCTCAAATGCTAAAACACTTGATGATAAGCAGACAGTAATAATATTAGTCATCAGATGCAAAGTTTCCAAAAATGTATCCCTTGTTTGTGATCAGCAGGGATGTCACACATAATCGTAACATGTTTGGGCAAATGCCTATGATTAGATTCAGTAGCTTTGCCGTTGTTATGTAAGAAATTTACAGGACACTTATATAACCGTGGCCCGACACAGGCCCGTGAGATGACATACTGACCCTCAGGGGTGAGCAGCATGGTGTCATGGGTGACGGGGCCGCTGTCACCCTGCTATGCCACATGACAAATTGTGTGGCACTGGCACTGAAAGAAGCAGAATACATGAGCACTGTCATACAGTCATGTTCAGTGTGAAAACAGAGCTGTAATGCTCAATGAGAAAGCCAATATATGTGCCTAAATGACAGGAGAAACTTGTAAGCGAAAGACTACAAACAGGCATGCTAAATGATAGATGTGTGTCAAATGATATTTGTTGAATTAGCACGGCTCAGAATTAATACAACTACTTTCAACCAAATCAATAAATATGTGTGGCTTAGTGGTAAAGTCTTAGCTTGAAACCAAATGAATTGTACCTTCAAACTTCATTCTTTTGAGTCTCTAGGGCACATGGTTGTGTAATAAGAATTACTTCTTAGTAAAAAAAAACAAAAAAAAAACATGACAAGTATAAACCTGTCCTAAAATTAATTTCTGAAGAAGCTGATTATCTAACTGCCTGGGTGCGGTATCAGTTTAGTCTCAAAGACATGCACACATTGTGAAAGCCCTGTAAATGCACACCAAGTTAAGCATGTGCTGATATTCTTGCTCCTGCTCTTTGTTGCATGCTCAGTCCAAAAACTGACAGTCTTCATTTTCATCAGAGCACTTAGTGTGCTGGCGAGCAGAGTGCGAGGCAGAGATAAACATCTGAGCAATATCTACAGTGCTCAGTGTAAATGAGTACACCCCCTTTGAAAAGTAACATTTTAAACAATATCTAAATGAACACAAAAACAAAATTTCCAAAATGTTGACAAGACTAACTTTTATATAGCATCTGTTTAACTTATAACATGAAAGTAAGGTTAATAATATAACTTAGAGAACACAATTTGCAGTTTTACTCAAATCAGGGTGATGCAAAAATGAGTACACCCCACTGAAAGTCTCTGGAGCAAAGCTAAATTTTAGACTACAAATGTCTAATTTAACAAGAATTCAATCACAGGTGAGTCTAATTATTCATTACACAGGTGTCCAGCATACAGTTGACTATAAAAGGGTGTTAAAACCCCTTCCCATTTCATGCTGTCAGCAATGGCACCACATGGAAGAGAAATGTCACAAGACCTGAAAAAGAAAATAATTTCTTTACACCAGAAAGGTGAAGGCTACAAGAAGATCAGCAAAGCTTAACTTATCAGTCAGAATACTGTAGCAAAAGTGGTACAAAAACTTAAAAAAGATGGAACTGCAACCATCTCACAGAGATGTCCAGGTCGTCCACGGAAGTTAACACCTCGACAGGAGCGTCTTCTGATGAGAAGGGTTGAAGAAAATCGGCATGCAAGTTCACTGCAGTTATCTAAAGAAGTAGAAAGCCAAACTGGGGTGACTATTTCCCGTGACACAATACGGCGTACACTGCAGAGGAATGGCATGCATGGGTGCCGTCCACAAAAGAAGCCTCTCCTAAAGCCCAGACACAAAAAAGCCCGCCTAGAGTTTGCCAGGGCCCATGCTGACAAAGATGAAGACTACTGGGACTCTATACTCTGGAGTGATCAGACCAAGATAAATGTTTTTGGAACTGATGGCTTCAAAACTGTATGGCATCGCAAAGGTGAGGAATACAAAGAAAAATGCATGGTGCCTACAGTGAAACATGGTGGTGGCAGTGTCCTTATGTGGGGCTGCATGAGTGCTGCTGGTGTCGGGGAGCTGCATTTCATTGATGGCATCATGAATTCACAGATGTACTGCTCTATACTGAAAGAGAAGATGCTACCATCACTTCGTGCCCTTGGTCGTCGTGCACTTTTCCAACATGACAGTGATCCTAAACGCACATCTAAGGCCACTGTTGGATTTCTGAAGAAGAACAGGGTGAAAGTGATTGTCTCCTGATCTGAACCCAATCGAACACCTATGGGGAATTCTGAAGAGACAAGTTGAGCATCACTCTCTATCCAGCATCCAGTCTCTAAAAGAGGTAATTCTTGAAGAATGGAAAAAGATGTTGCAAAATGTCGCCAACTTGTTCATTCCATGTCTAGAAGACTTGTTGCTGTCAATAAAAATCATGGAGGCCATACAAAGTACTAGATGTAGTAGTTTTTGTTATGGGGTGTACTCATTTTTGCATCACCCTAATTTGAGTTAAACTGGAAAAATTTAGTTTGAAAAAGTTATATTATTAACCTTACTTTCATGTTATAAGTTAAAGAGATGTTATATTAAACTTAGTCTTGTCAACATTTTGTAAATTTTTATGTGTTCATTGAGAAATTGTTTAAAATGTTACTTTTTCAAAGGGGGTGTACTCATTTACACTGAACACTGTATATGTGCACTTTTAGATATTCAACTGATTGGTAATTCTATAGAGGGAGAGCGAGAGGGAGAAATGCACTGTGTTGGGTATGTCAGGGATGTATATTTTATATAAGGGTTGTAAATCAGATAAATTCAGCTTTAACAATGACAAGCTCAATCACTGGCCTAATACCATAGGCAAAATAAACTTAGTTGGCATAGAAATTGCACAGGGACATAATAATAGGATACATACACATTATAAGCTTTGTGTTTTAGCAATGAGGTTTTCTTGACTTATCCGAACACAGACTCACACTGTATGCCTGATATATTTTGCCAGTAAATTTTAAATTCATTATGAATTTGACTTTCAAATGGTTGAGGGAGAGGATAGTAAGAGCTTGGCTATCAAACACAGACAGAAGGGCAGTTATCTGTGTATTGTGGCTCTAGGACTCCTGAGAGTTTTTAATCAGCCAGAAAAATAAATCTGTGCTGAGTCTGGAAGCGTCTACTCCTCACAAAAGAACTGGATTTAGGGTGTTTGTAGGCCCGGAGCTCTATTAAGAATGGCAGTCTAAGCAATAGCAGAGCAGTGCTTTTATAAAACTCCCAGATGGGAATCCACAAATAAGGTGGCAATCAATATGTGCTACACAGCACATAAGAAAACTAAATTAATTGCTCTTATAGCTCATTTGCATAATCAAAGAAAAGAAGCTTTAGACCACCATTACAATCATAATACAGAAGAACTGAAGTCTGTTTGCATCACTGATCATTATTTTCCTGTTTATCACTGCTTTAAAACAATCTGTATTGTATAAAGCGCTATATAAATCAAACGACTTGTTTGAATTTTAAAGTCAATAGACTTATAAATGTTCAAACAGCCAAACCCAAGCAAACACACAGTAGTTCATTCTATTCAGAGCATGATGTGGAATGCTTTTAATGTTAAAAGGAAGCTCAGACCACAGCATAAATTTTGTTTTGAAAATGCAACACATCGAACTTACTACTACAGTAGGTTTAACAAAAATCTAGTCAAAAACTGTACTGTAAGACTTTATCTATAATGTGTACTGTAGCAATTTGTTTGAACTCATGTTACTTCAAACCCGCTCATGAAACTGCTGAGCAAGGACAGGACAGTAGCTGAAAAACATCCATCGTACAAGCCTGTGTGTGTCCTGCAGTCCTGGGGATTTACGAAATGACTTTCACCGTCCTTGTCTGAAATGTGTTTTAATAAGCCACACGCTGCTCACACAAAGAGCACAATATGACATGCAATATGAGCGCTACAGTATAACTCTGAACCACAGGTACAGTGGTGGGGAGTGTATTCCCATTAACAAATGATCTATTGGCATTTTTTTTTTTTTTTTTAAATAGAAAACAACCATCTAGTTCGCCACATACCAGTTCAGCAATAAACCAATCTCATCTCCTCAAGGTATTTCTGTGAACCATTTGCATTTCTTTTTAATGTTTATGATATGCGCTCTTGATGAAATAAAGTGTGATATTGCTTGCTCTTCTCAGCTTGTATTAAGGCAAAGACCCCCTTCTAAGACCACCACAGCATAAACAAGCATCACTGGGAAATGATTTTTCCTGCTTGCAATGCAATAAAAACAACACATTACATGAGTCACTGAAGGTGGGAAAGTTCAAATTAAAGATTCTTTCTGGAGAAATACTGGCTCATATTCTTGTTTTGTTTACGGGCTAATCCTGCACTTGTTGTTAAATAGGCCTAAATATAACACAAGTGTCAATTTTATAAGCATTATTAAATCCTGAAATCTGCTAGTAAAGTGCATTCTTGTAAATCTTTAATCATCTTTAATAGGGGTTGACATTTAAACATGATAATATCTGAAATTAAAAACTTCACATAGCTGTAGCGTGCATACACACGGCTACTAAGAAAAGCGCACTATATAATAATAGTTTTTCATATTTTAACCCAGTTTTTGTCATGTCTTTCTAGTTTAAACTTCAGACTGTCTCTAAACTAGGCTAAACTGACAACTGTAGTGGTTATGCAATTTAATGGAAACTATTTTTTATTCTGGTGAGCTTTATTTCTGTATAACATATTAAGTCCATCCACATGCATAAAGATGAAACACATGATTTCATCCCAATCTTATTTCTTTTTTTCATTGCTTGTCTGTTATTCGCCACTGCGGAAACAGACCTATTGTACAGAGCAAAAAAGAGAATATAATGGAAGGAACTAAAATGAGACAATTACCAGTGTGTCCAAGAGCTATAATGCTGCATTAGTGCTACAAGACTGATTAATGATCACTATGCTTTGTAGGAACACAATAAAGAAGACAATCATTTACTAACATTTGTAATAATAAAAAGTCAAATTGCATTTTGGGTGGTCTGTAGTATGGGGTAAATTACATTAAAGGAAATTTAGCTCAAGTTAAGGTGCTTTGATTTTTGTTTTTACAATAACTTGTGTAGGTGTTATTTGAATCTGAGTCTGAAATCATTTTTTGACAGAATGAGGTGAATGTTTTAAGGTTCTCCATACCACTGCTAACATTAAACATGCACAAACTGTAGATTAAAAGAACAGTTGCCAGAACAAAATTCCAAAGATGTTCTTATTCAGTCATCACAACAAAATATTTAACATCACAATGTCTTGATCAGATCCTGAATATTATGCGCATGATTCTAGGTTAATCTTTCTAATAAGATGCTATCCAGGTCACCTCTGACCCTAAAATTATGCCATCGATGTCTGGGGAAACAAGGGCACTAAACTTACCACACTATAGGAACAAAAAGTCAAACACCAGCTATTTTAGCCTATCAAACCTTCACCCCACACATAAATCAGATAATCATGACAAATGTTTCAAGGCAAAAAAGAAAAAAAAAGAAAAACAAAGGCACAAAATGCCTTGAAATACGATGATCTCATTTTCTCCTCATATGTATATTAAGCTGCTGAATCAGTGGGTTTAATGTGACATATCCGCTCTTCTGTGGAAGCGAATTAAGACTTGCAGTAAACAGCAATGGGCTAAAATCCAGAAACAAATCCCAAACAGACACAGAGCTGGTCGCCTTTGTGCTGCTACACAGAATGCGATGGTTTTTATTTACTGTAATCTCAAACACCTGTCTCCCTGCACAGTCAAATCACTTTCAATGAAGTCCAGAGGGCTGCAGATCACATACAGTCTTAACTGGACCTTTGATTATACCTCATATGGCTGGTTCACTTTTCTTTTAACTGCTTTTCATCCCACTGCTGTCACTGAATATGTCCAAGTTCAGACTGAGAGAATTTAATGATACCAAAAAAAGAAGAATTTCTCACCCTTTTTCCAAGTAAGAAACTGTCAAGATTAAAGATTGTGAATAGCCTAAGACAAATAAATCTATTAATTTCATTCTATTAAACCGATAAAGCAGACATAAAGGTGTTGATACAACGCTGGATATGACCTTACTTACCTTAATGAAAATTAATCATCCTTATTCTTAAAGCTCACTTGGAATCATGTAACTCAAGATTAACGAGTGGAAGGTTTAAGATTTATGACCGTTTTCCTCTTTTGGCAGTCAGATGGTAATTAATCACATTAAAGCAATTAGGAAGGTTGTCTCTGTGCAACTGGCCTGATCTCGAATGTCCTTCAGATTCACAGCTGTAAAGTACTGGTTTGTGAAAAGTATTTATATGTCAATTCATTTAGCTTAATAATCAGTATTACCACAAGACCTACAAAGAGAATTGAGACAAAGGAGTATCTCTAAACAAAGATGGTTGGCTACTGGTTTGTTGTAACTGATCCTAGAAGCAGTGAATAACAACTACATATTTTAAAACACTTTCAGTTTGACACTCAACTCTATTAAGCTTTGACTTTATGGAAGAAATAGCGTGTAATTTTGTCAGAGAGCTGTAACGAAGATAAAATAATGAATGTAGCAGACTAGAACAGCTTGTGCAGGTGTAAACCTCTTGCAACCTCTCAAAATCTGTTTTGCAGAGGCTGGGAAAGAAATTCAAGGACACACTACGGCCTGCTTTTTTTGGTAGCTGGTTGAGGAACACACTCCAAATGGAAGGCACATTTGGAAAACTTACATACTCGTCATCATGTCACTGAAAAGGGAGAACTGAATGAGAACCGAACCTACCTTTCTCAGTGGTCACGACAAGAGGCTTTGAGGTGCTTTTCACTGTCCATGAACTCTTTGCAGTATCCAGTGCAGGTGGTGTTGTGTTTTTTGTCTCAGTAATTGGAGAGGAAGAAGTAGGTTTTAATGTAATGTTTAGTGTTGTGGAGAATGTAGAGTTTTCTTTGATTTTACTGCCTTTGGAGGTTGGGCTCATTGTTTTGGTCAGAAGCGCTGCCGTGGTGGTCAGCCAGAAGGGCTGTAGTTGGTTAGTTTTACCAGTTGTTTTGAAATTCCTGGTTGTGATGGTCATTGTGGTTGTGAAAGGTGAAAACCTGGAGTCCCTGTCGTCCTCCTGTAAGTGGTTTGGGATGGTGGTCGTCTCCAACGTCTCATCCAACACAGCACGCGGGAGTCTCGCGCCTGGAGACGCGTTCTCATCGCTCAGGCGACGTACAGCACGCGACAAACCAGCTGTGTATCCAAACAACAATAACTCCAAAACTGAGAACAGTAACATAGTGTAACGCATACACGTCATTTTGTTCTTTAACTCCCCATGTGAAACGTTTCAATTATATCCTTTAGTTCTATAGACAGTTTTTCCTACTATCGAATCCGTGTTTCATTCCAATTGTCTCCACTTGTCCACTCGCGCTGTGAACTGCACGGCTTCACTCCAGCGGGACTGACAGTTGTAAACCTCGCCTACTACGGCAACGGCCACGCCCCCACCCAATCAGAGCGCAGGCTACATGAAGATTGACGTAACACTGCACCGATCATACGACTGTGAGGAGGAGCCTCAAAACTGACAACTCAATGAGCCGTCTTGAAAAGTGACAAAAGAAAGAAAACAGCTGAAAAAATTGCGGAGATAAGAGACTAGGCAGAGCCTGCGGTGAAAATGAAACATTCTCAAAGAAAACTACGGGGATTTGCAGCAATGAAAAATATGTATATTTAATAGGATATTTATAAGATGGATTTCTATATGTAATGTACACTATTTAATACAACGAATGAATGATATTTGTGTATAACTTACGCATTATTGTTTAGACGATATCAACTGTAACATAACCCGTAACCCGTGTATGTTAACACCACATTATGGAAAAGGCAATTTAACGGCGTTAAATTCAGACAATGTTAATGGCTTGATTGTTAATGGATCATTTAAAAAAAAAAAAAAAAAAAAAAAAGTTCCATTCATCAAAAGCAGGCTTAATAAATGTACGAGAAAGACGCTGAATAAAAGTAGCCTACACTACAGCGTAATTGCGTCATCTAGTGGTGACGCACCATAAGTAAAGAACACGCTCTCTTGAACTGATTGATAAAAAAATGCAATAACAAACATATTTGTACAATTTTCTAAAAATAAAATAAAATAACACCTAAAGGAAAATTCTTTTGGAACTCTATTATTGATAATGTTAATTGGAAGGCTGCTTGGTTAATCCCCTTTAAATATTGTATCAATAACAAAACTAAAGAAATACATTTTAAAATTTTGCATACCATCTACCCTGTTAAATCAATAATTTCAAGATACTCTGATATTGATGACTTATGCTCCTTTTGTAAAAATGAGAAAGAAGTGTTAACACATTTGTTTTTTGATTGTAAAATTACCCAAAATTTTTGGAAGGAAATGGCAGAATCTATTTTTAATTTAGTAAAGGATAAATACTGTTTTTCTTTAAAGGATATTATCGTGTACTATGAAAACAATGTTAACAAAGGTCTTGAATACATTTTTAATTTATTCATATTGCTGGCAAAATTTTATATTCATAAACAAAAATGCTTAAATTCATCCCCAATATTTAAGCTATTTTTAGTGGAATTTGATTGTTTTATATCTTCTCTGAAATTGTTAAAAAACAAAAAGTCATTAAAGCTGCAAGCAGCGATGAAAGGGCCCTCGCACCCGGGCTCACCGCCACCTGTTGGCCTCAGGAAAACAGTGAACAGTGGGCGACATGCATGTAAGCGAGTAAATACAGGAGAATTATGGCCAAGTCATTTCAAAGTGCCACACTTCCTGCTGCCAACAGGTGGTGCTTTGACCGTAACCAAATATTGCGATATAGATGTGTTCAGACCAGAAATATTATCAAACGTGTGAAGTTTCGGACATGATCGGACATTGTATGCCTGAGTTACAACAACTTCCTGTTTCATGGCGTTAATCGCATACATTAGCACTTAGCCAAGTGTTGCATGATTTAACATGTTTCTAGCATGTTTGGTGTGTTTCTGGTAGCCTAGTGAATTACAGCATAAAGCATGTCATTTCCCGTTGCCAGCAGGTGGCGCTATGACTAACTGAATATTGTCATATAGATGTCTTTAGGCCAGGATTTTTATCACACATGTGAAGTTTGGGGCAGATCGGACATAGTATGCCTGAGTTACAACAGCTTCCTCTTTCATGGCGAAACATCAGACTTTGTCAGGCTGCCACGGACACGCCCTTCAACGAGAACTCAAGATCTTTGATATTTATCAACGCTAAGGTCTTAAGATTAGACTGACAACATATGATATGGTTCTGGTTAAATCTGTATGAGGAGTTAATCACAGTGTAAAACATGTCATTTCCTGTTGCCCACAGGTGGCGCTATGACTATAACTGAATATTGTCATGCAGATGTATTCAGGTCACTACTCTAATAAAACATGTGAAGCTTGGGGCAGATCCAACATTGTATGTCTGAGTTACAACAACTTTGTATTTCATGGCGAAACATCGAACTTTGTCAGGCCGCCACAAAGACACCCTTCAGCGAAAAATCAAGATCTTTGCAATTTAACTTCGCAAAGGTCTTTAGATTAGACTGACCAAATATGACACTGATCTGATTAAAGTTCTAGGAGGAGTTTGTTAAAGTACAACGTCTGGAAATGGCAAAAAATGGCAAGTTAATTCAAAATATCTGACTTCCTGTTCGGTTTCAGATTTTGCTCCAAGAGACTTTTTTTTAGGTATTGGGCTGTTAAATGTGTGTACCGAATTTCAAAATACGTGAAATGTAGCGCGAGGGGCACTTCGTTAGGTGGCGCTATCGAGCCATTTTGCCATGCCTAATTCTGCAACCCATAACAGACGTAAATTTTCACCACTTGACACGTGTGCAAAGTTTCATGAGTTTTCGAGCACATTTAGGCCCTCCAAAAAGCGATTCACTTTGGAGAATAATAATAATAAACGGAGCAATTCCAACATGTTTAAAATATTATGATATTATTTTCAGATCCCCTGTTACTAATTAATGTCACACTTTGTATTGCACTTTCTTATGCTATGCTCTGTTTGTAAATTGTTCTATTTTAATTAAAAAAAAAAAAAAAAAGAACACGCTCTCAGTTGTCACAGGTGCTCGACGACTGCGCGGCTCTGAGCGAAATTCATTTTACTAGTATTTCAGCAATAATTAGGATAAATAATAAAATATAATTTAATAATTAAAATATGCAAATAGCTAAAATATCCCAAAATAAATAAAATAAAATAATCTCTTAAGTAAAGTGCTTTGATTTTAAGTATTTTCACAGCCTTTTCTGGGGGTTTGGCTATTAAAAAAAGAGAAAATGGGAATGATAAAAATACGTGCTGTAGCCTTCTTACTTCTGAACAAGGAAATGTAACATCTTGTAATATAAGTAAAGAATTACAATAAAAATGTACACATTAAAATACCTGCACTGTGCAAACCACTACTTTTCATGCAATTTGAGTGAGGTAATTTGCATATTTTTGACCAATAATCTACTCTTTATAACAAGCTACTGTATGCACACCACACTGTTGAGCAATTTACATAAGTACATAAGTCAGTGTGTGCACTTGATGATATTCAATCCTTAAATCAAGAAATTTCATATCACTGCAGGCATTTTTGGCCGGACATTGATCCACGGCTCTCTGGTTTGATGTCTGATGGTGGTTACCCATAACTGTATAAAGCAACAGAAACTGAGATGCTTCATTAAGCTTAAGATTCATCCTGTGAAACTATATATACATAAAATGAACTGTGCTGGGTTTTATCTTTAGCAGTCATTCAGGAAGGCAGTGACCAAAGAGTACATGAAGAGTGCTGATAAAGAGAGAGAGAGAAGGATGTTTCAGGGACGTCACAGATGTGTGGTAGACATTAAGCCTTTATTTGCAATTGGACTCTGAGTTGTTACTCCACCCTTAAGAAGTTTATCCGCCTGTACATGAATTTGTATTACAGCCACAGGAGGAGGGGGTATGAAGACAAGGCAATGTGGGCGGTTTACAAGAAGTGCTTGGTTTAGAAGAGTAAGAGAAAGAAAGAGAGACAGATAAAGCTGAGGGGAGGAAGGAAGTCAGAGATCAGCACTCTATACACATTGTTTTCCAGGACATCTCAAGAACACTGTGAAGACAGAGAGGAGGATTTATCACATCTTTCTACCCTTTCCTTTCAATTAGAAAAATGAAGTCCGTAATAAAGAGATCTTTTTCAGACTTCTTCTTTGAATATGAAACTCCACGACAGGTTCTGGTCAAGAACAAAAGAGTTGCAGTTGTGTGCAGAATCATCCAGCTGGGCGTTTTATCCTACATCATTGGGTAAGGGATTTCTTGTATTCTTAAAAAACTAAAAAAAAAGAAAAGCAGAGGAAAACTGAGCATGATTAACAAAACAGAACATGCTTCAACAAGAGCAAAAAATGTGCAGAATGTAAACAAACTAACGGCTCCAGCCTTGTATTGAATTGCACAATTAAGTGCAGTCATGATGTATCATTTAGTATAATGCATTGCTTAGTTTAACTAGCAGTACACCATAAAACTGTTATTGTTTCAAAACAGAGACAGAAGAACATTAGAATAAGCTGAGATTTATTTTGTGAGCTTGATTTGCTTAAAACTGTTCCCACATGCTTTTCATTGTGTCTGATTTAGCTCATTTCAGCTCAGTTCCAGTCACAGAGCTAACAGCTGGCCCTCAGTGTGTATTAGATAACTGGCATCTGTGTAAAAGATAGGCTACACTTATGCGATGCTGATGATATGAACGTCGCATACAGACATGTTTATAAAAGCAAACATTTGTTTGAACGGTAAAATGTCATGCTGTAGTCATTAATGGGAAAAAGCAGACTTTGATAGATGTTAACAAACACTGAGTATTTCCTCTTAAGTTATTCAAACCTGTATTGTGCAGTGACTGAGCACCAGTACAGTCATTATGTGGCTATCATTTGTGTGCTAGGGGTTTTCAGGGCCTTTAGATGCCACGGACCCCCAAATATGATCGTCCTTATGTGAGGGACCCACTTAAACTTTAAAAGGCGTCTATCTTTTATAAACACCACATTTATACACTGAAAAATGTATCTTATATGTCTAAAATTATTTACATTACTGTATTTTTTCTACTCATATACTGTTAAACTATATATTTAATTTTATTTTATTTATATATTTTAATGTAATATATTTAATAAAATTAATAACTATTTTTTTATTTTAATCACACCATTCATTCATTCATTTATTCATTCATTCATTCACTCACATTTTTACAGTTTTTCTCTAGATTTTTCCTGGACTCCAATTTGAAAACCCGTGCTCTAAGCAATACAATTTGCTTTTAAAGTAACCAAATAATTGTTGAATAAGTGTGTTCAAATAAATGATTACTGTATATAAAGCCATTGGAGCAATAACTTACTTGGAAAAGTGCCAGTAATATAGCAACACTTAACTGTTTCCACTTTAGGTGGTACACTGTAAAAACCTCAAAAAATGTAAGTAACTCAAATTTTTAAAGTAAACAATAATTATAAGTAAAAATTAAGTCAAACTAAAAAAAAATTAATTTTAATTTTATTTAATGTTTAAGTCCACTGTACTTAAAACTATTGTTTACCATACGTAATGTTTCTTATTTTTCAATTATTTTGATGCAGTGGTTGTAAAACCCAATATGTTCAGAATACTCAAAACATTTAAGTAAACAACTCAAAGATTATTTTAGTAGAACTTAAAAATATATATATTTTATACTACACAAATTCGGTAATTACAATTTAACTGAAATATTGAATAAACTAACACCTAATCTTTATTGCCCCAAGCTTTACTCACCTTCAAGCCATCCTTGGTGTATATGACTTTCTTCTTTCTGATGAACATAATCCGAGAAATATTAATAAATATCCTGCCGCATCCAAGCTTTATTGCATTGAACGGGACCAACGAGTATGAGCTGAAGAAAGTGCTTCCATCCACATCCATACATCATAAACATATTCCAGATGGCTCCGAGGGGTTAATAAAGGCCTTCTGAAGCGAAGCGATGCATTTGTGTAAAAAAAATATCCATAACAAGTTATGAAGTAAAATATCTAGCTTCCGCCAGACCGCCTTCCATATTCAAGTTACAAAGAAAGTGTAAACTGGCATGCAAGAGTTTTACACTTTCTTCGTACGTTGAATACGGAAGGTGGTCTGGCAGAAGCTAGATATTTTACTTCATAACTTGTTTAAATATGGATATTTTTTTTACACAAACGCATCGTTTTGCTTCAGAGGGCCTTTATTAACACCCCGGAGCACACGTTTATGATGGATGGAGACACTTTCTTCAGCTCATACTTGTTGGCCCCATTCACTGCCATTATAAAGTTTGGATGCATCAGGATATTTATTAATATTTTTCTGATTATGTTCATCAGAAAGAAGAAAGCCATATACACCTAGAATGGCTTGAGGCTGAGTTAAGCTTGGGCTAATTTTCATTTGATAGTGAACTAACCCTTTAAGTGTTACTTAGCAACAGCACTACATGCTAACAGCATGCACTAATATAACCATCAAAGAGACTATCAGTATTTACCTGCATTAACTGTTAATCAACATGCAGCCTTAAAGTTTTGCAGCCCATTCTCAACCTAACCACAGGCACTACTCTTCACCACAATGGTAACCCTACAAAACTTCAAAATCACAGAAACACATTTAAATACCTAAATTACAGAACATTAAACAATAACACATCTTCCCCTGTATTAATCTTCTGCATAAACACACAAAATAACACTCAGTTTCAACATTTATTCTCTCTTACAGGGTGTGACGCAAAGCATGCAGGGAACTTGAAATCTGCTGCAACGCAGTTTAATGTTGAATGTATTGTTCTGATAACGTTGGTAACAACGGCAATGGCGTGACATGGATGACGTCACTTTATATCGTTCAGTAAACTTAAAAATAATAATTTAAGTATAAAGGTTTACTCAAAAATGTTGAGCTACACAAAAATAAAACTAAACTCCTCTTTTAGAAAATGTAACTGTTTTAAGTTGCATCAATGATTTAACAGACTTTAATTGCAGCGTACTTCATTCTTTATAAGTTAGTAGTACCGTTCGGGTTTACAGTGTACATCTACACTGTAAAAAGTGGCAATTTGCAATTATTAGGCTATTTTAAAGAGCAATTTCTAGCTTATTTTACTGTATCAAACTATAGTGTGACTATACAATAAACCTCCTTTAATGTCAGTGATCATAGAACAAATTAAAAGTTGTGCTGCTCTCGCATCCCTCTCTGTTACTCCCTTTAGTTTATCAGTGAACATCAGCAGACCACCCTTAACGAATCAAATGAAGTTCTAGTCCAAAGCACAGCAGGCTGACAGAAGTATTTGTTTTGGAATTCAAAGCTAAAAAACCTTAAACACTAGAAACCTGCATGTCGTCTTTCAATAGCTGTTGTTCGTACAGCTTAAAGTGTAGGGGACATCTGTTATCTGTCACGTAGAAGTTGTGTGTCTTTGAAGTCAGGTAATCTGAATAAAACAAACTGATCAAGTCGATAAATACTGTGCAATAGCATCGGTTTTGCCAGTTTGGTCTGTCTGGAGCAATATGCCATTTCATCTTTGGGTACGTCAGATGAGACGATAAGGCTGCAAGTCACGCTTCAAAGGGAAGAATACAGTTTGCCATGTCTTGTTAGAGGGCATGAGGCCAAAATCTTATTGCTTCAGTTTTATGACACAAGATGACTCAACTATGTGTGAACACATGCACACATTCTGAAACGCAAACTATAAGACAGCCTTATGTCACATAAAAGTTTTCCAACTGCTGGGCAAGTTTAATAGCATATCATGAGGATACAGTATACTTTTTACCCAAATAAAATAATGCAGTTATAAATATATTTTGTACTGTTACTATCAAACAGTAAACAATACAAAAGACTACTAGTAGTTCTGGGAGTTATTAGGATCAAATTAAATTCAAAAAGTGAAACCCAGCTTTGTCACACCAGTATCATCTGCTGTTGACTGACGTCACTGTAGACAGAAGTTCAATATTGACAAATTGTGTGTTGTGAGAATTCATGAATAGAAAGAAAGAATGGCTTTTCAGAATCAGAATCAAATAAAATGTCTCAAAAAATTAATTAAGATAAAAATAAATGTAAAATATTTCCTATATTGTCAGCAAGAAGATTAGTCCACAATCAACGAAATGTACTCCTTTGTGTAATCCTTTATCAAAGAATAGGATCTTTTGCTCATATATTCTGTAACAAGGTGGTAAATTATTTTATGGCTTCATAAAACCTCATGTGTTTGGATAACAAATAATACAAATCTTTTGTAAAAGCACAAAGATACTGATTTTTAATGCAATTTGCCATTCAGGCTACTGAATGAAACCATACATGAACTATAATTATCATTTTGAATTACAATACCTCTAATTTACTGAATACACAAAAAAGATTGTGAATGAAATCTGTAGTCTTCAGACTGTAGCTTGATTATAGCAGAACAGTAATATTCATGGATTGTTTTTTTTGCTTTAATTAGATGGGTGTTCATGTATGAGAAAGGCTACCAGACAGTGGATACTGCCATAAGCTCCGTCTTCACCAAGATGAAGGGAGTGTCCTACACAAACATCAGTGGAAAGGAGAGGATATGGGATGTAGCTGATTACGTTTTTCCTGAACAGGTGGGTTGTGTCTCTTAATTTTGGCCCCAATACTCAATGTTTGAAAAGTATATATTGTTTAACCCTCTACTGCACACGTTGATATTCCACATCATTTTTTGGTTAATTTGGGAACATTTTATTGATAATTTTTTTTTTGACCCCCCCGGGCAACACTGTGCTGTAGAGGGTTAAGTTTTATCAATACATGCATTTGAATGCAGATATAGGCTACTCACTGGGTAATTGCCCATCCAGCAAAAAGCTGGAATTGGTGTCATTATGGCTGTGGATTGAGCCAAATCATAGATAAAAGTACTCTTGGTCTGCAAACATTTGCAGTCACGCTGCTTCAGGTTATTCTCACTCAAAGTGCTAACATTGTCAAGGCAAGTAAACATCTAAATTGTGACTCACTATTTAGAAGGGAAACCATCAAGCAGACAAACACATTGAACAATATGACACCATAGTTGATCATAAAGATATATATTTTAAATAAATATCTGAAAATGCCTTCCATGATTTACTTTATGCCAACAGCCTGTGGCATTTTCAGAATGTAAAGTTATTTCGCAGAAATCATCCAGTGCAATAAGAAGCAGACCAACTATTGACAGAGAAGCAAACACGTCATCACTCAGCAATTAAAGGAGTGGCTCCAGGAGCTTCTTGATAGTCAAATAGTATCATGTCCAAAAAAGTAAACATTAAAATGTTCTTTGTGATAACAAATTTATTCCTTTACGTGTGTGTGTGTGTGTGTGTGTGTATGGGTGTATGTATATATGTATGTATAAATTCTGTCATCATTTACTCACCCTCAATTTGTTCCAAACCTGTGAATTTCTTCTGCTGAACACAAAAGATGATATTTTGAAGAATATATAAAAGTATATAAAAGTATATATATATATTTTAAATATATCTTCTTTTGTGTTCAGGAGAAGAAAGAAAGAGGAAAGTTGTTTGGAAGAACTTAAGGGTGAGTAAATGATGACAGAATTGTCATTTTTGGGTGAACTATCCCTTTAAATTGATCAAAAGTGACGGTAAAGACATTTATGATGTTACAACAAAAAAATCCATTTCAAATAAATGTTGCTTTTTGCAACTTTCTATTAATCAAAGAATCCTAAAAAATTTATGATGGTTTCCACAAAAATATTAAGCAGCTGCATAACTGTTTTCAACATTGATAATAATCAGAAATGTTTCTTGAGTAGAAAATCAGCATATTAGAATGATTTCTAAAGGATCATGTGACACTCAAGACTGGAGTAATGATACTGAAAATTCAGCTTTGCCATCATATGGTTACATTATGTTTGATTCTGTTTCGGCTTAGTTTCATTGTGTTTTAGGTCTGTTTGCCTGTGTGACCCAGTTTCTTAGGGTTTGCCAGTTTATTCCCTTGATTAATTATCCTGTTCACCTTTTGTCTTATTAATTAACTCAGTAGCTCTTTTGTTCTGTGCATTTAAGTCCTGTCTTCATTCAGTTCTTTGTTCGGTGTTGTCAGTGTTAAATGGTTGTTATTCTGTTTCTCTCTAGTGTTCCTATAGATTCTTTAATCAAAACCAATAACAACCATCTCTTCGTTGTGCTCTTCCTTATGTGACACACACACACACACACACACACACACACACACACACATATATATATATATATATATATATATATACATAGGCTATATTCTAAGATTCACAGGAATAAATTACATTTAAAATATATTAAAATAGATATTAAAATATTTATTTGCTGTATTAATCCGAAACATATTCTATAAGTGTAATTTATACATTCTAAGACTCTGAATAATTGTCACTAGACCATTTGAACTCAGAAAACTATTTATCATATAAAAATATATATATATATACACTGCATGTCTTTTGATTAGTAATAATGATAATGCTACCTGACACTGTGAGAATAAAGACAGGAAGGCACTGTTGAAAATGATTACAAGTTGCTGTAGTCACACTGAAAAAAGTGTGACTACACTAAAAGTGCTAGCAGAGCAGAGACACAAGAGATGGAATGACACTTTGGCTATTTGAGGCTGAGGTTAAACATTACATTCAGCAACAGACAAACACACCTGCCTCTCTGACATTGATGTGAGCTGAAAATATATCCATGCCTATCTTCAAAGAGTGTAAATCAAGCTTTTAATAATAAACCAATGTACAGAGAGTTTTTTTTTAGCGGTTTGTTTTGGCATTTAGTTTTTGGTTTCAAAAAAAGGACTTTCATCATGTCACACAGGGGTGTCAAAAACAGTCATGCATGCCTGAAGTCATGCATGCACAGTCAACTTCAAACACTCCATTTCTTAGGCAACCACTGCATCACCAAATACAGTAAGAAAGGATGTAAATTCATTGTGGCACTCTGGCTCTGTTCTGTAACCCATCACATGAGTTTCTGTAACCCACGGGTTTGAGTTTAGGGATTGAAATTTCATCCCTTCAAGTCATTTCTGTTCTGTTTTCTAGGGTGACTCGTCTTTTGTTGTGATGACAAACTACATTTCCACTGAGGGACAGAAACAGGGCAAATGTCCTGAGGTAGGTAAAAACATGTTTCTTTTCTTTTCTCATCTCTATTATCTTTCATTGTTGTGACTCATAGATGTTTGTGATTTTTCTCTCAGATTAATATCTCTATATGAGTCATTTCCTGACCATCTTTCCCCCCCGTTAAAGTACAGTTGCTAAAACTTATCAGGTCTTTAATTCATTCAAAACTAGTAGTGCAGATTTTGGTAACACTTTACATTAAGGTTCCCTTTGTAAAGGGTTTATAAAGGTGTTTGTTAATGACTAATAACTCATTTACAAATGCATTATAAGTCATTGATTAGCAGTTATAACCACATGAATAACTTTAACGTAATACCTGCCAAATAGTCAGCCATTTTTAACTTGCATGTTATAAATGCTTAATAAATGTATTTACTTACACATATTTTACAAACCCGATTCCAAAAAAGTTGGGACACTGTACAAATTGTGAATAAAAAAGGAATGCAATAATTTACAAATCTCATAAACTTATATTTTATTCACAATAGAATATAGATAACATATCAAATGTTGAAAGTGAGACATTTTGAAATGTCATGCCAAATATTGGCTCATTTTGGATTTCATGAGAGCTAGACATTCCAAAAAAGTTGGGACAGGTAGCAATAAGAGGCCGGAAAAGTTAAATGTACATATAAGGAACAGCTGGAGGACCAATTTGCAACTTATTAGGTCAATTGGCAACATGATTGGGTATAAAAAGAGCCTCTCAGAGTGGCAGTGTCTCTCAGAAGTCAAGATGGGCAGAGGATCACCAATTCCCCCAATGCTGCGGCGAAAAATAGTGGAGCAATATCAGTAAGGAGTTTCTCAGAGAAAAATTGCAAAGAGTTTGAAGTTATCATCATCTACAGTGCATAATATCATCCAAAGATTCAGAGAATCTGGAACAATCTCTGTGCGTAAGGGTCAAGGCCGGAAAACCATACTGGATGCCCGTGATCTTCGGGCCCTTAGATGGCACTGCATCACATACAGGAATGCTACTGTAATGGAAATCACAACATGGGCTCAGGAATACTTCCAGAAAACATTGTCGGTGAACACAATCCATCGTGCCATTTGCCGTTGCCGGCTAAAACTCTATAGGTCAAAAAAGAAGCCATATCTAAACATGATCCAGAAGCGCAGGCGTTTTCTCTGGGTCAAGGCTCATTTAAAATGGACTGTGGCAAAGTGGAAAACTGTTCTGTGGTCAGACGAATCAAAATTTGAAGTTCTTTTTGGAAAACTGGGACGCCATGTCATCCGGACTAAAGATGACAAGGACAACCCAAGTTGTTATGAGCGCTCAGTTAAGAAGCCTGCATCTCTGATGGTATGGGGTTGCACGAGTGCGTGTGGCATGGGCAGCTTACACATCTGGAAAGGCACCATCAATGCTGAAAGGTATATCCAAGTTCTTTCAGGGAAGACCTTGCATTTTCCAACATGCCAGACCACATACTGCATCAATTACAACATCATGGCTGCGTAGAAGAAGGATCCGGGTACTGAAATGGCCAGCCTGCAGTCCAGATCTTTCACCCATAGAAAACATTTGGCGCATCATAAAGAGGAAGATGCGACAAAGAAGACCTAAGACAGTTGAGCAACTAGAAGCCTGTATTAGACAAGAATGGGACAACATTCCTATTCCTAAACTTGAGCAACTTGTCTCCTCAGTCCCCAAACGTTTGCAGACTGTCATAAAAAGAAGAGGGGATGCCACACAGTGGTAAACATGGCCTTGTCCCAACTTTTTTGAGATGTGTTGATGCCATGAAATTTAAAATCAACTTATTTTTCCCTTAAAATGATACATTTTCTCAGTTTAAACATTTGATATGTCATCTATGTTGTATTCTGAATAAAATATTGAAATTTGAAACTTACACATCATTGCATTCCTTTTTTATTCACAATTTGTACAGTGTCCCAACTTTTTTGGAATCGGGTTTGTACTCAGAACCAGATTTCTGGTTATTTCATGATGCATCAAAAATATACTGTTATGGTGAGACTGAAGGGTGATTTATTTGTGGTTTTCTCAATAATATCTCATGGCTTATGTCACTTTTCTCTCTGTTGCTCATCTGACTTTACTCTGTGCGTTACCCATGATACTCTGCAAAAATGGCCATGAGGTCTGTTCAGAGGAATGTATAAAAACTGACTTCATGTTTATCAAAATGTTTGTTCTCAGTTTCCCGCCACTTGTTTGTTACTATGGTTTCTGATTTGATTAGTGTTTGAGTTCAGCTGTGTCTTGTTAATTAGTCTTTAGATCTTCTGTTCACTGTGTATTTAAGCCCTGTGTTTGTTCTGTTCAGTTGCCAGTTCTCTGTTACGTATACATTGTTGTTCTGTTCCTGCCTGTTCCCTGAGTTTCTGTTTTGGATTCTGTTAGAATAAAACTACTGCTGCGTTTAGATCCTGCTTCCTCCTTGATTTCAACCACGTGTTACAGTATAGTTGTTGCTTTTGAATCAGTTAAACACACTCATGTCAGCTTGCACTTTTGGTCATTCTGTTCATCAGAATGTTTTTGTAAATGCTGAAATTTTTCATATTTTTCAGTAGATTTATTGCATTGCTCATTAAAATGTATAAAATAAAAAACAATTATAGTGTTTTTCTAAGGTGTTGTTTTATTCTGATTTTTATTTTTTTTCCTATACTCTGTTCAGCACTTTGGTCAGCTTTGCTGTGTTTAAATGTGCTATATAAATAAAATGTACTTACTTAGAAGCCAAATCGTGTAATAGTGTGTGAAACTTAGTATGATATTAAAATTGATTTATTTTTTTACAACAGATTCAATTAAGTGATGTGACTGCATCTCAAATGCATTTTAGCACTTAATTCAGTCTTTAATACACGAGGCGTAGACTTTTTTCTTTTTTTTTTTGCTACAGTGTGGTCGATTGAAATAAAGTATTTCTCCTGCTGAACTTGGCAAACACACATATAACCTGTGTTTGATTATCTGATCTGTTTGTACCTTTCAGCTATGTTTTATACATCGCTAGACATCCTGTCCATTTATTCATTCATTTTCATGCTCTCGGTTTACCTCAGTCTTATTTGTCTTTCACTTGAATCTCTATTTGACTTTATTGCCCTACCTGCAAAGCTTTGCTTAAACAAATGAGTCCCAAGAATTAGTTTTTGCGGTTATTCTGCCCCTTATGTACATCCTGTCTCATTTGGATCTCACATTTGCATATTTTCAAGCAAGCGAGTTTGGGCTTAATTAGACACTAATAGAAATTAAAGCGCATTTCCCATCTTGTGTGTTTCAGCTGCCGGATGGGAAGAACAATTGCACCTCGGACACAGCCTGTGATGAGGGAAAATACAAACGTACGGGAAATGGTAAAGTTCTAACCATTACTTGTTCCGACAGAAGGCACCAGCACAGCAGACTAACTTCAAATTACTAACAGCAGCTGGGGGACAGAGGAGATCACTTATTGAGTGTCTTCTCATGGGCATTGTATAATCCCTTTGACCTTGACTGGTAACTAAATCAGCGCACCAGCGGTCTAAGATATGTACCGCAAAATTCAAATAAATTATGGGGTAAGAAAATAGGTGCACTTGCACGTAAGCATTTGGTTTCAGTTCCACTCAGAAATGCTGGGGGACTAATGAACTCTTGCTCTTCTAACTGACAAACCTGCACATCAGCCATGCTGTCGTCTCCGTAAGTCACTAACATTCATAACTAACATTGCTCTCTTGCTTTTTTTCTTAACTTTCCACATCTTTGATTAATTTTACCCTTTTGCTCACTGATGTCTGTAGTTCCCAGAGTTCCACAGGGCTTTTACACAGATTCAGTTCACTAGCAGTTCCTTTATAACTTTGCCAAGTTTAATTCAATAATTACTAGCAGCAGCAACATGTTTGAGATACAAAGAAAACTGAATTAAAGGAATAGAAAGAAAACATTCTCAGTAGCCAAATTCTACCTGATCATTTACAACAGGAGCTACCTAAACATAAATAAATTAAACCCATGTTAAATGAATCTTGTGGCTTTTTTGATATCATTATGATTGGCAAAAAGCTGATTTGTGAAAAATGCAATCAAACCCACATTATTGACCGATATCCTGATCTCTATGTGGGTCACAAATACTCAAATATTGACTAAGTTTAACATGCAGCATAGCAGAATGATTTACTCCAGGAATACAGGCATAAGTAAACAGCACTATCTCACACTTCAGTAATTTAGAGTTCCCTGACTTTCAGTCGTGGGCGACTGGCACAAACTTACAACTAACTTCACCATACAACACATGCTATTAATCCTGTCACATACATAGTGACTCTGTGAACTCAGGACCCGTTTACACTAGTGCGTTTTTGTTTTAAAACGCATACGTTGTGCTACGGTTATGCCTGTCATTTACGCTAACCCGGCGTTTTCAAACTTTCGAAAGCGCTGCAGACCCCGTTTTAGTTTGAAAATGCAGGGGTTGCGTTTCAGTATAAATGGACCAAAACGGATACTTTTGTAAACGATGGTGTGGCTGCCCACGTTCTCTCTGCGTATCCTTGACGACCGTGTAAACAATAACATGGAGACTGAACTGCAATCTTTGCTGGCTTTGTTGTAATTTTTAGCAGCCATTGTGCAGTTAAACTCTGTTTTTTTTTTTTTTTAAACTGCAGCTGCATACATGCACAAGAGGCAAATGTTTACACTTGTACGCACATTAAGTCAGGTGACATGCATTTTCGGCTGTGTAGTGTAGACGGAGATCGTCTCTGAAACGCTGTGGAAACGCCAGTGTAGATGCCGTTTTAAACAAAAACGCACTAGTGGGCCTCAGGGTACAATTTAGTCATTTTCCTTGAAAACACACAACCATCTTGTTTATACCATGCTTTGGACTGCATTTTATTTCATGCTAATTGTATCATTATGTCTTTGATGTGTATTTGATGTTATGTGTATTTAATCCTTGACACAAGGTTTGTCAATGCTATGCTACTACCAAAGCAAGTTCAGTGTTTGAATGCAAATGTTCCTGGCAATGTATAAAGAGTCAGACTGAAATTATAAACATATGACCAACTGCAATCTGATGAAAGCATTCCTAAATAGCTGGACTGATGGAATTGTCCTTCATGCTCATTAATTCGGAGAAAAGTTAATTTAGTAACATCAAAGTCATGGCTGCCCCTCACTGAAATCTCACAGTCACTTACTAACAGGAATAGATGTGTATTACCCACACAAATGTATCTTATTTTTTAATTTTTTTTCTGCTACCCAATATTGTGGCAACATATTTAAACTTTAAATCTATCTATCTATCTATCTATCTGTCTATCTGTCTGTCTGTCTATCTGTCTGTCTGTCTATCTGTCTGTCTGTCTTTCTACCTATCTTATTCAATTAGAAAAATACAAAATCGAAGCATTTTGTCAGACATGATTCAGTGATACCCAGACAGCAACATAGTGTGGCCCAGATCCGGCCCTAATCTGGTACATGTGGATTACACGTGGACCAGATGAGGGCTGGATCTAGGCCAACACTATGTTGCTGTCAGGATATACTCTGCTATCCCTCTTTGGAGCATGTGATTATGTTTTGATCGTGCTCTTGTTTCAATCTGTTCTGATCCATTCCAAACCTCAAATACTCCCCCTTCCCTTATGACATTATGGTCTCTCTCAGGGCAAATGACGGGCAAGTGTAACACTAACACCAGTACTTGTGAGATCTACTCCTGGTGTCCTGTTGAAGACGACCGTGAAATACCAAAGTATGGATGCTTATTTTATTATTATTGTAGAATAACTGGATCAATCACATTGGGGTGTCAAACAGTAACTTGAAATAATCAATGTGGCACGACTTTGACAGAACTGGGACTTCAGTTAATGTCCATTTTTTCTTAAAGATGCAGTAAGTGATTTCTGAAACACACTGTTGAAAGTGGATCGGACCGAGCACCACAACAAACTTGTAGCCAATCAGCAGTAGGGGGCATAGAGAGTGAGCAATAGGAAGCAATAGAAAGAGAGATGGCTGAGTGGCATTACAAAAGAGAAAAGGTCAGAAATATCTCTGGAAAAAGAAATGTTATGATAGGGCAAGAGCTTTAGGATCCGTGTTAATATTAGAAAAGCTTTCCAGCGTGGGAAGGCCTGAAAATGGATGCAAAGGTTGTGATGTTTTTGCTCTAGACATGAGTAACATTGGTTTTGAGTGGGTGCTGCTCAGGTACTGTATGTTCATTTTTTGTTCTTCCTTGTCGTTCGTTTGTCGTCTTCACTTTATTTTTCGTGAAGCTTTATTTTGCTGTGCTTCTGCTATGATAAAAGAGACATCCACTCTTGCATTGCATGTTTGTGCATTTTTGGGGCAGAGCAATGAAGGGAGGGATGTGTTTGTTTGGGTTGATTTCAGATATCAACAGTGTTAAACAATGATTCTCAGGAATCGCTTACTGCACCTTTAAATGTGGCATCTTTTCAGTTAAAAGCCCACCATAAAAGTTTGGTTGCCCATAGGCCAGCAATGTGTTATAGTTTGACTAAAATATTTGTTACTGTTTATTAAACAGCAAACACTCACCATTTCTGTGTGGCTTGAACTTCATGTAGAAATCTTGGGAACAAGGGAATCAAACTACATGCCACAGTTGTCTTAAATATAAATGTATGTTTTATTATACCTGGAGCATGTGACAAATTGTATTTAAAATTGTTTTGAATCAGCCCACAGTCTGATCCATTTAACTTTGTTTTGTCCCTCTTATGTAGCCCTCCAATCCTGAGGACAGCAGAAAACTACACACTGTTCATCAAAAACTCCATTACTTTTCGCCAATTTAATGTAGTAAGGTAAATGCTTTCTTTTCCAAACTTTTAATGTTCTTTGTGGTATATTGGCAACTCCTAACAAATCAATTCAAACTGTATATCTCATATGAAAACAAAAAGTAAACTTTTAACTTAGAAAAGGTTATTTTGAAAGTGCCTTTCTTATAAACCAATTGTCTTCAACAGGGGATTCAATGGAGGCACTGTAGGAAGCCTTCATTTATTGTTTAACATCAAATGAACTTTAGTGAATTTGCAATAAGCAACATAAAAAATTTTTTTTGTACAGTACATACGTCAATATGGTCCTGTACACATTGAAGGCCAGGCTTAAAATGCAACACTCTGTTTTATCTATAAGTTTTGTCAATGTTCTCCTCACATTTTTCTTTCTTTCTCTAGGAGTAACTTGGTGGAGAGTGTAAACCAGAGTTACATCAGTAAGTGTTTGTATCACAGCCAGACTGATCCACTGTGTCCTATCTTCAGACTAGGAGACATTGTTGAGCACTCCGGGTTCAATTTCTCTGAGGTAGCTCGTGTGGTAAGTTTTTGTCATTGATGATTGTAAACACACACACACACACACACACACACACACACACGTTTGTTTTTGTGAATTGTGGGGACATTCCATAGGGGTAATGGTTTTTATACTGAACAAACCGTATTTTCTATCCCCCTACACTAACACTACCCCTAAACCTACCCATCACAGAAAACTGTCTGCATTTTTTCAAAAAAACACAGTTTAGTATGTTTTTTAAGCCATTTGGTTCACAAGGGCACAGGAAGTGTCCTCATAAACCATGTTTACGTTGTAATACCCATGTCATTATACACATTTGTGTCCTCATAAACCATGTATAGAAGAACACACACACACACACACACACACACACACACACACACACACAAACAAACAAACCCTCACACTCTTTACACAAACAATAAAGGCCAATTCACACTGCACCGACGTCCAACAAGGACAATTACCAGATTACAGTTTGTGAAAATGTTCAATCAGCAAAAACAACACCAACAGACACCGACAGGGTTAATAATACACAGATCCAACAAAACCTGACAAAGTGGCTGTTGCTTGTTGGTGTCTGTCAGTGCAGTGTGAATTGGTCTTAAAGTCTGTGCTCAACAAAACTTGAAGAGGCTTTTACATTTTGTTCTATAATTGTTATTTTATGTCATGCAATGCATCTTTACATCTTGCAATTGCAACTTCTCGCTGTTTCTTTATATATCATTTAATGACTATTCTAAAAACATGTAGGAAATTCCCAGGGAACCTATGGCTTGAAAAAGCTCATTTCCTCCAGCTACAAATACATCTATTTAAACACACAACATTCAATTAATACTATGACATTATTTATTAAAGGTTTACAAGAGTATTATTGTTGTAGAGTTCAGAGTTCAGAGAAACTTTATGGTCTATCATCAATGATAGAAATACATACATAACAACAATCCACAACTCACAATTCATTTTTAAAACAGACAACTTTAAGATTTATAAAAAAATTTAAAAAATTAAAAAAAAAAACAGCAATTCTACAACCCACACACAATCAATTAACCTTGTTTAAAATAGTTACTGCATAGGGCACAAAAGAGTTCCTGTAAGCCTTCTTCCTAGTGACTGGAGAAGACCGATGGAGATGATAATCCTCATGATATTTTTCTGTGTGATGTGTTAGGGTGGTGCTATAGGAGTCCTCATTGACTGGGACTGCAATCTAGACCTGAATATTAGACACTGCAAACCAAAGTATGAATTCTATGGTCTTTACGGAACAGGGAAAAACGACCAAGAGGAGAAACCATCATTGGGATACAATTTTAGGTGGGTTAGAAAGTTTATCCCCTTATGAAAACAACAAACCTTTTGGAAGCAGATGTGTAAAAGAGACAAACATGGCTATATAATGAAATATTTTAGAATTTTCACTGCATAATCACAGATTATTGGCCAATGTTCATGTTCCCTTAAAAGTAAAATTAGAGCTAAACTGAGAAAAGGTTAAACCTGCTGTACTGTGTTATTCCTAAGCCTGTGAAATTCGATGAGATCTCTAAAAAAATGAATAAAAAATGGTTTTGAAGAACTTTATTAATATCTTATCAAAGCCTGGATTCACTACTTGAAAAATTATCCGTGCTACGGACTCTTTCAGATATGCTAAATATTATGTGGAGGATAAATTGGAGAAGAGAACACTAATGAAGGTGTTTGGTGTACGGATAGACATCATTGTTCACGGACGGGTAAGCATATTTTTCTTATGGGTCATTTACAAAGAAATTACGGCACATGCACATTTCAATTTGTGTCTACACTTTTTCTCGCAGGCAGGAAAATTTGATATCATCCCAACGCTAACGGCCATAGGTTCAGGAGTAGGAATCTTTGGAGTGGTGAGTGATGTACTTGCTCTGCAGCAACAATAACAGCAGCAGTGTAGCAGATCTATTCCACCAAGACCAAACATATCAACATTTTCATATCCATTACCATGCCAAACACTCTGAGAGCTGTCATGACAGAAAATCTTTGTGTACTATCCATGTAAAAAGATGCATTAATGTGGAACTATATTACACAGTTCTATGAAATACTTGATTCTGATTAGTCCACTTTGGTACTCTGTGGCCAAATAATTTTGTAAATAAATAAATCCACTACCGTTCAAAACTTTAGATTTGGTATAATTTTTTTTTATTCTTTTAAAAGAAAAGGTCTCTTATTCTCAACAAGGTTGCGAAAAATCAGTAGTGAAAAATTACAATTTAAAGGTGCAATATGTAAGAATTTTGCAGTAAAATATCCAAAAACCACTAGGCCAGTGTTATATATTTTGTTCACTTGGGTACTTACAATATCCCAAATGTTTCCAACTATTTGTAAATCTTAAGAAAATTGCAGTTTTAACCAAGGCTCTGGGACGTGTGAGGAGTCGCCTGTCAATTGCGTCATATTGTGGTTTTATTTTGTAGAAACCATGGAAACACCAAAGACGCTTTAATATATTACGTTTTAATAGACAAGGGAACAACTGTTTTGATATATTTATAGACATAAAACTATTTATCGTTATATAGCTCAACACGTTTAGTCTTACTGTTTAAATCTAATTTTCTTGATTTTATGCGAGTACCATGCTTTACTATGCCTCAGAGAAAAACACTATTTTGTGAAGTAGCTAAAATAGCATAATCAGATGCAGCTTTATTTTTAGTAACAGTAATACAGCATTTTCTCCATCATATGGTACGTTTTAAAATTTATCAAAACAAGCCATCCAGCATTTATTAATATGATATTCTAAAATCGATCTATCTTACTGCAGTGTGTCTCAAACAAGTGTCTCACAGCAGCCACCGAGCAAACGCTCAGAGTAACGTTATAACATCATTTTCAACACACTCAAATGTATCTAATATGATAAAGAGAGCTGTGTTACCTCATACTCATGACCGGAAAAGCGGAAGCAGCACCGGCGACTGTGGCATAATAAAGTTCCGCTGCTCGCGGCGTGTGTTGCGCAATCGCAACACACGCAACTCTACTTCATACTACAGTAACGTTAATAATCGCATCCATGAACATAATTTCTGCCCGAGTCCTATCCCGATTATTTTCCACCGGCTTGTGAGTTGAAGACCACATTCTTCTGCGCTCAAACTTGGCGTCATCAAGCCACGCCTTTGTTTTGAATAGGCCTCTAGTGACCTCTAGCGGACAGAAAATTTCACATATTGCACCTTTAAAGCAAATGTTTTCTATTTGAATATATTTTAAAAATGTAATTTATTCATGTGATGGCAAAGCTACATTTTCAGCATCATTACTCCAGTCTTCAGTGTCAAATGATCCTTCAAAACATTCTAATATGCTGAACCATTTCATGTTATTAGTGTTGAAAACAGTTGTGCTGCTTAATATTTTTATGGAAATGTTTTTTTCAGTATTTTGTGATGAAAAGAAAAGAGCAGCAATTGTTTGAAACAGAAATCTCTTGTAACATTATACAATTAATGCCAACAACAACTACATGTTCACTGAAGTGAATTAATATTTGTTCTGTTTTTTTAAGGCCACCGTTGTGTGCGATTTGCTCCTTCTATATTTACTTCCAAAGAGAGATTTCTATAAAAGCATGAAATTCAAGAATACAGAAGACCAGGAAGAGGTGAGTGTTGACTTTTGAATGAATAAACAGTATCCTGGATTTGTGATCGCTGGTGTGTAGTAACTTTATACAGATAGTATACAGTAGTTGCTGGTTACTAATGCTAGTTCACTACCCATACACTAGATGGCAGCAGAGACACAAAGTTAGATGACATGCAAGAAAACTGTTACTTGAGCGGATGCAGATGCAGTGCTGTTTCCAAACATTTACATCAAGCTACATTCCCGTAGTGTCATTATGGAAACATCCAGGATACGCATAATTCAAATGTCCTCATATGGTATACAAAGCACGCCTCACTTGAACTTAATGGAGTGTGTGTGTGTGTGTGTGTGTGTGTATGGGGGGGAAGGAAAACTACAACTACACATGCGTCAGCAAATATCTTACTTTTGATCAGAATGCACGTGGGCAGTTAGCGAAACTACTGCATTCAAGTCCATGCAAGTCCATGCAGCACCACGGCTTCCTGTAGATATCTCTGCAGTGATAGTTACCGTAGCAACGCAGCAAATTGACCAAACTTGTCTGTTATGGAGAAAAAGTGAGGGCACATTTTAACCAGCAGGGCTCCCACTCTAGCAGCTCTCTGAGAAAGAAAAACATTGTGGTTGATAAGAGCAGGGGAATAATCTCAGATATGCATTTTCCCATCCACAGAATCCAACCTTGCCTCCGTCACAGAAAGAAAGAGAGCTACCGAAGGTAACATACCATTTAAATCATTCAACCACAGGTCCCTGTAGAATTATAGCGTGTCTCCATAAACAACTTTTCAATTTTAGTTGCGGTCACAGTAATTCAGATTTTTGCTGTGCACAGGAGTGAAGTCAGACGGCTGCCATGACGACTACTGCACTGAAAAAACACCACCTCAAGACGGCCTTAAGGAACTATCAAACATCACTTTTCTTTTCTAAATTACATTTCTACCCCAGACTACTGAAAACATATTCAATCATTGTTTTGATTTCTCCACTGGGTGTGTTAATATTGAGAGGCTCAGGACTGTAAAGAAACAATTTTATGAGATGTTTACAGGGTTTACAGAGTTTTTTTACAGAATTTTTATTTTTGTTTTTACAAACTGGATATGTCACCCATATATTGTACAAATCTAGATGCTGTATCGCCTTAAAAAAGTTATTTTACTATTAGGTGTTTTGTACAGGTTTCTATTCTTCTTGTAGCAAGTCAAACTGTGATGCAAACTGTGACCCTCAGATTTTTGTGTGAAATAAGGTTTAGATGGTCAATGAATCATCTGAGACTTAAAGGGTTAGTTCACCCCAAAATGAAAATTCTGTCATTTATTATTCACTCTCATGTCGTTCCACACCTGTAAGACCTTCGTTAATCTTCTGAACACAAATTAAGATATTTTTGATAAAAATCCGATGGCTCAGTGAGGCCTGCAACGCTAGCAATAACACTCCCTTTTTCAATGCCCAGAAAGCTACTAAAAACGTATTTAAAACAGTTCATGTGAGTACAGTGGTTTAACCTTAATATTATAAAGCGACGAGAATACTTTTTGTGTGCCAAAAATAACAAAATAGCGACTTTATTCAACAATATCTTAGTGATGGGCGATTTCAAAACTGCTTCATGAAGCTTCAAAGCTTTATGAATCTTTTGTTTGGATTCAGTAGTTCAGAGCGCGTGTCAAACGCGTGACTTTTTCCCCTAAAGGGTTCAGCTGAAATCCCAGCCCTGCAACCAATTTCATTGGCTGAGGTTATAGTGATGGGTAGGTTTAGGGATCAGGGTTGGGTGTAGGCAATCGTTATTGTGATTGACATGGCCAATTAAATTTACATTTACATTTACTCATTTGGCAGACGCTTTTATCCAAAGCGACTTACAAGTGAGGAATACAACAAGCGAGTCGTCATGACGAGGCAAATAGACACAAAAAGTGCTCACAATACAAGTCTTAGGTAATGCTCAGAGTATCATAAGCTACAATAGAGAGGGATTAGAGGAAGTGAAAGGATAGGTATAATTTTTTTTTTTTTTTTTTAAATTAAGATGAGGTTAAGTGCTCACGAAAGAGATGAGTTTTCAGCTGTCTTTTGAATATTGCCAGGGATTCTGCATTCTGGATAATGTTTAGAATCGGCTCCAGGGCGGGATTTCGGCTGAACTGGTTTGGGGGACAAAAATCAAGCGTATCAAACTGCCAAAGTCACATGAACTATTGAAGTTTCAAAACACTTAAGATGTAACGAAGCCTTGTTTACCGAAATCATGTGATTTTGCCGCTCCGGACCACTGATTCGAAACAAATGATTCGCATTTTCATTTTTGGGTGAACTAACCCTTTAAACGATCCAAAAAGACAGAATGATGAGTGGTTTAGGCCTTTAGTTTTTACTTTAGCTCATTCACAAAATACTTAGCCAAGAAACATAGGACGACTCATCCCAACCACTCATTCAGGAAATTTGTTTCTTAGCTGTGCTCATGTTCTGTCTGTAAAATTATCAACATTTCATGCCCATATATTTATTTGTTTGGAAAGTAGTTCTGTAGTCATTGCTGCAAAAAAAAAAAAAAAAAACAGACAGACTGATCAGGTATCTTAGAGTTCAGAATTTCTGGACACTTGGTCTCTTTCTTCTGACATAACAATAATTTAATCTCAAATCAAAATAAAACCCTTTCAGGATAATACAAAAACCCCCTCCGCTTTGCACTGGCATCCTGATGACTCTGTCTGGGTTTATTTTGCAACAATGACTTCGTTTTTAGCTACCTAGATTTTAGTTTTTAGTTTCTCCAACCTGTTTTTATGAAACTATTTACAATCTTGAACAGTTTGAAAATCAGACAGACCATGAAGGACTGTTTGGTTTTGTTGTGTACGAAATACTACTGTTATATGTATTATTTTTAGCAGTTCATTTTCATTGATTGATTCCATGCTCATTTGTATCATAAACAATGATAATAAAAAGCTAAATGACAAAATACGAAGAAAGAACCGGAGTCACCTGTGATATCTTTATTGTCTTTGATTATGTCTATGTGTACAAAAAGCATGCAAAAAATAGCATCTTTATATGGTTTGGTACATATTTACATAGTAAGAGTTGCATTCAGTGCTTTCTCGGGCCATGCTCTTTTTTTTTATATTTCCTTTGAATTTTTGTAATAGTTACATTCAGATCAATGCAGCAGAATACAGACGTCTATAAATAACCAGCAATATCAGGCACTCTGACACGAATAACTGGGCAGTTCAAACTGCAGGTATGTGAGCGAGACAATTTATATACATGAATCAATTCTGATATACTTTTGAATCGACATTTGTAAGAAAGGGAAATTAAAAAAGCATAAAGCTTTGATTGCAAGAACATTTTGCAGCTACAAAGTGCGTCAAAATGGCCACTTTTCTCTCACTTCCCTAAGAGACTCCTGTCAAACAACAGAAACCTTTATAAATGTGGGTAGACAAATGATCAAACCTCATCTATTGCACATGAGCTGAAACCTGGAAAAGGAAATAAAGCCTTCAAACTCGAGTTGATTGCTCAGACAGAGGTATGGCATTTTGCTGCATATGTTTAGCTTATACAAAAGTCCTGCAAGAAACAATTTAAAGGGGTTTTAGACATTATTTGTTTTAGATATCAAATATCACATAGATATCAAAAGGAATTGTAAAGGTTATAGCAAGTTAAGGGACATGCCGTACATCAAGACACTAACAGGTGCATAGCATACATCAAGAAGTAACTGACAAGACTACTGCACATTTAAGACAGAACGGACAAATGCGATTGACTGCACGTATAGGAGAAGAAGGAGGGTCATTTAAAACCATTCGATGAAATTATACACATACAGTAAACACACCTTAGAGCTCCTGAACACAGAATATGCTACTCCATTCTCTTTGTAGTGTCCAGACCCTGAGTACCACATACAGAATCTCAATACACAATGGAAATGAGACTCCATTTAATGCCTTAATCAAATACTCTATACAAACAGACCAAAAAAAGACTAGTCGTTTGGCACTGAAAATGGTTTTCCTGTGTAATTCAGTTTAAATAGAAAATGGTATGGGCAAGAACCAATCTAGAAGGAGTGTGTGCATAAGAGAGGGTCAGAGAGAGATGGGGGAAGAGAGAAAACAAGGGAAGAATGTGTAGGAGTCAGAAAAATAGACCACCATCTGCACAGGATATTAGTGAAAACATAATGAAAGCGGTTCGTTGCAGTTTATCAATCCGTCTTCATACAAGCAATAATGAGTCATCTAAATGACTGACATCGGTTAAAGGTTTCCTCTAAGCACTTGCTGTTTACTAGAAATAATTGGCAGCTGACCTAATTAAGTCAAGTTTTATTCTCTTAAAATGAATTAAAGGGACAGTTCACCTCGAAATAGTCCAAGCTGCTCTTTCAGCTGCGTTTATATGGACCCTATCTGTTTGTAATCGGACTAGTAGCCTACTACTAGTCACATGTAACCACATAAATCGGAATTAATTTGCCAAATCCTATTGGAATTTCATCCGGATTTAAGGGGTGGTTTAAACCTTTTCTAATCTGTTCAATAGGACATGCAAACACGATAAAACACGGTCATAGCCGTGTTTTATCATGAATAAAACACAGCTATTGACCAATCAGAATCAAGGACAGGAACTAACCGTTTTATAAAAAAGCATAAAAACCCCGGTTGTTTTTATGCTTTTTTATAAAACGGTTAGTTCATGTCCTTGATTCTGATTGGTCAATAGCTGTGTTTTATTCACGATAAAACATGGCTATGACTGTTTCACCCAACGGTTCTGTGTATCACTACACAACACCCTTAGCAACCACTCTTAGCAACGTAAACTATTTGTTCTCAGTTGATATTGTTCATTGAAGCTTACTGTATTATGTAGAAGAGAATTGTGAGAAAGAGATCGAGTGAGCGAGTTTACTACCTGCATTCAGATTTAGCATTTTCCTTCAGGTCAGTCCTATGTATATAATAAAAAATCTGTTTAAATGTCCAATGTATTATCTTGTCCTTTTAACAGTTAAGGGGTTTTCCCGTGACTGACAGCGCTCAAAAGCATTTGTCAGTTGCATCTTGTTCCGTGTTCACAACAATTCAGTCTTTCAATGTAAAAGTCTTCACCACTGACTGACACACTCATAAAGACATAAAGTCTTTGCCGCCATCTAATGGCGTAATAATGTAACTTCTGTTGCTGTTCACGGTCAGGGACTATTTTTTCCGGTGGAAGGAAGGCTTCATGATTGTCATATTTTTGGCTTTAATATTTGTATTGTGTGGTAACCGTTTTATAAAAGCAATAAGGTACTCGAGGCTAGTGCTGTATCGTGAATAATTCATGGCTGAAGGGGTTGCAACGCCCTTCAGCCGTGACTTATCCACGATACAGCATAGCCTCTCATACCTTATTGCTTACTAAAAGCATTACCTTGAATGTGAATTTGCAAATTTTCATTCAGCTGGTCTACCATTTTTCTAACACATTGGTCTGAACAGACAAACTGCATGCGAAAATTGGACAGAGTTTTGTGCCGAGCATTTGTGTTGGTATAAACAGACCTTTGGTAAATGATAACAACATTACATTTTGGGTGAACTGTCCTTTTAAAACTGAAACACGCTCAGTGATGATTTCACAATAAAAATCTAATTAATATGAGTGATCTGTGCTTGTAATTATATATCTCGACCACCAATGTGCATTTACAATGGTTGTCCATTCAGAATCTCTTTGTACTTTCAATACACGGTTCAAAAAAAGAGGATGATGGGTTCGCCTGGCAGACGATCCCATGTAAACAAGGGCGTATTGTTTTGGACGGAGTTAATGCAGGCCGTGATGACATTGAATGGCAGTTCACTTTCGTTCTACAGCTAACCACCATATTCAGATCCTTTCCTCAATTGGCTTGTTTGTTTTGAGTGAAACTGACTCCCTCTCTATCCGCATCAGTGCACACTCGCTCGCCTCGGTGGCATGTTTGCATGTTTGTTGGAGCGCCCGTTTGCACTGCTGACTGACAAATAGGCCTTTTGGAATGTGAAGACTTGGTAAACAATGACACATTCTGTTCCTGTAGAGACAAAGCGCTGCAACACGAGAGCCCTGCATCCGGTGTGATCCAAATGTGGGATTTCTGACATCGACAAACATGGAGAAAAAGCCCTGTTCTAGATAATGCTTACACCAAACGCTGTGTTTCATGAGAAAGCCCTGTTTGCTAGAATTGACTGAATATACAGACATTTATACATTAAGAGCTCTTTTAGTGTCTAGTAGTTACATAAGCCCCTTTGATTCACACTACAACACTGTGTGTGTGTGTGTGTGTGTGTGTGTGTGTGTGTGTGTGTGTGTGTGTGTCTGTTTATAAATTGTATCTGAATGAAATGAGAAAATTTTGATAGTATGAAAGAAATGGAAAGCAACAGAGATATGGAAACACCATAATATGGAAAAGGCCATATTTCAGGCATGCTATGACAGATAGGGAATTGCACATTAACATATACAAAGGCAAGACACCAAAGCTATTATTTTATACACATGTACAAACGTTATGATGGCAGCACACTGCATCAACGCCATCACTGTTTTAGCTTTATGAGGTGCCGTACCAAGTTAATATTTTAGCATCTTTTGTAAATGCTGTAGTCTTTTGCTTTAGAAAGCTTATGACATGTCTGTCTTTCAAACAAACCTGGCCCACTGTAGATTCCTTTCCAAAATCTACTTGTTTAGCCAGGATAAGAGAACAAAGGTGAAAAGATCCAAACTGCGTGAAGGGGAAAGTATGGTTTTCCGATGGATTAGCAAGGCCAGGTTTTCTGAGACTTAAAAAGCAAGGAAAGTGATTCTTGTGCAAGACTGAAAAAAGTGAAAAGCCTGAATGACAAGCAATAGCTGAATCCAGTTCAATGTCAAGGTGAGCCTCAAGTCGGTGGAAACAGAGTGTAGTGTAAGTTTTGTGGTTTGGGTCATGATCATCATCTGCTCGAAGGGTTGGAAATGTCTGAATGGAGAAGTGCAGACAATGAGGAATGCTTCAGGATCTATGGAGACACTCAAGAGGTGGGTGGTTCATCCTCATGCAAGTCCTCGAGCTCGACTTCTCTACCAGCCTCTCCACTGCTCCCCTTTCTGAGAGAGAAAGAAAAACAGAGAGAGAAATGAATCATTATCTTTCTAAATGATCCATACTTTGATCCAGTAGTTGATCTCGAAAAGCCAGACTTCTGACTAACTATAGTCTATAAAGTCTGGTCCACTATACAGATTACTCAGGCCAAGAATCGCCCACATAATCACAGACGCTTTGGCATAAAAAAAAAAAATAAAAAAAAAATTAATAATATAAAATTGATAGATAGAGGCTGCAAAATCAATATTTTCATTTCATTTAGAGAATCAATGATACCACAATAACAATAAAAAACCTGCACTGTGAATGGTTGTACAGAAAGAAATTAGCAGAAAATATATGAATACTTTGTGATTTTTGTCTGGCCAAGTAACAAGTATACATTTTTTTCAAAGACACTGTGCTTGAGAATATCTATTTAGTTGTTATTAAGTCCCTCAAGCAAAAATTAATATTTTTGATGACACAAATCTCAAAAACTTCAAAACAGTTATTAGTTTTACTTTGAAAGTGTCACTGTAGCAGCTTGGGTCAATATATATTAAATACTACTGTTCAAAAGGTTGAGAAAAAAAAAAAAAGATTAAAAAAATTACATACTTTGGAATTTTCTATTCAGCAAATAAGCATATTATACTGATTTCTGAAGGATCATTTGACACTGAAGACTGGATTAATGGCTGCTTAAAATTCAACTTTGACATTACAATATATATATATATATATATATATATATATATATATATATATATATATATATATATATATATTAAATAGTAAAATAGGAAACAGTTATTTTAAATGGTTTGTTTGAACAGAACAAAACTGAAAAGTTCTGCCAGCTGTTGCCAAATTTATTCAGCCATTTTTTTTTTTTTTTTAAATAAAGCACATTTAAGCACATTACTGAAACAGCATATGATTGTAAAACACATTGCTGTCCCTTTATAACATAAAACAAAAATTTGCTACATGCATTGAACAGGAGTGATGCATCTGTAGCCCATCTGTGGTTGAAACTATCCAGTATTAAACACTGAAAACTAGCACATTGACACAAACAATCTTGGAGGAAACACAGATGAACATGGGAAGGTTCTCTGAAGTAAACACAACTGCACACAGAGTGTACATAATGGGATTCAATGAAAGACCACAACATGTTGTGTTTCACAGGCTTGGACTATACCAAATACTTTCACTGCCATGAAGTAAGAGAAATGCCACACAAGGACAGGATGGAGGCTGATATGACTCTTTCACTGACCCGTGGGAATGCATGGAGAAGGGCAGGGAATCTGACACAGGGCTTGAGTGACAAATGACAATGACCACCTGTCACAATGAGTTACCTTAACGAGGGCTGGAGTTTAAAAGAGGGCCGGAACGGCCAAGAGTCCCTGCAGCAAAGAGAGAGAGAGTGGAGGAAAGGGAGGTGAGCATCAGCAGTTTCATGTGAAGTAAAGCAGCAGGAACCAGGTCATTATAGAGACGACAGTAAGTTATTGCTGGTCAGAATGGCAATTACATCGATAGTTGACATTAGATTACATTTAAGTCAAGTTCTGCAATAATTCAATAAATTCAATTTATGTAAATGGACAGCATTAGCTTCATCTACTAAAGAGAGATGCATGCGCCAGACGCTTTTTAAAAAACTCATAAAATGCCATGCATATATGTTCAGAACAGACAGCGTTTAACCCCTGTATATGACAAACACCAACAGGAAATATTACCAACTCCAGTCTGTGCTTCATAAGCATATCAATAGGTTACCCACACTCAACCTGCAATCTGTGGCTAAAAAAATTAGAGTGATTTTTAAAGGTGCTGGAGGCCAGAAAAAAGTCCTGAAATGTAATAATGTGCAGCCACATTTTCATCCCATCCAACAAATGTGTAGCTATACGGCAATTTCTTTCCCCATGCTCCCAGACAGGGTTGGTCCAGTGATGTGTATAGCGTTATACCGTGTCCTAACCAGGCCTGAAGCGACAACTTTTACACAGAAAGCAAAATGTGGCACGATGCAACAAACTGACAACCAATAAGAACATATTTCGTTTAATATACAGCTTTGGAGTGGCTGGGCGGTGCTATCCAGCAGAAACAGAAAACTATAGGCTAACAAAATGCACTGATATTAAAATAGTGGCTGAAACCAATAAGCCTTTAATCATTCTGAGGTTATATAAGGGAAGGGAAAATGGATGCTGCCAATTACATCCAAATTCTTGAGGAAAACCTGCATCCCTCTGCTAGACAACTGAAGATGGACAGGTCATTCACCTTCTAACACGACAATGATCCTAAACACACCGCCAAAAGAACAGCGCAATGGCTTAAGGACAGGAAGGTGAATCTCCTTGAGTGGCATCTGATAGAGAATTTGTGGATGGACTTGAAAAAAGCAGTCCATTGCCGCTCACCACAAAATTTGACTGAACTTGAGAGTCATTCTGCAAGGAAGAATGGGCAAATATTCCCCAATCTAGGTGGGCAAAACTAGTACAGACATCTCCAAAAAGATTAATGGCTGTAATTAAAGCAAAAGGTGGCTCTATGAAGTATTAAATCAGGGGACTGATGACTTTTCCAACCCTGTTTTTCTAGTTTTTCCATTTTTAATAATCCTCCAGAATGTTTTAAAATGATATTTTCACTTTGATGATGAGGGTTATAATGCGTATATTCAGCTACAAAAAGTTAGACTTCATTTTTTTTTTTTTTTTTCCAGGGTTTAATGTGAAAAGATTTAAAGATTTTCACAGGATCTGATGACTTTCTATAGGCATTGTATTCATATACAAACACATATGAAAAGGCATCACTACATTATAATTGAAAGCATGGATTTGTTAAAGATTACATTTAACAGTGTTTTTTAAGTGAGCACTAAATGGCAGAAAAATAGGTTTAGCAAGAACAATGAAATGTCATGTATTAGATATATATCCAATATCGGCAGATCACTAGCCGATATGGTGCCTATACTATAATATATTGTGCCTGTGCTAAAACAGGTTACTAAATTGTCAATATTCAGACAAAATGAATATTTAGGAGAGATGTAGAAATAATTAATGCAATCTTCATAAGTTTCACAAGAAATGACTTGTTGCCTTCACAGAGTAACAACTGCAGTCAATTGAGTATGCATGAATGCTTGAGAAAGGGAGGGAGAGTGTGTGTTCGGTGTGTACAGTAAGTGTGTGTTTAGATGAAAAAGGTTATTAACGTTGTGGGAGGTAGTGTACTCAACCTGACACTAAATTATGGATGACATGCAAATGGGCACCCCTGACAGCTGGAGATTTAAAGGGACATACAGTAGGGATTTTCAAAATTATGATGATGGCTTTCTACCAAGTGGGGGCACTGCTGCTTTTTTTCCCATTTAATCAGAAACGCTACAACTCAGAGGGAACAACTAACTGACAAATGGCTAATAAAAAAATTATAGAGGTAAATGAAAATACAATCAACTGCCTCTTGGAAAATAAGTCACCGGTCTGCTGAGTCACCATATTGATCCACCTAATTCCCAATCAGATTGCACCTTTGTCAACAGAGAGAGGCCACACCAAACAAGCATGTATTTTGTTTACAGATAATCAAACGACCTTTTAGTTTTGATTATATAAACAATAACTGCATATGGCACATCAGGAAAAAAACAAAAACAAAAAAAAATCAATACAACCTATAACAGAGAGCATTCAGCACTGCATTAAAATATTCACAAGGCTGATTTTGGTCTATCTGGGATGCATACAGAGATAACCACCAGACTGTTTGTATTGATCCAGGGCATTCAGAAGACAGAGAGCAACCCTCTGCTGATTCTGACAGGCATCTTACAGACAGCACACAGAGAGGAAGAGTGAGAGAACATTCTGCTGTCCTTGAACAAACCCCCACTAATGTGGGAAAAGCAGGAGAGTGGGGACAGAGATGACTTCATGGAGACACTTACTGTCACTCTAGTGGGCAGATATATTATCAGCAAAAAGCCCCTGAGAATAACTGTCAAAGGAAGGATGGTGCAAACAACATTCAGAGGAATTCAAAAGAACTGAATTATTGTTATGACCTTTTTAGAACCTGTATATATGTACATATAAATACTGAAAATGACAAAATGAAATTTACATTTATAACTATAAATTTATATATTTATATAAAAATGCAAATAATGTTCATATATATCAGTGGCGTGCAGTGGTGTTCTGAAATGAGGAGGCACATTTTTTATTTATTTATGAATCAAATGTAAATTCATGTGCATTACTCTTAACGTTGACACATCTTCCTTGTTAAATAAACATTACTTTACATTACATCAAAAAAGAAAAAAAGAAACCAAATACAACTATATTTTGTAATTTTACATTAACAATGTATTGTAATGTTCTATTTATCAAAACCAAGTCAATCTCATCAAGTTAGTGTTTTAAGCATTTCTACATTCATTCTAAAATAATAACTAAAGGCAATAATAATTTAAGCAATATATTTTATTTTTGTATTGATGTTTTTCTTTTTAATAGTCAACTTAGGCTATTTTGGATCATCGGTCATGCTCCGTAAACACTGTCTGTCACAGACACGAATTGTATTTTTAATTTCACCAAGCTGAATGCACTAAAAAACCCCGCAGTCATCATGTTTTCAGTCCATTTCAAGTTTGATTTTGACGTGACATAAAGCGGTAATATCTAACTGGGTGATCTGTTTACTTACTTTTCAATTAGTCTTCCCATTGACGCCATCATTTGTTCATTCAAACTGACGCGCGGATCGTGCACGTAAACGAGGCGGGATTTATCGCACAAACCAATCATATCCAATTATAGCCAATTACATCCAATCATAGCGTGATGGAGACATTGCCTCCTCTCACGTGACTTTCCCCCATTCATTCTCAGTTACCCCCCACAAAACCCACCGCACGTATAGGGGGTCTAATGGTTTTCTATGAGAGCAAAGGGAGGCATGACTCCTGCTGTAACTTTACCTGCGGGTGTTGCTGTTGGGCAGTGTTCCTTAAGAAATACGAGTGACTTGCGCTCTTTTTAATGTCATAATTTGTAATATTTGTGTTGTTTTATATGTAATATGGATTATTTTCTCATCCTATTTTTTTTTGAGGAGGCACTGCCCCTGATTATATATATATATATATATATATATATATATATATATATATATATATATATATATATATAAGGGTCAAAAGTCAAAAGTTTGGTTTTCAAAAGAAGCCTCTTATGCTCATCAAGCCTGCATTTATTTGATCAAAAATACAGAAAAAAAATAGTAATATTGTGAAATATTATTACACTTTAAATTAATATACTTTAAAATGTAATTTATTTATTTGATGCAAAGCTAAATTTTCATCAGCCAATACTCCAGTCTTCAGTGTCACATGATTCTTGGGAAATGACTGATCAAATAAATGCAGGCTTGATGAGCATAAGAGGCTTCTTTCAAAAACATTAAAAATAGCAGTGTTTCTAAACTTTTGAATGGTACTGTATATATATATATATATATATATATATATATAAGGGAGTCAGCCATCTCCTCAGTGCAATGAGAAGGAGAAAGTTCTAGACAGGAATAGTGAAAACATCAAGTCCTGAAGCTTTGAAAGCTACTGCAAGAGAAAAAAAGACTGAATCATGCTACTATGGAAACGTATGTTGGCGGCAGGAGAAGTAATGGGTGACTATTAGCACACCTTTCTGTTCAAATAGATAGACATGAAGTCTGAAATATCATGCTGCGACCTTGAATGTGAGAGTGAAAAAAGCAAAGAATGAAAGAGATGAAATGCTGAAAGATTTCAGCCTTTTACAAAAGGTTTCTGACGAAAAGGAGAGTCATTTGTATTTGTGCAGCTATATTACTATGGTTTCCAGTTGGTCTTCGGTTGCGTTGTAGTTTGTCACTTTGGAACACTTACATGAGAAGACTGCCGGGAGCAGACATTGATCTCTCTTCTCTCCTGCTGGGACACTCAAATGGATTCCCAAAGGAACGCTTCCTTAACATGGCTTTCACCAATATCTACAGCATCAAAAGAAAAAAGATTTAACTTACTTTACATATACAGTATCAGGGCATGCAGAAATACAACATTCACAAATACAAAATAGAGAAATGAGAGAATAGTGGTCAGCTAAAATACGCTTTTCATTTACTGAAACATGATGGCGAGGAGGACTAATTCCAGGAAAGTCATCAGGGAAAAGCTTACAGTTCAGAAGCAAGGTCAGTTTGACATGTGGTGAGGTTTCAGTTTGTTTGGTTGAGGTCAATTGTGTCTTAACCTTCTTATTCATCCACTCATTGACAGCAGTACGATGCACTAAACACATTTGGCTTGTGTGTGTTCATGTAACTAAAGTTCAGCAGCTCATGCTTTTTACACATAGAAACCCTTGTTATTTCTCTGTTTCACTTACCACAGCAGATAGACTGGGGATGAACTTCACTGAGTTCTGCACCTCCTCTTCAGTGACTTCTATCACAGTACAGTGCTCCTCTTCTAAAGGCAAAGGGTCTGTACCATCCTTAGTCACCCAGGGGTCCACCTGAAGATACACACACAGACATATATCACAGACACTGTCATTACATCCATTCATATTGCCTATCCTTTCACTCATCCATCCATCTGTCTGCCCATCCATTTATCATCTATCCTTCCACCATCCATCCTGGCAATCTCTAACCTTCTAACGATCTGTTTATCCATTAATCCACCCTATCATTTATATGTCTGTAGATCCATCAATGCATCTATCCATCCATCCATCTGTCCGTTCCGTCCATCATCTGTATATCCATCTATCCATCTACAGTTACATCAATTTAGCCATCATCTATCTGTCCATTCATCTATCCACCTGTCCATCCATCCTTCCATTCATAGGTCCATCCATCTAACATTCTATCCATCCATCCTTCAATGCAACCATCCATCATCCATCCATCCATCCATCCATCGTTTGTAGATCAGTCCATACATCTTTTCTTACATCCATCCATTTGTCCATCTATATATTGTTTCATCCATCAAGCTATCATCTATACTTACATTCACCCATCCGTCCGTCCATCTATTCATCCATCAAACCTTTCATCTATCCATTCATCAAATCAGAAAATCATTAAAGAAATAAAATATTTGTCCTAAAAACAAAGTTAGACTTAAGGATATGAGGGTAGAGCTGTTGAGTAAATGTAGGCCGTGCAGCTCTGATTAACGTGTGCTCTGGGGATCGCTGCTTTAATGGAACATTTTCTGGGTAATGACATGCAGGCAGGAGTCTCTGACGGCCGAATGTGTGTGTGCTAATTATTCACACTCACTGTCACACTGAGACAGCAGATGGAAGTTTCCAGAACTGAACCAAAATCCTTTCCCATAGGGATTAGCTGATGTGTTTCTGTCCAAACACCAAGTCTGCTAGATGGTGCAGAAGCTATCAGAGATATAGTGTCATATTCACACTATCCCTGAATGTGGCTCAGAAATGGTCTTTGATAGAAATACTGGAGCTATTGTGAGTGAAGACTAAAGAGACATTTCTTTTTGAAATACTGACTATAATTTCAATATTAAGTGATGTTGAACTCTCTTGCTGGTATGCTATGCAGGAAGGAAAATTGAGGTAATTTCTGAAGGATAGAAGCATTGATTAATAATGCTACAAAGCCAACAAGTCAAATATGGACAATAATTTCTGTGTAAATGCACTCTTCAGTGAACAGTAACTCAATATCTTGCAATACAGAGTTGTGAAGATGAAGGTGGAAAGGATTACTCGCCACTTTCAATCTAAGAAGTGCTCCTTTCCGTCTTATGTAGACTTACTTTGATCTCAGGAACGGTGATCCTGGCGTCTGGGTTTTTGTCCAGCATTCGTGATACCAGGTCCTTCAGCCCTTCACTGACAGCTGGCCTGAGATATCACAGAAACACAGAGCAAACGGCTGAAAATTCAAACCCAAAACATCTGATGGTACTGCTAGACAATAACAGTTTGCTTTTACAAGAGGTAAGACACACTGCAGACAGAAGAAACAGTGTTTCAAACCCCCACTGACTGTCACACTGCCTCTGTAACAATCATAAGGGCTGACAAGCTCAACTGTACTAAACAGAAAAGAAGAGGAGAATGGATAGAGTTAATTAACTTACAGGAGCTCTGCAAACATGAAAAAACAACAACAATATATACTCAGCAAAAAAAGAATCATTCTCTCACTTTCAACTGTTTTTTTTCCCCAGCAAATTTCTTATTATGTGTAAAGATCGGGGGACTGATCCTCATGGACTGAGCTAGAATTGCCAGTTCCTGCTGTGAGATGTTCCTCCACTCTTCCACCAAGACATTTGCAAGTTCTCAAACACTTCTGAGGGGACATACTGGCTACTTATGGTTTGCCACTGACAGGACAATCTGCTGGCCTTTCTGTCTCCCTGTAGCAATGTCTTAGGCGTCTTACATTATGGACATTGCAATGTATTGCTCTGGCCACATCTCTAGTCCTCATGCCTCCTACAGCAGGACTTCAGCATGTTTACACATGGTGGGTGACCCTAGGCATCTTTCTCCTGGTGATTTTCAGAGTCAGTAGAAAGGTCTCTTTAGTATCCTAAGTTATTGTTCCTGTGACCTTTTTTGCCTACCGCCTGTAAACTGTTAGAGTCTTATGGACTGTTCCACAGATGCATGTTCATTAATTCATTATGGTTCATTGAATAAGCATAAAAAACATTGTTAAACCCTTTCCAATATGTAAAGATATGTAAAACTTATTTGGATTTTACAAAATTATCTTTAAAATACAGTATCCTGAAAAGGGGATGTTTCTTTTTTTGCTGAGTTTATAAGAAAAAACACTCCAGCACCTTAAATAGGTACAGTAAAACCTGAAGAATAAATAATTAATGTCATCGCTGTTATAGAGTATGGTAGAGAACAATAGAATAAAATGGTGTAGTACAATAGAGTACAGCTGTAGTACAGAGGAGCACAGTTATACACTATAGTGTTGTTGTCTTTTTTCAAGTTCAAATATAACCATACTTTAAACAAAATGGATTTATATAGTAAAATTTGCTTTCAGAGAATATCTCTTGGATTAAGTGGAATCTCTCAAATTATTTTTTCTCATTCCCTTAATTTCTTTGCTTGTTTTAAGCATAGAATTAAGAAAATGTAGTGAGGTTTACACTTAGAAAAGAAACCCAAAAAGTGAGTGAAGATGTGTGAGAAGAGGTATAGTAAAGTATTACACAGTATGTTATAGTAAGACACAGTAAAGTTTTAGTACAGCACTTATTTTAATATGTTGTGTCGCCAGGCAGGGAAATATCAGATTAGGTAACACACTACTACCATTAAATAAATATATTATAAAAGAGTAACTAGTCTTGCAACTAGTCATTTTATGTATAGCAAGTTCTGATCATAGAAAATTCTGATCATAAGGGTTCAGCTGACAAAATATTGGGAACCCCTGGTCATGTACACTGTATTTGATTCACAGTGATGACATTGTGATATCTGGCAGTTAGTTTAGCCACTGAGAACACTGCAGCATGACATCAGGGACCAGTGTGTGTGTGTGTGTGTGTGTGTGTGTGTGTGTGTGTGTGTGAGAGAGAGAGACGCTCTTTCATTTGCTGACAATTTGTCCAAACACATGCACCAGATGACATGCATCTGGATGTCCTCTGGCCTTCCACACACAGACAACAGACTTCATCAACATATCATTTAAACAGACCTGCACAAGCATACACAAATATCATACATAAACCAACACGCCTCAAAATAGCATTCATCTCACATCATCATACACTCAAACATCTCTGACATTTCCTCTCTGTATCTGTGGAACGGCAGATGCGTCACACACAGCGAGGGGCGACTTACGTCTCGGGGAACTCCACCGGCTTACACTTGATCTTATTGTGAAGTGCCAGAATGTACTCATCAATAAATGGGCACTGGAGGACAAAGAAGAAAAACAGAGAAGGAGAGGGAGGGGAGGTTAGATGGATGAGTGATCAAAATCATCAATCACACAAATGTCACTGCAGTAGCGCACTGGCCCGTCCATTGATCTTACTGACAGATAATCCCACAATGAAGAATTACTGCTATCACTCTGATCATATCAGCACATGAGCCGACTCACCTTCCCATACACAAAACAGTAGAGGGTCACTCCCATAGCCCAAACATCCAGAGCCTGAACAAGACACAACTTCTGTTATACTGATGCAGGAGCTATTGAGATAAATGGAATTACTTAAAGGGACAGTTCATCCAAAATTTAAATTCTGTTGTCATTTATTCACTCTCATGTTATGCCAAACCTCTATGACTTTCTTCCTTGGAATGCAGAAAATAATATTTTAAAGAATAGACTAACATGTACTAAGTGAGGGATCAGTTAGATTTTTTTTAAAGAAAATATTACAGTAATTTTAGTAAGTTTTAAATCAGCATATTATGATTTCTGAAAGATCATGTGACACTGAAGGCTGCTGAAAAATCTGCATTGCCAACACAGGAATAAATTACCTTTTTTTTCTTTTTAATTATTGCACATTTTAAATTGTAATAATCTTTTTAACAATATTACTGTTTTAATGTATTTAATCAAATAAAGCCTTAAAAAACTTTTTAAAAAATCTACTGAACAGTAGTGTAACCCTTTGACACATTCATGAGAGTTCATGAGAACAGTAGCGATGACCCATTCATAAAAAAAAATTCTTTTGAGCCTAATTTTTCAATGATATGGTTCACAAAATCAGTCTAAATGATTGGCCTATCACAACACATATCTGCAAAATCACCAAAGGCAAGCATTACCTTTCCACTAAAGCTCTTGCGGTTGTCTGACAATGTCTCTGGGGCCATGAATGCAGGAGTACCAGCAGTGCTGGAGAGCAAGGCATCGTTACCCTCGAACTGGTTACTGACCCCAAAATCGGCAATCTTGACATGGCCGTCATCTCCAAGTAATAAATTAGATGGTTTGATATCCCTGTGAACGATCTTCTGATAGTGCACTGAGCAAAAAGAGAAAGAATATCAGAGCAGGAATGAGAAATAATATTTCAAGCATATCTAAAAGAATAATGAGAAAAATCAGTAATTTCATTCATTTTACTGATGATTAGCTTTAAATCTCAAAATATTATAATTATATTATGTGAGGATCATCAAACTTCTCAATGCAACATCAAAAAGTATATATATAATTCAGAACTGATCCATCCATGCCTAATTGTGATCACCTGTCTTGGCGTAAAATCAGAAAAAATTAAATATCAGCAATGTAATACAAATCCATACTTATACTGTACAAGGTACATAATTTTGACCAAAACGTCGGTTTTAAGTCAAAACAAGTTAAAGCTACTAGGTTGAGCATAGCAAGTGAAGAGGAGGTACAACATCAAGTATGTCTGACCGCAGGAGGTCTCAGCTTAACTAAGGACAGTAGAAAGGATCAAGAAGGTCACCCTAAGGACACAGAAGCTGAATTTGATTGGTTAATGCCTTCCTGTCTCAAGTGGTCAATCAAAGCTAACCTGCCCACCACTTATCATCTTTGTCATGTGTCATGCGACAACAAGAGCCACGTCTCAGACATCTTCAGATGACAAGCATGGTAATGAAAAAAGAAAATCCATTAAGGAACAAAGATGTGTTCAAAGTATTAGCAGGTTACTGCATATAATTATTTGATCAAAGTCAGTGATGTATGCCACAGTTTATGTAAGGTGTCTCTCAAGCAGTTTACATATCATAATACACCCATACAGATTTTTTTAGATAACTATTTATTAATTATATTGACATGGCTCCCTGAGGTAACTAGCATAGTGCTAATAAAATAAACAGGATATAGACGCATACTCTGATTGCAGTCCACAAATAAAAAGACACACAAAGGAGTTCGTTGTGAACACAGACTGACTTGCAGCGAAACATGCAAATGGCCTGTTGCCATCCAGACGGTTGCCACAGTGAGTGTTGCCTGGTTAGTAGGATTCAAATGAATTGATGAAAGCTGAGTTTCCACTCAAGCAGAACAGAGACTTGGCAATCAACTCAGCTTAGCTCATTCTCCTATTTCGAGCTACCATCTCATTTAAAAGTTAAATACAATTTAAGCTCAATCAACATATATGTTGATTAACTTAAAAATTATTTCGACTCTGCCCTCGTTTTCTTTTAAAAAAGCAAAAAACTAGGTTACAATGTCACAATAGAAGCGAATAGGGCAAATTGTTGGAGAATTTAAAGGCAAAAATGTGAAGTTTATAATTTTGCAAAAGCGCTTACATTAATACTTCTGTTAAAACTTATTTGTATTATTTGTGTCAGGAGTTTGTTAGTTTCTTTGTGTTCTAGTTTGGTTTTGTTCCTGTTTACATGCCACGTTTACATGGACACTTTTTGTTTGAATGAAGTCATTCCGATTGATGAATACAAACATAGTGTTTACGTGAATACTAAATAAAGTGGTTGGGTTTATGTGCACGTTTATGTCACAAGATTCATATCTTCATATCATGCACACACTAAACGAACAGTTTCCCGCTGTTGTCACATACTAACCATCCTCCTTTTTTGTTTTAAAAAGCAGACTTATAATTTATCTATTTTGGGTCCATATTAGTAGATGACGAACACACAAAGCTTTGTGCCTCGATGCTTACATTAATAAAGCAGTAAAAAAGCCCAAATCAAGGCGTCTGTGGTTGAGAGTCCGAAGCAAGCATTTGTAGGACAATGTCACAGACGATGGGTGGAAGGAGAATTTTAGATTGACACGACAGTCATTTATTATATTCAATAAAAACATGAGCTTGTTTTGTGTGTCGTAACACCATTTCTTAGTCATTGCACATATGCAGAACTTTCCAATTTCTGTTTTCAATCCAATCAAGTGTTTACATGTTCTATCAAACAGATTAGAAAAGGTTTATCCCACTCCTTTCAAACCGATTAAAATTTCAATCAATTTATGCATTTACATGGAGCATTTTCAATCAGATTGGACTTTTAAAAACGATTGTAATCAGAATGCAATGCTCCATGTAAATGTACCTATTGTTAATTTCCTAGGTTACTGATTATGCCCTAGTTTGTTTCCATAGTTACTGATTAGTTTCACCTGTGTTTCATTGTTTGCTCTGTGTATTTAAGCCCTGTGTTTCTGTTACTCCTTGTCGGTTCTCGTTAATGTATGGTGTCATTTTTGTTCCTGAGATTATTCTAGTGTTTGTTTTGAGTTAATAAAGACTGTTATTGTAATCTCTCTCATCTTCATCTTGAGCTGCTACCACACAAGACGTGACAATTTGAGGTATAAAGCCGTTTAAATTATCATGGTAACAAAGTTGTACATTTTGATATAACTTTACACTGAAAAGGTTAGTAAGCCTTTTTTTCTTTATACAAAAACCATAACACCACACATATTGTTTATGTTTTGTTCCTTTGTAAGTGCCTCAATGTTACCTAGATTTTTGCTTTTGGAAATTAATTTTTGCCACATAATTAAACATTATGCCACATGCTGTTGACTGAACTTAACTTTTACTTCACACAGAATATTTCTTTAACCATTATGGAATCTTTATGTTGCAAAATAAAATCTTTTTTTTTTTTTGTGACTCATGTCTCTTCTTTTGACAGATGAGAAGATCAGAACGGCCTTTAGAAATAGCACAGACTTGTTTTCATCAGGAAACGCTGACCTCCCCCACGCACGCATACACGAGCGCACTGCCACATTCGCTCACTTCATTAGCCTAACAGGATGCCATGATGAGTTAGAACAACAAACACAGATATGTTCCTTGAGACAGAGCTCTCTTAGGTCTTTATTTTTACACAAGTAATGATTAATGTCAGCCGTTCATCTGTAGGAGTTTGCGTCGCTCTTTTCTCCTGGGATTTATTGAACTTCAGATGCTCTGTTACAAAAACCAAGTCAAGGTGGTATCCTTAGTAACTAAGAATGGAACCCAGCGAGGTCGACCCGGCAATTTGAAAATGGCTTTTAAAATAAAGGAAGTGACTCACAGTACTCGATGCCCAGAACAATGTCTCTGAAGTAGTGGCGGGCCTGGTCCTCACTGAATGGACTGTCGGTGGGGACCTCCATCACAGGGCTGGTGACCAATGGACACACTTGATTGTAAGTTAATTGATAAGGTACTAATAAAAGACAGTAACAGAGCACAAAGATTCATGAAGAGAAATTTGTGAATGAAATGAAACGTAGAGAAATAACCTCAAACATTTAGTCTAGGAGAGGTCACAAAATCATTTTGATGCAATATGTCTGAAACGTCCCCTTGATGCGGTTTCAGCATGAAACCAGCTTGAATAATAACACATTTTCTGACGTAGTTCAGATTTTTTTACTTACCTTGCAAAAATGCTCACTGGCCCAACCACAAAAATATGATTGATTTTATTTTTAGCAATCTATTTTTAAATGCAGCAGAAAAGGTAACACTTAACAATAAGGTCTCGTTTGTTAACATTAGTTAATGTATTAACTAACATAAACTAACAATGAGCGATACATTTCTTACAGTATTTATTAATCTTTGTTAATGTTAGTTAATAAAAATTCAGCTGTTCATTGTTTGTTCATGTTAGTTCACCATTATTAACAACATGTATATAACATTTGAGTTTAATAATGTACTAGCAAATATTTAAATGAACATTAAGATTAATAAATGCTGTAGAAGTATTGTTCGTTCTTAGTTCATTTTAACTAAAGTACAGTAGTAAAAAAATGAAATCATATTGTAAAGTGTTACAGCAGAAAAAATGTATTCCTTGTATAACAATATATCACTTATACACTTATGGATATGACTAGACAAGTGCGGGTGAGTGACGTATAAGTACGCAATTTCCTGTGAAAACCATCCCGTCAAGTCTAAAATATTAACACTTGAAAACAACAGGCTTATACCATAGTGAATCAGGGTAAGACAAAAACACGTTTTGGAAGAAAGATTTGAATTGGTTAGTTAAAAAGTAGACATTTCAAGCTTTCAATAGATATATTTCTCATGTCTGTGTGAGGCAAGTAGCCTATACGCTGAGTTTCTGTTCATTTTTTGTGACGCACTCCAGTTCAGGGAGACTGAGACGGCAGAAAGCGCATCCTGTTTGTTTTCTTTATTTTACAAAGGCACAAGCACAATGTTTTCTTGTTATTGTGAGTTTACACAAATAAAAGTAGACCCTTTGGTTTCTAATGATGTATTACTCTTATCTGTATGACCAAAATTGGCAGAGTATTTTAAGTTGTTTCTGCTGTTATCAGAAAAAATGCAGTTGATCGCACCAGAGCCTTCATGTCTTGCGGTAAGTGCACTATACTTTAGCTTCCACACTCCGCCATAAACACTTGGATATACGCCTAAAAATAGAGCACATTTATCTAGGTTAATGTTGAGCAGCCATGTAAAGTTGCTACTACTTACATGTTTCAAACGATAAGCCATATTTGAGGTCGATTGATGATAGGCAAATGTTTGGATTTCCTGCCCGACATACTGTAATTACAACAAGGACCTGCCATTAACGATCTGTCCTTCACGGACTGCGTGACTTTGCCACAAGTTTTTTTTTCTTCTGTGACTAACCGACAAATTTTTAGTCGACTAAAGATTATTAAGGGGCAGCCCTTATTATAACACATATGTGACAAGGCAGCACTGGGCAAGTAAGAGACATCATTGAGAGAACAGAGGATGCTGTGAAACTACATGACTGCACACACAGTGGATGGAATCCTTCAAAATGAACTGTGACTGTGAGATTTACATAAAAACCAATCACAAAAACCACTTAGCACAAAACAGGGTCCTCAAAGGCCATTTCATTCATTACCCACAGGCAGTGAATCACGATTGAGCAGAAAGGCCAAACATATTCAGCCAGGTCTGGTGAAAATAGACCATTCTGTAATTATGCAAAGTAAGTTTTAATCTGCTCTTTTCAAGGCAGAAGCCCACAAACACCAGGGATACTGAACAACACATTTCTCTCCAAAACAAAGCCAGGCCACTTGGCAGAAACTCATATTCAGCCAAAGTAAAATGTCACATTTGAAAAAAAAAAAAAAATAAAATAATAATAATAATAATAATAATGAGGTCTTATAATAAACTGGAAGACTGTTGCCCTTTAAATGAGCAGAGAAAGCAACAGAATAAATAAACACTACAAGTAACAGAAGTAATACAGAAAAGATTAACAATGAAATTATTTTATATGCAGAGAGAAAAGTCTATTCAGTAACAAAAAAAGAAAAAAAGAACTGATCTAGAAAAAGATGTAAATAAGAGCCTGAATGAGAAAGTGAAAACATAAGCATTTAATTAATCCCTTCGGAACAAGGGAGGAAAACAGGGAAAACTGAGTCAGATCTAAGTGATGACAGATATGCAAGACAGGGCAGGAGATGAAGGAGGAATGGAGTGATTCATGGAATGACAGAGGATGAAAGATAATGTGGGGAAATCATAAATTATGTACAAAATAGGTCTAAGTGGACACACAGAATACTCACCCCTTCTGCATCAGCTCAAACACTGTGGAGAGATCAGATAGAGCAGATAGAGAAAGAGTCATTAAAGCAAAATGAGAGTGAAAAGACATATTCTGTTACTGACAAATTTGTCATTCAGTGCACTTTATGAAATTTAATGTTCAAAGTCCTCATAAAGTATGTCATAGCCTTATATGACCTGACTCTTTTTCGCATACAAGTATGATATGTGCCTTTATTCGCACCATTACTCAGTGGTGTGAACTCATTCAGGATTTTGCAGCAGTCCATCAGCACAAACACCTTATATTCATTCTTACAATATGAGTCAGAGCAGCCAACTAAATGTGTCACACAGTCTTATGTATGAGACACTTATTCTGCCTATTGGGAAGACAGGCTGCACAGTTTGATCTCTTTAAAAATAAGCCAGTCTAAAAAGTAAAGTTTGTAATGGTAGACTTCAGGGAGTTTATACTGACAAAAGTTTTGCAGCGACAACGCTCAAAGGTCATTCATTTTCAATGAGAGTTGGTGATGTGAGACAATATGAGCGACATTGATGAGACAAAAGTGAAAAGAGTTTAATTTTATGTAAATGAGCAGTGAATCGATGTGACAACTAGCAATGAGAGCAAACAGTTGAATACTGCAACCAATGAACACACCTTGACAAGAAAGAGTCAAGCATGCATTATTTGTAAATATGTGGTTAATGTTGATGATTAGAATATTATCATTCAGAAGCGTCAGTTCGTTATGATGTTTTTATATTTTTGTCTCTTACGCTCACCAAGTTAGCATTTATTGGATCAAAAATACAATACAATAGTCATATGTGAAATATTATTCCAACTTAAAATAATTAATTTCTATGTGACGTCAAAGCTGAATTTTCAGCATCATTTCTCCAGTCCTCTGTCACATGAAATAATTCTAATATGCTGATTTGCTGCTCAAGAAACATTTCTGATTATCAATGTTGAAAACAGTTATGTTGCTTAATAGTTTTGTGGAAACTGATAATTTTCCTCAGAATTCTTCAATGAATAGAAAGTTCAAAACAACAGCATTTAATTGAAATAGAATTTTTTTGTAATATTGTAAATATTTATACTGTCACTTTTGATTACTTTAATGCATCCTTGCTGAATAAAAGTATTAATTTCTTAAAAAAAATCTTACTGACCCCCAACCTTTGAACTGTAGTGTAAATACAATTGTACAATACAATGGGTCTAATGGATATTTTAGACTGACAATGCACAACTTTGATATTATAACAACTGATCAGGCATTAGCTACTGTAAAAACACCATTATTTCCTGAATCTTTTACACATAGGTGCCATTTTACCACTAAAATTATATGGCAGCAAAAAAAGAACATACCCATGTGAAGGTTGTCCTCCGCTGGATCATCCAGCACCTGAAACAGAAACTTTATTATTAAAAAAAAACATCACTTGCTACATGCACTGTATGATCTCCACCATTCTTGGAGTTCTATGAAACTCTGTGACATCCATTAGTAGGTTCAAAGCAAAGTATGACTTTTTTTCTTTACTGATTATGTTGGGAAAATCTCAAAAAAATGCTCAAAGCTACTGTTATTAAAGGGTTAGTTCACCCAAAAATGAAAATTTTGTCATTAATTACTCACCCTCATGTTGTTCCACACCCGTAAGACCTTCGTTCATCTTTGAAACACAAATTAAGATATTTTTGATAAAATCCGATGGCTCAGTGAGGCCTCCATTGCCAGCAGGATAATTAACACTTTCAGTGCCCAGAAAGCTACTAAAGACATATTTAAAACATTTCATGTGACTACAGTGGTTCAACCTTAATGTTATGAAGCGATGAGAACACTTTTTGTGCGGCAAAAAAACAAAATAACCACTTTATTCAACAATATCTAGTGATGGCCGATTTCAAAACACTGCTTCATGAAGCTTCGAAGCTTTACGAATCTTTTGTTTCGAATCAGTGGTTCGGAGTGTGTATCAAACTGCCAGTCACGTGATTTCAATGGTTCACCACTGGGGGGCGTGACTTTGGCCGAATTCTCGCCGCTTCATAACATTAAGGTTGAACCACTGTAGTCACATGAATTGTTTTAAATATGTCTTTAGTAGCTTTCAAGGCATCCGAATGTGTTAATTATCTTGCTGACAATGGAGGCCTCACTGAGCCATCGGATTTTATCAAAAATACCTTAATTTGTGTTCCGAAGATGAACGAAGGTCTTACGGGTCTGTTTAACATGAGGGTGAGTAATTAAAGACAGAATTTTCATTTTGGGGTGAACTAACCCTTTAACAGCATTAAGTTACTGTAGAACTTGTGTAGAATATTCTGAGTGTAGTCTTGCAGAAATCTGCTGAGTTTAGCCGGCACAGTTTCAGTATGAGTCTACACATTAGGACACGGCATATGGGATTTCGACATCAAAAAATAAGGGCATCTACAGCTGCAAACATTACAGAGGAGCTTTGTGGGAAACACTCTTCAGCAACAACAGTATTTCACAGAGAAAAACATCAGACTTTCCAGCACTACATACTGTGTGTGAGAGACAATATTTTAGTGTTTAATTATTGTCCCAGCTCGCTTGGCTATAAAGCTGTGTTCGCAAATACTATATGACGGGGGGAATAAATGTTGAAGCGTATGTCATTCTACACCACTGCTTGTTACTGGAAAATCTAGATGCAAAAGCTACACTTAATTTGAAAACAGCCAAGCTACTGGCACAGCGTCGCTTTTAGTTTTACACCGGTGATGAGATTCGATAAGCATCAGGTGCACCTCATCCTTCACTGCCAGCAGAGCTCCATTTCTGCATTCCTCCTTGACTTAAGACTGTACTTGGGCCGACAGTAGGAGAGGCAGGTGATTGGAGTGTAGGTGGTTCCTCTGCCTCACTTTCTAAGATTCCTTTAAACATTTTTCATGCTCTGTTTCAATTTTCTCTTGCGCGCACTCTCTCACCCCTCTTTTCTAATTTTGCTGATGTACGTGGGTGCTGCTGTGATTGAAGAGCACTCAGACGGAACCACGGGGGGAGAGAAGGAAAGGCGCTTTTCTCCTTCAGCACCCCTCCATTCTACCTTCCTGCGATCGATCGCACTCATCTCCGCATCCTATTCTCAGGACATTATGGGCATCTCTGTTCAACAGATTTACTCCTAGCTGATTTTCATTGTGTTGCTATTATTTTGTCCCCTCTTTGACACAAATTACATAATGACACATGATTAGTCTAAAGTCTGGCTCAGTTATTGAGTGGTTGGTCCAGTTCCTTCCAAATTGAATCTCTCTGTGAGATGAAATCTGGAAGAAATTCTATTATGTTTATTAATTCTGTTATGTGTATTATCTATATTGTATTTCCCATTTTAACTTAAAGTTTACACTGACTGCCAGAGACCCAGTGTCAAACAACATTTCTTCCAAGTGGTCAGTCATTAATCAAATAATTAATCATTAATCAAATCATTCATTGGTTTGGAAGGAAGGAGGAAAAGAGAGCAGGAAGTTTGAAAGAAAGAAAGAAAGAAAGAAAGAAAAGAAAGAGAAAATAACTTTGGTCAGAAAGAAAAGAAGTACATTCATTCAGAAAGAATCAAGAAAATAAAGGAAGTTTGAAAGAAAGTTAAGATGGAAGGAAGGAAGTGGTCATGAATTGAAAAAAAAAAAAAAAAGATTTTTGACACATAAGAGGTCATTGTACTATAAAAATATTCTGTAAGTTTCAGAACTCAAAACTTCCTCATTAGTTGAAAATCAGCTTTTACTGAAACCAAGCTCCCAAAACGACTTGTTTCAGATTTTGTCACATTATGATGTAATAGTGCAGGGGTGTCAAACATACGGCCCGCGGGCCGAATACGGCCCACAAAGGTGTCCAATCCGGCCCGGGGGATGATTTGAACTATAATAAAGAAATAGAGATGCACTAGTCCACTGGTCATAAATCCAAACGTTTTTTAGTTTTATTTTGGTCAAGCTTTATTCTGGGCTTGCAAACAAAGTGCTTTGTAATAATTTCCCAAAATTTCATTTGTGTGGAAATATTTACGATGTCTGTAAACAGGACAGGCACACACTGAATCCGGACACAAAGAGGAGAACAGACGCGCCAGCAGAGAATATACTGTGGGCCTACCATGCACAAGCTCACTGTTCGCGAAAAATAGGAAGAATAATATAAATATTAAATTAAGTTTATTATGAATATATCTCTGAAGGGAACTGTTTTCAGAAAAGTTTTGATGGCTTTTCCTCTTATCTCCATATAAAGTAGTAGCCTATTTATCGACGCAGCTGCTTTGTGTATAGCGGTAACCATGGAAACGCTATATCACTGCTGTTCCATAAGCGCCACCTACTGTCAGAGATTGAATTTGCATTTTTATTCAGTCCGTCTGCTGATTTTGTTTTGTGCAGGTGTCTTATGTAGCATAATTTCACAAAGCTAAAGTCAGACCATGCTGTTTTTGCTGTTAATCTTAAAATTATACAATAATTTAAATTAAAAACAACTGCTCATGCTCATGTGCATAACATCTTTGTTGAGATTGTGATAAAAATGCAGTGTTTGCCTCTAATATCAAAGAGCTACACATATTTTTTTTTTTGAACAAATAAACAACAAATAAATTTGCTTTAAAAAAAAAATTCTTGCACCAGTATCAGAATCGGCTAATTTGCTTCTAAAAAAATTGGAATTGGCCATGAAAAATCAAAATAGGTGCATCACTAATAAAAATATTAAATAAAGCATTATGTTAAAAAAAGTTTTTTCGCTGTAAAAACATGCAGTTTTTACGAGCAGTGTACTAGTTTTCTTGCAAATTAATTTGTTGTTTATATGGTTAATATTAATGCAACTATAGGTGCACTAAGGTTTTTTTTTATTTTTTTTATTAATTCGGCACATGGTTATTTTTTTCCAATCCGGCCTTCAACCTAAAATAAGTCTGACACCCCTGTAATAGCGCAATGAAAGACCGCCTCTACTGAAGAAGATCAATGCCTACTTCCACATCATTGCCTCTTTAGCTCCGCCCACTGATCACACATGTCATGTAGTAGTAAATACGAGAGAGATGCAAAACACAGGATTGCTCCAGCAACAAACAACAGAGATGCCTCTAAGGAATACAAGACGCTTTAAACTGCCAATTTGTGGAAAAATACAGTCTTTGCCTTTCTTGTGATCATAACATTAAGAAAGTGTGGATGAACTTTACTTTTAACAAAGCTCCAGATCATGTCAGTAAGACACTCATCGTTTGTTCGCTTCATTTTACTGCAGATTCATTTTTAAACAAGACGTTTGGAACAGGCTTTTCAAAGAGACTGAAAATAAAAGATGATGTAGTGATGACTATATTCAATTCGACAGTAATATTCGCAACACACAAGTGTAACTATTGCTTTGTCTGTTAGAGATTGTTTTATATGTACTAAGTATTTATACTGCAGTGCCGCAGTCAAACTGAATAGTTGTGATACGTAGTTGTGATTTGCTGTTCTTTCCTTTGCTTCTGCATTTAAGGGGTTAATAAGGGGGATTCCCGGATACAGAAGAAAGCACAGATCAAAGCCATTCGCTGTGATCCTGAAGAAAAGCTTCAGTGAGCGACATCTTCTGTTTTGTCATCAGTAAGACATTACAACAAGTTTCATTTTATTTAAAACAAGACACTGCAAATGACAATGTATATGTTTTTTACTTTATCGAAAAGGATGAATGATGAATAGCCTATAAGAACGACAGTGTGACAAACGATGGTACATTCATTCATAATTCCGTTTACATGAAACACTGTAAGTTATCATTTGTCAATTATAAATGTGGTAACTCAGTACTTAAACTTTATTTGCCACAACCAAGACTTATAGTATATGTAATAAGCATACAGTTTCACATTGTTTGGCAAATGTTTTAACTACAGTATGTTACAAAATATTTTTCAACATCTGAAATTTTCTAAACAATTCCACACGTGTAATGGCAGGGACACTGAAAATTATTTTCCAAGTCTTTAATGCGGCACGCCCATCAAAATGGAGTGTTTCAAAGAGAGGGTCAAAAACAGGATAGAAATTAGCCTATTACTTCTAAATGATGATGTTTTTGGTGTAAAAATCTTGAAAACTCAAGAGAACATTATAAAAATAAAAGAACGAACTTTAAAAGAACATTTATAAGAATGGATAGAAGTTTGCTTGTTATTATATTCTCTATTAAAGTACTATTAATTAGCACAAGTTCATTAACAGTGGATTATATGAATGAATGGATTTGTCTGTAATCCTTACCTCAACCAGTTTAACTATGTTGAGGTGGTCCAGTTTTTTCAGGATGGCTATCTCCTGGTAAACTCTCTCCAGAGGACCAAGCACCTTGGGCTGCTCCCCCTGGGCTGCTTTAGGACCTCGGGGAGGAGGTCGGCCTGCACAGCAAAAGAATGATTAAGAATAAAAGGAACTTAGGATGCTGCTTCATTTAAATACTGAATTCTTCAGCTAATATAGAGGCCCATCTGGAACAAAGAACAACATCTGTTGTGCATAACATCTGCATACATCTGTTTTCAAATTAAAACTTAATGTAAATGCCATACATACGAGGGAAACCATACTGTTTCATCAGCTTCTTCTTGGATACCACTTTCATTGCCTGAAAAACAAAGAGGACACAGATGCAATGAGACGAACAGACAATCTTGCAAAACTATAAAGATATCTGAACTATTCTACACAGAGGTCTTCTCAAACACAGCTTATTTCCACCTGCCTGAGCCTTTAAAGTGGGTGACATAATCAACTGACTTTTTTCCATTTACATACTAATCAAACAAAGCTTTCATAGAGTTCAATCAACTGCAGCCTTCTCGTTTGCTTCTGGCCTTGATGGGACACTCGAGATTCTTCTCACAGCAGTGTTCCTGTGCAGGTGATTGCTGAAGTGAATGCGGAAATTTGGTCACAAACAGTGAGTGACAGACAATAAGAAGCACGCGGACCAAAGTGCTTGTGGTTTGTAAATCAGCTAGTTTATATGGGTTTTTCCTCGAGAAAAGAAAAAATAAATAGCTTGAACCGCTGATGTTTGGATCAGATGTCTTTGCGAGCAATTCAAATGTTAATCAAATAAATTGCTTTTGGAACACAGAACTGGGCTTTTAAAACATGTACTTCCTGAGAAACACATACTGAGTCATCTGTGCCTTTTTATAATGGAAGATGTCCATTACAGAAGAATTGTGCACCTGTGTCTTGTCTACTTTTCTACTGGGTTTCTAGCACCTGCAGAAAACATGAGGTTTCGTAATGAGTGAGTGCTGGACAACTTCAAAATTCATTCTTTTGTTTTTCATGGCACACTTTCACATATTGTCATGGAAGGAATTCAAACTTTAACTGAAGCACATGTTAAAACTCTGTGGTCTTTTCCCTTAATTTTTCATGCTATAAAATCCAATATCTCAGAATAATAAATGTTTAAAAGGCCCCTTCATCTTAAACCATGCACAACTTTAGACGTGAATCCATAATAGTTAGCAATAAGAAAAGGTGATTTTCTCCTCTGCCTCAAGGACAGCTGGAGGAGGGCTACATCTGTAGTGCTGACGAGTTTAAATAACAGTTCACAAAGAGTGAAGAGGAAAACATGAATGTTTTATGAACATGTCAGAGGTGAGCACAATGAAACAAAATTGCTATTTAGAATGCAGCAGGGACGGAAAGAACTGAAGCGTCAGAATATAAATGACTTGAAACGATGAGATGAATCAGCAAGTAAGCAATCCCTAAGTACAGTTTTGTACTATAAAAATACAGTGGGCTCCACAAGTGAAAATGCCTCTATTTTACTATTAAGTTTAGATTTTTAAATTGTATAATTCACACACACATACACGCAGGCACGCACGCACGCACACACACACACACACACACACACACCTGTTCAAAAGTTTGGGGTTGGTAAGATTTTTTAAATGTGAAAAGTCACTCAAGAATCTGCATTTATTTGATCAAACATACAGTAAAAACCATAATATTGTGAAATATTATTAAAATTTCAAATAACTTTATTTAAAATATTTTAATATGTAACTTATTCTTTTGATGGCAAAGCTGAATGTGGTATGTATATGTGTGTGTGTGTGTCTTACGTTAGTATTTTCACCCACCCAAAAAAGGTTTTAAGTCAGTTATTTATATCTTTTGCTGTAGTTTGTCAATCGGAAATATCAGTTTACATTTCTAAACATTCCTTTTGCCATTAATTGTAATAATCCAGTGAGATTTTTGTACGCACAAGGTGTCTGAAAACAGCCGGTATGCTCCACAGTGATCTGATCTCATCATCATCATCAAGTCCATCAAGTCCAACAGAAAAAGCTGAGACAGACTAAATCAAGAAGAACTGTGGCAACGTCTCCAAGACACTTGAAGAAACCTTCCTGCAAAGCTAAATACTGTGAAAAGTTTTAGGCACGTGTGTAAAAATGCTGTAAAGTGAGGATGCTTTCAAAAAAAATTTTACTTATCAATTCTTCTATTAACTAAATCAAATCAATATTTGGTGTGACCACCCTTTGCGTTTAAAACAGCTTTTGTCCTAGGTACACTTGTGCATAGTTTTTCAGGTAGGTAATTTTTTTTAAGAGTATTGGAGACGTTGCCAGTATTTTGGAGTATTTTTCCCCTACTATGGTAGTAAATGGGGGGCGAGATCTGCTTGGTTACAAACATTCTTCCAAACTGAATGTTTTCTGACAATTATGTTTCAACTACGGTTCAAAGAGAGTGAAAGAGAGAAAACAGCTGGACGTTACAAATGGGAGAAATTAAAAAGAAACTTTAAAACATGCATGAGAAAGACTGAAAGAGTGGGGCAGGAGAACAGACATGGAGTTAAATGAAGAACAAGTTTTAATTTCAGAATTCATTCTACCGGTAAAGAAAAAGAGATTGTGTGGCAATTGAGAGACCGGTAATACCCTGCTCATAGGTTTGTGAGGCCAGTGGAGTGTAAAGGCCAGAAACGGGGGCAGTCTCACTCTACTCTGCCTTTATGAAAGGATTTGATCTCTGTCCTCTATTCATCCTTGCTGTTATATATCCAAACAGCATGAATTAATGAATGTAGCTGGGAACCGGGAGCTATATTTTGCTTTCAGACCCAGTCTGTTATGACAGATGATTAATAGAAGGAGAGGAAAATATTCAGATGTGATCAGTAAACCTGCAAAATATCACACCTAATACCAAATAAGACCCCTTTATACTGATACATGATGTCATGCTGTATCCATGCATTTCGATTCTAGTATGTGCATGCTTCAGAAAAACCAAGAAATGTTTTTTTTCTACTGCTGAGTCACCCAGTTTATATCTCATATATATGGTCTGACAGAAGAGGATCCAGGAACGGCCTTCTGCTGTTGAAAGCCCATTCTCTTCAAGGTTATGATTTCAGCTGTGCCTTTCTCCTGTTGTGAGAAGTGCTAGTTTGAGTGTTTGTGGCCTTTTTCTCAGCATGAAGGAGTCTGACCAATCTCATCTGACCTCTCTCATTAACAAAGTGTTTTCATCCAGTGAATAGGCTCTCAATGGATGTGATTTGCTTTAGCACTACTCGTACAATAAAAAGATTGTGGTGCACAAGCGCCTGTCCATCCTGGATCTCAGAGACTCTAAAAACACTGCCAACAACAACAACATGTCAATCAAAGTCATTTAGACTGTCTGTTTTCCTTATTCCACACTTACCATAAAACCAACCTTTTGACCCTATATACATTATTTACATACATTATCATGAGCCTGCATACACAATCATAATACAACATGAAAATGCTGAGTAGGGTATTTTTATGTCACACTGCAGGACATTTTAAAGTATTCAGCTATTCTGGCACACTGTTTCCAACTGTTAGCTCCCATATGCTGCCTGCATCCACAAAAATAAACACAGCTTTAACTTATTTTATGCTTATTAATGTTGAAAATATCACTTTCTGTCACGTAGACTGCAGGGAAAAAATGAACATGAAAACAGTTCTGCATAAATGTGACAAATATAATTAATAGCAGGAGGAGAAAATCTCCCTTTTCCTGATGTAAAAGCTTGAAAAATGTCTTATTTACTTCCTGATTTACTAGCCTGATTGGCAAAATTGGCAAAAATCCTACAAAAAACATCCATTTAAAAAATATGTTTCCATAGCACAAGTTTTTTGTGTCAAGTTCTAACACAGGGCTTGGCGACAAAATGTTAAGCATATATTTTTAATATTTTAGGGGCAATATGAAAATACAGTAGATTTATTTACATTCTATTTCTATTCATATTGTTCATTACAGATATGCTTCTGTATTTCAGTTCAAGATGAGGATAGTCATACAGCAGGCCAATTTCCACATTTTAGTTAAAAACTGCTTAAAATTAAATAATAATAATAATAATAATTTGAACAGATCATTTTCCAGCCAATTAAATCAAAGTCAGATGAAAATTGTGATTTTTTTTTTTTTTGTCTGTCTATCTGTGTTTGTTCAGTTACTGTGTGAGTATTGTAATCCACAGTGATGGTGTTTGTGGGCTGATATGAACAGCTCCAAATAAAATTAAGGACTGCTGCACATTCTTGCCATCACTGTTATATCACAATCCTCCCCCATCTGCTCTCATTTTCATTACCATTCAATCTATCCTACCTCTTCTCCATCGTACTCTCTGTCATGCCTTTTTCTCTTTCCAATCTTTTCCCCAGTATATTGTTCCTTACCTTTACTTTACATCCTCACTCACAATATACACCTTATGACTGTGTTTAAAGCACCACTAGCATCACCAAATTCAATTTTGAATACAGGCCACCCCCAACAGCCTACAACACTGCACTAGTTAATAGTTAGTACGATGTAACAAGGACATCCAAATGTAAAATATTGTTATTTTAAGAGGTACTTACGTAATATTTGTCATCATCCTCGTTGTATGCCAACTTGACAACACCATATGAGCCCTTTAAGATAGAAGAAATATACACAAAATAAGTAGATTGTGATGAGTCAGACTATGAGACTGTGCTGAGGGTCAGTAAGAGTCAATGTCTGAATGACTGCTATGAAACACAATATGGCCATAAGATTTTACTTATTTCTATATGCATGTCTATTATCAAAATAGCACAATATGACAAAGATGTAGGTGGGCTTACCTTCCCAATCTCACTCTTTAACTTGTACTGGTTAAGCTGTTGGCAATCCTGAAATTGTGAGAGAGCGAGAAAGAAAGAGAGAAAAGAATAGAGACAGAGAGAGAATCGAATCAATACCAGCTGCACACACAAAGGAGCCGTGACACTATATGAATATATTACACACCAGAGGGAACATGTAAGCCAGTTATAGGCGGAAACAACATATCTCTGCATTTGTTTCATAACCTATTCCACAAGGGAAGAATGGAAACTGTAAAAGAAAAGATTTAAAAATAATTTTGTGTCCTGGTTGACTAAGACAGCAAATACCGCAATCTCGGTTTCCCATAGCCTGACATTTGACTATCGGCAGAAAATCTGACCCACTTTGCAGTTAATTCTGTTCAAGAAAGGACATTTAAACATTGATTTTCATTGAAGATCTTTTACCCAGCTTTTATTAATTGATATTGGGGTCATTATAAATAATAATTTAATTAAATAAATATGGAAAAAAGATGTAGTTTCTTTCGGTGATAAAATCAAGCCTTTCGTTCACTTTGAATTTGGGAACAAATGAAGGCAGAGCAATTCTTAGACATTTGTGTAGACAAATTATATATGCTGCATCCCAATTTGCATATTATGCTTCCTAAAGATTTGAAATTAGAAATCGTAGTATGTTGAAATGAGTATTCCAAAGACACCCGGATAACTTTTTCCGGTTAGAATGTGAAGTGCAGATCCGTTCACTCTCTAACGGCTAATATTGCCCACAACCCATTGGTGTTGGATGAGGATTCAATTAGAACTGCAAACACGAATAAAAAGTGTTTAAAAACTACAAACATGGCGGATATGCGACAGTTAAGTAGAGAGTCTTAGATAAAGGGGTTTAAGTGATTAATAATCAGTATCTAATCTGATGAAAAGATATTTATTCAGAGTTATCCACATTATATTTCATCTGCAACAGCATTGTGAACTTTTGTAAAGATATGTTTGGTTATTAACTTTTAAATGCATCATTATGCAAACACACAAGGAGAGTTCTCCACATGAAAGACCCATGACTGGGAGATCAACGTGCTACATTTCAATCTAAAATGGTAGGAAATTAAATTAAATTGAATATGGAGGATTTTAGCTTTGACAAGATGATTGACAGGGCAGTTTAAAAGGTGACAGGATGTATGTAACTAAGTGACAGAGCTGTCTGTTAAAGACGCAGTTATGACAAAGTAGTATGTCCCAAAGCTTGCCTACTGATCTGCTACACAATCAAAAGTATGTACTTTTTCTTCACCAAAACAGAACATACTTTTAGGGCAGAGTATAAATAGGCGAAATGAGACACAGCAATAGAATGAAAACAGTATGAATGCTGTAGTGGTTGTTTAATTTACCACTTTTTAAGAGCAATTTGAAAAGCATTTTCAGTATGTTTTTCCTGGATTTCATCATTGACCTCTGTTTTTAATAAGCCATCACGTCATTGCAGTCCAATTCATATCTGTATCAACAGCTGCAATTAATATCTTTTCTAAGTCATAATTTTTTCCACACTTGCACTTAGTATTTTTGAGTGGGCACATGTGTTGGGGGTGGTTAGGGATGTATTATTATTTCCATGACAATGCGCTGTATGACTGATGTATTGGTTTCTTTCAATTTTCCTTTTTTATTAACTACATCATGAAATATATGATATTCCAATTCTCAAATACGTGTAAGTAAATCTATTTTGTCTACTAAACATTTTTTAATGATCACGTTAGCTGATCTATAACGCTATGGGCGACTGGCACTGCTGCAATTCAGAGAATTTGTCTGATTTAAAACATGTAAATTCATCCACTTCTCCTGAAAGACATGAAAGTAAGTGGCCAGTGAACTGGGAAAAGAATAGAGTAAACTTTATAGTTACCTATACAATGTATGATATCAATAAAACATGTTAAATTATGAAAGGATTATTATTGCCGCTTCTATAGACATCAGTGCGTATTTTATATATAAAACTAAAATATGTTCATTTAAATAATTACTATGTGTATTTAAATGTCAGAAACCTAAAATAAACATTATATGGTTGAAAACACTGTCATATTGAAAACAATTGTCATATGATACATGACAAGTTAGTGTGTCGTCTCAGGTTTAGCACCAGCCAAAAAGTGAATGCAGATTCAAATTCAGCAGTTGATCACACAATGCAATGGGCATGACGCCTCTGGTAACCAGCCTAGAGTCACCAAACTCTGAAGTATCAAGTTTATCTCCACCACTCATGAAATTATGACTGAACCGTTCCACAACCAGGGTCAGAACAAGACCATTATTAAATATGAAAAGGCATCTTTAAAAACAGAGGGTTCCATGTGTATCAGCTGGCAAGTGCAAAAAGACTCACAAGTACCAAGTTGGCAAAACAATTACTATCTGGATGAGCAACCTCGGTGCATTGTGAACGGCAGAGTTTCTTCCACAGCAGGGAACATTACGACTGCAAACAATTCTGTCCTAATAACAGTAAATGTGACATTGTTGCTTTAGAATGTACTGCAAATATTGCAGTATCATAAAGAGACAGAACAAAGACCTTTATGTTCATTTTAAAAGCATTCAATTTAGTTTGATTAAAACCATCAACAAACTGCCATTTTCTTTTGATTTATTGTTTTGTTGTGCTATACAGAAACAAATCTGGTCTTAAAATGGATTTCCTGAAAGATGGATTTATACTGTGGTTACATCCCTCCTCAATAACATTTCAGTAATTTCAAATGTAATAAAGAGGAACAGGACTGAGAGGAACAGGAAGAAAGAGTGTAGTAGTGGTAAAAGCAAAAATGAGAAGTTAAGAAAGGAAGAACTTCACTGGGGAAGAAACATCATTGAATGTAAAACATCAGAATGTAAGAATGTAAAATCAGAATGTAAAACAGACACAAAAGATTTCTGACAAAAGTACAATTTGATACTCTGTGATAATTTTTGAGTTTATTTACAGCTAATGTGGAAGTAAGATGAAGAGGTAGAGAGAGAGGGCAAGAGAGGGGAAAGTTGGACTGAGTCCAGACTATTACTGGCACACACTCAGTGAGTCTTGCATTGCAGTAAACCCGCACCTGCACACACAAGCAGATGGTCAAAACTCGCCAAGAACAAGAGCAGAGGAGAATACTTCATTTTTGTGAGTCACATTAATTTACAGGAAAACATAGCTTAAAGAACGATTATAGATAAATAGAAGGAAATTTGTTACATAAATATTAGAGATGCACTGATACTAATACAATTATTGCTGATACCAATAAGCCACTAAACACTTTTGTGTTATGTTCTATAATTTGTAAATGGTCAATATTAACATTATACACTACTTCGATAAAATAAATAAAAAATGAAACACTAAAAACTAAAATCAATAATTTTAAGAAAATTTAGGCATAATACGTATACAGTATGAAAAAGGATATTCATTTTGAGATTTGATAAAGATTAAATTATTAGTGTTTTTAATTATTAATTTTAAGTGTTAGATAACAAAAAAATGTAATCAAAATGTAAAAATAGAGAAAATCATTTCATCAGCTGATATCTATACACAAATTTTTTTTTATTTTTATAAATAATCTCTAATATTGACCTATAACCAATATGGAACCAATATATTGTGCATTCCTAATGAAAATGAGCTATATTATTCATCACATTATTAATTCACATCTTTCATCAATTATTCATATTGTCATGGCTTACACAGTAAAGAACAATAGACCCCTTACTAGAAGCAAATTACATGCATTTTTCATAGCAGTGAGTCTACACTTTTCTATCTATAAATGTCTCAAAATTGTTTGTCTCACAGGCTCCATAAAATCAAATTCAAACCATATTTAATCTCATACTTAGAAGAAGAAGAGAGCACAAATATCCAGGTCTAGTGATGTAGGAAGTTTCTTGTTGTCTATGTTATTATAAATAGCCTAACTGGTGGGTTCTGAGGAAAAATCATCCGCAACTAACTTCAAAACTGATATGCCTTCAAATTGTTGTCTACAGATGACAGCAGATTTTCCAGGCCGCTAATGCTATTGTGTAGATCAGGTTATGCTTCAATGAGATTTCACACCTATAAACTACAGAGAACATGCAACTCTCCATACATACAGTACATGCTCTGTAGTTTACTCGCAGAGTCAGATCACATCTGAGACCTGTCATAACAAATAAATGCCACTTCTACTTCCTGTGAAGGCAGAGATGCCTCGTAGGGGATATGAAAACTGAAGGATTATAAACAGAGAAGATGAATGAGAAAGACAGAGGAGAACATAAAGAGGGAAAGTTCAAAAGAGAGAGCTGAAGTTTTCACAGAGGGAAATAAAACGTTTAAGCGTGACAGTCGAGGATTAGCACACAAGCTCAATTTTCAGTTTGGTCCTCTTCCAGGTTGGTTCTTTTTTTCCTATTTAAACCTGGATTAGACTGGATAATCTTGGGTTTAAGTAAGTTACAACCGTATTGTGCATTCAAATGTTGTACTACGATAACATCTGGGATCACAGGGTGTAAGTGGTGTAGGTTTGTGTGCATGTGTTTGTGGGTAATGCTGGAGGTAGAGAGAGCGCAAAGTATTTTATAGAAAGGACATGAGTGCATCATGGCCAAAGGTGAGTGAAGAAAAAGTACAAGAGAGCAAACTGTAAAAGGGCAAAAGGGAAAAAGAAACAGACAGAGAAAGAGCAAAAGCAAAGAGAAAATAAAAGAGAAATATCCAGCCATGTGAAACCTGACAGTCAATTACTTTGACTGCTCTGTGTTCCTTAACCAAAACAGCCTCACATTACTGCTCACACTTCAGCTGGAGTGTCAAGGTGTGACGCGCTCCTCACTCGCGGAGAGGAGAGTGTGTATGACAGCTGTCTGAAGTCTGAGGGAAGAAATGACAGAAAGAGACAAAACTGACTTTTTTTTTTTTTGGTCCTGTAAGTCAAAGAAAACAGTAGAGTCTCTAAGATGTGACTGGAGCTTCTGGGATGAAGAGAGAGAGACAGTGAAGGAGAAAGAGAATGAGGAATAGAATGAGAGGTTGAGACCATTAGAAACAGGATCACATGATAAGTAGGCTCAGGATAAAAAGGGAACTGGACAACTCAACCTCAGAAAATCATTAATTATAATTCACATAAAACGGGTCTCATTCATTAATAATTGTATCAAAATTGGATAAGATGCACATCAGTTTGTTCTTACTCTGGATCTAATGTTGACGAATCTGGATTATTGTAATTAAAGAGGCGTGTACCTACAATTAGTAATTAGCATAACACACCCAGATCATTTCCATATAAGATATTTACTCTAGGGACATTTAGTTTTCTGTAATATATTTTCTGTATATTATTTTCCATTTTTAAAAATATAGATAAACATTTCGTATAAATTCCATGTTCCTAAGTACTAATTTTTCAATTAACACTACCATTGTTTTGGGTTTTTGAAAGAAATTAATACTTTTATTCAATAAGGACACATTAAATTGATCAAATATGTCTGTAAAGACAATTTTTTAATTAATTTTTTTTTTTTCTTCAAATTAATGCTGTTCTTTTGTTCTTTCTATTCATTAACAAATCCTGTAAAAATCACGGTTAGAATTATTATTATTATTAGAATTATTTCTAAAGGATCATGTGGCATTGAAGAATGTAATGGCTGCTGGAAAATTCTGCTTTATCATAAATTTATCTAATTTATTTATCATAAAATTGGAATAAAATTCCCTCAAGAGGCAGCATTCAGTAAATGAAATAATACATTGTGAAGATAATGAAACTCATAGTACAAAGTATGATTTTCTCTACAGAACAATATCAGTCAATGGATGTGAAGGCCCTTCTCCACAGCCCTTCCACTGAAGAATGCTTAATATCTTCTTATTCTTCATGAGAATGTGTGCTCAATTGCTCATTACACATATTCTTTCTTTTATAATACAGCTGTCAATAGATTATTTGAGACTGAGAGAGAAAAAAAAAAATCATAAAATTAAAATAATAATTATTCAAGATTACTCATGATTTTTTTTTTTTTGCCCTGATTCCATGATTTGCCCTGATCCATGATTAAGTGAACTTGCCTCTAAATATATTTTATTCTTACAAAATGCCATGCTTTCAGTCTGAATGCTTTTACACCTTCTGTTAAACAATAAAATAATGCATAAAGATTTTACCGCTAACCTGCAGTGGTCCACATATGGATTTTTCATTAACAGTGTTTTTGGTGATATCTCATACTTGTTGAGTTTCAATTAGAGATGCACCGATACTAAATTTCTCTGCTGATACCGATAGCCAGAATGATATCGGCCGATACCGATAGTTTGGTTTTTCTTAAGGAAAAAAAAATCTCTCCGAAATAATGTTGCAAACTATACAGGGAACCCTCTCATTTGGTACACTACAATATTAGAGGTTACAATTAACAGCAGAGGTATTATATTCAGCTGCTGTTTATTTTCAGATATAATAATTACACTCAAATAAAAACTGAAATGTAGAAAACATAGTATCACATAAGGTAGTTTTCATAAGCACTTGTCTTCATGGCAAATTTGCACAAACATATAATTAACAGTAAATAAGCTCCTCTCTAGTGTTTTTATATATCGATAGCTAAGGAAGTGTGAACATTGGAAAACATTCCTGAGGTAAAAATGACATGATGTGACATATTGTTCACAAGCTTTATTGACGTCTTTACGCGGTTGAAACACAAATAAAGTGATTACATGAGACATGATGTAAGTTGTTCTGGTAAGTTGTACAATATATTTCAACATACCTTTGATGTTCATGCATGTTTTTCGAGATAACTTGTATTGAAGAGGAAGAAAAGACTCGCGCTCCGAGCTGCCGCCTGAACTGAGGCATTACAGCGATCTGACACGTCACATTTAAGAGCGTCAAAACGCCATTTATTGTTTGAATTTCACGATAAAATGGACAGAATTTGAAAACTGAAACTTTAATTCTTATCAGAAGTAATAAAGCACAAATCTTTTTGCGATTATTGGATGGGAGGCGCTACAAATAATATTTGATGTAGAAAAAAAACGCAGACCTGGCAACCCTGGCTTGAACTACGGGTGATTCATAGGGTCAAAAAGATCCTGCTTTAACGTCACTATTTTTAAACTGTTAATGCGTTAAAATTCAACACAAGAGTGATTTTCTTCGCACACAGTATGTATGAGTTGCAGTCTGAACACGTCTTTCTGCACCCTTTTGATTGACAGGATATAATGGGCCCTGACCATCGGCAGTTTTTAAACAATCGGCCGATAGCCGATAGTGATAATAATAGCTTTTATCGCCGAAACCGATTGTTAGCCGATATATCGGTGCATCTCTAGTTTCAATGATTATTAAATTCCTCCATACAAAGACTGCAAATAACTTTATTGTTGTTAAAAGCACAAGCGCTCACCGCAAGGTCATGATCCGACCACTTACATATATTAATTACTGACTCTGTCTCTTTCTCTCTTTGTGCTCTTCCTGCTGAGAAAAACATCCTAAACCAGCCTAAGCTGATTTGCAGGTCTCCCATTCTGGACAAATTGGCCTGGGTTGCTAACTTTAGAGGGGTTTTGTGCACTTATCATCTAGTCAGTCTGGAAGATCAGCTGGTTGATCAGGTAAACAAGCTGAACACCATGGTGTGAAGACCAACTTAAATACTTCATATGGACATTAAAATGATTCAAACTACATCAATGACAGTAAATAGCTTAAGAGCTAAGAGTGTTTTCCCCTCTGTGGCTATCACTGGAGAAGCGTGAGAGCAGATGAGGAGAACTCGACCAGCTGATGCTCCTCTCAGAGCAGTGTCAGTCTTCAGAAAGACTTAAGCCCCATTAACACACACAAACATATAGCCAGGAAGAAACGGGGCTACACACACACACACACATTACAACAGCCAAACACACATAGACCACCTCTACAGGTCAGAACAAAGATATTCTTTAATAGGAACCAGTTGTTATGAGAAGGGGGGATGCTGAGGCTGTGTATGAATGAAAGAAGCCTTATTAAAGTATGGCTGTATGAGTCACCACATGACCTGTCCTGGACACTAATCACAGGAAATGAGTTTTGTTTCAAATACACACACACAGCACATGCTCTTCATGGTATGTAACAGAGGACTTCATACTAGAAAGACAGTCATATGTAACCAGATTTCTCATATACCATCAACATTCAGCAAATAGACATTAATTAATTTTATATGTCTTGTCTATATATCATGTCTTATCTAGTAAATATTTAATTCCAAGAACCTCACAAACTTTGTATTCCGTTCCATCCTTGCACAAACCTGCTGTTACTGACACACAAGCAGCAAACATTTAAGCCATATGACAACTTTGTTTGAAGAACAGGTTGAAATTTAATTAATTCTACACAAAATCTTGCTTCTCATTTGCATTTGTGTATGTTACAGTATACATTCAAATAAGCCGCATGTCCACCAGGTTTTATGTCAGTTAAATCCTTGATTTCAAACTATATCAAGTTGGCCACTGTCATATCCATAGTGTTTGTATGTAAAAAATAGCATTATCTAGTCTTTAAAAAAAAAAAAAAAAAAAAAAAAAAAGATTTACTGCGTAAACAGACTTGCCATATTAATACAAAGTTCTGTCATGAAACTCTAGATGGCACAGGCTAATAGGTCCTTTAACTCAACCTGCTTGTAATCACATTGTTATCTACAGGGAACAGCTGATTGGTTCCTGCTGTATCAGTAGCCAATGAGCTTGCGTGCTCAACCTTCTAAATACTTTGGTAGAATTGCCTTAGCAGTGCTTCAGAAACCCTCCACCTTCCCCAGCTCCACCTGTATAGATCTGCTGGGGGTAATTCATGTACGCTATATTGTACAGCAGCAGCATCTCTTACTTGCTCACCATGCCGTGTATGTATTGGCAGTAGCAAGTCCCGTACTTGCTCTGCAGCAGCAGCGTAGCAGATCTATTCTGCCAAGACCAAACATACAACATTGTCATATCCATTACCATGCCAAACACTTCAAGAGTTGTCATGACAGAACTTTATTTACTTTCCACTATTTACCATTTCTTTTACCATTTGCTTTCTTTTTGTACCATTGTACCATTTACTTTATTAGTCATGTTTTAACAATTTCTTTACAGAATCAATAAGTTACTATCTAAAGTAAAAAATATTGTTAATTTTTATTTATTAAATGTTTATATCAGCCTTTGGCCATCCTGCTCTCTAAAATATCAGTCATCAAAAATGTAATGTATCAACCACTAAAGTTCTAAAAATGAAGGTATAATAATGTAAATGATGAATGATATTTCATACAGAACCATTGCAATTCCAGCCAATATTTAAATGTCTCTCACCTGCGAGTCTGAGATGGACACTCGTTTGGACTCGATGGTTGGCTGTCTGGCTATTCTTGAGTAGCGGTCAGCCCCGCCCCCAGAAGACACGTACGTCCCTCTCTCCTGCAGTGACATCTTCCTGCCTGACAGGTGTGGCCTCTTCGGCAGAACTTTCTTAACACCAGTCCCATTCTTCACTACACTGAAGGAGGTATCAGACCTTAGGGACACTGCGGACATCTTGTCAGTCATTTCAGCAGTCTGGGAAGAGTCTGGGTCAAGGTCCATCCCCCCGCAACCAGGATCACTGCTCATCGCCATGATGATGCAGAAGGAGGAGCTTGGAGGCAGGGAGGAGGGGGGTGTGGGTTTTTTTGCATTAAGTGTTAAACCTCCAACGTTGGTTTGCAGTTACAGGAAGCTGTGGCTATACAGACAGATATAGAGAGGAAGAAAGAGACAAAAGAAACAATAGGATTATGTTATTGAAATGTAATTTGGACAAAACTTTGAAAAACTTTCAAAGTGATAATGATAAAGCTCAGTTGGAGCTGTTTACTCTAAGCTCTTCTGCTTTTAATTGTTTTAACATGCGCTATGGCCGTCTGACCGTTGCAGCATGTCTCATGCTCAGGACCCTGTACTGATGTGTGAATGGTAACTGGTAAAAAGATGAAACGCTGTTGCTTGTGTAATTTTACAGTCATTTACTGGAATTACTGTGTGAAAGGAGCTAATGGTTGTGGTCACTTATGTCGCTTTAGACTGCCAACTCTAATCGACAATGACTAACAGAGAACAGACAAAAAAAATAAAATAATAATAATTAAAATATAAGATTTTTCTATTAAAAAAACAATGCTTGAAGTGTTTTATAACCAGACACATGAGGGAAGAAAGAAAAGATGGCAATAAAGCTAATTTTGTATCCTCATTCAATCACATCTTTATTGCTCTCATTCCTCATCCTTCTCAAACAAGTAGAAAAATGTGTGAACATTATCAGTCCTCAACTTCATTTTGGGCTCTAATGAGGTTCAGTTATACCTTGATCATGCTCTCCATGGCATTTTTCTGGCATTAACTGTGTGGAGGGGTGTGAATATTACTGGCAGCAAGGTGCCAATGAAGTCATCCATACATGACCGGCTAATTGAAAAAAAAAGTGTGTTTCTCAGGGAACCCAATTTCCTCAGACGGGAGATAATTAGGAGCCACCACTGTGAACAAGAACTGCTTTGTACTCACTGACTTGTGTGCTCATGTATGTGTGTGTGCATCCTATTTCCCTCAGAGCCTTTAGACTCAAATAATCTATCTGTCTGTCTGGGGATTGTTTGTGGAAGATTGAGACAGTGTCAGTCTTTTCCTCTATCCATACACAGGCTGCGTGTAAGACGGCTGCCTGAGGCCTATTGATTAACACACTGCAGAGTCAGACTCAACCCCCCTGCAACAAAGCTTGAAAGCTAACAAATCATTAGAAACATTACAGGACCCTGAAACCAAACTGCATGTTATGTCTAATAATAAAACATTAAGATATACAAATATAAACAAAACAAGGAAATGTGGAGAAATATCTTCATTTTAGTTCCGAAGATGAATAAAAGTCTTACGGTTAATTGAGAGAATTTTCATTTTTGGGTGAACTATCCCTTGAAGGGTCAAAAAATTGATGAAGCTCATAACAGAAGAACAGAAATTAATACATTTATGTCAGTCAAATATTTATCTTCTAATTGTCTGATATTTGGGACTCAGTGCAAATGGTGCACACATTGGCTGAAGTGTCCAGAAATTGCAAAGACTGAGCAGGACCTGTCTGTCCATCTGCTGGTAGCAAGGGCACCGTTCGCTCCTCTCACATCAATGTCTCTCTTATGATCAGACATTGTTCGCTTCATAGAGAGAGAATCAAAGCAGAGCTGGACATCTGATTGAGTCTTTGTTTTATAGATAAAAGAGGTGGAAATACAAAATACAGCTCTCTACATGGAAATAAAGAGCGATAGAAAGCAGGAGAGAAAGACATAGGAATGAATTTCTTTATCAATTCTCATAATACCGTTCCACTCATCTCCCTTCATTTCTTACTGTTATTGTCTCGTTCCAATGCAAACCATTTCAGAGAATCCTCTATGAGGGGGCATAGAGAATTACCATAGGAAAAGCAGCTGAACAATAGAAATGTCATCACAACTAAATCCTTTCTGTCCTACAGCGAGCCAGAGAGACTGAGGCATGAGACAGGCTCCAGAAACAGAGTGAAATCCTGTAACGCAAATGTCAAGGGAGCCACTCTCGATTTGACGTATTTGGGACACGTTCCCTTATTCTATTGCTCAAGGTTACTCAAAATATACAGGCACCAAACATGGGAAGTTTAAAATTAAAAAATTGCACAGGCCCAATTTAACTGAAATTAGGCTGATATTAAAATGTTGGCCTGTACTGAACAAAGAAAGTAATATATCATATTACTGCCCATATATCCACTGATCTACAAAATCTCTGAACCAGAAAGAGTGATAAATGAGAAATGAATGAAACAATGTGCAAAATCAATCTACTTTTAAATGTACAAATCTGACATTATGAGTTACAGACCTGATTTCTGGATTAATACAATGCTCAATCGGTTTATCAAAACAAGAAAATATGTGAGCAAAGGTAAAGCTGATCTGATATTGTATCTCAATGCCAAGTCAGTGTGGAACATCAATGCACAACTCAAGTGTATCTGCACATAAATGTATGAATAAATAACAAGGTGAAGGCTTGACTCATGAATATTAATTAGGTTATGTGACTGGACAGTCTAGCAGGACTACCTGGCAATGTCAACATAATCTAATTAATATTCATGAGTCAGGCCTTCAAACTAACACACTGTACCAGGAACCCTAATTCTAAAACTCATTCTGGCATCACTGACTGTACCAGAGCCCCTGTTTCAGCACTGGGTCATGGCATTGTCCTTCTGTCAGGCTCAGCACTGGGGCAGTTTTATCTCAATGCTACCAAAGGATTCAGGCCAGGGCTGTTTCTGGGACATACAAACAACAAACACATACCCACTAAGACAATGCTGACAACAACTTTGAAATGCCTTACAATAAACACACACAGACATACTACACAAGAAACATCTTATATCAATGCTGAAAACAGTTAATATATAAACAGCTTAATATTTTTGTGAAATCTGTGATACATTTTTTTTCAGGATTCTTTGATTAACAGAAAGTTCAAAAGAACTGCATTTGAAATAGTAACAATATAAATGTCTTTACTTTTCTCTACTGACTAGATTTTCAAAAAGAGATAGAATGTGTACACTTTTTTCACACTTTCTGTGAAATGATGATAATTCTGTGAATATATTCAAATATGTGTTGACAGTGCGCTCATTAACACATTTCAGCATAAAGGAACTAAATAAAAGGTAGTTCCTGTATAAAGTTATCAGTAGCTATCAGTCAAATTAAAACAAACACTGTATATCATAATATTATTTGTCAATTTCAGCACATGTGTTCAGTAATCATTCAAACACTATCTACAGTCATCTGAAATGAACTGTTACAAGAGCGCAATGTAGCGCACACTGCATATTACATCCACGAGGCAAACACGCACCCTTAGCTTGTCAAAATCCAGTGCACTCAGCAAAATCATGTGCAGGAGCGTTCCACTATACACACAGATTACGTTCACTGTAAACATCATGATAGTGAGTAGAGGTCAACAAGCATATATATATATATATATATATATATATATATATATATATATATATATATATATATATACACACACACACACACACACACACACACACACAGACAGAAAAAAAATTACACTGTGATCCTGGGTCTTCACTTCCTCCTAGGCAGATGGGCATCTTATAATAATGTAGGTGATGCACCATAAGAGAATTCTTGGTTCATCTTTAAAAATAGAGATTTTGACTCATCCAGACACATTCTTTCGCAACCATGGAAAGTGAGAGACTAATGTTACATGTTACAGGTCTTAAATGCCCTGAAATGACTTCCGTCTTCATATCTTCCCATGCAATCGGTGTTAGGTGTCACTCTAGTCGCTCACCCAGATCTCTGTAACAAGAGATGAATCACTAGGCCTATATGGACCTGAATTATCTCATCTATGAATGTTTGCTTATTTGTATTTTTTTCCTTATTATTGCAACTTAAAAGAGTTCTATGTTAATGTTTAGATAGGAGGGCAAATTTTAATAATAATAATTAATTTGGCTAATCTGGAAAACCTTTTAGTTCCTGTATGCTGAAGTGTGTTAATGAGAGCACTGTCAACACATATTTAAATATATTCACATAATTATCATAATTTCACAGAAAATTTGAAAAAATTTTGGCCAAATTCTAAGGCAGGACAACGCAAATCACAATACCAGAATGCTTTGCAGCGAAGTAAATCCAAGATGGCAGATAAAGCAAAAGTACTGAAATATAATGATTAAAATAATTTAATCCAAAAACTATTTTACTCAGTATCTGGGCGATATTTTTTATGCTATTATGCAAGGGCATCACACTAATTCTAGAGAGGTGACCTGCTTTGTGTCTAACAGGCTAACTTAGCAACATGCTAACATCAAACCCTTTTTCACAAAATCTGAAGAAAATGGTATAATAAATGCAGCTTCCTTAGCTCAAATCACGGCAAATACTTTTGAGGCTAGTCCATAACATTACGATTTCTCCCAATCCCCTCCCCATTCTGTCTCTGGCTAGCAAGTATAGCTGACTTTGTAAACTCTTCTAGACAGGCCTGTCAGCTCCTGCTAAAGAGAATATAACTCACATCGTGTTTTTCTGTGTGTGAGTGTGAGTCTGCATTCACAGATGCTTCAATTGTTCTCCCAGGTGCTGGATATCCATTTCAATCCATGACATCTGTATGCAGTGTGCACACACACACACACACACACACACACACACACACACACACAGACTCATCCTGCACTGGCAGAGCTGATCTCTAACAGGCGTCCTTGTAGAAGCGAAGTGCATTTATGCGGCTGTTAAAGTGAGTCCCTCTGGATGAGGAGGAATTTAGAGCAGAGTGAAGGATATGTGAACAGGGAAAACAGGAGGAGGAGAGGTGAACGGCTGCAACGCTCTATGCCCACGTTCTGCCTCCTCTCACTTCAATTCAACACCAAAGCTTTGATGCAAACTGTGAGGGAACAGCGCCCAAACGGTTCTAGCGCTGTATCAGTCAGTGGGTGGTGATCTAGAGCGGGAACCATGTGCTATTAGACAAGATAAACAGCAAACTATCGCTTGACTAAACACAGGGAGAAAGATGTGCTTTGAAATAGAACATAATGAATGGTGTGTCACCATAAACTTTAAAATCTTTCTACAGTCTACAACAGTGGTTCTCAACTGGTTCTTACTGTGTCATAGAAAAAAATGGTAATGCAATTATTAAAAATTTATGAACATCCATATTTAGGACAACACAAATGTTTAATTTTTTAAAAGGGAGGAAAAACTCTGTCAAATCCATATGTCACTTGGTAGAAGCTAAGTTAGGCAGATGCCAACACGGACAGGTGCACAACATTATATATACACTGCCCGGCCAAAAAATAAATCGCTGTTTGGATTTTAATAATCAAATACTTAAGAATCTATAAATGGATCATTATTACAGTGATTATTATGTTTCTAGCATGTTATATGTTTGGCAACGGTTCTTTAAACCTGTGTAGCTTTTAATTTCTTAAACAACCATGTAGGAAGACACATCATGGCCATATTCCAGGATGACAATGTCAAGATTTACCAGGGTTAAAATTGTGAAAAATGGTTCATTTTCACACATGAATTGGCACATCTGAGTCCAGACCCTAATTTCATTGAAAGTCTTTGGGATGTGCTGGAGTAGACTTTACAGAGTGCTCACCTCTTGCATTGTCAATATAAGATCTTGACCAAAAATTGATGCAATTGATGAAACATCACAATATTTCCATCGAGACGTGCATGATTCTTCATGCTCTCTGAACCATTCTTTCACAATTTTAACCCTGGTGAATCTTGACATTGTCATCCTGGAATATGGCCATGATACATCTTAATACATGGTTGTTTAAGAAATGAAAAGCTACACACTCCATCTTTAAGGGTTAAAAGAACCGTTGCCAAACATATAACATGCTAGAAACATAATAATCACTGTAATAATGATCCATTCATATATTCTTAAGTATTTGCCTATTAAAATCCAAACAGCGACTTATATATATATATAGCACTCTAACACTCTCAACCAGTGTTTCAGCCATGAAAAAGACAACAATAAAACAGCTTGAGAATAATATCACATATAGCATTACATTTACCACAGGCAAGTCATTTAGTGTCCACAGCATGTTAGTTCACTAGAAAAATTAGCTTTAGAGGGGAGCATTTTAAATATATGCACTATATTAGCTTATATATTTATTATATTTACTTTACCTGTTAGCAATATCTTAATTATTTAATATATGTTTAAATAAATTTGTCATGAAAACAAGTTATGGCAATAAATGTGTAAATGATTATATTTAAAAAATGAATTGGAGTAGAAAATAATAGAAAATTAATTTTATAACTACATTTAGAAGTTCTTGCAAAACCTGCCTTTTACATGTTTTTTTTTTTTTAAATTATTTGAGTGTTATTATATCTAAAAATAAATGGCAACTGAATTTAATAGTTTGGACTCTGTTGTTAATTGTAACCTTTAATATTATAGTTATGTGCAAGAAAGGGCTCCCTGTATATAGTTTACAGCATTAGCTAAGATAGATTTTTTCTCCTTAAGGAAATGTCAATTATAATTGAATTTATTGAATTTATTTCAGCTGTACCGAACCCGTACCGAACCGTGACTTCAATACAGAGGTACATACCGAACCGTTTTTGTAATGAAATAAAAAAAACTTTACATTTAGAAACAAACCATTAAAATCATACAAAGGCTATAAATCACACTTTTGATTTTGTTTATACATTTACAAAATTGTCAATTGTCCAGCTGGTGAAACCAGTTGAACATTTACTGGAGGAAAGCAAAGCCTAAATCGAAACTTATTTTACAGATAGAAAAGGGTAGCCGTGGTTTAACCTAGCAGATAACCTGACTGTCAGGTTTTTTTTTTTTATCTTGTTTTCTAAAGCATGTTAGTGGGGTTGGCTACTAAAAAAAATTTGATTAAACCCAAACTGTTTATAGCTACTGTACATCCAAATGCATAGAAAAATATTACTGCAAAACATGAAGCACTAGAGTACAGTTTTACCTTCTGAAGTGTCCATAAACAACTATTACTTTCCCTTTAAGAGGCTGAGGGAGAGTGGGAGCACTGATGAGATGAATATTGACAGGCTTTAAACTGCTAGAGCATACAGTGATTGAGGACACGGCCAATGTACATGCATATGAATACAAATGGGATTTCACACATGGAGGAACAGCTAGACAGATTACAGTACAAGTGTTTAATATGCCGCTTACAGTTGAAGCTGCCCTTTTAGACCGATCTACAAACATCTTGATGTAATCAGGTGTAAAGTGTGATATTATAAAAGGATCTGTCAAAAATAATTGTAAAACTAAGGTAGTGATAATAAAGTGGATCTTTTCAAGTAGATGAAGTAGGACTCACCTCAGTATTGCAGCATTCAATGTTTCTTCCACTAGTTTCCCTACAGCATAAAGCAACCTGTGAATGATACAAAAAAAAAAAACTCTGTTAACCTAGTATGAGTTTATGTCAACACAAGGAGTATGTGCACGAAAACCCGTTATTAAAAATAAATATTGTGTACCTATCCTGAAACATGAGCTTTAATTCCTTCTCAGGAAGCACATAGCTGTTAGCACTGCTGAGAGGATATACAAGTAATCTGAAAGTAACATAAAACAAATGATACTTTAAAATATTTTGAAGGTGATCTACGGGTGATTTAACATTTATAATCCATATGATGGAAAATGTATAATAGAGTAAGGGTGGAATTCACAAAGACGAATGAATCAGCTCTTTAAAAAAAAAAAAAAAAAGGGTACTTTGCTGCACACCGCATCTAGACATACTATTTCTGATTATAACACTCTTCTGCATCATTTGAGGAATTACTGCTGCCATGATCACTAGAAGAAAGTGCACAAATCTTTTAAATGAAATTTAATTTACCTCCTGTTTCTGCTATATTAATATTATACTATTATTATAGATTATGATCTTTCTTGTGACAAGTTTTGCTCAACAGGATAAACATTGTGTGAAAACTGAAAATACATTTTGATATCAAAATTCAACCCAGAAACTGTATTATAATAAGCCAATTTTTTTTGTTGAAAAGTGTAGCAATAACTTAATTTAAAGACACACAGCATTGTACTACTTACACTACTGTGTAAATTTTCTTTCAAAAATTAATACTTTTATTCAGCAAGGATGCATTCAATTTATCAAAATTGACAGTAAAGACATTTACAATGTTTACAAAAAAAATTATATTTAAAATAAAAGCTGTTCTTTTGTTCTTTCTATTAATCAAAGAACACCGAGGGAAAAAATAAACATTATTCAACTGTATTAAACTTTATTTTGCACATTATTCAAACTTTTTATTAAATACTTTGTATGCATGTTATGAAGTTGTGCCTGAAATAAAACTACTCTATGTATTCATTCCACGTTCCAATGATATCATTTGTCATGACACAATGAAACATACCAAATTGTGTGGACGTCATTTTTGGTCAGTGGTCAGACTAAGCTTGCACTCATTATTCCCAGCCTATATTTCAACAAATCACTCTGTGGCAGATATTAGCTATATTATTAGATGCTATTTTGTGGGTTTTATTAAAAAATGCCTAGATGGAAGGAGCTGTCCTCCACCATCACGAGGATATTGTTAAAATGGCTAAATCTGGTTAATCAGTTTTGGATTGTGCTCATGTGCAGGATGTGAATAGTTAGAATGTCAACAGAATTATTTCAAAGCACAGTGAGACCACTACCAGAATGTAAAGTGCAGTGGCTGGTCAGGGAAGACTAGTGTGCATTTTGACCGGAGGATGAAAATCAACTAAATGTGGGAACACCTCAAAACAGTTTCTAAAGACCTGGATGAGATGTGAAACTATGAGGAACATCCAATTTCATTTTGAACTGTAAGTCAACAGCTATAAGAGGCTGGATTGAGTGGTTGTGTACCAGTAAAGAAGCCATTTATTAGTTTCATCAACTGCAAAAAAACAACACCTTGTATTTGCCAAAGAACAGAAGGATTGGGGTATGGAAGATTGGAGCTGTGTTCTGCAGTCCGACAAGTCAAAATTTGCATTGGATGGTGTCCGGTATATTTATAGGAGACAAATGGGGTGTTTTAATACCAAATGCATGCGTGGCACCATTAAGCACGGCAGGGGAAACATAATGGTTTTGGGGAAGCATGTCTGCAGCAGGTGTTGGAAGGATCTAAGTTGCTGGCACTTTGAAAATGGACCAATACTTGGGAATCCTGCTGAACACAATGTAGCTAAGTATGGAGGATCTGTTTGGAAAGAAAATATGTATTTTCCAACGTGATAATGATCCCAAACACACCGCAAATGCAACAAAGTTGTGCGCAATAAGTGTTCATTTTGAAGTCTTCAATTGGCCTCCTCAGTCTCCTGACCTTAAAGCCATTGAAAACCTTTGGGAAATTATAAACCTGTATTATGATAAGTCATGTAGGTCTTCCAATGAAGCTCAACTTTGGGAAGAACTGTAGTCAATATATGCTTTATTTCCTGTGAGCTTTTTGTTTTTCTATGCATTTTTTGCATAATACTATAAAATCCACATTCCATGACATGCTGGAGATTTCCTTTCTTGCCAAATAATTTTGTCATTTTAATATCTTAAGCAAGTTTAGTGCATTCTTCATATAATTGAACCTGAAGTGTCATTAGCAAATATTGTGCAAACATACCCTCCAGCCATCAATTTTGGCCATTACTGTAAGCCAATTCCCATTCTAACCAAGTTTTCTTAATTACAATTATTACATGCAGAACTTGAGACAGATGGCTAACAGGGAATTTCTAAACTTAGTAAACAAAGGAGAGCAACAGACAGACTCAAGTGCCTTCACACAGTAAGAGAAGAATTACAGCCCTCTTTTCCAGCAGGAATCCAGATGGCCATTTTCTCGGAAGTATGATGTGGACAAAAAGGCCACTTATAAAAAAGTCAAGCTCTCCACATGCAAGAGAACCAGCCAAAACAACTTGTCTGCCTCCTCTAGACAAGATGTCTGGGTCTGTTGACTGCAGAAAGCTCAGACAAGCCCCGAAGCCTGTTATGTTGGAGTTATGTCGGCTAGGGCCTGGATTTCAGAGCAAATGTTGGATGCGGCACATGTCACAGGACTCTTGGGTCTGGTTTGCTGTCTTAAGCCACAAGTCTTAATTTCAAACATGAAGCAGCACCATTAAAACCTATTCAAGTCAGCAAGGGAACAAAACAGAGCTGCCAGCAGACTCAAGTGGGATGGGGATTTCAGAGGAGGCTGTCAGAGAATGCCAGCGTGAGAGGGTGAACGGCCAAATGATGACTATTCTCAGAGAGAATACGCTCTGCAATGATGAAAGAAAGAATTGAACTTATGAGCTATACAACAGAGAGCGAGAGAAAAGGAGAAATGCCCTACTGGATATCAGGCAGGTACAACAAAGGCAACCGCTTAGAGACGGTCTGAAACCAGACGCTAATTTAAACACATTACTGTGCATGAAGACTGTAGGGTCCCCTCAGCAAATAGTCCAGGGCCTCTCTGTTATCCATCTACTTAAAGCTACCCCAGGAACATGAAATGTGAATTTGGTGGGCACTTATAAGTGACAACAATACCTTTTATGGATTACACAGTCTGACATGCTCATATCATCAACCAACATGAACAAAAGATACTTTGTAAAAAAATTGGTGGAGAAGTTCAGAGATTATGTATATTAAATAAAACAAATTAATGGTTTTGTCACAACAGTTACAGCAATATATTATTTCTTTGATTGTTATTACTGTACAAGTAATGCACATTTATACACCTTCTGGGCATTAAAAAGCAAGTAAAAAGAGTAATACTGCATTTATTTGATAAAAAAAAAATACAGTACAAACAGTTTTCTATTTAAATATAATTTAAAATGTAACTTATTGCTCTGATGGCAAAGCTGAATTTTCAGCAGTCATTACTTCAGTGTCACATGATCCTTCAGAAATCATTCTAATATGCTGATATGGTGCTCATTGTTGAAAACAGGGTGCTGCTTAACATGTTGGTGGATTTTTTTCTTCTTCTCAGGATTCTTTAATGAATAAAAAGAACACCATTTTTTGAAACATAAATATTTTGTAACATTGTAATTGTCATTACTGTCACTTTTGATTAATTTATTGCATTCTTTAGTAAATAAAAGTAATAATTTCTATGAAAAAAATACTGACCCCAAACTTTTGAACAGTAGTATATATCTGAATTGACACCTGTTTTTATTTAACTCCGCATGCATTATTAAATTATGGCTAAATAATATTTAATAAATAAAATACTCAAAGGGTTAGTTCACCCAAAATGAAAATTCTGTCATTCCACACCCGTAAGACCTTCGTTCATCTTCAGAACACAAATTAAGATATTTTTGATAAAATCCGATGGCTCAGTGAGGCCTCTATTGCCAGCAAGATAATTTATACTTTCAGATGTCCAGAAAGGTACTAAAGACATATTTAAAACAGTTCACGTGTCTACAGTGGTTCAACCTTAATGTTATGAAGCAACGAGAATACTTTTTGTGCAGCAAAAAAAACAAAATAATGACTTTTCAACAATATCTAATGATGGGCGATTTCAAAACACCGTTTCATGAAGCTTCGAAGCTTTACGAATCTTTTGTTTCGAATCAGTGGTTCGGAGTGTGTATCAAACTGCCAAAGTCACGCCCCCCAGTGGTGAACCATTGAAATTTTGAAACACTTATGAAGTAACGAAGCCTCATTTACTGAAATCACGTGACTTTCATGCTCCGAACCACTGATTTGAAACAAAAGATTCGTAAAGCTTCGAAGCTTCATGAAGCAGTGTTTTGAAATCGCCCATCACTAGATATTGTTGAAAAGTCATTATTTTGTTTTTTTGGCGCACAAAAAGTATTCTCATTGCTTTATAATATTAATATTAATATTACGTTTTCAGTAGCTTTCTGGGCATTGAAAAAGGGAGTGTTATTGCTGGCTATGCAGGCCTCACTGAGCCATCGGATTTCATCAAAAATATCTTAATTTGTTTTCTGAAGAAGAACGAAGTTCTTACGGGTGTGGAATGACATGAGGGTGAGTAATAAATTACATCATTTTCATTTTTTGGGTGAACTAACCATTTAAAAGCACTAATGGCTGCATGAGAAAAGCATGTAGCATTTACTCCGACACATGCACAGCCTATCTCGTCTGTGGCTATTTCTACCTGTAAGATACAAATGCAACACATCATTAAAACTGAGGCTGAATTTTCTGTAGACTTATACAAGATACACTATGTGAAGTTCACAGTATCACAGATCCAGCTAACAGCTTTAATGTCTGAAGCCCCTGGGCAATGGCATGTGCTCTGACCTACAGACAGCACTACTGCTTGTTATGGCCAGACCTAACAGCTTTAACTAGCATTGATGTGTGTGTCTGTGCATTTGTGTGCATGCTGAAATCTACCAATGTATAGCGTTCACAGCCTACTGCTAAACCCAAGCCACAAGCATCTTTATCACTGTAACATGTATAAAGTAGCTACACTAATAAGAAAATACCATGGTTTTAATGGACATGTAGTATGTTAATTATTCAGTATGAGGGAATGTGTTTAATGTATGTAACACTATAATCTGGTTAATTAGTATAATGGCGGAATCTTGATCTACATATTGAGCCAGTACAGTGAATGAGGGAGAGCTTCATTCATACTGTAATGGACAGCAGAGACTAATCCTCACTGCTGATGTGGTGTGATCAGACTGATTCATTAATCACTGGTAATCCCACACTAAGAACGGACACAATATGAGGACAGAGAGATAGAGAGGAACAGACTGGAGTGACAACAGGAAGTTGATGACAACAGAGAAAAAACACTGTGACAGAGGAAGAGGGAAACTAAGGCTGTAAATCATTTAAAATTGTTCCTCAAATAATTTACATGACATTCATCACAATTAACCGCATATATTAATATTTGCTGAGAAAATCTCACAAATAAATATATTTTAAAGACATCACTGTGGCAGATGAAAGCAATGGATAGATATAAAATGTGGCTCATATCAATATATCTTTTTAATTTCCATATCAAGTATAAGCATATCACTGACCCACAGCGATCTTTATTGCTGTCAATTTGTCCGAGGTAGACTACTTCACTATTTTTGTGTCTTATCAACCGTACCACATTTTTAATAAAAAAAAAAAATGCTTGTCACTGCCATAGAAAGAAACAAATTATGTTTTAAAGGTCAATTTTGGAAAAACTGACAAGAAAATGAGGAGATGTGATGGGGAAATCATAGGAAGCGGTCTTAGCATCTACTTTACAATCAGCAACAGCTTTATATTGCATCCATTAAGCCCTTAAGAGGGATCCATTTCAAACCACACACACACACTTGTGCTAATGTGAGTGCGGTTCACATGGGGGCAGCAAGCAGGGGACATTCATTCTCCTCCCTACACTCATTCTACAATCATGCAATCCTCCTCCTCTTTATTTGGAGCATCTCATCTTGCCTCCTTACTGACTCATTTTAAATGCTTAACTTGAATTCATAAAATCAGACAATCATGGTGGATTTCAAATGGTTTTAAAGACATTAAAGTAAATCTGCCCAAAGTTTACAAAAGAGTTCACTATGGATATGTCACAAACACCATCTCTCCACTTTCCAGAATAGCTGACAAAGAGCAAAACATCATTTCTCTGTTTACCTCTTTCTTTTCTTTCTTAAATTACATACATCATCTCCATGAAGCACCAAATGAAAGCATGTCAATTCTGTTTTGCCAGTTAAATTTGCAGTGTCATTAGAACAAAAGTTGTAGTAAAAAACCTTTATACTGTTATAGAAAAAATAAATAAATGCTGCACTTTTGAATTGTCTATTCATCAAAGAATCCTGAAATTTATCACAAATTCCACAAAAAATATTAAGCAGTGCAACTGTTTTCAACATTGATAATAATAAGAAATTTTGAGCACCAAATCAGCATATTAGAATGATTTCTGAAAGATCATGTGTCTGAAGACTGGGGTAATGATGATGAAAATTCAGCTTCGCCATCACAGAAATAAATTACATTTTCAAATATATTACAATAGAAAACAGTTATTTTAAATTATTATTTTTTTTCATAATATCTTTTCAAAACCATGCAAATATTTCACAAGACTCATTAAAAAACATTAAAAACTGTTTTTATTATTTATTATAAATAGGGCTGCATGATTTATCGCAATTAAACCACACGCGATTTGGCAAAGCTTGCGATTATTTTATGCGCAGCTTCTCAGAGTTGTACGGCTCTGTGATCAGTAGTAAATGCTTCTCCATCCGAAATGTACCAGTTATCAATGTAAAGCTGCTTTGACACAATCTACATTGTAAAAAGCGCTATATAAATAAAGGTGACTTGACTTGACTTGACTTGAAAGCCAGAGGGCACTCTTGCGCAGAAACTCCAATATGCCCTGCCGCAGAAGAAGATAATCATATCGCTGTAGCTGAATAAACAGAAGATTGAAAAGCTTTGATTGATTAAACATGACTAATAAACACACGACTGCCTTGTTCTGTGTAAGAAGCCACATCATCTCACAGAAGGATGCTCAACTGTCGTTATGAAGTGAGTTTGGAGTAAAAGCATTATTAAATGTTGTCTTACAAGATCTTAAATGCTTCTCATGTCTGGAAAGATGTTTAACACGTGTTGCTTTTTCAAATGTACATTATAAGCGACTCAAACTCGCAGTGCTTTCAGATGGATTAGCATTTGGAGCCATTCTTCATTGACAAGCCGCACAAAAAAAAATAACCGCAGTCTTTGCGATTTCATAATCACGTTTAAGCGATAATCGCGTTTAAGTTCAATGTTATTTTTCGTATCGTGCAGCCCTAATTATAAAGCTTTTATTATGTTTTATGTTGTAGAATTCTGTTTGATAGACGAGTGACATACAAAAGTACTTTACAGTACAATCTCAATATTTCTCAAATGTTCCTTACATGTTTGGTGAGGGGCACATTAGTGTAATTAAAGATGAAATTAACCATGATAAATGAAATGAAAGTGTCAGTTGAGGTCAGGGGTAAAATTGGATTACACGCTTGAGAATCAAGCTTGAGATCTGGTTTCATTTAAAACTAAAAGCCAAATAAGCAGCATGGACACACAAAGACCACATCATTTTGTTCTATATAACCACATTATTTCATCTAGAAACTCACCAGAGTCTTCTGACACTTACTAGGGTATAGATACACCTATCAAAAACAGTTGGTGTTCACATTGTCAAATCTCAAACTATTCTTCTATCCTGCAACATCTAAATACAACATATCTGGAGCATTCAAAACGTTTTTTCATACATTTATATTTGCATTTAGCAGACACTTTTATCCAAAGTGACTTACAAGAGAGTGTGTGCAGTGTCAGGTTTGAGTGTGTCAGACTTTAATCTGGGTCACTTTAATTGAATAACGCAGATTATCTCAGTGAAGCTACTATATCCACAGTCGCTCACTCTATACCACTGTTGTCATCGAGAGAAGACATACGAAACATCTTCATTCCACAGACTGTCAGAGTCAGAGACATATTTAAGAACTAAAATAGCTGCAAGCGCATTCCCTGCCAAATCCTGAGCTAACCTCTATGTGCCCTACTAACCCCCAGCTAGTGAATTTGGGATTAGCGGATGGAGAGAGGTAGAAGAGCCTCGTTTCATTTACTCACACGGACCGGGGACTTCCTGAGTGGTCGGTTGGTGGATGGAGGCATGATCCAGTTCTGCTAAGGGGTGAGGGAGGGGACCCAGATGAAGAGGAACCCATTGTTCATAATATGGGACATCCAGGGACATCCCCTCCCTGCACTGCATAAGACGTTGCTAAGACCTCCAATGTGTCCCTTTACACAGGTCACCGCCTGTCCAAGAACAGGGCAACCAGTGTGGGTGGGGCATAAGAGGAGGAGCTTCTGGTGTTTTCTCATTTCCCATATCCAAATAAAACGTACGGACCTGCATTAACAGGATGTGCTTGATGACTACAGCGTTTGATGACTACACAGAGGTAAAGCAAGCTGTGGGGATTGGATCCATCTGGGGATATCCCAACTGAAAAAAGCTCTAGAAACAGTGAGGATGCATTAGAGAGAAAACACACACACACACAGCACTAAATTTAGCAGATGGTAATCATCATTCATAAATGATGAATGGTAGAAATTCATGCTAGTCCTGAAAGAGTCTGGACCTCACTCAACTCGCACTGTGCGTCTCTAAAAACAGCCCAACGAGGAGGACAGTTCGTACACACACAAACACACACAGCTCTTCCTACCACATTGAAAAGTCCTTCAAACAGCTGAATGTAACGTCTTTACATAACTTACTGAGGCATTTAAAATTACCATGTTCTCTGTGGTCTGGCATTTAAAGAAACAATGAAAAAGTTAAATGTAGAAGATGCAACAATAACGGGATCTTCTGCACATTCGTCCTCCTGTTGGTTTGGCTTCCTGGCAGCTGTATCGGATGCAAAAGGACATTTTAATGAGGAGACTTACTCTCAGAGGACCACTGAGGATTTAGATGTCTCAAAGTTTGACAGTGTTGGCGAAGATGTCAAAGACAGACCCGTGTTTGGACAATCAAGTAACACTTTACAATACAGTGGGACTTGGCACGGCACTTGCATACTGTTGCGCTCATGTTGATTTTATTGCTTCTACTGTTCTCATTTGTAAGTCGCTTTGGAGAAAAGCGTCTGCTAAATTACTAAATGTAAATGTACAGTAAAAGTTGTGTTGCTTAAAGTATTAGTTCACTTTCAAATGAAAATTAGCCCAAGCTTTACTCACTCTCAAGCCATCCTAGGCGTATATGACTTTCTTCTTTCTGATGAACACAATCGGAGAAATATTAATAAATATCCTGATGCATCCGATCTTTATAATGGCAGTGAGCGGGATCAATGAGAATGAGCTGAAGAAACTGCCTCCATTCACATCCATCCATCATAAACATATTCCACACGGCTCCAGTGGGTTAATAAAGGCCTTCTGAAGCCTAAGTGTAAAACTCGCGCAGTTCAAAAAGCTTACGCTACATCCTACATCCCTATTCAACTTACGGAAAAAGCTTAAATGATGTTACACCAGTTGCATTTTTTCGTAACTTGAATATGGAAGGCGGTCTGGTGGAAGCTAGATATTTTACTTCATAACTTGTTAAATATGGATTTTTTTTTACACAAACGCATCGCTTCGCGTCAGAAATCCTTTTGTTAACCCCCCAGAGCCGTGTGGAATGTTTATGATGGATGAATGTGGATGGAGACACTTTCTTCAGCTCATATATGTTGATCCTCGCTCACTTCCATTATAAAGCTCTGATGTGTCAGGATATTTATTAATATTTCTCCGATTGTGTTCATCAGAAAAAAGAAAGTCATATATACCTAGGATGGCTTGAGGGTGAGTAAGCTTAGCTTGGACTAATTTTCATTTGAAAGTGAACTAATCCTTTAATACTTTACGGAAACCGTGATAATTTTTTTCATGATCCTTTCATGAATAGAAAAGTATAATTTGTTGTTAGTTTATGACGCCTAGTGCATTAACTAATTTTAACAAACTGAACCTTACTGTACAATGTTACCACTATCACTTGAATGAATGATCAGTGAGATGGATTGACCGTTTAACTACATAATGTAAACAGGCCACTATGTTTCCTCATAGAAAATAACTAATATAGATGCAAAAAACTAGACTACATTTAACAGGAGATCTTGTTATTGGAAAGAAATTGGTGTGCTTTTCTGACTACATGTTGTGAAATTTACCATTGCCTGTGTAATTGTGTCACCCTTCATCTAGGCAAATCCAATTAAGAGCACTGGAGGCTTGAAAAGAGAGGAGCTGGAAAACAACTCAACATGGACTGACTGTGTGTGTGTGCAAAGAGAGAGTTTACAAGCTCTTTGCACAGTGTAATGGCTTTGACTGAGATAAAAATGCCATTTTTAATGGTTTTCTTAGTAGCAAAATAAGGGAAAAGACACAATGTTGCTGATAATCACATAAAACCCACTCAAAAAGAGGTTCTGGGAATTCTAATTTAATTCAAACAAAAACTAGCTCAGATGACATACTGTATAAACGCTACTATGCAAAAGCACAACATATATCCAACAGAAAAGAATGTACATACGTAGATACAGTAAAAGTGGCATTCAAAGCAATGAAGAATGAAACCAACAAAACAAACCCCAAATACAACATAAAAGGGTTGACCCCTTCCGGCAAGTCCAGAAATGCCACTGAAGTAAAAGGGCAATATGCAAATTTAGTTAGGGAAATAATGTGCTTAAAATCAGAATAAGGGAATTCAACCTTTTTTCAGTTAGAACAGTCAAGCCTGAGCATCGGGTGGGATCTGTTGGCTTTTTACGCTGTTTTACCATCTTTACTTTGACAATCAACCCAATTCATTCCTTCAACTGTGAAACACAATGATTTTGAGTCTATATAAATACTCTCTCATTTTAATTCAAAAGCCACACAGCACTGGACGATGAGGGTAAACACAATCAAGAGATTACTGACCGTGTGTCCATTAGAAATGACTAAACGTGATGTGGATCATTTTAAGAAGATCTGAATTTCACTCACAGTTGTGGCTCTTTCGATGGGCGGTAGTTAATCTGCAGTCAGGCCTCTATACATTCCATAATACATTACAGATTTATGAGTACTTTGAGGATTATGAAGGTATTTATGTGCTATGCAGATAACAATACAGCAAAAAATAATGCAACTAACATCATATTTACATTTTACTTGGTGTTTTGGGAAATTTAAACTTAGCCCTTTTAATGACGCTGTATACTGTATCCCACAGGAGTAATAAATGAACAGGGCTGAGCTGTTTTATTGACTAGTTTCACAGTGTGCAACATGAGCTTTGGCTTTAAGACTATCATATCTTGACATAAAACAGCAATGATTTGTCAATAATTAAGCCTAAACTCATATAAAACATACTGTAATATAGTCTTTCTGAACATGGACACTGTCTACATTTCATCTATCTCTTCTCTAGACTTCATTGGACAGCAGTATAATGGTGAGATGACGGCTCCCTGTGTAACACTATCTGTGGCGAAAGGTCATTATGCCAAAAGACAAACATGATGTTCGCCATATCAGGAGATACAAACACTAGAGACTAAAAACAGCTCTACTGCAATAAGGCCAAGCAGACACATCTATGGATTTCAATGTTAGGAAATCTGAAAAATGAAAATAAAATGATTTATGAATGGATGTGCAAGACAAATGTTACATGCTCGCTATGGGCTAATATAACAAAGTACTAAATTAAATTAACAAAATATATTGATCATGTTTGCTTTAAAAAAAATGTGTCAGTCACTGTTGTTTTTGTTAACAAACTATTACAACTATTAACAAAATATTAATAAATACTATAATAGTAATACAAGCTGTAGCCAAAATTATTGGCAGCGATATAAATTTTGTGTTTCACAAAGTTTGCTGCTTCAGGATTTGTAGATTATTTTTTCATGTTTCTATGGTATACTGGACAACAATGATAAGCATTTCATATGTTTTAAAGGTTTTTATTGGCAAAAACATTAAATATATGCATAGAGTCAGTATTTACAGTGTTGACACTTCTTCTAACCTCTGCAATTCACATGCAGGATTTCACATTGCCTTTCAGGTGCAATATTCTTTTCAGCAATTGCCTTGCATGTGATGCCATTTTGACGTAAAGCGATGATGGCTGCATGTCTTTATATAATAAATAATACTAAATTAAAATTGGTGTCAGTCTGGATCCGGATTGTCCAGTTATAGTCTAGGAAAATTCTTCATGCAAATACATTAAGCAAACTTCCCTTTCACAAATCAAACTGATTGCAATACAATACAATGTTGCACTCACTCACTTTCATAAACTAACTTCAATAGGCAGAACAAAACGTAATACAGAAACAAAATTAAGCTTCTGCCAAAACAGTCGCTTCACAATAAGAAAATGATCCCTCAAAGCGAGCGTTGCTTCATGATAAAATTGTATCCAGTCCTGTGTTCTCTCTCAGTATCCAGCTGTCTGCCAAAGCAGGCCAATCCATGCAGATGGGAAGGCAATCTGTTTTAATGGTTCACTTCTAATCACCATATTAAAATAGTTTTAGCCAGGGCCTGATTTACATATCGCCAACATTTGTCATGGTTTGCAAATGAGGTCTAGAACCTGAGCGAGCAGGTTTAATTAGACAACGTCTATATCTGCCATTCAGTATCCTAGAACTGACAAGCTCATAAGGAGCAAATAAACTCATTAATTTTAAAGTTGTCTAGATCTCAAAAATATATTCACACAAATACTAACACATCACTGCATGACTCCAAGTTCATAATAATTTACAACGTAACAGCATGATTGAGTGATTGATTATATTTTACAATAAGATTCTATTTGTTAACATAAATTAATGCATTGGGTATGATGATGATGAACTAACAATGAACAAAACTTCAACAGCATTTAAAAATATAGATGAATGTTAAAGGGATAGTTCACTCAAAAATTAAACCCTAACCCTGGTGCGCACCAAACAAGTGGACAGAGGCCCCTGAAAAGGTGGGTCTCGGAGTCTCCGGACCAAAAAAAAAAAAAAAAAAGAGAGCCAAACTACAAGTGTGAACACACACCCTTAAACTAGTTAATAGCAAAGTCACCTTGTGTAATCCTACAGCAATCAAGGGATCCACACAACCATTCATGGATGATGTGACTAATGCAGATTCTATCATCCGTCAAATTTTCTAACCATCTTGTGCAACTCTCTGATACTGATAACGCACAAAAAACGAGTGGGAATAGGTTTCTCTCTACTCATCTAACTATATTCTGTCTCCCTGTAGACGCATCTGAAGGCGTCACTGATGGCTTTCAAGTCACTGCCGATTTGAGTGAGATAAAGGGTTTTTGATCTCTTCCATTTTCTTCTAACACTCAAGTGCATTGGAGTCATCGTCTAAGTATTCCCATAGTGACCACCTCAACACTTCATAGACAATCAGGGCAGTGCTTCATAGCCATACAGTTTATGACATTTAGGTATAATACATGGGCAAAAAAAAAAAAAAAAAAGTTTATAATTTACAAATCTCTTTTCTTCATAGTTTGTAACAATTCATTTGATTTCTAGCTGAATTCATTACACATCCTGCTGGTTAATATGCATCAATCTTAAAATATAAATTGTTTGTGTTGCTCAATAATCGGTTTAAAATAGCAATAATTAAATGAATTGCAAATCATTGGTGTTCAATATTTAAAATATATACTATATTAAAGGAATAGTTCACCCAAAAATTAAAATTCTGTCATTTATTACTCACCCTCGTGTCGTTCCACATCCATAAGACAAATCAGTGGTTCGGAGCGTGAATCAAACTACCAAAGTCACGCGAACCACTGATTTGAAACAAAAGATTTGTAAAGCTTCGAAGCTTCACTAAGCAGTGTTTTGAGATCGCCCACCACTAGATATTGTTGAATAAAGTTTTTTTTTTTTTTTTTTTTTTTGGCGCACAAAAAAGTATTCTCGTCGCTTCATAACATTAAGGTTGAACCACTGTAGTCACATTAACTGTTTTAAATATGTCTTTAGTAGCTTTCTGGGCAATGTAAGCGTTAATTGTCTTGCTGGCGATGCAGGCCTCACTGAGCCATCGGATTTCATCAAAAATATCTTAATTTGTGTTCCGAAGATGAACGAAGGTCTTACAGGTGTGGAACGACACGAGGGTGAGTAATAAATGACAGAATTTTCATTTTTGGCTGAACTAACCCTTTAAGTTGTTCCAAACCTGTATGAGTTTCTTTCTTCTGTTGAACACAAAATAAGATATTTTGAAGACTGTTGGTATAACCAGACAGTTGACAGCACCCATTGACTTCCATGGTAGGAAAAAAATACAATGGAAGTCAATGGCTACAGTCAACTGTCTGGTTACCAACATTCTTCCAAATATCAAAGTATCTTCTTTTGTGTTCAACAGAAGAAACAAATTCATACAGGTTTGGAACAACTTGAGGTTTTTTTTTGCAAAAAATGGTCCTTCCCCTTCTAAACTGATTTTTTTCCTTCTGTCAGTGAGCTAAAAAAGGGGGAAGAAAAACACCTGTGCGTTCTTAGCTAAAACTCCCTGCTGTCACATCTGTACATCTATGCTGTCTATGTCACTGTTTAGCAGCTTTCCCCAATGCAAAGGTTTGCTCAAAGTTTCCCTCAAAATGTGTTTACGAGCTCCTGCCATCTGTTGAGGAAAGAATTAGTCTCCAGATTGAGGGCTTTGGGAGTTGTTTATTTCCAAACCCTGTACTCTAGAGACGTGATTAATTGGTCGGTGAAAACATATCCCTCTCCATAACTCCTGCAGTGAAGCCTGGCCTGTGTACACACGGTGAGACGACCAAGGCAATTTTAGTAGATTTAATCTGAAGTCTAATATGAAAGCCACTGAACGCTGGCCGCTCTAATAGGTTTGAGTACAGAGCACTGAAGTAATGAAGTTTTGCCGTTTCATCTGGCCATCTCATTTAGCAGCGAAAAGCAGCTCCCACAGAGAGGCTTGAGTTTCCGCTCTACCTGCGCTTTCTGACACAAAATACTCAAGAAGAACCAGAGTGAAGCCTTTTAGATTATCAATGAGAAAAGGTCAAGCTAAATAAAAACTTAACTTGCAAGAAGGACTAAACAGAAAAAAAGATCTGCTGTTCAAGTTTATTTATATACAGTGGGGCTGTACACAACAATTAGAGTGAATGTTTAATTGAAAAAAAAAAAAAAAAAAAAAAACATTAAACATTCATTACAATTAAATTTCTAAAATTATTATTTTACATATTTTCATTTAATATTATGTTTAATTTTTTTCTAGGTTCAAATTTTGAGATTTTGAATACAAGACTGTCAATGTGGTCGTATGACAACACGACTACAATGAAATAAGATACTGGGCTTTATGGACCGGAGATGATCTAATGACAGATTTTCACGCTGAGCAATAAGAATGGGACACGGGCATGAGCCATCTGCTCCTTCCGTTGCTTCACCTGTCACTGAACATAACAACAAAAACAACAGTCCCACAATCTGTAGATCGTCGTCTCAATCAGCAAATCAGTCCTGTCTGAGCAGAGAAACCTGAAACCTATGATTCAGTCCGAGTACAGGAGGCTCATGCTGTTACAAGTACACCTGCAAAGACGCAAAACTACTCTAAAGTTATTTCAAAAACAAAGAAGGAGTATTGTTATGTATAACGTCTAAAGAACATTTTTAAATGTTTTGAAAGTCCCTTATGCTCACCAAGGCTGCATTTATTTGACCAAAAATACAGTAAAAACATATTGTGAAATATTAATTTAAAATAACTGTTTTCTATTTTAATATATTGTAAAATGTAATTTATTCCTGTGATGGCAAAGCTGAATTTTCAGCAGTCAATACTACAGTCTTCAGTGTCACATGATCATTCAAAAATCAATATGCCGATTTGGTGCTCAAGAAACATTTCTTATTATTATCCAAGTTGAAAACAGTTGTGCTTCTTAATATTTTAGTGAAAACTGATAATTTTTTTTTTTCAGGATTCTTTGATAAATAGAAAGTAAATTTAAAAAACATTACAATTGTTAAATCTTTTGTAACAAAGTAAAAGTCTTTACTGTCTCTTTTGATCAATTTCACTTAACAAAAGTATTCATTTCTTTCAAAAAAAAAAAAAAATATATATATATACACTAACACCAAACTTTTGAATGGTAGTGTGAGAATTTTATATGTTACTTCCAGTACTTGAGTTTATTTCAGTATTTGAGTTCCAGTACCTGAGCGCTGATATACAGCCCAACAACACTGGGAGTTTTATATCACTCCACTCATCCATGTTTACAGGTTCCAGACAGACTGTCTAGTTGTAACGAGTATGTTCTGTTCTGTTTTTGGTTTCGTTTTCACTGTGTTCTGTTCCTGTTTTGTCTGCCTGAGTTGCTAGTTAGTTTTCCTGGCTGTTAATTAGTTTCCACACACCTGTTTCTGTTCACCTTAATTACGTTCCCCATGTATCTAAGCCCCGAGTTTCATTCTATCCTGTATCATCAGTGTTTAAAGTGGTCGTGTTCACTTTTATCTCCTGCAACCTCCTATGTTTTTTTTGTTGTTGTTGTTGTTTTTTTGTGGATTTACTTCCCTATTCCTTTCGTCGTGCGGCTCATTACAGCCACAGATCGTGACACCAGTTTGTGGTGGAGAATTTGTGACACTTACTGCAGGTCACATTATGGTGACAAGTGACTCTCGTCAGAATATGCCTACTCACATACTATATAGTTATATGCGAAAAACAGTACAGTATGTGAGCCGAGTAGTATGTCCAAATGAATAGTATTCATAAAACCGTAGGCGAAAAGTACCCAGATGACTAACTTCCGGTGAGATTTTTTTAAGAGAAGCATAGAAATAGGTTAATATGTGAAATATAAAAACATGAATTGAAAAACCCATATGATGGAGAACCAAAATGCTTCACTGACTTTCTCTGAAAGATTTAAATACAGTTAATTGGAATTTTTTAACATTGCTTTTACATATTAAAACTGATCTGGCTTTCTACTGACTTGACCTTACACTAGTTTTAAAACACTACTTATAGTACATAAATGAGGCAAACTGAATGGCCTAAACCTCATTAGCATACTGAATCTCTCACTTACACCCCCCCCCCCCCCCCCCAATGCATAATGGTAATGAATATTTGGGGGAATCCTCAGGCTGAGGGATTAGCATTAGCAATGTGTTAAAATCTGAGTGTTTCCACAGACTTCTGATGCTTTTTCTCTCTCTCTTTAAAGGAAGCTCAGAAGAGCCTGGAGACAGTGACTAGTGGGGCGCAGGGCTGATAGCAGGGTTCTTAACTCTACACACAGACAAAAATACACTGCCACTGAGCTCACATGAAACCGTCTTCTGGCTTGCATCACAGTGAATATAATACATTACAAACATGAAACACTGTTTTCGCACTACACAGCGCCAGCCAGAACTGGTCTTTCAATTATATTTTACCTGACAAAGATAGATAGGCCCCTTTTACACCTGGTATTAACATGTATTTTTAGTGGTTTTGTGATCTAAAACTTTTTGGAGGGAGTCAGGGGTGGATTCTGTAAATATTAATGTGCAGAGATAAGGACGCATGATATACAGTATCTGTACCATATCTTTTTTTATCAGTATTGGTTGATATAGGCCTATTGGATATATATCAGCTGATGTAACTGCATTTACCTTAAGTTAACAAACAAAATTGTTACATATTATGATATTTTTTTATGAAATCTGAGGGTTTTTTATGCTCCATAGAAAGCAATGAAATTACCACATTCAAGGTAGTAAAAACATCGTTAAAATAGTCAACGTGACTACAGTGGTTTGACCTTAATGTTATAAAGCGACGAGAATACTTTTTGTACGCAAAACAAAAATAATGACTTTATTGAACAACATCTCTTCTGTGTCATTTTCCTATGCTATTTACGTTGCAGCGCATCCAGGTTCTACGTCAGAACACCGGCTCAGTATTGGCCGAGTCAACGTAACAAAAAGTGACGTGTGATTGCTTGGCCATTTATTATCGAAAACAAGCAGTAGATATTATTTTTTATCTGTCAAAATGATGAAAAGCCTTGTGAATCATCCCCCATTGCTTTTAAAATTTGGTAAATGAGCACAGCCTCTGATGCATTATGTAACAACCGTTTTCCATTTTGCACAGGTAAGTAGAGATAAATACAATCCATCTAAAGAACATCCAGATATTATCTGGATATGGAATGCATGTTAATGCCAGGTGTAAATGGGACATAGAGAAGTGACAGACTATGTGATTGTGCCCTTTGACACATCCAGCGGGGGGCAGAAACACAAACTGTATATCTGTGGCCTTTTCAAGAACATGAGATACAATCTCACAGCTAACTGATAAGCACCAGGTTAAAGAAGCTCTGGCTCTGTCGTGCAGGTACAATTACAGACTGATTCCATATAACTGCTTGAGGAGGTTTACATACCTTTTTAGCTTTGCATTGTACATTCAACATACAAACATAACTTTCCAAGGAATATGTGAACAAGCCTTATTTGAAAGCAAAATACAGGAAAGTCATGGACATTTAGACACAGACAGGCACGCACACACACACACTGCAGTTGATGAGACCTAGATGACTGCATAATTCTCATGTGTATACTGAGGAAACACACTCAAGCATCACTAAACCAAATACAGTGGAAGATGCGTCAACAAACCTCAGGGTTTCTGGAATCCCTTATTCCACAGAAAGAGCCTGCGGAAGACAGTATAAGGACTGACTAAGAACAGGAGTTGTTTTATAACTGTTTACAGAATTACAAAATTCTCATTGCCAGCATTATTTCAAAATGAGCAATAAGGCCATGCATTACAGTCACTGCATGACAAAGGAGTATGGTTATGCATAAAGCAGAGTGCTAAAATCATATTGATGGTGCAATTAAAAGCCGGGGACACACTTAATGACTAGCTAAAACATTCTAAGACTGAGCTCAAGACACAAAGACTGCTTCAGTCGAAGGAAACAGATATAAATACACACGGAATATAAACAAACACTGACTGAACACAACTGGCTCTGACTCAGTGCGTTTGGGCATGATCAGTCGTAAGTATCAAATTACATTCATAATCGGCCTTACAATCGTAAGTGTGTCCCCGGCTTAAGTAGTGCTAGATGATGGTGTAAGTTATCTAAATCTTAAAATGGGTCCAAATAATTAAATATCAAATACTAGGGAAAAGAAAATAATAGAACCTGACATAACAGGATAAGCATAAGCATTGGATAAGCATTGCTAAAGACTTCATTTGGACAACTTTAAAGCCGATTTTCTCAATATTTTGATTTTTTTGCACCCTCAGATTCTAGATTTTCAAATAGTTGTATCTCGGCCAAATATTGTCATATCCCAACAAACCATACATCAATGGAAAGCTTATTTATTTTAAAAAAAAATTGACCCTTATGACTGGTTTTGTGGTCCAGGGTCACATATAGTAGCTGTTTTGTACTGCAATGTATTGTATTGTATTGTATTTTGTACCACGAGAAATGACCACAGAAGCCAGAATTTAAACTATGCATTTTATAATCCTAAATAAGGTGTTCCATTATGTAAGTTTTACATTGTCAGGACATTTAGGTCTGGTTTCACAGAGAGGGGCTTAGACAAAGCCAGGATTAAGCCTTAGTTAAATTAGGACTTTTTAAAATGTGCCTTTTTTAAAATGTATAAAAAAAAACATTACTGCGGTGCATCTTGAGAAAAAAAAAATATTTTTTGCACTGATACATATTTTAAGATGTATCAGTGCAAGTTGCTTTCAGTTAAAACAGCTCAACCATGCATTTTAGTCTGGGACTATAGGCGTAACCGGACACTTGTTGTACTAAAGGAAATTATGTTGTACATTTTTCAAATACAATGACGGAAACCCACGCATAAATCCTGGTCTTACTGCACACTCATAGTGGAATTACTGGGGATGAGAGGGATGTGTATGACTGTAGCATGTCGATAGGCTGCATCACTGGAGTTCTGATGCAGATCCCCTGATGACAAAAGACCCCTGTCTTTATCTCAATACACAGAGAGATCACAAAGCCTGAGCTATAGAATTAAGTCAAGGATTACAAAGGATGCATGATGTGGAGTCTGTAAGCAGACTAATTCACCTCACAAATGCACAGTAATCTCGGCTTTCATCGAAAGATGACAACGGCAGGAATAAAAGACTTATGCTTCAGTACGTGCGCAATCACACACAACTCTTGTTTATACAAAATACCAGGGTGGTGATTGCAAGCTTTGTTCTAGTTCACTGCTGATCAAAATAAAATCTTGTAAGAAATTAATGTGCAGAGCTGAAGTCTGAACAGCAAAATCTAGCAAAACAAATGGCCTATCACGGGCATGCCGAACATTAAAATTTGATTAAGTCAAACAGGCATCCTGTTGCATTATGCAGGATCTGAATTAATTTTCATATGGCTCTATATTAAATCATGAGACTAACTTATACCTAGATATATTAATAGGATAAAGCTAGCACTTTACAATAAGGTTCAGTTTGTTAACATTAGTTTGTGCGTTAGGTATTGTATACAATGAACAGCAATTGTTTACAGAAATCATTAATCCAGGTTATTGTTCATTTAGAAATGTTCTATTGTTAATTCGTGTTCTTTCACAATACATTATCCTATGTTGATTTATACAACTTAAAATGTTAAAAGTGTATATGTAGAAAATGACAATAACAATCAAAAATGCTTTAAAAATAGCATTCACTGTTAGTTCATGCTACCTAACCTTATTATAAAGTGTTACCATGATAATTTCAATGTTTATTTGGGTTGTAATGTCTTAAAATGTCCCAACTACACTTACTTTCAAGGGTTTGTTCTCTGTCTTTCATGCAGTCTCTTCAACATTCTTGCCTCCTGACACTGACATGGCACGTTGTTACACTCCAGTTCTCTGTGCTTCTTTCCCACCCTCAGAAATATGTGACAGGAGCACAACAAAGGTCCTCATCAACTCTCTTTTTGTGCCCCCGCCCCACCTTCTCTCATGTCTCTCTGATTGTCTCTCAAGTCTCTGACAGTAGTAAACACTATGGCTGCACTCACACTCCACAAGCAGAGAAGAGGAACTAGAGGTGAGATGTGTGTGTGTTTGCATATGCACCGAGGAGGAGGAGTGCTACGCTACAACACAGTATTCTCTAGTGTCTTTTATTGCTGAATCAGAGTTAACCCAAAGCAGAGGTGACATTGCTGCAATTTCCCCCTGGCAATGAAACAAGTCTGCACACAACAAAGAGGATAAAACATTGCTGCATGTTGTGTTCCTCTAAAGTCAACATGAACATTTTTCTTTGCACAATTTACTGGTCCTCACCATGCTGCAATGCAACAGGAGACATAGCAAGGGATTTTTTTCTATATTGTGATGTACATCAAAATGATTATCGAAAAAGAAAAAAAATACAGGGCAGTGACTTGCTTCTAGCTGTTGATTGTTGATCAAAAGGAGGCAGATCTGTATAAGAGCTTGAGGTCGAATTTAAGAAAGGGGCGGGGTTTAAGTGGAATAATGATTGGAGAAGACTAGGTACGTCTGTCGTTTCACCTGAAAATCAAGTTCTGACATTTTGATTAAAAATTATGCGTAAAAAAGATTAAACGTATATGGAGTTGTTCACAATTAAATCAAAAATTGTCATTTCATGCTGACTACAAAGTCAATTATCATCAAAATCTCATCAGTACTTTTACAATTGACCATTCGCAAAGACCCGCCCCCTTTAGTTACTGTTGCTATGTCTGACAAACCATGCCAATCTCACGCCATACAACATGTTCTTGTGCAGTGAAAAATACAACGCGGAGCAAAGAGGACACTGACAATGCGTCTACAGACAAAACAGAGCAGGTTACTTTTGATATGAAACAAAGTTTAAAATTTCAAATTTTGTCATTTTAAAAGAAATTAAACAATAAATGCCATTTTGTGGCTCTTTAATGTGTCATGACAGATCTCTGTAGCACCTCAGTTCAAGCAGCACGTGAACCGATCATCTCTTCCTACTAGTTCATTTATAGCATCAAATAAACATGAATGAACATCAGAAGGAATGTTGTTTCAACCGTGGAAAGCAATAATAGCAATTTGGACATTTTTTAGCAGACCCACATTCAGGTCCGGCTACATTCTAGTAACGCACACTTTTCACAATCCACTGCATTCCCGATGGATAAAAATCAAGTCCCGCCCTACATTTTTTCCTCATTGAACATCTTGTTTCACACAGAAACACTTTTTTGTAATGCAAGAATCATTCCACTCACAGAATCCTAGAATATTGCATTACAGTCATTTTTTTTCTTAATCATGAAAATATATGTAATTTAAATTACAAATCACATAATATAACTAAAGCTAAAATGGTCAAATTTAACATTTCATTTTCTTTGTGTTTTCTGTCATTCTTCGGTTAGCAATTTAACAGCTAAGTGAGCTAACTGGAAAAGCACTTTTAATCAGAACAATAAAGCGCTACACTACAATGTTACATTACAGAGATAAAAAAGGGTCGCAAACGCAGTTTTACGTCGACTTTAATGATAATGTAACAGCGAGAAGAGAATGGGCATTTAAAAAGAAACAAATTTTGGATGCTTTTCAAATCTGATAAGCTTATAAACACAACTGTCAGACCTGTGAAGAAAGATGGTGTAGTAGTGCTGATGTTGTACAAAATGAATCTGCCATTGCTGTAGTCATATGTAGTAAGAATGATGGTGTCAAATTAATATTCATATAGCTGTCTGCAAGACACTGTTCTGAAAGAGACAACGTCTCTAGTAAAATATTCACAAAGAGACTACCACAAACTGTCTGCACTCACAGCTCAACCCCTTTGGTCAGCATATATTTCACAACATACTGACTGACAGATCAGTCTAATTCTTTCTTGCATTTTAATAAAGGCTGATTATGTGTTATCAGTTTAACACACTCACACAGTCACACAGACACACAGGAAGCTCGCTGCATCTTCTCTCACACTCACCAAGAGCGACTGAGCACTGCTGAAGTGCCGCCAGTAGATGTATAACCTCTGAATTATTCTCTCACATCCAGATCTCAGCGGCCCCTGCGACTGGCTGGCTATGGTGCACTAAAAATTATAAATACTGCATCTAGTAGCTTACATTTGGAGACCAGCCACTTAATTGGCAATTAAAGCAGATAAGAAATGCCTGTTGTACTCTACACTCAGTATAGAAATAGAGCTATGCAGTAAGGCCAGTAAAGCAGCTGTATTTAACCACATTGTTCTATTTCCAATGAATGACTATTTCATGGCATTCCTAGTTGGCGATACTGAGAAATCCTTCAAGCACAGTAGAATCAATACGGTCAATGAGGATTAGATTTACAGAGGCAGAAGGGACAGCAATCTGGTGTGTGTTACAGAACCAATCCAACAGGTCAATGGCATGTAATGCATCCTAGTATTGTTTTATAACCCCAGATAATTCAGACCAATCCCTATATTATCTTCCATTCCCTAAAGTCTGTACTGAAATCAGTTTTATTTCATCAACCCTTCTGTACAAGTGACATAAATCAGGGTGTGCAAAACCAACCTAAAACATTGTTTTTATTTAAAAAAAATCAGACAAATTATCATCATAAATTAGAAATGGTGGCAACTGACAAAACAGTGAAAATTAGCCATCATCCACTTTCCTGGCTGGAAAAAAAAAACAGCATAAGCTGGTTGGCTGGTCTTAGATGGTTCAAGCCTGTTCATAGCTGGTTTAGCATTCTCGTTTTGGCCACTTCTTTAGCTGGTCAGGCTAGGAGACCAACTTGACAGGCTTAAACAAGGTAAGAACAGAATAGGACAGGGATGTGACAGGTATTAAAGGGGACCTATTACGCCCCTTTTTATAAGATGTAATATCTTTAAATGCAAATAAGCTGCTGCCTCTCACCCCCCTATCCAGAAGAGGGTGGAGCCTTTACAGCTCGTGCCTCAGATACTAACCAAAAGCGTTTTAAAGCCATATCACTTTAAACTTCTGATATATGGTTTTCTGAGCGCACACATCCGAAGCACGTGCACAGAAAGCTGGCTGTCAGACAGCGTGCATCTCGTGAGTATTAAACTAAGCCCTCTTTCACATCTTATTGCGCTTAAACTGTCAAATACACACAAGGTTATGTCAAAAACACACAAAGTTCACATAAACAGTCAGTTCTGTTAACGTAAACAGCAGGGAAATAAATCGCATGTGTATATTAGATCTGTGTTTTACAGTGACAGCAGTGTAATATACAGTATTTACTGCTGTTAATGTGAATCAAACAACAAAAGAAAAACAGAAAAGCACTCGCTGCTCTTGAATGAATAACTTTAGTAGCTTTAATAAGAATACATTTCTTATTTGAATGCTGCTGTTAAATGCTCTGGCGAGGAGATAAACATGGCGGACTGTGTAAAGCTCACTCAGGGGAGGAGCTAAACTAATAGGACACATTCCGTCGCCAGTCGTGGGCGGAACCTGTTCCAATCCTGTTTCAATGTAACATTACATTGGAGCACATTCCTGAACGACTTATTGCTGCATCTCATTTTGAAGGCTGCGTCCTCCAGAGGTCGCATTTGAAGGCTGCATACATCATCGAGAATGTCTTATTTAAGAAAAGTAACTGTAATAAAATTGAGTGTGATTCCTTGTGAGGTGTAAAATACTGTAATTTCTTTCTTACTCTGCAATCTAACGGTTACTTTTCTTAAATGAGTTAGCCTCGATGATGTATGCAGCCTTTAAATGTGACCTCCGGAGGACGCAGCCTTCGAAATGAGACGCAGTGACTGTTTCAGATTTATGAGGAAAATAAACAGAGTGGATGGATTTTTAGCGCAGTATGTTGGTTGTGTACACACACTGCAGACACATATGTTCAAAAACTGTGAAATTTGGCATAATAGGTCCCCATTAAAAGGTAAATAAGGGCTCCATGTTTGAGTAGACTGCCCCTTCAGAAGACAGACTATATGCAAAAAATTAAATAAATAATAAAAACATGTTCCACTATTTCAGAGCTTAGAGTACGAACTACCAAGCTCCAAAACACAGATACCAGTTTAAGCTGCATTTTAAAGCAGGGTGGGCAATAGTTTAGTGTGAGCGAGAACATTCAGACTGAATTTAACTGTAATAAAATCAGCAAAGTAAACTACTATGCTGCAGGCATCCCTTGACTCTATCTTCTTGCTGAATTGCTTGTATTGATTGCAGTCTTGTTTTATTCAAGTGGCTGGAGATTTTTCTTTTTACTGAAGGTCATCTGAAGTGCAAAAACTTTTATTCAAATTATTCAAATGTATGGAAAATTTCTCTTCATCCTCCCCATAAAAATCAATACGTAACTATGGTAACACCCCCACACCCACACACACCCTAAATTACACCTCTAGTAAACAGTATATCCAGTGTTGCCAGCTGTATTATCACTACAACCACTCTTGTTTCGTTATCTTTTTTACTAGGTTAAATGTGCCATTTTTTTTAAAGGCTACTTTTATAACTTTCTTGAAGTCACAAAATTGTGAATTTAATTATATTCAAATCGTATGTTTTACCTCGCTGCTAAATGCAAACAGCGATTTGTTTTTGTTTTTTTGACGTCATTATAACGTAACACAATATTAAAAGAAATGAACGGGCTGTACAGAAATAACTATAATGTTTAACGGTTCGTGTCCGTTTATCGGCTTCAGTTCTTGCACAACCTGTGACCCGTGGCAAAACACAAAGCTTTGTTTCTGGCTACACTACTGCTCTATACCATAGTGAATATAGTGCAATCAGGGTGACAGAAGGGGGCTCTCAGAGTAAGAAACCGCCCCTTCGCCTCTCCACACTAAAGTAACCAACTGCATTGTTCAAGCAGCACTGCAACAGTGTTCAAGCCAAGTGCCTCGCTTGACCACTGCCGATGTAGATAACCGAAACAAAACACTGTCTGTCACTATCTCCATGCTGACATGATAACTGTACTCACCTATCAACTTGGTCGCGTGTCTTTTGTTCAACAATCTCCCGATCACAGCTCCAGCATTTTGAAGTTGCTTTCGATTTGGCTAAACCCGATGACTCTCGAATCAGTCTGTTTTGATGTTTTAAAAAAGTTTTACTTCCAAAATCGAGCTGTCAAAGATCCTCGGCGTGTATCGACGCTTCAGGAGCGTGTAGTGAGTGACAGCTGGCTTCATCAATGTCACTGCTGTCTGTCGCTCACGGGTCTATCCGAGCGAGCATGTTTCTGCCTCTTTTTGTGTTGAATTGTGTTCAGGCTTTATGGCGCGACGGAATCTCCGCATAATTTCAGTCTCTTGTGAGTCAGTTTGATGGCATATATCTGCCCCATCCCTCTCTCTCTCTCTCTCGCTCTCTCTCTCTCTCTCTCTTCCGCACTGCTGACAGATCCCCGACCGACCGAGCGAGCCAGCGCTGCTTCAAACACTACAGCCCGTCACATGCTCACTGTCATCAGCTCCCGTTTACGAGCAGCGCTACAGATCAGTCAAGTGAATTACGCGGAATTTAATTGCGTCTCTTATCATGTGCAACATTACCACGCCAACAGAAAGCTTGGATGAACTTCACGATCCATCAAACATTTCCCTTTCTTTTACTATGTTCGGGTCCTAAAGCCCGCCGGGTTCATGGCACACTAGTCTCAGCTTCAGACGTCACGCCCACAGATCGCCTACAGCCTGTTCTCTAATGTCTTATTCATACTGCAACAAAACTGAAAAGCACTTTCAGATCAAATCTAAATAGCGAACATTACACGATATCCAGGACATACAGGTGTTTTTTTTTTTTTTTTTATCAACATGGAAACTGGGTTGGTACTCTGAACACATTTGAGGTTAAATTTATCCCTGGATTTGCTGTAATTTGCAAAGTTAGAGTGGTTTAGAAAGTAGCCAAAAGGCCCATTCACACCAAGAAGTATAACTATAAAGAGAACTGTAACAATTACTATATTAGTGTCCACACCAAAACACAAAATTGCTCTGTTTATTCTAACACTAAAAAACCCTGGGTTGTTTTTTTTTTTAACCCAAAAGCTGTTGAGCTTTTTTAGGGTTATTTTTTCAGTGTTTGGATAGCTCCTGGGTCAGACTTAACTACGCAGCGTTTTTGTTTGTTTGTTTGATTGATTGATTTTTTTGCATCCTCCTTAGGAGATAGCCGTTCTCAGCGAATTAGTGCATTTCTTCTGTAAAATACAGGTACAGTTTATCTATAATATCATTACTGTGCTGTAAATCATTTAATTTTATGCAAAGGAACATACAGGGACACGTCGCATCGGTGACGCATCGGTCCTTTACATGATGGAAATGCCGGATGCCTTGCAAACATAAAGGATTTTATTCATAAAGACACTTAATCTAAATACTTTGGATGTTAAATGTGTCCTCAGAGCTGTTCACTGTTTGTCACAGCATATTTCGGCTTTGAGTGAAATACAGGGTGGCGGTCTGCTAACAGTTCCCCCTCCAAACATGATTCCAGCTCCGGCACGAGAACCAGGATAACAGAGACTGGTCAATTACACTTGAATTACTTCTAAATGTTTCATTTTTACTTCTTATATTTGATAAATGGGTTTAAATGTAGGCAAAATTACAAAACAAAAAACAAAAAAAAACGGTATAATATATACTATGACATCCAGAAAAAAAATAGTAGGCTAAATCGTACGCATGATTTATTAATTCATTCCCTCGATTTACTAAAACGTGCGCACGATTTAGTAAATCGAGGGAACGAATTAGTAAATTGTGCGCACGATTTAATTTTTTTTCTTGCATGTCATGTGCGGGGCACCGTACAATACTGTAAAATAAGATACTCAAAGGAACAAAGGAAGTTATCTTGTAAACCAATGGTTGTGTGGAGTATTTTACAAAATTTGAGAATTTAATTTAATTTAATTCATGTATGAAGTAAAAAAAAAAAAAAAAACTAGTATTATAGTAAAAATGAATGAATAAAATCAACCCAATTTTTTTTTTTTTTTTTTTTTTTTTTTTTATAGAGTGAAGCATACACTTGTAGTTATGTTGTCCAGCACTTTAAAGGGGACCTATTATGCAAAATTCACTTTTTAAGTTGTTTGAACACAGATGTGTCCACGGTGTGTCTAAACAACCAGCCTATAATGGTAAAAATCCACCCAATACTTTTTTTTATAATCCCCATCTCTCAGAACACGCTGTTTGATATTTCCCCCTACTCCTACGTAAGAGTAGGGTAACCCCGCCCATGACTGGTGACGATCTGCCCTGTTAGCAAAGACACACCCCTGAGTGAGAAGCACACAAGATCCAGATCCTAATAGTTGGATCTAGATCCAACCCCTCCCACTTTACATATCCCTAAACCTACCCGACTCCGCCCCCTGGATCTAAACCTACCCGTCTCCGCCCCCTGGTTCTAGATCCAACTCCTCCCACTTTACATATACCTTAACCTACCCGACTCCGCCCCCTGGATCTCGAGTGTTCTGCAGTGAGGGGCTACTGACAAGAGTCCGCCATTTTTGTGTACTCGCAGTGTCAGCTAGAGCTATACAATGTCTGTGCCAAAAAGCATTACAAATGTTCTGTTGTTGGATGTACCAACGAACATACGAGGCTCCATAGACTCCCGCCATCTGAGTCACTGAGGACACCGTGGTTTAAGTTATTACTCAAGGATCCTCTCCGGAGCGCTACTGGTCACGGCAGAGAGAGCTCGCGCACTTTATTACAATCCATCGGAGTTGTTTTGCGGATATAAAGTTTACCAGTTTATTAAGCACCCCCGAAAAGGCATAAGGTAGGTCTGTATATATTTGTTTACTGTTAGTTGTAACGAGTGTTTTTGTGTATTCGCTGTGTATGTTAATGATAATGCAAGGGAGAGTTTACAGACCTTATGCGCCAGAGAAACAAGCGCGCCGCCATCTTTATAAAACTGTCTTTGAACTTCCGTTTTGCGGTAGCTCTGTACATTTCTATGGCATCGCTGTTAAAGAATAATTAGCTAGTTAAGTGGATTTACTTGTTGTAGAGTTAATGAAAGTTATCGTGAGCATTGTAATGTTTAAAGCAGATGTCTTAAATGTCAGTGGACCCAGAAGATTTTAAAACGAGCAGTTCATTCATAAATGTAAGATCGCTGTGGAAATACAAACCGGAAGTCAAAAGACAACGAACGCAACGCTAAAAAGGGGCGGGGCTACATAAGGTCTATAGATAAAAGACTTTAATGCGCACTTCTTGTACTGTGTTTTATTCAGCTCTTATGGTGACTTTCTGAAGTGATAACATACGCGCCATCTTTTGTGTGATGTACGATCATAAAGTCATCAGTAAAGTTTTGGCTATCATTCGGACGGTTTGCTACAACAGGCTCATACTAATAGTGGATAAAAGCAAGATGAAAACATAAGATATAAACACAATTAAACTAAACTATACCTGTTCTGTCTCCATGCAGCATATATTATCTGGCTCTGTAGGGATCATTTTCAGACTCCGATTCGAACTAAACACAGCTACAGAGAGTTTCTGACATTATTAGTGCGTGAGATTGTTCTGTCACCGGAGCTCGGAGCATCAGCTCTTGAAGCTCCGCCCTCTTAAATGCGAAGCTCTGGGTGGATTCTGATTGGCTGTCAATGTTTTCATCGTTCATCAGCTGAAAAAAAAAAATTCTGAAGTTAATGATATCGTTTCTTACTATCGAACTATTGCCACGTTCACACAGCAGCTGAATACGGTTGTCAGTCCTGTATTTGAGTCCTTACAGTAACGTTTACACACAGTACGGTTATTTACGGTACATGTAGGTAGGGTATATAACAAGCAAAGTAGGCTACAAATGTCAGGAAAATATCAGTTCTGCTCTTGTTTATAATTACCAGTAGTGTTGTAAAACGAGGACATTGTCATGTCACCATTAGTGTCCCAATGTGTATGAGCCAGGGTCCTTACTGTCCTTACCCATGACTGAATTTGTGCACAATATACTGATTCGCGACCTAGGGAGCTAGGGAACTAGGGAACTGATTGAGATGCACCATTTGAAAGATACTAAGAATTTTCATGATTTCAAAAAAAATTTTTTTCATAAAATGCACAGACACACACATTTACAGTATATAGCCTATATACATCTGCAGATATACATATATAGACACACACCTTATTTTCAACAAGTACGTAAACTATTTCCTGTGAATGTGTGAGACTTCTGATTCAAGTATTTGTACTACAAACCAGTTTGTTTATGATCATGATAATAAATTACAATGATATGATGAACAAATGCCAGTTTTCCAATATCACGCAGTATAATAGACTGTTTTTGTACAGCTAAAATAACAGAGCGGCTGACACTGTAAGCCTACATGTAGTGCTACATGTAGTAGGTCATCTGCGTAATTGTGTAAACAAAATGAGCACACAAAGTATACTGAAAAAATAGTAATAGTTTATGGCAGAATGGTATACTGAACATACTGTAGCGCCGATAATCTCCCACCCCCTATTAGATTGTAAGATTAAATGAAAGGAAACCTGATCTAAAGCTGTAATGCTTTTAATTGACAGCTATTTAAACCTTTTGGAAGGCTAGGTAGCTAAACAAACAACCTTATGCTCGAGTGTCTATAAATTTGAGAGGCAATTGCATCATGCCCCATGCCCCATGGGTAATGACAAGTGAGTTCATTTATTCAAAGGTCAAACCCATCTGTTCCTTTTACTTTTGCCTATTACAGACTAATCCGAGTCTACAAGATGGTCTGATATAAGTAATGGGTGGTGAAGTAAGTTAGCGTGTACATATGCCAGCGGGAATAGAGGCTGTGTTGCATAGGTACCCATAATGCTGAGCAAGGAGCTTCAAAGGAAAATCCTTGTCTTGGGGGAGAGTTTGGAGATCATCATCACAGCACTTGTCATGGTGCTCTAGGTGAAGAGAGGACATACACATAATCAAATGCATCACTGCCTAATGATGATTACACACACACACACACACACACCTAATCCAAAATGAATTCACTTTTACACACAAGATGTTTCAAACACATGTACACATACACAAGGACTCATTATGTAGCTACTGTGCAATTTTCTTTTTTCCTGCCTTTTTTCTCTCACCTTTTACCATCATTGAGTGTATTCTTGAGCTCCATTCAGTCTTTTCACAATAATACTCTGAATGTCTGCTGTTGAGTTTGCTATGACTCATACCAATAATTTACACCAATGCTTTTAATATGCTCTTACTGCCACCAAATCGAGGAGAGAGAAAGGGGTAATAGACAGAGAAACAAGAGATAGATAAGGAGGTAGAAAAAAATGGGGGAGCGAAGGAAAGAGGGATTGGGTGGCAAAGTGATTTATCAAGCTGAAGGAAGAAGAAATCAAAAGCAGATCCTTAAGCCTCGAGCACAACAGTGACAAACAGGCAGCTTTTGAAACCTCTGTGTAATGTATGTCTGAACATTGAGAGAGAGGAAAAGAAAATGCAATATGATGGGATAATTGCGTCATTTCTCAGTGCAGGCTCTCAGATTAGCATAAACTACAATATATGGCCCTTCATTTTTATAGGCACAAAGCAATCTTTTTTATAACTATTAGAATGCCAATGCTGAAGCATTACATGCACTAAAGAGTATGACAATGTTTAACAGATCAAATGCACATTATAAAATATGATTTCCACAAATGGACAATCAGTCAGTAATGATATCGACACAAAACCTCAGAAAAAAATGAAGAAATTTTGAAAAACAAAGCTTTATTTTGATACGTTCTGAAAAATAAATAAATTACAGTTCAGTAAGTGAGTAATATCAAAGTCCCTTTAAGACAAGTCATTTCACTCGGCGGCCATCTTTGAAACGCCTCTCGGGCATTCAAGTGCAGCTCCTATCTCTTTGAATGGGGAAACATCAAATTCTCCAAAGCTGTTTGCCAAGCTTTCAATTAAATTTCATATTTGAAATCACCAATGAAATCTGACAACAACTGTCTCATAAATTTTGTTTCTAAACGCTCGAATCATGGCAAAAAAAAAAAAATGGTATAATTCAGGCTGGATCAGGCTAATGTGCATGCGCAGTCCTAAATGCGCGTCTCTTGTGCCTCATTTCGGAGGCGCGCGTCTGACTGTTTCTATAGACCTTATGTAGCCCCGCCCCTTTTCAGCGCTGCGCTCGTTGTCTTTTGACTTCCGGTTTGTATTTCCACAGCGATCTTATGTATTTATGAAAGAACTGCTCGTTTTAAAATCTTCTGGGTCTACTGACATTTGTTTAGACATCTGCTTTAAACATTACAATGCTCACAACTTTAACTCTGCAACAAGTAAATCCACTTCACCAGCTAATTATTCTTCAACAGCAATGCCATAGAAATACAGGTGCATCTCAAAACATTAGAATGTCAAGGAGAAGTTCATTTATTTCAGTAATTCAACTCAAATTGTGGAACTCGTGTATTAAATAAATTCAATGCACACAGACTAGAAGTACTTTAAGTCTTTGGTTCTTTTAATTGTGATGATTTTGGCTCACATTTAACAAAAACCCACCAATTCACTATCTCAAAAAATGTAAATACTTCATAAGAAGTATATTTTAAACAGAAATGTCAGGCTTCTGAAAAGTATGTTAATTTCTATGCACTCAATACTTGGTTGGGCCTCCTTTTGCATGAATTACTGCATCAATGCGGCGTGGCATGGAGGCAATCAGCCTGTGGCACTGCTCAGGTGTAATGGAAGCCCAGGTTGCTTTGATAGCGCCCTTCAGGTCATCTGCATTGTTGGGTCTGGTGTCTCTCATCTTCCTCTTGACAATACCCCATAGATTCTCTATGGGGTTCAGGTCTGGTGAGTTTGATGGCCAGTCAAGCACAGTTAAACCATGGTCATTGAACCAGCTTTTGGTACCTTTGGCAGTGTGGGCAGGTGCCAAATCCTGCTGGAAAATGAAATCAGCATCTCCATAAAGCTTGTCAGCAGAAGGAAGCATGAAGTGCTCTAAGATTTCCTGGTAGATGGCTGCGTTGACTGTGGACTTCAGAAAACACAGTGGACCAACACCAGCAGATGACATGGCAGCCCAAATCATCACTGACTGTGGAAACTTCACACTGGACTTCAAGCAACATGGTTTCTGTGCCTCTCCACTCTTCCTCCAGACTCTGGGACCTTGATTTCCAAATGAAATGCAAAATTTACTTTCATCTGAAAAGAGGACTTTGGACCACTGAGCAACAGTCCAGTTCTTTTTCTCCTTAGCCCAGGTAAAACGCTTCTGACGTTGTCTTTGGTTCAGCAGTGGCTTGGTACTTGGAATGTGACAGTTGTACCCCATTTCCTGAAGACGTCTGTGTGCGGTGGCTCTTGATGCACTGACTCCAGCTTCAGTCCACTCCTTTTGAAGCTCTTTTGAAGTTCTTAGATCAGCTTTGCCTGACAATCTTCTCAAGCCTGCGGTCATTCCTTTCACTTGTACACCTTTTCCTACCACACTTTTTCCTTCCAGTCAACTTTCCATGAATATGCTTTGGCACAGCACTCTGCGAACAGCCAGCTCTTTCAGCAATGACCCTCTGTGGCTTACCCTCATTGTAGAGGGTCTTGATGATCATCTTCTGGACAACTGTCAAGTCAGCAGACTTCCCCATGACTGCTGTTGGGATTACTGACCTAAACCCAGTATTTATACCCTGAGAATGGTAATTTAATAGAACTTGAAATTAAATATTCTAATAATTTGAGATTATTATTATTTTTTTTTTTTGATGAGCAGAAAGCTGTAATCATCATAATGAAAACAAAAAAGTCTGGAAATATTTTACTTCATGTCTAATAAAACTAGAATATATTCAAGTTTTACTTTTTGAATTAATTTGAAAAAAAAAAAAAAAAAAAACTTTTTCATGATATTCTAATTTATTGAGATGCACCTGTATACAGAGCTACAGCAAAAACGGAAGTTCAAAGACAATGTTATAAAGATGGCAGTGCGCTTGTTTCTCTGGCGCATAAGGTCTATAGGAACCGGAGCTTCTAACGGCAGCTGCAGTGACGCGATGACTTTACCAATCGGCGATTGCCTCTTATTTAGAAGGCACTTTCTCCCATTCAAAACAATAGGAGTTATGCATCTTGTGTTATTGGAATCTATAGTCTTTGGTAATATGTTGATTCTATAAATGCTCTGACCAGTTCAGTGAAAGCAGACTAATTCAAACCAGTAACTCGTCTTTTTGAATTTTTAATTAATAGAACCAGCAGGAATCAGACAACACTGTTCGTGCTGTATGGCTATATTTTCAATTCACTATAAAGAACCTGCTCATTAGACTCATTTGTGAATTGGACTACACTAGGTACAATGTATGTTTTTGATTCGCTAAAAAGAACCGGCTCATAAGAGCCATTCGTTCAGGAATCAGACTACACTGGTTGCACTGTATGTTTTTGATTCACTAAAAAGAACCGGCTCATAAGAGTAATTCGTTCGGGAATCAAATTGCACTGGTCGCACTGCATGTTTTTTGATTCACTAAAAAGAACCGGCTCATAAGAGTCACTCTTTTGGGAACCAGACTACACTGGTTGCACCAAAGACTATAGAATAACACTTAAAGGGACTTTGGTTGCACTGTATGTTTTTGATTCATTAAAAAGAACCGACTCATAAGAGTCATTCTTTTGGGAATCAGACAACACTGGTCGCACTGCATGTTTTTGATTCCTCTTCTCTGACCGCAGAAATCACTGTTTAGATAGGATTAGTTAAATAATGACTTTAAAAGTATGGTTCCAAATATATCACATCTGTAGAAGAAGGCATTAAAATGATCAAACTTGACAGTAAAGACATTTACAATGTTACAAAAGACTTATATAAAGGCTGTTCTTTTAAACTTTCTATTCATCAAAGAATTCTGGAAAAAAAAGCACCACTGTTTTCACGAAAATATTAAAGAAATAGTTCACCCAAAAATGAAAATTCTGTCATTTACTCACCCTCAAGTAGTTCCAAACCTGTATTTCTTTCTTCTGCTGAACACAAAGGAAGATATTTGGAAGAATGTTTGTAACCATTGCCCCAAAACTGGTCTTGCTGTGCATTTTTAAATCTAAAAAGAAACGGCTAATTGGTTTGTTTATGATTTCTTTTGTCATTGTGAACACTCATGCACTGTTTACAGTCATCTAAAAAGTGGTCTACAGACAGTAATGATTGCAGTTACACTGCAGGCTAAAAATACTCTTAAAGGCAGTGTTTAGTTAAAGATGAAATGGCACAGATAACGTCAATATTCAGATTAATTATAGGCTTATTATTAATGGAAAACAGATTATGCCTCTGAATCGCTCACACCTTCTCTGACCGCAGAAATCACTGTTTAGATAGGATTAGTTAAATAATGACTTTAAAGGTATGGTTCCAAATATATCACATCTGTAGGGGAAATAGGGTCAGAGATGGCAAAACAGAAGAATATTAACAATGTGCAGTTATTGATATTGAATAAGGCATTTAGGTGCATGCTTATTAAGGGATCATAGCTAGCGTGGGGAAAAGGATGAAGACACTAAAAATAAGCGTATTATATAATATGGTTCTGGAATACTGAGATACAGCAACAAAATAAAAATGAGAAGAGAGAGAAAAACAGGTATTATGACAGATAAATCATGCCTTAATAACAAACCTTAAAGTTATCTAATCCTAATATTAAGCACTAAATGAGCATGCTACATGTAAGATGGTATTTATTCTCTCAATTTTACAGCAACATTAAAAGAACATTTCACTCAAAACTGCAAAATTCTGTCATCATTTACTCATGTTGTTCAAACATACAGTCAAACCAAAATTTATTCAGACACCTTGAACATTTCATTCATTAATACAGTTTATTCACTATAGTTTAAAAAATGCTAATAAAATATGACAAAATCTCAGAGTTAACTGTGTCAGAAAAAATTAATCCTAATTATGTCAGATAACACTTAAGCAAAACGTGGTCAGGTCAAAGTGTCTGAATCATTTTTGGTTCCAAACTTTTAGTTTTCAGTTTTACTGGTAGTCCACTGTATGAAGAAATTTTAGGTATAATATGTCACAGTTTACTTTATTTTTCTATCCTCACTTACATAAATGAACTATAGTGTCCTGCACCCACTAGTAAAAATATATCAAAAATGTCTGAATAATTTTTGGTTTGACTGTATGGCTTTCTTTCTTCTGCAGAACAAAAAAGAAGATATTTTGAAGAATGTTGTTGGGGTCCAAACAATAGACTTTGTTGAATTTCATGTTATTTCTTCTAGAAAGTCATACAAGGTTGAAGGACATGGTTGAAGGACATGAGGGTGAGTAAAAGATGATAGGGGTGAACCATTTCCTTAGCAGCATAATATATTGGCCAAGCAAAGACAAATATATAATTGGATATACTTTCTTTACATTGTCTTCACATGATTTAATATTTAATTTAATACACTACTGCTCAAAAGTTTGGTGTTGGTAAGATTGTTTTTGAAAAAGTCACTTATGCTCACCATGGCTGAATTAATTTGATCAAAATACTATAAAAACAGTAATATTGTGAAATATTATTACAGTTTAAAATAACTGTTTTCTATGTTCATATGTTTTAAAATGTAATTTATTCCTGTCAAGACAAAGCTGAATTTTCAGCATCATTACTCCGGTCTTCAGTGTCACAATCCTTGCTGAATAAAAGTCTTTAATCAAAAAGATTAAAGTCTGCATAATAATTTATTTTATTTTTAAAAAAAGTCTTGACTGACCCCAATCTTTTGAACGGTATTGTATTTTGTATTCATTGATTTTTGTCTTTATTATTTCTTTTGCTTGCATGATCTAATAAACTCCAATATCACTCTAGAGTGCTTTGTCATTTGTGAGTCACACATGATGAAAGTGATTGGGTCTAGTGAGAATAATCAGCCAGGTCTAAAGTCTCTGTGGTCTCAGAGTGTGAAGACTAGTTTGCCTCAGATCTGCTCAAATACAAAAAAGGGCCCTCTAACCTGCATTAGTGCACAACCTATTCAAATAAACACATCAAGAAACACAATCATACAGTACATATATAATTTACGATATAATGAGCTAACAAAATTGGAGTTTGCAAAACACTTTTGATGCAATACAAGCTTAATTAACAGAAACTACTTCATAGAAACTAAAGTTATTAGAAATTACGAAAGTTATTACTTTGATTCCATGAATGCTGAGTGGAATTAAAGTACTGTATTGTTACTATGCAAAGATAAAAATTAGAAGTGGTCTACACTATTCACAGCAAATTGCCATTCGTCATCAATTGTATTTGACGCAATGCTGAATTTGCTTATATTTCAGGAACAAAGCTTGTATTTTGCTTGCTGTTAGACAATGAATGTTTTTTTGCTTGACTATTGTGACCTAATATACAGGAATACATCATCCTATTGTGAGCATATGTTGTCTCATGGAGCATTTAAGTTCATTATAAACTGCACAATCAATGGACATTGAATTCCAAAGTCGGTTGCTGTCCATTTTTATGCTGTCTGGATCTGGTTCTGACTGCCCTTCTTTGGTCAGGTCGAGGTCAGGTCTTGTAATAGACATTTAAATCTCAATGGGAACAAACTGATTAAATAATGGTTTAATAAAATGACAGACTATTAAAACAACAGTAGACAGACATCCTGCAAGTAATACTAATAAACATGAAAAATGGTCTCATTACTGCGATAGGCCTAGTTACACTGCTGTTCAAAAGTTTGGTTTTTTTTTAAAGAAATTAATCATTTTATTCAGCAAGAAGGCATTAAAATGATCAAACTTGACAGTAAAGACATTTACAATGTTACAAAAGACTTATATAAAGGCTGTTCTTTTGAACTTTGTATTCATCAAAGAATTCTGGAAAAAAAAAGCACCACTGTTTCCACAAAAATATTAAAGGAATAGTTCACCCAAAAATGAAAATTCTGTCATTTACTCACCCTCAAGTAGTTCCAAACCTGTATTTCTTTCTTCTGCTGAACACAAAGGAAGATATTTGGAAGAATGTTTGTAACCATTGCCCCCCCATTGACTACCATAGTATTTATTTTTCTTACTATGGTAGTAAATGGTGGGGTGAGATCTGTTTCTGATCTTCCTTTGTGTTCAGCAGAACAAAGAAATTCAGACAGTTTTGGAACAACTTGAGGGTGAGTAAATGACAGAATTTATTTTTGGGTGAACTATCCCTTTAAGCAGCACAACTGTTTTCAGCACTGATATTAAGAAATGTTTTAAAATGTTCTAATTTAACCTTATAATGTAGAAATCAAGTTATTAGGAGGTTTAATACAGATACAGCTAACAAACTGCAAAAGAACGCCATACTGCCAGGAAAAAGTTTCATTTACAGTGAAAAATCCTTCAATTCCACCAAGAGTGCCATCTAATAGAACAGAAATTAAATGGTTTCATCTGGTGAGCTTAGAAACATACTGCCTCAATGAGGGTTGACCGAGTACTCACACCCACTATATCTCCATGGCTTTGCTTTTTCTCACAGCAAGACTTCATTGTGTGGAGATCTTCTCTGGTTCCTCCAAAGCCTATCAGTGTCTCTGCAGTTAAACCCCCACTTACAGTATCTCCGTCTAGCATGCCTCTGAGGAGCGACATGTTGGCGGTGCAGAAGAATTACTTGATGAAGGAGGGACCCGCACCTCATTAACTATGAGAAAAGGCTACTTGAAGTTCAAATTATTTAAATTATTCTATAATTTAATTCAGAATCCCACTGTGTCTTCGTAGATTAAGTAAAGACGTGCAAATGTGAGTGGTTGAATAGACCAGTAAGACATGATATTACAGTGTCACCTTGTGGTAGCTAGTGTCCATTGCACCCATAAATCTAGACCTGCAGATACAGAACGCAAAAAGAAAGCAACAACAGCATCAAAATAAATTATAAGATAAATAATCTTTATTTGACATGTCATATATAAAATTATGTATCCACAATTAATATTACCAAGGCGTTTACAGAGAATTCTTTCTCAGTAGTGGGTGCAAAGCTCCAGCCGGTTTGTGCGCAGGCAGAAAGACAGCTGTCCAGTACGAACGGATCATCTCAGGACCACACTGAACTCGAGAGCGAATGGAAGGAAACGTAACTAAAATCTTTTGTTTGCTTTCCTGATTGTCAACCTTTCGAAAGTGTTCATAACGAACAATCAAGTACGTTTCAGAATGAAAACATTCAGTATTGTTTGATGAAAACAGTATGTAGCAGAAGCACCAACAAAAGGAGTTTGTAAATGAATGGAAATAGATTTACAAAGTGGACGTCCAACTTTCTGCATAACACACAGACATTTCATACCTCTGGAGGCACATGTACCCACACCAAGCCCTTCAAGACAACGACTTCATAAGCCAGTACTGACTACTGGACGTCACTCTGTGTAAACCACACGATGTTCCTTTACCAGAACAATCAAACAAACAAAACAGACAAACAAACAAAAAAAAAATCCTCAGACATTCAAACCCAATTACAGTTGCAAAAATGATCCTTAGCACAATTCTTATTTTTATTTTTCAACTCCTAAGCTAAACTGAAAAGAGACAGAAAAACCCCTGCAACCTTTAAAAACAAACTGTAACAATGAATAAACAACCTCCACTATTCTACAAAATATTCTCATCCTCGGTTACTTGAACGCAGAGAAGAAGAAAAAAAAGTTTTTTGGACTGTTTTCTTCCGGGTGGTGATGTTTCATTTAAGTCATTATTAAAAAAATTAAACATACTGTATAGGTTATTAATTACAGTAACAAGGTTCCATGCAATCAGGTATTTCATTTTTTTTTTTTTCTGTACAGAGTTCAAGAGATCAGTAGTTATTAGCAAGGCTGTACAAGCCCACACTTTCTATTGGCGCAGATGCTAGTGTGATAAAGCGGCCTTACTGCCTCGTGTCAATACGCTGACCCTAAAGTTATATGGTAATACATTGCCATTGGAATAGTTAAAGGTGTGAGAGCACATGGGACACAGAGCTTGTCTGTTTTAAATAGCATTTACATCACTCACATATGTTACTGGCTAAACAGATGATTCTAGACTGTGACAAAAGGATGCCATCATAGCTAACAAGCGGACACAGACTCTTCACACTGCAGTTTTACCACGGTAAGCATAATGACACCAGGCACAGGCGTAGTTGGTTTGCCGATTTGTCTGAAAACAGCACACCAGCATTTCCCAACAGATCGATGAAGGCATATCATACCCTTAACAGCAAAATTGACAAACTAAACCACCTGGGTTCTTTCAGTCAAATACATTATTATTACTTTATTAAAAACAAAACAAAAAAAAGAACGAAAAAGCAGCCAAGTTCATCAAGATTGCAAGAAAAGCACTAGCGGTAGAGAGTCCTCCCTCTGCAGACATGTACGGCAAGACCCACTGCGTTAAGGATGTTTGTGTGTTCATGATGACGACCATTTCAACTCAAACAAAATGTAGAATATGGAGGAAATAAAACGAGCAAAGGAAAAAAGCCATTTGGCAGCATACAGTATTAAAAGATGAAAGAGGTGCAGCTTAGGACTAAAGATGTTAAACAGCTGTGATTACATTTACTAGGATAAAACGGTACAGGGAAGAAGCGAGGGAAAGTACATTCAAGTGAGACCCCTTCACTCTGTAATGAGGGGGAAATGTGTTTGTTTCAGTCTGTGTGTCAGATAATGTTAAGCAATGCTGCAGACCTCGACTGCCCTTCACGTCAATTAACAAATCCCTTTCTTTCCTCCTCTTTCCTTTCAAAACCTGCCATTGATATTAATACTTACAGCATGTGACAGGCTGCTCTATGTTTGGATCGATTTACTTGCAGCACATACCTGTAGTTACTAGTGTTCAACTGGAGTTCACTCTAGAGAATAAAGGAGGTGAAGAAGAGGAGAACTCTGGGATTCATCAATTCACTTGCTCGCTTTGTGTTTACAATCATATGTAAAAAAAACTTTTGGACAGTTTTGAAATTCATTCCTGGGCCTATTATTACACATCCTAAACTGAGTGCGTTTCAAAATTCTCAGGTTTAAGCGACACCCATTTTAGACTTAATCTAAAACAAATGCAGATTTTTTTTTTATTCTTCAAGTGTAATATACAAATATGCTGCCAGGTTTAGTCTTGTGTAAAGTTATCTTAAGGAAACGTATAGCTAAGAGAAGTACTGAAGGTGGCAACCCCATCTGTAAAAGAAGAGAGGAAGCAGAAAGAAACTGGAGTTGACCACTTAAAGAAACTGGCCATTCTGTCCAAACAAACATTCACACGTTACAAGACCCCTATGGTGCCATCTCCATCCTCTCTTTTTCAATTTTCATCTCTTTTCATTGCTTATAGTGATTTTTTTTTCTATGGTCAAATTATGATTCATCACCCCCCCAGTGAATTTAACCTGTAACACCCAAATGTTTAACCTCAAACCCTCTTCATCTCCCTCAGATGCACTGGTAACTGCCCTAATATGTACAGCAAGTGTGTTGAAAGCTAAAAGCAAGATAAAATAAAACAAATGGTCACGCAACTGCTTGACATGATTGAATTAGGCCCATGCACGTGCCAGCACATACACACACGCGCACAGACCTAATGTCTCACTCTCTCACACACACACATACACACACACTGTAACAAACTACAAGCCCTGCTTGTTTTAGTGGTGGCTGAACATGCAGCTGAGACACGGGAGAACTGATGACGAGGAGTCTGATGACGCGTGTGTGTGTGAATGCGTGCGCATGGGGTGCAGTCTTAAAAGAACGGAGGAAAAAGGCAGGGGTGGGCTTGTGTGTGTTCATGTGTGTCTGGAGGAAGTTGTCCTAGAATTTCAGCTGCCGACTCTTCCTGTACCTTTCCTCCTCTTCACCTGCAGAGGCCAAAAAAAAGAGAGAGTGGTTTTTATAGTGCCTCTAGGAAATGAAGACCAAAAGAATGAAGGTGATTTCGAAATGGACAGGCTTTAGTTAAAGAAAATACCTTTTAAAAGATGAGAGGACAAAGTTAAACTGCCGGAAGAGAAACAGATCAGAAGAAACAAACAGAAAATGACAGTCAATATAAAAGAGACAGAAGCATTGACTGGAATATTATGAACAGTCACATCAGGGACAGCGATGACACTTTAGCCACACAAAGAGAGGGAAACATGTTCCTGTAAACAGTCTGTACCTTCTAAGTGGTGGCGGGAGATATACTTGAGTGCCTCATCCAATAGGATGACAGGAATTGAGATCTTGAGGACTACAATCCATTGGGAATAATGCAGCGGAGTTACCTGGAAGATCAGCTGGGAAACACAAACAAAAGTGCAGAGGTCAGGAAAACTGAGAGAACATTGTAGCTCTCACTCCATATTTTCTGTGAATAACACGCAGAGGTGTAATCTCATCAGGTGTGAAAAAGGTGCCAAAGAGGCGACCCGGGGGGCATGTCCCAGCTTTATATTAGCTTTAAAATGTGGAGTTACAGTCAATTTTACATGAGAATATAGGAAAAAAAAACTCACCACATAGTTTTTATTTATAAAAAAAATAAAAAAAAATCTCTCTACTTCAGTTGTTATGGAACTGATTCAATATGACTATACAATACTACTACTACTAATAGGGGTTAATTTATGATCATCAACAACAACATCAGTGATTATTATTGTTTTTATTGTTGTTAATATGTTATTAAAATATTTGTATTTTATTAAATTATAAAAATATAAACAAACATTACTACTATAATAATACCATTGAATCTGTAGTGTAAAAAAAAAAAGTATTTTTTTAAATAATCCTGATACTACTAATAATACTAATAATATTTATTATTATTTTGCAGGTCTTTTGACGTTCTTAATTTCTTTGTTTTCAAACATAAACCATAGAACATTTATTTTTGAAAAACCACAGCTTCTCTTTTGCTCTTTTAAAATGATTCTCATTTCTGGGTGAACAATCCCTTTACATACTTAAATATGCAGAAGTCTTCATCTTGTTTAGTTTTTTTTTTAGGTTTATTCCACCAGGTGTTTTTTGAGGTATAATCCATCATTTATACCATTGTATAAAAGAATAAAACTCACTCTCTATAGTGACAGAGAAAAAGAGAGATATTTCCTATACATTTCACTTACCGGTAGAGGCTCCACATACAGGATGAGGAAGTGTAGAGACATGGACAGGATTATTGCTCCCAGCAGCCATATATTCACCCAGGGAGGCATCCTCAGCAGAGACTGATTCTCTGACAGGCTGAATGAGAGAAGAGTTGGTCTCAGTCAGTGCCTTAATTTACTTATTTAACAATTAGCAAGTAGTCATTTAGGTTATGCTCACAATAAAAATTAAACAATGCAAAGGAACACTCCTCCTGAGCAACCTGGGTGTAAATGCTTTGATCAAGGCATTAAACCTGTAACATTTCAGGGACCAACCCAGATCAGTCTACGGCACTCATATTTTACTGAAATAAGAAGAATGGAAGTAGCGAAAATGATAATAAAAAATAAAAAAAAATTAAGAAAATGAACTTGAGAGCTTTAGCAGACCACATCTCCACCGAGCTCATGAGACATCTAAAAGGTGCTTTAAAGAAACTAGTTAGACATATTGAAAGAACACAGCTGATGCAGTGCCATTACCATGGCTGCAGGTCTTACCTGTTAAGAGCGTTGAACATCTCTATGGTAACAAGCACAGAGAGAGCCATGGTGGTGGGGTAACGTGACTCAAAGACCTCACAGTTAATGCCCTCAAACATGGGGTTTTCTTCTGTACACTGCATGAAGTGTCGCTACAGATGAGAAAATTAGAAAAAGACAGTATTATTAGCACCACTAGCCAGCTTTAGCTACATTTCAAATGGTGATCTTCAAGTGTTTGTTTTCTAAGTGGCTTCACAGTGTCTGTTAACAATACATAAGGGCTGTGTTTTGGTATATTTAATAATCTCAGATGCAAAATTAATAAAGACAGGAAATCATTTGACCCACTGATGGCAGTCATTGTGACCTCTGAAGGGCTGATCTGATATAAGAAAAGAGCAGCTGTGTAGATCATCCTGTGAGATCTGAACTCCCTGACACTGAACAGCTGTGTCTTTATTTTAACATGATAGAGTGCTATATTCAAAGAAACAACCTCAGAGAATAGTTCAAACTTCCTAATTTGGCATTAATCCTTGGTGAAGCTGTTTATTCCTAAACAGTCTCAATCCTCCGGACAAAAACACCATAATTTGGGATTTCTTTAACTTTAAATGCAGCTATAATACTGTTGATGTTTTGCAGATACTAATGGGTCATTTCTACTATGCTGTACTTTTTTATGTCCCTATTATGTCCACTGCCATTCAAAAGTTTAGGGTCAGAAAGATTTGTTTTTCAGCAAGGATGCATTACATTGATCAAAAGTGACAGTAAATACATTTATAATGTTACAAAAAAATCTGTTTCTAATGAATGCCGTGATTTGAACTTTCTATTTATAAAATAATCCTTGAAAAGGTGTCATGGTTTCCATAAAAAATATTGAGCAGGACAACTGTTTGCAACATTGTTAATAAGAAATGTTTCTTGAGCACCAAATCAGCATATTAGAATGATTTCTGAAGGATCATGTAACACAAAAGATTTATGGAAAAATAAATCACATTTTAAAATATATTAAAACAGTTATTTTAAATTGTAATAATAATATTTCACAATATTACTTTTTTTACTGTATTTTTTATCAAATAAATTCAGCCTTGGTGAGCAAAAGAGACTTCTTTCAAAAACATAAAAAAAATGTCCTACCCCAAACTTTTAAACAGAAGTGTACATTAATAAAGTGGAAGAAAAAATAAACAATTGTTAAAGATTTATATCATATTACATATCAGGTGATTTAAAATAATTTGACTACATCAACTGAATGAAAACTTGTTTTCTTAGGAATATTGTAATCAATTTGTACATTTTTCATTATCCCATTAGTCCCATAAAATCCATTTAACAAACAAAAGCCAGGTTATTACTGACATGATCTTCTTCAAGGAAGTGACATTTGGTGGCAGGAAAACAACAGAACAAACATCAGTAAGTATTAGCACAGATGTTCTGTGGTATTTGTCTCACTCCAGAACTTTCCATGCTGTTTGATATTATCATAATGAAATCAGTAAGACAATATTAAAATTTCAGTAAAAAGACAGTAAAACATAGTAAAATTAACTCCTCATGTAATCTATCGATCACTCCCTTACTGAGCACACGCTGACTTTATTTCTATCCTGTTAGGCGTCCTGGTAATTTTCCTGCCATTGTGTTGTTATTTTTAGTTATTAATAAAGCTCAAGTGCTTGAGCTTGTCCAGAACATTTCCAAGTCTGGAATATCCTTTTATAGAAATACTTCCTTAAAATAACTCAGACATATTTTTTTTTCAAATGGTACTTCATAACAGAAATTATCCTAGTAATAATAATAATATATGCTGTCAGCAAACATAAACATATTGTGTCTCACTACTGACTCACCAGTTGATAAAAGGACACCTGTGGCCCCTCCTCATCAAACAAATACCACCAGGTAGCAGCACTGACAGTGCCTAGACCCACATATCCTAGAAAAACAAGAGTACAATCACTAAAGTGAGGTTTAATGGCTCATACACTGAAATGTATCATAATATAACAATAAAAGACTGTAAAAATGCCACAGTAAAAGCCTGTTAATTGGTTAATTGTTAATTTACAAAATTTCACTTTTCAATTTTAGAGCTGACACAGTCTTCAGGGAAGATCTGTAAGTGTCACTCATATTAGATTCTATGGAATAACCAAGATATCAGGCTAACCTCCAATGGCCAGGTATCTGAAGAAGAGCCAGCCAGAAATAAGAGGCTCCTTAGGGTTTCGGGGGGGCTTGTCCATGATGTCCAGGTCAGGGGGGTTGAAGCCCAGGGCAGTGGCCGGCAGACCATCCGTCACCAGGTTCACCCACAACAGCTGGACAGGGATCAAAGCCTCAGGCAGGCCAAGGATGGCTGTCAGGAAAATACTGTGAGAGGGGAAAAATGGGAACCCACATGAGTGTAAATGTGGATGGGAAACTGAAGCACTGCACAAATCAGGCTCTCACTCACCACACCACCTCTCCCACGTTGGAGGAGATGAGGTAACGGATAAACTGCTTCATGTTGTTGTAGATGGCTCGTCCCTCCTCCACTGCGGCCACGATGGTGGAGAAGTTATCATCAGAGAGCACCATTTCGGAGGCTGACTTGGCTACAGCTGTGCCTGAGCCCATGGCGATGCCAATTTCAGCCTTTTTTAAGGCAGGGGCATCATTCACGCCATCTCCAGTCTGAAAGTGAGATGGGAGGAAGGAACAGAGTGAATGATAAAGGTTAGTAGATACTCATGGGCATTTCACATGTCACTTAACATTTGGTCCTCCTAAGCTCCACTTATAAACCGTGACTAATCTGCTGGATAAACGGAATTGTGGCATATGTCAGACATCATTCCCGAATGAAAACGTTTAATGTCAGTATGAACTCACAGAAAGATTTTTTTTTTTTATATATTATTTTTTTTTTAAGAAATTAATATTATATTCAGCAATTTAATTTTATTCAGCACTGATGCATTAAACAGTAAAGACATTTACAAAATTATAAAAGATTTAAATAAAAGATTCAAATAAATGCTGTTCTTTTGAACTTCCTATATAATAAAAATGTTTGAAATGTCACACTTCATTCCAGAAAACATACAAATAATATAATGAACACATTTTACTGAAAAATCACATTGTTCTAGAAACATCCAATTCCTTTCTATGGTATGTTCTGTAAAGCTTGTCTGAGTTGGCAAAAGTAACCAAAAGGGGTGGAGCTTATCAAAGGGTTGATTTAAAGTCTATTAGTTTAAATAGTGGATTAAAGTAAAGATTCAATCCACATTGAGCTTATAAAGAGAAATACTGATCAAAATGTAAATTATCCCTCTGGTATTATTCATCTGGGGGTCACACTTGTGTTGTCCACGGTCAAAAGTGACCGAAACACCTGAAATGTAACTTTTTTTTTTTTTTCAGTAAAATCAATGTAATATATTTTTGTTCAATAATATTTTTTATTTTGTATTTTAAAAGAATTTCATGGTAGTAATTCATTTTTATGCAATAATTATGATCCATTTTCCCCCGATGATAATAATAAAAACTTTTTTTCTAAAGCTGTATTTCATGTTAAGGTAGAGACAATGTTTTTGGCAGATTAGTGCCATCTGGTGGGAGTAAAAAAGAAAAACATCTAATGGTGTAACCATTAGATTCCTATATAGCTCTATATAAAAAGACTTAGAAATTCTCTAGTTGCTTTTAGACATAAATACTTATTTTTTATTAAGTTGTGGATTTGGATATACATTTAGACATTCTCAAAGGCTACTTTTTTGTCATGATTTAGATTTTTATTTATTTTTTTTGTCAGAAATGTTGATTTAAAGTGTCAGTTTTTGCATTAATTTTACTAGTCAAACCTGAACACAGAGAAAGACATTTTGTTACACTAACATCAAAAGTGTAACAAAAATTAACAAGAATGCTTTATCAGAGCTATATCAACCTGATTTCAATCTCTTATTAGAGTCTTCTGGCTCAATTTTTCCACATTTGCTCACATAGCGAGTGTCATAAAAGTCAGAGTTTCGTACCATTCCGATGAAGTTACGATTTTTACAATTTCCAAAAATTTTTTTTTTTTGGTCTAAAATGACCAAACAACACCAGAGGGTTATATTCACTCTTAGGTAACAGCTTATTATAGGCTGGGGATTAAACAGTAGTCAAGTAGAGGATAAGGAAATCTTTGTTTTCTTCTTCTGAAAGAAGCAAAGCACCTTCTGTCATACACACTGATGTCTGGGAAATACCTCAAGTCCCCAAAGACAAACAGACACATGCATACAACAAAGCTGGAGGCGACAGCGTGTGAACAGGAAGAACACTGACATGCTCTCATAACTCCAGCGGGGAAAATTAGCATAAAAGACAAGGCTGTCTGTCTCAGATATGTAGGTGCTGCAGAATATTACATTATTGCTAAGAGACTGCAGAGTAGAATCAGAGACTTCATCCTTCATATGATCCCAGCTCTTTGATTGTATAATTGGCACCTTCAATCGTATTAACAACCCAACTGTGACAACTATGATCTCATGGTGTATTAAAAGTTATTCATTGGTGGTGGTATTGAAGCATATTTTATTTTACTCAAACCAAAAGCATAGCAATAAGATTATACAATAATATTAATATTAAAGGTTAGGTTAATGCCTAATAATTCCATGACTATTTTCATGTTAATTTCAATTAAAAAGGTTTGAGTGCAGGGCTCAAAATTAACTTTTTTTCCACACTTGCTAATGGTGGGTGATTTGAGAAAATTATTGACTATAATAGCGAACTTACATCAGAAAGGGTCAGACTATTGTTCTTACAATTCAATTTAAAACATTTATTATGCTGTAGCTCCTAATAAAGTAACCAACTGATGACTGACTTTCACTTTTTCAAGTCAATGTTTACTACTATTGGGTGGTTGGCGAATGTTTATTTCGGACCCTCTTTTGGTGTTTTAACAGTTTTTTTATGAGGAACCTTTGTGAAACCAGTCACTAACCACTATATCTCACCATCGCTGTGATCTCATCAAAGGACTGTAGATAAGCAACAATCTTTGACTTGTGTGCAGGCTCGACACGGGCGAAGCACCGTGCCCTTTTCACAGCCTCTCGCTGGGCCTCTGGAGTCAGGTCATCGAACTCTCTACCCGTGTAGGCCCTTCCTTCCACATCTTCATCCTCATTGAAAATGCCGATGCGTCTGCAGATGGCCACGGCGGTGCCCTTGTTGTCCCCGGTGATCATGATGACACGTATACCGGCCTTGCTGCACAGCTTCACTGAGCCAATCACCTCCTTTCTGGGTGGATCCAACATCCCCACACAGCCAACGAAGGTGAGATTTGACTAAACAGATGAACAAATTTTGCATGTAATCCCAGATATGTAAAATTACATGACTTAATCCACATGCAAACTTTATGAATTTAAAGGGATAGTTCACCCAAAAATGAAAATTCTGTCATCATTTACTCCCCCTCAAGTTGTTCCAAACCTGTATGAATTTCTTTGTTCTGCTGAACACAAAGGAAGATATTTGAAAGAATGTATGTAACCAAGCAGATCTTGTCCCCCCCCATTGACTACCATAGTAGGGGGAAAAAAATACTGTGGTAGTCAACAGGGGGCAAGATCTGCTTGGTTAAAAACATTCTTTCAAATATCTTCCTATGTGTACAGCAGAACAAATAAATCTATACAGGTTTGGAACAACCTGAGGGGGAGTAAATGATGACAGAATTTTCATTTTTGAGTGAACTATCACTTTAATTTCATTAAACAAACAAAAGCAAGACCCAAAAAAGAAGAAATGGTATCTACAAACAAATATTATTTGTACATATACATATATATATATATATATATATATATATATTGCTTTAATTGTTAATTGACAATTGTTAATAATAAATATAAATGTAACAAACTATAATAATAACTAATTAAAATTGGTTTTAATACATAATTTTAAATCTATATATTCTATTTCAAAAGACATTTGAAAAGTGTCTTTGTGTTATCCTGCTTTAAAATAAAGCTCTTGATGTTTTGCTATATAACGCAATGACACTGGTATATTTTTAGTGTCATTTAAGTGTTCAAATACTTTATACATTATACAAATACATTATAGTATACAAAGCGAAATGAGTTTAAAAAAGATAACTGGTAAAACTATGGTGGTAAACAATGCAGTGCAGATGTGTATAAAGATTCTACACAACATCCAAACTCTCTCACTTCATACTCCGCGAACTTGACAGAGTTCTCCAGGTCCATTTTGTCATCAGAAGGGGGAGTGTCTCGTGTGGCCAAAGCCAAGCAGCGCAGTGTGTCCCTGCCTGACCCCCAGTCTCTAATAGTGCTCATCAGCTCCTCCTTCACTGCCATGGTCAACGGGACACGGTTTTTACCAACACGCACAAACTGACAGCGGTCAATCACGCTCTCTGGAGCACCCTACATACGGAAAGAATGAAAGGATGAATGAAATATAGCAAAGTTTACTGAGGGTATTTATAGATGTCCGATAATCAGTGTTGGGGGTATCGCAAGTTACATAATCAGATTACTTTTTTCAAGAAATGCATTACTGTAAAATTTACAACAAAATATCGGAGTTATTTATTTATTTATTTATTTTTTAAAGCGCCCTCTACTGTACAGGTGTGTATTTGCAGTACCTTTTGCAATTGCACTTTTGGTGCAAAAGGGCCTTTACCTTTGCTAAAAATAACATTTTTTTTTTTCTATTTTAAAAAACAAGCAAGACCAGCCCATATGAGAAAAAGTAATGCAAAAATAATGTAATGCAATACTTTCCATAAAAAAAAATGTAACTAAGTAACGGAATTAGTTACTTTTTAGGGAGTAACACAATATTGTAATGCATTGGCAGTGTTGGGGAATGTTACTTTTGAAAGCAATGTTTTTGGATGTGTGTTTAAGTTAGAAGTACCTTGACAAACATCTTGCTCTGAGAGTTTGAGCCATTGGGAGAGCAGTACACAGACATGGACTTCCTGTCTCTAGAAAACTCCAGTGTGAATTTTTTCTGCATTAGTTTTCTGATAATCTAGGGGAAAAAAGGAAAGAAAAAGGAGAGAGAATGAGGGAAGTTACATTAAACAAAAGTGAAACACTCTATACTGTCATTTTGTGTGTTGGGTAAGATGTCACTCTCAGCTGTTTTTAGGGCTGCCTTAATATACACAATAACTGACAGATTCTATGCAACACTGCAGTAGTTTTCTCAAAAAGTGTTTAAGACTTTAATCAATATCACATCAAGTGATAAAGATTACAGCAGCAGCTCAAACATATTTCCAAATATGTTTGACCCACAGTATGCAGGTGACAGTTCTAGAGGTTAGTCATTCAGACAACTGACCGCAGGGTTAAACAATAAGGCATCCCTGCAGATAACTTTTCATTTATACTTTTATGAAAAAAGTACACAACATTTAATGAAAAAACATTCAAAAGTTTTGGGGTTGGTAAGATTTTTTTCTTATGCTCACCAAGGCTGCATTTATTTAATTAAAAAATACAGTAAACAGTAATATGAAATGAAATATTAGTATAATAAAAAAATAAAAAAAATATTATATATATATATATATACACACACAATAATATACAAGTTATTCCTGTGATGGAAAAGCTGAATTTTCAGTAACCATTACTCTAGTTCTGTGTCACATGATCTTTCAGAAATCATTATAATATGCTGATTTGGTTGCCAAGAAACATTTTTTAATTGCTTAATATTTTTGTAGAAACAGTGATATATTTTTACATTTCAGGATTCTTTGATGAATAGAAAGAATGATGTTTATCTGAAATAGAAATATTTTGTTTTTACTGTCACTTTTGAGCAATTTAATGTGTCCTTGCTTAATAAAAGTATTAATTTCTTTAAAAAAAAAAACAAACAAACAAACAAAAAAAAAAAACTTACTGACCCCAAAATTTTGAATTGGGAATGTACATATTTCTAGCATAAATAAATAATATTTTGCTAAAAAATAAAAACTGATCAGATCATCCCCCATAATTCCCTGTTATGTATTTTCTTTTGAAAAAATAAAATAATATAAAAATAAAATATGCAAGAGAAACTTTCAGTGATGCAACGGCATCATTTTGCCACTAGGTGGAAACCACCTCCGTCACATGAGAACAGAAGGCATTTACACTGACCTACCTACAGTACATCTTGCTCTGTCTCTGTTGCTGCCTGTCTGTGGCTCTCTTTTATAATAGGATCAGATGATCTACTCAGTCATTCTACAGATGTTTAGATAAGGCATGCATGTGTGAGAAAACCAGTGTCTCCCGTTTCCAGCTTATCTGAGAACATGACGTCATTCCTCAGCAGGCTTCCTGTGTTCTCTATCCTCAACAGCTTTAAAAAAACAAAAAAACAAAACAAAAAAAAAAAACATCTAACTCCCCCTTACATCCATCTATGTGCCCATTCAACCGTTTGACATCTTTGAAAGTTTACCACCAATATGTGCTGACAGAAGAAATGTCTCTTTTCATTTCCAAAGGGCAGTGAAGTTTTGGATCAGAGTGGAAAGTTTAGATAACCTCTCCATACACTCGCCTGGTTATCTAAATATTATGCTTTGCCTCTGGGAGTCTGTGTGACTAAGTTTCTTTTTTGGAAAGGAGAAGGCTTCAGGGGTCAGCAGAATAAAGAAAGCGGTGCTGGTCATTCACTCTTTCAGAGAAAATTGATCCCGTAGGGAAAAAGGGAGAGAGGGATCAAGACTGTTCCAATGTTTTTGTTTTGTCCCAGTGGTCTTTCACATCATACTGACACCAATCAGCGTGGATTTATCTTCTTAAGAGTGTTTGTGTGTTAGACGGAGACAATAACCAATCATGTTTTCAGGGTTTTAGTCACAATCATTTTGTTTATACTGATGGATCGTACACATGCCAATCCATATCATCACACTTGACTGTGTTGTTGAGTACTTATAAAGCGCATATTAATGCCTTATTCTGCATGACCGTATTCCACATCCCTTAATCCTACCCAATTCCTACACCATGTCTTCATTTCTTTTAAATATCCTGCTTTGCACCACTAGCCAAACTTTATGAGCTCTAATATATCTTCTGAAGCTTCAACTATCTATCCCTCTATTTATCGTTTTTCATCACAAACTCTCCTGTTATGTTCTCTTTTATTGCAGTCTGTCTCATATCCTGTTGCACCCCATGGCTCCCTTCTTACCAAGTTGCACGCTGCAGCTCGGTCCACTTTGCTGAGTCCAGAGAGGTCCGTTTTAAACACGTTCATCTTCTCCACCAGCGTCGTGAGCGCAGTTTCCGTGGCCTCGCCCACTTTCTCGTACACTCCTTTAGCCTGCGGGACAGCATAAGCACAAAAGTGTGTAAACATTCAGTGCCCTATCAGCACAAACAACATGTAGAATACGGCACTTGCATAATCCTAGAGTCATGCACTCATTTCAGAAATGATTACGGTTTATGTGCACTTTAAATGTCACATAAAAGCAATGGACCATGCGAGTTTGTACTGTAACAAAGTAATCCAACTTCATTTAACTCTGTACAAGTCCAGCAACTAAGCATGTCCTATTATAATATTTTAAATAGTTTATATATAGAGTTCTTAACATTTTTGGGCAGTTAATTTTCATGACTTTCCCAGTCATTCTTAATTACTGGATAATGCTTTTTATTTTTAAAATAAAAGCACATGGCACGTGATTCTTTGGTACTGTTAAACATTAAATGCAAATCAGTTTAGAAAATGCATGTACACTAGTGTTCAAAAGTTTGGGGTCTGTAAGATTTTTGAAAGGATGCAAGGATGCATTTATTTGATCAAAATACAGTAAAAACCATAATATAGTGAAACAATTACAATTTAAAATAACTGTTTTCATTTTTAAATATATTTTAAAATGTAATTAAATTCATGTGATGGCAAAGCTGAATTTTCAGCATTATTACCCCAGTCTTCAGTATCACATGATTCTTCAGAAATCATTCTAATATAATGATTTGCTGCTCAAGAAAGATTTCAGTGCTGCTTAATATTTTTGTGGAAACCATGATTTTCTTCAGGATTCTTTGAGGAATAGAAAGTTCAGAATTAGTTTGAAATGGAAAGCTTTTGTAACAATATAAATGTCTTTACTGTCACTTTTGATAAATTTTATGTGTCCTTGATGAATAAAAGCACCAATCTCCTACTGATCCCAAACTTTTGAATGGTTACGTATGTAAATGTAAAAATCATTTCATAGCTGTAGCAGATTTTACTTTGTATGTCAAGAACCAATACTTGGGATTTATAGATTTGAACTGTTATACATTGTAATGTACTAATGTCTTTAGTAAAATCAAAAACATCCTGAGATTTGAATGTGGCACAAGGTGAAATGCTCAAAGACTAATTTCTAAACAGTGGTATACTGCAAAATAGATTATTTTCATGACCTTTCCAAGACTGTAAATAACAATTTTACAATTATATGATATTTCCAGGTTTTCCATGATCATTGGAACCCTGTTTGTAACTATAATAGCTGCACCTAAAGACCATAAACATCCCAACATTGTTACGCGTCATTCAAACACATGGTTCCTGTGTTAACATCTATAATGGTTTATTAGATTCACAGTTCACTTTATGGATGGTGGTCAACTCTGTCCTAAAATATTTGCATTATTCCAGGAAGCAAGGTGCTGTGGTAGTGAAACATGGTATTTACTCATCTAGTGATTATTTATCCTATTAAAAACATGGTGAGAATACAGTGATAAGACGGTTTTAGTATATGCTTAATCCTGCCGATTTAAATTTGCTAACAGCTTGCACCAGCGCAAACCCTCTTTTGGCATTAAAAAACTACTGTCAGGATTTACTAAAGACATGCAGTGAAAAATTAGCGCTGAAAAGGCCTGGACAACAGTTATTTTTGCGGCTGACCTTATTGCATAGTCAATTTACTGGTATTTGCGCCACCCCCCAAAAAGCATGTCTTAAACCAGACGCTAATTTGCGCTGATAGCGTTGGTCATTATGAAAATGATCCGGCTGCATCGGAGTTCTTTAATTTGCACGTTGTCAGTAGATCACCTGCAGAACTTTCCACTCCCATTTGTGCTTTTTTGGAAATTGCACTCTCAAGCTAATTTGCCCTGCTTAGTAAATCTGGCCCTTAATGTATTTTTACTCTAATGGCATCCTTTAACTTTATAACATTAGATTGGGTGCCTTCAACAACAAAGCACGTTTTAAAAATCTTTGGCTTGTCCTAACTTGCCCTGTCCTTTACCCAACCTGACAACCACGGAAAATTATATATTACGCAACACAGTAACCATGATACCATGGCAATGGCACAGAGATGAGAAATACAAGCCAAATGCACAAAACAAGCAAATTAAAAAGCTGCCTGTCCCTGAGGAACACAGGGTGAATGGTTAACACTTCAGCAATGAGAGCAGGACAGGCTCAAAAACACTGAACGAGACTCTTTTTGTTAAACTAAGAAGGGTAAATATGGCATCCGAGGCTTAGATGCATGAGAAGATCCTCGCACACACCGCTGACCTCATTATAGTCCAGAGAAGAGTCGTTGCACAGGGAGCAGATAGTAGCCAGTTCCACCAGACCATCATATTCTCCACACTGCACCGGCTTGTCAGCCATCAGCCTAAGGGAGAGACAGTTATTGTAAGATGAAGGGAGGTAAATACAAACAAAGTATACAGAATGAGCATTAGATTATTTGGAGAAGGTAAAAATGACATGATGTTTTGGAAAGGATCAAGGGCTCTGAGTGTGTTTGTGTGTGCTCTTACACTTGTCCCTCTGGAGCATAGGTTGAGCCAGTGATAGTGAACTCATGCAGGGAGCAGCTGGTGTCATCAGCCTTATTAACCACAAACATCTAAGAGAAACAGAAGTGAGATAGGGAGAGAGACAGCATGAGAAACATGCAGATTAATGAAACATACAGGGTTAACCCTGTATATCAGGGTTCCCCTTTTTTTTGTGGACAATTCATTTCTATGGCTTCTTTCCAGTTGTTCATGTTCACTGGATTAGGATTTTTGTTTCTGAGATTGCACTCAGAAAATGTAAAAAAATATGATATATATTAAAACTAAATTATACATTAATAGTTTTAAAAAGTAAATTTAACATTTTCTAAATATACACACTACTATTCCAAGTTGGTCAGTAAGACTTAAGAGGCCTTTTTCAAAAACCATATGCTCACCAAGGCTGCATTTATTTGATCAAAAATATAATGATGATTCCTTTTTCAAGATTTTTTGATGAACAGAAAGTTCAAAGGAACAGCATTTATTTGAATATTTTTTGTAACAATGTACTGTCACTTTTTGATCAATTTAATGCTTCCTTGCTGAATAAAAGAACTCCAAACTTTTGAAAGGAATATTTAATAATAATAATTATTATTATTATTTTATTATTATTATTATTATTATTACACCAAAACGATTGGTCATTTTTAAAAAATAAAAATGTATATACTTTTTAACCACAAATGCTTGTCTTGCACTGCTCAGCCACGCATTACATTGAAAGGTCACATGTGACATAGGCGGAAGTACCACGGTAGGGCGAAAATCTTCATCTAATTTTCTCCTCCAACTTCAAAATCATCCAATATCATTGTTTTACCTTTTTTTTGTAAAGGGCGTTTGGCTTAATCTTTGCATGTTCGCTTTGTAGACACTGGATCGGTACTTCCACTTATGCCACGCATGACCTTTGTAACGTGATTACGTCATGCGTGCGGATCGCAGAGCTAGTGCAAGATGAGCATTTGTGGTTAAAAAGTATATACATTTTTATTTTATTTTTTAGAAAATGACCGATCGTTTCGCTAGATAAGACCCTTATTCCTCGTCTGGGATCGCGTAGAGCCCTTTGAAGCTGCACTGAAACTGCAATTTGAAGTCCACTATATGGAGAAGAATCCTGAAATGTTTTCCTCAAAAACCTTAATTTCTTTTTTAATGAAGAAAGAAAGACATGAACATCTTGGATGACATGGGGGTGAGTAAATTATCAGGAAATTTTCATTCAGAAGTGAACTAATCCTTTAAATAAAAATTATTAAATATAAAAACTACTGGCCAAATGGGCTGGCAGAAAAAAAAAACACTTTTCTTGAGCCTTGTAACTAGAAACAAATTATGTTCACTATAGAAACTTTCATGAGTTTAATGTTTTATTCATTTCCAAGACATCCGCAGGCCAGGAAATGACAATTTTAAAATTCCCTGATATTCCCAGGTTTTCCATGAGGAAATCCTGGCACATAAAGTTCTAAATGCTCATAAGTTTACCATTTAAAAGTAGTTCTTGTAATAAATAAGTTGGAAAAACAAACTCCACAACTGTGCCTAAGAAAACATGGCTTAAAGAAGAATAAGAAAATGAGTTTTCTACGGCATCTGAAAATAGTTACAAACCCCAATTGCATAAAAAAAAAAAAAAAAAAAGACAGAAGAGAAGAGGAAAAAAAACAACCACCAACAGACAGTTGTGGCTCCACCCAATCAGCTCTGGGGTTTCCCTCATCCCCCGTCCAATCAGAGGCAGAGCAATGATGTCATAATCCACTGGTGGTGGGTAGGTTCCTGTGTTTAGTGGCCTGGCATGAGCTCTTCCCTGTCTGAACCAACACACTCCACACAACTGCCAACAGACAACATGGACTACAATAAACTATTGCCTCCTACTGAACTGTCTGCTTTCACTGGACCAAATGAAAATAGACTAGGTGAAAAAGAGCAAACAATCACTTTGCCCATGTTTCGGCTGAAATTTGTCCAGTTTTATTATAATTAACTCCAGGTGTTGACCTGTATTGTGTTGTCTTGTGTACACAACCGAGGCCAAATTATAACCAAATAAAGTGTTTCTGATTTTTGGAATAAACACCATAAATGTGTTCAAAAAAGCTAGATGACATGAGAGGTGAAGATGAGTTCAGCCTGACAACCTCAGACAAATCGGCCAAACCCATAATGTAATGCTCTATTCTATTCTTTTTTTTTTTTTTTTTTTTTTTTTTTTTTGGACATGCAGTCTTTGCTATGGCATTCATCACACTGAAACAAGCCAGCAGGAGCAGTGGCAGCCCTGGGCAAGTTTCAGCAGAGAGAAGAGAGATCTTATTTTCTCACCATCCCCTTCCTCCAGTATGTGGGCGTAGGGGCAGATGAAACAGGTGGATGGTGGAATGGAACTCATAAAGCCAATTTGGCGAACGCCATTGATCGCAGACCCCACCTTTCTGTTTGGATGACAGGTCTGAAATGAAGGTGGGCGCTGGGAACGAGTAAAAATGAATCCTGATCTTACGAGGTGTCGTAAATGTTGATTATGCAGTAGGTGGACTTGCTGAAATGCGTTTTATCATGATTAAAAGCCACTGCGGTCGAGCTCAAGCTGCATGGACACTAAAACATACACACAGAACTACCAGAAGTAGGTTCTTATCAATATCTGCACTCCAAAATGAAGCATCTAAACTTAGACGTGGCTAAAACAACACTTGCCAAGCAGCCATGTACGGGCAGTTCCTTAAAAGCAAGGTCATATGAAAGGTCGTCTCAAACATACACAAATGTAAGAACACGCAGAAGGAAAAAACATCCTCTCTTGGCATGACTTCACTCACTGCAGGCTCAATTAAATGTGTCTGATTAAAGAATTAATGAAGCAGTTAAGCTGTAAAACTTTCTGAGCTCCACAGTACTCCTGCTTCCTGTTTGAAACAAACACACATACACAAAACTTAATTGTGGAAAACACAAAGCGAGAGGCAGGCAGCAGCAATCAGAGGGCTGGATCATGCCCCTAAGTGCTTAAAATAAATGGATTATTGAGTTAGCTTGCTCTGCAGGAAAGTCTTCTCAGTCAAAAAAAAAAAAAAAAAATATATGCCTTTATCAAGTAATGACCAAACAACTACTGGTACACACAGTGCCATTTCTCTACATTCGTGCTCAAGTACAGAGTACTTTTTACTTCATAAAGCTAACATAAAAGAGCAAATAATTATTAGATGCATATTTTTGCACATTATAGCATGTGATTGCAGTTTTTTTAATTGTTGGAACAGTGGGCCAGCTGATTCTAACAGCAAGTTACAAATGCAGGAGGTTCACTTTCCTGAAAAACACTATTTTTGTGGTCTGTTTCTCTGGTCCTTAACTACATAGGAATCTGTGCTGCTCCATTTCCACAGTCAAACACCATGCTAACAGACATTGTCAACTGGGCAAGAGGAGGAAAAGGAACAAAATTAGACCCAGTTGCCTGTTCACTATCACAATGTACTCTCTGACCTCGGAATGCTCAACTCTGACATGTTCATTTAGTGAAAAATCTGTTTGGTTGTAATGTCATCTTTAGGTATTTATAGGCCTAGACGTCACCCTAATAACTTCACAGAAACTTCAGAATTCAAATGACTATAATTCATCATGTTCTACAAATAAACCATCTACTCTCCATGTATATTGACTTTGTTACTTAATTTTATCATTCTTTGAGTGTTGAACCATCACCATGGTTTAACATACAATATTTCAATAGAAGAATAGAAGATTTTTTATGAACCAAGTAAATAAAATGTATATTTTGTGCAAAAAGTATTTATTTGATTTCAGCAATATACTTTTTATCTTATTTCCCTTCGATGGGTTGGTAGGATTTCTCTTATGCTCACCAATGCTGCATTTATCCATCCAGAAATCCAGCAAAAACAGTAAATTATGAATTATGATTACAATCTAACATTTTGTTCTATTTTAATATATTTTAAAATGTAATTTACTCCTCTCATGGAAAAGCTGGATTTTCAGCATCATTACTCCATTCTTCAGTGTCACATGATCCTTCAGAAATCATTCTAATATGCTGATTTGCTGCTCAAAAAACATTTCTTAATATTATCAATGTCAAAAACAGTTGTGCTGCTTAATATTTTTGTGGAAACATTCACTTTACCTGCTCTACACTAGAATAGAAAGTTCAAAATAATTCAAAAGCATTCTCATTTGAAAAAGAGACCTTATGTAACATTATAAATGTCTTTACTGTCACTTTCGATCAATTTAGTGCATCCTTGCTGAATGAGTTTCAACTTTTCAAAAAAAATAAAAATCTTTCAGACCCCAAACTTTTGAACAGTTATGTATATCAACATTATATTGAAAATTTAAACAAAAACACTATGCAACAATAATTGTTAACACATTTTAACATTTAAATGAATTCATAATTCAATAGATTTCCCCCCCACAGTGAGCAGTAATCCAAAAATGACACCCACAATGTACTGAAAAGTACCAACAAGTACTTTAGCAGTGATGCATCAGTAGCATAAAAGAATCTAAAGTAAAAACATCACGATGAGGGTTGTTGCTAGCCTGCATTGTTTGTTTACAGTCATTTATAAATCAGATCTGCACCAAAAACACCAACAACCATTCCGTAACTTGGCAGACATGGAACTGTGTTGCTATACGTTGTCATAGCAACAGATACCAGGGAACAGGGTAGCATGCAGTGATATGCAATGATGAGCCTCTGATAAGGGTGTGTTTGTGTGTGTGTGTATGTGCGCACAGTATGCGTTTCACAGGAGTGGAAAAGGATATATATCCTCCTTATATCCTCCTGATTTAGCCAAAGTGACTTCCGCATTAGTGACGGTGACACTTGGATGATGTCTGGCCTCCAAAAGGCACACAGTGAGCTGATTGGCTTAGGTCATCCTGGACAACACTGCGACATAGTGACAGTACTAATTCCAAGCCCAGGATAAGCTTTTCACCATGACGCTTTTAGTACTTAAATACGAGGCACAGGAGGTTTAACAGAATGTTAAATCCAATTGGGATGCATTTCCACAAGCTCAATCTTAAAATTGTCTTGCATGTGAAATGTCTTTTCTTCCTGTTCTTTAGGGACTCTTTAGGTGATGAATTTTGTCACTGCTTCAGGCTGAGGCTGACATTGTTGCCTGTTCCCCACCGTAAAGTATGGGAGCTGGTGAAAATTGAGCAACAGACATGCATTTAACTCTGCTTCTAAATTGAAATTCCCCACAATTTGTTTGTAAACTTCGTTCTAGAACTACCTTTATAATTTATATATATACTGTATATATCTTTTTCCTATGTGACGATACTATGCATTAAAAATGTGCATGAAATTTGGTCATGTCTAACATTAATATTAATGGAAGAGGGGAATAAAATAAGGACTACTCTGTTCAAAATAAGGATTAACACAAAAGGCACCAAGTACAACAAAAAGTGTTCAACATACAGTACGTTACAGTGAACAGTCCGCATTAGGCTTCCTAAACACGTGTCTGTGACTGCTTCATTCTTGGATCACGCTGCAGCAGGAGCAGACGCAAGGAAGAGCGTGAGTGGCATAAAAATTACAGAGCACAAAAATATAAGGGAAATGAAGGATGGTAGGCGGGAATCCCTTGCTGGGTGCGATGTGGAAGACGGGAAGAGGATGAGAAGGAAAAAGGCTATCAGACACAAAGTCCAGCCTGGACGAAAAAAAGAAGGCAAAGACAAGATTTAGCTGTAGCGTGTGACCTACAGTAAGTCACAATCAACCTGCCCACCACACCGTAATCCTGCTGACAAGAGAGGCTTGAGGCTGTTGAGAAATAAAATCGATATACAAAAAAAAAAATAATAATAATAATTAAATTAATTTTTCTATACAAATTGATAAATATTTATCTACATATTTACAGCATAATCAAAAAAGTGAATGGGAGTTTTTAAGCATTTATTGAATGCTTCCTTGCTGAATGAAAGTATTAAAGGGGTCATGAACTGCATTTTTTTTTTTTTTAATTATAATGTTCTTTGAGGTCCACTTGTTAATAAGAAAAAACATCCTAATTTAGAATAGGCTATTTTCTATCCTGTTTTTGACCCTCTCTTTGAAACACTGTTTTGATGGGCGTGCCACATTCAAGACTTAGAAGTAAACACCCACTGCTATGATTGGGTAACAGTTTTGCATATTAAAATAATTTTCAACGTCTCGCAATTACACGTGTGGAATTGTTCTGAAATCTTCCAAAGTTCAAAAATAGCAACCCGTGAAATTCAGCCATACATATTTGAACCAGAGTCTGATCCCGAATCAGAAGACAATGAACCTACACCTCAAATACAAAGGACACTCCAGTCTGTGACAGCGTGTTAATTAATCATCTTTATTTATATTTATTCCTTATGTATTTGTCGGGTAGTGTTGTATTTTATTACATTATATTAGTGTTGTAACAAAGACGGTACAGAAAGGCATTCATCTCGTTAAATAGTTGAAACATTTGCCAACTGTGAAACATTTATGTGCATTACATATGCTTTTTAAGTAAAATGGAACTTTGTTAAAAATAAAGTTCATCCATGCTTTTTTGACGTTAGGATCACAAGGAAGGCAATGCATAGACTGTGTTTTTCCACAAGTTGGCAGTTCACAATGTCTTGTAATCCTCACAGGAATCTAAATCGTTTTATTGCTGGAATAATCCTGTGTTTGCATTGCTCTCGTATTTACTACTACATGACATACGTGAATCGTCGGGCGGAGCTTAAAAGGCAACGATGTAGAAGTAGGTGTTGTTTTCTGCAGACATGGTCTTTCGTCGCACTATGATGTCATACTGAGACAAAATCTGAAACAAGTCATTTTAAGAACTTTTTTGGACTAATGAAGTTGAGTTCTGAAACTTACAGGATTTTTTTTTATAGTACCATGACCTCTTATATGTCAAAAGATCAAGGAAAATTTGATTTCTCAATTCATAACCACTTTAATTTCTTTCAAAAAAAAAATCTTACTGACAAAATCACACACACACACACACACACACACACATTCAAAAGTTTGGAGTCAGAAAGATTTTTTTAATTATTATGTTTATTCAGCAAGGAAATGTTCAATTGATCAAAAGTGATTTTAAAAAGGACTTTTAATTGTTACAAAAATTACATTGAAATAAAGGCTGTTCTTTTGAAAATTTTGTATTGTATATATATATTATATATCACGGTTTTCCACAAAAACATTTGGTCTGCTGGAAATGAAAGCCTATTATATAACTGTAAGCCTGAAAGGAGTTTTAGTTTCCAAGATACAGATGTACCTCCTTAATTTAAAAAGTGTTTTAATTGAGGATCCCCTTGAACAGGATGTATTAGATTGATACTAGGTTTAATCTGTGTCCAGGAAACACTCATCACTGCTTAAGTGCAGAGCCGGTAAAGTGAATGTCGTCGTTTGACTACAGTGCTCGCCCTTAATGTTTGAGCTCTGATCGTTGCAGGTCTGGGATCAGGGCGCGGAGTGAGTAAATATTTACCACAGCGCAGTGGGACTTTTTCCGGAAGGTTCCCGGCACTTGCAGGGAATTAAGCAGCTTCAGAACAGAGGGAACACCCTGCTGTTAAACACAGGAGAGACCTCGGGCACGGACGTTCACACGTGCTGTGGGGCTTTGCAACAAGGAATATGACATATAACATAGGCTTCCTTTGTAAACACTGAAAACAACGGAGGAGCTCACAATGGAAATGTTTGGGGCCTTTTTAATATGAATGTGTGCAGTACCACAAAGGGGAAAAATGTGATATGACTTTAATATTGCAATCATGATTTTCCAATTGAAATCATAAAGGTCACAAAACTAGAAGCGGGAGATGCAAGGAGGCTGATAAATGAATTAAAAGGGTGGGAGAGGTACAGATGGTGGAAAGAAAACAAAGAATTCATTCTCCAAACCTTTCCTGCTCTCTTCTTTTGAAATAACATGGGCATGTAATATGCAGGGACAAAAATGGTACAATAAAAAGCTATATATATATAAGTCCTGACTATATAATGGCTTTAACTGAAAACCAGGTCTTGAGTGACCGTAAATGGATCTAGGTTAAGGGGTTTGACAGAAAGCCTGTGGTCTTGATGGATCCATGTCTGCAGCTGTAGAAGAACATAATGTAAAAAATGTTGCAATCATGTTGTGCCAACCTGTCTGTACAAGTTTAAGAGTTTCCATTGCGTACAAACACAAACATACATCCTGAGTATCCCAGAGTGTCTCAGAGTGACTTCAACATGTCCTGACTCTCAGGAAGCAACAACATAAAAGGGACCACAGCAATATATTACTCGTCAAGAACACCTATGAATAAATATATGCCCAGCACTTCAAAACCCAGAATGGTGGTGACTAATTGATGTAGCATGTTACAAAAAATAAATAAATTAATTAAAATAAATTTTTCTATACAAATCGATAAATATTTATCTACATATTTACAGCATAATCAAAAAAGTGAATGGGGTTTTTTAAGCATTTATTGAATGCTTCCTTGCTGAATCAAAGTATTAAAGGGGTCATGAACTGCATTTTTTTTTTTTTTTTAATTATAATGTTCTTTGAGGTCCACTTATGTTAACAAGAATTTTTACATAAAAAAACATCCTAATTTAGAAGTAATGCCTAACTTAGAAGTAATAGGCTATTTTCTATCCTGTATTTGACCCTTTCTTTGAAACACTGTTTTGATGGGCGTGCTGCATTCGAGACTTAGAAGTAAACACCCACTGCTATGACTGGGTAACAGTTTTGCATATTAAAATAATTTTCAACGTCTCGCAATTACACGTGTGGAATTGTAACTGTCTTTAGGACAGTAGAAATCCTCAGTAATAACATGAACAGCCTCCAGGTCAGCGTGATGTCACTGAACGAAGACACAACACCTTAAAACAAGTACTCAAAATACATACCGTTCTTGGTTGTGCTGTGAGTCAGGTTACTTTGTGTCACACTCTGACACACACACACACATCTGAAAAAGGGCAACAGTCACGCAAACACAAACATGGACACTTGATTTTCTCTTCTTAGAAAGCATGAAGATATGACAGTGGGAATAAATTCCATGGAAAACAAGTACACAGTTCAGTGGTAGTGCTTGTGGGTGTGATTGGGTAAACCAGATCAAGACTTGGATCAAGAAGGTTTAAGGTGAAGAGTTTGCTTTCCGCACCATTAGCAGCACCAAATACAACTGCAAAAATAACTACTGTTTTCACACTGGTTTCCCAAACACTCCGTCTGGATGCCAATGAACAAACTTGTAGCCCTGCCCTAAACTCACACCAGTGGCTGAGACAAACAGAGCAACGTTATAATCCAGATTACGTTTAAAGCTACCATCATTCTCTTAAATTCTTTAAAAAATCAGATGTAAATCCAAAGTGACCAATTGCTGGAGATTGATGCCCAGCCCTCAACGCGTCACAAGAGGATATTGTTGCGAGGCGATGTAAATGTTTTTGATTAAAGATTACAAGGGCACATGAATTAAAAAAAAAAAAAAAAAAAAAAAAAAAAAAAGTTCTCTGATAAATCTTTTAGATTAAAGACTACAATATTCCATTAAAAAATGATTTCATGGTGACTACAAAAAGTAATAAACAGTTCTCAGTGTAGCCTATATGAAGAATAAGCTATGCTGTTGCCCTACACAAAATAAAATAACATAAAACATATGTCTAAAACTTTAGAGTCTCTACTTTCTAAAAATGATTTAATTTCAAAGTGCAGTTGGCTCTGGATTGCTATCTGACCAGTCTAGTACTTCCAATTCCCTTTCTCACCTCTCATGTTGTGCCTGGTGTGTTTCCCTGGTCTTCCATATGGCAGCCAGAGAGAGCTGCTGCTGTTGCATCACTCAACTCTGTATGAGAGGCCCTGGCACTGCATCAAAGACCTGCTCTTATGGTAAACACCACTGTAGTATCCAGGTCTGTGATACCCACCTGCCAGTACTCCAAAAACCACAGTAAAGGGCGCATACACAGGTCTGGAATCAGTGGGAAAGAATTCCGAGACATGGTAAAAAGGAATTCATATGACGCACTCTGGCCTCAAGGGTTTCTTTTGTTTTGTTTTTTTGTTTGTTTTTTTTAAAAAGGGATATTCCTCAGGTTAATCTATTATGAATTTGAAAATAAAATGCAATTTTAGGGCGACCTCCAATGCCTCACTTCATGGCAGTTTAAAATACGTTCCAGCTCTGGTTATAGCACACAATAAATCACCTCTTGTGAATGTCCAAATAAAAAAAAGATTCAAAATCTGTGCCGTTTAAGTTATATATTAAAAGAAAAAAGCTCACATAGGACCATATGTCAGCATAAGACTGAAAATGAAAAACGAAGCTGTCATCAACCCAGACATAAAATCAAGATCTGCCCGCAGACATCACTTCTGATGCTGAATGAGACACCATCTCTGCGTCTGACTCGAACAGCCACATCACTCACCCTGCAGACAGACATCTGGTTGGTCGTCAGGGTCCCCGTCTTGTCTGAGCAGATAACGGAGGTGCATCCCAGCGTCTCCACCGAGGGCAGCGAACGAACAATGGCGTTTTTCTTGGCCATGCGACGGGTGCCCAGCGCCAGGCAGGTGGTGATGACAGCTGGTAGACCCTCCGGGATAGCAGCCACTGCCAAGGCCACGGCAATCTTAAAGTAGTAGATGGCACCTCGGATCCACGAGCCGCCGTGGACCGGGTCGGCGAAATGGCCGATGTTAATGACCCAGACGGCGATGCAGACGAGAGAGATGACCTTCGAGAGCTGTTGGCCGAACTCATCCAGCTTCTGCTGCAGTGGGGTTTTCTCCTGCTCAGTTGCCGCCATCTGGTTACGGATCTTACCGATTTCGGTGGAAACACCGGTGGAGATGACAACGCCGATGGCCCGACCCGCAGCGATGTTTGTGCCCTTTTGGAAAACATGAGAACATGCATATATGAGCACATATACACCTAAATGAAACAAAGCCACCCAAAAGACCTTTCAAATCTAAATTTACACTTTTGCAGACTTGGAAACAACAACAGCAGCATCAGAAGTTCCTCAGTCTCATATAATTTTACGAAACGTAGCTTGGAAAAATCATTGACTTGTGTGGAGTTGGCTATAATGTCATTAGGGACATTTTCCCCTAATAGGAAACTACATCTTTCATTACCACGATGTGTTGGAAAATGCATAAAGCTGGACTATAAAAGCACATGTGCCATATACAGTTTATTTTAAATGACTAAAGAAGAAAACAGGGAGACTTTATTATCTCTGACGTTATACTATCACTCACTAGGCCAATAACGTCACCTGAGGTGTTCCCTATCCCCAGATGATGTTAACGCAGTCTAAGTGGATTGAGAGCGGACAAATGCATGCCTACTTAGAGCATCTGAATGACCGCAAATGAATGCAGACAGGAACAGTATGTTTAGACTGAGTGCACAAACAGAATGCTTAAGTCTTATTATATCCTACAGTCTAATGACATCCTGCAGCCTAGAGAGACAAAGAAAAAAAGCAAAACAGACTCACAAAAGACACAAAGAAAGAAAAAGCAATAGTTCTATAAAAATGCTATGAGGTGGGTAAGCAGAAAATATTAAGTAACATATTGTTATATGCAAATATACTGCTTATTATATTCAAATGAGACAAAGTTCCCCATCCCAAAACAGGAAGTGAAGTGCTTACAGAAAACAGCATGTTCTTTTTGTCTTGATTGACAGCTCGAGGATCTGGCACGGGATCGGTGTGTTTGATAACAGACACAGATTCGCCTAAAGAACACACAGGAAGTTTTAAATCAATACTGGGCAGTGAAATGCAACGCTGTTCATCTCAGACGTCCACAGTACCTGTGAGAATGGACTGGTCCACTCTTAGGGTTGTGGATTTGATTGATGTGATCCTGATATCTGCTGGCACTTTATCCCCAACTAGAAAACAAAATGGGTTTAGAGTTATTTCATCAAAAGGCAGGCAAAGACACTACTACATTACTGATGAATGCAAGACAGGTCGAAAACAGTGTGTAGCACATATGCCTGAGGGGTCATAACTGCAATCATAAGCATGAAATAAGACTGCACTGCACAACCATCATTCAAGGCTGTTCTTGACCTCTTGTTTTCCAAGTAAACACTTAATTACAACAGATCGAAGCTGAACTACTAGGACACAAAGCCTGAAGCAAAGCGAAAAAGTGACTGAAACAAAAAGAAAAAGAGAGAGCAAGAGTTAGAGACACCACCTCGAAGATTAACTGCAGACACACTGGAACACCGTTCGATACCCAGTTGATGAGAGCACGTAGAGAGATCAATATTCGGTTCATGCTTCTAATAAAAAAAAGTGCTTCTAATACAAAAGAAAAAAAGGTGGGAAAAACCCAGCCAGTTGGATGAAACAGAATTAGTCAATATGTGTTGTTTTCCACTGGGTTTTGCGAGTCCTTGCAGCCATTTAGGCTTTGAGCAATATATATTTTGTAGTAGCTTTACTTAATGAACCTTTCCGCTTTCCTACCCGAGACATCAAGACAAAGCTTCATATATACAGATCACACAAGCTGTAGGGATCTGCTTGTGCATTCACAGCTCAAACTAAGAATGAAAATGAGCAAAAACCACAAATGAGGTTCTTTTTCTGAAAACTGCGCTAAACAAATGCCTAGCCAATATGTGAGCTATGGTATGGCACATGCACAATTACATCTACATGGAATCTAAACCCATATAATTCAACAGATGTCCAGCATTCTACATATCCCAAAACTCTGGTACACTACCGTTTAAAAGTTTGGTGTCTTTAAGTATTTTTAATTGCGAAATAGAAGATTTTTTTTTTTTTTTAGAAAGAATAGAATTTTTTTTTATCCCAGAATGTATTCCAGAACTTTCTCTTTTGAACAGAGTTCAAAAGAGCATTTATTTAAAAAAGAAATCCTTTGTAACGTTATAAGTATTTACTGTCATTTTTGATCAATTTAATGTATCCTTGCTAAATAAAAGTATTCATATCTTTAAAAATAATATAAAAAGTTTTACTGACTCTAAACTTTTGAACAGTAGTGTATACTCTTTCAAATAAATAATTGAAAGTAATATTCAAATAAATATGATTTTAAATAATTCTTTCCATCAATAACTCACATTTTTCCATGTTCAAAACCATTCCATAGAAACTATACTGTACAAAATAGTGTGCAGTTTCCATGTCTACCTATAACCCTGCAGCTAGGTGTCAGTGAACTTGCAAATTCTCATCCCAATGTCATATAGCTCCTGGACCAGGACAGGCTGCAGGGGCACTTAACAAGCATTTTAAAGCAATTAGAGACCCTTAGTGTGATAATTATACTCCATTTAAACCCTTAGGCTGAGCTGGAGGTGCCTAGGGGCAGCAAGGCATGCAAGAGAGCAGCCACACTTCCCATTAGTCTTTTACACACTGTAAGACAGATAGTGGATGAGTGGCCCGGACAGTGTAGAAACTCTAAAAGAGGTTAAATGTCAGATTCTTCACAGGACAAAAAAAAAAGAAGAAGAAAAAAAAAAAAGATTAGTGATATCGACAGGCAGGCTTTTTGTTTCGCTGCACGACAAATCGTTTTGTTAGAGTCATGTGATCTTGCATAATACAATAATGTACAGTAAAACATCCTTTCACCCTATTTATCTTTTTCTCCTATTTTGTTTTCTGCTCCAACCCTCTGGACACGATTTCTCAGCCGTACAGTCTCTCTGCCTCCCACGTCACAAGAATGGCTCACATCAGCCTGGGGGTCTTTGAGGAGGGAGACAACACCCCCATCAGGGGCTGCTCTGTGTGGGAGTGGGGATAGAGAGGTCATGGTGGGCGGGAAACTGTTTATGCTCCCAGAACGACGGACCTTTCTTTTCTCATTCTTGGATTTTATCGCTCCCCCTCTCCCCCCTCAGTGGTGTCTCCCACCCACTCGGTCATACTGCAAATGGGTACTGAACCCATCTAAATGCTAATGCGAACGGCTTTTCGCCATACCAAGCCTGAACAATGCAAAGTGAGCTAAATATACACAGACATTATGACAGTAGATGGCAAGCATCTGATAGCAGGAAACAGGCCGCCACGGACATCGGGCATAAACCTGATTAGAACGGGTGACGCATACTTACTTGTAAATGTGGAACGGTGTAATAACAGAGGCTGGTGAGTTCAAGATGTTTGCGAATGCTGATTAAAGCGGTCCAAAAGCCTGTGAGTATGACTAAAAGATGATCGAGCTAAAGTGAATTCATTTTAAAACATAGAGTGGATGCTTCACTGTTACTCATCCCAAAGAGAGTAAAAGAACAACTGAGTTCTTTCCAAATCTCCAGGCATTCTGTAAAGCCCTATTCTGGTTCCTCTGATTTTCTAATGGAGTGAGAATGTTATTTTTGAATCTCCGAAACAGCTGAGGGAAAGTTCCACTTCGGATATTGTGATTACAGCAACCATAACGCTGGCACAATGCTGGGCTGACTGGAAATTAAAAGTGTAAATAATCTATAAATATATATAGTACTCAAGCATGCAAAAAAACGGCTGAACACTGTTTTCCGACCTCCAATTCTCTTGGTGGTGGTCCGCGCCAAAAGTTCCGATGGAATTGCCACTCACGAATGCCGGGTACAGGAAGGACTTTGCAGCGAGAAGAGGGGAAAGGGTGTTGTGGGTCATATTTTTGGTTGCCATTTGTTTAGAATCTTTTTGTGTGTGTGTGTACTGTAGTTACCAATTTATAGTTCTTACATGTGCCTTTTTCCAATGTGGAATTTTCATTCAACCTCTAGAGAAAGTGAAAGGGTTTTTAGGTAGGGGTTGTTGCATGTTTGTTTACACATGTTTGATAGTGCTTAGCAACAAGATTATGTCATTGGTGCAGTCGGGTTAGACAGAAATTGAGAAATATATCAGCAGATGCAGCTGACAACACCTCTGTCCTGCCAGCGCTTCCCACTTACTGAACAGGACTTGTTAAAAACTACCAATGAACTCAGCACAAGCAGCTCAGAATGTGTGTGAACCTGTCTACACCTCGTTAGTGGATTCTCATCGCTATAAACCTGTGGATGGATCCTGAACCTCAGAGCCATCTCCCTTTCTCCCATTGCCCATTATAACAAAGTGCAGAAGATACATAGAGTGCCAGCCATTTCCACCCTCACAGACTTCTGGAGTGGAAACACCTCTTCTCTTCTCCCCCTGGACCAATTCACCTTGTTTCATTTTTGTTCAGCTTGCAGGCTGGGAAGTGCTCAAGGCTTCAGGAAAAGGAAAATGCCAAAAATCTCACTCGCAATTCAAAAATATCCATCAATCCAGACATGGTGTTTAACTATATAGCAGCAAATATAAAAAGAGTCTGTTCAAAATGTTCTAGACATTTTAGATTTTTGATGCCATGATCCTAAGTTAGAATGATACACTGCCCGGCCAAAGTCGCTATTTGGATTTTAATAGGCAAATACTTAAGAGTCTATGGATGGATCATTATTACAGTGATTATTATTTTTCTAGCATGTTATATGTTTGGCAACGGTTCTTTTAACCCTAAAAGATGGAGTGTGTAGCTTTTCATTTCATAAATAACCATGTAGGAAGACTTTTTTTTTCTATTTCAGTTGCGTTTTGCTAGTTATCTCTGCCCTCAGTTACATCTCATTGGTCCAAAATCCTGTACATTAAATCCTGTATATTAAACATCAAATATGGTCGGATTGGGTGTAATTTTGTCATTTTATCTAGGCTTTCAGGAAGGACAGAAACTTGATGCTGGAAACATCTGGACTGACAGTGATGTCTAGTAGTTACTTTACATGTCTGTCAGTTTGACCTTGACATGGGAGGGACTCTGGGGCTTGTTACCATGGTGACATGCCCAATAGGTGTCAGGAGGTGAAGCCTGACAGCGTGTGTATGTGTGCAGAGAGGAGAATCTGGCCGCTGGAATGCGGGCTTGTCAAGGCATAAGACCAAACACTGCAACTGAACAAAGAGACGCTTGTTACCGCCGTGCTAAGACAGGTAATGAAACCCACATCTCATTCCCATCTCTTCAATTCCGCTTGTCTCTCTCTCTCTCTCTACATCTCGCTGTGTTTATCGCTCCCTTACACTCATCTGCCTTTCATGATTTCGCACTCTCTGCCTCCCTCACACATTCTGTATCTTTCGGTACACTCATTCCCTTTCACTCCCCCCGCACCAGTCTCATCTTTGACTCTCTCACTTTTACTCCCATTCACAAGCAAACGAAGCGACGTGGCCGCATCCATGTTTCTGAATGAATGCGGCTGCTCTTGAACATGAATTGGAAAATCTTGTGGTGTAACACAGGGATTATTAGTCTGAGTTTTCACTGTAATAGCGAAAAGCAAATGATCACCCCCTCCTCGCTGTCGTCTCCTCTCCCCTCGTCTCTTCTACTCCACACTTGGCTGATGCAGACTGGGGATCATTAGTAAGCAGGGTTTTAAAGAAGCAAACTGTTTTATTATTTTGAAGCCAAGACTAGCAAATTTATATGTACGCGTGTGATGCACAGATATGTTAGAGCTATAACAGAATGACTACAGATCTATTTTTATCTCAGTGTCTACATATACACTGGCAGGATCCCCAATTTAGAGTGGGCACATATGTATGTGTCACTGGCAAACCTGCAGACACGTGAAGGCGGAGAACGGTGGGACTGACAGTATGGAAAAAAGGAAGGCTATATATTCAAAAAGAGGTAGGAGAGAAAGAAAGAGAGAGTACTATAGTCACTTTACAGATTTGTACCATTAACAGAATACGTACACACACACACACATACACAGATTTTTCCTGCATGTCTCTGCTTGGCACCCTCATACTCACAGGAAAGCCACTTACGTAATACAGTCTGGGATATTCCTGCTCTGCTTTCAAGTTTATGGCAAGGAGCCCAAACACACACACACAGAGAAACCCTGATGGGCTCCCGTTCAGGGCAAAGAGTTGCGGTGAAACGCACACAAACATACACTATGGGCAGTCATACAAGCCAATGGGAAGACTGAGGAAAACGACAGCCTGTGTTTGTGTGTTTTGGGTACAGCGAGAGGTGGTGATGACTGGAAGAAGAAAAGAAAAAAAAAAAGCAGCGGGCCACCTCCACTGCGTATTATGTCAGACCACATGGGTAAATGGTTTGAAGAAACCTTCAAATGTCCACAGGACTCAAGCTGGGGGCTGCGGTGGAGTATGCGTATTGTTCCACATCATCTCTGCAGATTCGAGTCCTTCTCATTACACAAAGGAAGAGACTGAGAACAGATGGCGTTTTATCAAATGAAGAGAAAGAGAGAGAGAGAGAGAGAGAGAGAGAGAGAGAAAGGAGAGTAGGAAAAATCATGAGAGAGAATGGGAAAGAGTAGTAACAAGCCCAAACTTACCAGAAACCTCCACAATATCTCCAGGCACGATGTCTCGAGCTTTGATCCTCTGTACGGCCGTGCGGTTGATGCGGTACACTTTGCCCATCTCTGGCTCGTACTCCTTCAGAGCCTCGATGGCATTCTCTGCATTTCGCTCCTGAGACCATAAAACAAACCACAAAAATATAAGTAGATGAAGCACATTGTTAACAGCCCATATTTTATTAGTCTGATTAGGCTAAAACAACAGTAGCCTGCTCTTGTTTTCTTTGCCAGGTTTAAAAGAAATTAAACAGTTATTCATCACACCTGCTGTCCAATGTGATAATGTACTGAGAGCAAGGCAAAAAATGGTAATAAAAATATACAATATTATAATTTATTATATTTTTTCAAATTATTATTTTAAAAGAATATATGCACAAAGAAAAAAAAGATATATGAATTAAAAAATAAAACACTTGGATGCCAGTTGCAGAATTCAGTATCAGACAAAGTTTCGACAGATTGGTATTTGATTTCATAAGAATAATGTATATTTTTAATGCAATGCTAATCAACACAGCCTTTAATCACAGTACAGAATACTATAAAATAATATGTGAACCATGCTGGCAAAATGAGTTGGAATGCGCACAGGCTAATTACGAGCTACAGGCAAAACAAGAAAGAAAAAAAAGTCGATTTTGATCAAATTTGAGGTTTTCACAAAAATTAGTTAATTATTCCTCGTCTAGTGATCCCAGTGTTTCAAATAGTAATTAAACATCTAAAAGTATCTTTATTTGTATGTTTTCTGAGAGGAGTACCTTTCTTTTGTCCATGAAAAATGATGTTTTTCTCTTCTCGCTTCACCACTCGCGCTTCCCCTCAGCACAAGAGTCTGAACCAATGAAATGTGATTTTCAAACTCATGGTGATGTAAACAAATTGATCTTACTCATGCTGACTGACAGATCCGAAGCGTGCGCACAAAAACGCCTCAGACAGCGCACAATCCTGATATACACACATAAACAGAATTACAGTACTTCAAAATATTGAAGTAAAATTTTTAAAAAAGGTTGAATATATATTTTTCCTACAGATATTTGGTTTTGACGAGGCGTGTGAGCAAAATTACGTGTTGTTAACAGGGATTTTAAGGTACGGTTGCTAGATGATTATAACTCGATTTTTCTCAAAATTGACTCTATCGACTTCAGTCATTTGTTCTCTGATTCCAAAAAAAAAACATACATCATTTCGAAGGTTTTGTAATAGAGATTGTGAAAATAACAATAACTCATTTTTAAAAATGTGCTCATTTTGACTCATTTTGCCAGCACGGGTCATGTATATTTTCTGCCTCATTTTGTGATAAGAAACCACATGGGATCACAGAAAGTTATTTCAAACACTCGACTGATGTTATAAAGTGAGTTTGGAGCAAAAACATGGTTTTAATCTCATAAATTGTCATGTTTTGATGCTGTGCTAAGCTAACATGCTAGCTAGCCCTTATGAACCTGTTACCAGGAGCAATTATGTTTTATGACTAATTTTGAAAAGTAAAGATCATTGGAATGTTTCCTTTTTTATCTTACGAAGGGCATTTGATATTGTATCAAATGCCCTTAAAGAAGGTTAAGTGACAAGCTTGATCAAAATAGTAATGGATTTGTGAATAGAAAGTCACCAGTAAATATAATTAAGACAAAAGAATAATGATTAGAGCCATATCCCGGCCGAAGAGGTGTGAATTTGTGCAGGAGAGTTTGGACCACAAAACAATAGAGACAACAGACTGAACGGATGCTTAAAAGAAACAAAACATTATCAGGCTTGTGACTTTAGCTGCATTGCATTTCTAGATAGCAACAAGGGCAATTTCATATTTTTCCATAAAAACATACAAATAAAGTTCTAATAACTTCAAAATACATTTAAGCCCTTTCTAAGTTTTGTTCTTGATAAGGATAATTATTGATGACAAACTGTCTGCTCTCACATTTATGCTTGTAGTGCAAAGGCTTCATGAACTGTATATATTTTATTTTGGATATGCCATTTCTTTCTCTTTTTTTTTTTTTTTTCCTTTGCAGTCCAATGCTGTGTCCTGCTATTGTGGTATAAATGTAAATTACATGTCATATCCTTACGTACACACTAATAAACTAATGTGAACACCTGATAACCACCTGTCATGTTTAGGAACAGAAGACCTTAGTAGTAGTTGTAGTATATCTAATGCTATACAGTGAGACATCAAGCAGATTCGTTGTTCTGACATTAATCATTGAGAAGACAGATTTGATCAGTAGCTGAATTTCTTTGAGGTCCTTCAGTTTCTCAGCCCACACACACCCACCTGCCAGACTCCAATGACTGCGTTGGCCACCAGAATGAGCAGGATGACAATAGGCTCCACAAAAGCTGTGGTCGACTCCTCCCCATCCTCAAACAGTGCCAACACCTAATGAACAAACACAACATAAATTACTCCTACCTCATATTCAAAGCTCAGTTCTGTTCAGGTTACTGAAGTGAGAATTCAAGTATTTAATAATATTCTGGGGGGGGGGGGACATATTTATGCACAGTACACACACACTACAGTTCAGTTTACTGTTCCATTCACTTTCTTAAGTAAGAAATTACTACTTTTATTCAGCAAAGATGCACTGAATTGAGCTAAAGTGTCAGTAAAGACATTTATAATGTTACAAAAGTTTTCTATTTCTATTTCTGAAGACTGGCGAAATGGCTGCTGAACATTCCTCTTTCTCATCACAGGAATAAATTACATTTTAAAATATATTCAAATAGAACAGTTATTTTAAATTGTACACAATAAAAGTCACATTATTACTGTTTTTAACTATTTCTGGTCAAATAAATGCAGCCTTGGTGAGCAAAAAAGACTTTTAAAAAAAGTGTTGGCTGGGAAAGTAAAGTATTAAAACTAATAATCTACTAAAAAAAATATTTTTGTGGAGCCCTTAGGACCTGACAGCACTGCTTTTAAATAAATGGTACAATAAACATCAGGGTCTGTCTCTTAAGAAACAAAATACTGGATCATTCCACACCCATTACAAATATTCCAGGGAAATCATGCCATCAGGTACATGCCCCGGGCAGATATGTGGGAGTTCAGGGTGGGAGGCATTTTCAGAAAAATCCTGAGTTACCTTAGAAGCTAAAAGCAGCAATATGCATGATAAGGTAAATATAGAGGATAAATCCAGTTGGAATGGAATGTGACGGTTTGATTTTTGCCGATCACAGAGACAGCCTTGAAGTTCATTACTTTCTGACAGTGTTGATCTGTTCAACTTCACATCAGAGATTGAAACTCCAGAAAAGCCTGGCGTGAGTTGACCTGAAATATTTGTTAAATGTCACTACAAGCCAACAATTTCTTTAAAAGGATAGTTAGAGGCAGCTAAAATGTGGATGTCTTAAAGAAAAAAATGAGGGGGAGAGATAAAGAAAACAAACGATGAGGGAAGGGCTAAGTTGTTGGACCATAAATACACTAATAATTGTAAGCACTTTATGTACTTTTTATAGACAAGTTTGTGTGTTGTCCTCCACTTTCATATTATACATTCATATGGCACACTCTTTCCTTCCACCTAATTCTGAACAACTTAGATACAGATCAGTCATAGAGCAGTCTGTCTTTAACCTTTCATTACAAACTGATGGATCCCACACAGACGCTTCTTTAAGTCACTGAGTAACCGTGAAATAAGATGGGCAGGCGAATGAGGGCAGAGAGAATACAGAGACCAAAAATAGTCAGAGGCAGAATGAGAAAGCGATGAAGAGCAAAAAGGAGCCCATAAAACAAAACGGGTGGAAAGATGACAATTACTGAAATATTGAGGAAAGCCACACAGATGAGCAACTTAGAGTTTAGATCACAAAGCTCAGCTAAATCCTGTCAAGTCATGCCTTTGGGCGGCTTGTCCAACTGAGGTCTATTCACTCATAAATATCAGTAGACTGTAGATACTCTTTGCATTCCCTCAGTTTTTACACAGAATACAAATGGACTGACTAGATTGGTTCAGCATACAAAAATGGCATACAAACCATTATTAGTTTGAACATTTTTACAAGTCAGCAAAATTTCTTTTGTGGTACACAAAAGATGATGTTTTGAAAAATGTCTGGTTTTTTTTTTGGTTTTTTTTCCCCATTCAGTGAAAGTCGGTGTCAAAAAAAAACAAAAAAAACACTGACTTTCACAGTATGAACAAAAACAGTTGAAACAGTCTTTAAAAGACTGAACAGAAGAGAGCAAGTCATACAGATTCTTAACACATTTAGCTGTGGTCAATGGTCAAATGGTCAAACTGATCCAGTCATTGGCATCTTTGGATCAGTTTGACCACTGATGACATTAAACTGACTACATTCTGTTAGAGATCTGCTGACGCTGCGACTGATACTACGGAGAGCGCTGTACACCAGGAACGTGCAGACGACAAGATAATGTAGAGATACAAAAGTAGTAAGAAATGGCTGAAATGAAAGAATGAAAAATGAAAGATGACAGACAAGGAATGAAAAGCTCATCAATACAGAAGCAATACAGCTAGTTAATCTGAAATGAACTGAAATGAAAATAGGCAACCATTCTGGGCATCTTGGGACCAGCAGTCGCATGGCTGCACATGTACTGTAGATCTGTTTGTTTCCATCCAATGGCTTTTATTCCCAGCACATGCTGTTCTAGGATGAGTCAGGCTACCATACCCTCATAATAACACTTGTTTCAAAACACAAAATATAAAAAAAAAAAACACTACATTTTTGTCTACACGTCTTCCCTGTCGCTTAGATACCAATAGCTTTGTTCTCATAACATGCAAAAAAGTCAGGAAAGCTGAATGCTAAAGATTTTAATATATTCAAAAAGGCACACAAATGAGTTCCAAGACTGGGCTGATCTCCCCAGAGTATTTCCATTGCACCATAGCATTTGACCAGCAGACAAACACACACACACACAGCTTTCTGGGAGGTCTAATGCAATATTTTTTATCATTTTCAAGTGCTCCACAGGATTCCAGTGGTCGGAAGACTGGTGCTCGCCTCATAGAATTTAACCATGGTTAAGAAGACAATAAAAGTATGGATGAAACACACAATGATAGATGACATTAGCAGAGCTCCAAAAGCTGACGTACTTGAGAAAGACTCTGAGCACAGATGTATGGAAACAAAGAGTATGTACACAAAAGACCAAAGCTAATGTGTGTTTTTGCAGAAAAAAAACAAGAGTGTCTGATTACCCGTTCCACTGCATATGCACAGCACACTCATATATTACACGGTTATATTACTCTCACAGAACGGCGGGGGGCTAGAGAGGTTCGACCGTGGCCCCTGTTGCTACTTGAAGTCAGACGGAAAGTTCATGAAAAGGTAAATTCATAAAAGCCAATAAGAGAGGAGCATGATAGGCTGAGACTTTTACCCTGGGCTTTAGAAGACATATGCTTTTGCTGTTTAGGATTAGCTTAAAGTGGATAGCAGTCTACTGTGCCTCTACAGGGGTAATGTTTCGCTCAGGGTTGTTTGATTTAACATTACTGTTTATTATTATTATTATTATCATTGGACTTAACTTTTATTTATTTACTTTTAAATTAAAGATGACTTCTTTTTTTTAATATAAAAATAAATAATGAAAAACGCAGTTCCACCTAATTAAAACGTACTATTTCATCAAAAAAAAAAAAAAAAAAAAAAAAGCCAATAAGAAAAACAGACCAGTTTAACAAGTCAAACTCTTGGAAAGTCTGGAGTCCTGCTCAGCAGAACCACAGCAACACAATCAATATATCATAGCATTAGGATAACTAATCTACGTACTATACATGCTGTATAAATAACAATGATTTCTGAAGAATCATGTGACACTAAAGACTGGTGTGGTTACTAATATAATATATTAAAATAGAAAACAGTTATTTAAAATTGTAATATTTCACAATACAATTGTTTTACTGTATTTTTGATCAAATAAATGCAGAATTGGTGAGCATAAGAGACTTCTTTCAAACACATTAAAAAAAAATTGTACCGAGCACAAACTTTTAAACAAGTTTTGCTCAACTTTTGATTAGCTGTGGTTCTTTAACTGGGAAGAATTTACAAACAAAATTTCTGAGAGATGATTTCAGTGAACTGAGAGGGTGGGATGGCTGTTAGACTGCCGCCACTATTTTAATTTTAGAAAATATACCTTATTATAACTTTCAGACGATTCAAGTCTCTAAATTCATCCCATTTGCACCATGTCTCACACATTTTTTTTTCTGCATCTCGCACCATAATCAGTGCATTTTTAGGATGGCATTTCCATTTAAAAACAGTTCAACTTTTAAAAACAAGTGTTAAGTGTTCATTTCCATTCTGTTGTGCTTTATCTACATAAGAGTTTGTGTTACCGTACAGTATGTGAATGACCCATCTCCAATGTCTGGTAGACCATCGAATTATACAGTGCTTCCTTAATCGAGTAATCGATTATGAAAGTATGCAGTTTTGTACATATCTAATTCAAAGACTTATATCTGATGTAACACAATTGAGAGTAACTACTCTACCGATCCTGCAGGTGATAAACAAGCAGCACTAAAGATGATCAACGCTTTCTTTTCCAGGTCTAACTGAAGAGAGTGCCGAGTGCACATCTACTTTTTTTGGAGTTTGCTGACATGGTTTGTGGACAAATGAGCTTTGACTTTAAGTCACCTCATTCATTTACCTGTGTTCTCTAGATCCACAGAGCAATACACCAAGGTAAATGACCTTAAGCCACACAAATGAGTCCAGGTGAAGGTTTTACATATATCATTTGACTACAAAAGACAGATTTTTAAAAATGAGAAGGGAAGATTAAAAAAATCCCTCTCTCACTTACGCACTCTGTTCATTGACAATCATTTAGTTAAATTTGAGGTTTAGTTCACCGAAACGCAAACTGGTTGTGATAGATGGTGGTGGAAACTCATTCTGTCTAGGGTTCTGCATTACCTCACCTACTGCATGAACTATACCTGTTATAAAACTTATGGTGGGTTCTGGCTGTCATACTAATTATTGCGCTGGGAATAAAATGAACCACATCTTAACCAGAGAGAAAGTCACTTACAAAAGACACGCAGGCTGCCAGCAGCAAAATCCTCACCAGGAGGTCCTCAAACTGCTCCACGACCAGCTCCCACAGAGATTTACCTGTAAGAGACAGATATGAGAATGACAGACAGACAAGACAGATAGAAATAAATATTTCAAAATATTTAATGACAACTGGGTCTTAGGTTAACTTTGCACTAGGACATTGGGAAACCACTGCACACAGCTATAACGCAGTGCATGTGTTTGTGCATATGTGTATATGGCAAGTCTTAAAGTTTACCTCTCTCTAGTAAAACAGAATGACTGAGCCCGTGCTAACGGTGCAACCCATAAAGAGAGAGCAGTAACAACATGATGGAAAGATCAATATTTACCTTCTTCGGCTGGGAGCTCTGTCAGTCAAAACACGGTGAGGGAATCCGTAGTGGAATGAGAGGCAGGGTAGGAGGATGAGAGAGAGAGAGAGAGAGAGAGAGAGAGAGAGAGAGAGAGAGAGAGAGAGAGAGAGAGAGAGAGAGAGAGAGAGAGAGAGAGGACAAAACAGAGGGCATTTTGTTAGAAAGGCAATACAGTAAAAACTTTGTTAAAAAAATGTTTCTTTTACATTCTCACTGCAATGCCTGTGATAGTGAAAATTGTCTTCATTTTCTGTCTGAATGTTAAATACATAGAGACACGCAGCACAATGCTAAACTAGAAAATTACAGATTAGCCTAGACAATTATTGATTTAGGATTAATGGACTTCTCTCTGCAGAATAGATAAGAACACTTTTTTCAGTATCTGAGACATTCTCTAGAAAGATTCCTACACTGCAAAAAAGAACCGCAATACCTTTTCAGTCATCTACCGCTCACATCTACCACTTATACTGTCAAGTATAATCTTGCGTTGCGATGTAACGGAAGCAGTGATAGATCTTGTCTTTCGTATTGTGATGTACATCCAAGATTTAAAAAATAAATAAATAAATAAATAAATAAATAAATAAATCAAGGACGGGGACGTATCCATCAGTTGATTGGATGGAGGTAGATCTGAATGCAGGTTTGAGGTCAATTTTAAGAAAGGGGCAGGCAAAATGATTGGAAAAGTCCTGCATAACACCAGAGAGAAGTTTGTTTTTTCACTGTATGGCAGAGTTCTGATATCAAGGCTCGAAATTGCGATCAATTTGGTTGCATAGGCTCCTGAAATTTAATCTGTGCAACTTCAAAATAAATTTGGCAGCATGTGTGCAAGTTCAGTTAATTGCTGAGGTGCGACCTGTTTTCATTCTCTACAAAACGTTCGCAAATTACTGCACAATGTGTGCCTGCTGTGAGCTGATACAATGAGCGGTCCACCGTTCTATCACATGACCAATTAAACTTCATCTTTATATTGTTAACTTTAAAGCAGATTTTAGGTTGGTTAAAATTAGCCGGCAATCACTCCCTTTCACTGTGTTCCATTGTCACATGTCACACACACACACATATACATATTATATATACATATATATATATATATATATATATATATATATATACACATACACACACACACACATACACACATACATATTATATATTTATATATATATATATATATATATATATATATATATATATATATATAAACATTTTAGTTGTGGTGCTCATAAATTTTTGCTGGTGCTCCTAACTTTTTGAAGTTTTTCTACCAAGCCAAAAAATACATTTCGAGCCCTGATATTAAAAATGGATGACTCTTTCACAATAAAATCAATAACATGCATTTAGAAAACAGAGAGGGTGAATATCCATTTTATGCCGACTGGAAATATATCTTAAAATAGATAAATTTTTCATACTGTATGTTAAATGATGCCGAAAGTGACTTGACTCATGTTTTTTTTTTTTTTTTTTTGTCTTTTATTTTGACAAAATACTATAGAATTTTAATATCATCCATATATCAGTTATTACCCAAATAACTTGAAAATAATGATTAGCTTAAAGGTATCGCCAGAATTTTAATATAGGTACATCATCACTTGTCACAAAAAATTATCTACAAGACATTTCTATAAAAAAAAAAAAAATAAATAATAATAATAATTTCTTTCAAAACTTTTTTAGAAAATCAAATCCATTCAAAATAATATGGCTTCTTTGAGCTTCTAGAGTGATGTAATAAAATAAACAGCAGGTACATCAGCATACGGCCTGTTAAATGTAAATTGTAAAACATTGTACACAAAGAATATCATCTGGGGTGAAAAAATGTACAGATGGACCACCAACTGTGATGGCGTTTGTTTAGTGAATGTGCTTCCTCTCTCGAAGATGGAGAATTTCATGAAACAAACATATCTGGCATTGTGCACGAGTCATACGACTTAGATGCGCTCTGTGGCCTACACACTGCTGTTTAGTCAGTTCTAGAAGATTCTCAAGTCAGAGCGTGTGGGAGCCGAAGAGCATGTGGAGAGTGGGAGGGGGCGGAGCTTCACAGACCTCTCTCTCTCTCACACGCACATCATAATTACAACACAGATGCCCTCTTTGTTGAGGCTCCACTCTGAAATCTTGTGGATTTTCATCAGTTTAACATGCATGTCTGTCTATGTGGGGGGAAGTGAGGACTCATTAGAAATTCACACTAATGTTGCTATAGGTGCAATTACGTCTTGCTATCTGACCATCAAAGGCTTTCATTAACTAATCACAATTTCTGATATCGCTTGACAAAAGGTACACAAAGTGGACAAGAACATTTGTTTCTGGGAGAATGTGCATGAATGGACCAAAGAGAAAGCACAATGGAAAATCCTTGGAGCTGATTCAAAAGATAGTGAGAGAAAATACAGGGTGTTCCTGAATTCCAACGAGCATGTGTTTGTGTGTACTTGGGTAAAGATTAGCCTTGTGTTGTGCAGATACAATCAGGAGTTTCACTGCTGTGCACTGGGAAAGCCTGCATCCTTATCAATTCTGACAACCAAGAGAAACGTAGGTTGCACTTGCCTTTGTCTCATAATTGAAGTTACAGAAACGGGGCTTCCCTGCCTCAATGAGACAAACACCTGACTCCTTTCCTCTCTTGTTTTCTATTAACTCAATTTTTGTCTCATAATCATGTAGACAGGTCGTGCCAGTCATGACGTCGTCATGGGTCAAGACTCTGGGCAGCAGATGGGAACAGGCTAAGCGCACGTGCAGTGGAAACCAAGATGAAATCGGCTCGTAGAGGGAGACCTGCAGCGGTAAAGCATAAAGATTCCCACTTCCCTTTCAAAAAAGAAGGCACACAGCCAAACAGTCTTAATATGTACACACACATTTAGCCCGTCAATGACTGAATTTCCAGCAATGCTTGGAAAAAAATTGTACGGGGGGAAAAACACAAGCAATCGTGACTGCATGTTTACTTAATAAAATTCAGTCTTATTCGGCTTCTTAATGTTTTTTTTTGTAATGAACAAGCGTGAACGGAAGGAATGAGATGATTCAGATTTAGAAGTGAATGAGAGGGAGGAAGAAAGGCATGAAAGAGTGTGTTCTGCTTTGAAGAACAGAGCAGATTCGTCTCTTCATCTTCCCTCAAGCTATGAGATCTGTCTGTACTAGAGAACCTGAGAATCTGAAGTTGAGAGCTCAATTTTTTTTTTGTGTGATATAAGCGCAGTGATATACTTCAAATGTCCCGATATCTGTGAGTCATTCTTGTCACTTTGGGGGCACTGTGCATATATTACAGGAAGCAAGAAAATCCCATACAGTTTTCCTTGCTCCTCTGAATTACCAGCACTGTCTGACTTTATGAAAACTATTCAATACTCTGAATTCTAGTCTGTACTGTTGTCAGTACAAAGTTATATTTAAATTTTTAAAAATGTAATGATACCAGCCTTTCTGGAATACCGGTAGTACCGAGTACCATGTCAATTCACGAATTGTTTCGTTATAACCAACAAAGTACAAACACAATGTAAATAAGAGATTAATAGTGCAATATAGACAGACTTTTTGATTATGCTTTTGAGTTATCACTGTCATGGAGCTTGTGCTGCAGCTAAACAGAAGTTATATCAGTTTTATTGATTATAAAGGGGTGCTCTTTGCTCGCTTTATGTATATAAGTTTGCACACTTGGTGTATATAACCATTCATAATTTGAGTTAAAAGTTTTATTTTTGCTTTCTGCTAATTACACACTGCAAAGTTTTAGGAGTGACAAACATCAAAATATGGGACAATCTAAAATTGTGATGTTTGAAAAAAAAAAAAAAATCTGATTTGTCAAAATAGACAAGTCTAGCAGCGTAAGTGCAATAGACCTGCCACTTGTTCTGTTACCTGTAATGTATTTAATATTTTTTATTTTCTAATAAAAAAAATAAATAAAATAAAATAGTTACAAACAATAGTTAGCTTTTGCTTTGGTACCGAGATTGGTATCCAAGAACTGTGAAATTTTTCTGGTATTGTTACCGACTACTGAAATGTTGGTATTGCAACAAAACTATTCTAGACTAGAACTGACTGCAGGTATTTCAAAATAATCTAGTACAAAATTTGAAATGTGCTTCAGATTTAAAAACTTTACAGTCAAGTTTTTCAGAATTTTCTAGTTTAGAATTTTATTCAATGTCTACTTAAAAATTTTGAACCCTAAAATTTAGTATTCCAGAATTTAAAATTCCAGAGTTAGAATTGTATTTTAAAAATAAGTACACTATACCATTCAAAAAACCTTTTGAGGGTGAGCAAAACACTCTGTTTTTGTGTGTGTCCCTTTAAATGCAAATGTGGAGTTTCAAGAGCTCCTGTTAGCAGCACCGATTACCTCACGAAGACTCACTTAAAATGCTAGAAACTGTTCAGCCTTTTATGTTCAAAACGGAATCGGACAATGATGGAGAGACTCAAGAAGTGACAACATGTAGAATGCAACAGGACGTTTCTGAACGGTTAGTTGATGAATTTATGTAGCTGATGTGGAGTTAACTATCTTACAGTCATTGATTAGCATATTCTGTCATGATAATCTATAAATGGCTCATGTGGGAACTGTTCTAAGATGCCTACAGAGCCAGAGAATATATGCTGTATGAAGACAGAACAGGTATAGTTTAGTTTAATTACGGTTATAACTTGTCATGTTGTTATCTTGCTTTTATTACATGCTATTGCATTCGTGATACATACTGTATTGCAACAACATGGCCTCACCCCCTTTGTTGCGTGTTCTCGGGGGCATGGTTTATGTAAATTTTAGGGTTAGTGATGTCACCGACCCGGGAAGAAGCTTGTTGTAGTCCCTACCAGCCGTTTGTTGTAGTCCTTAAACACAGAATTCCTTAAAAGAAAATATCTCGCTTTGCTTTGAACTTTGAGCGTCCTAACTTTGCAGATGTTGTTTATGCTCAAACAGCAACATTACACACTAACTAAAGTTAAAAAAGTGAAATCATAATAAACCATCCCTTTAAAATCACTTTTTTATTTTAATATATTTTAAAATATAATTTATAACTGTGATGGCAAAGCTGAATTTTCAGCAGCCATTACTCCAGTCTTCAGTGTCACATGATCCTTCAGAAATTATTTGAATATGCTGATTTGCAGCTCAAGAAACATTTTGTATTATTATCAATGTTGAAAACAGTTCTGCATTATTTTATGGAAACTGATTTTTTTTTTTTTTTTTTTTTTTTTTTTTTTCAGGGTTCAATAGCATTTATTTGAAATATAAATATTTGATAACATTATAAATGTCTTTGTCACTTTTGATCAACCTAATGTGCCCTTGCTAAATAAAATTATTAATTTATTTAAAAATGTATTTTAAAAAAAAAGTCTTACTGACCCCAAACTTTTGAACCGTAGTGTATTTCAAAAATGTATGTTCCAGAATGATGAATTCTATTTCATTATTCTGAATGATGATTTATCTTATTTTAGAATTAAGTATTTATGTATGTACTAGTTCATTCGAATGCTACTAAACATGAACATACAAACAGAACAATGTAAACAGCCACCTCCTCAAAATAATATCAAACAATCTTACAATATATCTGCAGTGACCATTCAATAAATCAATGAAAAACAGCCTCTTATTTGTAACAGAATTCAACTACTGCATCTGCATTGAGACACCTGGACAGCTTAGAATGGTGCAAGCATTTCCCTAATTCATCTTGAACCCTTTTCATTTCACAGCATTAAAAGACTGCGGGTCTCTTTTGAATCCTAAACCCTATGGCACAGTCTGTAGCGGGTCCAGCTCTAATTCAACATGATATTATGTAAGAGCAATATGAACTCATCTGAAGTCTGTTGTGGAAAGAAATCACCTCACAGAGCAGCAGCATGTTCCTCCAGCGGCGTGGAAAAAGTGGGAGGTAGGACAGGGGGAGTAATGGCCCTGAGTTTCCCTCTCTTTCCAGTTGCGTGTGTGTGTGTTTACCAGGGAACGTTGTCCTCCTGTCGCTTTAGCTCCCTAGTTCTAGGTGAAGGTTTCTGCTGATCTAGGAGCACATTACCTTGCAAATATTAAAGAAACTTATAAACTTAATCTCAAATCAGAGAGAAAAAAAAAAGGTGAATTCTTAGTGAGAAACTGATACTCTGTAAGCAGTTCTTGCATTCAGCCTGGACACAAAAAAACCTTGGTGGGAGGAAGGAGTGTGGGAAAGACAGAGAAAGAAAAGAAGGGATGGAAGGAGTTCCCTGTTAGGGTGTGCCAAGGATTCCCCTCAGAGTCATCTGGGCCGTGTCTGCTCGTCTGCCCCAGACACATTCCTACATCGTGACTTCACCCTGCCCTCGCGCATAACACACACACACACACACACACACACACACACACACACACACACACACACACACAAGCTCGCTTTGTTGTCCTCCTTCAAATTCATCTTGCTTTACTCTTCCATCCTCTTTTTCAACTATCGTTCTCTCTCTCTTTCACTCTACAACCACACAGTAAATGAAAACAAGTGGCTGTCTGTTTACACACCAGTCAGTGGGAGAGGGGAAACACTTCCTGGAAACGGTTGCCAACAACACACAGAGCCTGTAACGTCTGCACCAGGGGAAGTAGGAGGAAATTTCTGAACAGTGTTCAGAAGTGAAAGCATGGCAGCAAACAGCAGGATGCAGTGAAAGTGTGGTCGAGTTGAGCTCACAGCTAACCTGAACTAACTTTGACTCCAATTACTTCCTAAATTACTGTAAATGATCCCTCAGTTGTATTTTATTCTTTAAAAAATAAAAATTAGCAATTTCTTTACCTCTAAAACATTAAAGGGATGGTTCACCCAAAAATGAAAATTATTTCATGATTTACTCACCCTCAAGCCATCCTATGTGTATATGACTATCTTCTTTCAGACGAACACAATCAGAGATATATTTAAAAATATCCTTATCCATTTTTGGGTGAACTATCCCTTTAATAATAATAAAATGAATAAAATAATATTGACCAAAATCTTATATCACGATATTGTTTTTTTGTTTTGTTTTTTTAATAAAGCTATGATATCAAAATTTTTGATACCATTAAAATTTTTATAAATCTCACACACCTGAAAAACATCAAGCACCAGATAGGCCTATAGAAACAGGCTAATCAAATGTACGGAAAAATATTTAATAGTGTAAACTGAAAATATATTTAATCGTATTAAAATTACTAAAGTGATACAGTTAAGAGCAATGAGATTGTTTGGTTAGCATTAATGACACAGACAGCAGCAGATACAGTATATTAGGCTGTTTTGACTACGACTGAATGCACTGATCTAATATACTGATACACATGCACTTTCTTTCTCAACTGTTTACATTTACTTTAGGCATAAACTGTTTATGAGGATACTCACAAAGATGAGCATTTTGACACATAAATGTGTGTATTTGACCATTCAAGCCCAATAAGGTGACAAAAAGAACTCCGTTCAGTACTCACACGCTGTATGCGCAGCAGCTTTATGTTTGCGCGTTTCAGGTGTGTGCTGCGCACAGAAACAGTCTCTTAGACAGAGCGTGCATATACCAAAATGAGTCCTCTTTCGCTACTTATTGTGCTTGAATGGTTTAAAATCACTTGTTTTTAAACTGCAAGTCTAAAGCCCAGAACACACCAAGCCGACGGTTGGCCGTCGGGCAGTTTTTGCACGTCGGCCGACTAAGTTTCCTCAGTGTGTTCCGCACCATCGGCTGAAGTTGGTCCTCGTCGGCTTTTTTTCGGCCGATTCGACATGTTGTATCGGCGTCGGGCCGATTGGCTGTTCAGTATAGCAAACCAGTCAGTTCATGAGAATATAAGCAAAAGTTATAAAAGCAAGCAAATAAGTCATGACAGCACAGACAGAAGGTTGTTCTAATTTTATGTCATCTTACCTGAGCACTCGAATGCATGAATATTTTCATAATAACATGAGTGGAGTGGAATAAAGAACGTGCAGCGTGATTGATATACAAAACGGTAAGCAAGCGCAAGCGCTGCCAAAATCTCTACCAGTTGACAAATTTCTACTGGTTAATCGTGTCTACCGGTATACCACCACTATTGACCAATAATAATCACAGGATATATGTTTTGAACCCACTGATTGAAGTTGCATTAAAATTAATGTAGCATCCGTATTTTAAGCGATTATCAATAAAGAAGAAAGGGCGGGGTGGTTCTATCCATTGGGTGTTGGTTGGATCCTGAGTTTGAGCATTGCACTCAAAAATGGAGGTAGATGAATGCAAGCCTGCAGAGGCGGAGTCTATGCAGACTAAATTATTGGAGTCCCGCAAATTGCAAGACAAGAGAAGTCTGTTGTGTCACCAGAATATCTAGTTATGATACTTTGATTAAACATTATGGGGTCAAAATAAATAAATAAATAAACATATGCATGGATGAACTGTTCATAACAGATTAAAAACTTACATTTGGAAAACACTGAATTTCATGTCGACCCTAAGAATGCACCAATTTTAAAATTCTGGCTGATACTGATAAGTCGACTATTAGTTTTATGTTATGGACAATATTATAAGTTTAGGCAATACAATATTTCATTGAAGTGTTTGAAAAAGTATACTACAACTAATATTTTGAGAGTTATTAAAGATTACATTTAACAGTGTTGTTAAATTATTACTGCTTTTGAATATTAACTAAGTGAGCATTAGATAATGGCAAAAATAATCTAAACGTAAAAATAATGGAAAATGAGCATGCACAATTAAGTACACAATACTGACCAATATTGCTTTAAAAAAAAATCCACTTCTTATGATAATCTCTATTATGTTATAAAGTATACACTAGATATGGGTCAAGTTCCTTTGAACGCAAGCCTATAGATGGCCTTTTTTGCTTTATTTATCATCCACCAGACAAAGATCAGATATCACAGAAAAGCACAATCACCTTAAGGTGATGAATCGAGGTTGCAAGTCCATATCCTAAACACTGCAATTCCAGTTATGTGCCAAAGTTAAATATTTAGGGTTAGGTTTTCATTCAGATTTGTTCAGGGGGAAAAAAAAAAATTGATGATGTTTCAGATCTACTTTCTCTGTTTCCGTCAGTTTCTGTCAGTTTCAACCATGAAAACATTAGGTTTTAAGAGTAGTTGCCATGACCACCTGGCTCATGGACATGGCTGGAACAGCATCTCTCTGTCAACATTCACCCAAAATAAATGTTACACAACATAAATCCTACTCTTGATTTATACCCACTTAAATTATCACAACAACATTATACTACTATAAATCAAAATGCTGTTTGAATTCATGTGAACCAAGTCTTGAGATAAATGTACTGTACGTTGAAGGCAGAAAATAATTCCCTGCTTTAAGTGCCATTTACCAAGTAGTCATTAAAACAGAAGTTCCAGGCCTCCTTCAGCTTCTCAAAATAACTTGGAAGGAATTCTAATGCAGTCATGCTGGAGTTACTGAAGTATACTAGAATGCAAAAGACTTTAGAGTTACTGTAAGTGCAACTTGCCATTATTGTGAATAAAACACTCATTATCCGATCTGTATGACAACAGAAGGAGTAGTAAAAGCACAAAAATACTGGACAATGTGTTAATGAATATAAACAATACTAAACAGGCAAAAGTTAAACTTCAAAGTGAGGGTCACCTGGAAAACCCTTGGCATAAAGTTTACACATAGTGTACAGTGATTAAGGAGGTTGCCAAGTAGGGATTCCTCCTAATCCAGCTGTATCAAGTGGTGGACCATGTGAGCTCCAATGTTGGAAGCGGCTACTTATTTGCATAAAGCTGAACTCTGCTCAACTTGTTGCATCGCCAAAGGTTGCTTTTAGCCATGTTGCCAAAAAGACATTGCCAACTCTCAGTGAGTTCAAGTGGCTTTGCCGCTGTATGCATAAACACCCCTATAATACCCCTACATCATTATTATAGTGAGCATCCTAGTACTATTCATGTACATTATGAGGTTAGGATACACAGTATGAAGTTTCTGGAAAAGAAATTATGAGTGATGAATACAGGGATGTAATTATTTGACTCTTCACAACTTCAAAGAGGTTTTCTCATAACACTGCATAAAAAGAGAGGGAAAATAGAGAGAGATACACTGCTCACTAGAAGCGGTCATATTATGGGATTAATAAACTTTCCTTCATTTCATGTGAGACAGTCATTAATCTCTGGAACTTGGGGGGTTCTGAATCTGTTTATACTTCATAGTAGGTTTAATAATGAGACAAACCCTGAGTTACAGTATACTGATGTATACCTCAGAGTCATTTGAACACACCTGAAATACATGCACAACTATTCTGGCACACACTAATTCTACATTTCAGATTTAATGTTATTTCATTTTCTATCTCATGGCCAGCTCAAAGCATTGATATTGCTTCTTTCTAAAGTGGGAAGCTCTGGTCTCACACAAAGTTTCCAGTGACACTGTACAGCAACCCTACACACATCACTCACAGTGATCCTCAGCTTTAACAGAACAACCTTCACATCTGCAACTCGCATACACGCACAACATAAATCATTTCTCACTCAAGGGAAACTGAATGAACGATTTGGATGTTTCCATTTAAAAACACAGAGTATCAAGTACAGTTACCAACTACAACGAATACATCGAAGTACAAACACGCACAAAGAAAAAAAAAAAAAAAAAGGGAACATTCAACAATGTGGTGGGTTGCCTGCACAACTAGCTGACTAATATGTCTTAAAGGTATAGTTTACCCTAAAAAATTTAAATTCTTACATCATTTATTCACTCTCATGATGTTCCAAACATGTATGACATTCTTCTGTGAAACACAAAATAAGGTATTTTAAGAAACAGAAAATAAGAAACAGTTTTGGGGACCATTGATTCCATCGTATGGAGAAAAAAAAAAAAAAAAAAAGAAGAAGATACATTTCCCAAAATATCTTCTCTGTTTCAGAGAAAAAATAAAGTCATACAGGTTTGGACCAACTATACCATTGAGAAAGCCCTGTATAAGTTTGTGTGGTCAGTGAAAATCTTGAACAGTGTTGGCTACTCTAATCTGGGTTTAAATCAGCTAAGCTACACTTCTTTACACATTTTCTTTCTTCTACCTGGCCTGCAGATCAGAGAAATCTGACAGCTAAACAGACAGGACTGTGTCTGCAAAGGAACACGCACACACACTCATTCATAAACACTAGACAGACATACAGGAACATTTTCTATTTAGCAACCTATGTACACATCAGCAACCAAAGAGAAATTATTGTGATTAATAAAAACACTACACTCATGCAGACTGAGTTAAATGAGTGGTTTGCCACAAGGAGGTGATGCTGTGAGCAGAAGTGGGAGGTGAGAATGAGAGCTGAGTGACAAGTTAGAAGCAGATCACACAAACACACAGACACACGCACACACAAGATGTGCTAATGATAACGCTCTAGCCTCAGTTTACTTCCTTCACTCAAACAAGCATGGCAACAAAACAAAAATCAATAAAAACCAATAGCTATTCAGGCAAGGAATATAAAAAGACAAAATATATCTGCATTATTATTCATTGTGTGCAGGATTATGTGTGTTGGAGTTAAGTAATTATAGTAAAATGATGCACCAATGCAACATGATGCTTCAAAAACCTCTTTTATAAAAACAGAACTAATATGGTCACACATTAAGTTGCAACATTGAAGATGGCTTTAGATTTAATTTTAAGAGGAGCAGTGGGAAATACACCACTTGTAGAGCTGGCACGAGCCATTTTCTGTGGTTCGCACTAGCTGATAGCTAGCCATTTTCTTGTGGTTAATAGAAAAAAATACAGAAGGCCTACAGAAAATGGTTAACTGCGCTTATAGGGTTTCATTCAGAGGTTTCACTTTTAATCATAAACTTACAGCATATAGGAGCATATAGGCTAGATTATGCCTTTATTTATTTATGAGAAGAACAGAACAGAGACTGTGCATCACTTTTTTTGTGCTAATGGTGCGTTCAAGTCCTCCTGGGAAGATCGTATTTACCAGGTGGGAAGTTGTGTTTACGATGTCAGGTGCGTTCAAGTCAATTTCGTCGGAGCAAGAGGGCGGTGTACTTTCTCTTCATTAAAGGGTTAGTTCACCCAAAAATGAAAATTCTGTCATTAATTACTCGCCCTCATGCCGTTTTACACCCGTAAGACCTTCGTTGATCTTCGGAACACAAATTAAGATATTTTTGTTTAAATCCGATGGCTCAGTGAGGCCTACATAGGGAGCAATGACATTTCCTCTCTCAAGATCCATAAAGGTACTAAAAACAAATTTAAATCAGTTCATGTGAGTACAGTGGTTCAATATTAATATTATAAAGCGACGAGAATATTTTTGGTGTGCCAAAAAACCCCACAAAATAACGACTTATTTAGTGATGACCGATTTCAAAACACTGCTTCAGGAAGATTCAGAGCGTAATGAATCCGCGTGTCAAACCGCCAAACTGCTGAAATCACGTGACTTTGACGCTCCGAACTGCGGATTCGACACGCTGATTCATAATGCTCTGAATCTTCCTGAAGCAGTGTTTTGAAATCAGCCATCACTAAATAATTCGTTATTTTGGTTTTTTTGGCGCACCAAAAATATTTTCGTCGCTTTATAATATTAATATTGAACCACTGTACTCACATGAACTGATTTAAATATGTTTTTAGTACCTTTATGGATCTTGAGAGAGGAAATGTCATTGCTGGCTATGGAGGCCTCACTGAGCCATCGGATTTCAACAAAAATATCTTAATTTGTGTTCCGAAGATTAACGAAGGTCTTACGGGTGTGGAACGCCATGAGGGTGAGTAATAGATGACAGAATTTTCATTTTTGGGTGAACTAACCCTTTAACTACACAAAAATACAGCGAGGTTTTTGAAATCTACTTCTAGAAAATGAAGAACAAAGAATGTGCATCAGGTGTTTTGCTTTTTCATGTTTTTAATTAATTTATGAAGCCACTGTAAATTTTATCGTTACATATTATATTGTTATATTACAGTGCTATTATATTTTGTGCAGGGAATTTGTTGTAAATAAAAAAGCCTGACAATGTCACTGCTAAATATTGTGATATTCCGCCATGTCATTACACGCCCCAACTCAGAAAGATCGGGCTTAAAAAAATCCCGAGCTTCCCACTGGTATTTACGACTCTGTAGTGGCATTCATGTGCATTAACCTCGTAAATACGATCTTTTCGGCATGACTTGAACGCACCATAACTGTTCATCACAATTTTTTTTAAATAAAATTTGAAACCCTCGCTCTGAGTTTGTATGTTTTGATGTGCATTTCTATTGTAAAGGAGTGACTAAATATTAAAGATTAAGTAAACATTTGAATTAAATGTTGTTTGGCCAATATTAAACAAGGATTTGATCTGCTGTAAAGTGTAACAACACCAGGTCGTTGGCGCCCTCTGCAGGCATTTGTTATAATACATAATGTAAATAAGATGATTGTTTATATTATGTATATTATGTATTTTAACAGTGTTGTTCTATAAAACCATATGATTTCTTGCTTTTGACACTTTATTTGAACCAAATATTATTTCCTCATTGTTACTGCATTTTAAGTTATTTTAAAGGCTTAGGTCTTTGCTTAAGTCTATTTTTATTACCACAAAAAATATCAGATTACTTGGTCAATCATCAAAATAAATCGACTGATTACTCGATTACCAAAATAATCGTTAGTGACAGCCCTAAGCCCTCAGACATATGACTTCTCGTAGCAGTTTTAATTTTGTTGTTCTGGAGGCTGAACCAGCACTGTGCTGCCACACTGGAGACTGGAATTACCACTTTACCACTGCGCACTCGCCACAAACTGGACAGGGGTGGGAAATACAGTTACATGTTACAAATAGATAACCATCAGGGTAATCTGTCAAAATGATGGAAGGCCCTCAATGATGGAAAATATTCAGTTAAAGCGACCACTGGTTTCATTAATGAAATTTTACAAATTAACGGTCAATGTATAAGGTCCATTCTGTGACACCATTAAGACTTTGTCAAACATTCACTAGAGTACAAAAGTTTTGCATTAATTTGATCAAAAGTGACAGTAAAGACTTTTACAATGTAACAAAAATAATTTCAAATAAATTATTTTCTTTTGAGCATTCTATTTATCAAAAAAATCCCCAAAAAAACTATCACAGTTTACATTAATATTAAAATTGGCAAGGCTTAAAAACATGCAATGATAAATTTTCGTGACAACGCAGCACTGGCCCCGGGTCATTGTTGAGCCCTGCATATGACACTTCTTTCAAAAACATTAATAAATATCGACCACAAACTTTTGAATGGTAGCTATGCTACAGAAGGCCTACAGGTCTACAGAAGTTTGAAACTCAGTGCTTGTTTTCATGAGCACAACCATATAGAGAACTGAGAAATTGTGACAATAGTATACTTTAAACTTCTTATTGCATCAATTGTTCAAACCCCAGTGGAGACTGTGGCATTTTAAAAAATATCCGACAAGAAAAACAATTTTTTTTTATAAAACCCACATCTCAATTGTTAGTAGGCTTAAAGAGCTGTTGGATGAATAATGAGCATTTTAATATTCTGGTGCTGGTGTAACTTGGGAGTTCTGACAAGGAGGAAACAAAACCATTCAAGCATAAGTTTCACACAGACGATATGCCATATCAAACAAACGCAACAAGAATTTGAAAGCATTTCCATTACGAGGCATTTTGAGAGGGAGGAAGACAAAAGAGCAGTGACATAAACAGGGTCCTCTGAGAAGCTTTAGGTCAGTGTGTGACTTTCAGTGTGTGTATTATGTACAGTAGCATTACCCATGCTAAATTGCAGTACAGCTTACAAAAACACACGCATTGCACACTTACACAACGCGCGCAAAATTCTGCACCACAAAGATCGAACCACCAAACATCCTCTATAGAGTCCTTAGATCACAGCTGTATGAAAGCTGCTTCTTCCACACACACACACACACACACACAATCTATTTTAGCAGTGTAAAAAGTTACAGAGTTTAGTATCTACTATGGGTCTGAAATAAAAAAGGGAAAACTAGACAGTCCTTAAAAATGAATCATGAAGACATGTCCTTTCAAAAACAGCATGACCACCAATTATATAGCAAATGTGGACCTCGGCTCCCTACGACACTATCTCTGTGGGAAGCACATACCCAGCTAACAATGACTTTAACCCCAGAGGGTTCGATCCACCGCAGTTACAACAGCAGCTAACCATTGGCCTCTTTCTGCACGCAGGTGAAATACATAATGGAGTTGACCTCAATTTAGCACAGCCCAAAAGTGAGCAGTATAGCATTTTCTGTGCTGATTATTTGCCCTATTTTGTGTTTAACAATCTGGCTTTTAAGATCATTAATTAAGATGGGTTCCTTAATTTTGAGATACTAGCCATTGCAGTGGCCGGAACGTCACAGAGACTGAAGGAAGAGAGTAGAGAAACGATGCAGTCACAGTTCTCTGACCTACAGATCAGGATCATGTCTAAACAACTTCTAGATGAGAGTAGGGGTCACACAGGTCATCGTTACCCATCCTTCATGTAGTTTTATCCCAGTTATTTTCAGGAAATCCAAAAGGAGATATTCAGATGCCCTTTTCAATACAATAATAGTGGATGGTGATTTTAAAAATTGTACACAAATTAAATACAATATAGGCAGATGTAAAATTGTAGGATCATTTATATATTGCCATATCGCCAGGCCTAGAACCATTCTGTTAAAGCATTAAAGCATTTTGGACATAACAATTGACTTTCTGTAAATCTGCTTTGAAATATGTGTATTTAAAAAGGACTATAATTTGACTTGAAATTTGACAAACAATTTTGTGAGGAACAGTCTGTTCCTCATTGATAATGAATGGAGAAGATTTGGAATATAGTGCACAAGTCACATGGACTACTTTTACATATTAGTCATTTTTTGAGCTGATTTGGGCACTATTTACTTTCATTGTAATAAAAGCGCTGATCAGACATTCTGACTGAGATCTCATATTAAGTTTCACTGAAGAAAGATGATAATACTGGGTCGAAATGACACGAGGGTGGGATGAAAAAGTTAAATGGACAAAGGAAGAAAAAAAAGTCTTTGATCTGTTGTTAGATGTATTTTGTCGCCAGTCTAAATACCTCCACAGGAAGAATTGTTTCAATTCAAATTAATGTTGATGTGAAAACAATAGATCTTCCAACCAAGTCAACCAACTAGTTGTATTAGAATTTTAAATGGATAGTTCACCCAAAAATTGAAAATTCTGTCTTCATTTACTCACCCACTGTCATTCACGATTTTCTTCTGCAGAACATAAAAGAAGATACTTTGAAGAATGTTGTTAACCAAACCATTTTGGTTACCATTGACTTCCATTGTACATGAAAAAAAAAAAACTCAAAATATCTTCTTTTATGTTCCAAATTTAAAAAGTCGTACAGGTTTGGAACAACATGAGAGTAAGTAAATGATGATAATTTTCATTTTTGGGTAAACTATCCCTATAACACTCCTTTTAAGGAAGTTCAAAGATGTACAGTGCAAAGTACAACTGCAAAACTGTTTGTACTGTTATTGATATGTTATGCCTGCCTGTATGTACTCTGTAGGATGTTCTAGTCATGTATCATTTCAAGGAATGTTGCTATATCTTAAAGCATGCTGTAACTTTACATGGGTTTCCCACAGAACAAAAAGAGAGGAACAGGGGATGCTTTTTGAGGAATTCTGATGTTAGATTTCACATGCATCCTGCAAACGTCTATGTCAAAATTACCTCTAGGGAAAAAAATGTGGGTGCTAATATACAATAATGATTAATGGCTTAATGGTAAACAAAACCTCCTGTCCGCCTGCATTAACAACGTGCCAGCGTGTCAGAATAATCTCAAAAGGGTTTGGAGCATTTCCCACCCACACACACACACACACAAAACAAACAAACAGGCTTTGGACAAAAGCACACAGTTACATACACAAAATGCATATAAACAAGGCGGTGAGACAAAATTTTAACTGCATCTAAAAACTGCATCAGAGAACACAGGCAGATGAGTTAATTACTTGAAATGAAACAAACGTCAAAAGGCATCTACACCTGTCACTTTAAAAGCATAACATCAACTTAAAATACCACAACTTCTAAATGCATTCTGAAAGCAGATATACATACACAAAAATACAAATAAACTACAAACAGACACAAAATACACAGCAATGTTAAACAGGTCAAAGAGGAAAGGGTATTCCCTGTGGCATTCAGCTGCACGTCAAACAGGAAGTTGACGGCTCAAAGCGAGAGAGACATCGTCTACAACAAGATGTTACTTTTTCCATTAAGTTGGCCTCAGGCAGCTGTGATGTTTCAACCAAATCATGTTACAAAACACCTAGCCAGACACAAACCACCACACAAATATCCACTCTATTGCTTATTGTATCTTGCATACTGTATATTGCACTTTTATGTGGCTGGAGTTGTTGCACTGAATCCTTCAGGGATCAATTCAAACCTAATCTTTGTCCATCTTAAAGAGAAACCTCCTTTAAAAATCTAGTGTGGGGTTACAAAGAGCAGTATTATTCGACAAAGAAAGCCCAGTTAAAGTTGAGTGTTGCTGAGTGTGTATGTAATGAGTTAATAAGTCTGTTGCTTTAACCGACCCAATTGGAAAGTCACAGGACGATGTGCTTATGCAGCATTAAAGTCTGCAATGAGATCAAATGCAATGGGGATTCTTTTTTAATCGCTGATGGGTTGTCACATGCTGACACTAGCTCATGTTCATTTCGTAATAAATGACAGTTGATATGATATCTTCTGTTACTGTATGTTCATTTGGAAGTGTCATTGTTCTAATTTGAATATCAAGCAAGCGGTTATTGTATGAACAAATGTGCTGTAGTGGAAAACATGTCACGTGTCAAAGTGCAAATTCTGTTAAAGAGTTTGATATGACTGTGGGTGTGGAACCACAAAGCAACAATGACAAGCTAAACTGAGAGAAAAATGCTTTTCAAAAATTTTTCAGACATTATACACTCTGATACACTTGCATTGACTTAACTGTTTACGTTCACTTAAGTTAACTATGTTTACTCACACAGCATGTGAGTACCGAATTGAGTTCTCTTTCATGTCACCTTCCGCATTAATATTAAAATTGGCAAGGCTTAAAAACATGCAATGATAAATTTTCGTGACAACGCAGCACTGGCCCCGGGTCATTGTTGAGCCCTGCATATGACACTTCTTTCAAAAACATTAATAAATCTTACCGACCACAAACTTTTGAATGGTATTTATACTAGTCAAAGTAGTCAAGCAAGCGGTTATTGTATGAACAAATGTGCTGTAGTGGAAAACATGTCATGTGTCAAAGTGCAAATTCTGTTCAAGAGCTTGATATGACTATGGGTGTGGAACCACAAAGCAACAATGACAAACTAAACTGAGAGAAAAATGCTTTTCAAAAATTTTTCAGACATTATATCCGCAGAGAAAATTGTTCAGAGCCACTGCTGTCAAGTGTACTGTAGATAAGATGAGATATCAGTGAAACTGATACTATATGGGACAAACACATACTCGCAAAACTCGTTATAATATACTCTCAATTACTCAACCCTGCAACATTCATGCAATGTGAACTGAACAAATGAAGCTTCTGGTGTCAGAAAAATATTCTCATTACCGTTAGGCAATTACAATGGGGAAATATAAAGATTGTTCTCTTATTTAGTAGATACGCAGCTTGTGTCACTATTCTTAAGAGAAACCCACATCCCTTAATATGAAGCAAAAATAGAATAGTGTGGTTCAGTACAGTCTTGCGTAACAAAAACAAGCTCTTTTAAACGGTCCTCTGAAACAAATAGTAGTAGTAGGGCAACGTAACCTGACGCTCACTGTTTCTAAGTGAACATTTTGTCTCAGTGAGGAAGTAGAAAACAGGTTTCTCAAGTTCTATAATGCTGGTCACTGGTATATTATCTAGCTCTTTATCTCTTGAAACAATATTTCCTTTTCAAAGTACGGCTATTCCCTGCACATGCCTTTGAGCCAAAAACTTCTGAGTGTGGGTGCTGGTGGCTTATAATGAGGGGTGCCTGAAATCCTGCAGGACGTGGACACTTGCATCTCAGTACAGCGTAATGCTGGTGCACTTAGACGCCTCAACAGAAGGTTTTCCATTCGGAGGCTCAAGGCCAGGTATATTACAGAGCGCCAATCATTTTGGATTTGCCTGAATTCAAACTAAGGGTAATAAAAGAGGGTGAATGGAAAATGCCGGTCTCTTTGGTCATAATGTCCCACCTCATAAAAGAGAGCCAGGCTGAACAGATATGACTTCACTAGCCTATACATTACCAAACTATCTATGAAATCAAGAAATAATTTTTCCTAGTTATTTATAGCACAGCCTTTAAACAACGCATCATATTTCAAGGTTGCTCTTAGTAAAAAGTCCAAAACTGCATCATTTCGGAGATCTCATCAGAAGCGTACTCCACTGTGGACCTTACCATGCTGGCATCTCATTCTCTCCCCCTATTTTTTATAATAATATAATGGAGATAAAAGCCTACGAGGCACCCTATTGTAAAGAACAACTTTCTTCCGCTGTAAGGAAACGCGTGTTCTGCGTATGATCAACACTTATAAACACGGCCAGGTAAATGCATGAGAGGTTACTCACCGTTAGGTCCATATCTTTCAAAATTATTTTTCACTTGTTCCAGCGTGAGTCCAGTGTTTTCGTTCACACCGAAGTTTGCTAAAACTTCTGATGCAGATTTAGTGTGGGCGTTTTCCATCTCGAGGAACTGTTTACTACGAGCACTTGAACGGCATGTATTTGTGACAAATGAAACCGAGATCACGGACAGGCTGTGAGAAGTGGCTAAATTTCCACCGAGGTGCTTTCAGACCGCCAAGTGGAGGTGGTAGTCTGCGCAGACGTCCACCTGCCCCTTCTGCAATCCGCCGGTTTGAGCCCGTGAAGCTGATACTCTGTGTGAGCTCGAGCGATGTGAATGCGCGCGCACGCGCTCCGCGTCCTCTGAAGGTGCGCGATGTTCCCGCCTCTTTTTCCGTGAGCTCGCTTGTTTGAGCACCGTCCGCAAGCTCTTATTGGCTCGCGTTACCTGAGAGAAGTGAAAGGCGGCTCACGTTCGCGGTGTGTGTATGAAAAAGAAAAACCGCCGTAATCGAGAACTGCGCCAAATTAATTTCCGTGTCTGGAGGAGAATAAAACGGTGAGCAGTTTGTCGTGGATGAAGGAAGCTGTCGAGGTGACTGTGAGTTCCTCCGAGCGCGTCATCTGTGAGCTTGTCAACCGTCACAGACTCACAGCTCAAACTTGTCAAGACTGCCTATAGAATATATTAACCATTAACTGGGCGTTATATAGCCTATGAAATAAAAGTATCCACAGTGGTGAAACCTTTGACATTTTACAAACTGCGTTTACGTTTGCTTATTAAATACACAGAGCAATGGTGCTAATGTGATGAACAGACAGGTTAGCGATTTAGTTTAGTTTATTTATAGATTATATAACTTTTGCCTTTTATCTGAATCAAAACATTTACTAATATTACAAACTGCAAAATTGTCATCCAATAATTCAGTTGTAAAGCAATGAGAGCTGTCTTAAAAGGAAAACATTATTATCGCAGCAGTGTACAGAGGGGTAGATGGATTTAGAACAAGGTGCTCCAGTTCTTTCCTAGTTCATAGTTTCTCATCTGTCCCTGTGCAATGCCTATATATAGAAAAAAAAACCACCTTCTAAACTCATGTTAAAACAAGAAACTTTATAGGTTACATCATCCTCGCCTGCAGAAGTGATAGGAGATCTTTGGGAAAATGAGGTAATAGGTCAAAGCTGGCATCACAAATGAAACTTGCAGCCCCATCTGGCTTGGCTTTTCACCTCTCAGACTGCTTTCACATTGGTTTGATTGCTTGGAATGAACCCATGTTCAATTCCACCAACCTCCCCCTGCCCTTGCTGGTCTCTTTTCACATTGATCCCACTCCAAAGCCGGTTTCATTGGGCAACTTAATCATGCAGTCATGTCAAGAAAATTTCAGCCTGCATTGATTCAGTTCTGAGTTCAGAAATATTATGGATAGTGACAAAGAGTATTGTTTTTTTATGAGGAAGTGCTACCAGTGTGATAGCACTTCCTAGTGGGCCCTGACCCCCATGTTGAGAACTAATGGGTTAGGGTTTAGTATCTGTTTCAGCGTTGTGTAAGCAATCAGCACATGACAGTAGTGATGGGAAAAGTGAGTTTTTTTTAAACTTCAAATACATTTTCTTTCGTTGTTTCAAAGCGCTCAAAAATGCCGCACACTGAGGACATCTGCTGGTTAAAGCCATGTAAATGCAAATTTACGCTCGATGACGTTCTATAAAACATTTCCATTATTTTAACGAAAGTGTAATTTCTAGTATCAGCAAATACCAATAGGCCTAAAATATCAATAAAACATACCAATAAAAGTATGATAAAATTGTGCGGTTGAAATTGCGCTCTGACCAGTGCACTTCTACAGATCTTCTATAGTTATGCTTCTGCAGAGTAAGGCTGTCTTAACAAAGCCCTCTCAGAGAGTACTGTGGATACCCTACTTTAAAACCATTGCCTCTGGAACACAATGTGCTTTTGAGGACTATATTTATCTCAAAATGGCCCAGGTCTCTTTCCACCTATCCAGGTCATAATCAGCTTCCTCTAAAGTACAGCAGCTCTGTTTAGACATAAGCTTTGTGTGCTGATCTAGGACCAGCTTTCACAACTGAAAACATAACCTTCATCGTTATGTCCGATCACGAGCAAAGGGCAAAAGGCCTGTACTCAATAATGATGTTCTCAGAAGACAGACTTCTGGCTTTTCATAAACTTAACTTGAAAAGAGCCTATTTTAGTCATCATCGTAATGGTGATCAGTATTCAGACCACTTTCTGCACTTGATCAATTCAGATATTGACCCCCTTCTTGACTCCACATAAAGTTGGATAGAGGAGTTCTTGGGTTAAGCCAGTGGCTTGAGGCAGCACGCTAATACAAATTGATGGATCAGATTGCCTTGTTGGAAAGGAATGTTAATAGGACATAATCCACATCAGTTGCCACTTCCCATTTCCAAAACAGTACATACAGTTTTAGGTGTAATTTGGGTGTAATGCGTCACTTTCAGGCTTCCTATCTTAAATGACTCAGCATGAAGCTGCAGAAATCTAATTTTGTTGACAGTTGCAATAGGACAGTTCTCTCCTCTGTCAATTCTTAAAATATAACCTTTGTGATGAAGAAAGCTACCTCAGTCTCATCCCTGCACATCGATAGCAAAACTTAAGGTTTGATGTGTCTAGTTTATTTGACACAATTTCACAATGGACACTCACATAAACCCAGCGTGACCATTATATATTTGACATCAAACCCAATCCACCCTCCCCCTAAATGAGAAAAAATAGAAGGGAAATCCTTGAATGCCAAAGTCCTTACGGAAAGGAAATCCTTCCCCCTTTTCCCTGACTGTTTTACCACACTGGTGTACAATGGATGTCTGTGCGAGTTACAGTTTCAGACACCAAATTTTCCACTCGGGTTTGTGAGCCTCCCAGCTGCATTTGCCTTCAAGCCTGGCTGGTCTCACCGTCACTTTGCATTATGGAAATCAGTTCCTAAATACACTTAATTTTCTTTCTTGTATACCATTCAAGACATTCATTGTTTCTATCAAAAGGGATGCTCATCTCTCTCTCTCTCTCTCAATTCTGCTTCCTCTTTCCTGGGTAAAGAAAAGAATCCACCAATATGCCATCAATACATAATAATGCCAAATTATTGTTATAAAATAAAAGAAACAGTAAGGAATAAGTGACGTCATTTTAACTCTCAGCATTTTGTGTCCATCAGCTTTGACGTGATGGGAAAGAGCCGCTACAGGCACAGTACTGCGGTACCTTCATTGACTTTGACTCAAGGAGATCTGGAGTGAGACTAATCCCCAGACTGCAGCAGCTGCACCTGACAGAGAGACAGAAAGAATGAGAGAGAGAGAGAGACTGTGCCCATGCTAGCATCCCCTACACTCCGTCCCAATCAAATGCAATGTACTTAATCTTCCTTTCTCTCTTCCTGTTACATACACAGACTCCAAGCACATTACATCTGTGACGCAGTAGTCATTTCACAGGATGGTACCAGGGGATGCCAATGCGCCGTCTGCCAGTCTGCCTGACAGGAATAAAAGATGAGAGGGGGAAAAGGGGAGGAGGAAGAGAAAGAGGTTTGTCTGAATTGCAGAGTAACAATTATGTGCAATCCAATCTAATATCTATTTTAGCCAATCGGAGCACAAAACCAAGGAATGTTTTTGAGTAACACGGTGTTGGAGAGAAAATTTAGAGAGAAGAATTGAATAACATTTCTTTTTCAGTTATTTTAACATTGACTGATAGAACTTTTTCAAATATTTTGAAGTGTGGCTCTTGTGAAAATATGAAAATGTAAATGTCAGTGTCAAAACATACAAATATAAACACTTCATGATATCCACCATTTTTTCTTGCTCCATATTAAACTTGCACAAAAGAGTCACATCTCAGTGCTTTGCCAATCTTCATCTATCAGTCATCGCCTAATGGAATCAAACAGTCTATAATGAACCAATTACTATGCAGCAAAAGTTGTTGACTGTTAAAATGCCAGTCAGCCAGGTGGCCTATTCAAGTGACATCACTAAACATAACTTGTGCTCTCATCTCATTATGATGATCTTATTCATTTCAATCAATTGCAAGTGACATTATTTCCTAGAACTTGCTGATACTGGTTTCTGTAGAGGAATAAAGAATGTTTACAAACAAATATGAATGAAGATTTTATGCCTCAAAAATGTGAAGCTTCCAAATGTGACAGTGCTGTTGATATATTTTACATTGTTTATGTACGTCATTCCGTAGTTCCAGTCCACAGCCCTTGCAGAGTTATCACTCACTCTGTGAAGGGTCTGTCAGACATGAGGCATTGTAATAAGGACTGTCAGTGCTTCGGCATATGCACTAATGTTCAATGCAAATATAAACCACAGAGTGATGTAAAGTATTTGCAAGACAGCAAAAGTGAAATAGGGAAGAGTGGTGTATTGTGTGGGAAACAATTACTAGAAATGTACTGTTATTTCATAATGCATTGAAACATTATACATAATAAACATTGCCCACTAAAATGCATCTCCATTAAACATGAAAAGAACATCATGATAAACTCGGCACCAAAAAAATCTAGAGATGTAAATTAAAGTTAATTACTCGCATCAGGAGGTACGTAACACGGTGCAGGAGGAAGCATGCATGCAGCACCTTGAGTGTTACTCTGAATCAAAATAATTATCCTCTCAGAGAAAAAACAATGAGCAACCTTCAAATAGTGATACTGTACTTCAGAGCATGATGATCTCTTTCAGTTGATCTCATCTTTTTGTGTGACATTGTAATGTTTATGGATTATTGAACTACATTTCTGACTTTTGCTCATCTCTATTCAAGAGGGGCCAGAAAAGAGGGAGGGAATAGAGGAGAATTTAAAGTCACCATGATATCACAATTGACTATTCTTACTTTTATTCAGTATTGCAGTGTTTATTATAAATGATTCATCCATGCACATCATATTTCTTTTTTAAATTAATGTGCCCTCGTAATCCAAAGGGATAGTTCACCCAAAAATGAAAATTATCCCATGATTTACTCGCCATCCTAGGTGTATATGACTATCTTCTTTAAGACGAACACATTCAGAGTTATATTAAAATATATCCTAACTCCATTCATCATAAAAGTAATTCACATGGCTCCAGAAAGTTAATAAAGGCCTTCTGAAGTGAAGTGATGGGTTTTTATAACAAAAATATCAATATTTAAATCCTAAAGGTGCAATGTGTAAAATTTGGGAGCATCTATTGACAGAAATGCAATATAATATATGTTTTTATTACCTTAGAATGAGCCATTTTTATCTCATACACTGCAGGTCCATGTCAAGTCACCATTATGCACCGGCATGTTTCTACATCAGCCCTAAATGAACAAATGCCCTACAGAGCGCGTTTCATCACTATGTTGTTCTTCTTCTAAATCGTTCATGTTTTGCATGAACGATTCTACACGTCGCTACGTAGTAGTAGTCGTCTAGTTTATTAGAAGCAGAGACCGTTCTTTGTTAGAAGTAAGAAGAAACCTCATTGCTTGACTGGCTAATGTACTCTCTGCTGTCTCAGACAACGACATCTTTGACTTGTGTCGGCTAGACGGCCACCGTAGCTTCTCTATTTTGCTTTGAAAGGGAGGGGTGAGCTGCTGTTGGTTGCAGTTCGCAACCTCACTGCGAGATGCCGCTAAAATTTACACACTGCACCTTCAATAATCTAACATAACTAGCTTCTGGCAGATGGCCTACGCAAATCGAGTAACGGTGGAAGAGTAACCCCTGACCCAATGCATGACACAATGACGCGGAAGCACAGAGGATAGAGCAAAACAAAACTCTGGTCACAAATTAGAAGTCTAAAATGAGAATTTTTAAAAAGAAATGTTGGAGGATTTCGATATAAGAGGAGCTTAAATTTGTTGCCCAGCCCTATTTGTTTGAACCGCGAGGGGCGTCTAAGCTTAGAGCCCTTGGAGCTGTGTGGATATCTTTTATGATGGATGGATGCACTTTCTTGGAAATCAGGTGCACCATTCACCATAAAGCTTGGAAGAGTCAGGATAATTTTTAATACAACTCTGAATGTGTTCATCAGAAAGAAGATAGTCATATACACCTAGGATGGTTTGAGGGTGAATAAATCATGATTTTCATTTTTGGGTGAACTATCCCTTTAATCAAAAAAACTTGATCAAAACTTGATCTCCCTCGACAATGGACCCATTTCAGAGTTTGTGATGATGCATTTTCACAGTTATCAACATCACAAATCTAGTAAAGTTTTACATATTTTCATTTTTAAAAAAAATTATATTACCTTGTTAGTAAAATGACAAAAAATGAATTTCTAATACAGCGGCTGAGGAAGTGATGGCAAATTTGACATCTCTCTCTCTTCTGACCAACATAATCAATCTCTCTATATTTTTCCCTCTTTTGGAAAGCTGTGGAAACTCTATCACATATTTTTTTCTTGTGCTATTGGAGCAAATTGAAATACAAAAATTATATTTTCTGTCATCTCCTGTTCACCATTATAGAAGTTTACCCAACTATATATAACTATCTTCCACTTCTGAGAACCCTGGAAATGTGAAAAGAGTCCATGACATCTATTCTCTGATGACGTGTGCACCGGCCCAATGGCTGTGCAATTATTCCTTCCCTTCAGCAACCTGTCACTCACATGAGATTGCAACAGTTAGCAAACGACAGCGATCCAATCAATCCCCATGGACAAAATCAAGTCCTGCCCTGCCCTGTTTCTCGTTCAAGAATCGTGTCATGGTGGGTTTGTTTTCCAAGGCATATTGAAGGTTTTGGACAGTCATTCAGCAGCAACAACAAAATATAGCTTATCTAACTGCTTTATTAAAGTCTTAATCAGTATGCACAGGTCTGAACTACTAACTTGCTCTTATTTACATGTTTTTTGTCACTGTGACAAAAAAAGAGATTGCTGTGATGCTAAGCAGCTGTAGTTCAACCTCTCCATTCATTGTACTGGAGTCTGTTTTCATACTAAAAGTAAATACACAAACAAAAACACTGTTAAGCTGCTGTACATTTAGAAAATAAATTATAGACAGAGAGAGAGAGAAGGAATAGACAGTCAGACTCAGTAAAAGCAAGAGAGAGAGAATAAACCAAATTGTATAAGACACAGATGAAGGGAAAAAGTGTGGCTGGGGAAAGAATAAAAGTTAGGCCAGACAAAATCAGGGATGCAAAAAGAATGTGTGAATGAGAGGTGCAGAGAGAGAGATTGAACTGGAGCTGGTGTCATTGATAGCTCAGCTCCTACTGACAGAACAGCCCAGTGGTAAAGAAAAGGCTTAGGTAGATATCGATTTTGAGAGCAGGCTGGTCTTGATTTACAAAGCCAAAGCTGCTTAAGCTGGCCAGTGTTTTTTTTTTTTTTTTTTTTTTTTGGTGTAAACAAAGGCACACTGCACTACTGAAGAAATGGGGAAGAAGAAAGGCAAAGAAGGGCTTTTCAGAAACAGGCGGAGAGACAGATAAAAAGGAGCAATGAAATGCAGAACACTAACTGAGCAACTAAAATGAATGCAACTGAAACATCCTAATCACTTCAGTATTACTGTAGCAAAGCATTAAATAGACAATTTATCATCAATGATTGTTTATTAAATTGCCGATACTTTGACAAGATGCTACTCACCTTCCAGAAGCCTTGTTGTGCCTTGTTACAAATGTCACATAGGGCCCTATTTTAATGATCTAAGCGCAAGGTCTAAAGTGCACAGCGCAAGTGTACCTAGGGCATGTCCGAATCTACTTTTGCTAGTTTAACGATGGTAAAAATAGTCAGCGCGCATGGTCTAAAAGAGTTGTACCTATTCTCTTAATGAGTAATGGGTGTGTTTTGGGCCTTTCACAAAGGCAAGGACGCATCACAACAACTGGAGCTAAAACAAAAGAATACCAAAAGAAATAAAGTACACAACAGAAAGAAATAAAACTTAAAAATGTGTCCATGGTCAGTCATGTTTTACATACTTTTCCTGACTCACAAAATATTATTATTTCTCTTCATTTCAAAGCTCCAGAGTTTTGAAAAAACAAACTTAGGAAAATGAATGTCTACATTCAGCCACTGAGGTATCTAATTAGACCTAATTTCTTTGTGACTGAAAACCTTGAGACATATTGTGCAGAAGTCATCAGCTTATCTGTCGAAGCTCCAGAGACTGGGACTTATAGGAAACAGATCTGACTCTCTAATTACACTCTACCTCCCTTTGATTACCTGCCCTATAAGCAGAGCACGCTCACATGGACGACTGATCTTGAAGTTCCCCCTTGATGAAGTACCCAAAGGAGGGATCATGTCCAAGTGATTAGTGAATCACACTCTGGCTTTTGAACAGAAAATACACACCTGTCAACTTGTTGCCAGCTTGTGTGGTTCAAGGATCATGTGCTTTCTCTTAAAATGCCTCTAATCTTCTCTTAGTCTCTATTTTAATTTGATGTACTCTTTCGTCATTCATTTCCTTTATCCTCTTTCCATTTCCACTCTCTCTCTCTCTCTCTCTCTCTCTCTCTCTCTCTCTCTCTCTCTCTCTCTCGGTTATGAGTGTTCCTTCAGTCATGCAGTAATAAGGAACCAGTGAATGTCTTCAGTGAATGCCTTTTCTTCTCTTACTGTCAGCATAGTAAGGATGGACTCAGCATTGCAATATTATATCAATATTCAGGTCACTATACAATAAATTTGTTATTCTTTTCCCTCTCCCATTATAACCAAAAAAAGAAAAAAAAAAACAGGATTTTTTTTTTTTTTTTTTAATTTACTCCCTGAGGTTGCAACAAAGACATTCATTATTTAGATTTAATATACTTTACACCCTTTCTCTCACCATTGGACGTTTTCTTTTCTAATGTTGTCTAATCCAGCAGAAGGAAATGCTTTTTTTCTGAACACCATATAGCATCATTGAGAAGTAAATGTGAGCGGGCATATTATTAATATTCAATAAATGTCATCTTTTTTTCATTGTGGAGTAAGTTTTGGGTTTTGAAAGTCACAGTACTATGTTTTCATAAAAAAAAACTCTTTTATCTCAGAAGATCAAGGAAATAGTTGCTCAACATATGACCCCTTTAATGATGCAGCTCATCTATTTATTAATCAGTCAGATAGCAAAACATTGTGTACGGCACTAATTCACTGTAAGATGACTGAGAAAGCAGTTTAGTTCACCCAAAAATGAAAATTGATTTATTCACCCTCATGTCATTTACAAACCTGACTTTCTTTCTCTCTTTTGTAGAACACAAATGAATCTATCTAAAAAGTCTCAGTGTAGTTAATTGTTTTGTTATTTTTTAGGATTTCCTTTTTAAAGTAAACCATACAGCTGTGATATTACCATCAGTCTCTCTTACTTTCTCCCTTTATGTGAAAATCCTTATGACAGCTTTAAAATACTATTTTTGAAATGTATTTTTAGCATTCAGCTTCTCTTTTGTAAAAGCTGCACTCTTAAACAAACAAGAACAGACACAACATCATAAATATTCTTTGTTATAACAAATGATGTGTCTGCTGTGCAGCTTTGACTAGGACAGAATCATTTGACACAGTCACAACATGTCCCTAAAGGCAGGAGCAAATAAGATGCATCAATGTGTCAATTTGGTTGGGATCATTGGACATTTTTCACTCTATCCCTCCTTTTTCCTCTACTCTGACAGAACTCTAATCTGTCTTCCTCTCTGTTTAAGGTAATGCTCAGCTACACCACACTGAAAAGAACACTGCCTCTCTCTACTCTTGTGGTACAGCAGGATAATCTGCACAGTCCAAACTAAACATCCAGCTAACAACTAAAGAGGTATGAACTCTGTCTTGTGGCTGTCTTGGTGACAAGGATTAAGTATTGGGGTCATGGGTAAAAAGTGTTTCCATTCCACTGAATAAAACAGTTTGTAAAGTCCATGGGTTTGAAATAGTATGTTTTTCTCAGAGCATATATACAGTACAGTATATTACCATTCAAAAGATCTGTATGGTTTTTAAAATGTTTTTTAAAGAAATTTTTTACTGGCTGAGTTTATTTGTTCAAAAATACAGTAAAATCTAAAAATAATATTGTGAAATATTATTATAATTTAAAGGGGACCTATTATGCCCCTTATTTTACAAAATGTAAAATAAGTCTCTGATGTCCCCAGAGTGTGTATGTGAAGTTTTAGCTCAAAATACTCCACAGATCATTTTTTTTAGCATGTTAAAATGGCCACGCCGATTTTGTGTGTGTCCCTTTAAATGCAAATGAGTGGCTGCTCCTGGCACCCTTTCAAGAAGAGGGCGGAGCTTCAAGACCTCATGCAACAACAAAACAGGGCAATCTCATGCACTGAAAATGTCAGAAACTGTCAGTAGCGGTGTTCAGCCTTATATGTTCAAACCGGAGTCGGACAATGATGCCTACAGATCCAGAGAATATATGCTGCATGGAGATAGAACAAGTATAGTTTAGTTTAATTATAGTTATAACTTGTGTTGTCATCTTGATTTTATCTACTCTTAGTACAAGCCTGGCGTTGCGGACCCCGTCCGAATGATGGCCAAAACTTTACTGACAAGATGAAGCTTCCGTTTTCTCTCCAGAAGAGCTGAATAAAACAGAGACAATAAGTGCACATTAAATTATCCATAAACTCTTTCTCTCCCTTGTATTATCATCAATATAACACAGTGAATTACACAAAAAAAACACCTGTTACAACAAACAGTAAACAAATACAGACATTATACCTGTTTTGTATCGTCCCTTTGTATTAACCCTCGTTCACAAAGCAGTCTGGTGTAAAATGATTCGCTCAGACATAAACGAATTTAGGTATATGTGGGCACATTCCCTTCAAACATACAACTAATCCACTGCGTCTCCAACAGCAAAACACCTGAGTTGCTTACAAGACATTCCTGTCGCTACAGCTGCTCCAGCCTGGAGAAAATGGCGGACAGTGTACAACTAGCTCAGGGCAGAAACTGCTAATACGGCAGAGTCGGTCAGCAGTTGTGGGCGGGGCCTGAGTGGTTTGACGTTATATACTTCAGTCATGTCTAAAAAAGGAGTGGGTGGATTTTTTCATTATAGGGTGTTCAAACATTACATTTATGTTCAAACACCATGTAAACGTGAATTTTGCACAATAGGTCCCCTTTAAAATAACTGTTGAAAAGCTGAACCATTACTCCTGTCTTTAGTGTCACACGACCCTTCTGAAATCATTCTAATATACTGATTTAGTGCTCAAGAAACGTGTTGAAAACAGTTTTGCTGCTTAATATTTTTGTGGAAATCATGATCCACTTTTTTTCCCAGTTCTCAGAGTAATGACAACATAACTTCAGTCCCTGATGACTAAGAATAGAGAATGGTTTGGAATTAGAGATCTAGAGAGTCAGATATGAAACATCTTGGGCGGATGTGAGCTCTATCCAGCGGCAGATCTGGTCCTCTGGGATGTGTCATTTTCTTGACCGTTTGACCTTTTTAAAAAATGGTTCTGATTGAGGCCTGCACTGGGATGAGACACTGATAAAACGAAACATGAAGGGATTACAAAATTTAAGTTGTGCTACAGTGTCTTCAGAAAGAAGATGTCCTTGAGTAGTTTTTTTCCTGGTAGTTTTGATCACAGTGTCAATATTCTCCAGGTATCACTGGCATTTCATATTATAATGTTTCATATAAGTGCATCAGATATGACTAACAGCATTTAGTAAGCCTCATTTCAAATTAAATTACATAATTCTAGAGGGATGAGATGACTTGATGTTATAACTGAACTAAGATTAATATTACAAGCTGTATACTAGCTGTAATTTGTCTAATTCCTATTATTAAAACAGAATTAGGAACGTTAAGGCAGAAGGCCCAGACTGCTCTCTTCATTTATCAGTGGTCTGGCAGCATATGTTATAAATGCTGCAGAGAGGAAATGACAAATAAACAGCCCTCCGCACCTTATCAACAGGAAGTCTAGAGAACTTTTCTCCGTCACACACCATGCCTTTGAATTGCTTCTCTCAGAGAAACATACACACATGTACAACAGAAATATCTTTTCTGTGAAAAAGGTACAGATTTGACTCTACTGATATGAGCTGTGATCTAACCAGACTGATGATGCAACCTTTATAACTGTCACACAATTCTCCTGTCATCACCATCCAGAGTCATCTTTATGCAGGCTGTGCAATGAATAAATGAATGAGTGATCAATCAATCAATGTCAAGAATAAAATATATATTTTAAAATCAAACACCCACGCACAGGTTTAGTGTGTGTACAGGTTTGGGTATACATGTGAGGGCCAAATGTCCTCACTTTTATAGTAAAATATTATGACAACCGACTAGTGAGGACATTTTAATTAATTTATATATTCTCCTTACAAGGCCACATATTAAGGTCTGGGTGAATTAGATGGTAAGCAAATGATCAGTACTCATAATCAATGTGTGGAATGCAGGAGAAATGGGCAGGAATAAAGATCTGAGCGACAAAGGCCAAATTTTTACGGCAAGGCGACTCGGTCAGAGTATCTCTGAAACGGCAAGGCTTTTGGGTTGCTCCCGGTCAGCAGTGGTGTGAATTTACCAACAGTGGTCCAGGAGGGACTGACCACAAACTGGTGATAGAGTGTTGGGAACCCAAGGCTCATTGATGCATGAGAGCAACAAAGGCTATCTCGTCTGTTCCAAGCTAACAGAAGATCTACTGTGGCACAAGTCACACAAAATGATCGTTATAGGAGGATCACAACACACAATGCATTGCACTCTGCTGCGTATGGGGCTACATAGCCACAGACCAATCAGAGTGTCTATGATGACCACAAATGCATGATCCAGACTGCTGGCTTTCAGGTCTGTAGACATTTATTTTGCGCTACAGAGCAAAGAGCTCCTCCCAGAGAGGATGTGACCCTCTGCAAACAGGATTCAAGATTGAAAATCAAACAAAGCTTAGCATGCAAAAGTATGCCAAGCTGAAGATGACAGCAGGGAATATTCATATCACTGTCTGATATTTTTTGTTGTCATGGTTTTATACAGTTACAATACTTCACAATACTTTTAAAGAGTTAAATGATGGTGTAAAGTTAGACAAGGCCAGATATTGATAAAAATATATTTGGATGCAGTGTCCATCATAAGTAAATATTGTTAGATGTCTCATAAAATAAGATTTAAATTAAAGTCTGAAGCCAATAAAATAGGATACAGAAAAATAATACACAATGCATTCAGAAAAAGCTCACAGAAGGGCAATAACACCAATCTGTTTACTGTATATTTAAAATCTTGTTATATAAGATAGCTCAGCCATCATACTGTTATTTGTTAAATTTGGACAGCAGTCTGCTCTAGTCGTGATTACAGCTGCACTGTTTACTGCGAAAGAGAATATGTTCAAATGTGTCATTAACAGCTATAGTACATTTGGAAACCTTGTGGGGTTTTTTTTTTTTTTCAGTCATGATCCTGGAGTGATCTTAGCTCAAAAATTTTAACATTCACTACAATCTGACAAGGCTCAAAGGATTACACCATCAACTGACAACAGATGCATTTACAAGCCTCTAAACCCACAGCTAACAATGTTAACTCAATTTATTTCAGCTTTGAATTCAATAAGCCGGTTTAAAAGATAAAGTTCCTCCTGAGATGCCATTCACAGTTCACAACCATTCACTGTAATCCATCTCTTGAGGACAAACCTAACCAACTTCAAGTACTTAACAAATGTATTTCAGTATGTATCTCTGAGTATGTCCTCCATTCTGTGCTATGAATCATGTAATTGTTGTCCTTTCTTTTTTTTTTTTTAACAGTGTACTCTCAGTGTGCTGCTCTCAGCGTTCAGCTTTTGGCATCAGTGGCAGGTGCTCAGTGCGGCATGACATGAAGGTATTCAAGGGAAATGGGCCTAATTATGTGTTTTGCAGGCTCAGCCATATTTGCAGAGATACAGCTGTTATGAAAGTGAAATTCTTAATTGATATAGGACCTTTACAGTTATAGCCAGGTTTCGATACAGATATTTTTATGTGAATTTAGGGGTATCACATAAAAAGTGCTAAATAGGGACACAATGTAAAACTTAAAAACTGCACATTAAAAAATAAAGTCTTGCTTAAAGGGTTAGTTCACCCAAAAAATGAAAATTATGTCATTTATTACTCACCCTCATGCTGTTCTACACCCGTAAGATCTTCGTTCATCTTCAGAACACAAATTAGGATATTTTTGGTGAAATCCAATGGCTCAGTGAGGCCTCTATTGCCAGCAATGTCACCAAACTTCTCAAGATCCAGAAAGGTACTCAAAATATATTCATGTGAGTACAGTGGTTCTACCTTAATATTATAAAGCGATGAGAATACTTTTTGTGTGCACCAAAAAACAAAATAACGACTTTTCAACAATATCTAGTGATGGCTGATTTCAAAACACTGCTTCGAAGCTTAACAAATCATTTGTTTCAAATCAGTGGTTCAGAGTGCAAAAGTCACGAGATTTCAGCAGTTTGGCAGTTTGATACGTGATCCGAATCACTGATTTGAAACAAAAGATTCATTAAGCTTCAAAGCAGTGTTTTGAAATCGGTCATCACTAGATATTGTTGAAAAGTCATTATTTAGTTTTTTTGGTTCACAAAAAGTATTCTCGTCGCTTTATAATCATAAGGTAGAATCACTGTACCCACATGAACTGTTTTAAATACGTTTTTAGTAGCTTTCTGGATCTTGAGAGGTTCTGTGCCATTGCTGGCAATAGAGGCCTCACTGAGCCATCGGATTTCATCAAAAATATCTTAATTTGTGTTCCGAAGATGAACGAAGGTCTTACGGGTGTGGAACAACATGAGGGTGAGTAATAAATGACTTTATTTTCATTTTTGGGTGAACTAACCCTTTAAAGTTTTTTTTTTTTTTAAATTTGGTAAAAAGACATGTGCATAAATTATATTAATTCAGAGATGAACATCAAAAACTCTTTTTTTTTTTTTTGTAGACTGACCTAAAAAAAAACAAAAAACTTTGCCTTAAGCCATGTGACTGAATAATTTGCTCAGAGAAGAAAATGTCATCACAACAAATCATCATATAACATCTCAGATGTTGCACTGGTCATTATGAAAAGCAGGAGCTAAAGCCTGTCATCAATGATTGGCACGCTGTCACTCAAGACAAGGAATCTGCTGCTTGCTAGGAAACATGATTATTGTAGGAGCGGTTTGTCTGTGTGCTCTAAAGTGCAAGTTATATATATATATATATATATATACACAGTCAAACCAAAAATTATTCAGACATTTTTTATATATTTTTACTAGTGGGTGCAGGACACTAAAGTTCATTTATATAAGTGAGGATAGAAAAATAAAGTAAACGGTGACATTGTTACAACACAGAAGGGTCGCAGACAGGAGTTCACAAACAGGGTTGTTTATTGATACCAGTAGAGTTGAACAGCAGTGCATGTGAGTAAAACTTAAGCAGTGATGATGAATGGAGTGTAGAATAGTGATACTGTCCTTTTGGTGGTTGCAGAAGTGGAGAACTTAATTGATGCTGGAATATCTTGACGTAGAGGACAGAGAACGCTCACACACAGACGGGGTTTCACACGAGGAGAACAGGAGACGCTGGAGACAGGTAAGTAGATCATTTGGAGTTCTTAAGGTAAGCATACATGTAAGTCTAGATCCAAACGAGACCGGACATGGAGTGATGTGTGTGAGTGTTCTTTATACTGATACTGATGAGGTGCTGATGAGGTGCAGGTGCCGGTGATCAGTACTCTGGTGACTGGGTGCGTTGTGATTGGCTGACGGTGGAGCCTGGCGTGTCTGTGACAGACATACCCAAAAATTCTTCATACAGTGGACTACCAGTAAAATTGATAAAAATTTGGAACCAAAAATTATTCAGACACTTTGACCTGACCATGTTTTGCTTAAGTGTTATCTGACATAATTAAGATTAATTTTTCCTGACACAGTTTAACTCTGAGATCTTGTCATATTTTATTAGCATTTTTTTAAACTAAAGTGAATAAACTGTAATAATGAATGAAATGTTCAAGGTGTCTGAATGAATTGGTTTGACTCTATATATATATATATATATATATATATATATATATATATATATATAATGCACGGTGAGCTACAACTTCCCGTTCTATTTTGCACCAATTTCCCTAGAATTTACAGTTTTGTTCTTATGAATTCATGTGATGGAAACATGCTTTACTCACAAAATGATATTCAGATATTCAGTCAATCAGTTCAACTTAAGTTTTGAAAAAGACTAAAATATGATGAAACTACTGCATGGTTTGTATGAATGAACTATTGTAGTTTTATAGATCATAATAAGTAATAGTTAATTAGCTTCTGCGACAACATCATTGTGCAAACATTAATGCAAATAGAGATTTCTTGAAATGAAATTAACCAAAAGACTCCTGCATACAAAGAGCTGCCACAGCTCATGAATGGCCTTCAGCACTGAGGGGGAAGTGAAGCGTTTCTCACAAAATGTGCTGTGCTGCTGACTGTTTTCCAATTCCCAGGAAGAGGAGGAGAGGAAAAAAAGAGAGAGAGAGACAAGATTTTTTGTTCTTTTACACTTTAGATGAGTTCAGATGCACACAACTCGGTGATAAGGGGCGATCAATCTTCATCATCACAGTTGTTCACTGAAATAGCCATCAAACAGTGCGTCATCTTCATGCCTCATTTGGTCACTCCATCCAAACACCCTCACTCCACAGCATCACGTCACCCTCTCCTCTCTTGTATACCCTGCTGGTTTCTCGTCATGTTTGTTGCTGGCAGTGGGTGGGCTTCCCTCCCTCTTTTTCTCTTATCCAGCACCCATTACTAATGCAGCACCAGTGACTCAGCCTGCTTTCTTCCATCTTACACCTCAAACACACAAACAAACCAACTCATATACAAACAACTCACTCGACACATGCAAAGCACATGCCCACAGTCACCCTTCTCTCCCACACACACAAATACATGCAAACGCAATTAAAACCCCCACACAGCCACTGACCTCTCAGTCCCTTCAGATCCCTATAATAAGGGCAGCAGATATGTCCAAAACAATTAACGCTGTTGACTACTTGTATGCTCATAGTCATAATAATGTTTCAGCTCACGCAAATGCGACACTTAGTCAAACCTACTGATGGGATGACAAGTAGTCACGATGTCAGCTCTTGATTGAGCCACCTTCCTGCACAACACACACAAACACACACTGAAAGTGTGTTGCATCATTCATATGATTGCTACAAACACACATTCCAACAATAAACGTCCACATACAAAGTACAGTTTCAGGAAAAAGTATGTGAACCCTTAGTAACAACAATAGTCTGGTTAAATGAATAACACACAAACAATGCTACGTTTTCATGTCTTTATTAAAAACACAAAGTGTGAACCTTCACAAGGTGGGAAAAAGTATGTGAATACCTAGCTGAAGACCTTTCCAAAAGATAATCAGATTCCAATTAATAAAAATCAGTTCACATGCGCAGTTATAAAGGAGCTACAGGTTATTACATACTGTAGTCAAGCTACAGTCTTCATTTGTCTATCCAAGTATGCATGACACATTGCATAATCCAATATTTGAAAGATTAAATACGTTGCACATCACCTCTTTCTATCCAAGGAAGCGCACAAGGCTGATAGTAGTCCAGTCTGGTTAAGTCTGATGTCATACGGATCAGAAATCCAAAAACAAACAACAAATGGTGCTAATATACACTCACAGTATGTTGTAGTATTAAAAACAATGCTTCGAACTATTATCTCCATCCCAAAATCTCAGTTAGCCAGACAGCAATTCATTCAGAATTATTCAAATATTAGTGTCTGAGACATTGTGAGGTCTTTTTTAAAATTAACTTAAAGGTGTGCAATCAATGAATAGTGCTCATAGACAGCTGTTTAGATAGTATACATTGACAAAGTTGCTAAAAATCACATTATCTTGGTCTGTTAGTCAGAATATGCATGTAAACACTCTTATTCAAACAAGATTAGAGGTGTTGGTGCCTTGCCCTATTAAAAAAAGTGCTTAGAAAAGTGATCTCAGAAGACCCAGAAGAATAATCCTACAAATAAGATCAAAGAAAAATAATCATTGACTTGCATAAAACTGTAAAGGTTAAAAAAAGGTACAAGCTTTGATGTTCATCAGTTCACCATAAGACAAACTGTCTATAAATGGAGAATATTAAGCACTACTCATCCCAAGAGTGGGCGTCCTGCAAAGATGACTGCAAGAGCACAGATGCAAAATACTCACTGTTATTAAGAAGAATCAGAGATTCTTAAAGCTTTAAGATTGAACCATCCACCCCTTCTGCTTCCGTCTGGTTTCCTTACTTCAGAGACATTGCCTTGCTAGAAGGCACCACTGCTAAACTCAATGGGGCCAAGGACAGAACTATTTAAAGTTGGTCAATAACTGCAGAGATGTTAGAAAAACTAAAACCATGACTTCCTAATTTATGTGTATTTGTTTTATATAATTATTTTATTTTGGTCTGGTCAATTTTCATGGCATCTCTATAGTTCATTGAAGCTTTGAAATAGGTTTCTGATAAAGCTGACATCTTATCACATGCAAACATCTTATCTACGATAAAACAATAAACAAGAATGGAGCTCATAGGAGAACACCATGGAGGATGCCACTGCTGTTCAAAAACAAAATAAAGCATTTATGCAGCTGAATTTGCAAAAGAGCACCTGGTTGTACAATGGAGCTATTGGCAAAAATGTCTGTGGACTGACAAAACCAAAGTTGAGTTAAAAAAAGGAAAAATAGGCAAGCACAATGTCAAAACCTTATCCCCCATGGTGGAGTAGCCATCATGATTTTGGAGTTCCTTTGATGCCCCAGAGCCTGAATAGCTTGCTATCATCTGCAGAAAAAAATCATTCTCTTAACTTTTTAAAGTACGTTTGCAGGAGAATGTAAGGCCATCTGTTTGCAAATTGAAGCTCAACAGAAGTTGGATGATGCAACAGGACAACAACCGAAATCACAGGAGTAATCAACAACAGAATGGCATCAGCAGAGGAAAATACGCCTTCTGATGTGGCCCATGGCCTCGAGAGCGATTCACACCAGACAGAGAATATTGCTGAACTGAAACAGTTTTGTAAAGAGCACTGGTGAAAAAGTCTTCCTGACTGATCCGCAATTACAACGTTTGCTCGAGGTTATTGCTGCCAACAAGGGTCAGCCTGTTATTAAATCCAAGGGTTCACATATTTTTTCCGCCCTGAATTGTTCACGATGTGAATTTGGTGAAGACACGAAAATGTATCATTGCTCATGTGTTATTTAAGCAGACTGTGTTTGTCTGTTGTGAACTTTTTGAAGATCATAATTAAGAAATTTATGTAGAAATTCCTGGTAAATCTGTTTTTTATTTTCAAGTAAAATACACATTTATTATTGATATGGCATGTGGGGGGCCAATGTATACTATTGTTAGTTAAAGTTTCCTTCCTTAACTGCATAAAATGCTGTGCTAGCTATGTTTGTTCTTTCTCTGTATATCAGATATGCTGTGACGAAACATCCCTGTGGAACACAATGGCAGTTGGAGGCTTTAAATAAAACGATGGCCTGATTATGAGAGAGAGGGAGAGAGAATAAAAAAAGGGAATGAGGGAGAGAAGGAGGCACTGCCAGGCTGGACCAAAGATAAAGCACATAGTTTGGATGACTGATATTGCTCATTTTCAGTTGCAAGTGTGAGGCAAAATAGGGTTTTTGTGTGGACATCCCAAGACGAAATGAGAGAATACTACCTTTAAAATGATGGATAAATGCAAGTAAAAATGAGAAGATGACAGAGAGATAATACCGATTTGCAATGCAAAAGACCTCAAACATGCAAATAGGCTTATTTGGTAGTAGGCGAGAGCAGAAGGCCACACACACAGATCAATGGTTAGAGACAAGCTTAAAATTAGAATTATCAAGCATTCTGGGAAATGTAGTTTTAAAACAATTTAAAACATCTTCTCATGTAACTGGTACAGCATGCTGCTAGCAACACCAAAGATGTGAGTTCTAAGAAACACATAATGGTCAAATGTATTCCTTAAATTATCCAAAGTTTGGATAAAAGCATCTGCCAAATGCATAAATTCCGGTAATGGCAACAAACATGAGTTTAGTTTAAAGGGTTAATTCACCCAAAAATGAAATTTTTATTACTCACCCTCATGTCGTTCTAAGCCCGTAAGACCTTCATTCATCTTCAGAACACAAATTAAGATATTTTTTTTATAAAATCCAAGAGGTTTTTTAATTCCCCATAGAAAGTAATGTAATTACCATCATTCATGGTCCAGAAAAGTAGTAAAGACATTATTAAAATAGTCAACGTGAGCCGGCGTTCTGATGTAGAACCTGGAAGCGCCTAACGTAAACAGTGTATGAGAATGACGAATTTGTTGAATAAAGACGTTATTTTTTTTGTTTTTGCGCAGAAAAAGTATTCTTATCACTTCATAACATTAAGGTTGAACCACTGTAGTCACGTTCACTATTAAAACCTCTAGGATTTTATCAAAGTTATCTTAATTTGTATTACGAAGAACGACATGAGGGTGAGTAATTAATGACAGAAATTTCATTTTTGGGTGAACTAACCCTTTAAACTAAACTCATGTTTGTTGCCATTACTGGAATTTATGCATTTGGCAGATGCTTTTATCCAAACTTACAGTAAATTTAAGGTATACATTTGACCATTATGTGCCTTACGGGTTTGGAATGACATGATGAGGGTGAGTACTCAATGACAAAAATTTCATTTTTGGGTGAACTAACCCTTTCACAGAGTTTAGCTTGATGGTATTTTAAAATTTCATCCAGAGATTACATTGCGCCAAACGCATAAAATATCAACTTCACACAGCAGGCCTGAATCTCTGATGTTAACCGGGGATTGTTGAAAATTAAAACTTCTGACTTATAGAAAATAATTAAATAAATGAGTTAAATTGTCTAAGATAACAGGTCAGTCTATTAAAAGTTATTTTAGACAGTTGAATCACTTTGGATTCCTAGGCAGATACAATTCATCAGGCAGAGTAAACTGTTCATGGTTTTACACCGGCTCTGGCATGAGAACCAGCACTATCTCCTTGAAAAAAGGGCATATGAGGGATAACCTCTTTTGATGGATCACAAATGTTAGAAGTTATTTTCTAAAAGAGAAATATTGCAGACAAGTTATAGTTATACCTTTTCAAAGTATGATATACTTACTCTCCAGCAAGCAGTTCATGGACAGAGATTTGAAAAATGACTCATCGTCCTGATTCAGTTCAACTCTTTTCGGCAAGGTCCATTTCACCCTCAAACAGCCCACATGTTCATGCAAAGTCCTGACTGCTTCAAACAAACAGGTCAATATAGCAACTAATTGCTTGAATTTCGTAATTAGCACTTAGCGGAACTGCTGTACTTAACGTACACTGTAATGCAGAGGAAAGCAGTGAGCTGGAAAAACCTAGCTAATGGCTAATTCACTCGCAAGTCATAAACATTAGATGAGCTCCACCGGTCTTGAGAAACAACGGAGCTTAACAAACTTATCTGTATCGTTACTTATTGTAACATTTTTTGATTTAGCCAAACATTTCTCTTGACTCGTAAACAATAAAAGCAGGAGTCAGTGGCACCTTTTAATTCCCTACAATGTCACAGTCATGTGCGTGACAGAGGCTGCATATTTAACATGCTAAATGTGTTTCTCTTTGTGACTGCTCAGGTGTTCTTGACAGATCCTTTTCTGTTTTGAGGCCAGCTGTCCATGACAGATCGTACAGACGGTCTTCATCTTCTTTCTCTCCTAAAACACATGCACATGAACCCACTGAGTGCCTGCTGTTATTTTCCCCTCAAAACAGAAGCAACAGAACCACCGGCTCCATTGGCACATTCAATGGCGCCAGAGTTAAACTTTCATGAATCCCTTTCACTATCGTGTTCTGTTCATCATTTTTCAAGGTCAGCACTTTATGGGTGAGACAAAGCCCGCGGAATAGTACAGAGAGACTGAAGTCGACAGAGCGTCATGTTTCAGCATTTTTAGCCGTCTCCTCTGGAGTGTGCAGTGTCAGGTTCTAGTCACGCAGCGTGAGAGCTTCAAACCCCCTGTTCATCCGTAACACTGCTGCGAAGCATGTGCTAATTAGTCTGTGTCTCTCTTCTGAGCATGAGGTGAAGTCAGTTCTGAGAGAAAGACCAATATAGTAGTAGTGAAATGTGCTTTGGAGCAAGACACAGAGGACACTGTTGTGAAATAAATCCTGTTTCTATTAGAAATAGAATTTTATTCCATCTAAAATGGGCTGAACATTTGTTCCAAACCCAGATGAGTTTTCTTCTTCTTCTTCTTCTTCGGAACACAAAAGAACATACAGTATTTAGCAGAATGTCCAAGATGCTCTTATCTAGAGAATGCAAATGGATGAGGACCAGGAAGTCATAGTTTACTTTCATTAAATAGAAAACACTGGGCCCGATTTTAACAATCTAAGCGCATGGTCTAAAGCGCACGGCACAAGTGTGCTTAGGGAGTGTCCAAATCCACTTTTGCTAGTTTAACGATGGGAAAATGGTTGGCGCGCCTGATGTGTGGTCTAAAAGGGTTGTCCCTATTCTCTTAATGAGTCATGGGTGTGTTTTGGGCGTAACGTGCAATAAACCAATCAGTCTCATCCCCCATTCGCTTTAAAAGCCAGTTGTGCTCACGCCATGGTGGATTCGCTATTTACATGGCAGAATTTGCAAGCGGAAAAACTGAACGCTTCTCTAGCGAAGAAACGGATCTGCTCGTGCACAAGGTTGAAGCGTGCGAGTGGACCATCTACGGAAAAAGTCGAATTCCACCAAAGCATTCTTATCTTTATGCACACAATAATAATCTTTTACATTGTAATCCTTTTATTTTTAATATTTGGCATGTTTGTGTGCTGCTGCACATCCCTGTGTGTGTATTAAGCAGTGTGTATGCGTGATGTGCAACAGCCTACAGTATAGGCATATATTACTAACGCGCTCTATAAATAACAAAACAAATATTGTGCCATTGAGTTTAGACCAGGTTTCTGTTGGTCAATGGCGCAGTCTATTTCAGTTGCCTCAAAATAGCAAGGCGCCAACAATGCACCTGAACACTCGTTTTCAGACCAGCACGCCCATGGGCGCACAAATGGCCACAAATGCATTTGCTATTTAAACAACATGCCGCAGGACGTGAAAATGATAATTGCGTCGGGCTGAAACTAGCAAAAAACACTTGTGTCGCGCCTGGCGCCGCATTGCGCCAGGTGTATGATAGGGTCCTTAGAGTCAAACAAATTAGGAACAACAATGATGACAGAATTTTCAGGTGAACTATCCCTTTATAAAATAGATGTTAAGCTGTTTCAAAGAAGTTTAGCTGAAGAACATTATGTTTAAAATGAGGCCTACTGCCAAAAGAAATTCATCACTTATGAAGGTGACCTCTCAGCGCAGCCAAGAAGAGACTATATCCTCCTTGCTTTGAGTGAGATGAGAAAAAATGCATTGTAACCCAGTGAAGGTCATGGCCAGTGGCCACCACATAAAACCAGTTACCATAATAGAAATGCACCAAGCTCATTCTAAAAATCTTCCATTGCCTCCCTTTATTACCTCCTCCCCTCTATCCCCTATATTTTGTGCTCTCCTTTCCTCCCTCCTACAATTGCTTTCTTCCTGATATACAGTCTTGTTGTCATTGTTTGGACTCATTGCTCCTAGCAGCTCCCCTCCAGTTGTCTTTTTCCTCCTCTGCTTTTTTTGTCTTTCCTGTACTGCTGAAGATTTCAGTGATGGAGCAAAGACTGAAACTTTTAAAATTTTAAGAAAAAGTCTATTTACTTTCTTATGCATATTCCTGGTCTTATTGGGAAAGATTTGTAAGTTATTTAGACATTCACACATCATTCCAGCATCAAAACTTATTTGTCTTAATCTGTAATAATCTGTAAATCATGTGGTCTTTGCTATGTTCTGGTATGTAACGTCCACTTTTCACCACTCAATCAATTCTCAATGGATTCCCAAAGTCCTGCCCTACATTTTTGTCTCATTCAACACTATTCACATTACTTAAAGGGATAGTTCACCCAAAAATAGAAGTAATTATTTACTCACCCTGGTGTTGTTCAAATGATGAATGAACTTTCCTTTTCTATTTTGTGTTTTATTTATCTTGATTTCTCAAAATGGTGTGCACAGCAGACCAATGCCCAAGGTCAGGATTTTCACTAAATAATACATTTAAATTTGCCCTCAAAACACTTGGAAAATACAACGTATAGGATCATTCTGTGATACTTTTGCAGCCTTTCTGTTCAAGCCTGAAGCTGGTCACTATTTACTTCTATTATGGGAACGATGAACAAGCTTGAGCAGGACATTTTTTAAAAGATCTCATTTTGTGTTCTGAAAAAGAAAGAAGGTCAAACACCATTAGAACCACATCAGCGTGAGTAAATAATGACTGAATTTTCATTTTTGTGTGAACTATCCCTTTCAGTAAAAAGTGTTGTGCATGGCAACTCACATTCACTAAGTAAATTAAATGAAACTGTCATGTTGTTTAAGTGGGTGTGTGCCATTTTCTTTACTTACAGATAAGGAATCAGTATATTTAGCAGGCAAACTCTAAATAACAACTACTAGTCATTATTACTAAAAGGACTGTCTCTGAAAATGTGGAAATGTTTGATTATAACCAATGTAAAATGCTTCTCGCATTTGACTTTCAGCAAAATGGATGCACAAATACTAATAATAATAGCAATATACAATTTAACAATCTTAGAAAGGACAATTTTCAAGAAAGGAAGCAGAATACTCTCCGCCCCACTTAATGTTATCTGTTTTAGTCTTGGAGTGATATCACTGCAGTCCTGTAGCCCTATATTTCTGTAGAGTAGTGATGTTTTGAGGTTACCACCCCACTGCAGAGACTGCAGCGCTGCAAAGCTATCACATGTGAACATCACAATTACACATCACGCTCTTGCTCAAGGTATTAACATGCTGCAATTTTAGTCACCGAACCATCATCCAGTCTTTCCAAATGACACCTTGTATCATTCTCAGAGTAGTTTCTATAGTTTCATATCTAGATATCAACTAGAGGCATCGTAATGAGATTTGTGTTCACAATGATACTTTACAGAGAAAACGCCATAAGGAATGATCTCATAAATGTGAAAGAGCAGCAGAGAAAGATCAAATGCTTATATAATTTACTCACCCTCATGTTGTTCTAAACCTGTATGACTTTCATTCTTTTGTGGAACAACATACAGTAAAAAGAGATGTTCTTTTAGGCAGAATGTCTGAACTGGTCCCCATCTATTGTTAATGTATGGAAAAAGAGCAGCTTGGACATTTTGCTGAACATCTCCTTTTGTGTTCAACATATGAAAGAAAGTCATACAACATAAGGGTTGGTAAAAGATGACAGAATTTTAAGAGCAACTTCTCAGAAACATGGAGAGTGATAAATTGCACTTTCTACTGAAACTGTGGCACAATAAACCAATGAGTGGGTGAAGTCAACATTACAGAGATACCCAGCTCATTGAGAAGATAATAGCACGACTAGCAGAACTTCACCTCAACAACGGATATCATCGCTTCTGAAAGCACCGGAATGCTTTAAAATGATTGAGAGTAGAGACAGACCTAATAAGTATAACATAAAAAATGTTTTTTCCTTCTGTATTATATGAATTTGAATATGGTTATGAATCAAGCTCATGGAGTACACAGCCCTCAAGTGTTTTAAGTTCAGGGAAGTAGGTGGCATTACGCAACACACACTAGAGAGAGTCTGCAAATCAGAGGAAAAGTGAAGGAACATGTACTGGTGAAAGAACAACTAGAGCTCTCAGAGAAGGTCTCCACCCACAGTTTTACCTTGAGTGGATAGACATTTGTGGGTAGATGAGAAGAAAAGGTCAAGAAATGTTTCTGGACTTTTCTTACTAGGTCTTTTTTCATTAACCTCTATTCCAGTTCTTTCATCCTCTAATCAGCATATTCTCCATCTGCTAAGAGAATCTTCCCCTCCAACTCCTGCTGCACCTTATCCTTATGGAAAGAGGGATGGAGATAGTGAATGAGAAAGTGAAAGGGTGAAATTTAGACATCAACAAATTTGCTGAAGTCCGTTTAACCAAGTCTATGAGATAATCTAAGCAACTTTCTACACTAGTTATCAAAATCACGCCATAACTAAAGGTCTCTACATGTCGACAGATATTCAAGAGATCAAGATTTGTTGGTCATCCCTGCACACTTACTGGATTTAATCTCACTTTATGAAAAGTCATAATCTGTACAAGATTGCAAAATCATAATAATTTGTATGAGTTGAGACGTACAACAACTTACAAATCAAACCAAAACATAACTATGACTGTAACAGAAAAAAAAAAAAACCCTATAAAAGTGTTTTCGTACAATGTAAGTGGTATATGATACGTTTTCACCATCTCATACAAATGATTACTAGTTGTCATTTTGACTATTGGCCAACCCATTATCATGAGAAGATTTGTTCAAGATGGCAAAATTTGTTAAATAAGATGGCAATAATTGGTTCAAGATTGTACAAATATATACGAATATATGGCATTATTTGCACGTTACAATGCGTTTTCTAGTTGTCATGTAAGTGTGTTGCTATCTGGACCATTTCTGTAACTGGTAAACAGGACTTTGCTTGTAAGTGGATAACCAAAAATGTGTGTACAATTACAATACACATCAAATGGTCATTAAACCGTCTGTGGCCAGTTAGAGACTGTTCTTGATTTCTTCATCAACAGCATGGACCCTGGACAGATTAACTGGAGACCTCTGTTGTAGTCTTAATACCTTCTTCTATTGACCAGGGCTTGTTTCCTTGACGATAAAGGAGAGGAACGGGGCAGATTATGACAACAAGGCACCCAAAAGCCCTTATTAAGAATCAAACATATGCTAAAGGAGAAATCAAATCTAAAATAGTCTCCTGCGTCTCTCTGAGCAATCAGACATGTCCCTCTGTGATGTCATTAAATCTGGGTTAAAAGGCTGAGTGGGGTCTCGCACTCGTGGGTTATTTAAACAAGCCAATTAGCTGGCAGGTCTCTGAAGAAGTGACACTTGGGAAACAGGAAGTAGGTCTCATTAGTATTGTGATGGGGCATTCCTTTAATGAAGCTCTCAGATGTCTGTGACATCTGATGTGATGTCATTTCTGCTAAATGAGAGGATTTGGGGTGCCACATGTGAAATTAGGGTTAGAGTTGGGGTCTGATCAGAGCTTGTTGTGGATAAATGCTTATTCTGTTTGTAAAGAAATGACAACCTAAAACTGTTTAAAGTCTTTACACTTAAGAAAAAGTGAAAAAAAAAAAAAAAAGAACTTACTGCATGAAACAGAACTGCTGAATGAAGAAGCTCTAGTAACCTCTTTTCAATGTTCTGTTGAAGGACAAATGCTGTAAAGACAGTTTTATTTTCTAACCTACTACAAGGACGGAGGAAGGGTGGTAGAATAGCAATAAAATCCTCCATCATACTCATTAGAGACACTAAAGAAAAAAGGCCATGTTCAGAATAGCATATTGCCGTACTATTCATACTATTTTTGAGGTAAGCAAAATCTCTGAATGCATAGAATTCCTGGATTACCTATGCAAATGTGCACTATACAACCACACACTGTGAGGAATACTGTATCTCACATGCAATGACAGTGATTTATGTATGAACATGAAACAATATCAACATTTTTTTTTTTTTTTTTTGGTTTAGAGATAATTAAATGCTTATTGCTGAATTTACAATACAATATAATGTAGTCATGTAACAGCAGTGCAGCATATAACAGTCTGAAATAATCACCATGAGATACTGCAAGTTGTTTTAGATATTTAGAGAATACAGTATTTTAAAGGGGACCTATTATGCCCCTTTTCACAAGATGTAATATGAGTCTCTGGTGTCCCCAAAAAAGTGTCTGTGAAGTTTCAGCTCAAAATATCCCACAGATCATTTATTATAGCTTGTCAAATTTTCCCCTATTTGGGTGTGAGTAAAAACACGCAGTTTTTGTGTGCGTGTCCCTTTAAATGCAAATGAGGTGCTTTCCAAAAGAGGGCGGAGCTTTAACAGCTCACGCTTCGGTTGCTCAACAACAACAAAGCTGGAGAATCTCACGCAGCCAAAATGACTAATGTCAGTAACGGTGTTCAGCCTTACATTGTTCAAACCGGAGTCGGACACTGATGGAGAGACTCAGGATGAAGTTACAACTTTCAGAATGCAACTGGACATTTCTGAATGGTTAGTGGGTAAATTTATGTAGTTGCTGTGGAGTTGATTCAACTCATCGACTAGCATTTGCGTCTTGTTAATCTTTTGTGCAAATCCAGCGTTGAATTGATTTAAATTGTATCAACACTTCACAATATTACTGTATTTTTTGATAATATAAATGCAGCCTCGATGAGTATTAGAGACAGATGACATTGCAAAATCCTTACCAACTCCAAACTTATGAATGACAGTGTATGCATTATATACGGCGTAGTATGCCGTATTCCATTCTGAATACAGCCATAGAGAGAGAGAGAGAGAGAAACAGGAAAAATTGTCTAAAACTCATATTGCAACAATGCAGGGACATAAAGAGAACAATATTCACAATGACGTCTTTTAGCTCTGCCTAAGGCAAAATAAGTAGGAAAAAAATAAAGTTAGCTAAAGTGTATTGACAAAGATTTGATGTGTGTGGTTCTCGAGTGTCACGGAGGTCAGCTGACTCAAGTGAAGCAGAGCTCACCCTCAGATCATCTCATCCCGGCCCTACACTGCCTATAGGCATTGCAATGGAGCTTGACATCAGAGAATTGAAAACAAATGCAAATATTCTCTCCCCAAACACACACAAACAAGCCTTTTTTCTCTGTCTCTTTCTCACTTACAAGAAATCAAACCTGCAGCGTTTGACAGAAGTCAGAGAGCAGATCATTGCTTTTCTCTAGAGCACGCTAACAGCAATGAGATCCATTTCACACAGCACTTTCGCCTCGATTTCATTTCGTGACTGAACATTAAAAGAACATACCGCCAGGATACTGACACATTTGAAGAAAAAGAAATCATATCAGTTAATGAACAAGATGAATAATTTAGCTAAACTAGCTTCTAAGTGATCATGAGCTGTTTAACTATTATTTTGAACATATAATCATGATGTACATTGTTAAACCTATGCAAATATGTTAATCTATTAGCTGACAAAAATAGCTAAAAGTCCACATAACATTTAAACAACACTTCCTTGGTCAAACATATGTTTCATACACAATATGGCCAATAGTATGTAGACATCCAAATATCACATCCTTATGTGCTTAGTGAGGATTTTTTTACATCATCAGAATGGTATGAAACTTAAAGATTTTGGCACTTGGTATGTGAACACTTTTGAATGTGATTATGAAAAAAAAATCATGGTTAGAAAAGGTTAAATAGTCACACTTGTACTCCTCGCGCTCAAAAATTACCGTACTGGAAATGAATGGGAAATTAATTTCATAGTGGAAGCGTTTGGTACTGCGCCCAAACAAAATCTTACTGAAAGCTCATTTTTTGAGATACCAACCTCAAATTTGGAACACAAATTGTTTATATTTACGGCTTTGATTTTTTTTCACAGATTTAGAGTAAAACATGTTTTAGAAAATACATATTTCATATAAAATTTGAAAAAAAAAATGAGAGTATTTTTGTGCATTTTCATAACAATAAACAAACTTTTTTTAATTTTACTTTTTTTTTTTACTTCAGTAATAATCTGCCAAGTGTCGTCTTTAAAAAAAGACCAAAACTTATGTGCTCCAAAGCATTCAAGATTTACGACAGTTTAAGTTAATAGTAATAAATGGATTATAACTACTGCATAAATATCATGTAGTACCATAAAATCCCCTAAAAATACAAAATATTAAATAATAATAATTAAAAAAAAAAAAACATTATTGAACTAAAATATAGAACTTTCATTTCAATTAAATAATAAAAAAATGAGTCATTTTTGACCGCCATGCAAGTGGAGTACAGCGGAGTTTTGACTTGTAATAGCCAACTGCAGGCCCATTCTCAGTGAATTCATACACTCATAAAAGCTGTCAAAGTCTTTTGGGTAACACTTTATTTTACAGTGTCCTTGTTACACGTTACATGTACTTACTACAGTAATAACAGTAAATTATGCATAATTACATGCAACTAACCCTAAACCAAACCCTAACCCTATAGTAAGTACATGTAGTTTCTCAGTACTTAAATGTATAATTACACTGTAACAAGGACACTAAAACAACTTTTGCATCCCAAAAGAATAAAAATAATATGAATAGTCCTCACATCAGTTGTTCATCTATGAAACTGTCACTGTTTTCCTAAGAGTGTGACTGGTTAATGTATAAAAGCACAGATAAATGTAACCCTGACGGCAACATTACATGGCCTGAGGTGTAAATACAAATACAACGTGTTATTCCTGTGCATCAGTCAGCCTGTAGTCTTGTACTAGCATATATACACAGAGTTCCTTAATTATAATGGAACTATAGTACAATGCTAGTGGCAGACAGCCAAAGACATCCACATCACAAGAACAGCACAGTTACAGTACAAAAGTAAAACTAGATGTAGATGATTGAGAATGTTGTCAGGGGTCTTCAATTCTGTTTCTCAGTCAGTCTTACAGCAAAGTTGCTATCAGTGTTGCTAACATGATGCTACAACTACCACAAGGATGCAGTTCAATTTCTCATGTGCCCTTCATCTGGAGTTGGAAATATCATAATTATGAGTTCTGAGCACATGAATTACAGGCTGACATTGCATTTACTAGCGGGAGTTGCTATGAGTTACATCAGTTAATTACTTTACTTTCATGGTTTGCTCTATGTAGCCTAATGAACATTTATTTTTTATATAAAGCTTAGATAGGAATGAATCATTTTAATCATTTTTGGAATCCAGATATAGTTATTGGGGTTTATTGTTCACAATATTATTCTTTTATTTTGTTTAGGCTACTTCTGTTATGTTTCCGACCTGAATGCGTGATAATATCGTATTAACGTTTTGCTGTATTGACTTCTCGGGTGCTTTTGAAGGCAGAATCAGTGTACCTGGTAAGCTCCTACTTCTGAGTAGGCCACTCGTTATTGCAACATGTCATGCATTCAAGTAAGAAATACAGAAGTTGTCTAAACAAAACAAAACCATGGAACAACATGAGAAAAATACTACTTTTGAAACAATGAAAACCATTTTTCTATCACTTATTTATGCAAAGTATCTAAGAAAAACATTTAATTGGTGGTTTACTTTACATTTGTTGTCTCTTACGTACATATAGCATTAATAATATTACTGAAAGCACAGAAAATTAAAATAACTTTGCAAAGTCATTCATTAGGCTTACTATTTAGAACAGACAATGATTCGAGACACAATAAGTTGAGAATTATCTATAATTCAGAGTTTCCCCACTTGTTGCTTGGTCATTCGTGTGCTTGGAAAGCATAAATATGACATTTTGACTCCACTTGAAGGCTGCATTACAGAAACTTTTCACTTTTTTTCTAAATTTCTAAGAAGATGCTACATAAGTAGGATGTGAGTTTAGGTGCTAAACGTATCGTTAACAGTCATAGTAGTTGTGTAGTCTAGTAGTATCTGCAACTGGTTAGCAACTAGCACAAGTCTGAGGTATAACTGTGTGGTTTATTTTTTTGAACGAAATGCATAAATCTCATCAACTGACGTTGACCACAGACCATATTTTACTCGAAACAAAATTGCTATTGTAAAAATCCATAGGAAATTCTTGGAAAATGCTAATTCTCTTTCAAGCATTAATACTACAAACTGAACAGTTCAATTCTATACTCCTGCATTCGTCTAGCGCGAGCCCTTATTCCTGCATAACACGACACCGAGCCAAAACACAAATCATCTGGTGTGAAAGCACCATTAATCCGGACTCATCTTCAGCGAAGCCTGAATCACAGCCACCCACCCCCTCTCGAAAACCAGCACATCTACAGATTATCAGTTACTCCGTTTTTCACTTCACTCTCTCTCTTTTCCCCTTCTCCCTTTTTCCCATATCAGAGGTGTAGGTGTGAAGAGCAAGTTTCACGCCATCCCGGTGTCACAGGCTATTTATACTTCTTCAAACCCACTGCCTCACATCCCCACCGGATGATTTCATCATCATCATCATCATCTCCCCCTCTGCAGTCGCAGCTGTAGGGTCTCACTGCTGGTGTCCAGCTCGTGGGAAGGCAGGTAGCCGGAGAGGAGGTGGGTGGGGGGTGTGAGGAGAGCTGACTCACAGGGAATGAGGGGGATGTTACAGTTTAGAGTGCCTCTGAATCATCACTGTCTTCTCCAGCACAATCACCACCACCACCATCACCAGTGACACGTCCGTCATTCAGCGTTTCTGTGAATGGAGAGAAAGAAGGAGGCAGAGAGAAACGCTGGTGGTACTATGAGGTAAAGTTGTCCATATTTATTCGTGAAGATGAGTTTAATTCAAAAGCCAGGGTGTGGCTTTGTCACGGGTCGACCGTGCATGTGTGTTTGTTTGAAAGCGAGAGCCTATTTTTAGGCGAACGGTTACAATAAAACAGCAGATGGTTTACATTCTAGGAGGGAAGAAAATGCTGACATAGGAGGGACTATTTGTAGTACTAAAGGGAGGGTCCATGTGTTTGCCAAGCCAAAACACAAACATATAGACATGAGACTTCAGACACCTCTGCTGTCTGTATTCAATTGGATCAGGACACTGGAAATGGTGTTAATATTCAAAAGGGAATGGGGAAAGGAACACAAAAACTTTATGTTGGCTGGATGTTTTAATGGACTTATAAATTTTACATTTTATTGAAGTTAGAGTCAAGTTTCATAAAAACTGGATTATGTGTAATTTAGTATAACTTTCAGTAGCAAGCCACATTCAAGGCTTCAGTCTTCAAATGTAAGGCAGTTCGAGATGAATTGATCCCTTCAGCATGGGGGTGGGGGGAGATCAAATCAGAAATAACAGGAAAATGTCTTAGTACATATGCAGCTACATAAGACATGTGATGGCTTTTATTTAAAAGTGCAATAGGTGATTCTCAAAAAAAATTTTTTTCGTTGTTGTTGTTGTTGTTTCTCCTTATATCCTGACGGCAATCACTACGTTAAACAGTCTAAATGTATTTTTATAAATATATATCGTCTGTGGAAGGTGTAGAACCATAAAATGTTATATAAACATATGTTTTTAAATACCCGCGCAGACATCATACGTCATCAGCGCGTTTCATGCTATGCAGAGTTTATACAGACAGACCTCAGTCACGGAGTACTGCAAACAAACAGCAGCCACCTTTTACAGTTCCTACCGAATCAAAGTAAACAAGCTTATGCTGCGTTCACGCCATAACTACCATAATTAAGAGATGGCAACCCGTGACGCTCTAACCGGAGCTGTTCAGTCAGACTCGAAATTATGTGTATCCATGTCAACAGTATCAACACCGAAATGAATCTGCAGCAGTCAGGTACAAGCTCTGTAAGTTGTTTATGTTCATTATTATTGTAATGTTATGTGCTTTGAGACGTGAGGTAGCTTAATGCTGTCTCTTGCGACACTTTGCCGAGAGCAGCTCTGTGTGTGTGTGTGTGTGTGTGCGTGCGTTCATGTGTTTTGGAGGAGGCGTGGCTTTTGACGGCGATTCGCAGGGAGGGTGGGATCATGTGCTTTTAATGCTAGCAGGCTAACGTTAGCATTTCTCAGATCACCTACTGCACCTTTAACAGCTGCAAAAATTATATGGAATTTAATATAGAAAAGGTTTTGAAGAACACGGAGGAATGTGCAAGAAGTATGGCTATAAAATTAAGCTTAAATTGAAGCTTCATGGCAAATTTTGTGATTTTAACTTAAAGGTTAAACGGGTTTATAATTTCAAAAGAAAGTGAAATAGGTAAGGAAAAATTTACAGTAGCAAAACAAACTGAAGTTAATTCTACAAATCCAAGTGGATAAACAGCATGTTCTTCAGTCAGCTCAGTGTATTTTTATGTTAAACGAAATGAAAACTTTTTTGTTAACTGAAATAAAAATAAAAATAAATGCATAAATGGGAAAAACTGAAACTAAAATACATTATAATCACTCCAAAATTAAAATTTTGTTTTGTATATATTATATTACTTAATTTACATGCTCAAGTTGACTTCTAAGTGACTTTCTGTAAAAGAAGGAAACCCCTAGGCACGTGAATTTGCATATCTTGCTTTTTTTAATTAAAAACAAATGAGCAATCAACCCAAAGCAGTTTTTTTCCTTTTTTTTTTTTTTTTTTTTGTTTTTTTGCGTGACATAGCAAATCAATTCAAAAGGATCAAGTGTAAACTTACAACAATATAGTACATTGTTCTGAGATTTCTTTAACATGGAGGGCTGACATGAAAAATTATTTTCATATCAATTATGCAATTGTCCATATTCACAACTATATACATTCATGTCAAGTTCAAAACAATTCAAGCCATGAACTCTGAGAAAAAAAAAAAAAAAAAAAAAAGACATTCATAAAAATAAAATAGATAGAAAATGCTCCAAATTAAGCTATATAATTTTCTTTAAAAATATAGTTGCAGAGAGGACTTTTACAATGATATGAAGATTAAATTAGGATTGCTTCATTTTAAACATAGGCACATCGTTTGTTAATATCTGAGGCTTTATAGTGACAGGAAGTTTTCCTGGCAGACATTTTGAAACCCACCCGAACTGAGGCTGAACAGGGCCACCAAACGTAGCCAGTGCTCCATGCTAGTACGTATGTAAACAAAAACATTGACGACTAAAGGATCTGTGTCCGTCATTGGAGCCCTACACTTTAACCTTCTTTTTTCTATTATAACACCACCGCCACCACCAACAACCTCAATATAAGAGCCTCCTTCCGGAAGATAAATAAACATTTCTGTGCATTTGATGCTTCTTTTTCAAACAATTTGAATTCTTTGGCATAAATAACTATCCATCTCAATCCCTTTCCAACTAAAATGAAATCAAACTGAAATAAAAATCACAGACCTGAATACCCCTGTCAAGAACAACAACAACAAAAAAAAATCCTAAATGACTACTGATATTCCATAAAAAATAGAAACACTTGACTACAGGGCAAAAATGACAATTAATAAAATAACCATTTAGATAAACATTGATTAGAACTAAGAACCTGACCTGCAAAACGGCATCACTCTCTATTAGTCAATCAAACGCCTCACTCAAGATTCACCCTATAATGTCCCTGTAATGATAATAATAAATATATATTTTTTAAAGCAACCCAACTTCCATAACCGTATCCATGTCACCACAGTTAAAATACTGGCGAGTCTCAATCGCTAGATTAGAATGAAATGGATGAAGCTTTGATGGATAAAGTTTATGATTATCAAGTTATGCACCTTATGACCATCCACTAAACTCGAAACTGTGTATCAATCAACAGATCAAACACTTAAGATCACCTCCAACTGCAGTAATATAACAAAACAGATCTATAAAACACCAACCGATATCCCCTAACAGTAACGGACATCATGACATTCAGTCCAGAGTTGCATGCAGCACAACATAAAGTGATATTTCTGTACACAGTGCTCTACATTTCCTGATGGTATGCTGCACTACGAGTGAGTAGAGAATCTAGGACAGGACAATGTAAGACAAGCGCTGACATTCCACTTACTAGGACATTTTATAGCTTTGTTAACTGGCCCACAATCAGTTGAAAGCTGCTCTCTTAAGGCCTTTTGTACTCAAATGGCACATCAAACTCTTTGTTGGGTTTTTTTTACTCGCAAACATCAGCTAGTATTTGTCTAGAAGCATGTGGTTTTCAAGTATAACTGCTAGTACTGAACAAACATCAGCTCATCAGGCTCCACTGAGGGTGAACAGAGACATGGCCCTGTGGTTTTGGATAGATATCGACATATCGTGAGTCGTATATGTAGTTTTGGGCCACTTTGAAGGATGAGACTGCGCCGGGAGCTTCGTATTTTTAGGCGACGTGTCCAGGGAGAGTGTGTGATGCAGAGAAAGGTGACCTGCTTTCACTTTGATCGATTGTCTTGCCCACGGTGGCTTTTACGAAAAAGAAAACGAAGGAGTGAAGAGAGAAACACGTGTTTATGGGTGAGAAACAAATTTGGCACAGCCCACTAAACTCTCATTGTTAAAGCAGAAGTAAAACAGACAAGGTGAGCCCAAAAAACAAAATATCCTTCGCCCATCATTTCAAAAGGAAACTTTTATGATTACGAAGAGACACGAAACATCACTGTGCCCCTCACTTCATGATTTAACAGCGAAGGGGTGGGTTTTTCTGGAAGACGTATGTGGCCCGTTCCCGCCGCAGCCGTCGAGCGCAGAAGGCCGTACCCATGGGGCTCTGGCAAGCTTCCCTTCTCTCATCTCCATCTCTCTTTCATCCCTCCTTCATGGGGACAGGTTGAGCAGCTTAGTGGATTTATTTGGGTAATTAATGGCCAGGCTGATGGCTGCGATGTTCTTCAGCGCCTGTGCAATAAAACAGGGGAAAGAACAATATAAAGAAAAGTGAGTACAGGAGGAAAAAAGAAAAAAAAAGGGGGGGCAACAAAGGCAGTAAACGACAGAGAGAATGAGAGGGAGGGAGAGAAAGAGAATAAAACCATTAAGCAAAACATTGTGGGTAATTTATCAAACCGTTTCACACACCTGTGGCCCTCAGAGCAGCAAAAACACCCACACACAAACACACAATTATCACACTTCAAATATGCCACTGCTCAACCCAATTAAAACTTTTTTGGCACAAAAACACTATTTGCTTAACAACATAAAACCACTTGTTTGGCTGTCATGAATATTACAAGCATGTTTTTTTTTTTATTTTTTATTTTTTTATTGAAGCTAAAAAGGTGCAAGGGAGAAGATAAATACAGAGCATTAATCCCGTCCTACACATCACAATGTAGTCCTTTAGCCGCCCCTGTGGCGGAGATGAGCCTGCACCACACCCAACACGATAATGGGGTTAATGACTAAAAGCAACAGAGTTGCCCCCAGCCCACACACAAACACTCTCTTGCGTGTATGGATGATGGGAGTACATACGCCTCGTGTGAGAATCAACACAGGTGTTTTTTTCAGTATCCTTTCTGATGTTCAGCTGTTTTAGCATAATATTTGGCTAGAGCCATCATGTGATGAGGAGCGCAAATATTTATTTCACCAAAGGCAATTTTGTCACTATTGCCATTATCTAGCTACAGTATGTGAACAAAGGTCGTAGACTCTTACTTTCAGAAAACTCAAACTTAGAGAAGTATTTTCTCAAATTGCATTTATGAACCTCTACTAAAACGAATGTTACTGCAACAGAAGCAGCATAAATGAACAAATGAGATCTCTACTGTATAGTAATAATAAAACACCCTTTCATTAATTTTTCATCAAGTATCCATTCCGTACAATGACTGTCAGTCATCAAGTTGTGCTAATAAAACAAGCTTTACACATCATTAGACATTAAAGGATCATTATTCCTTATCAACATATGGTGGGACATTTAATGCAGCCATCCATCAGAGCCATTTGAAAAACATTCACCTTTACACTGTGCTGTGGTTTCCTGTTCTTCCTGTGAATTAGCAGCTTTATGGAACATGTTAATGCACTAGGCTCTGCCACATCTTACTTTAAGCAGTGAACAAATGCCACTGAAAACACAATGTGGCTCCGGTTATACTGTAGATGTACTCGTTTGAAGATGGGTGCATCAGTTTTGTCCTCACGTGTCTTCATCAACTGCACAATCCTTACTAACTCACTGTATATTGTATATAACAAGGTATGTTATCTTTCTCTTCTTATATGTCAAATTATTAATTGGTATGTACTTGATTAAAAATATTACAGAATTACATGATATGCTAATTAATAAAACTGGCCAATCTATGGTACTCACACTGCTCATATAATGTTTTTGTTTTAATAATTAAATGTACTAAATTAACAAGTTTAAATTTACAAGGCAAGACCATCTTTTTGCTTACCTATTTTTAATGTTACAAATGTGGTGTTTATGGCATATGTTCTCCGGACATTAGGGATTTCTCGATTTTAATCGATTTTCATATTTACGAACTGATATCGATTACAGCGTGAAATAAACATGAATGAACACCCAAAGGTATGTTCAAAGATATAGTACAACTTACCTAAATCCATATCATGTTTCATGTAATAGCTCAATAAGTGTTTCAACCGCAGAAAAATGTCAATATAACAGCATGTAAACAATGTTATGTAACGTCACATTTACCTCCGAACAAATATTCAGTGACCATAAACTCGTTATTAGCCAGCTAAAAAAATGAACCAAAGACTTTGAATGAACTCTAGAGAAGAATATTTTGCTAAATATATGCACCATATTTTAATGTATTTAATGTTTATATTTCAAAAAATGAATTGGAGTACAAATATAATTATGTAATTGTAAAGTTAACTTTATTATTATAAAAAATTCCTTGAGTGTAATTTAAGTGTTTGTATACAAAACAGTTCATTTTAACCTTCAATATTATAGTAATGTAGTACCAACTGACTTCCATGTATAGTTTACAGCATTAATTGAGAGATTTTTTTTCCTTAAGGAAATTTGCCATGTACTGTACCTGATATACATCCAAAATAATCGACTCGGAATCGCAAGTTTGTGAATTGAATTCGAATCGAATATTGAAATGTGTGTCAATACCCAGCCCTACCGGACATGTTCAAGACTGTTCATAAAGCCTTGTCTGAACTAGGAAAAAAGGATTTTCAGTATTTTTATTATCTGGGAACAGCTTACAAACTCAAGCTTCAAAATCCAATTACACTGAATGAGTTTAAACCATTGTTATGTAGGAATTTCAATGGGAATCTGAATCACTGATGATTTCCATCCTACCTGTCCTTTTAAATATTATTGTAATTATATATTTTAGCTAGTGCTTTTATGCTGTCTGCTCTTGATTTAAATATCAGTGGGGACTAACCTGGTAAAATAAAAAATATAAAAATAAAATATATGAAAAATAAATAAAAAAAATCTATAAACACAATAGGAAATGTAGTTGTCTTACCTGTGCAGTGCGCACTACCAGCTGTTCATTGGTGGTGAGAGCAAGAAGGTACTCTTGCAGAACATCCTGCTCCTGATGGACAAATGAAAAGACACATACCAGCTTCAGTATTCACCCACAATATGAATATGACACATCTGATATGGAAAACAGGCTGCAAAAATTGCTGAATTTATTCTACAGCACTTGCCAGGAGAGCAATCTGATGAGAAGCCAGTTCAATTCAAGGCCAGTTAGACTATACTGTTATTCACCATAGACTGGCTCAACATGAGCTGTTAATCTGGGGTTTGGAACATCACCATGCTGTTGATGACATGACTCTGAATCAAACCAGACACCATCTAAATCAGCCATGCCTCTGCTATCTAATTTTCTGAGGTAGGAGTATTTGCTCTCTTCCAGGTATTTCACATTGATCAAAGTCTAGAGCCTATTTCTGTGTTATGCATAATCTCCAGGGAACTTTTGAGGAAGCATGGTGGAACCTAGAATCCGTAAAGCCCATTTAAACATGTTATGTAAAGTAGGCATAGCAATACAGTAAAGTAGTACAGACTCACATGTGTTTGTTAAAGGAACAGTTCACCCAAAAATGATGTTCCAAAACTGTATGAATTTCTTTGTTCTGCTGAACACAAAGCAAGATATTTGGAAGAATGTTTGTAACCAAGCAGATCTTGCCTCCCCCCATTGACTACCATAGTATTTATTTTTCCTACTATGGTAGTAAATGGGGGGTGAGATCTGTTTGGTTACTGACATTCTTCCAAATATTTTCAGAACAAAGAAATTCATACAGTTTTGGAACAACTTGAGGGTGAGTAAATGATGACAGAATTTTCATTTTTGGGTGAACTATCCCTTTAAAAAAGTATTGTGTTAAAAAAAACAAACATGAAAAGTCAGTTCACATCAAGGTAAACTTTGTATTATGACAATATGTATAAACACAGCACACAGCGAGGTTGATAAGGCTAATGCATACTCATGCACCAATTGGTATGAATTAACCATAGATTGTTAAAATGTGTTCATGAACTCCAGATGGCACGCTAGGCTAGAAATGAGAATGCTAATGACAAGTGGGAAACTGAACAAGTACAGCACAAAAGGTGTGTAACTGTCCTTAAACATTTAAAGGGAAGTTTGCATACAGTTATCAGTGTTCACTGTCACTTTGATTTAAGACATTTATAATGTTACACAAGATGTCTATTTCAAAAAAATGCTTTTGCGTTTAATATACAGAGAATTCTGAAAAAAAAAAAAAAAAAAAGTATCATGGTTACAACAAAAATATTAAACAGCACAACTGTTTTATAATAATTATTGTTTCTAGTGCATCAAATCAGCATATTAGAATTATTTCTGAAGGATCATGTGACACTGAAGACCGAAGTAATGGCTGCTGAAAATTCAGCTTTGCATCACAGAAATAAATGGCATTTTAAAATATATGCTTGAATTTTTAAAAAGAATAGAATCTTGCACACTTTTCAATCCACATGATTCCAAGATACAATAAAGTCCTTCCAAAATGAGTAAAAAACTCAATACTTGAACTCAACTAGAACTGCTGATTTTTAAAATAAGTGTTCAGTTTATTTTTTGCACTTGTAATAAAAAGAAGATTGCTAGTATCTCAGTAGTGGTTCAACGGATCACAAAAATCACGGTTCGGATCATATCACGGTTATTAAGTCACGGATCGGATCATTTTTCGGATTAGCGCAAAAAAAAAATGGAATTGGGGGGGTGGGGGATAACTTTGCATTTATCACTTAAAGCCCACTTTAAGTACTCCGATACTACAGCAGAAACTACTAGCCTAACTAATAAAGTTAAAACATTATTAAAAGCAAGTGAACACTGTAAAAAGAACAAATACTGTACACTAATTACAAGAATAGATAAATACAACAAAGTCACAAATAAAGTAGCTATAAGGTCTAACTGTGGTATTCATTTTGGGTACAGAAATGTAATAGTTAAATGTAAAATGACACTATGTTCACTGTATAAATTTAATATTGATTAATCTTTGTTAAAGTTGTGTTTTGTTGTTTGATTAACATGACAGACAACAGCAGGTATTTATAGGTTGCTGTCTCTTTAAGAGTAAGACACCATGCACGCAGATCTGATAATGATACACATCCGATTTCTTTCTCAATTCGTTCACTTAAGACATAACCGAATGTTTACGAGAATACTTGCCGAGAGGAGTATTTTGACTGACATAATGCGTGTACGTGTCCATCCAAGTGCTTTGGGGACGCGAAAGATTAATCAATTCGGAGTTCGCGCGCTATCTGAAACACGACTCTCTGTGTGCGCGCGCCTTGGGTATGTGCATCTGTACGCACAGATAACAACATGGCGTGCGATACCGAATTAAATCCTATTTTGCCTCTTCTAGCGCTGGAATGGTTTTAAATCTATTTAATGTGTAAACTAGCAAGACAAACACGCGCAAATGATAACCTTTTACTCTTTTGCGGTGAAACTTGCACTTGATCCGCGAATCACATGCGTGGCTTGGTCCAACAACGATCCGTTTAAACCCTATATCTCAGCGTGTAATCCTTTTTTGGATACGCAGCAAATTAATTTCAAGTATTGAGTTTTTTTTTTTTGTTTTTTTTTAACTCTACTCGCTCTACTTTTGGAAGGATCTTATTTAAAAAAATATTAAAAAATATTAAAAAAAAAAAAAAAAAAAAGATTTATTTTAAATTGTAATAACATTTCACAATATTATTTTTTCATATCTCTCTATTTGTCAAGCATGCTGGAAGAATGTAACAAAATAAAAAAATAAAAAACATTACATTAGAAAATAAACTGCTTTTCTACACAAAAACATTTTAAAAACTAAGATATATCCATGGCAATATGTTGTTCAGTCTCTTTAACCATTTCAAAGAACATCCTTACTGAGAGCTCAACTTTAATGACTTTAGTGGGAGGAGTTATGAATGGAGTGCCATCAGTGCTTTGGGTTAACAGAAGCCGTTCAGATCGCACTCCACTTCTACACCCAAACGAACAGCATCTAGACATCTAAGCACTTCTCGACAGAACTCTATGTAGACTGTGAAGAGGCTGCAGCTTTTGTCATGTCAGAACACATTCAAAACCACTTCCTCTGTGAAAGAGGGGTTTTTGTCATCCCGCAGAAAAGAGTCTTACTACACTTACAGGAGAGGAAGACAGAGCAAGTCTGAACATCTTATCTGTTTTTTTCTTCTTTCCGTCTCATTTCCTACTCAAACGGTGCAACAGCTGAGTATTCACATGCTAAAACTCTTGCAAACACAATCTCCCATTAGTTCAGTGTTCTAATCCCATTTTCTAGCGTTGCCTTACTGAAAATAAACAATAGATCAGTTATAATCATCTGGCTGCTGAGAGGTTTGAAATCTTTATGGTCAGTTCTGAGAAGTGCAGCGGCTGTGGGAGAGATTAAGTCTCTTCATAATGAGGCCAAACAGTGTTGAGTGTCTACTGGTATAACCACTCAACACTCACTTCATCCATTTGCCTGTCAGTCCTCGACACTAATGCTCACTTAAACATTTTTCATTCAAACACACACACACACAAAAAAACAAACCACTTCATATTTGTGTCCAACTTGGCTGTTAAAGGATTATGGCTCAGTGATGAAAGAGCATTGTCAAAAAACTTTCCTCCCATTCACAGGCTCAAAGAAAGAGAGCCATTCACTCAGGCATGGTAGAGGTTTTACACGACGTGGCTGTTTATATCTATAAATATCATGTACCGCATATGTTCATAATGTGTGTGCATCTCTCTGAACTGTGTGTGTGTGTGTGACTATAATGTGTTCTTGAAGAACATTTTGGCTTACTTTGAATACAAGGAGGTGTCTTAGTGCCCCCTAGTGCCCACTTTTTTCTCTACCACGCACTTGAAGTGTTTGGAAACTGAAGCCATTCTTGCATGTGTATCATTGTTTCCTTGCATTATATAACAAAAATATCAAAACAAGTGGATTTTATTTTTAAGAAATATAGCAAAACACTTGCTAAGTAAAACATTTCCCCGTTACATTCCAAATTATAAAACAGGTATGTTTAGAATTAAGTGTTTGGACACTTTGTGGATGTCAAACGTTAGTGTAACAGTAGTTAATGCGATGAACTACACCTGTGGTTACTCTGCTATGAACATGAGAGAAACTTCATACATACATTGAAAGCAACGGGTTAAAATTCAAATACTTAATTGTTGTTAACCAACATATAAGTGAAAAGTGTCCAAATACCCTGTGGGGCAACTGAAAAAAAGAAAGACAAAGAAAGACAAATATAGAAGACTGTATCTATGTTGCCTTTCACACATTGTTAAAGAGGGCACAGAACCAAATCGCCATGAATTTGGATGCAATCTGTGATGGATCTTGGACAGTTTTGGATTGTTGCACAGATCCATACATACGGATTATCTAGGAGGTCCAGTTAAACCATGGCATGAGTTTGAGCTGAGGATCCTCCATTAGTAAACAGGACATGCATTACGAACAGCCATAATTATGGTTTATCAAGTCTTGCAGACTCACATGCAAAACATGTGGCCATTAAGGCTAATGGCAGGCTTGTTCGTTTCTGTGTGGATGTTTGAGTGTAGCATACAAATGCTGTAACTCTGGGATTGAGACACATACACACTCAATAGACAGTTGCGCAGGTGGATATGAGAGAAACAGTAAATCATACAGGTATGAGCGGAAGACTCACTTTAGTGCAGCTCCACTGGCAGACACTCACAGACCCTGGCATGATTCAGACTGAATGAAATCTGACATTAAACATGACAATAAAAACCTTTCCAGTCCAGTCTTTCAGATATCATCACAGAACTTTTTCCTTATGACAGCACAATTACTTGTACGTCACCTGGATGCCTCCCAGAATTCAATATAAATGTTCCATAAAAAGCAACTGTCAGGACATCCAATGCCAGGATACATAACTTAACAGGGTATCTGGAATTTTTGGAAGGGGACGCATTTTTCACTGTTTTATCATCACTGTCTGAAGAACAAGTCACGTCTGTTACACATGCATAACCCTAAACTCATGCCAAAATAAATTATGAAATAAAGATTAAGAATCAAAGACGCAGACAAATGATGCATCTTAAATGAAGTATGCTGAAATGAAATGCTGAAATGAAGCTAAATGAAGTATTCTAATATGCTGATTTGCTGCTCAAAAATCATGTCTTATTATTATCAATGTTGAAAACAGTTGTGGTTCTTAATATTCTTTTGAAGCTGTGATACTTTTTTTCCAGGATTCTTTGATGAATAGAAAGTTCAAAGAAACAGTATTTATTTGAAACAGAAATAACTTTATTATACATGTATTTGCTGTCAGTGTTGAATAAAAAACAAACAAACAAAAAAAAAAACTTCAATCTCACTGACATCAAACTTTTGAACGGTAGTGTAAATAATTATTTAAAAGCGTGTAAATATTTGAAATCATAAAAATGTGGAATAGTGAAATGAAAATATATAAATGATTTACTCAAGCTCATGATGTTCCAAAACCCTGTGCTCTTATTCTTTATGCTGCTCTTGCCATTAAATGGCTTAATTCATTGCGTTTTGGTAATTTGGGCTTTTTTTTTTTTGGTGAAAAAAAATTCTGCAACATTTTGAAAATTTGTTGGTGTTGGACAGACATGACTGCTAACAGCATACATGAAGGAATGTTCATTATGGTGTAAACCAATCCTTTAAACAGCTGATCAGCGCTAATCAAAAAGATCTGTAGCTGAGGTAAACGTTTGAGATGAATAGCATTCTCATTAATGTTTTTAGAACAGCTACTTGAGAAAAGAGGAAGAAGTTGTTCACTCACCATGGCCTTTGCTTCAGCGATGAAAAAGAGCTCCGTGAGAGCGCGATGGAGAGGAAGGAGGACCGTGATGCTGGTGGGGTCCTGACTCAAACCACTTTCCATAGTAGTGAAGAGCTGCCACAGCGGCCGCAGAAGTTTAAGGTCACAACCCCTGTTAACACACACAACAATCAAAACGTGAGGTCATTACACTCTAAGGCCCTGTTTAGACCTGTTAATAAGATGCATTTTGTTCGATCGGATCACAAGAAGACGAGGGAGACACATTCCGGTTTACACCTGGTGTTTTAATCCGTCTCTTCTGTCCACTTTTGACCACTTCTGTTCTGATTTCTTTAAGGGGAGCGTCTATGGGCTTTTTCAGATCTTTTGATGCAATGAACGAAATAAGCTCAAGCAATTTACATACAAACGCGACCGAAGATGACAGAAAACACATGGAGATGCATTTTCATTTCTGCTCTGACAGATGCAAGACCACGCCAACTCTGTGAGTGCATGTTAGAAATCATGAATGGTGAGAGAACATTGTGCTTGATACATTTTTCGCCTTCAGACCAAACTTGTGTCTTCAGCCGGTTTTCAAGTTTAAATCCCATCTGGCTAGCACACTTCCCATAATTTCTGTCAGTAGGTGGAGAGAAGGAGGTCTTTTGTGGTTGTATGAACACATTCGACGACATGAGCGTTTACACTATGAAAGCAATCCTGTCGAATGCCTCTGAAAGTGGTCGAAAGTGGACGAGCTCAAAATGTTTTAGACCTCGTTTACACCTGTATTTAGCATCGTCCACTTGTGATCCGATCAACAAAAACATTTCTTAATATACCAGGTGTATGCAGGGCCTAAACTAACTTGGCTTTATCATTACTCATATTTGAACTATGTGGCCATCTCATTTGCCCAATTATTGTTCCCCTTGCGGCAAGCAGATGGTCATTTGCATGGGCTATTCCTCAACCTTGCTAACTTATCTGACACCACAGGTCCATGTCTCTATTTCTCTAATACACTGTCTCTCTGCTGATGATGATGATGTAACTGTGTCCAAACAACATGGAAATTATGCAAATCAACCTGACATGTGACCTTGTTGCCATGGGAACAATGAAGGCAGAAAGCCACTGTCAGACATGTTATGCAAAAGCTGTGTAAATCTGGATGCTCACCAAAACAAAACACAAGAATGAGCCGACGTTAATATAAACCACTCAAGAAGTGGTTGAAGAAAACCACCAATAAGATTATACACAATATGTGTGTGCTTAAAAAAGTCGGCCACTTGATTAAATTTTCACAAGCATTTCTGAACTCGTCGCTTTTCAGAAACAGGAAAAAAGTTGCAGTGCGATAGGAAGATAAGCTCACTTGAGGGTTGGTAAACTGGGCCAAGTTGGACCTGCCATCCACAGAGTACAGAACTGACCTGACAGAACCAGGTTCTGAAAGGAAGTTGCTGCCTCATCTTTTCTGAATACTGGGACGGCTATAAAGCACTGCAGGATAATGTGGCTGCCTTTTGTTAGGTTTAATAAATGCTGTCAGCTTTTAAAAAAGACCTATCAGAAAGGTAAGAAGGGACACACCACTGAGACGGACACTGCAGGAGCCGCAGCAGCAGGTGAATGGCTTTCAGACGCTGGTTTCCTGTTTGCCGACAAGCCACTCCCACCTGCCACTCCCAGATGTCAGCCAGCGGGAGGTGAGTGAGGGCCTGTTCATCCGCCAGCATCTGCTTCAGGATCTCAAAACCTTTTCAGATTCAAAAACATAAAATGTAACTTAGTTAACAAGGTCCTATTATGCTTATTTACAATTTCGTCATTGTGTATATGAGGTCCACTACAATACGTTTACATCAATTAATGTTAAAAAACTAATTTTTTCCCCCTTATAATTTACATTGTTGCAGCACCTGTTTTCACCCGGTGTCTGAATGCTTTGTTTTAGTTTCAGTTTCTTTAAAACCCGCCTTCTGAAAAGCACAGTCTGCCCTGATTGGTCAGCCGGCCCAAGTCTGTCATGATTGGTCGGTAAACACTACTGTAACTATGCTAACTATGACCTCAGTTTGACAACACACTACTAACGCAACTCAATCAGGCATCACCCCTTTTTTTGTGTATGCCTTTGGCAGGAATTATTTTAAATGAGGAATATTGCGACATGTAGGTTCCCGGAAGAAAACCCAAGACTATAATCATGGCTTTTCAGTGAGTTCAGAAACAGTGTTGGGGGTAATGCATTACAAGTAACGCGAGTTACGTAATCAGATTATTTTTTTCAAGTAACTAGTATTACTTTTAAAATTACAACAAAATATCTGAATTACTTTTTCAAATAAGTAATGCAAGTTACTTTGTTTTCCCATTTATTGACTGACACCTCTCCTGCCCCCATGTTGAGTGAAATCGTGTGCGCAGTGTAAACATGATGGTTATTCTAGACTAGTTCTAGACTAAATGTGAGCATACATTTAATTATTTACTTCTTCTCCAGCATCCTTTTCTCTGTATTCCAGAATAGAAGCACAGCTGAAAGGCTTGTTTGTTTGAACTGTGCCCTCTACTGTACAGGCGTGAATTTGCATTTCCTTCAGCCTGAGGCAGTTGGTGTGAAAGGGCCTTTACATTTGCCAAAAATAGAACTTTTTGTTGTTATAAATACAAACAAACAAACAGCCCAGCCCAGATGAGAAAAAGTAACGCAAAAGTAATGTAACTCATTGCTTTCCACAAAAAGTAACTAAGTAACGCAATTAGTTACTTTTTTAGGGAGTAATGCAATATTGTAATGCATTACTTTTAAAAGTAACTTTCCCCTTTCCGCTTTGTAACTTTGCAGGCCTTTTTCATACTCAAACAGCAACATTACATACTAAAGAAAGTTGAAAATGTAAAAAAAGCACAATAAGACCCGTTTAAAGGGTTAGTTCACCCAAAAATGAAAATTCTGTCATTAATTACTCACCCTCATGCCGTTTTACACCCGTAAGACCTTTGTTGATCTTCGGAACACAAATTAAGTTAAATTTTTGTTTAAATCCGACGGCTCAGTGAGGCTTACATAGGGAGCAATGACATTTCCTCTCTCAAGATCCATAAAGGTACTAAATCGGCCATCACTAAATAATTCGTTATTTTGTTTTTTTTTTGGCGCACCAAAAATATTCTCGTCGCTTTATAATATTAATATTGAACCACTGTACTCACATGAACTGATTTAAAAATGTTTTTAGTACCTTAATGTTATAAAGCGACAAGAATATTTTTGGTGCGCCAAAAAAAACCAAAATAATGACTTATTGACAGAATTTTCATTTTTGGGTGAACTAACCCTTTAACTTGCAAATCGAAAAGAATATAAAAGGAAGAATATAAATTCACACGTGGGGCTGTTTTCTTTCTCTTGTTTACCCTCTTAAGCCTCATCTGTGAAAAAAAACAATGAGTTGGTAGACCTCATAAATGAGGCGCTGCTTCCATGGCTGGGAAACCCATTTGATATTCCATTAAAGAACAATAACATCAGAAACAGAGCACAAGGTACACAAGTCTATTAAATCTTTGATTAAAGGTGGATACGGCTCAAGAGAAGAGTTCAATGTGACTCGTGACCCACTACTGACAGTCATGATCAATCATATGCTCAGAAGTTTACATACTAAGGGCCAGTTTACACAGAATTCATTTAAGTATTCCAGTGAGCTTGAACATTGTTTACCTATGCAAACATGTTCTATATGGGTGTATAGAACCCTACGTTATAAAGCATCTGTGTTGTGGATGAGAATTCTGTAATGGATAAACTCAACTGTAGGGATACACAATATATTGGTACCATATCAGTTGATAGCTGTTTTTTAATTTATCAATATAAGTAGATAATGGACATTGAAGTGTACATGCTCATTTTGCATATTTTATAATTCTTTAAAACACTAATAACTTAATAACACCATTAAATGTAATCTTACAGTTTTATTTTAGTATTATAGTATTTATAAATATTTTGAGTTAGCTTTTATTTTTATATATTCATTTATTATATTTTTTTAATTTAAGTTAATTTTGTTATGTGTTTTTATCAATTTTATTAGTTTTTGTTTTTATTTAATATTTCAACTTAGCTTTATTTTTATTTCAATTTAGTTATTGTAAATTTAGAATTTCAGTTCATTTTAATTATATATTTTATTTTATTTAGGCTTTATTTCAATTAATAATTTTTTTGTTTGTTTTAGTTTTCTATACTGTACAATATAAATCTCAAGAAGCCTAAATTCAGTATTTAAATGACTGCTTTTAGTTTTTAGTGTTTTATTTTGAATTTATTTAGACAAATACTCAGATATAATGCAATCATCATCGTTTCACAGTCAGCGTTTGTGATATGTCGCGTTGTGTTTTCTGTTCATCATGAGAAGTAGCTCACTGGTCACTGCCAAAACCACAAGAGTCCACCCTACTGACTGCCTTAATTCATTTTAAATGTGCTAGTTATGATCGGAGGGTCGGCAGGGCCATTGACTCAGCAGGAAGTTGAGTTTCTGGGGCTGTTAAAGCTCCCACACGCTGAGAGACACGGCCTGTGCACACCAACCCCCTCTGATTCTCAGACTGCTGTGTAAATGAGGCTTACAGCTGAAAATCAGCTAGTGATACACCAACATTACATCCCTAAAAGACTGAAAGAATTCGAGTATCATGTGAAATTCATTCAGTGCTTAACATGGCGGATACAAGAAGATATATCTAGCTGCAGAAGCGCACTGCCAGCAGTTTCAGAACAGCAGTGCCAGACCCACAGCCACAAATACTTTTAACTTTTTAATTTTGAAAAACTATCTATAAATATGTAACTGTATTATAAAATGTTCACATTTGACTGTATTATGTGATAATATTATTTCGTTCATGTTCATGTTGTTACAAATAGCTACTTAAAGTTTGGGCATTTAATGTCAAATGACATAATGACATAAAGGGCATTTAATGAGTATTTAATCAATGCAAAGTCAAGTGAAACATGCATTTAATCCATTAAGACATTTGACAACAGAACAAGAATGATGGAGAACGGTGAGTTGATTACTTTTCTGGTTGGGTGTTGTAAATGGGCTTTGCAATGAACTTACTGTAAGCTTTGTATTAATTATTAAAGAATATAAATTATGAGATCTCAAGTTTTCAAAGATAGTCATATCAATCATATTAATTTTTCAGGGATGACTGAGGTCTTTCTGCAGAAATGCCATGATCCAATAGGCTTAAGAGTCAACAGTTTTTGTGTTTGAAGTTGATTATTTGTTGTTTGTGTGTTTTTTAAAATTATAAGCCATTCATACGTTTTAATAATATGATCACATATACAGTCAAATGGGAAACACTTTACAACGTTATACATTTATTAATGTATTTTTAGAATAAAAAAGTTGTATAGTTGTAGCCTATATTGTTGAACTATCAATTATCTATTGTTTTTGTATCCATTCAAATTAAACATGATTAATAGGCTTTTTTATTGCTTATTGTACATCATATCTCATGCATGTATGAACAGAAAAGTGACTGCGGGTCTGGCGCTGTTGGTACTGCAGTTGAACCACTGATTCGAAACAAAAGATTTGTAAAGCTTCAAAGCTTCATGAAGCAGTGTTTTGATATCGCCCATCACTAGATATTGTTGAATAAAGTCGCTATTTTGTTATTGTTTTTGGCGCACAAAAAGTATTCTCATCGCTTTATAATATTAAGGTTGAACCACTGTAGTCACATGAACTGTTTTAAATATGTTTTTAGTAGCTTTCTGGGCATTGAAAAAGGAAATGATCTTGCTGGCAATGCAGGCCTCACTGAGCCATCGGATTTCATCAAAAATATCTTAATTTGTGTTCCGAAGATGAACGAAGGTCTTACGGGTGTGAAACGACATGAGGATGAGTAATAAATGACAATTTTTATTCTTGGGTGAACTAACCCTTTAATGACTGTTTACTTGTCTTTAATAATCTTTGAAATTTATGTTAGTTAGTAGTTTTAGCTGTAGTATTGAAATTGGAATTGAGAATTTTGGAATTGAGAAATTAAATTTCACTGGTATCTAAAATTTTGGTGTCATAACCTTATTTATTACAATACAAGGATACATAGGTCAAAACAAAAACAACAAAAAACTATTTTATTCATTACTTTTGTTGTGGTGGCACTAGTGAAAACTTAATCATCTTATCGAAAATCTTAAATAGAATCGAATTGAGATCTTACGAATTGGAATCGGATTGAATCGGGACATCTGTATCGATACCCAGCCCTAGCTTAATAGGGACTGTAGAGGACAGTAACCAGACAAGGAGATGATGACAGCACAGGTTGAAGAATAACAGTGGCTAGAGGACATTGCTAATAGACATCAAAAGAGACATCAAGAGTTATTAATTAAATGACTGCAAATGCATACCAGTCTGGAACCGCCCTCGATGGCCACCAGTCACAGTGAACTTGTAGCCCCATTCCGTGTTACTCATATCTGATATAAACCTGTAGTAGAGAGTGTCCCCTAGAGGAGAAAAAGAAAAAATACCTTACATTCTGTTCATTTGTCATTGTTCCTAAAGTTAAAATGCATGTACATCAGTACTGGACCTCTTTACAGTTTCAGTTTAGCTGACAGCAAACCACCATGTTTGTGTACTACTTTTTAAAGCAAATTTAGTCTCTTTAATTATATGACCAATTTATGAAGAAATTCAGACCAATTCTTTAAGTCCGAACCAAGTAAATGTAAGTCTGTTATGAATTATTTATAAACCACTAGCACTCAAACATGCCACTTTCTCAAACTCTCACCAGGAATCTCAAAATCCGTCCATTTCTGGTGAGAACCACTGAAAGTGTGCAGGTCCTGAAGGAAGTCACTACTGCTGGCCATCAGGAGCTCGTCACATCCTTCCTCTGTGTGACAGCGTGAGTCGAACTTCACAGACAGGAATATCGCTCCAGGGATGTGCACCTTATCCTGAGACAATGCAAAGAATGACACTGAGTGGACCAGAGAGACTCAATCATGATCAAGTGAAATTTGAGTAAAAAAAAAAAAATGGAATTCATACCTCAAAGTTAGTGTTGTTGTCGTAGGGATGCTTGGATTCACGGACCTGCACGGCCATCCCAGGCTCCTCCATAAACTGACATGCTGTCAGTGAAAGATTACCCAGCATGCTCTGGCTGCAGCCCCTCAGAACCTTCTGCAAGATCTGAGATCCAATATGTGAGGAAGAAGTTTATAATAGTACAGTTTCATTGCATGAAAGAAATACTTCTGGCCTGTAAATTTTCTCAACTCACTCACAGCTTTGGCATTTTAGATCCTGACTACAAATCCACACACTCCTTCTCACCTTCTCCCACATCGGTCTCTCCTCTAGTTGCATGAGCATGTCCAGTATGTAGGCCATGTGAGAAGCTCCACTCAGCTCAAGGTCTTCCTCTCTGATGGGAGTGTCAGAGGGCCAGTTGGCCAGCAGCGTTGCCAACACATGACGCGCGTACAGAATAGCAATGGCCTCGTTCACCTTGAAAAGGTACTGTCGCACTGCCTTGTTACTGCGGGCGTCCAACTCTTTATGCAACAGAGCTGAGCTTTTGGTGCGTCGCTGTTTGGCGTAACTCAGCTGCAGGTCGCTCTCGGTGTTGGTGATGAGTTTCTGCGTGATGACATTCGTTTCTTCTGTGGCTCGTTCACATCGGGTGGGTTTAGACTGAGGGTCAAAGAAAGTAGAGTAAATAAACTTAAAGGGATAGTTCACCCAAAAATGAAAATTATCCCATAATTTACTCATCCTTAAGCCATCCTAGGTGTATATGACTTTCTTCTTTCAGTCAAACACAATTGGAGTTTTATTAAAAAATATTCTGTCTCTTTCAAGCTTTATAATGGGAGTGAATAGTAGCTGATATTTTGAAGCCCAAAAAAAGCATATCTGTCCATCATATTAGTAATCCATACGGCTCCAGGGGGTTAATAAAGGCCTTCTGAAGTTAAGTGATGCTTTTTTGTTACGAAAAATATCCATATTTCTAACTTTATAGACTATAATCATTAGCTTCCGGTAACATCCGTCCGTGTGTGTGTTAGCGAGAGAGTGGAGTTCAGGCATATGACGCATATACGCGTAGTGTAAGCTTAGGTGAGAGTAGACGCCTCTCACGGTTCAAACAAATAGGGCTGGGCAACAAACTCAAGCTCCTCCGACATTTCTCTTTAAAAATACTCGTTTTAGACTTCTAATTTGTGACCAGTGTTTTGATTTGCTTTATCCTATGGATATTTTTCTTACAAAAACGCATCGCTTCGCTTCAGAAGGCATTTATTAACTTCCTGGAGCCGTATGGATTACTTTTATGATCGATGGGTGCACTTTTTTGGGCTTCAAAATATTGGTTATTATTTACTCCCATTGTAAAGCTTGGAAGAGCCAGAATATTTTTTAATATAAATCTGACTGTGTTTGACTGAAAGAAGAAAGTCAGATACACCTAGGATGGCTTGAGGGTGAGTAAATTATGGGATGATTTTCATTTTTGGGTGAATAAACCCTTTAATTTACTTTAGAACACAAAATGGAAATTTATGTTACATTTTTAAAAATAGTCTTACCACACAGGGCACGATGATAATATCAGTATCTACAGCCTTGGTGCTTCTTTCCTCAGAACGAGGTCTTTTAGATGGTTGCCACTTTTGTGCCAGCGTACGAATTGTCTCATCTGTTTTTATAGCATCACCGTCAAACCTTCGAGATGATATTTACAAGAAAAGGATTACTTGAGAAAAAGTCTTTGAATTTATTTTATACAACTGAGTTACGCACAATATTTTTTTTACAGTTCTGCTCATAAGTTTGCATACCTCTCACAGAATCTGCAAGCACTTTGTAGATATTAAGATGGATCGATAAAAATTGACTATGCTATTTTAAATAACAATATTTTCATAATATTTGTTTTATGATAAACAGGTCACTGAATGATTACTGAACAAGAAGTCACTGATGAGCAATGGGGTAACCAAAAGATTTGTGTAATTTCAGTCAAACAATGTCTCTTATTTTTTTCATATATTATTTCTGATTCTGCAAAAAATGTTGAGGTTATTCATTCACAAATTTAAACCTTGACTATATAACTGAAATGATAATTCAAAGTGTAACTCACCTTTTTTGCACCTCAAGGAAGAAAGAGTCTGTCCTCTTCATCTGGAGCTCATACATGGCTCTCAAGATGTGCAGTGGGGCATTAAGAGCATCATGGGTAATCTAAGAGCAAGACAAATATCAGAGGTCTAATAATTATTTATTTCTACATTCCAGTAATGTGAATTATCCACCCCCTTTTCTTCTCCAGTTCAGTTGGTGAGGAGTTGGTGATGATTCTAGACTAAACTGCTGGAAGAGATACAAGAAGAACAGAAGGAGGTGAAAAAGGCCCACGGTTGACAGAGGATGAGTGCCTGAAGCCTAACCTGGAAACAGATCTTTGTCTCTTCATCTAGTCCTTCCAGTGGATCCGGTCTGTTTGGATCAGCATCATCAGCGCAGCAGCTGGAGTGATCAGAGTCATGCTCTTTCTCTCTCTCCTTCTCTCCATCTGTCTCAGTGTCTGCGTCCTCCGCCATGGAGTGGATCTCTCGTTTGGAGGAATAAAGCATGATGGAGAGGATCTCTAGGTCTCGCAAAAGCCACATCTTGCTGAAGCCTGTGCCCTTGCTGCACTTACGGACCAGGAGCTGCATCAGGCCGGAGCCTTGGATGGCCTCCTGGGCTTGATCCACACCGTGCTTCTGCAAGAGAGGAAAACACAATGAACACACTCATGACTTGTTGTGCATTTATATAATGAGCGCAAAACATATTTGGAAACTAAAGCCACACAGTGTATTAGATGTCGTCGAATTAGATACAAAATATCAAAAGGAATTTACTTTCAAAATATGTCACTATAAAGATGTTTGCAAGGTTTTAAATAAATAACACATTATATAAACCCATTAAAATCACTTTTTAATGTTTTTGAAAGAAGTCCCTTATGCTTGCCAAGGCTGCATTTATTTGACCAAAAATACGGTAAAAACAGTAATATTGTGAAATACTATTACAATTCAAAATAACCGTTTTCTAATTTAACAGTTCAGGTGTCTGGTGAATACCTTTAGAGTGTTATAGAGTCCTTTAAGAGCGAGAGAGAGCACCCAGGTGGCCTCCACAGCATCTTGGGCGCTGCTATCCACCCCGACCTGCAGCAGGTGACTCACAATAGAGGTGAAGTTCTTCAGGTAGCGGCTTAGGTGGGCAGAGGTCAGGGGCACAGCTTGTCCCTCATGAGACTCCACATCATTCCTGCTGCTGCTCTCATGTGCCTGGACTAACTGGTAGTCTTTCACTGAGAGGAAATATAGTAGACACAGAGAGTCACATTAATGCCATTTCTTACCATTACAGTTTAATGTTTATTTAACATCCTGTCTACTGAGATGTCTTCATTGACTTCATTTCTTAAGATAATTTCGAATCTGTACAATGCTGCCCATTATAACCCAACAACATACTTTCAGTGGTTGACTGAAAAAAGTTTCAAAACCAGTTTGATCACAACAAACACATTATTTTTTTCAGCATATGATTGTTTTACAATAGATAAATAAGCATTGCAGTCATCAAATATTTGCTGTTATATTTAAAGCCTTAGAAGCCAGTAAGATTGCTTAAGAGGTACCTTCATACAAAAACAGTCTGTTAAACAAGGGAGTAAAGCAGATACACCCTTTGTAAATGAAGGTGTGTTTGAATGTCATTGGCAGTCATGTGATTTTAGACTGTGCTGAAAGACTCATGCAGCTCTGGCATTTTCACAGCTGAGAAAATTTGAGAGATGAGTGAGAACAGTGTGAAGAACCCATTGACAGCTCTTTTCGCACCTGTTCTCCTCTTACGAGTCTTCACGTCCACCACAGCAGCTCTGTTCTTCTCAGTGAAGTGTTTGAGCAGAATCATGTTGTGCTGTTCGTTGGCATTATCAATGAACACAGCCTGAGTCCCCATACACAGCACCTAATATCAAGAGACACATTTATTATGAGCAGATTTTTCAAAACGTCATTAGGGCTTTTGCATCTTCAAATGAGTGTGACTGTAACAATTGTTATATAATTCTACATTGTACTCCATAAAGGCCTATATTAAAGGGATAGTTCACCCAAAAATGAAAATTTGTTTATCTGCTTACCCCCCAGGGCATCCAAGATGTAGGTGACTTTGTTTCTTCAGTAGAACACAAATGAGGATTTTTAACTCCAACCACTGTGGTCTGTCAGTCAAATAATGCATTGAAACGGTAACACCATCTATGAGAATAAAAAAAACATGCACAAACAAATCCAAATTAAACCCTGCGGCTCGTGACGACACATTGATGTCCTAAGACACGAAACGATCGGTTTGTGCGAGAAACTGAACAGTATTTATATCATTTTTCACCTCTAAAACGCCACTATGTCCACCTGCCTTGCGCATCCGGTTGGTGAGGTCTCGAAACACGTTCTGATGACGAAAGTGATGTCTCGCGCTTATACTTCAATGAGTGCGAGACATCACTTCCTTTGTCAGAGCGCGTTCAGACCTCACCAACCGGATGCTGAAGGCAGCTGGACATAGTGGTGTTTTAGAGGTGAAAAATGATATAAATACAGTTCGGTTTCTCGCACAAACCGATTGTTTCGTGTCTTAGGACATCAATGTGTCGTCACGAGCCGCAGGGTTTAATTTGGATTTGTTTGTGCATGTTTTTTTTAATCTCATAGATGGAGTTACCATTGACAAGCATTATACGTCTGACAGACGGCAACGGTTGTTGTTAAAAATCATCATTTGTGTTCTACTGAAGAAACAAAGTCACCTACATCTTGGATGCCCTGGGGGTAAGCAGATAAACATAAAATTTTCATTTTTGGGTGAACTATCCCTTTAAGTGTGTTAGCGTGAATGGCATCTTTGTTCATACCTCAGGGAATCCCACGAGCACCAGCAAAGTGAAGAGGTTGGTTCTCTTAAGTTGCTGTGGTAACTGCTGGATGCAGTGATCAGTGAAAGCTGCCACAACAGCACACCACTGTGAAGAAAGATTCAGGTTCCGCAAGATGTCTGCCACTGAACATGCCCAATCCAGACCGATACGACTATTGTCATGTAAAGACAAATAAATATAGTTATTTTACTGACCCCAAACTGACACTGTACATCAATAATGATTATTTAAGTGTCTTTGCAATGTAAGCATTATAACATACAATGGAAGTATCATAAATACATTGGTAGCACATTATTTTACAGTCTTGTTTCCCATGTACATACTATGTACTTATTGTATTAATTATAATAACTGGGTAATAACTAGGTACTAATGCTGAACCTACCCCTAAACCTAACCTTAACCCATGTAGTTACCTTATATTAACCAGTACTTTCTTAGGTAAGTACACTGTAAGTTCACGTAAGTGCCCGAACTGTAAAATAAAGTGCAACCCTTAATGTGGTGCTATATGCATGTTATTATAGGCCAAAATGCAAAACTCAATTTATACAATATTTAACAGTAAAATGTGTTCAGCTCTGTCTCCCTATTCAGGCGGAACACCTCTCATACACATTATATTTAACCCATGTTACACATTACATCACACTACCTGTCCAAACACACTGCTCCCAGACTGAAGAGCAGTTGAGTGGTCTTCCAGCCAGGAACATCAAGTGCTGCTCCATCTCCGAGAGCAAGTAGCTCAAATTTGTCTGTCAGTGCCTCTGCCACAGCTGCATCAGCCTCCGCAGGAGCAATCCTTAATAGAAGCTGTCCCAGAAGACCTAGTGTCAGGTGGTATGTTTCATTGAGACAGCCGGCATTCGAGATGACCACTCTGAACAGCAGTGGCAGGATGGGACTCAAACTGGACAAAGAAACCAGGCTGCCCTATAGAGGATTACATTTGTATATTAGCATATTCTGTAGACCAGAAAGTGAAACAGAGGTATTGAAAACGGCTTCATTTCAGGTTACAAATCAAACATTTTTCAAAGTAAAAAAGCCAGCAATTGCAAATTAAACTGGAATCTTTGATGTTACCGGTTTGGTTGCAGGCAACATGGCTGCCAGCAATCCCAGAATTCTCTCTCTGGAGCATTCAGCAAACACATGTTCCTGTAGCGGCCCCCGGGCTGTTTTTTCCTCCTGTTCTTTATATGCGTCCAAGTTTTCTGAGGTAGGAGATGTGATAGTGTCTCCACTTGACTCTGAAACTAAGACAAAAAACAAGAACAAAAAATGATATATACAATAAATTATCTACTTATAATTCTGTCACAACATCTTTCTTTGGTAGTTTTGTCTCCATTTACACCCTCTATGTTCTGTTGTCTTTGAATGAATCCCACAAGACGTTCAAATACAACAAATTTAAACTTAAAGCAGAAATCAAACTTTGACTAAATAAAGATATTATACTGTAGAGCTCTTGATTATTGACTGAAACCCCCCCACAGGCTCACCTCTGACCCCAGGGGACAGTGTGTCCTCACTAGACACAGAGGGTGTCTGACTTGCACTGGATGAGTCCGACGTATCTTGAGAGACCAGCTTCCTCCTCCTCCTCCTATCACCTTCTGCATCTGGCTCCTCCTTTTGGGGTTTCTTGAAAGAGAGAAAAAAACAAGAATATTATGAGGACAGATTGTATTTTTTTTAAGTTAAAGAATATATATGAACTTTTAAGGCCAAGCAAACTGTTATCAGCTACAGTCTGGGGATTTTGGTCACATATTTGAAAAATAAAGCAAAGAACTTCATGTAGTATGTGCAGTGACTGACTTTGTCTCTAGGTAGCAGAGGGGAGCAGATAGCTGTAGTGCTGCTAGGCAGTGAGGTGGTGTCTGTGCTGCTGATGTCCTGAGAGGAGCCAGCCGTCGCTGGACACAGTTCACTCTCTGTGGCCGATTCATTCGAAGAAAGCAGGGACAGCAGGGCAGAGGCTCGTAAACCTACAGGAAACAACCGCAATTCTAACTATACATGCACACCACTTCAAACTTCCATTACTAATTAACACACATAATATGATTCTTAACAGATCATGAACATTCAAATATACTGATTACCTTTCCCAGTCTGTCCCTTCAGCAGGCACTCATTGATGATGTCAGAGCAGCGGGTCTGCAGAGCGCTGGCATAACCAAGGGTGACATCATCCAGGGGCTCTCCGTCCTGCGCTCTCTCGCTGACCACCTCAGAGGTAAACAGGGCCAGCGCAGCAAAAAGAAGCCAGGAGTAGTTATGTATGTAGGGCTGGATGAGTCTGTGGCGGTCACTGATGCGGATGGTGACCATAGGGTACACTGTGATACGGTGGGTGGGCAGATGGCTGAAGAGAAAAAAAAAAATATATAATATATATATATATATATATATATATATATATATATATATATATATATACACACATACATATATACATATACACACACACACACACACACACACATATATATATACTGTTATATATATATAAAAAGTTTTCTGTGTGCTGGTACGTTCGCAGCAGTGACAGAAATTAAATTTTCTAAAGTTTAAATTGATTTTTACCATTCATGGGCATTTTTACCTTTATAAAAGCAATTTTCTAATCTAAATAATATAGCCTATGCATCATCTTTTATATTAAATTCTTACTTTTAATCGCTAAATTAAATTAGAATCAGACACTATAATGCCGTTACCACTCAAATGAAATCAGTAGCAACAAAATCCGTCTTTGCAATGCAGAGGAAACACAGAAGCTGCATCCGAAGTGGCATTTAGATAGGTATTTACACAGACTGTTTAATGCAGTACAGATCTGACATCAATGCATTGACCTGCAGTTACAAATGCATAACTAATGGTTTTCTTAATGAGTGAGTCATTGAATCATTCATTCAACCGATCTGTTCAAACGGCCAATTATAACAGAAATGAGCATTTTAGTTTCTTAATGAGCCAGTCATTGAATCATTCATTCAACCAATCTGTTCAAACGGCCGATTATAACAGGAATGAGCCTTTGACTTTCTTAATGAGTGAGTCATTGAATCATTCATTCAACCAATTTGTTCAAACGGCCGATTATAACAGAAATGAGCATTTTTCTTTCTTAATGAGCAACTTGTTAAATCATTCATTTAACAGATTTGTTAAAAAGGACTTATTTATTCAGTAACTAAACACCACTGTGTGTTGCTCAGAGATGCAAAACCGTTCTGCTGTGACTTTGTTTGGAACTATTTTTGTTGGCAAAATAGAACAAAAACAGGCAATATTGTGTCTAAAATTAACTTCTTAAAGTCACTTAACTTCTTGTTTATTAAACTGTTGTATAAAATCAATCAAAAAAACAAACAAACAAACAAAAAAAAAACATGGCAATCTTTGCATAATTGCTTAACTGTATCATAGGATATAAATATAGCCTAAAAGACAAATACTCATACAGGGGCATTTTTACTGCATTTTAATAAAGAAAATCTTGCAGTGAAAGTGTGCACTCTAAATGCGCACGTGCAGTAGTCTAACCTAAACTTAAAAGGTTACATCACGCAGTTTATGCATGGACTCTCTAGGCATATTTTTGTTTGGTTTTTGCGAAGTGAGGGACATACTCAATGTCAGATCGCACATCATTAAAACATCAAGTACGATATTATCATAGATGATATATATATTTATAGTGTATTACCTGTCTGGGTATTTTTTGGCATTGTAACAGCCAAAGCAGAGATCAAAGTCCTCACAGACATTACAGTTAATCCTGCTGCCCACAATAAGGCCCTGGCAGTGGTCACAGGCATACTCCATGTTGACCATCTCATGGTCATCCTCATGACCTTCTGGTTTAGCACCACCTGAACAAGAAGAACAGAACCGTTCAATACACACACTCCGACTGATCAAGTGTGCAAGAAATGTGCTGCTGTAATAAATTCATTGCATAGTGTCTAACTTTATGTTACTGTAAAAAAGAAATGGAAATAATGCTTCATGACAATGTTGCTTTCCCTTCATTACAGTGTAAGTCATCGCCAGTTGTGATGGTGTGACTCACTGAGGAAGCAGGTCTTGCACAGGTCCATGTCTGTGCACTGCAGGCACCGGTAGCGATGCCACGGTGCGATCCGCTCGCAGCCGTCACACGAAATCTCCACATTCAGCAGGTCACAGTAGCGTGCAATGAACATGTGCATCTGCAAAGGTCAAAGGTAAGTGAATAAGTGAATGAGCACCAAAAATATACAATATGTTTATTGGGTAGGTTGCATATGGGGTTCTTTGCATATAACATTATTTTGAAGGCAGTTCTCAATAAATTGTGCCTAAATGTGTAAAATCTGTGCTTCTTCAGAGACCAAACACTGTTCGCAGATGAACTAGATCAAAATTTAAAAAATCTGCCTGAACAAAGTGACTGTCTATCTTACGATCAGGCATTACTGTGGATGCTGACCTTTACTTGTGTTTGCCGAGATTAAACATTGCTTTGCAGGAATACATTCAATACACATGACACGCATACTGTAAATAATAATGCTACACCTCCACCCAAAAGTTAGTTTTTGTGTTAATTCAGCTGCCTTATTTAATTGTCTCCATTATTAAAAAAAAAAATTGTAATTCGTATGAATTTTGTTGGTCTTTTGTGATCTACATTTATTGTGCAGGAAAACATTTCTTTGATGTGACATCTGTACCTTTCTCTTGTCCTCCACTGAGGCCTGGCTGATCTTGTCAAACCATTTCTCAAACATTCCATCCAAACACTCATCCATCCATTCACAGTTCCTCTCGTAGTCAGCGATCTCATCCTCCTCCGTCCACTGACTACACCACGTCACATGAAGAAACGGACAGATGAGAAGCCAAATGAAACATTGGATACATTTTAAGCCTAGTTTGTGAGATCAGGATTAAGTGTAGATTAAGCCCCATTAACAGTTTCAATAATACAAGACATGTTCAACAACATTACGTTAGCGTGTGGGTTTTGATTCCTGAAACCCTGCTCATACCTGATGGCAATGTCATGTACACTGATGTTTTCCTGTGACATGGTGAGCAGAAGATCAGGCAGTTTGATGTCTAGAAACAGCGACAAATCTTCTGCCTCCCAGCTCATATCCAGCAAATGCAACAGACATGTCTGCACACATGAGAGGGCAGGCAGCAGGACCCTGAGGACATAAAGAAGACATAACGGGCATAAAGCATAGAAATTACATAAAGAACTTTATTATTAGCAACTTCTAAAGCACACAAGGGTTTCAAAATTCATGTTCAGGGTACGACTGTGTAATTTATATTGTAGAACAAAACAGGGGACCCACTTCTCGTTCAGTGTGTTGAAGCCCTGCACGGCCTCTACTAGCATGAGAACCAGCTGATGATAAAAGTGCCTGACCAGCTCCCTCATCTTCTGCCCGCTGCCTGCCAACTGAGAAAAGTAACTGAGAAAGAAAGACAGATAGAGTTAAAATAATGATATTAGGATAGTGCTAGTACTATTAGATGTTAGTACCATCTGAAATGACAGCCCTTTCTTTGGATAACGTACTTGGTGAAATCTTTCTGACAGGCCAAGAGTTCCTGGAGAAACAAAATACAGGGTGCCTGGAAGAGGTGCGGTTTTCCCAGGGTGAGTATACACTGCTGCACGAGCTCCAGCACCTCACACACACTCAGAGCCTGGGCCTTCTTCAGAGCCAGAGTATTAAGAACACTGAACACACACACAAACACACTTCACTACTTCTGATCAGAGACATGTCACCATATATGTACACATTGAAAATCTGAAAATAAAGTTATGAAGTAAAATGAATACGAAATATTTAAGATAAAGCACTATTTCTAAGTTAATAATAAAACATGAAAATTTGTGTCATTGACCAAATAGTAAATAAAGTTCAGAATTTTTTTAATTACCAAAATACATTTTTAAACGCAATTTTTGTATGCAAATATATACAGTATATTGCATGGAAATACATACACACCCCTGGTCAAAGGTTTGAGGTCAGGGAGACTATACTATACTTTTATAATACCTTCCACATTGATAATAAGAAATGTTTCTTCACCAAATCAACATATTAGAATGATATGGAGGATCACGTGACACTGAAGACTGGAGTAATGATGCTGAAAATTCAGCTTTGCATCACAGAAATAAATTACATTTTAAAATATATTAAAATAGAAAACAGTTATTTTAAATTGTAATAATATTTTACAGTATTACTGTTTTATTGTATTCTAAGAGACTTCTTCTAAAAATCTTACAATTGCATATAAACATTTGTAATATTTTTTATTATATTAAAATATGTAAAACAAAACAGAAGCATTTTCAATAGTGTTCTCAGATGTACAGTAAATGCTACCATCATTCAACTGATTTTAATGCATAGATAAGTTCAAATATACATAAAATTTCAGCAACTAATAGCTGTAATTTCAGTACGACTTAGCAAATAAGTTGTAAGGGCTCTGGTCACTATTCACTTTTACTGTGTTGAAAAAAGCCAACAGGCAGAGCACAGAACATTCAGCACAGTATCTACTTTTGTGTTACAGTGTGTCAGATTTGGGTTAGTATGGGTTAGCATGACATGCGTGTGAGTTTATGCATCAAAATCTGTTGAATAATGGCATCATAAAGCTATTCACATCATGAGGTGAAAAAATAATCAGTTCATACCTGGTCTCATTAATGACTATGTCCTTTAAAAAGCTGAGGATGTGTTTGAGGATCGGGAAGCGCTCTTTGACAGGTGGTGCTGTGCGAGGCTCCTCCATAGATCTTAAGGACAGGAGCCTCAAGCGTCCCCGACTGAAAGGTGCTTTACGTGGGAAGACTAACGGAGACAGAGGCTCTCCTGTTTGGGAATGAAGACTTTCTGAGGAGCCCATGGCACCCTGAGAACTGATGCTGTTGGAAGGTCCAGCATCCACTGATGCAGAGAATGCCTGTTCCAGTGTCCGCTCACCCTGACCGGCCCCTGCTGCTTCTGCTCCTTCAGGGGTTTGGGATATAGAGGGAGAGGGGCTGGGCTGGAAGTCTCCCTCTGTGGTCGAAACAGATCGGAGAAGAGGAGCAGCACAGGCACCATCTTCAGGTCTGGAAGGCTCTTGTTCCGGAGGTGCAGAGATTCCTCCGCTTGGGCTGAATCGAAAGAGGAACAAACTTCTACTGATGCAAATTTCAGCTGTTAAGAGAGAGAAAAAGGGAGAGTGAGAATGCGGCATCATTATTCAAGAAAAAAATGCGTATTTATAGCATCAATATTTACCAAGTGACTCCATCGTAACCTCATTCTGACCTCCGTCTTTTTCCTCTACTCCATTCATTTTACCCATAAGGTAGCGCTGTTTCATCTCCAACTACCAAAACAATTCAAACAAGAGGTAAATAAAAATAAATGTTATTTTAAAACCAAAAATCATAAGCCATACTTACCATCCATGTTTTGATGCCATCTGCGAGTGTGTAAACCTGCATAACGTCCTCGCTGAGACCGCTCTGACCGTTTTTAGCAACTAATGCAGGGAAGAAAGGAAAGGAAATGTGGTCAAAAGGTCAAAAGGACATTTACATGTGTGAACACTGAATTGTCCTGTTCATACAAACATATATATGCTCATACACCATCTGACCCTTGAAAACTATTTAGAAGTATCTGCAAGTTTTGACTAAACATTAGATTGTACTAACCAAAGCTCCTAAGACTGTGGTGAAGTGCTGGTGTATGATACACCATGGCCGCCCAGGTGGCATTCACAGCCTGGTCAACCTTTGAGCCTCCAGCAATCTCGTTCCTGACTGGCTGCTTCTTGCAGATCAGCAAAAGGGTCCTCATGAGCTCCGTCCTGCCATCAGAAGAATCCTGGGAAGGATCCCAGCGAGCAAACTCCTTCAGGAATTCCACCAATTCATCTCCACAAGGAGCTGGCTCTTCCTGTTGACCAAAATTGCACAAGATGCACAAATGTAATTTGAGTTTCTTTTGGACTGAAACACACACATATACAGTAATATTCCTAGTACCCTCACCTGGTCGGTGTCTGGGCTGGACAGTGCTAACTCTTTTTCTCCAGGAAGCCCACTCAATACATGTCTGAACACAGGCTTCCATAGAGGACAGGACAGGACATGGTTCATCAAACCTGCAGGTAACTCCTTCACACCACGGATCCCTTCAAGAGGAAGGCAGACATGACACAAAACCGGTAAGTCAGTGTTTTTTCACACTTTCTTAACTATATGCAATTTATATTGTGAGAGTTTTAAAGGGTTAGTTCACCCAAAAACTTTGAAAAATTGTCATCAATTACTCACCTTCATGTTGTTCCAAGCCAGTAAGACCTGCGCTCATCTTCCGAACATAAATGAAGATCTTTTTGATCTTTTCTGTCCCTTCAATGACAGTCCACGTAACTACCACTTTGTTGCTTCAAAAAGTTCATAAGGAGATCATAAAATTAATCCATAATACATTTAATCCATTGAAATCTGAAGAGACACATACGCTTTATATGATATACAGATTGAATTTAGCCACATATAAACATTGATCAGTGAACATAAATAGAAGCTCAAATGCACCTGCTTGATGCATAAGAACAAACCTCATTGGTTCTTGCAGAAGCTCAAACATGCTGCATAGTTTATATATGAATAAAAGCCTAAATTAAATCTGTTCATCATATAAAGCGATTGTGTCTCTTCAGGAAATTTGGACTAAATCGCTTAATTCATATGGATTAGTTTTACGATCTCTTTACAAACTTTTTGAAGCATCAAAGTGGTAGTCGCATAGCTTTCTATGGGGGGACTCAGATTTTCTTAAAATATCTTCATTTGTGTGTTTCAAAGAAGAACAAAAGTCTTAGGGGTTTGGAATGACATGAGTGAGAGTAAATGATGACAGAATTTTCATTTTGGGGTGAACTAACCCTTTAAACATCTTAAACCTTTTTTATTGAATAAAATGTAGTTCTGTCCATCTGTTTAATGCCATTTGCAACTTAAATATGCAAGGCTTCCGGTGTCATTCACTTCCAGTTATTTTAGCTGTACAAAAACAGTCTGTTATGCTCCTTTGCAAAACTGGCAAAAACTGGCATTTGTTATAACCGTATTTTACCATATTATGTAATCAAACACATTGCTCTCTAGTTCAGATGGTTTTATCATTTACTGCTCTTAGTTATGCAGTTATCTCGTTATTTACCTATAGCAGCTAATAAACCGGAAGTCTCACACATTCACAGAAAATCGCTTACTTCCACATTGCAAAATAAGGTGGATACATTAACATTTATTTTTCTACAGCCTTCAATTTACAGTTTATTATTTGAAGGAGAACACGTTTTGTGGAATAAAGTTTTTCAAATAAAACACAGAATAAAATTAGCCTAGATTAAACAGAGAAATAATAAACTGGACTAATCGATTATCTCACCGTAAGGCGATTTCAAAGCCATGGTGCGGGAGGCCAGACGGCCCATCAGCCTGGACACGAGGAGCTGCAGGTCTGAGGTCCAGGACACAGTGACGTCCGGCAGGCCGTAAGCAGTCACTGTGAACTTGTAACCCCATTCGTTATTACTGCTGTCTGAGTGGAACAGAAACTGCAGCTGGGGACCTGCTTTAAACGTCACTTTCTGAAGAAAAAATAAAAACATAATTTATTTTACATTGCATTTTTTTTTTCTTCTTCAAGACACCAGAACAGACTAAACAAAATAATTGGAATTACGTACAAGCATGGGGCAAAAGTAATTGCATTCATTTTTAACTCTGTGACCGTCACAGAATGACTGCACATGGAAACTGTCTATAGCTGTCTATTCCTGCTTGGATTTTTCCTTATTAAATGTTTTGAAGAAGTTATTTTTCTTGTAAGAGAATGTATTTTAGAATTATATTGGTTTGGATCTAATTTGGATATTGTTGATTTTTGTGTGTGTGTGTGTGTGTGTGTGTGTGTGTGTGTTTTTCCTCACTACTTCTGATAATTTGGATTATGGATTTTTCATGTTTGCATAGTTGCAGATTTATTAATATTAAGCTTAATAAATTAAATAAATAAATAAATAAATAAATAAATAAATAATCACACTGCCTGTTCATTTATGCCCTTTTTTTGTTTGTTTGTTTGTTTTTGGCTGGTGCCCATGATTGGGTTACCATTACAAACACATTTTTATATAATTAATTACACAATTAACATTCAGTTGACAACCCTAAAATACTCCAGTAAAACAGTTTTTGTACCTTTGGCCATTTCTCTGTTCCAACCTTCATATCATATCGAACTTTACCTCCCCTGGCATCAGTGAATTCCAGATAGTCGTACCTACAAAAAACAAAACAAAAAAAAAAAAAAAAAAAAAAACCCACACAATCAGTGTAAATATAAAGCATACTTAAGAGCCACAAGGGGTCTGTAACAGGAAAGTGAGGGTTTGGATCCTGTTATCACCAGAAGGTGGCAGTAGAATAAGCCTGTCACACCTTTTCTCTGTTTCACAGCGTTCATCAAACTCCACCTCGAAGGATGTGGCACCAGGACAGACAAAAACGGTGGTTTCGTGTCTGCTGTTCTCATAGTTATGAGGCGACTCCATTTGCCACGTCCTTAATACAACAGGCTGCTGTGTCTGCTGACAGCCCTCCATATCTCCCTACACACACAAGGGGAGGAAAACTCTGACAAACGCATTCTTACTAATTATCATTCTGTTACTCGTGGCTTGAATATCTTGCTTTTTAATTGGTAAGTGAAAAAAGTGAAATACTCAGTAATTTTAATTCCATTTATTTTTTTACTTGAACATGTCAAAAGATTCAAATGTCAAAAGATTCATAACGCTCAGAACACAAAAGATTTAAACTGCTCCGAAGCTCAATGAAGCAGTGTTTTGAAATCCGCCGTCACTATACAAGTCGTTCTTTTGTTTTTTTGGCACACCAAAAATATTCTCGTCACTTTATAATATTAATATTGAACCACTGTACTCACATGAACTGATTTAAATATGTTTTTAGTACATTAATGGATCTTGAGAGAGGAAGTGTCATCAGTGGCTATGCAGGCCTCACTGAGCCATTGGATTTCAACAAAAATATCTTAATTTGTGTTCCGAAGATGAACGAAGGTCTTACGGGTGTAGAACGACATGAGCGTGAGTAATTAATGACATTATTTTCATTTTTGGGTGAACTAACCCTTTAAGACACAGTGAACTGACCTTGGAGAAGATGTCCTCTGTGTCACTTGACAGCTTCTTAAGCATGTCTGCCAGAGGGTAGAATCTTTTGAGCAGCACACAGTGAGGAATATCCAGAGCGCACAGCTCAAGCAGGAAAATTGTCTATAACAGGACACCGTACACACTTATATATATACACATACATGCAGAAACATAAATAACAGAATAAATAATGAAATAAAGACACATATATAGTTGGACAAAGCGGTGTGCTACCAGCTGTCTTGTTGCCATGGCAAGGATAGATCCACTGAGTTTCTCCATGATCTCAGCTCCAGTGAAACGCTTAATAAGAGGACTCAGTATGTCTCTGGTACCCGAAAGGAACTGTTCCACATCTAATAGCCAAGAAAAACAACATAGATGTATTCACACTGTGACAGACCACTGCAAATAATCACTACCGTTCAAATGTTTGGTGTCTGTAAGTTTTTTTTTTTTTATGTATTTGTTCAAAAATACAGTAAAAATACTGTGAAAAAATATTACAACTTAAAATATGTTTTCTATTTTAATACATTTTAAGATGTAAATTATTCCTGTGATGGCAAAGCTGAATTTTTATCAGGCATTATGCCAGCCTTCAGTGTCACATGATCCTTTAGAAATCATTCTAATATGCTGATTTGGTGCTCAAGTAACATTTCTTATTATTAACAATGTTGTGCTGCTCAATTTATTTGTGGAAATTGTATTTTTTTTTTTTCCAGAATTGTTTTATGAATAGAAAGTTCAAAAAACAGCATTTATTTGAAATATAAATATGTTATATTTATAAATGTCTTTAATGTCTCTTGATAAATTGAATGTGTCCTTGCTGAATCTTACTGAGCCCAAACTTTTGAATGGTAGTGTATGTGTCATGTTCGCTATTTGCTCTGAGGTACAACTTGCTATTTGACAGTCAAAAATAGCTGACAGTATAGCTTAGTACTAAACTAAAAAGTGCAGTTACTGAAAATTTTACACAAACATTTGCTGTTTTACAGAACTCTACTATCTGAAGGCAAATAAAAATGCATGGAACTGGACTACATCATTATAGAGACTACAAAACTATTCGGAATACAGTGGGATCAAAAGTGAACTCTGAAAATCTAAGAATCAAAATCTAAAGTTTAAAACTAAATTTCAAGATGATCGGGTTTTACACAGACACATGCTGCTTGAGTGCTGAAATCCATAAAATCCAACTCTTCAATTCAACTTTTCAATTGTTATGTTGATAATACAATTTGTAATGACAAAGGCTTTAAAATATAAATCTTTTAGCACAATAGAAGCATTCTCAGACTTCTGGACCCCACTGTATTTTGAAAGGCTCTAGACAAGCAGAATGGAAAACTAAGAAAAGCACACTAACATTTAAGCAGAATTTCCCTGGCCAGATCAGAAGAGGTGGCAGTTCCTGCTTTAAGCTGCAGGAAACACCAGGACAGCAGGCTGCCCTGTAGAGCCCAGAACAGAGACAGCAGGACCCTCCAAATGGATCCTCCTCTGGAGTCCAACATCAACACCTCACACTGAAAAAAGGGAGAGGGACATTCTTACATGGATAAACATCACATTACTCTTCATAAAGCTACTAGACAAGTGAAACCTCTTAGTGAGTTGTAATACAATGCATTACAATATGAGGTGTCAGCTAACAGATAATAATGCACAATGTAAACATCTAAAGCATGTGTCAGCTATTTGCAGGAGTTTGCATATGTGTGCAGATGAGGTGACTAGATGAGGTTGGCAGATGTCAACATGCCTCTCTAGTGGCCACAATGAGCAGTGTGTCCATGACGGTCAGGATAGGCGAGATGTCAAAGTCAGACGGGGCTCCTTTAGGGGGCAGCATAAGGAGACCTTTTGGGTCCTGATCACTGGAAACAAAGATGAGCGAGAGAATGTGTGAGAGCAGGAATTAAGATATATAGTTCTACAGGACAGGATGGGGAGTGGTAGTTTAAAGAGAGGCGTTTCATACCTAAAGTAACTGCAGAGAGACTCAAATGTCAGTTTTACAGACTCCGGTTGATTTTCATCAGTTATGTTTTGCTAAGAAAAGCAGATAACAAAAAAAAATTGCTCATATAAAAGCAATTCAATAACATATTCAGTCAAGGCAAGTACACTCTTAGAGTCTTACCATCATGTGGAAGAGTTTGTCCCTCCGGCTCTGTTTGTTAGGGTAGAAGATGGCGGCTCCATTAAGAATGGCTTTCACAGCTTCTTTCCTCAGAGCTTTCTCCACTGCAGTCTCTACTTCAGGCCCGTCCACCACTGCACAGTGCAAAAACTATGAGTTACTCTCTTAACCACTAATCAAAACACAATGTTCTAACTCCATGGCTTTTAAGTGAATGCTTTAAAGACATCATTCTTTAGTTGTTAAGCCATCAACTTTAACTGATATTTTGGAAAGTTGATACTACATTATCGTTCAAAAGTTTAGGGCTGGTACGTTTTCTTTTTTCTTTATTTTTATTAATACTTTTATTCAGCAAGGATGCATTAAAGTGACAGTAAATACTTTTATAATGTTACAAGAGATTTCTATTTCAAATAAATGTTGTTCTTTTGAACTTTCTATTCATCAAAGAATCCTGAAATAATGATCACGGTTTTCAACACTGATAATATCAGTAAATGTTTCTTGTGACATTGAGTCATACAGAGCAGTATGCTAGTCTAACCTTGACACAAGTGACTGTAGAGCTCTCTGACAGCTTCTGCAGGGTCCACGTCTGCACTGGCTGAGGGTGATGCTGACGCTGAGGCTGTGATGTCTGACGGCTGGGACTCTGTCAGGCTGGGCAGCATTGGGAAGCAGTTCTGGAGCAGCTGAAGCAGGAGAACTCGTGTCTTTACAGCCTCCTCTCCCTCACTGTGAGTGTACACACACACACACACACACACACACACACAATAGAGAAACACGTTAACACAGACAAAACTTGACAATTCAGCACATTTCCTTTAAGGGAATGCATCATGGAAAAGACAAGTTTGTCCATGGATGGTCCATGCACATTGCTTTTTATCGTCATTAGTTTATTTTTACTCCACAAAAATATCAAGCAGCACAGCTATTTTCAACATAATAAAAAGAAATGTTTCTTGAGCAGCATATTAGAATGATTTCTGAAGGATCATCTGACACTGAAGAATGGAGTAATGATGCTGAAAATTTAGTTTTGCCATCACAGGAAAAAATTACATTTGAAATTTTACAACAGAAAAGGCCACACTACTCTCATCTCAGTCTGTATTTAAAAACGGTTTGTATTTTGTATTCTATTTTTGCCTTCATTAGTTCATTTTAAAAGTTTTTTTTATGTATTTTATATGTGAATAAAAGCCTAACTTAAATCTGTTCATCATATAAAGTGATCGTGCCTCTTCAGAAAATTTAGACTAAACCACTCAATTCATATGGATTAGTTTTGCGATCTCTTTGTGAACTTTTTGAAGCGTCAAATTGTCAGTTGTGTAGATGTCTATGGAGGGACAGAAAGCTCTCAGATTTCATTGAATATATCTTAATTTGTGTTCCGAAGATGAACTAAAGTCTTACAGGTTTTGAATGACATGAGGGTGAGTGCTTAATGACAGAAATTTTCATTTTTGGGTGAACCATGCCTTTAAATGGAAAAAATTCTAAAATATACTGTATATATTTTTAATATTTTGTTTAAAATAATTTAACATGAAGTAGAGTATGTCACATCATAGTACCCTATTTTCTTGGCTTGAAATTTCATGTCAAGTGGACTTCAGAGAAATCTAAATCACAGGAAGCAAGAAAATCTGACCATTTGAAGAAAGTGTCACATGATCAATATCACAAATATATTTTTCTGATTAGTGGCCTAGAAATAGTGCAGCATGTTTTTTTTTTATTTATTTATTTATGTCATGGTGTAAAATCCCATTCATAAATATTTAAAATAAAATCCATGCACATATAAATATTAAAAAACATACATTCATATTACAGCTTTACTCACATTGATTTGAGTTTGCGGTAAAAGTCCCAGAACAGCAGCAGGCTGAGGTCACTAAAGTCCAGCAGAGACTTCTGCTTGGACAGAGACACATCCTGTAACATAGGCTCAGGGTTTATACAGCTCTCTTTAAAGATGCATGCAAAGTTCACAAAAAATGCATTATGAATTTTAGAGTTGTGTTAAAATAAATCAGTTCAAAGTCATTGTGAGACCCCTTGCAAGAGGACAATTGGTGGGTATACCATATCTCTTGTGAGCTGCTGGATGAAATAAAGGGTTTTCTTCATGAGTGTGAGACCTGTAACCAGGTCTGAGGCGCTCCCCTCGGTCTGAGAACTCAGATCCTCCACATCCTCCATCCGCTCAGAGTCTGGACACAAATAACCACTGAAACTCATCTGCTGAACCCCCAACCGCTCTGCTGTGTCCTGCCTAGCACACAGGAACTTCACCATCAGAAACTACATGCAGAGACAGAGAAAGGTTATGTTAATCGAGTGTGTATTGTCTTATGCATATAAATACAGTTTTTAGAGTTTCCATATTTAATAGCATCCACTCAACAATGTTTTGAATTAAAGATCAAAGCATTTGTGACAATGACATACAGAAAATTATTTCGACTTGTCTTTCCATTCTTACAGTAAAACATACTTACAATAGAACTAAAACAGACAAGCAGAGAATGAAAAAGTGAAAGTGAAAAAAGACTGTGAGAAAAAAAGAGATGTGAAAAAAAGATGTGAAAGTGTAATTTTCTTATTAGAGTCGCCATGAAAAAAAAAAATGCACCTTATCCGTTTTCTAAATGCATGTTATTCACCCTTCTGTGAATGATTCATCCATGCATATTTCATCATTTTTAATCAATGTCATAATGCAGTCTTCCGGTGAAATATTAGACTTCTCTCACGTGATGCATGCCAGACTCCAATCATTTAGTCTGCTTAATCCCTTTCTTACAATCGACTGCAAGCTCACATTAAGATTAGTTGACTTCAAATCCTCCATGGAATCAACTAATGATGTCTGAGTCATTCATTTTAAGGTGGGAGTAATGGACATACAGTAATTCCTGCGGGCTTTGCTTGCTTCGCACATTTGCGTCACTTGTATATATGGTACCTTTTCACTTTTTGTGGAAAGCTACTGGGTTACTTTGCCATGACAACATGAATGTTTAAACAGTCTGTATTTTATTGTTTATCATGTATTTTAAGGGTTTTCCCATAACCTAGACAGACAGACAGACAGACAGAAAGACAGAAAGAAAGAAAGAAAGAAAGAAAGTCCATACTTTTGACACTCTGCATTGTTGCAGCTTGATCTCCACGTCGTTCCAGTCCTCCTCCACCTCAAACCAGCCAATGGGCTCCTCCTCACTGGTGTCTGGTATCCTCGTGCTGAAGAGTATGTGTTTGTGTGTGAATGTGATACACGTGACAGTGTGTGTGGGGTACAGAGGCAGATAATAGCGAGAGGTCAATTGACTGACAAAAACATTCTCACTGAATTTACAGCCTTCTTGGCCGTGTGCACACATGCAAAGACCAAAATACACTCACATGTACTGGGCAAGACAATACATTCTCACACAAGCTGCTCTCTCTCACACACTCCATAACAAGCACCATTTAAAGTTCATGTGCTCAGCATTTGGCTGTCTCTTATGAGCAAAAGTGTAATGCAAATTAACTCCAGATGAATAAATCAACAACTAAGCATGTTACAGACTAAGAATGTGACATACCTGTCTTGGAGAAATTCTTTATAGTCTTTGTAGTCCCAGCTGTCAAACTTTTTGAATCTTTTGAAGTGTTTATCGGCATCAAATGGCTCGCTGTCATTGTAGGCAAACACCAAGCCACATTTAGCACCAATGGCTCCTTTACGCACCTGAGGTGGAAGAACATGGCACTGCTTTAAAACTAGGATAAGCAGATGAAATCAGTTTGTGTTTTAACAACCATACAAATGTTCTAATTTCATGTTTATGTAGTATAAAACACAAAAGTTCAAGTGTGCACTGAAGCTTCTCTCACTTTTATCTTGATCTGTGTGACCTGGAAGCAGCTCTGGTTTTCAGTGGACAGAATCACACTGGCTTTCCTCTTTCCATTCTCTGTCAGAAAACCTGCAGGTTGAAACATCTCAAATGAAACATCTACTTTTAAAGTCTCAACTTTTACTTTGTTTCTAAGCAAAACAGATTATGTAAAATAAAAAAAATAAAATAAAAAAAAACATATTTGTTCTCTCCACAGAGAAAGGTTTGTAGCAACTTTTGTCCCTATCCATCCCAGTACTCTCTCTACTTTATCTGTGAAGTACTTGACCAAAATACCTGACCCTCCCTTCTCATATTTTAAAACCAGTATTATTTGGAACGTTATGTATGGTTTGCGCACCATCTCCAGTGTTGGGCTCTGTCAGCATGTTTTCGGGGCCAGACTTTTCTTCTTTACTCTTCACATCACATGCCTGCAGATGGAGCTGGAGGGGTTTACCTACACACATACACACACAAAGGTTTACATGTATTACAATGCTGTGAGCCAATTCAGCTAATTCCTGTTTCTAAACAACTGTAAATGCAGAAATTGGATTACTACACCTCATCCTAAGTAGACTCAACCTGTCGAGTTTTAAGTGTTTGTATCTGTATTTTTGTCTGTTTTCGCTGAAAGTGAAATTTTGTGCAGTAATGACTAATCTCTTCTAATCAATATTAGATATTTTTAATACAGCTATGTGGAGCTGCAAAAGAAATTTGTAACTAAAATCAGGAAAACAAACAAACAAAAAAAAAAAAAATCAATGTAAAGATACTCTATGGCAGGGGTTTTCAAACTGGGTTGAAAGGTGTTTCTTATTTCAAGAAAAAATTATTTTAGCAGTAATGAACAAGGATAAAAAAAACAGCTAGATCAGTGTTGAAAGAAAGCTTAAATAAAATAAAATAAAATAAAATAAATTACAAATAGTTGAAAAACAATGTTTATAAATATTAGATGTAAATTAGAAGTGTGACGCAATGGCAACTAACTGAAATAAAATAAGTTGAAGTACTAAAATGACTAAAACTAAAACTGAAATTAAAATAAATAAAAGCTAAATAGAACAACAAAACTTAAAGGGATAGTTCACACAAAAATGAAAATTCTGTCATCATTTGCTCACTCTCAAGTTGTTCCAAACCTGTATGAATTTCTTTCTTCTGCTAAACACAAAAGAAGATATTTTGAAAAAAGTCAGAAACTAAACTGTTGATGGACCTCATTGACTTCCATAGTATTTTTTTCCATATGGAAGTCAATGGGGCCCATTAACTGTTTGGTTAGCCATATTCTTCCAAATATCTTCTTTTGTGTTCAACAGAAGAAAGAAATTTATATAGGTTTGGAACAACTTGACGGTGAGTAAATGATGACAGAATTTTCATTTTTGGGTGAAATATCCCTTTAATATATATAAAAAAAAAATAAAAATAAAAAAAAAAAAGCACATAATATTACCAAATAAGCAATATAAACATATAAAAATAAAAGCTAATTTAAAATATGAATTATTACCATAATAGTATATAAATTATACTAAAATACCTCATTAAAAAAATAAGTGTCTTGCAGTGCACATTCATATATAGTTATGGGGATCATCACATGTAGGAGTTCATTTCATCAAAGTATCAAAAATAATTTGTCTACGGAACTAATGTCAATTACCGTTACGGTAGAGAAGTCTTAACCGGACCAACCCCATAGAGGCCAGCAGTGAGGAAGCTCTGTATTCTGATTCCAGATGCTCACAGATACCAGACAAAGAGATGAGGACTTTAGCCACGCTGCCTCGAGCCAGAGCGAACGCTAACAGAGTCAGCTCAGCCTCAGGAGACACACAGCAGCTAGAGAGAGGTGGGACGATTAAAAGCAAAGCACTTCTGATAAGCTTTCTCAGCAGAGAATGGCAGAGTGTCCAATTACATTCAGATGAAACAGCTGTAATTATTCACTGATAGAAAACAGTTTCCCATTATTATCAGGTTGACTCGTATTGTATAATTAAAACCGAAAGGGGTTTGCCGTTATTGCAGTCCCCGTCAGCATTGTTTTGACCTCTTAATAACACATTTAAATGTAAGTTGAGCTGAGCTTGTGCTAGTACAGCTTGATTCTTACTCTGCTATGCGCAGTAAAAAGCCGTCCACCTCTTCCAGAATGTTTGCAGAGAAGAATTTGGGGAACTCCGTCGAAGACGGTGTTAAGGACAGGGGTGGCATGTGTTGTAAGGCTTTCCTGGAGAACAAGTGTAAAAAACAGTAAATGAATTGTTCTGAACAAATGAAGGGGTTAATCAGAACAAAACCATATATACTACCATTCAAAGATAATTTTTTTTTTATGTTTTTGAAAGAAGTCTCATTAACTAAGGCTGCATTTATTTAATCAATTAAAAAAAAAAAAAAATCAAAAACATCTCATTAATATCAGTGTTTATAATGCTACAAAATGGTTGTGCTGCTTAATAATTTCATAGATACCATGATACATTTTTAAGGATAATTTGATGAATACAAAAATTAAAAACAACAGCATTTATTTGAAATGGATTTTTTTTTGTAACATTATAAATTTCTTTACCGTCACTTTTGATCAATTTAATGCTTCATTGCTGAATAAAAGTATTCATATTTTCAAAAAAGAAACTTTTGAACGGTAGTGTAAATGTCTCAAAAATTGTGACTGTCAATTTTTTAAATCAAAATGGGTAACACTTTATTTTAAGGTGATGTAGTGACATGTGACTACATGTCCTTACTATAGTAATAACAATAAATGATGCATAATTACAAGTAACTAACCCAAAACCAATCCCTAACCTTAACTCTATAGTCATAAATACATGTACTTAATATTACTCAGTACTTATTTGAGTAAGTGCAATGTAACTACGTCAGCTTAAAATAAAGTGTAACCTCAAAATGCATTAGGCAATATAGAGAACGAAAGTTCCCATCTAGGACACTATGGCCTGCTTTCACAGACATGGCTTAGATTAAGCCAGGATTAGGCCTTAGTTTAATTAGGACATTTAGTAAGTAGCTTTTATAAATGTGACTTAGTAAAAAAAAAAAAACATTACTGGTGTGCATCTTGAGACAAAACAATGGCACTGACATTTTAAGTTATGTCAGTGCAAGTTGCTTTCAGTAAAAACAGCTCAAAGTCTGGGACTATGCTTAAACCCTGTCTGTGAAACTGGGGGTGTGTAAATCAAAAGCTGGATTTGTGCAGCATGTGACTAAAAAGCAACAAATATAGTACTATCACTACAGAGAAGCAAAAATTCATTAGTCATTTCTCTTGACTTACTGTGTGCTCTGTAGGACTGTCTGCGCAAGCACAGGGTTGGTTTCCATGGAAGCGGTGACCAGAGATGTGAGGAGCGACAGATACCATATAGCTGAGGCATCAGATACTGAAACCTCTTTGCTCTTGGTGATCTGGTAGCCCATTGTCTTCAGACCGTGAATACGTGTGTCACAGCCATCGCTAAGGCAGCGCTTAATGTTTATCTGAATGTCTGAGAGACAAAAGGAAGTTCTGTGTGAGTTTACAAAGGCTTTCTGACTTCTTGCATTCATGTGGATAGAATTAGTGGATATATACTTGAAATACATAAATCACAGTCACTCTTTACATTCCACTCATAGTATGCATATTCAAAATACATATACACTACTGTGCAAAAGTTCGGGGTAAGATTTTTTGAAAGAAATTATTCCACAAGGATGCATTAAATTGATCAAAAGTGACAGTAAAGACATTCATAATGTTACAAAAGATTTATATTTCAAATAAATGCTATTCTTTTGAACTTATTATTTATCAAAGAATCCTGAAAAAAAAAAAAAGTATTACTGTTTCTACAAAAATATTAAACAGCACAACGGTTCTTATTATCTGATAATAAGGAATGTTTCTTGAGCAGCAAATCAGCATATTAGAATGATTTCTGAAGAATCATGTGACACTGAAGACTGATGCTTAAAGTCACAGGAATAAATTACATTTTAGAAGATATTAAAAAAATTATTTTTAAATTGTAATACTATTTCACAATATTACAGTTTTTTTTTTTTTTTCAAATAAATGTAGCCTTGGTGAGCATAAGGGACTCTTTCAAAAACCCCAAACTTTTGAACAGTATTGTACAACTCTAAACTTCAAACAAAACACTGTGCGTGTGCTCACAGGGATGGTTGATGTTGGCATTTTCTAGCAGCGGTACATAACCCGTGACGTTACTGGGGATCCTCACATCTCTGATCTCCTGCAGGGAACGCCGGCTCTTCCCTACAGCTACAGAAACCAGCTGCGGCATGTAGCTGTGGTCATTAGACGCAACTGCAATGGCCAACCGTCTCAAAACTATGTCTGGCTTCATTTTTAACCTGTGAAACAGATGAGTGGTCATATTTAACTAGTTATTTAACAAAGATAATGGAATGTGAGACATTATCAGCGATATTTTAATTCCATGTAGATGCACCAATGAAATAAGCAGCTTGCCTTATCCAATGTGAGCGAGCGCTGCCGTCCGACTGCCAGAAAGACACGGTCTCACCGTTGGTCAACTTGTTGATATCTGCACTATTGGACGAAGCCTCGATGAAGCTGTAGCACTGGGTGACCACTTTGACCTTATCCACATCTGGGTCATGATTGAGCTCTGCTCTGTACTGGATGTCTAAATCTGAAAGGAGAGTCATCAGAATATGAAGATGAAGGGCAATGAAAGAGATGAAATGAAAATGTTCACATATTTTATCCACAGTAAGTTTCACCACTAGCAACACAAAATAAAAATCGTTAAAATAATGTTTTGTTTTCAATAGAATTTAGTAATGAGTCCTAAAACCCACAAATGAGTTAGCATTTTTGCACTTCCGGTTCCATTCTCTCATGGCATCATGGCAGTTTTTGGTTAAATTCCTGAAATAAGGTCTGTGGTTAACACAAGCACAAGATATTGTCCCAAATGGGTTAATGGGTTTTTGGTTAAATGCCTGAAATAAAGTCTGTGGTTAACACAAGCACAAAAACAATATTGTCTGCTTTTGCGCAATTTTGCCAATGACAAAAGTACCTATAAAGCCAGAGCAGAACTGCTGTGCGTCTCTAAGCAACATACAGTGGTGCTTTGTTTCTGAATGAATCTGCGTTTTGAGTGAATCAATCGGGGTAACCAATGATTCAATTGCCCTTTCATAAAGAGAGCCATTTACTTCATTCCTGAATGAATCAGCCATTTGAATGAATCGAATGAATGAAGGCTGATTTATACTTCTGTGCTGGACCTACGCCAGAGCCTCTGCACTGTAGGCTATGCGTCTGTTTTCATTTATACTTCTGCGTCGTTGTCCGCGTCGACGTGCATGCAGACCACTAATAGGGAGTGTCCGCGGTCATGTTGAGTATCAAAGCAAAAGCCGAAGAAGTAGCTTGTCATGTCCGTTGTCAGAAAAGCTTACAAATAGAAGTGCCAGAGAAGCAGCAAATAGGTAACGACTTTTGTTGCAGTATGACTGCCTGTGTCCCCAGAAACAGAGCGTTTTTTCATTCCTATGGAAGTTGAAAACGCTCGCTCTTCTCCGATTGCTCCGTGCCAGTTTTTTGACCTGAGCGAGGGGTTCTAGAAGACCAATTACAGCGCTTGCAACTGGCATTTTTAGTTTCTTATTTAGAGTATCATTTCATTAAAAAACTCTGTCATCATTCACTCAACCTCATGGCCTGAAGCCTAACCGTATGTGTGTAATAAATTCTCTGTTGAATTAAATAAAAAACATTTTTTTCTGAAGCTACTTTTTGTAATCTCTATTTGCTTTTCTCAATTAACACAATAATGACTTTAAATTATTTTTGGGGGGTAATTTCTCAGCCAAATTAGATGTGCAATTAATTTGCGATTAATTCGATTAATTAATTCGATTAAAAATTTTAATCGTTTGACAGCCCATATATATAAATATATATATATATATATATATATATATATATATATATATAGCCCTTATATATTATATATATTGTTAATTTTTGTTACGACCCCACCCCCCATTTGCCATTCACCTTTCTCCTTCTGCAGAAGGTAATCCAGGAAGTCTTGCACTACAGATGACCTCATGGTGCAGATGCTGTTGTAGCCTTCCAGCACAGGGAATGGAATGGCGCTACTGGGGATGCGATTCCGGTGCAAGAATTTCAGAATTTTGGAGGCATGCGCTTTGAGGCGGTCCTTGGACTTGGAGAAGATATCCACAAATCCTGGATAAGCATGAAGGGTAAAAGAGGAAAACAACTGGGTCAAACACTGACAGTCATTTGCATAATCACCCAGAATGGTCAACTAAGGACATCTGTGCTCCTGTCACCAGTGCATTCAAATAAATATGCATGTTCATGTCCGTTTCCACACCTGGTGTCAAAGAGCATGCCTGAAGTTGCCTGATCACATGACTGAGTTCTCCCTGAAGATTGGCTCCATTGGAGTTCTTCAGTGCCATGAGCATGTTCTCCACATCAACAATCCCATCACCCTCAGCATCAAACTGACCAAAGGCCTGAAAAGCACAAATGGAAGAGATTATTTTTCTGTCTGTACAATCTGTGGCACAAATATCAGGACACAAAGGAGAAGACAAACAAAAAAAAAAAGGACAACAAAACAGTCACTCTGCTGGTCTCTCTAGTTCTCTCAAACCAGTTGTCTGTTTCACCTACATAAACACACTGGAGCCAGCATGTGATTCATTTGTAAAGCAAATGAAAGAGTCATGGTTAAATCAGGAAAGGCACAAAAGTACCACTGTACAACCATGTTTTTTGGATACATCTTTTTAGAATACCACGTAAATACCATAGTGCATGAATAAAATAATCATTCGTACCAATTATATAAATATACTTATACGAATGGGCAGCCAATAGTCAGAACGTCAACTGTAGAAATATGTTTTAAAAGTAAGATTTGTGATTGCCAAATTTAATTTATTATATTTATTGGCAAGAAGAAGAGTACAGCAAGACCTGGCACTAGATGTGTCGGACTTCTCCGTGGTCAATATGAATTGGTCATTCAAATCAAAACCTGAAGCTGCCAATAAAAAAAAAGACAAAGCAAATCTAATAATGACAGTCCCATAATACATGTACTTAAAACGTTCTTTAGATTGGAAGTAAACTACGTGGAGACAGCCAATAAAAGTCTTTATCAAACGTGTGATAGAAAGATAGGGATTACACAATATAACCACTCACAGATGAGTAGAGCTGAAGGGTCAATTACACAACTTGAACATTACTTATTTACTAATTAATCGTTTAGTTGGCGGGACTTAGGCGCTTTTCTTTAGTGCACTACGATGTCTAAAATCACCCTTCTTGGGTTCTGAACCTTCAATTTTTTAATTACCAGAATTGGCATGAATTTAAATAACTAGGCACACTGTTGCATCACCTCCTCGCACTCATCTCTGGGCGCGTCTCTGCTCTCCAGCATCTCGCAGAACTGCTCCAGGGTGACGGACTCCTCCCCGCGGCTCAACCGTTCCTCCAGCCAGCGAACCAGAGCGCTCTCGTTGCGAGCCAGCACCGACTCCGAAATGGCGACCCATGAGTCGCTCATACGGGCCGCTGCCTCTCGCAGCTTCACCTGTTCCAGTAGAGCTTCAGGGGTGGGGAGTCCGTAGATCGGTGCCGGCTGGTTCGCCGCACTTCTTCCGCTTCTCCCCGGACCGGAGCCTGCCGCTCCTCCACCTCCACCACCACCGCCGCCGCCGCCGCCGTTGCTGTTGCCGCCGCCGCCACCTCCGTTACCGGCCCTGTTGCCTGTGGCCGCAGAGGCCGGGCTGCCCTCGGCGAACACGGGACTCTCCGTTTCTAGGTCCTCCTCATCGCCGCTCCCAACGCCACAGCCGCTCTCCGCGTTCCCCATGCTGTTCTTTTGCGGCCTCGGGCTCTCTCCCGATCGCCTTCAGCCCGGGTTTCAATCTTAGTTTTAGTGTCAGGTTTGTGCTCTTCCAGTTAGTGCGTTTCTCCGCTGTCACTACCGCATTGACGGGCTCCGCCAGCTGACGTCATGTTTGTCAGCAGAAAAACTTTGGTCCCTTCCGTGAGCTCAGCGAAGCCCGCTGCGTTGGAAACACGCCCCCTAGCGTATTACCTCCAGTATTTGATTTCTTTTTTCTTTTTTCTTTTTCTTTTTTTTAAAATTTTGGGCAGGAAATAAATAAATATAATATTAAGCCAAATAACTATGTGCTCACATTCGAAGATGTTTAATTTATTTGTAGGGCATCTGGAAAGGTAATTCTTTATTTCAAAAATGCAAAACAAATTTAAAGGAATACCCTACAAAATACTACATAGAATTTATCTAAGAAAGTTTAGGAAAGGAATATTTGATATACCTGTGAATTTTGTGGACTGGAAAAAGAAACAATTTTGTATTTGTTTTATAGCCTAATTGTATTTACTCAAGATTATTTATAAAGTATTTAGAATCGATTTAATTTAGATGTGCTTTTTATTTTCAGAACAACATTTTTAAATGCAATGGGACTTACTTTTTTTTTTTTTTTGTGGAATAAATACCATATAGCCTACATAAAAAGAAGTGGGCTAATGACTGTAGCTAATAGCTACAGTACCTGTTAAAGTTTGGAAACATTACAATTTTTTATGTTTCTGAAAGTCTTTTATGCTCACCAAGGCTGCATTTATTTGATAAATCAAAAATACAATAAAAAACAGTTATATTGTGAAATATTACTACAATTTAAAATAATTGTTTTATATTTTAATACGTTTAAAAATATCATTTATTCCGGTGGTGGCAAAGCTGAATTTTCAGCAGCCATAATAAATGTTACTTGAGCAGCAAATCATATCAGAATGATTTCTGAAGGATCATGTGACACTGAAGGCTGGAGTAATGATACTGAAAATTCAGCTTTACCAACACAAGAATAAATTACACTTTAAAATATATATTTAAATATAAAACAGTTATTTTAATTTGTAATCATTTTTTGCAATATTACTATTATTAATTAACATTATTATTATTATATTATTAAAATTATTTACACTTGAAACAAAGAGTGCATTTTTTTTATTGTAATTTTGACAATATTTCATATAAATACATGTTTATTTACTAATAGAAATACCCAACTTTATATTCTTATACTAAGAGTAACCAGTCAGTTTTAAGAGACTCTCAATTAAAAAAGCCATCAAGAGCCAAAATTTATATTTGAATTCTATGTACTTTATTTTGAAATTTGTCACCGTGTACAATTTATTTCTCTCTCTCTCTCTTTTATTTTGGTTGCTTTCTATAGTGTTGATAAATGTTGTTGTTCACTGGATAAAAAAGACCTTTCAGCTTTTAAATAAAAAAAAAAAAAAAAAAACTTAATAGATTTACGCATGCGCAGTCCCACACCCGGAAACATGTTGATAGATGTGATATTATATGTGTTGCTCAGTACGGAATGCTATTGCTTCTTATTTTAAATGCTGACCGCTTGACATTTTGTCTGTATACATTGTATGCACAATGCTGAAATATTTAGTAGCTCTCATATCAGTGGTCTTGGCCGTATGGACGGTGCCCGAGTGGCTCACATTCCCGATCTATGGTAATGTTGTAAATGTCCTAGAGTCGTGGCTGCGGCAGCAGGTCAGTGAGGCGTCAGCATCTCCACCGGGACCCATGCTGACCGAAGATGAGCTGTCTTTATACAACGGAGGAGAGAACAGTAAAGGATTGTACCTGGCGATCTTAGGACAGGTGTTTGACGTTGAAAAGGGGAGGAAACATTACGGCCCTGGCGGCGGTTACCATTTCTTTACGGGTTAGTTCACTATGCATTTTCCAAGCCATATGTCTGAGTGATGCTAACGCTTAGAAATTCTTGAAATCTGTGTTTGTGCAGGAAAAGACGCATCAAGGGCGTTTATTACAGGTGACTTCACAGAGTCTGGCTTGTCTAGCGATGTCTCGGATTTCTCGGACTCCCAGATTGTGGCTCTTTATGACTGGCTCTCATTTTATCAGAGGGACTACACTCCAGTAGGTTGGTATCACACGATGATGGCACTCATGTTAAAGAGTTAGTTCAACCTCAAAAAAAGAACTTTATCTTGCCTGTATAAGTTTTGGAATAATTAATTCAGTGCCACAATGGAAAAAAATTCTTCTGCACAGCAGTTGTTAAAGTTTCTTTTAAAATTACTCATAATTATTACTACGTAAACTTGAAAAAAAAAGAAGAAAAAAAAGTGTTTATTGCAGTGTTTTGGAGTTGATAATTATTTTTTAGTATTCCATGCGTAATGTCACATTGATAAACATACATTTTCAAAGAAAATACCTTTTTTATTTTCAAGAAAAATTAGATATTTGAATTCTTTTTAAGAACTGAACATTCAATAGCTTCTAAGATAATATAATCAAAGACCTTAGTTACTCTGATATAATGCACTTAAGTTCATTTCTTAAGTTGTTGCAAAAAGTAATTCAGCCACAAATGAAAATTGTTACAAGTGCAATGACAGATTTTATTTAGGGTGATCTGTCCCTTTAAGGTCTCTGTCTGCATGACCCCTGTGCTGCAGGTAAACTGATAGGCCGATTCTACACAGAAACCGGGCAGCCCACTGACGCTTTGCTACGTGTTGAGGCTTTCTTGTCAGAGGGGTTGAAGAAAAAGGCTCAGGCTCAGAGTGAGATGCAGCGGTACCCAGCTTGTAACTCGGAGTGGAGCGAAGCCAGCGGGGGACGGGTATGGTGTTCCACAATGAGGTACTTCTTAGACTTTTTATCTAGCCTTAGACAACACTTGATACATTTACTGGAAAAATGTAATGCAAGTTTTACTTTGTAGCGGTGGCATTCACAGAGACTGGGTTGGAGTACCCAGAATGCTTTTCTCCCCTGGGTCTGGTCATTCCCGATGTGTGTGTATCCAACCGTCTGATCCTGTTCACTCAGAGAACCGAAACCTCAGAGAATACAAGGACTGTCCTCCTCAAGCAGAGTCCTGCCAAATCACAAAAGACTGAGCTACAAGTCTTCACCACACTACAAGAGTCAATGAATTTGGCTTGGATTTCAAGGACTCTCCATCAATTTCTTCCATATGACAAGATTTTTCATTGAGTTGAGTTTTCTTAACGTTATTATGTTTGGTTTATTATAGCAGGCACATGCCATGTGACGAATGCTGCTCTTACTGTTTGTATTTATATAATTCTGTTTCTGATTTACTTCTAATTCCTTTGCAATTTGTGACCAAGTATATTATTTATGCCACAGAATCAAGACTGTTAAATAAAAGACAATTTTATAGATTTTTTTTTTCAATTGTCCTTTATGTAAAGTTGTCCTCCCTTTCTTGAAAAGGATACTAGAGGCGGCGACAGGCTAAATATCTGAGCATACAGATACCATACAATGTGCAGAAAAGATAAAACAGAGGCCAAATTGTAGGTTTGTCACATAGACAAAAAAGCACAACCTGCATTAAGTACAAAACAGTTGCAGTGGTCAAAAATATTATACATTTATCTGTACAGTTTAACAATACCAATAACAGACTGTGGACTTGGCCCTTTCCCTGCCCTCCCCCCACAAACAAACCAATCTCCTTTGAAATGTGATCAGAAATGTAAAAAAAAAAAAGAAATAACTTTGATAAAGTGCACCTGTTAAGCATGGACATGGAAAAGCATTTAAATTATGATAGGTCAACATAATGTGACGCGTTACGCCACCAAGACGACTTTTCAAAAAAACAACCAAGCGAGCAGCTCCCCCAGTGCTTGCTTGCAGGGCAAACATTAACTGGAATGTGTCCTTTGGTGATCAGAAATGAATAAAGTGTGATTATGATGCAATGATGACAATAATAACAGGCTACAAATGATGTCATGCATATGCATAGTAAGCATATCATAATTTTGCGCTAGTATTTCTGCACCTGTCTGACTTAATAGAATCACAAGGAACGATTTGAATTCCACATCAAAAACACTTCCACATCTGAAGTGTTTCTTAAATTTTAGTATGACGTAAACTCTAAAGGACTGGTTAACATAAAGTCCACTGAATATGCAGATTAATACATAATTAAGTGATCATGTTACTAATAACAAACCCAGCAAGGTATACTCCATCTCTCTATTAGTGTTTTGATTTGAACTCCAGAGAAATGTCCTTGCCTGTGTCTTTCCAGAGGTTAAAATGTGTTCAAAACCTAAATACAACAACTCAAAGACCCTGCACAGTATGATTAAGGCTTCACACTACTGAAACATGGCTACCTTTTATAAATCCTTTCACATCAGGCAACATTCAACACCAAACAAACTTCCTTGAAATATTGATCGACCAATCTGCAGAAGAAGAGTCAGTTTGAGTGGTGACGGCATGACTGCAAGTGGGAATCGCACTAGTCATTGTAATAGAAAATGAAGCGATATTTAAATCATAATTGTCCATATAGCACATTAGCCCTGTATAAAACCCCTATGGTTCTTTTTTAGTAGTAAATGATAGTTGCCCTTCTCATATTGGTTTTTGCCAACTCGGAACTGCATTTTTCATTTGCATCTGCATTCCACTAGTTTTAATCTGCATCCTCGACACATAATATTTTGGTTCTAAAAAGTACTGCTAGAACAAACACACATTGTTATGGTTGTATTTTTTCCTTTGACAAGAATGGAATGGTTTTGTTCAAGGGCTCTTCCTCTCAATGTGTTTTACTCCATTTCTCCATCCTTTTAGTGCTAGGCCCAGCCCATGGGTTCATACTCAGCTCGGCTGGTGCCTGTTCTTCAGGTTCTTCTAGTGTGTTAGGACACGCCGCCCAATGTCAGCACATCAAAGCAGATGTCGCATACACGCACAGGTTTGTTCAGGTCAAATTTGATGATGGGGATCTCTTTTGTAGAGCACTTATGGCAGAGCAGACGGCCACAATGGCGGCTACGAGAGAAAGAAAAGACAATAAAGAATGAGTTAGGAGGTGGCAGGACAAGGGAAGATGACAAAACATAAATGGAAAGAAGAGTTATAATTTGAAGAGAAAGAAGGGTATGTTCACGATGAAAGGAGGAAACAAATGTCTTTATACTTTAAGATTAAACCCAGTTCGTTGGTGACATACCAGTGATGTTTCCTGGTGGTGACTCCAAATTTGGTCAAACATTCAGAGCAGTTTGATCCATCACACCACGGGGGCTCTTTGGAAAGCATATCTGGGCCATTCAAAATGTGATACAAAAGACCAGTTAGATATAACTACAAGCACTGTAAATGTCTTAGAAACACTAAACCTGTATACTTTACCTAGCAGACGGAACAGAAGCTGCTTAGTGGCAACTTGATAGTTGAAGATGTTGATGCCCTGGTTGTTATTGACGCCGAGTCGAGCTCCAGCCCTAACGATGGCACGACACAGGTTAGCGTTTCCTTTCATATAGGCCAACAGAAGCACTGCGAGGAGGAAAAACATCAACTATCACTGATCCAGTGTTTATTTCTGACAAGCAAAATGGCATCATTGCTATTATTATAATTTAAAATTATCTATTTAAAAATGCATATTCAGTATAATCAAACCGGTTGTGCTTCACCAACCTGTGTTGCCCTCATTGTCAGGTTTATCCAGGGGATACTCAGGCATGCATTCTAAAAACAGCTCAAAGATGGCTGCCGCGTTCTCCTTCCCATACTGGCCGAGGACATGCATGGGAGATTGACCTCTAGAGAAATGAAAACAGGGCAAAAAAGTTTGTAAATGTCAATGAATAATGCACAATTTATTTTTATTATATTTATTTTATAATTATTTTTTTTGTGCGTTGAATAAATACTGTAAATAATTCATTTAGCAATATACATACATATACTGCATGTATATATTAGTGGTAAAAAAAACTACTTATTTATTACATAAAGAGTTTAAAGGTGAAGTATGTAGTTTCTGCGACACTAGTGGAATTACAACAATACAGCATGTATACAGAAAAAGCCCCTTTCACGCATCACACCTCTCCAACATCAAACACAGCTCTTACGGGTGCTTGTGAAGACATGTCTAAACAGGTATAATTAGGCTACTTTCAGTAAAAGGCCCAACATTTTAGGAATACTTTTAGATGTGTTGCTACATGTCATAAGTAAACAACTGAGTAGACTTACACTCTTGTCTAGAGCGAACGTAAGCATCTCGCTTATAATAAACCCATCCAAAGTATCTGAACCGGGGTTATTTTTTGACATGACACACCACAGCTGTTTGAGGTTGTCTACATGGGACACATTAAAGTAAACAATTTAAACTGGAACATTTGTCTATCTGAACAGGTACATGATGATGCTGTATTGATGAACATTGCCGTGTTCGCTTTGACATGTTAAGGACCTGTTTAATTTCTGAAAGTCTAAATGCAATTTGGCTTGCACTTCCGTAACCAGAGCTGAATGTCTTTTTCCAAGCATCAGCCAGGGTCCCACACCGGCTAAACACCCTCTAGCTCAGCCTGCTACTGTAGCCACACCCCAAACTCATGCTATTGGTTGAGCTGGAAAGAGATTGACAGATCTGATTGGACTGCTCTCAATGTTTAGATGGTGTCTGGGAGGCTCAATGTTTACACTTCTGGGGGAGATAAACCCATGAATGGCATACTAGTAGTAGTCAATGAACAATAAACTGGGTTAAGAGAACGTATTTTAACAAAAAAAAAATAAAAAATCATACATACTTCACCTTTAAGTGTGGAGTAAGATATTCTGAGTCAAACCTGAGATTATAGGCCTCGGCATCTACGTTGGACTCGGTGAGTAAAGCACGCACATTATTCAGACGCCCCTGCATCACAGCTAGATGAAGTGCTAGCAGAAGAAGATATAAAAGATATGAGTGAAATGGAATTTAGTCATTCAAGAACAATAAATTAAATAAGTGTAGCACAATAGTCTACCATTGTTTCCATTTTCATCTACAGCAGCAAAGTCAACGCCATTCTCAATCAAAACAGTGCAGATTGTGGAAAGGTCCTGTTGTGCAGCGAGATGCAGCGCTGTCTGGCGATGCTTGGTCAGCTCATTTACTTTTGCACCGGCCAGCAGCTGTAGTCCACACATACATCAGAGAAAACACAAATATGTTTCAGTTTTTGACTTGAAAATAAAAAATAAAATAAAAATTCCTCCATCTCTTCTATTCTCTTTGCTTTACCAGGTTTCTGACAATGATCTCGGATCCTGCCTGCACGGCCAGGTGTAGAGGAGAGAGTTTGGCACTGTCCTGCACTCTGGAGTTCACGTTGGCCTGTACGCTAATGAGGAAGAGCACACTCTCTATGTCCGAGTTCTGCACAGCAACATGCAGAAAGTTGCGACCTTTGTTGTCCACCTAGACAGAGAGAGAACATTTATTCAGTGGCATGTGACGTCACACATATAGAAACAATGTGGAGTAATTTCATCTATGCATGTGGATATAATCATGCCCACACACCTGTTCGGCAGCGCCAGGCTCTCTCTTGAGGATGGCTTCGGCAGCCTTGTTATTCTTGTGAGTCATGGCACAGGCAAACGGCGTCATGCCTTGTCTGTCTCGAATATTCAACCGGATTTCAGGGTGGGAGATGAGCAGCTGGATGATGATGCTTTGCTGGTTGCTGATGGCGACGTGGATGGGAGCACGACCTTCTGAATCCTGCATGCAGAGAAATGGGCATTGCAGTTCTCAGGATATTTTTATAAAGTGAGTATATAGAACAGATCTGCATAAAACCTTGTCATCAAGAAAAATAGAAGAACTAGGGTGAATGTATGCATCTGTTGTATATCTGTATTAACCTGTGCGTTCACATTGGCTCCAAACTCCAAAAGGCACTGCGCCACCTCCTCCAGACCCCAGGATGCAGCCAAATGCAGTGGGCACTGTCCATCCCTCGCCTCCTCATCTCCCTCACCATTAGGACCAGGCCTCCTCGGGCTGTTCACATCACAGCCACTGAAAACAAATGTTGAGATCATTTATGATAGGAAAATAAAACTTCTACAGCCACTTTTTGCATAACATGCAAATGATTTGATTAGATTTTTGATACAATTGACAATTCTTAAATAAACCTTGTGTAAAAGCCAGTCTTAGTTATAGCCTGAATAGAGTGCTGCAGTGATGACCTATTTTTGTAGGACAGCCTGGAAGCAAGCATCACCCTGGTTCACCCTTGTTTTGTTCATTAGGATAATCTTCACAAATGAACACAACTTTTATGAAAATATCTTGAACTTGTGTTAACAACAGACCTTATTTCAAGCATTTAACAAAAAACAAATTGACAATGGAACTAGGGCTGGGTAAAAAAATATTGATTTCTCGATTTTAATCGATTCTCATTTTTACAAACCGATATATCGATTCTTAAATCCCAAGAATCGATTCGTCTGTTTTCAGTTGATGAATGAACAAAACATGTAGCGCACCTCACATCCAATAAATCGCAATAATCTTTGTGCTTTGTTACTTTTGATATCAAGCAAAGTCTCAGATTTCAAATGACGTCCATCTGATTATGAGATTCAAAAAATAATTATCGTTTTGGCGCTGTTTAATGTGTTAAAGGAACACTCCACTTTTTTTGAAAATAGGCTCATTTTCCAACTCCCCTAGAGTTAAACAGTTAAGTTTTACCGTTTTCGAATCCATTCAGCCAATCTCCGGGTCTGGCGGTACCACTTTTAGCATAGCTTAGCATAGTTCATTGAATCTGATTAGACCGTTAGCATCTCGTTAAAAAATGACCAAAGAGTTTTAATATTTTTCCTATTTAAAACTTGACTCTTCTGTAGTTACATTGTGTACTAAGACCGACGGAAAATGAAAAGTTGTGATTTTCTAAGCCGATATGGCTAGGAACTATACTCTCATTCTGGCGTAATAATCAAGGAACTTTGCTGCCGTACCATGGCTGCAACAGGCACAATGAAATTACGCAGCGCCTGTGACCCCCTGCTTGCACAGGGAGCGTGCCTTGCAACCATGGAGACATTTGTGAGAGACGCTGCGTAATATCATTGCGCCTGCTGCACCCATGGTACGGCAGCAAAGTTCCTTGATCATTACGCCGGAATGACAGTATAGTTCCTAGCCATATCGGCCTAGAAAATCGCAACTTTTAATTTTCCGTCGGTCTTAGTACACAATGTAACTACAGAAGAGTCAAGTTTTAAATAGGAAAAATATTGAAACTCTTTGGTCATTTTTTTAACAAGATGCTAACGGTCTAATCAGATTCAATTATCTATGCTAAGCTATGCTAAAAGTGGTACCGCCAGACCCGGAGATCGGCTGAATGAATTCGAAAACGGTAAAACTCAACTGTTTAATTCTAGGGGAGTTGGAAAATGAGCCTATTTTCAAAAAAAGTGGAGTGTTCCTTTAAAGAGAAGCGGCAACACAGAGCGCATGTGAACTTATCCTCTCCTCCGCTTTAATACCAGCTACAGCACGAAATAAACATGACTAAACATCTGAAGGTATGTTAAAATATACAGTACAACTTACCGAAATTCATATCATGTCTTGTGTAATGTTAATAGCTCAATCAGTGTAAACAATGTCATGTAATAACGTCACATTTACCTCATAAAAACATATTCAGTGACCATAAACTCATTAGTCAGCTAGAAAAGTGAACTATAGAAAGCAGCATTCTGATAAATATAGATATGCACCGTTACATATTCATTATAATGTTGTTCAATATTTAATGCATGTTTGAATAAATCCGTTATGACAGCCACGATTTAAATGTTTATATTTAAAAAAAAAGCACCTTTTTAGTTGGTGGTTTTTATTGAAAATATAAATTTGACGACCTGTCAAACTAATTTTTAAAAAACACAAATTCTGATAAGAAGCAAGAGAAAACAAGGAGAGGTGTACAAACCTGCGTATTAGGAAGCAAGCAGTGACCTCGTTGTTCTCATCGATGGCTCTATGGAGAAGAGTTTGCTGACATCCTCCAGGCCCTGAACTCCAACAAGTTGCATCACACCCGTGCCTGACCTAATCCAAAAAATATATGAACAACAAATCAAATAAACTCAATCACAAACCAGCATTATTTTAAAAAAATATATATATATATAAAAATAAGTGTTTCAATAGTTCCAAATTGTTAAAGGGTTAGTTCACCCAAAAATGAAAATTCTGTCATTAATTACTCACCCTCATGTCGTTCCACACCCGTAAGACCTTTGTTCATCTTTGGAACACAAAATAAAGATATTTTTGACAAAATCTGAGGGTTTGTGAATCACACATAGGCAGCAACGTCATTGCATCTTTTGAGGTACAGAAAGGTATTAAAGACATCGTTTAACTAGTCACCATGACTACAGTGGTTCAACCTTAATGTTACGAAGCGACAAGAATACTTTGTGCGCAAAAACAAAACAAAAATAATGACTTCATTCAACAATTTTTGAATTGCTGTCATACACAGTTGACGTAGTGAACGCAGTGCACTCATTATTGGCCGGCTCCTGCGTCCAATACTGAGCCGGCGTTCGGACGTAAACACTGAAGCCTGCACTGCGTTCACTACGTCAACAGCGTATGACAACAGTTCATACTGTTAAATAAAGTTATTATTTTTAGTTTATTTTTTTTATGCACAAAAAGTATTCTCGTAACTTCATAACATTAAGGTTGAACCACTGTAGTCGCATGAACTGTTTTAAATATGTCCTTTCTGGACTTCAAAAGGTACAATGACATTGCTCCCTATGTGTGGTTCACAAACCCTCGTATTTCTTCAACATCTTAATTTGTGTTCCGAAGATGATCGAAGGTCTTACGTGTTTGGGATGACATGAGGATGAGTATGAGTACTGCTGGAACGAATGCTGGAAAAGCAAAACAAAAGTTCTCACCAATGTGGATGCAATGTCCTCCAAACCATTTTCCAAAGCCAGCCAGAGTGGAGGATCACCCTTCTCATTGACCACTGACATGTCAGCTCCTCTTGTGCAGATGGCGTCCACTACTAAAGGGAGCTGGTTACTGATAGCCAACTGCAATGCCGTTTGCCCCTCCTGGGTCCTGAAACAAAGTATGATTTGTAGTTTTAGAATTTGTTTTCATGATCGAATTATAAGCTATTATATAACTCTTTCAGCAATAGCTATTTGGGGAGACAGAGTGGGAATGGGATTGATACACACTGCAGGCAGGACTCGAACCTTCATCGCCCACATGAACACCACAGCTAAACGTGTCAGAGGGATGTCTGCTAGTGCTAACTAATGTTTTTATAGCAGTTCTAGTACCTGACGTTGATGTCGGCCTGGTGCTCTAACAGGAAGAGGGCGCTCTTGCTGTCCTGTCTCTTTATAGCCATGTGCAGTAGCGTCTGTCCATCAGACATGGTGTCATTAATGGCTGCTCCAGAACCCAGCAGCTGTGCGGCAATAGTGTGCATACCTAGGAATGTAAATAAGAAACATTCAATGATCTGCATGAGTAGTGAACTCACTGAAGAAGATTTTAGCAGAACCCACCAGTCCAGAGTGCGAGACCCAGAACGGTTTGATCCATGGAGTCTTTCAAACTGAAGTCAGGGATGATCTGCAGGTTGTTGGTGGCATGTAGTGCATTGGCTATGAGAGATGGATCAAGAATGAAGTTATGAATGATAAGAGATGGCACAGCTGCACAGATCAGTACTCAAATCAAACATCCTCCCCTCATCCCTCACCTTTCTGCTCTAGTATGACAGACACCACATCTGGGTGGTTGTGAACGATGGCCAGGTGGAGCGGGCTCTGCAGGTAGACTCCCTGACTTTTCTCAACTCCGTCAGGCAGGGCGCTTTCGGTCTGCAGGTTAGGATTCGCCCCCTGTTGGAGCAACTCCACTGTCAGCCCTGCCAGGCCACAGCGGCACGCCGTATGGAGGGGGGTCTCACCCTAGGAAAGAAAATAAATACAAAATAATAATTCTTGTGAGTCATAAAAACAAAATAATAAATATTTAATTTATGACAATTTATTATAATAATTACTAGTTAATAAATTTGTATTTACATTTTCATTCAAACTGTTTAAGTCTTATGCTCAGCAAGGCTGCATTTATTTGATCAAAAATACAGTAAAAACAGTAATATTTTGAAATATTATTACAATTTAAAATATCCGTTTTCTTTTTTAATATATTTTATAATGAAATTTATTCTCTGATGGCAAGTACACCAGTCTTCAGTGTCACGTGATCCTTCAGAAATCATTCTAATACGCTGTTTTAGTCCTCAAAAAACATTTCTTAATATTATCAGTTGAAAACAGTTGTGCTGCTTAATATCTTTGTGAAAACTGTGATGTAATTTTTTTTCAGGATCATAGCAGAATTTCCATACTTCCAATTTGTTCCATTTAATAGTTTTTGATGACTACACTATTATTCTATATTGTGTAAAATGAGTATGCGTGTTCAAACATTTTACTGGCAGTTTATTTCTAATCAAAGCTGACAGACTCACCCATTTGTTGGTGTGATTGACTTTAGCTCCATGTGTGGCCAGGAATATAGCGGCTGCTTCACTTCCTGCGATAGCTGCTCTCTGCATGAGGCAGTTACCTGAGGAGGAGATGTCGTGATTAGCAGGTATAAAATGGGTCATGACTAAAGGAACACATATAAACATTTTATAAAGTGCAAGGTGTTTGGTACCATTGGAGTCTGGTGCGTCAGGATTGCTCCCTCTCTGTATAAGCCTTGCTGCGAAGCTGTTCTCGTCAAATGAGGTGCCATTCACAACAGGAGCTTCATCCTCAAAAGGGTTCACGGAGGGGTCAGAGGCCACAGTGATGTACTGCAGGGCCAGCCACAGTGCAGTGCTGCCTTCATGATCTTTCAGCTCCAGGTCCAATCTAAGTAGGAAGGGGAGGAATTACGGTGTTACAAATGAAACAGGAAAGGGGCAATATCTTTTAAGAAGGTAGAGGTAACCACCTCCATGTTCAGAACACTATCTTACTGAACAGTATACTCTGTTCTTTTTTCATACATTGTATACTTTTTTTTTTTTATCAGAACACAAAGAATTTTTTTTTTTTTTTTATCCAACTCTTGGCAGTCCAAGTCAAGATTACAAATCACATTTTGATATTAATTCAAGTTCTTTTATCACAATGGAAATAATGTATCATGGGAAACACTATCCCACATTAAACTCTTGCATTTGTACATTTTTAAATACAAGTTTTAGATCATTCCATGTATTCCATACATACATAAAGTAGTTTAGTATCATGCTTTTCCATTACCTACATCAATAATTTCAGATCATTCGTTTTGAAAAAGAGGGCGAATTCCAACCAAAAGTGAGTATCCCTATGCCCTACTCTCTCTGAAGGGCAGATCTCTTGAAGTGGGGACTTTGAAGGGAGCAGGGCAGTTGCATGTCATCATGTAGCAGTTTGGAATGCACTTGGCGAAGGGAGTAATGAAAGACAACATAATTTCCTCATTATCTTCATCTGGAATGTTATCATGGCAACACAGTGCAGTGTCCATCAGCCCATTAACTGTTCTTAGTATGTGTGTGAGTGTATTCCCTCTGTTCTCAACTTTTAAAACTTGCCATCTCTTCTTTGGACCCTGCCTAATGACTTAACTGAGAGAATACTTGCCAAGACAGGTATTTTGACATAATTTTGTGTGTATGTGTCCGTTCAAGCGCAAGGAATCAATCCGGTGTTCGAGCGCTCTCTGAAATGCGCCCCTCTGTCTCTCTCTCCATGCGCATGCTTCAGGTGTGGCACAGATAACAGCTCGCGAGTCCCGATTTTCACCTCTTCTTCCACTTTTAAAATCGTTTGAATGTGTTAATTGTCGAGACAAAACACGTCCAAATGATAAACTTTCACTCTATGATGGTTAAACTTAGCAGTTAATCCGCGAATCACATGCGTGCCGAACCGTTGGACCTTATCCGTAAGGATCACGGATTAACTGCGATCCGTTGCAGCCCTAATAATTAAAGAACACACTTATCATCATGATTGCTATCTTACCAGAGATGGAGAAATATCCTACTCCAGTAAACGTGTCCCTGTGAGCTGTTCCCCAAAAATGTTGGTACTCAAAAGCGCTTCCCTCCATGTTTTCTGGTGCGCATCGTTTTTTTTTTTTCATGCATGTGCACCCCTGCTTATGAACTTTATATTTACTTCATATGAAAAGTATGACAAAAATGTGTGCAATGTATCACAAACAAAACAACTAATTATTCTATTTATACATTAACTAGAACTTTCTCACCATCTAGCTTTAAAATGAATCAAAAACAATAAAATTACTTCCTTGAAGTGACCACCGTATGTACCCTTTGCTAATGGACTTATGGAAAGGCCCTTGGTGAAGGGATTCAGTTGTTCACTTTCGTTTGGAACGGTCCTACAAATGGCGCCCCCTTCCCAGAGTGCCATTCGAGGGCACAAAAGACTCAGTTTGGAATTCGCCCACATAAAGCATGTTTAAACTTACTGTTTGCATTGTAGAAGCTGGTTAAAGACTGGTTCATTTCCTGACACCACAGCCTCATGTAATGGCGTCCTAAAATTAGACAAAAATAAAACCAGGTCATGAATACAATGAATAAGCTTTACTCCCAAAACATTATTGCAGATAAAATAATAATCCCTAAACTCATTCATGCAGAAGAAACCCTTGATTTATGTTACCCACCGTCCTTTGCTGTTTTGCATGTTTGGGTTGGCACCAGCTTTGAGCAGTGCCTCTGCGATGTGGGCCATGCCAGCCATAACTTCACCACTGTGTTTCTTAGGGTTGAAAGAGCAGACCAGGTGCAGAGGCGTCTCCACTGCACCCACTGTGGCAGCATTCACCTGCGCAGAGTGACGGATCAGAAAAGTGGACGCAAATTCATCTCCTACAGAGAGAGAGTGAGAGACAGAGAAAAAGATACAGGACAGGGACAGTATTTAGACCACCAAAATAAAAAAAAATAAAAAAGTTCTCAAAAGATTCACAATGGATCGCCAAAGTTTCAGCCTTTTGTGAGCAACTTCAAATTCATTATAAAAATGGCACATTCAATTATTCCCTCTGCCCAAATATAAGCACTCATCACCTCTCTGGATGGCCTTGTGTAGAAGACTCCAGCCGCTCTGGTCCACCATGTCAACATCTGCTTTATTGTTGACCAGTGTGGTGGCAATGCTCTCCAGCTTCTTGGACAGAGCCAGATCCAGCGCCAAATCTCCATTATTGTCCAGCTCATTCAGCTTTCCTGGTAACTTGGGAATGAAATGAAAGAAACATTTATCCTAATGAGTCTGCTATGCAATAAACAAGCTTATCAACAGAGAATAAAACATTTATCAGTGGCTAAAATGTGACTAAATGATTGTAAACAATAAATGGATACATTTTGCATGCGAGTCATTCAAAATATAAAAAGAAATATTCATATTTTTCATTTAACAAGGCATTTTTGTTTATTTTTATACTAGAAATATTTTAGTATTTTGGGTCACTACTAGTTGTCCAATGTAAAACCTAAAGCAAAACATTAACCATACGAAAACATCACTTGATATTGCTTTTACTACATATAGGACCTTGCACTTTTTATATCATGGTATATAAAGCAAGAACAGTTCTTTGAATCAGTGCTGGCTCTTTACCTGGGCGTCCATTTCTATTAGATAAAGGAAGACAACATCTTCTCGTTCTACTTTAATTGCTTTGTGAAGGGGGTACTCGGTCTTGGATTTTATCATCTTATAGAGCAGCTGAGCATCCATGGTACTGAAGTCCTCTTTCCGCAGATCATCCTGTTTGAGAGGGTAAAGGAAGCAAATATTAAACATATTTAAAGCATCTTTTCATTAGCAAATCCTCCCTTCTGAATGCACACAAACAAAACAAAAAAAAATCTCAATGATTTTCTCCTTTAAAACAGCAGGTGACAACATGTAATAATTATGCAAATCTCAATCTCCCTCTGGTCTTTTTCAAGGTCTTTCTCAAGGTCTGCTGAGCTCATATTGAAGTTTTTGGTTCACTCAGCAGAGAGCGTGCCTTCCTTTACCATCCCAGTCTTACACATAACCTTGAGAATCAATCATCACTACTTGTGGGGGTTTACAAGGAATCATAAAGAAGACCCCAAACATCAAGGAGGACAACAATATCCTGATGCTTTTAAACAGAGAGCATACAATGGAGTAAGGCTATTTTTCACTGTGAAATTGTTCATTTATTAATCAATAATTATTCTATAAAGATGATAAAATGATACCTAAAACTGTATATTTATGGCAAACAAAATAAAAGTCTACGCTATGTGTATCTTTGAAGCATGAGGACGATGACTCTGTTCTTCTGACTCACCCAGTGACTAGCAATGATCTCTCCACAATAGTTCATCAATGTTGTGGCATCCAGCTCTTCAGCTGTCTGGTAGAACCTGATACAGTTCCTCACGTTCACTGATGACATCACTCCTTTCTCACATCTGCATTTGAAAAACAATATCTATGTTTAGAGCTCACTTTGTATTCTTTAACAATAACATTTCAATTTTAAAAAAATTAAGTAGATCGGATCATTAAATGTATCATTTCAAATTCTTTTCTCTTTATTTTATTAAAATAATGACATAAAATTATTACCACCTGACTTCAGATGATATACTTAAAGGGATAGTTCACCCAAAAAGAAAAATTCTGTCATTTAGGCCATGTTTTTTTTTTTTTTTCTGAGGCTAGCGTATTTTTCCAATAGTTTTCGATGTGTAAAACGAGGCGTTGAGCGTCTATTTCACGCTGAAGCGCTGAGGCGTTTTTTTCCGGTCGCCGAGAGTTGAAGAATTTTCAACTTTGGGTAAAACGCAGCACTCATCACTGTCACTTCGTTCCAAACCCGTAAGACTTTCGTTCGTCTTTGGAATACAAACGAAGATACTTTTAATAAAATCTGAGCAATTTCTGTACCTCCATTGAAAGGTACACAAATGACATGTTGACGCTTCAAAAAGATCATAAAGAGATCATAAAACTAATCCATATGAATTGAACGGTTTAGTCCGAATTTTTTTAAAAGACACAATCGCTTTATATGATGAACAGATTGAATTTAGGCTTTTATTTACATATAAACATTCATCAATTCACACATCAGTTTTGGTAAACAGAAACTTATTGCGCTTTTCCACTGCATGGCACGATTCGACTCGGTTCAGTTCGGCACGGCTAAGCTCGCTTACTTTCGGTTTGCTTTTCCACTGCAGTTTAGTACCGCTTCAAAGTGGGTGGGATTACAGACTGATCGTTATAGTTGCGCCGCCTTTACTGCCGTGGATCCGCTCCTCTGCTACCAACGAGTGATACTGCGGTGGCTGTTACTGACTATTTAAATCTAGTGGGTCTTGTGTTGGAACCTCAACCAAGGTGGTACTAAGCTGTACTGAACCGTACCATGCAGTGGAAAAGCGCCATTAAGCATGTCTGCTTGACGTGTGAGAACCAATGAGGTTCATACTCTTGTTACGCACCACATTTGAGCCTTCGCAAGAACCAATGAGGTTTGTTCTCGTGTGTCAAGCATGTACGGTTGAGCTTCTGTTTATGTTCTCAGATCAATGTTTATATGTGGATAATAACCTAAATTAAATCTGTTCATCATATACATTGATCGAGTCTCTTCAGAAAATTTGGACTAAGCTGCTAAATTCATATGGATTAGTTTTACAATCTCTTTATGAACTTTTGAAGCGTCAAAGTGATAGTTGCATAGCTGTCAATAGAGAGACAAGTCATCATGAAATCAAAATTGACCCCATTTACTTTGTTAGCGCACATTACTAGTCTTGCGGTGAAAAATTACTTTTTACAAAATATTGTAATTGTATATCAGTTATTTTAAATTATAATAATATTTCACAATATTACAGTTTTTACTATATTTTTGGCTAAGCAAATGCAGCCTTGATGATCATAAGAGATCTACCGACCTCAAACATTTAGACGGCAGTGTATACATTTCCTTTCACAACCATGCAGTCCTAATGCTCAAGAATAAAAGCTGATAATTAGCATAAAGCACCAAACATATAGGCTGTTTGCTTGCCATTAAGCAGCTTCTTTTATCCAAAGCGACTTAAAGCATACTTATTGACACCAGTGGACTCAAGGGAACACTGATGATGGAGCATCACTGCAATGCTCCAGTTTAACTATAAGCCTCTTTCAAGCAAATGCCAGGTAAAAAGAGCACATGCTTTCGGAGATGTCAATTTAATTTAATGAACATGACTCAGTGAAGGACTAGAGTGACTAAAATAATGGTGTGATGCATATGCTATATTAATCAAATGTAGAATTCATCAACAAAAGCATTCGTGTTCCACATCAATCCATGCTGAGTGGTGCTTTTTATACTTGTAGTTTATATTCTTACATATTGAGTGACCGATAAGAGCAGTTACATGGTTAGTTTGTTGGTGAATCACAATGAGAGGTAAAGCTGCAACATGAGTCATGAATCTATCCAGTCAATTTGATCTATTATTCTAAAGAGACCGTTCCCACCTTTCCCGCAGAAGATGAAGCTGGAAGCGGTTGGCTAACTTCATCAGGTCGATGAGGAAGCCATCATTCCCACTCAACTCCAGATCATCCGTGTACGCCCAGCGCAGCATTGCCATGGCAACCTCTGGTTTGGCATCTAGGAAGTCACATGGGGATGCACAGGAAAGAATCCAACAACAAGTTCAGTTTTGAGGGATTTAACACTGCTGCATGCTGTATTAGAACACTAAGGAAAAACAGCCAAACATAATCTAGATATCCTACATTTCTAGTGCAGGTTGTAGGAAACAGAGAAGCCATTGTTACCTGAGAGGTCCAGTTCTGTGGTGGAGGCCATGTTGGCTAAACTCCAGATTTCACTCCGAGCAGCCAGCACGAATTTATGAGCACTGAGCCTCTGTTCTCCAATCTTCACCTTCAGATCGCTAGGAGAAAAAAGACTGATGTGGTCATACTGACTTTTTTTTACACAATATCTCTGTGAAATATGCAGTCATCATTTGATGCATTAGACCTAATGTATTATGCAGTCTCAGTGAGGTCAGATCTGAGACAGCAGTCTGGGCTCAAATCTCAGACAGGTCAATCTGTAACCTCATAAGAACAAGGTCCAATAAAAAGAAATACAACTGTAATAGAACTTCCTAACTTTGAAGACCCAGCAGGCATTTTCAAACCCTTTCAGCCAGCTTTAATACACTAAGAAGCAAAATGAAACTGTAAATCATAACTTTATACCCTGGCTGAAGCAGAAATATATATATATATATGTGTGTGTGTATATGTATGTATGTGTATAATATTATATATATATAATATATATATATATATATATATATATTTATTATCTTCTCTCTTCTTTGCTGTCAAACGATTAATCGCACCCAAAATAAAAGTCTGTTTACATAATATATGCGTGTACTATGTATATTTATTATGTACATATAGATACACACAAACATGTATTTATTTAAGAAATAGTGCTGTCATACCGTGATTTAACCGTGTTAACCGTGATTTTTTTTTTTTTTTTTGCTGCAAAACAATTCATTTGCTTCTGGGGTTAAATATGATGAACATTTCTTGTTTAAGATTCACCTGACATCTCATCTAACAGTATGTGACTGTATGTTCATGTCCAGTTCTCACCTGTACTGCTCTTGCTGAAAGAGGTCAGCCACGATGGCCAGCAGGCGGCTGATGAAGGAGTCACTGGCCTGGGAGACAGAGCCAGGGAGAGAGGCCTGTGCAGCCAACACAGAGCACCGCCTCTCCGTCTCCACCAGCTTCTGTTGCATCTTCACATACTCCTGCCTCAGCAGAGCAAGGTGCTTCTGCAATTTCTGCACCTCCTCTGCAGGCATGATGGAAACCATGAAAAGATGGGTGACGAGAAGTGGAGAGATGAGTAGTGGAACAAAAGGAATGAGCACATGGAGTACAAGGAGAAAATAAGGGTAAACAAATAAGAATAAACCGTCAAATGTGATGGGTACAGCAAAAGGGAAGTGGAAATGCCAAGAAAATGAAAAAGAGGGACAAAATACAGATTTCACATGAAAACTGCTGACACAAACAGACTGCCTAAGCACGCTCACAGGAGGAGAAGCAGACCTGCGATATGCGAGCAAAACTGCCTTTACACATTACAAGAAGTAAAAACACTTGGTCCAATTCATGATAACCACAAACATGGTTCATATACAACCTCGATCAATCTAATTCCACTCAAACCTCAAAAATAACAACTTTAAACTTGCCATCTTTAATGTGGTAATTGCCTTGGATCAGAAACTAGAGGATTTCATAGCTTAACCTACATTCCAACACAGCCGCTTCCTTCCTCTTTCCTTGAATTTATTTCTGTGTCTCTCCAGAATGCTGAGGCCACGCTTTTCTCTTGCTCTATATAAGCTCAGGTGCTGAGAGAGCTGGTCTAGTAATGTCTTAACATTTTACATCTAGGAAAATCTTTAAATTCTGCTTAAAAAAAAACAAAACAAAAAAAAACAGCAAGCTGGCTGGCACCTTGTATATAATATCCTAAAGCTGTAAGTTCTGTGAAAACAAACCCTAATTGTCTACCCTAATCGTTGCACACCATTAAACCTGTGTGTGTGTGTGTGTGTGTGTGGTCCAAGCAAAGGATTAGAATGTTTTCAGTTTAATATGTGAGCCATTTGTCTTCAGCCTACATCCAAGAATCCAGTGTCCTGAGCAATCAACAACTCAGAGCTGTCCAAATAGGTCCCATAAAGTATTTAAAAAGCTCATCAGCCAATCAGATGACAGGAAACCTTGTGAAACAATAATCTGCTTGCATCACCCACAAGCATTCACACGAATTATAACAGCTCATGAATTACACAATGAACTCTGACAAAGAATATATTTCTTAAGAATCAGGAAACTGTGCAATTAATATACAATAAATTCGAAAATACAGAAAATCAGGTACAAACGGTAAGATTTTTTTTTTTACCATGATAACCAACCATAGCTCCAACCGATATGATTGTCATAACATGGTTGTATTGTTACTACAATAAAACTTCGCTAGCCTGTTTATTAGCCACCCCGTGTTCAAATAAGAAGTTAAACAAAGTGACAGACTGCTAAAGTGTTTTACGCTGTTTGAAGGCAATGCCACTTTAATGTATTATGATTTAACAACATGTTGTGGGAAGATAAAGAAGGGAGATGTCACATGAGCTGATAAAAGTAACGGTTGCAAACGCCTGCTGCAACGTCACTAAATACAATCATGATATATGCTAATTATACAAGCTGTGAAATTATTTTCTACTGTTATTATATATAAATGTCAAGTTGTATATTCAGTTACATCAAATACACTGAATAGTGCAATGTATTAACATATTTAACAATCGATTAGCACAGCCAGATGAATTTCTCATTCAAGGCGATGAAGACCGAGACAAAAGACTAAAAAGGGACATTTCTGATTAGAAATGACTTGGAAAGCCATCGCAAAATGAGAGTACAGGACGACAATGTCTGTAAAATGTCTCAGTGACACCATTTTCTTCTAGAGCTGCTATACAGCCAAAATTATGTTTCCTGCCATCACTGTAAAGCTGCTTTGAAACAATCTGCATTGTAAAAAGCGTTATACATAAGGGTGACTTGACTTGACTAAAATCTACCATTTACCTTTCAGACCCATAACGGTGTATGTTTTGCGATAAATGCGACTGAATATATCATTTGAAAAAGCATTTATTCGATATTTCTTCACATGAGAGATCAAATCACCCGGCGAATTATTACTACCACCGCCCAGCCCACCACCTGACTTGCAACCAGCTAGCTGGAAAAAAATCTATGCAATAAAGTGGTTCGTTTCAGGGTGATGCAATATTTATCACCAGCTGGCTGTGGTTATAACAATTAAATGCAGTATTAGGCATGTCTATCGTGTAAAGAAATAACAGCTGTTGGTGTTAAACTGAAAGGGCGTAAAAAAATAAGAAAGAAACCATCCTCATACCTTCTGCCATGTTGGATCCGTGGCTCGTCGCCTAATATCGCGAGAGAGCGCGGGAGGAAGTTTTTGATTTGGGAGGAGCTTGTGTGTGGAAGCCGAAGCACTGACCCAAAGATACATTACGTCTGTAAAGTGCACTATGAATGACAGATTAAAAAAATAAATAAATAAATACTCAAGTCTGTGTACCAAGGAAACTAACTGTACATGGGGTCTTTATTATTCAGTCTCATTTATGTTTAATTCAGACGAACAGCTCATGTGTTCCTCAAGACTGTTCCAGATATATTAGGGATAAGGAATTACATTTAGATAAATGTCCTCTTTGGCGTACATCGCCAAACCCTTTCTAAAAATAGGGCCTAGTCTGTTGTATAAAAGTCTCAGTATACCTACAAGGCTCCTGCACCATTGAGCATGTTATCTGTTGCACATTCAACTAAACATTTTGTTAAAATTCAGTTGTCCTTATGATGGCCAATCAATATTTCCTATTGGCCTAACCAGTGTTGTTATTGTTAGCTAACACAAAAACTATTAACATTGTTTTCACTCATTGAAATTAAGTGAACTGAAATATTTAAAAAAAAAAACTTTTGAAAGAAAATTACAAATATGCCCTTAGCAACTAAGTGAAATAAGTTTAAGCACTAAAAACTTAAAAATACAATTAAAGGGACAGTTCACCTAAAAATGTGTTAAACTGAACAGTTTTGGGGCACCATTGACTTCCATAGTAGTTTTTTTCCTACTATGGAAGTCAATGGTGCCCCAAAGTGGCCTGGTTACAAACTTTCTTCAAAACATCTTCCTTTGTGTTCAACAGAACAAAGAAATGTTTACAGGTTTGGAACAACTTGAGGGTGAGTAAATGATGATAGAATTTTCATTTTTGGGTGAACTATCCCTTTAAGGCTATATAGAAATATAACAAAACTAATGAAATGACAAAGCACATGAAACTACTAAATTCAAGGCAAATTCAAAATACAAATACTAAAAATCACACTGCCAAAACAGATGTTTTTAAAACTACAGAACAGTAGATACCCAGTTGTTTATATAAAACTGCCATGTTCTGAGAATAATAATTTTTAATAAAAAGCAAATACATTTGTAGTTATGCTGGTATTGATGAATGGATTAGTGTTATAAGACATTCATATTTGTGGCAACACTTTGAACTGAACACAGACAGCACACAAACAAGTATTGGAAAAAAATTATATTTTAGAAGAACTCACTAGAGGTGACAATTTCCATAACATGAAAAATATACATCGGTATTTTGTCTTTGTACATTAGGCAAAAGAACTGCAGTAGTCTGTCAGAGCCAGAATAAAATTAACCAGAGAATTAAAGATTGTGGGAGGAGAGAGAGTGGGATACAGGCATGCATGCACACACACACACACACACACACACACACCTCTGCATAACACTTATGCTCAATCGCCCTTAAACACAAACACACACACACCTCATCTGAAATCCCAGAAACGGTTTGCAAGAAATCTACATTTAAAGCATGGCTAGAAACCTATCAAAGAAACCACACAAAAGAGGTCAAGCATGAAAAAAAAAAAAAAAACACTGCTCTGATACAAGGGAGAATCTTTACTAGAAATCTTATGAATATCCAATTTTAAGATGTTCGCACAAAGTGGGCAAAGCAGTTATTGCTACAACAAAATAATTCAGAATGCTGGTACAAGGGCTATGGGGGGAAAAAACCTTACACATTCACACAAGCTTGAGAGGATGTTGAGCAGTTCCTCCCTTTAGCTCCCGTTTGATGCAGGGCATGTAACAAGCCAAGCGATTTAAATTGGAGGCACTTTTGAAAACAAAAGAGAACTTAAAACATGCAGGAAAAAAAGAAAATCACATCTGATGGGTTTCCTTGCCATTGCCTCCCCGCCTCAAAAGGACAAAATGAGAAAAGATGAGAATCTGACACTCAGAGAATCCCCCCCCCCCCCATTTAAAAACCAAATCAGAGAAATACCTTCATGACCCCTAATTAATAAGAAAATGACGTGCTTTACAGCTATTTTTACCTGAAGTGTCCCGAGTGAGAAAGCCGTCCAACATGACAAGCATGCTTTGAATCCTAATGATAGCTTACCCCTGCCTTCCCCACCCTAAAACTGGATTGAGTTTGAGTGACTTTTGTTCAAACTGACAGGCAGGTACATGAGGCCGCTCGCACCTGTAACAGATCTGATGCACACTAAGAGATGTGAGGCAGCAGGAGGAGGAGGAGGGTAGGAGATGAACTATACTCTTCAAGAACTGTACATGATGTCACACTCTAACTACAGAATTGCTATTTTATTTGGTACTAAGTCTTGCTGGATGGATAGGAACAAGTTATTATATATTATCCGGTTTTTATGTCTGTGCTATGTACACATCTTTACAATCTCTTCCTGAAAAGTTGTATCAGTTCATAGACTTGGAAAAAAAGGAAAAAAAAAAAAAAAAAAAAGCGTAATTGTAAGTTTTTTCTCTTTTTTGTTGGCACTTGCTTGGCGTGTTCTGTCAGCATCTGTGATGGCCTTTATGTTCTATTGGAGCCTATTAATGCCAGTCTGTTACTGCCAACATTCAATGAAAACCAGTCCAGCAATAGGGTGGTAGAGTGCAAGAAAACAGTGCCATGTTGTTTCTCAACTGGAGACCTGTGAAAAAAACACAAAAAAGAGATATTAGATTAGAGATATTTCAACAAATTTCAGAACATAATCACCAACCAAATGTCAGACTAACAAGACCTTTAGCATATAAAGCCTTCAACAGTTCATTTTGTCAAAACAAGTGATATAGATCAGTAATATCAATCTTTTGAAACTGAACTACTTTAAACACACTACAGTTCCAAAGTTTGGGGTTAGCACAACATTTTCTTTAGCTGTATACAGTAAAGATGCACTACATTGATCAAAATTGACAGTATATCAATATTACAAAACAAATTTCTTGAGCAGCAAATCAGCATATTAGAATGATTTTTGAAGGATCATGTGACACTAAAGACTGAAGTAATTATGCTGAAAATCCAGCTTTGCCAACACAAGAATAAATTACATTAAAACAGTTATTTTAAATTGTAATAATATTTCACAATATTACCATTTTACTGTATTTTTGATCAAATAAATGTAGCCTTGGTGAGTATGGATACAGTTTCAAGGGAATCAATCACTGCGAAAAACAAGGGGGAAACAGTGCAACCATCTGAAATGCTCTGAACTAAAGGGTCTATAGGTTAGCTATGAGAGGCTAAGCAGACAAAAGAGCCACTGTTACCTAATAATCTTTAGCACTGAACCTCTATTTTAAACAAGCCTTGTGAACCTGTTCTAACAGGTTAGCCTACAACATTAGTATGATAAAACTCTACTCAGACTGACAAAAGCCCTATTCGGAGGGGATTAGTTCTGTACGGGATAGTGAAGCAATATAAGAATTGTGTGATTTCAACCCTGTACAAATCAGCAGCAATATTTTCCTGACTTTTTAATGTGCTGCGCATTTCGTGTGCGGATGTTAAAGTATGTAAACAGACTGTGTAAATCAACATGCTAATAAAAAGCCAGTCAAGGACAGTCATCTGAGGGATACCTTTAAAACTTTCAATAATTCTCTGCATCATCTGGCTCTGTGCTTGTGAGTTTTCAATTAGTCAGTCAAATTGGGAGAATGAAAAAAAAAATCATCACAAGAAATTGATGGTAAAACAAGACAGTGAAAGTCTTTTGCTTACCCTGAAAATAGTGAAGCTACAAGCTGCTAAATGAATTTCACTCAAAGGCAGTCTCTTGGCTCTTTCTTACACAGCGGGCAACTTTTCTCTTGAATTCACCATGTCTGTCTTCCCTCCACTCTTTCTGAAATATTAAATAGATAAAAATAAATAAATGCATAAATACACACATCATTTATCTCATTTATCTCTGAAGTGAAGAAAAGGACAGCAGCATCACATTCAGCTAACATGAATACAATGGAAGGTAAAGCATATATTATTTATTAAATATTTATTGCTTACTGCTGCATCAACATTGGCAGGGGAATCTCCATTGGGGTCAGCTAGCATAGAGATGACACTAATCATGATGGTCTCTACGGTGTGGATGGGGAGCCAACGCTCTTCTGGTTTCTCATAGCCATATTTATCCTCCCCCGGTTCGTGCAATATCGAAATACAAACATCACCATTCTTGTCAACTGCAAACACAATACAGAGACAAGACATGAGAGTGGATATAAGTTATTACAGTCTTACATAGTTATGAAAATACCCATAATAACCATTTTTTTCTGTTGCTAAATCATTTAATAGAATAGATAAATATGGTTGCTGAAATAATTATTAAATTAACATAATAAACAAGTTGCAGGGAATGGGAAGATGTTTAAAGGTTTACTCCATAATTTTTCCTTCATAAAAAAAAAAAAACTACACAAAAGAATATTACTTCTGAAAAATGTTTAAAATCATGTACATTCACATAAGAAACCTCCTGTCATATCAACAGAGTAAAAAATGCATTTTATGAGAGCGATTTATTTTTTCTCCTAATGGGAGCAGACGAGTTTATATCTCAAAACCAGTCAAAAACACGCACAATGGTAGATAAGCCCCGTTATTAGACATTTTGCTTGTGGAATAAAATTGTCACATTCTGAATTAGCAAGTGAAAGCATTTGCATGAGGCTGAATTCACAATGATAGGTGTCAGTGTAAGTGCAAAACAGCGAGTGGTGCTCACTGCAGAGCCAAATGACCTCTAGCTCTACCTCTCTGGACGTCATGGGTTAGCTTGACCTAGTCCAGCTCCACCTCTGTGGGTCTAATGGGTGGAGGGATTGAGTTATGGGTAGGGTTAGGGTGTGGTTGAACCTTCTAGCTTCATCCATTACGCCCAAATTACATCCAGAGAAGGGGAGCTGAACTTCACTCTCCACCCATGGCTCTGCAGTGAGCAGGCTCTCTATCAGCCAGAGAAAAATTACTGAGTGCAACTTGAATAACATGTGTTTAAATTCTGTGGGAATCAGCAAAGAACAAATCTCACAAAACCTGTCTGTTTTACAACATTAAATACAAACATTGCTGATGAATACTACTCAGAAAAAATATGAAAGACCCACACTTACCATTTGGATGCCATATTTCTGTTATGAACTTCATTTTAGGAGGCCTGAGAGGATAGTCTTTGGGAAATGTAAGATGGGCTTTAAAGACACCACCCTCACTGTAAACAGAAAAAAACATAACAGGCTTAAAGTGTTATTCACAACAATATTGTGGTGGTATATTCTTTGCAATGTATTAAAATATTCTGCAACTGCTTAAACTGTGCCAGCTAGGACTCCCCTATGGCACCACAAAAACGTGTGTGTGTATACATATTCTTCATTAAAAAAACAAAACAAAAAAAACAACAACCAGGCTGTCATTTGCCATGGGGCAATCCATTTTAAAGTCATAGTTCACACAAAAATTTAAATTCTGTCATCATTTACTCACCCTCATGCCTGTTTGACTTTCTTCCAAGCAACACAAAATTTAAATTTTAAATAACTGTACTCACTCTTTGTTAGTATGTGACATTTTTTATTTTGATATGTTAGTAAATAATTGTCACATGCTATTTCATAAGACAACAAAAAGACTTACTAGAGTGTATCAGGAGGACCGATTATAAGCACTTCCCATCTGTAGAGGTCATTATCATCTATCAAACCGGCTGAGAAACCTTCCACAGGATTTTTATTCAGTTCTGTCAGGAAGAGAGAACATGAAGATACTGATTAGCTATTTTATATGAAAGAAGAAAAAGTAAATGTGGTATTTCAGGCCACCAGGTGCATTTGTGCTTACACATGGGTGTTGATAGTAGGACCTACACAGTTACAACACCAAAACTGTTTTTACATCTGGGGAGCATTTTAGACAAGAAATGAGCAATTTGCCTGTTTGTTATCAGATCAACTGACTGAGCCTCGAGCCAAAGAACGTCGGTCTGTTGGTGCCTGTGGTCTCAGACGCTCTGTCTGAACTTCTGTGTTCTTACAAGAGAGAGCAAAACAAAATCACTGTAGGTTGGGGAATGACCACCTTGTTGACAAAAACAAGTTGACAGTTGGGTAATCCAGTCATATGGATGTGTCATTTTTATGAGCACATGAATCACTAAGACAGTCTGGTATTCTTACTAAGCGTCTCAACACAGCAGGACAAGACACAGTCTTTTACTGCCATTTGACTCTTATTAAATCACATTTACAACAAACCTGGTCTTAAATTCTCAATGTCACAGCACTAATTCATGTTTTGAATTCACACAAAGGACGATTTTAATTCTATGAGAATAGTTATGTCCACACCACAGATATAACGATAATGGCAATGAGGAACAATACCATTTTTTCCAGTTGATGATTGATAAAAAAACATTGACAGCCAATCAGAATCCACCCGAATTTAAAGAGCTTGAGCATTTAAAGCGGCAGATGACATAACTGCTGCAGGTGCTTATAATAAACACAATGCTATTGTGCACTGGTGTGGACAGTAAAGGGTGTTGATACACGGGGCAACTTTATGAGCAATGTTGCCGAGTGATGTTGCTTGGGCACTTTCCCATTGAGAATGGGCAACAAATTTCGTATCCAGTATCCAGATAGAAATTTGTTTCCCATTCTCAATGGGAAAGTGCCCAAACATCATCCCTCAGAGACATTACCCAAAAAAATGTATCATCACCTTAATATACTTAGTTCAAAATAGTTTATTGATTATAGTTATTGTTTTTGGTGTAAACAGGCCTTAACACTCTACATATGCAGTTAAGATCTCACAAGTCCCATGTTTTCCTGGCCCGTATCTTTACATTCCAGCATAAATGGATGTTGTGAGGCTTTTGTTCCCACAGAGGGTTCACCGAGTTTAGAACAAGGCCGATGAGTTCACCATGCTGGTCCTGCTGAAAGGAGACAACCAAAACAGTCCTGATCCGCTGAATAAGTCAATCAGCCGCAGAACCTGACGCCATGACAGGCCCAGGGTGCCACTCACCCTGTCGACCCTGGGAAAGAAATAGGCGACTTGCCTCTATGAGTGTGTAAGATGAGTAATTTGGGGGGATGGGGTTGCTTGAGCTGTCTATGTCGCAAAGAGACAGCTGTCATGAATCAGATCTAAAATTTTTAACTTGATCTGATGTGTTCATCATGTTTAAACCGAGAACTCATGTAATCTGCTTAGTTTGACCCTTTTACAACTAATTCACTTCACTGGCTGCACTGCGCAAATGGGGCCCAGAGGAGAAATCCTCCTCTGGCTTGAGCTCAGTAAAGCTGACACTCACGGATCATGTTGCTCAGTGTGTGTACTGGACAAAGAGCAGGAGAAACAAACTAGTAAGGACTCTTGTAACAGCTAATTTCGTATATAACAAAAAAAAAGCAAGTTTTGTGTTAATCACGTATGTACATGTATTATGACAGTACAGTTGGACAGGGGGTCTCTAGTTGTCTCTGTACCGGTGAGCTGGTGTTCAAACAGCAACCATCAATTTGTTAGCTTAGCCTGTTAGCCAGCCTAGAAAAACAAAGGGATTTGATCGCCCCACTGCGGGGACATGGCACACAATGTACGGCTTATAAATCTCACCTTTGCGCCTTGTGATAACAGTACTGGTTTGATGGATCACGATAAGATGGTGAACGGAAATGGACCAATGACAGAGTTTCCCAGAGACTATAACCGACGGCTGGTGCTCCTATGTAAACTGCGTCCGGAGTCCGGGCACAGATGTCAAAACACGGGCTAGCCGACTGCGAGCGGCCCCGCCGGAGTGATTGCAGACAAAACTGCCTGACACTTATTCATTTACATAAGAAAACTGAATAAAAACCAAGTGAATGTACGCGTATTGTTATTTTAATTAAACATTAACGGCTCTCAGATTGATATTCCATCGTAAGTCGTACCAAAATAGCATTTAAAAATAACAAAAGACGGCGGAGATAGCCTTTAGCCAGGTATTTTAGCCGCTAACGAATGCTTCACAATAAATGCAGCGCTCGTTAGCAGCTAAATTAGCGGCTAACGGCTAAAACATCCGTCTTGACTGCATTGACAGGCTAAATGTTCACCGGTTTGTTAGCCTGGCTTTGCCAACAGCCTTGAAAAAAAATTACCTGCTAGCTGTCTCCTGAGTAACAGTGCTGACTGGGGCTCCGTCATGTTTTTATAAGTTATATTCTAGGTCGACGGTCGTTCACTTCGTTAAGGAGAAAATATGTTAGAATTTGCTTGCTCGTCTTTCCGTCTCTGCTCTAGTCCCTTTTGCTCAACATTCTGATCCGGTGTGCGCATGCGCGATGCTCTCTATGAGGCCGCGAGGAGAGAACGTTCCTTAAGGGCGGAAGATTCGCGCATGCCCCAGCATTCACTAACAATTAACAAACGGTGATGGCTTTGAGTGCGATATTATATATGTTAGCACTCCAATTTTGTTGTTGGTGAGTCTATTGAAAATGTGTTTCCAGTCCAATAATTCACACAGAAGACGATAAAAGAATAACTACCCATGGACATTTTCTAAAGAAAATGTGAATGTAAAATGCTTCGCAAGCACCACTAATAAGAGTTATTTAGCATGTATATATTTGTTCTGTCGTTATAGCTTAATGCTCTACTTAGTTTATGTTTAGGGATTTATTAGGTTACATATTCTTATTTTTTGTAAGAGCCAGTTTCGGTGAAAAGTTTTTGAAATATTTATAGACAGTACAGTCAGTGTCATTCAACCACTAGGCGACAGTAAAGAGCAATAAAAAAATCCAGTTCATTTTTATTACAGAATTGTTGATCGGCGTAACATGTAATATATAATTTAACGAAACCCATCCTGCTTTTTATAATGGTAACCCACATTATTATAAGGCATTATTAATTATATAATATATTATTATAATTATAATAATAATGCATAGGCCTACCACAACCTACTTTTTCATGACATTAGTTTGTCATTCTCTGAGATCAGCAATTTAAGGTCAAGAAAGATGTGGTGACAGACCACTGTACACAAGTACATGTGATGATGTGGTCTTACAGAAACCGCAGTGTATAACATGTTACATAATATGGTAAAGTATATAAAGTGGCTTTGTATAGAGAAGTTGTTATTTGCAGGGGATTTTACAAGATTGACAAACTTGTGCATCATTGGACAGCAAAATACCACAGCTGAAGTTTCACAATTCTGCTTCAAAGAAACCTTGTGGGAAAAAAAGATGAGACTCTGACGCACTATAACTGAATAGAGACTGATTATGGCTTATCTAGAACGATCTATCACTGCAAAAGTAAGAATTGTTAACTGTATAAAAGCAAGCGTCATAAACCTCACTCATTTGAGCTCTGTTTTTCAGACCTTTGTCCTGGTGTTAAAATTTCCGAGCATTACTGTAAAAACATAATGCCAAAAGCCCTGCAGATCTGGGTAACTTTCTGTAAAGCAGAAAGCATGAAGTGAGCACGGAGATGAAAATCTACTGGTTTGTGGTCTATATTGCAACACAAGGAGGAACTGTTCTGCTGCTTGTGACCAAAAAAAAAGGGGTAGGGCTTGATTCTAACTTGATAATCCTGTATCGTGCTGTATACGCAGAGGAATGTAATTCTGTTTTTACAAGTGACATCTCAACGAGCACAGCAAAAGAAAGAGGAAAGGGAAAAAGGCCAGCAAAAAAAGAAAAAGAAAAAAAAGAAGATGGATTAGAGTGGCACTGGACATTAGAGCACATCGACTGAAGTGTAAGTAACTTAAATTATTGAATTTGCTTAAGTTGCTTAAATCATTGAAATTGTCAAGGTAAAATGATCTTCTAATGTTCAATTTGCGTTTTATGAACAAAATAAAAAAAATGTGTACCTGCAAAAACTGATATTTAGCATAACCTCAGTGTCTAAAAGACTGGTTGCAGTTTGAACAATCATATGGCATTGTCTTGTGGTGGTCATACACAGCTAATCACCACAACAGTGGCATTGTTGGCAGTTCGCTAAGGTCCTGGCCTGAACTCATCTAATGATACCCATTTGGAAGTATCATCTGTTCAGACTGACACTAAGAGGGAGGTTTAATCTGTTAAATCTTTCTTCCAACACAATATAACATTATTACTTTAGGTATTGAAACATATTGGCCATAAAAAATATAATAGATAGAAGATGCCCTTCCTGTAGCAAATGTAAGGCCATAAATAGAACTGCTGCATCCAAAATGACATCAGCATGTGGGTTGAATTGGTGACAAGACAGCTTGCTGTGTGCAACTAGTAAGATCACAACCTACTTTGAGATAACAAGTTCCGGTCTACATTCTCACAAAATGTAGGTCTCCTCTCCCTAATACTGAAAAAATGCTTTTTTTCCAGTCAGATGTATTACAAAAGGTATTATTATTAAAAGGCTAAATTTGTCTGTGAGATGCTGTAGGAAACTAAATTGGCTCATTTACAAAGTCATGAATGAAATGACAAGTTAATTCCATATCCACAGAAATGTTGTTGAAGCCCCTTTAACTCTGATGCCTTTTATGGTAAAGGCCAAATTTGTCTGTGAGATGCTGTAGGAAACTAAATTGGCTCATTTACAAAGTCATGAATGAAATGACAAGTTAATTCCATATCCACAGAAATGTTGTTGAAGCCCCTTTAACACTGATGCCTTTTATGGTAAAGGCCAAATTTGTCTGTGAGACGCTGTAGGAAACTAAATTGGCTCATTTATGAAGTCATGAATGAAATTACAAGTAACTAATTCCATATCCACAGAAATGTTGTGGCAGCCCCTTTAACACTGATGCCTTTTTGGGTATTTTCACAGCATATTAGAAGAGAATACACTAGAAAATGGTGTTTTTCATCAAGGGCATGGTTTGAGAGTTCCTGACCCATTTATTCTGGAAGTTCTGCTTAAAGTTATGACACTACTTATTTGTCATTACTAAGTTCTGCTTTGAATAAATTTGACTGACCACACTAGCAAGCTAATAGGTCAGTGACACTGTAATAACAAAGGAGTATAAATAGCATCATTGGGTGCAAACATCCTCCAGACATCAACTTGAAACACTTGATTCTACATTCATGAAAAGCCTTTGGCATTTAATTAGCTCTTTTTCACAAAATACAAGATAAGTTTTCCCAATCCAGCTATACTACAAATTGTTTGATAAATAATTTATTTCTATACAAGGCATTTGTCACTAGCCTTGTTCATTGAATGTTACTACACTCCAGACCTATGCTTTTCCTTGCTGCCATGGTTACTTCAATCTGAAAACATTGTCCAGTGTCCTGGAATCACATGAAGGCCATGTAAGTTTTATGGCAAAGTTCACAAATCATTTATCAGTACAAGAGCGCTTGAAAACAACGATGTTGTGACACTTTTACCATCTGTGAAGTGCCTACAAGTCCTTTTCCTTCTTACAGTGGCAAAAAAGGCATTCGTTAGCCATAGAGACAGAGAGCACCATGGCCTCCAACCAACACAGACCAAAAACCCGCTTGAGCCTCCGCTCAAGCACGACTGTACGTTATGGCTCTATGAGCTCTGAGCAACCAGATGTGGACGCATCCTCCGTGCAAACAACCTCCATTTCTCTAAGACGCTCCTACATCGCAGTGGCAGTGCTCTGCTATATCAATCTCCTCAACTATATGGACCGTTATACTATTGCAGGTGAGCACACTCTACCCAAAGCCATAGCAAGTGTGATGGTTAACAGAATGTCACTAGAAATAGCGACAGATGTTGTTCTGGTTCTGTTCCAGGTGTGCTGCTAAGCATCCAGAAGTACTTCGAAATCGCTGACAGCACTTCAGGTCTCCTACAGACAGGTATCAGTTTGAGTTTGTAGTACATTGCACTGACAAAACAGTAAGAAGGAAGAGAACATTGCAGAACTTGATTTTACGAAAGTACACCCTTGAGATGAACTAATAGGTCTTTTACTGTCATTTTGTAAGTTAGTAACAAGTATGGTATTAGGCAAAACACAATTTGTAAATGATGCAATCTGTCTCAGAGTTTGCATTACTTTAAAGCACCAATAAGTTCAAATCATCTGATCTGACACTGATCTGGTTTGCATTTTCATGCTTACTCAATCTCTATCTGCTCTAATCTCCAAACTGTTAGTTGGTTGATTATTCTGCGTACCGACAATCATTAAAATAACACACGATTTTAGTGTATAATCTATACATGATGTTACACAGCATCATGTTTTATAACTGTTGTTGTAGCCTTGACAAAGTTGTGGAAAATCTGATGACATGTAGCTAGAAAAATGAACTATCCTGTGAAAAAAAAGAGACAAACTTTACAGTTGAAAAGTTTGAACTTTATTTATTTATTTTTTTGAAAGAAATAAATACTTTTATTCAGCAAGAATGCATTAAATTGATCAAAAGTGACAGTAAAGACATTTATAATGTTACAAAAGATTTCTATTTTTAATAAATGCTGTTCTTTTGAACTGTCTATTCATCAAAGAATTCTAAAAAAGTACAATGGTTTCTACAAAAATATTAACAACATTGATAATAATACGAAATGTTTCATCACACCACAGGAATAGATTACATTTTAAATATGTATTAAAATAGAAATAGTTGTTTTAAATTGTAATGATATTTCACAATATTACTGTTGACCTTGATGACCATAAGAGATGTCTTTCAAAAGAAAAAAATTCTTACAGATCCCAAACTTATCTTATGTGTTAACATATTTACAGTTTTTATCTGTAGCTTTATGTTCTTGGCGCCAGTTTTTGGTTACCTTGGAGATCGCTATGACAGGAAGCTTATCATGATCGCTGGGTTGACTGTGTGGATTGTCACAACACTGGGCAGCTCTTTCGTCAAAAAATCGGTACAGTTCAAAGTCTTTATGGGGAATTCTGGAATTCCAGTGTAATCTTTGTGAAGTCTCACAACTTTAATGTGTAATTTGTTTCATTGTGTACCTGTACTTTTGATCTTTATTTTACTATATTTAACAGTGTTAAAATTGAACAGAACAATTTAATTTTAAGTTTTATTTTAAGTTACTGTCTTGATTCTCACCACAGGACTTCTGGGTTCTGGTCTTTACGAGGGCCTTGGTTGGGACAGGAGAGGCCAGTTACTCCACCATAGCTCCTACTATCATTGGTGACTTGTTCACTGGCAACCAGAGAACTCTCATGATCTCCTTCTTCTATATCTTCATACCGGTCGGAAGGTGAAGGTTTTTACAACAAAACTATATTTAAGAAAGGGATTATAAATATACTTTGATCTGGAGAAGTTGTATAATAATCCTGTATATCGCAATTTATATAATAGTTTGTTTTGGTCCTAGAATTTCATTGGCCGAGAGGCATTCTATCAAGTATATCAAGTGCTGATATACAGACTTTTCACCATTTGTATGACCAGGTCAGCGCAAACTCTACCCCGCAGCCGATTTGAAAGATTTCATTGATCAGTACTAACAAACAAAATATTACTAACAATTGCTAACAAAATAAATACTAACCCCTAACCCTAAACCCTTAACCAAAGAAATTGGGTGCAGGGCGGGATTTGCTCTGAACTGGTTTTGGGGGGAAAATCATGCAACTGATTGTCTGTGTTTGCACATTCCAGGCTGAGTGTCAATCTGTGCTTTAGTAGTGGAGATCTTTCAGTGACTCTTTCTGCAGGATACATCTTTATGCCAGTAGGGATGAGAAGTGACTGTCTTTATGAGTGTGTCATTGACTCCTTTAATCAAATGATTCATTCAGGAGTGACTGTGACTGCCTTATTGAGTCATTCAATCAACTAATTTGAAATACTGATTAATTCAGAAACACAACTACTGTAGTCGTGTCGCATTTGTCTGTCACATATGTTATTGAGGCTCATTTAAGAAAAATAACCATTGCATTGCCAACTAAGAAGGAAATTACAGAAAATTTACGCCTCACAAGGTATAAGTCAGTTTTATAATGGTTACTTTTCTGAAATAAGACATCCTCGTTGATATACAGTGGGTACGGAAAGTATTCAGACCCCCTTAAATTTTTCACTCTTTGTTATATTGCAGCCATTTGCTAAAATCATTTAAGTTCATTTTTTTTTCTCATTAATGTACACACAGCACCCCATATTGACAGAAAAACACAGAATTGTTGACATTTTTGCAGATTTATTAAAAAAGAAAAACTGAAATATCACATGGTCCTAAATATTCAGACCCTTTGCTCAGTATTTAGTAGAAGCACCCTTTTGATCTAATACAGCCATGAGTCTTTTTGGGAAAGATGCAACAAGTTTTTCACACCTGGATTTGGGGATCCTCTGCCATTCCTCCTTGCAGATCCTCTCCAGTTCTGTCAGGTTGGATGGTAAACGTTGGTGGACAGCCATTTTTTTTAGGTCTCTCCAGAGATGCTCAATTGGGTTTAAGTCAGGGCTCTGGCTGGGCCATTCAAGAACAGTCACGGAGTTGTTGTGAAGCCACTCCTTCGTTATTTTAGCTGTGTGCTTAGGGTCATTGTCTTGTTGGAAGGTAAACCTTCGGCCCAGTCTGAGGTCCTGAGCACTCTGGAGAAGGTTTTCATCCAGGATATCCCTGTACTTGGCCGCATTCATCTTTCCCTCGATTGCAACCAGTCGTCCTGTCCCTGCAGCTGAAAAACAGCCCCACAGCATGATGCTGCCACCACCATGCTTCACTGTTGGGACTGTATTGGACAGGTGATGAGCAGTGCTTGGTTTTCTCCATACATACCGCTTAGAATTAAGGCCAAAAAGTTCTATCTTGGTCTCATCAGACCAGAGAATCTTATTTCTCACCATCTTGGAGTCCTTCAGGTGTTTTTTCATGTGTCTTGCACTGAGGAGAGGCTTCCGTCGGACCACTCTGCCATAAAGCCCCGACTGGTGGAGGGCTGCAGTGATAGTTGACTTTCTACAACTTTCTCCCATCTCCCGACTGCATCTCTGGAGCTCAGACACAGTGATCTTTGGGTTCTTCTTTACCTCTCTCACCAAGGCTCTTCTCCCTCGATAGCTCAGTTTGGCCGGACGGCCAGCTCTAGGAAGGGTTCTGGTCGTCCCAAACGTCTTCCATTTAAGGATTATGGAGGCCACTGTGCTCTTAGGAACCTTAAGTGCAGCAGAAATGTTTTTGTAACCTTGGCCAGATCTGTGCCTTGCCGCAATTCTGGCTCTGAGCTCTTCAGGCAGTTCCTTTGACCTCATGATTCTCATTTGCTCTGACATGCACTGTGAGCTGTAAGGTCTTATATAGACAGGTGTGTGGCTTTCCTAATCAAGTCCAATCAGTATAATCAAACACAGCTGGACTCAAATGAAGGTGTAGAACCATCTCAAGGATGATCAGAAGAAATGGACAGCTCCTGAGTTAAATATATGAGTGTCACAGCAAAGGGTCTGAATACTTAGGACCATGTGATATTTCAGTTTTTCTTTTTTAATACATCTGCAAAAATGTCAACAATTCTGTGTTTTTCTGTCAATATGGGGTGCTGTGTGTACATTAATGAGGAAAAAAAATGAACTTAAATGATTTTAGCAAATGGCTGCAATATAACAAAGAGTGAAAAATTTAAGGGGGTCTGAATACTTTCCGTACCCACTGTATGTTCCTGACAAATGTGACCTCTGAAGGGCACAGCCTTCCAAATGAGGCACAGCAATAATTCTGTTGTAGTTTGTTTGGAACTTGCCTCTTGTTTCTTGAACTGCTTTATAAATCATTACCACAGCAGTGACGGCCAGCATTGGGGAAAGTTACTTTTAAAAGTAATGTGTTACAATATTGTGTTACTCCCTAAAAAAGTATCTGATTGCGGTACTTAATTACTTTTAAGTAATGTGGGAGTAAAAAGTTACTTTTGAGTTACTTTTTCTCACCTGGGCTGGGCTTGCTTGTTTTTTTTTTTTTTTTAACAAAAATGCGTTACGTTACTCGTTACTTGAAAAAGTAATCTGATTACGTAACTAACATACTTGTAATGCTTTACCCCAAATGCTGGTGACGGCACTCTTGCTTGTGTGGTATTGCTTATATATACAATGTTATATACATGTTGACAAGACTTTTGTTGAATCTTTTTACTCTGACTGAATGTGTTCATTTGAATTTTCATATAGTGGTCTAGGATATATTATGGGAGCAACTGTAGCTAATGCAACAGGGGATTGGCGTTGGGCCCTGAGGGTAAGAGAATATTTTGTAAATATATATGGAGAGTTACAATATTGTGCAGAATATTACTGTGTTACATTTAATAATCTGTTAATCTTGTTGATGCAGTCAACTGAAATGTAGCCAGCTATATAAAAAAAGGCTTTGTACTCCATTATATTTTAAGGGTCTAATTGGATTTCCTTCCTTGGACTCCTTCTATATTGCATCTGTTCTCCATTCAAGCTAAAAAAAAAAGTTCACTTTAAAGAGGAACAGTTTTAAATAAGTTTATATGCTCTTAAACTGGGGGTCCACAGCAGTATTGCAGAGTGTCTGGCAATTATTTGATCTCAAAAATGAAATGTATTAAACAAAATTGCAATATTAAGTCAACTTAAACCAAAGTTGAAGATGCTAAAATGATTTGTTGTTTTTCCCTCATTAAAATGCATTAAAGGTACACTCCACTTTAAAAAAAAAAAAAAAAAAAAATAGGCTCATTTTCCAATTCCCCTAGAGTTAAACAGTTGAGTTTTACTGTTTTCGAATCCATTCAGCCGATCTCCGGGTCTGGCGGTACCACTTTTAGCATAGCTTAGTATAGTTCATTGAATCTGATTAGACCGTTAGCATCTTGCTCAAAAATGACCAAAGAGTTTCGATATTTTTCCTATTTAAAACTTGACTCTTCTGTAGTTACATCGTGTACTAAGACCGACGGAAAATGAAAAGTTGCGATTTTCTAGGCTGATATGGCTAGGAACTATACTCATTCCGGCGTAATAATCAAGGAACTTTGCTGCCGTACCATGGCTGCAGCAGGCGCAATGATATTACGCAGCGGGGTGCAAGCAGGGGGTCACAGGCGCTGCGTAATATCATTGCGCCTGCTGCACCCATGGTACGGCAGCAAAGTTCCTTGATTATTACGCCGGAATGAGAGTATAGTTCCGGTCTAATCAGATTCAATGAACTATGCTAAAAGTGGTACCGCCAGACCCGGAGATCGGCTGAATGGATTTGAAAACGGTAAAACTCAACTGTTTAACTCTAGGGGAAAATGAGCCTATTTTCAAAAAAATAAGTGTTCCTTTAAGTAAAAGTATAATTTACAAGATTCTGTACATCAGTAATGATTGTTTTACTGGCTTTGCAATGTAAGCCTATATTTGATTAATATATTCAAGTCAATTAACTTCCACATTTATAAAAAAAAAAGTTGAGCAAGTTGTCTGAGTTTTTTTGTTTTTTGATATAGATCAGTCCTGCTCTGGGAGGACTGGGTCTGTTGTTCCTGGTGTTTCTGATTCCTAATCCTCCTCGCGGAGCCTCTGAGACCCAAGGAGGAGCAAAAATGGGAAACACCTCTTATATTGAGGACATCAAGTACCTCCTGAAGAAGTAAGGAGGGGGGAAACAAGAATCTTATAGAATCAGAGGAAATATTTTGGGAAATTGTATTGGACAATGGGGGTCTTTCAGGTCAAAAAGGTTGAGAACCACTGCTCTTGGGGTTTTCTGTTATTATTACATGCAAGCAAATATGACTTTTTATTGTGTTTTGGATCTGTGCCCTCCTTCCAGTCGGAGTTTTGTCTGGTCGTCTTTTGGCGTGACTGCCATGGCTTTTGTCACTGGGGCTCTGGCCTTCTGGACCCCTACCTTTCTGTCTCGTGCACAGGTTACACAGAGTCTCGAACCTTGCAATGAAGAGCCCTGTAACCCTTTAGACAGGTACAGCAAGTCTCTTGCTTTTTGACTTTATATAATTGAACAGATCTTAAAGGAAATCAGTGAGGTTAGCAGTAGACTAATAAAAGTGAGATTAGTCAAAAACTGGTTAAATCATGGCAGAGACTTCCTCTGTGGTAGCGTTCATATCTGCTTGTTCCTTGCTTAGATAACACATGTTTACTGCAGCTGTTTTTGCTCATGCAGTCCTGTCAGTATCTGATTCAGTATGTTTCTCAGCTTGTTTTGTACCGCCAAACTGAGTTGAGAGAGTATTTATCAGGTCTGGTAGGTCCTGTGAAGAATAAAACACAGAGAATGAAACTGAGGCCAAAATTGAATAATATCACACTGTTTCGTCTTTGTCTTGTGAAAGTTACATCTTTGGAGCAATCACAGTAGTGACAGGGGTTGTGGGAGTGTTTCTGGGCACCTACATATCAAAGAAGCTGAGAGACAGATTACCCAATGCAGACCCTCTCATATGTGCCGTCGGCATGCTCAGCTCCTCCCCCTGCTTTTTCATTGCCATCATCCTGGCGGCCACCAGCATCCCGGCCACATATGTAAGCTGGATTACTTTATGATTCAGTATTTGTGTTAATATTAAAGAAATAGTTCTATTATCAAACCTGTATGACTTTCTTCTGTGGAAAACAACAGAAGATCATTTAAAGATTGTTTAAACTGTTTTTATCCATACAATAAAAGTTGTTTGGCCAGAAACAACCCTGGCCATACAAACTTTGTACATACAAAATCCACTTTGTACATACAAAATCTTTATTTGCTGTTATAGCACAGTGTGACCACCAGGGTGCGATATGCTCTCTAAATAAACTGTATGTTTCTGATGTTCGTTCCGTTTTACAGACATTCATTGCTATCGGAGAGACTTTGCTGTCCCTCAACTGGGCTATTCTGGCGGACATTCTGCTGGTGAGAGGTTTACACTTAAAAAACTTAAAAAAAAAAAAAAAAAAAAGTGCAGAAATGAAACACACTCTCTTTTAAATTAGCACAGGGCGACGAGTGTGTGGAAACCTGCCAAGTGATTCAATAAAGCTAATGGTATAAAAGTAAAATACTATTATGCTTAAATTTAGAAACGTTGATGTTGAAAACAGTGATGTATTGTTTAATTATTGTATTTCCTTTTCCAGTGTGTGATTATTAGATTAAAATTGCTAAAAAAAAAAAAAAAAAAAAAAAAATGTGTGTAAAAGGCATCTTTTGAATTTGATTCATATTATTTTAGTATGTTGTCGTGCCTACTAGAAGAGCAACAGCTGAGGCTTTACAGATTATGGTCTGTCATCTCCTTGGAGATGCAGGAAGTCCATACCTTATTGGTGCGGTAAGCATATTTTAATCCACAATACTTTTACATGAAATAGCAGTAGGTAGGGTTGCCAACTTCACTAAAGGAAAATAAGGGACAGTCGTGGTTCGTTATAGGAAAATAAGGGACAGAATAAGGGACACTCAAAATATTTGTACTGTACCACACAGTGTATGTCATTTCTTTATCTGCAGTTAAGTATGTGTATAAAAGATGTATGTTCTCAGACATAAACACATTTGGGTAATTTCGTGTCAAAATCAACCGAATTTCAGAAACTTTCCCTGCTCAATTATATGAGTTACAGAAAAGTTTGCATTTCTGTAACTCATATTGCAGATATCTTAATATCCTTTTAGATTCTAATTCTTAACAAACTTTTCTTTTCTTAATTTTTAAGGCCCAATATGGTTAATTTCCAGAGATAGGGATCTCAATGCCCCTCCATGAGTAAACTGGTACACATTTTCAATGGTCGCACATTTTTCTGAAGAACAAATAATGTTGAAACTAGAAATGTATCTCGTTTTTTTCTATAAACATAATTGAACATTCCTGTTTAAGTGCCATAAATAGTATTTTTCCAAAGTTTGTGTGCCTGTAATTCTAAAAGTATTAAAGATATCTCAATATACATCTATATTCTCATTCTTAAACTTTTCTTTTGTAATCTTCATTTTAAAGGCCCTACAATATGGTTCAATCTCATAGATATAATGTCTTCATGTTCAAATTTTTGAATTTTACCCATTTTCTATATCTATAGCTACACCAATGAATATTTAACATCAACCTCTATTAAAAACCATAATTAAAAAAAAATGTCAGGAAAATAGGCCTACATAGATGGCATAAAATTTGAAAGCATAATAACTGAACATCTTTGAAATATCAGCCAATAAAGCATTTTTTTTTAAATAATGGCACTTAAAAGTTTAAACTAAATGTTGTTGCAACGTGTATGAATAAATGAAAATGCATATTTTTCAATTAAAGAGAAGTAGAGAACTGAGAATTAGCCTAGTATGGGCTGCTTTTGGTGCTTGAGACTTTATTATTTTGTGTTTCAAGGTCCAAGAATAGCCTAGGGCTACTTAAATGAGCGTAACATGTTTTTTTCTGTATTTCACAACATTAGCAATAGTGAAAGACGACTTCCCTTTTTGATGACGTCTTCCCTCAGGGATATGCATGTTTTCTTGCGTGGCTGAATGTTGCTGAAATCAAAACGTGAACACTGAGACCCGCTCGCTGTGAAGCAGGAGCGACCAGCTGGCAGAGTCTGCTTGGTCTTAAAGCCTTGGGCGAAAGGAAAGGAATGATTAATTCTCAATTTAGAGCGCATGCCTGAGAATACGGGACAAAATGCGTTCCGTATGCCTTTCATACGGAATGCTTCATTGATGCCTTAAATACGGGACGATTCCGTATTATACGGAACGGTTGGCAACCCTAGCAGTAGGGTCAAAGGCTATGTCACTATCCAGAAGTGCTATAAAACACAATTTTGTATCCAGTAGTGTCTTAACATGACACTACTGGATACAAAATTGCACCTTGTGAAACAGTAACTGTTTTGGCATAATTACAATGGCTTTTTACAGTGTAATGTGAAAGTAGTATGTGTGTATATATATATATATATATATATATATACACATACACACACACACACACACACACATTATATATTTACAAACTTTATGTTAGATACGATTAATCACAATTGATCGATTTGACAGCACTTTTTAAAAGTTAAAAGGACTTTTGATCTTTTTGTGTGTTTTCTTCAGATCTCAGATGCTCTAAGAAACTATAAGCCAGAGTCTCTCAGCTGGAATTTCCGTAGACTGGAATATGGCTTTCTTCTGTGCCCCTTCATTGGGGTCTTGGGAGGCTTGTTCTTCCTAATGACCTCTCTGTATATCAAAGAGGACAGGAAAGCAGCAGAACTGCTCACTTCAGGTAATAACAGGCTATTGTAATTACAGACTGTCCGAACTGTCTTTTCTTGGTGCCTTCTAATAATGCTTGTATGTTCTTGGACATAATCAGCTGATTATAAAGCATTTAATGAATGCAAGACACAAATCCAGTAGTAACAATAATTAATAAAAAAGGGACATGTATTTAAAATATCCAATTAAAATGACTGATTAATTGTTGAAAACAAAATCTAGTATGTCATGTGATTTAGTAAATCAATGAAAAGTTTATTTAAATGTGAAAAATTAATTGTAATTTAATTTCGCAAGCTTTGCTGTTGCCATTGTATGTTTATTCTAAATGCATCTTATGGCATCTATTAGCTAACACACTTGGCACAGATAATATCATCTCCTAGCTAGTGACAAAGTTTAAAAGATTACAGTGTGACCAAATCTGTGGGCAAACAAGTAATGAGATTTTTACACAAGATGCAAAGTTAAGTCTGGGATAGAGGCCTCATTTTTATTCATCAAAGTATCCTGACAAAAACACAATGTTTTCCTTATTTCATGGGAAAGTGTTTCTTTGTTTTAAGCTTACAAATCATCAAACATTCTGTTCTGTTCTGATCTCTTTCATATCTATAAAGAGAGTAAAAACTATTAGCAGTAAACCAGTTTAAGCGAGATTAACCAGAGATGTGTTAAACGCCAGTGGCTTCCTCTGTGTTCATATCGGCACACGCACATTCCTTGTTTAGATAGAACAGAAGTTAATGTTTTCTGCAGATCTTTCTGTACTTGTCAATATTTCTGTTTTACTGAAGGCCGAACTCACAGTCCAAAGCAGTTGTTTTAAAATGTGAAAAGCTGTCACATTTTATGCAGTTTTGAAGCTGGTTTTGGATGTTACTCCATAGCGATACATAAATACATATATTTGAATAATTTCCTTCCTTTCTGTCTTCTTCGATCCAGGACAGGCTCCTGCACCACCAGAGACATCCACAGAGTCAGTGTGACCTTTTACACACCAACCCAAGACCTTGGATGAGCTTTGCTACATCAAGCAGACACTTGTAAAAGAATATGTGAATGAATGGAGATGAGGCATGGACAGATTTTAGAAACTTTTAAAAGACAACGAGCATATGTTTTTAGAAACATTGTAACAGAATACGAGTAAAGAACAAGTTTACATCACAAAAACAATGGACTAGCATCTTACTAAGAAAAAAAAAATGCATTAGGCTGCATTTTTATGTTTTAAACATTTTGAATTAGTCATGACTCACCTATGTGTGAGTGACTTACTGTGTTCTTCACATATTTTCCATATGGGAAATTAAACTGCCTGCTATGATTTTTTAAATATATTTTTCATTTTTGTCCTGGGAGCTGTGTGCTACTGTGTGCTCCTGGACTAAACCTGAAAGCTTGAAATACTGTCCCCTGGTTTCACAAACAAGGCTTAAGCTAGTCCTAGACTAAAATGCATGTTTGAGATGTTTTAACTGAAAGCAACTTGTACTGACATATCTTAAAATATGTCGGTGCCATTGTTTTGTCTCAAGATGCACACCAGTAATGCTATTTTCTAGTGTATATTTATAAAAGCTACTTAAATATCCTAATTGAACTAAGGCCTAATCCTGGCTTAGGCTAAGCCCTGTCTGTGAAACCGGGCCTGTATGTTCTAAATTAGTCCTCCGGTGCACTTACTGAGACTGGAAATGTGTAGTAAATTAATAGGCCTTTTAAGTGTCATTATTTTATTGTACTTTTTATTTTTTGTAACGTTTGTCTTTTTTTTTTTAATTTCTTTTTGTACAAAAAAACTTTTAAATAAATTTATATGCTTTTATTTTTATGCTTTGCCTGCGATTTAATTTCCACATACAGCAGTTGTTAAATTCTGTTATATCCTTTAGCAACACTAGGTGGCAGAATATACTCATGTTTAAACCACCAGCGCCTGTTGACTGCAAAACACTTTCATGACTTGAACAGATGGAGTATTACTAAGCCAAACCATGAATCCTTTATTGCTTTACAATTTTTCAAACCTGGTATCAAAATATAAGATATATCTAAATACAAATTAAAACTGAATTGTGCGATTTAGCAATTTACACCCAACAAATAAAAACATAAAATCAACTTTTTTTTTTTTTTTTAGATGGCTAGATGTTTTTTTTTTTTTTTTAACCATAAAATTTTTCTTGGGTGTAATTTTTTTGTAACCATGCATTAACAGGGTTGCACACAAATTAATGTAGGATACAGCTAAATGTTTTTGTACTTGTAATTAAAGGTGCAATAGGTGATTCTCTATACTAAGTCATAATTATGAGAAAGTTTCTCATTATTATGACTTACAGAATTATATTTTTTTTTCTCAACTGTGGCAGAAACGGGCTTCCATAACAATGTCCTACCTGCCTGCCAACCTATGTTTTTACCTAGACTTTATACAAAGACTATAGAATAATCTTAAAGGGACTTTGGTTTATAAAGACAGACCTCAGTCACGAGTACCGCAAACAAACAGAATCCACCTTTTACAATTCCTACCGAATCAAAACAATGAGTTTATGCTGCGTTCACGCAATAACTGCCGTAATTAAGAGATGGCAACCCGTGACGCTCTAACCGGAGCTGTTCAGTCAGACTCGAAAATTATGCGTATCCATGTCAACAGTATCAACACCGAAATGAATCTGCAGCAGTCAGGTACAAGCTCTTTAAGTTGTTTACGTTTATTAGTATTGTAATGTTATGTGCTTTGAGACATGAGGTAGTTTAATGCCATCTCTTGTGACACTTTGCTGAGAGCAGGTGTGTGTGTGTGTGTGTGTGTGTGTGTGTGTGTGTGTGCGCGCACGCGCGCATTTATGTGCTTTGGAGGTGGCATGGCTTTGGACGGCAGGGAGGGTGAGTTCAGACTCGTATGCTTTCAATGCTAGCAGGCTAACGTTAGCATTTCCCAGATCACTTACTGCACATTTAACTTAATTATAAATAGTTTTACTATAATGAATTGGATTTCAAGAGAAGGTCAAGACCTCTGAGGTGGGACAGGATAAAAAAAAAATCCTAATTTTTAAAGGGGGATTCAGCAATTTGATGTTTAAAACTAGCTACTTTTCATGCAAGGTGAATGTAGTGTTAGATAACAATTTATCAAACATATATAATAGGTATGATACCAAAAAAAAACAAGGTATTTGTGCCAAGAGACACCAAAGTGCACCATGCGTCATTACTGTTGAACCTGCGGTAATTGCCTTGGTGGTCATAAGAGATAGGCTCATTAGCACACCTGATAAAGGTAATTAAAAATCTATTCAAGGTATTAGCAAAGTCCTGTATTGTGTGTTAAGCAGTTTCATGAGCTACCAGTATAAGGCTTATCATGTCATATGTTATCAGTATAGTCAGGAATGTTCATTTATTGATTATTGCTTTACTGAATAACTGGTGTTGATGTGTGATAAGAAGCGTAAAGTCTACATGAACCTCAGCACTTGCGCCCCTTAGAGTTAGGGTTAAGAAACAAACCATAAGGCCAATCCTATTTATGTCTCAGTGTGTGACTCCGTCTATTTGATGCCTGTAAGACACACTGCCTGTTTTAAAACAGGGAGCTGTCAATCATCCAGCTAAACCAGTGTCATTCACTCAGTATCACTTCTAATGGAATCTTCCACATGAACACACATGCAAACAAGCCATAACACGCTAAGCCCCCAACACCTCTGACACAGAAACCATAAAATATATATTTAAAAATAATGCATATACACCAACACAGACCTCCAAACATAAAGAGCAAGAGACACTTGCTACAGTTATGCAGCCATTTTGTCATCACTTATACAAATAGAACTGGGACATACTCAAAGCTCACTCCTAAAATTAGTTGTGAGCTTAATAGATGTTACAATATGTAATGTTCCTGTTTGGCAGTGTTGAAAGGACAGATAATATTGTTTTTCATTTATGTAACCAGTAGTCCAGTGCACACCCTTTCAAATACTTTCCTCAAAACACTGAACTTAAATTTGGAGTGCTATTGACCGCAAAAGGTCAAGGTAATTCATTAAATGTATTGTCGTTCATTTGTTTGGCTTTGGCTGGAATCCATTTCCTTTTACCCTGTTTTGTTCTTCTCATTGGCGCTCTCTTGTTTTTCTGACCTTGTGTTTGGAATTTTTAAGCCTTTCTAGCGACAATCTTCATTCTTCAGCTTTAGTGGATAAAGGAGGTGCATGCATAACCACACTGAGAAAACATGGCCACACGTTCATAGACACAAACGTACACGCATACCTGAAAAATATTCCATTCGGGGTAATACTTTGACCCGCAATCAGGACACAATAGGTATTGTGTGCCATGCCTTTATCTGAGCAGTTGTGTGTTTCCTCTGATCGCCTGCTCAACCTGGCAGGAAGCTGTCACAATGGCTAATAAATTTACAGGGCGATCAATGAGAAGCATTATGGTGAGCCAAAAGGAGAGAGAGAGAGAGAGAGAGAGAGAGAGAGAGAGAGAGAGAGAGAGAGAGAGAGAAAACGGACATGGTCAGTGTTTACTTTGGCCTGGTGTGCATTTCATAACCATAAATAAGAGGCACGCAGTGTGAGCACACACTATACCCTATGCACAAACCGGCTTATACTTTCATAAAAGGTAAATTATTGATGTGCTTATCTGGAACATTACGAAAGAACAAAGCGCCTTACAGTAACTCTCTGGATGTACAAGGGACATGCTAGATTTTCCTTTGTGATTTGCTGTGCTGTTTATTAAAATGCCCTTAGCTTTGCATATGTAGAATTATGATGATGCTGTGGCCTTTCTGTTCTGCTTTACAGTGCTGTAATTATTGTTGAATTGCATATTGCTGTGCTTCTCCAAGCTATGCAGCTTCATGCTCAGTCATACCTGTGTTAATAACATTGAATAATTAAATAAGTCATGATGTTTTTTCCTTAAGCTTGACCATATAGCCTTTTCCGCTTTTCTACTTTTGTGCTACTTTTTCCAACAAGTAGCGGTGTAGGACGACCATAAGATATTGCTGCTTTGTCTGAGCTGAGGGAATAAAACATGTTCTCTTTTTTTTTTTTTTTTTTTTTTTTAATGATTTGTATTTTATTGATATTCTTATTTGCAGACAAATGTGGTATTAACAATCAAGTACTTGACATAAACAGTCCACAAAAACATACATATAACAAAACAGGCAATAAATGGTAACAATATATAAAAAATAAGTAAATACAACAGTATAAATTGAAAAAAAAAAAAAAAAAAAAAAAAAAAGGGGGTATTGTCAGCACCACAAGTTTCCACTATAAGCTAAATCATATTCACCATGACCATTGTTTTGTCTCGTCACATGCTTGCTACTGCTGTGGATTACAGAAATTCAAAATTTTCCCCCATTTCTCAGAATAAATTTCGATCCTTCCATGCAGACTGTAGGAGAGTTTTTCAAGTTCTGCCACCCGCCCTAAATCCGAAAGTCATTCAAAAATCGGAGGTCTTCCGGAAGATTTCCAGTTTTTTACAATCACACGTCTGCCCAGCATGATGCAGCTCTGTATCCACTCTGATTCGTTTTTTTTTTTAACATGACTTAAAGGCCGAGGGTCACCAAGAATATATAAACTAGGACAGAGATCATACTGGGTCTGTGATATCTTTAAAATATAATCGTGCACCTCCCTCCAAAAATACTGAACTTCTGGACATTGCCATAAAACATGAAATAGGTTGCCCTCCTCTCTCTGGCAAACATGTTCTCCTCTTTAAAGTCAGAGTCAAACCAGTGAATTGGTTGGTTTCTTTTATGTGCAGTGCTGGAAAGTTTAATTCACAGATTCGACTCCCTGCACTGTGAAGGGCCTATGTTTTGTGTGTGTGTGTAATGTGTATATAAATGTGTATATAATATATAAAAGCATTATATATATATATATATATATATATATATATATATATATAAATATATATATATATATACACACACACATATATATATATATATATATATATATATATATATTCTATAATAAGATATTTTATAAAAATAAAAGTTGAATTTATAAAAATTACCTCATACACAAACATTTTTTACCTCAAAAAAGTTTACATACACTTGATTTTTAATACTGCATGTCGTTACCTGGATGATTCACGGCTGTTTTTTTGTTTTGTGATGGTTGTTCATCCTTGTTTGTCCTGAGCAGTTATACCGCCCAATTTTCTTCTGAAAAATCCTCCAGGTCCTGCAAATTCTTTGGTTTTCCAGCATTTTTTGCATATTTGAACCCTTTCCAGCAGTGACTGTATGATTTAAAGGTCCATGTTTTCACACCGAGGACAACTGAGGGACTCATACGCAACTAGTACAAAAGCTGAAAACATTCACTGATGCTCTAGAAAGGAAACGTAATGCATTAAGAGTCGGGGGGTGAAAACTTTTGAACAGGATATAGATGTGTACATTTTTCTTATTTTGTTTAAAGATCATTTTTCATTTAGTACTGCCCTTCAGAAGCTACAGAAGATACTTACATGTTTCCCAGAAGACAAAATAAGTACAATTTACCCTGATCTTCAAATTCAAAAAGTTTACACCTCCAGTTCAAATGCCTTGTCTTTCCTTCTGGAGCATTACAGAATGTTTTCACCTTTTGTAATAGTTGCATATGAGTCCCCCAGTTGCCTTGGTGTGAAAAGATGGATTATATATATATATATATATATATATATATAATATTTTAACTTCTGCATTTTAAAGTAGATTCCCTAGTGCTGGGTTATAGGACTACCTTCTCTATTTGTCACATACCAGCTACTGTGTTCAGCTATAGATAGGCCCCAGATGGCACAAGATGAAAGACTTCTTATCAGTGTCTCTTGTGTCAGGGAGGAAGAGGCCACTCCCTGTCTTATCATCCTCGTCCGGAGGGGTCCATGACATCACAGAGGGCCCCTACACGCAATTGATTACTAATGTGTCTTCATAATGCTGGCTCATCACACTGTTCTGTCTGTTCAGAGCACAGAGCATGAATGGAGTTATGCCAAAGGCAATTTCAGTATCTATTTTTATAACTTGTGTACAGGCCACACACATGGGCTGACACACAAGAAAAGTTCGTATTCCCATGACACATGCAATGAAAAAGGACTTTTACACAAACTGAATTGGTTAACATGAAATGAAAACTGACCCTATTTATTTTGTAAATACACATTCGTGGCCTGTTTTTGATCGCTTCTTTGGTGCAATGGTGCAAAAATGTCTCCTTTTATTGCTTTATTTGGCTTGGATTTTAAGTTTTACTATATAGATATGTGAATAGTCCAGTCAGTGTAATATATTCAGTGTTTTGTAGTGAGCTATTTTTTACCTCTTCCGCATGTATGTGTTAGTTATTCTTCTGCTACTCTAGGACCTGTTGCGAATGTGTTGATTGGGTTGCTTACTTTCTGCTAATGAACTGCAGATCACTAATATTCCTGCCAGGATTCACTTATTGCGCTGGTCTCAGATCAGCCCTCAGCACATGGATTCCTATTAACACTGTAATAAGGCAGCTTAGAAAACTGTTCTCAGAACGAAGAGTTTTTCTTGTTTACTTGACAGGTTTGCTTTGACAAAATATCCAAAAGGAAATCACAACTTCCCAACATTTTGGGGTAGCCTATATCCTGTTTAATTATGTTTTTGAATAAGTAAATAAATACAATAATGAGTTGGCTGTATTGCAGAAACAGTAAAAGGAAATTTTATAGGCTACAATACTGTGTTGCACTCAGACATATGCGGGGAATGAATATATCTTAATTTATTAAGCCTATAAAAAATAATGAATGTCAAATTGACAATCAGTTAGTAAGTTACAGACACAAAACATATTTAATTTTGATACGGACATCACTGAAAATAATGATAACCTCATTAAGTAAAGTGAGTCAGATGTACCGCCTCATAAGAGTCATTTGGACATAAATCGGAAAATGCTGGTGGCATAAAGTCTTTGTTTTTGCATACATTTCACGTCTTCACAAAGACAACTCAATAGAAAGATGTTTCTTCATGGTGCATGTTCTTTTATATTGCATCACATTTAGTACAGACTGCAAATTCACACCAACAACCAACATTTGATTGATTGATTGATTGATTGATTAAATTGTTTGTTTGTTTGCAGTTCAGCATCGCCGAAAAGCAGGACTCTGGACTCTCTTAACATAAGCTGAGCCCCCTCTTAAGATTTACTAAATGATCGGTAAGGTGCCTCAGATTCTGATACACTTCATGATTTGCTTCAATGTGCACTGTGATTGATACAAACAAATTAATTTATATTTACCTTGTGTAAACATCTTGTTGCCATTCACCCAAAAATGAAAATTCTGTCATTAATTACTCATGTCGTTCCAAACCCATAAGACTTTTTGAAAAAATAGGAGAACTTTGTGTCCCTCCATTGACAGCTACGCAACTGACACTTTGACGCTTCATAAAGAGATTGTAAAACTAAACCATATAAATTGAGCGGTTTAGTCCAAATTTTCTGAAGAGTCATGATCGCTTTATATGATGAACAGATTGAATTTAGGCCTTTATTCACATATAAACATTCATAAACTCACACATCAGTTGTGGTAAACGGAAGCTCAAGAATGTTTGCTTATATTGCTAAATTAAATCTGTTCATCATATAAAGTGATCCAGTCTCTTCAGAAAATTTAGACTAAACCACTCAATTCATATGTATTGGTTTTATGAACTTTTTTTGAAGCGTCAAAGTGTCAGTTGCGTAGCTGTCTATGGAGGGACAGAAAGCTCTCAGATTTCATCGAAAAGATCTTCATTTGTGTTCCAAAGATGAACAAAAGTCTTACAGGTTTAGAACGACATGAAGGTAAGTACTTAATGACAGCATTTTCATTTTTGGGTGAACTAACACTTTAAGCTATCAGTATTATGTTTCCCATATGCCAGTCTTTATGTCCCCTTATGCATAAAGACTGGCATATGGGAAACGTAATTTGCTCTGAGCTAAATGTGTAAGAAATATAGAATATGATATTCTATATTTCTTACATATTTAGCTCAGAGCAAATAAAAAAAGCTTAAAACCCAAAAGAATGAGACCAAAACTGAGGTCAGGCTCTTAATCACACAGTATATCTGTGGTGTGTGTTCTCCCATGTATTTAGCATTCCTGCATGCAAGTTGCCTTTCTCTTTTCTGTGTTTCTCTTCTCTTTCCCTCTGTTTCTGCCACCATCCAGAAAGCAAACACGCAGGAGGGTAATTACAAAGGACTCAGCGACTAAAAATATTGACCACAACTGCACTGTAAAGAGATGCATTGAGATCTGGTTACATTGGGCCCTCATTCCATAACTAACTGCAGGGCTCTAGACGTTTGCTGAAGTGTGCAGAGGCTGAAAGTTTACTGAAAGTTGACAGTTTATATGTCACCCTGAAATGTTTTATGCTGAACTGAATCAGTTTGTTTCAATTTTTAAATAAGTATCTGCAGCAATTGTTACACAGAGTATACATGCACTCACAAACACTGCTGGCATGTGTGCATCTAGAAACATCCTCTCCCAAACACACACCAAAAACTCCCTGAGCGCGCACACACTTTCATTATAGCCTTATCGATCATCCCCCCTCTTGTTCGTCCAAGGGATTATAACTTCAAATAGCTCCCCTCAGAGCCTCTAATAGAGACCATGAAACAAAAACTGTGAGAGGAAGGTATAAAACAGACAGGCAATATAAAGGAATGCTTGTCGCAGTATCTCTGTCTGTCTGTCTGTCTGTCTGTCTGTCTATCTATCTATCTATCTATCTATCTAACGTTCTGTCAGTCTATCTAACATGCTATAAGTCTGTCTGTAAACCTATCTATCTATCTACCTTATAGTTCATTGCAATATGGAGGTAGATATCAGAATTCAGCGCACAGACTGTGAGTGTGACTGGCGGACTCTGAGACTGGAGCGGGGTTAGAGGAGGACAGGCAAAGTGTCTCTGTCTACAAACGCAGGCTGAAGCAGTCTGGAAGCAATGACAAACACATTACCATGACTGAGCAACCTCGCTGCAATGAGACTCGTCTAGGATGGAGATGCTTGATGCATTATTAAACTCACTGATAAAAGACTCTCTCTATTCCTATCATCTATGTATCTCTCTCTCTCTCCTTCTGCAGGCTAAATTTAGTGTCTTTGTTCCAGTACAAAATGTGAATACTCCAGATTGGAATCTGGGGAGAGAGATGTCAGATCTAATATATCGGAACTAAGCAGCTTTGCAGCAAAGAAAACAGAGTTTATCAATGTTTGCATGTTTTTCGTGCCTGTCTGTGTTTACATCAGAGTGTGTCTGTAGAGAGTAAGAGAGGATCAAAAGCAAAAAAAAAAATAAGTCAGTACTCAATATAAACATTTTTTAAGGGGTCTCTAGACAGTCCTGGATGTGTTTATCATCATAAAATTGTAAGATGCGTTAGTGGTATAGTTTCAGTTTAGCATGCAAGGGCTCATATACTGTGTGGCGGTTTCGGGACGTACACGCACCGTTTTAATTACTATAACGTGAATGAAATTATGTTAACCAATAAGGAGAAAGACAAAGGATGATACAGAGGGTATGAAAAGGAAGCGGAAAAGAAGAGGCCGGTAACAGTTCGTTCAGGCCTAAATTTTTCGCCTGTTACCAAAGATTTCAGTGGAAGTGAATGTGTAAGTTACAAGTAAGCTGAGTGAGTCGAGTCACCTGGGTGGAACTAATACAGCGCTGCTGTTTCGGGTTCATTTCTTCAGTCAACTGTACCAACCCGAATCAGCAGCGCTGTATTAGTTCCACCCAGGTGACTTGACTCAATCAGCTTACTTGTAACTTACACATTCACTTCCACTGAAATCTTTAGTAACAGACGAAAGATTTAGGCTTGAACGAAGAGAAACGTGAGCTGTGACAATTGACTCGACTGCAACTGTTACTGGCCTCTTCCTTTCCGCTTCCTTTTCGTGCCCTCCGCATCATCCTCTGTCTTTCTCCTGATTGGTCAACATAATTTCATTCACGTGATAGTAATTAAAATGGTGCGTCTACGTCCCGAAACCGTCACAACTGTATACACTGCTGTTGAAATGTTTGGGTCAGTAAGATTTTGTTTTTGAAAGAGTCTCTTATGCTCAGCAAAGCAGATTTTAATGGATCAAAAATACAGAAAAAAACAGTAATATTGTGAAATATTATTACAATTTAAAATAACTGGTTTCTATTAAATATATTTTAATATGTAATTTATTTCTGTGTTGGCAAATCTGAATTTTCAGCATCATTACTGTCATCAGTCTTCAGTGTCACATGATTCTTCAGAAATCATTCTAATATGCTGATTTGGTGCGTAAGTAACATTTCTTATTACTATCAATGTTGAAAATAATTGTGCTGCTTAATATTTTTGTGGAAACTGTGATACATTTTTTCTAGGATTATTTGATGAATAGAAAGTTCAAAAGAACAGCATTTATTTGAAACAGAAATCTTTAGTCACAGCGTAAGTGTCTTTACTCACTTTTGATTAATGCATCCTTGCTGAATAAAAGTATTTCTTAAAAAAATCATATTGACCCCAAACTTTTGAACGGTAGCATATATGTAAATGTGCGTGTGTGAAACATGACTCTGTATCTGCATTTGTGTTTGATTGTGTACTTACTTTGACCATGAACGTGTTTTATGTGAGTGTCCTGCTGTTTTGTGATGCATGTTGGTGGTTTGACGTTCTTGCCTATTGTGCCCCATTGATGTGGTCAAACTTACATCCTAAAACAGCAGGGATGAGGGGGTCAAAAGTCATGGAGGTCAGCTGTGACATGGTCTTTACCTTCCTGCACGGCACACTCCAGACTTCTCCTTGGCTCCAAAAACAATAGCAAAAATGTGTGTGTGTGCATATTTGTGTCCATGCCGGTCTTGCAAAATGTCTGAAGCTTGCAGAAGACATGACCGTATATGTATGCTCTATATATTTCAGCTTCAAACATGCTCATGTTTATTTTATCAGACAAAAACTATAGCATTGTTGGTTCGATTATAATCCAAAAATTTCCAGTGGGGCCCAGTGTTGTTTTTGACTTCCAATGTATGGACAAAACAATTGAAACATTATTCAAAATTTGTGTCAGGAAAAAAGAAACATACAGGTTTAGAACTACACAAGGATTAGTAAATGATGACAGAAATTTCATTTTTGTGTGAACTACCGCTTGAAAAGAGATCAGGGCAAAGAAAGTGAAAGAGACAAAGAGACCTAGCATATTCAATCAACATCATACTGACATTGTGAAGCCCACAGCCAAAAGTTCTATTTTCATCTGCCACTCTGCGTCCTTGTGGTATGGAAATGATAGACCTGGCCTGGAATATTGTATTCAGTCACTTATCTGTGTGACCGCATTCATTTGTGTGGTCAATAGCTAGAATAACTCCCCACAACATGACGATGTTGTGGAAATGAAAAACAGTTTTGGGATTCTTGTTTACGTGTCCTGGAGTCACTCGGAATGACAAACAGGAAGCGGTTGTGGAGGGTGGTAGAGCAACAAGGAGTCAACTCAATGAAGATCAGCCTCAATAGTGATACTGACCTCTAGGCCATGAACAGGACAGGATCTGTTTCTATCTGAGCGGTTTGAGTCATTAATGGTTTAGTCCCGTATATACAAATCTAAATCTAAAAATGTATATCTATATAAATCTATATACGAAACACATCAGGGTTTTTTTTTTAACAGCGTACAGTTTTAGAACCAACCACCCAGACATAGCAATTCACAGAGAAGCCAGTGCCTATGTAATTCATTATCATGAGATACAGTAACAGTGACGTACTCTGTGTCTCTAGCCTTCATATTAGGTTTTGTTAAAAATACTGGGTGACCTATGATGATCTTCTTGAATTTTTGTCACTTTTTTTCATTTAGGGTCATGAACATGCCTGCAAAGTGTCAACACACTGACGCGTTTTGGAATGTGCATACAAAATTTCTATTACGATTATGATGTTTTCGGGTAAGTTTGCATACTTTCATGGTTAAAGGCTTTTTTGCCTTCATTTAGATAGGACAGCATGAGGACAGAGGAAATCAGTGGAGAGGAGACAGGGGAATTGGACCTAGAAAGGACCTTGAGTCTGGACTCTAATTTGGGTCACCTGAAGTGCAAGCGCACTGTATGTCGGAGCACATGCCCACGTGGCTATGGCTCTGACATAAAAACAATTTTTTATTTTTTTAATGTATTTTGCTATACAGTACCATATGAGATTATTTACACGTATGCATTCAGCAGATGGTTTTGTCCAAATAACCTTACACTGCATTAAAGGCATACACTTTTTATATCAGTTCATGTATGTTCTTTTTTGCTGGGAATCAAACCTATGATCTTGATCTTGATCAAAAGTTATTTAGTCAAGAGCAATGAGTAATTTTCTCTTTGTCTCTTGTTGTTTGATTAACATTAAAGCACACAGACGGAAGCATGTTTATTAGGCTGCTGTCACTTTAAGAGCTGCACAGATCCAATATATTGTTACATGCACACTTTCTTTCTCAACTGTTTACTCCACTTAAGACATAACTGACCATGTTTATGTGAATACTCACCAAGACGGGCATTTTGACATAATTTGGTGTGTACTTGAATTTGGCCATAAAAGCTGTGGAAGAGAACTGAATTCGTAATCACGCGCTTTCCAAGAGGCGGCTTTCTGTGCGCTTGAGTACTTCGATTATTGCATTTAATAACATTAAGCATGTCACACGTATGTAACAGTCATGTGTTCAGTCTACTCTCTGCGTCGACCTAAAACTTGGACTTTTTGTAATCTTTTAGAGTATTAAAATCAGGCAGTTATCCGTTGCAAAATGCATATCACGATATGTAACCTACATTTTCGATATTTCAATAATTTAAATATATCGTGCAGCCCTTGTTTGAAATGTTTGTTTAAAAAATAGTCATTAAATACACTTTTGTTTCATTTGTAATGTGTGATAAGTATTAATTTCAGGTTTCTGTTTTAACCTAATTCTTTTTTTGTTTTTCATAGAGTGATTTTTGGTGAATTGTATTGAATTCAAATTAATTCGTCCCCTACCATAAAGTTGGGGGAGTTGGCGCAAGTATTTCTGTTCCTCAAAAAGCAGTGTGAGCATCAGGAGGGAATGTTATACACAGAAACTAGCAAAGCCAAAGATGAAACTTGGCTTCAGCTTTGAAAAGAATTTCAGTAGGGTGTCGTGGCAAGTACTAAATAAATTGGCTAATGAGAGTGTATTTCTATCATGGTGGAATGAGCTATTAACGAATGGCTTTGAAAGGGATGTTCTCAATCTCTGACACATATATCTTCAAACTGGAATTCATGGAATGCTTTTCCCCAGAGCAGGTGCTTCCTGAAACCTCAGCCAATTCATGTGCTCCTAATTGAAGATCATCTGTGGAACAGTAAATGCACGTCTGTATATAAAGAGAAAAATATAGTCATGTGTGTGTGTCTGTGTGTCTAGTTATCAGTGTTATCTGAACTGCTAAAACACTATAAATTGTAATGTAATTTTATTTGCCCACAATTGAGCTTTTGCAACTAAAACGTGAAAAATTGGAGCACACCACGCACCTCATTATCAGGTTCATACATGGATGTATTTAAAAGAAGCCCCAATTTATCATTGAAAACACACTGTGTCCGAAGAAATGATAATGTATTATCTGCCATACAGCTCTGTGGCTCCACCACACAGGAAGGAAGGCATCAATAGCACGACCAGCTAGGCAAAGGATGTCCACAGAGACAGTATGGAGCCAGAAAGACATTCTTTAAAGTCTCTGTTTATTAATTCAGTAGCAGTAACCATTTTTCTTTTTGTTAACAGCAACAGAAGGGGTGCCTAAAAACATCTTCCTGAAAGGCAGCAAGAAGAACATCACAATGTAACATAACACAACCTAAACAGCTCCGTGGAATACTTGATTCTGATTGGTTAATCATGCCGTCATTCATGACAATGCTGTACATCAGTCCACTCTTCCAAGTAATTGTAACTGGAACTACTTTCATGTCTCTCGTATCACGCACAGATCTTGTTTTATTTGCAACTTCTGTATTACCTATTATTAAATATTAATATTAATGTAATATTGTTGCAGCATTCATCTAGTTGCTTATTTGACTGTTTTTTTCTTGGCAGAAACTTTAAGATAATATACAGCTAAGATTATAAAATAATATTTCATGACCACATATTTATTTATTTCGAATCCAATATTAAGTGAGGCTGAAACACTTCGTATGCTGATACTTAAATAAACATGTGAACTAAAAGGAACATGTAAATATTGTGTGTGGGAAAAGTCAGCAGAATTATCTACTGCTGTGTCTTGGCTTGTTTCATCATTTAAAACAGTGAACAATAAAGTAGGGGAATAAATAAAAGTATAATGAGTGAGAAAGAGGGAACGCAAGAGAAAACGACCAAAGAAAGAGACAAAAGACTAGGAAAACGAAATACTTTTCTGTGATCTTGAGTTTGATCTGCAAACACAGAATCAGAATGAGAAGAATAAACAGCACCAGCTAGAGCGGGCCAATGAGAGGAAAAAGAGACAGAGAGAGAGGACCAAACAAATAAACATAACATGATGAATAAGTAATAGTAATATGAAAACATAATAGAATTGTACATGAGGGAGCTGGATCATACGGCCATGTAGAATAAAACTTGATAGTCTTTGCAAAGTCTGGAGTTAAGTAAATACATTGTGCTTTCATTGCTGTGACCTATTCCTTTTATTTCCCTTTCTGTTAATCAGTCTCTCTCTCTCCCCCCAGTTTTATACACAGGCCTTTTTAGCTGAGTCAGAGGCCATTCACCACTTGGGGCCATAACACCCTGTGACAGCTAAAAAGCCTGTAGTCTCCCAGCTGCCAGAATCCTCTTATTCACTGCATTGGTCTCTCCCACTCTCACCATGGCTACAGTCAGTCACCACAAACATCATCAGCCAGAGCTGTGCACATCTCGACCTCGACCCAGCACTGCAGATGAGTACTAACTATTAACTTTGATCCATTCCATGTTAAAAATATACTACTTTTAAATAAAGTGGATTTAAGAATCTGCCCTGACATTATCCTTTAAATGATTGATCTACTGAAGGCCAAATCCCTGTGTTGGAAAAATGAAACATGAAGTTGAGTGGTATGAATTGCTATCAGGGGCCCATTTATCTTCTCACAGCAGTAATTGTGCAATTTAACTTAATGGGGAGAACATTTGGCTCATATCCTTTGAGGCAAATTAAAATCTTTTACTAATACTTATATTAATACTTCACAAATTAAACTTTTTCCTTTTTTCATTTTGTCATTAGAGGCCATTTTCGACAATTATGGAGCTTTTATGATTTTGATCATGACAGTTGTTGAACTACAGCTGTTTTTTCTACTGCTACTAAATATTAATATCTTGAAATATAAATGCTGTTGTGCAGACAGTGAAAACATCTGTATCAGCATCTAAATTATGGTAGGTTTGATTGTATATACACTTCCTGTACAATCCCACCATTGGGACACGCCATTTTATGGTTCTGGCAGATGTAGATAGACACCATCAAAACCACAAACTGGCTTTGTGCCATTTGGTGCTTTTTTTGATAATTGTTGTGAGGAGCATATCACATTTAACATACTGATACAAGCATAAAATAAAAATTTAATTCACTGTGACAATTGGAATATTCTGGCCCTCATATTAACCTCAAGCCAAGTCTGTGACAAATACTAAGTATACCCTAGATGTAATTCCACGAGGAATTGACCAATACAAATTAGTCAGTTCTCCGCTATGATTTTCAGTATGCCATGGATAGCACTTTAAAAGCCATTTTAGCTGTTCAGGGTGTAATGATACATCCAAACTAACATGGGTGATTACATTTGACTAGGAGTGTAACAATACCCTCATGTCACGATTCGGTACATATTGCGATACTGAACTCACAATACGATATTATTTCGATACTCCAAGACATATGGTAAAAGGTTTACAAAAAATTTACTGTTGATTAAAATGCTACATTTGGTATTACATTGGGGGTAGAAATGAATAGGCATGGACTTGGTGCTGGTAACCCAATGCAAAAAAACATTCTGAAGCTTAAAATACAGAATTATTTTATACAAATATGCTTGCACTCTGTCACTGTCTAGATACATTTAAAATAATGTAGGCCACTTTTTACTGGTAACATGAGACATTTGACATTATCAGGACCCACAAATATTCCCCCATTACATTAATACATTATATTCAACATTATATATAGTAGTTTAATGTAGTAGTGACACTAAAACTTGATTTTTTTCTCACACAGTAACTTTAATGGGTGAACTATACACAATAGCCTACATATTGTTACTATCCATGATACATATTGTTGCATTTTTGTATTGCGATATGCATAGAGTACCTCAGGGATGACGTGTTTTTGTAGGCCAACCCGGAAGTTAGCGGCGCATGGGTTCCCTCGATCGAAAGCCTATGCATTTTTCCCATAGGCTTTTGGAAAATCGCAAAAAATAACAAAGGGTTATGACACTTGCACGTTTTGTCTATCAAGATAATCTTTACAAGTTAACACAACATTTATACATTTTGAAGCCTAAATAAAGTCGTCAGATATAAAAAGCTAACAGTAGGCTATAAACGGACTACAGCACACCATGGTCGTGGATCAACGTCACCACCACCAAGCTTCCTCACACTTTATTTAAAAAACAACTTTATTTAAAAACATGCTCGCTGATTATGATCTGCGCTGTGTATGAATACTGTCCAAATGTCCTGTTTGTCATGATGACGTCTAAAGTCCCCGCCAAAGTAAGTAGTCATAAAGGTTAGACACAATAAAAGTTAAAAAAATCACAAGCGGGTTATAACTAATGTGTTTTATGTCATAGATCAAAACGTGATTTTTTCAAAACGTGAAACATGAGTTCTGGGAATTATCAATATTATTATTGTTTTTTTTTCAGATGTGTGACTATTTCTAGTATTGTTTTTAACTGTGATTTGTTGTTTCAGATGGACTATAACTGTAGTCTGTGGACTGATTATCTGATTGCTTTAATTATGATCAGGATCACCTAAGGATTTGTAGTGCATTTTCTATATTATTATTGAGAGTGAGTGAAATTGTCGCACTGATGAAGGCAAAGAGCCGAAACGTTTGTCATCTTATCTCCTGTGTATTATGATTAAAGTGCTTCAGAGTGCAGACCTTTTTTGTATTCTTAATTTGATGTATAGGTCTCAGCACCTAATTAGCTGGGAGAGCGCGGTGAACGCTTTGATTAGATCAAAACGTGAAAATATTTAGAGGCTTTGTTAACCACAGACCTTATTTCAGGCGATTTAGCAAAAACCCATTCAAAAAACCCATAGACTTAAGGGCGATGGAACCGGAAGTCCTACAATGCTAAATCCCTTCCGGGTTTTGCCTACAAAAACACGTCATCTGAGGTACTCTATTGTGACACGATATATTGTTACACCCCTACATTTGTCAATTTCTTATAATTTTGTATGACTGTCTTTATCTGTCATTGTGTTTTTTATTCATGACAACATAAAATCAACATGCTGACAAAAGCGGTGCAGCATTACCTCTTTGATTCCAGGTCACCCAGACAGGTAAAAAGCACTTTTATCACTTTTTGTTAACTAAAATAAGCTGTAATGGACGAGCTGCATCCATTCACAAATCCTCTCCCGTGGCCTCGGGATAGTGTCCATCATATGCGCACTTCAGAATCTCGCCGGAAGTAGTAAGTCATCCGGGTATTTTTCGCCTACTGTTTTTCAAATACTATAGTTGCGTCCCAAACGACACACTATACACTATGCACTTATACACTATGTACTCATCCATGTAGTGTGTGAATTGTATAAGGTTATTTTGTCATTTAACAACAGGAGACTGATACCTTCTCCCCCTCCGCTACGTAATTAAAGCTGCGACAGTTGAGTGCATGAAGTGTCCAACATTCCACACTTCGTTTTTTTCTGTTAATTTGGTGAACCAACCGGGTATTTAAAGTGTACTTTTTCTTTTTGGAATTTTCAGTGTGAATACACTACTTGCACTATTTATACTTAAAAACGTCATAGAATAGTGCATAAGTACGCGAATTGGGATGCACCTTATGAATTCGGACATACTACTCTGTTCGCATGCTGTTTTTCGCGTGCTATATAGTAGAGAAGTATTCGATTTCGAAAGCAGCGCATATGTGTTCATTTGAACAATATGATTCCATTCAGTGTTTGTGGTGATAGGAAGTTGGCTATGCACCTGTAATCTTTATTCAGTTTATTTAGTTTAAAGAAAATCATAACAACTGTTACAAAAGTTACTAGTATAAAAATGTATTATTATTTGCTTACCTACAATTTAAACGGCCATTGACTTACATTACAACCCTAAATGCATGGTGTCTACATGTGTAATTCTCTCAAAATACATAGTTTTTAAATGGAAAAAACAGTAATGATTATTACTGTTTTGAAGTAAAACACAATTAAGATTTGACGGTGCTTTTTACTATTAAATTTCAACACTCAAACACAGTCAAAAAGCTTACAGTTACATAAGTAATCTTTGCTTCAACTTTGTTTGCTTAGGAGAGTAGTTTAAACAGTCACCCGAGTTCATTCGTATATTAAAACTATTGTTTTAACCTCATCTCTCTCTCTCCCACATCTTCTCTATCTGTCCTTCTTGCTTGATTTTTAACAGCTTCCCTATAGCATAGACCAGCAGGTCATAACACTTCTCCATCTGTCTCTCTTAGTCCCACTCTCTCAGTGTCCTCCTCTTTCTCTATGTCCTCATGTCCCCATGCCTCCATGTTTTCTCTTTTTTCATTTTTTTTCAGACTGCTCAGTTATTTTACGTATCTCTTAAGCTATTTATTTAGTTCTATTCTGTTGCATAATCAGTTTTTCTTCTCTCTCCCTCTGCAGCTGATCGTACCATTGCATGGATTAGCTTCTAAGCATGTTCTGTTTCTTCCTGTGTTATGGAAATTCAAACTAAATAGCTGGAGTGTGATCTCCTCAGTCTGATGAGACTGATACACATTCCACCCTCATGCATACTATGCAAAAACTACAAAAAAAAAATCAAGTTCACTGCTTTCAAAAGTCTGCCCATGAGACTTTGTTTGTCTCTGGTTTTGATTAAATCAGTATGCAACAGCTTGCTTCTTTCATCTTTATTTTAACAGGGATTCTGTGATTTATTTAGTGCATTATATCAAAGAAATGTCTTTAAACATGTTTTAAAAAGTTCTTAAAACACACACACTTTTCTCTGTACTCTGAACCATGAGTCCGAAGTTCAGCTGCTTAACAGTGAGGAATGTGAAGGAAGATAAATGATATTGTGGAAGTCAAACAGGACTATCCCCTTTCCCCTTCCGTCTCATTGTGCTAATCACGTCATTATTTGAGGGACAGGAGTTACGGAAGCTTCCTTTAGTGATAATAAATGATATGACACAAAAACAAAATACAAATACCCACACAACTAATCTATTCTTTTTCTCTGAGTGTGTGTTTCTTTGATTTATCAGTCTAGGCATATGCATACTGATACTGATAGCCCATGCAGTGCAGAACCAAGCCAATGGACAGGAGCTCAGGAATTGTGGATGACAAAGGTAACTTTAGGCATTTGGTTTGTTTTACTTATCTGTGATCCAGCCTTTGCTAGAAGAGAGAAGCTGATACAGCAGGAGGCAGATAAAGGATGCTTGGTTCCTCATTGCACAGCCTGTGACCAATACATAGGATATGAGATTTGCTGGCATGCAGATCACTCATGAAGGTTACTGACGACCACAAGGTTATTTACTGATAGAATTTTGACCCAGCGTTACACTGCACTAAAGCATCACAAACATGTATAAAAGTATCACTGAAAAAAAAAAAAAAAAAAAAAATCTTATTTCAGTCTCATTAGTCATCTTCCCAGCATATTTTACGCATGAATAATTATGCTTGCATAATTTGACCATTTGTTTTATTTATTTTTCTGCTGTTTTACACATATTTGAATAGAACTTTTAAAGTTTAGGGAATCTGATTGATACAGTGATGCCAAACCCACGATTGCACTTATAAGTTCAGTTGATTAATTTAGCCTACTTAAAATAATGATATTAATTCAGCTTAGAAAAGTCATAAAAATTGGTGAGTTATTTTTTGAACTGTATGAAAACTTATAAGTTACTGAAAATGAAAAATGATTTTTTAGGAATGAATGACTGAATTAGCAAGACTTTAGAAAATATTGTTCTTAATTTTACTGTCTCATTCTCTTGGAGTAGCCTATATTAACCCCTTCAGACCTGAATTATTTTCCACTGAGCAAAACTTTTTTATCCACTTGATATTTGCTATTCTTTGATAAATGAGTCTAAAAAACAAGATTTTTTTTTTCATGTCCACTACAATGGACATCAGGACTGAAGCAACAAAAAATATATCATATTTTAACCATACAGTACTTCTGAGGTAGAGTTCACACACAGTATGTGAACTAGCATTAAAGATTTTTGAAAATAACACATACTGTAACAATAAGCAATGACAATAAGAATGTAGAAAAACATTTGGAATGTAGAAAAAACTTGTTTGATTCTTTTTGTTGGTTGCAGTGGGTGAATGGGAGTGTGTGTATGTCTGTGTGTGTTTGTGTGTACTCGTTGTTTCTGTTTTTCACTAAAACTAATGAAAAACTGAATGACAGTTTATGGTCACACCATTGAAGACACAAAAAATGAATCAGAAAAAAATTATTAATAATAATTTTAAGACATAAAAAATCCTGTGTTCTACAGCTCTGAAAGACCTTCAAATTAACTTTTAATATTATCACTTGATACTATAAAAAAATTAAGAGGTGCAAGTTGATGATCTTACAATGAACATAAATCTGCATATATAAGGTAAAAAAGGAGCTCCTCCTCCTCTTGTCTGTTTGGTCTAGCCATGCCTGTCTTTTGTGATGCCTGAAGCTCAATCAGATTAAGTTATGGGTCAAACTTTCATTGTGATTGGTTGATCAGGGACCAGTCAGTACTAATATTTTAAAAACATAAAATCTTATTGGTTTAAACCAAAAACCATCTGATGTCCATTCGGTCGCAGTGTTTGAAGGGGTTAAGGCTAGTTCATGTTGAAAAGGACTCAAGTGGCAGTGCAGAAGAAGCATGACATTATGATCCCGTTTAGCATACCGTCTGGTTTGGGAATTAAGATGAAAAGAAAAATAACAAACGAATAACTTCCTTCTTTTCCGACAATAATTTGTCTAGCATCTTTCAGCCTTCTCTCATGAGAATGACCCGCGTACTTCCTAAAAGGCTCTTCTGCGATAGAGATAAATCTTAACTATACAGTAAAATCCCCCTTTTTGACATTTCCGAAAGGATATTCAGAGCAGTGGGAAAACTGTTTATTTTAAAGATGGCCATTTTAACAGGGCTAGACATGTTGCTGTCCTTTACGAATTTCGCGCAGTCAGATACAAGTGATTAGGAGGGAAAACTAAGATGTACTTAATGACGTGATTTGATCTAATCTTCGCTAATTGATGGGTTTCGGTGAAAAGCGGCTAATAAAATGAGTCAAAGAGTGCTCAATAATATCCTTAATTAATTAATCCCACACATATGTAGGAAGTAAATAAAACAATTAACAGTAACCGCTTTCTAAATATTAGCCTAGGCTACGCTACCATCATTTTGTAATCTCAGATTAATAGCATGTTTCATAATTGGCAGAATATTAATTAGTAAATGCGGTGAGTGTGATATAGTCACTATATTGCTGAGGTGAAACAGTGTTTATGATATAATTCTGTGTGGCTGTATAGGGTTTTAGATAGTGATGATGAGCTGTCCAGAGTGCTGAAGACCACGGATCGCTTTCAGAAGAGGTGACTTCGTGTTACTACTTCAGTCCAGCTGTTTTAATTTAAACCATGCAAACCTTTTCAGAAGAATTACTTAAATATAGGGTCCTAAATACTTCGTGTAATAAAACATATAAGATTTGACAGAGTTCACCGCAATGCTCTCAACTAACGGGTATTCCAGATGTTTTGTAGCCTAATACAAACGTTTAAAGAGGCCATTTCATGTTTACCCTACTTGGTGTTTAATTATTTAATATGAATGGTTAGCTTCATAGCATCACTATTCTCATTTTCATAGGACGTCGAAGCGCTATGCTAGGCTATTACAATTATTTTATATTAGGCTACTTACTATATTACATAGCATAATTGCGAATTATACAATGAATTATATCACAAGTGATAAACGTGTCTATGTAAATCTGCAATAAAGTGATAAAAGAATGACTATTTATTTAACGATGTATCCGTTTAATAGGCTACTTGATCCTAAGGCGTCCTAAAGATCCCAAGTCCTCGAGCGGCGTTCTGTTGCTATGGTTACCTTCCTTCCTCAGTCGAACGACTTCTCTATTTGTCGACTAGTGAGAATGTGAGTTATTGCTTACTAAAATGTTGTTAAAAATGCCCTTTGTAAACAATTTTAGATTTAAACCTGTTTAATGTACTTGCAAGATGCCCAACTGTTTGTTTTGACATCCTTTGGAGGGCTTAAAGATTAGTAGGGAGGGTCAGACCCCCCAAAGCCCCCCATAATTCGCACCCTGTCTTGAGTGCTTCTAAGTGTAACGTTTCCCTACGGCTCTCGTGCTTTCTTTTCATTTACACCTTTAGAGGATGTTTCGCGTCGGTTGAGTTCACTCGATGAATACTTTACGGCAGAAAAAAAACAAAAACAGCAACAGAGACAAAAGCAACTTCGCACAAGCGCTCTGGGTGTGCTCTGTCACTGCAAAAAAATCCCTTTTTCACATGAGCATTCCGTGCACACTATAGCTCCTTCATTTGGAGGGCGTGGCTTAACGCGCAACCACGCCTTCCTCTCTCTCACACACACACACAGTCTACAGAGTGAGAGAAAAGCGCTTCCCGAGCGCTTAGTCCTGTCAGTGTACAGACATGAACCGAGCTCAGCGAGCAATAATCAAATCAATGATTTTTATTCTTAGTGATTAACACTTAGTTTTTTATTTTTCGTTTTCCGCTCAAAGGTGCTACACTTTTCCGTCCTAACCGCCCTGTCTCTGTTCAAAAATCGTTCAATCGTTTGCGCTGGATCTGTCGTGCCAGAAGATGTGCGTGGAGAGCGATGGATGTGAAATCGAGAGGTGCAGCAGTTCGGATGAGGTGCACACGCTGTCTGGAAGCATGAGTCCGGCTCTTAAATCCAGTCCAGACCTGCATCCCTGCAGACCTGGGCAAAAATTCCGTGCCGCATTACTCCGATGCCGGACACCGCTCGTTGCCGCCGGGATTCTGAGTTTTGGAAATGTGCTCAATTACATGGACAGATACACCGTAGCAGGTAAGACCAGTATTTTATTGCTGTATTGACGTTCGTTTTATTAACTACCTCGGAAGAGCAAAAACAACGCTAGTCATCATTTGTATTGTTTAATGTTTCACTTACAAGGAGGTTTCAGTTCAACACAATGACCAGGAAAATCACATTTTAAACATTAACATAAGTCAAGTGATCTTTTGTATGCTCTATATCCCGCTGCACACGTGCTGAGTTTTATTGAACGGGTTAAGACCGTTTGCCTTAGCCTATATTGTGTGATTTAATCAAACTATCTCTATAGGTAACCCCGTTGTGCTATAGCATGATATTGATTACTATTGTGAGTGATCTTAGATCAATCTAATCTGACCTTATGTCTCGCAAAAGAGTCCAAATCCAAAGCCTCATGACAAGTGGTCCCATGTATAGTCTATTTATGTCATTATGAGATTTTCAAATCAGTATCTATGTTACACATATAGCCTATAGTCAATTACTAATAACAATCTGCACATAAAGCAGCTCCACACAATAATTAGCCCGTGTAGCCTATTAGGTTCATTATTATTGTATGTCAGTTTAAAATGGGACTCAAATCGCGTACGTTAACGTATTTATTAAGCTCATGGACACCGCGTCCAAACATAATAGCATACGTTTACACATAGATACAAACGTACACAGACCTCATTTAAAGATGTAGCGCTTTACTCGAGGGCGGTCCAAAGTAATTTAGAGCAAACTTCTCGAGGGACACATCTTATATCCATGGTTTTATAAATAGTACCCTCGGTAGCGCTGAACACAAGATGCCCTTGAATGAAGTTATTCAGGAATAAAGGCAGAGCGCAGCCGCGGTCTGACATGTTTCCATAGAAACTAGAACAGATTTAATCTACTAGTTTTGTTGTCAAACTTAGCATCCCTCAAAAGGAGTGGAATTAATTCGTTTTTGGTATGGGTACTTGGTGATCTGAGGCGACCTGTCAGCTGACATTTGCTCCAGCACACTTTGAGAGGGGTAATTTGCATGAATAACTAATGATAAGCGATTAGAGATTTGGAAGAAGGCAAAAGTGTGCTATTATCTTGGGGTTTCTGAAATGCGGGATTTAGTATAGCCTTCAATAATAGATACGGCTCTTATAACCCATTTCCCCTCATTGCTTTACTTATAAGGCTTAGGCTATATAATTTTTTTCCTTCTGTTTCTTGACAGAAATGGGTCGCATTATGATTTTCTTTGATATGATGTAAGTTGCCTACTAAGAAATATTCATGTGTACTTCATTATCAGGTGGAGCTTGTGAAATTATTATTTTTTAATTAAATATGCCTATAGACTATGTGTAACATGGTTCTTGAATACTTGGAAAGATTACAAACAATTATTAATTGGAAGAAGAAAAAGCGTTATGGCGATTCCATAATTGAAATGGAAATGGTCGCAGTGTCTGCGCTGAACATCACGTTCCCTCTGGCGCGCGCTGTACAGATACTTTGGACAGCGCGAGATGCTTGAATGGCGCGCCGCTGCAGCATGTAGGCTATTTTGTTGTATTATGTAGTTATTTAGCAAAGCCCGGGATGCCTCCATAGTTGCAGGATCTGCTTTGGCAAAGTCTTCTCTCGTCTTTTCATATAGGACTATACGTAAAAGGTGCGTTATTTTTCCAGATGGTCACGTGTTACACCACTCACGCGAACAATTTTAAGATGCAAGTCAGTAATTAATGGGGTGAAATTTGCGAAGAAGTGAAAGGAGAAAATTAGGCAAGGCAACGTTATCGGCTCATGGCAGCTTATAGCGCTCGTTTGTACTACAAACCAAGGTTCAGCAACATTACATAAGACAAGTCGAGCTGTGATAACATTATGAAAAAGATGTTGACATGCGGTATAGCCCGAATCTCATTTAATCTCGCCATCTCTAAAATCATTCTCGTTTTACTCAAACGTTATTCTAAAAAGATCGATTGATCATCCTGTTTCAGATAAAAAAATATCAATGTAAGCTAAATTCCATTCGTTTTTACTCAAGTGAGTTAACAGATACACACTTTTGACTATGAAAAAGGAAGATTCTTTATCATGTTATATAACTGCTCATGTTAAACATGCACAGCTGATCAAACTCTTGGCTTTTAAACAGTGAGTTACGTCTGAACAGCATAGATGAATGAATAGAAGTATAGAATATATTGCAGCAAAAAATGGTCAATTCTCAGGAGAGGAGTTTTGTAAATGTGTTTGGTTTGTGAGTGTTGCAGCAGCAGACTGAATGTTGTTGAGTTTAGCGTGGATCTCTTCTACATCTCAGTGTCTGATTAATCATGCGTTATGGGAAGCATGCATGTGAGGGTGAAGCCCCCTTCATGGGTAAAGAGGAGAGGCTAGAGCTGACGCAGCCATCCTGCAGTGGCGACGGCCACTCATGTGTCTGTGTGTGTGAAAGAGAGAGAGAGAGAGAGAGAATGATCCACATGGTTGCTGAGACCTCCTCACCACTGCTGTTCAGTCATTTGTACTGCAGTCAGACTGACACAGACATCACATTAATGATGTTCTGCAGTGGTATGTGTGGGTTTATGTGTCTGAGGGAAAATTAGGGATGGATAGTACACCCAAAACAAAATTCTGTCATCATTTACTCACCCTCATGTCGTTCCAAACCCGTATGTAAACCCGTAAGTCTTTTTTTCATACAATTCTAAAAAGAAAAAAGAAATTCATGCAGGTTTGAAATGACTTGAGAGTGAGTTACAGCATTTTTGTTTATAGGTGAACTATCCCTGCAAAGAAAACAGAGATGTTTAGCTAAAATTTAAAAGTAATTCACTAAGCCATGATGCTTTAACATTTGCAGTGGTGTAGTAAAAAAATGGAAAACAGGATTGTGCCCACTTAAATTTTAGTGCAGCAGTTTACTCTCTCACACAAACAAAATTAAATCAAATGTGCATGCAGGAATTGCTTGTAAAACAGAACTTAACATTACGTTCTCAGTCAGTGTCTTACATATAATTAATGCAGTCCCAATGACTGAAATCGTGTCTAATAAATACCGTCACTGTGAAAACACTTAATTTGAGTTTTTTTGCTATTTCAGTCATATCCATTTACTGCCAGTTTCACTTTTTACGAGCCCTTCTTCCAGGCTGTGGTTGTCTTGGAATCTTTTAGCATCAACCAAAGTCTCTCATCACTGTTAGCCAGAACCAAATGTTAATTCTCTAAAAAGAGGGAGTGTGTCTCTAAAAAAGCAGTTAGTGTCATTTTTGCCTTGTCGGTCTCGTGTTTAGCTGATAAATATTTTTGTGTGTGAAACAGAACAGCAAAGCTCTAATTTGGCCGTTTTCTCCACCTAAACAAAACTAGTGGGTGTGCAGTTTTTATAGCAGAGGAGAGACAACCAATCCCTCGTGGGGAACCACAGAGCAAGGAGGAAGAAAACCATGCTAGTATGTGAATGTGTGCTGAATCTTGGGGAAAAACTTGCTTATCATCACCTGTGTCAAGTTTGGATTGTGAGTAGGTGTGAGTGTAATATGGTCACTATAGGCTCATGTTGTTTATTTTTGGTGGCTGGGCTATCTGCTATAACTCATATCTGGCTAGTCAAAGTAGCAAGAGACTTTATATTTCGTTATGTTTAGCCCAAGGTGCATTTCTGCAATGTTGGGGCTGAGTTGCCCTCCTCTTTCCCTCCCTATTGGCCGATTATAGTTGTCCGCTATCTATATCTGTCTCTTTCTGTCTCCAACACAGCCTCCAGTGGGACCAAGAGATCAGATTGATGGGACTGAGGTTGTGAACCATTTAGTTTGATTAAATTTGTGGTTTGGCTGTGATGGCTCAGACCCAGGGAGGCAGGGAGGCAGGCTGGCAACAGTCCCTCCAGCAGACAGGCTGAGCTCAACAACAGATTACGGTTAAGACAGGGATTAGGAGGCGCGGGGAATACCACAGGGACGTACAGACGGAGGCCACTTAACATTATTTGATCTAAGATCCTCCACTGAGCCACCGGCCTGACGCCTGCTCTAATGAAGGCAGTTTGACTGGTAATCTGGATTATGAGGTGCAGCGGATACTGAAAGGTGCAGTTTTTTTTTTTCCTAAAGGCATCTTAGGTATGAGGATATTTAATCTCAAGACAAGTGCTTAATTAAGTGTGATGGGTAATCCAGCAGCCCGAGGAGCTCCTTGAGGGAAAATGGGCATGTCTGCACATTCAGATACACAGGCTCACAGTTTATGAGGGGAAGTGGAGACTACAGTACTGTACGTTTTGCTGCATTGCTCTTCTGCACTAGATGGTCCAGTCTAGCTGGCTCAGCTCTAGTTCTGCCTGGACACACTCCTTGGCAGTACCTTTTGTGAGACACACATACACACACACACACCCGCACAGTGTCATTTCCAGTTGTGCCCCTTATGGTGTGAGTTGAAGGTGTGATAAGGCCTATCAGTGACAAAACAGTGTGCTGTACTGAAGGAGGTCAGCAGTAGTAGCACGTAGCACATGCGCTGCACATACAGTGTGCACTTTGCGCATGTTAGTGTTGTCACAAGTATTGACCACGATATCAAGTCGGTACTGAAATTTTAAAAATATGACACTTTGAGCGCTGTTGAGCAGATTTGTAAAAAACAACTCTGATTGGCCTTTGTGTTCACGCACTCATCCGATATGTCTGTGATTGGCTACAATGATCAACGCGTGGGAGCGTTTGAAAGCACATGGAAATGTTTGAATTTGAAAGTGTTTTGAAAGCGGGAGCGGGAACGTTTGAAAGCAAGCGTCTATCAGCGTGTGTTTCTGTGTAAGCGCTCGGTGGAGAGAGTCATTGATGTCTATTTAAAACATGTTTTTGAAGCGTCAACCATTGTAGCCAATCACAGACATATCTGATGAGTGTGTGAACACAACGGCCAATCAGAGGTGTTTACGAATCCACTCAACAGCGCTCAAAGCATCATATTTTTTAAATTGGTATCATGGTCGATACTTTTGACAACACTAGCACGTGCTAATAAAAGTTTATATTATGTTTATATATTTTTTTAGAATTACATATTTTTAAAATCGACAAGTCAGTAGGTTGCCTGACTTAATAGCCCATAAGTACGCCTTTATCATGATCGGATGTGTTTAGGAGTGTTTGCATAAAGGTGCAGTCACATTTACCGTTGCTCGGCAAATTATCAGGTGAAATCCAATTTAATAGGAATTGATGCAATCTGGAATTTCATGTGAGGGCAAAAGATTTCCCCACGCAAAGTGCAAGTGGTTCATAATTCCTCTCCATGGGCATTGTTTGCTGAAAACTTTTGATAAGGTTTATACCATTATCTTAGCCAAAGCTAATTACGTAGCGCTTCAAGTGACAGTAGAAAGTTAGAAACAAAAGAAGGCAAATGTGACAGGAAAAAGTGTTTATTTGTGAAGGAGCTTTTATACAGTATGTGGGTAAGTATCACAGCAGTGCGTTTTAAATATACCTGCAGCAAATTAACTGTCTGTGTTTAAAAGAAACTTTGAGGTTGGCTCAGTCACTTTAGGCTTGGCTGTCATCTCGCTCCCTTTCTTTCACTTGTTTTACTGTGTTTATATTAAAGGACTCTCAACAACAAAAACATGAAAGTAATGAAAAACTCTCAGTAATTGAGTTTATAAGCTTGTCTCACTCTTCTCATGCAGAACAAATGGCTTCCATTTCTCCCAACTTTGTTTCCCATATGCACTGTAATTGTTCCTCATAGAAGCAGTTATAGAGTTGTTGTGTTTACTACTGATGTCTTTCTCAAACCTGAAATATAAATCCATTAAAGTAAACTCGTTAAAAGGCGATTACAAGTTTAGCTCTTAATGCTGGAGTGTATTGATGAAGGCACAGAGTATTTAATATGCAGTGCAATATACATTAGTGTTTGAGAAATGACTGGCATACTTTAATGCTCAAGGTGTTTTCTTTTAATTGAACAAATTTTGACCTCATATTAAAGTTATCTCATATTCAGATCTTTTCTTAGCACCTGTGTGTGTTTTTGTGGGGTTGTATTTTGCTGATGGCACAGTATGTGCTGCCTGTGATAGCAGTGGCTGGAATTAGACAGCAGCTCTTCCTCCTTTCAACAGTGCTTTTCATGTGGTCACGGCATCTATTACACAAGCACAAAAAGCCATTTCTGTGACAGCCGCTACTTCCCTAAAGACAGCTTTTCTTAAGCCTGACCTATTCCTAAAAGTTGGGCAAGAAAGTGTTTGAAAAGATCTTCCAGCTTTCCTGTATCGTTTATTTTCATTCATCTGCCTCAACTGTTTCCTTATGAAGAGCACACAACCATGACCGCCTGTCTGACCTCAACAATAAGGTCAGTGTATAATATATTTAGACACGAGTGGACAAATTCTCATCTTGCTCCGGAGAGGCTGTATTGGGCGAAGCAGTTTGGTGACTCAAAATAAACGCTGACACAATCATGTCTACTAACAGCCTCTGAAAACCAGGATGCGATTTGTTCGGTTTATTTTTTAACAGGCTTGTCTTTCATTTGGCCCATGTGATGTTCATTTAATGTAGCGTGGACGATCCAAACAAGGCACAGCGTTTGTTATGTTTTTCCACCAGAGCGACGGCTGACGTGCTTATTTAAATGGCACTGACCCTGTTAATATAATTGGTGGCCCGCTTTTAGCTCGTTGCATGTCCAAACAGATGCGCAGTATGTGTGGGTGTTTGTCTGTTTAAAAAAGGGATCCACTGTGATTCTCAGCCTCAACATGAGTCTTTTTGATTGAGTGTGTCTAAGGGATTAAGGGCGGAGAGATTGACAGACAGCTGTAGAGGAGGGTGAAGGAAGCAGGGGGAGGGGCGCCTGAGGGGGGAGCGCACCTGTGAGATTGGAAGTCACAGGTATGTCACTGTGTATTAGATCAAGATCATTCAGAATGTATTAATATGAGTGTGGGAGACATCCTCAGGCCGGACCTCTGACCCATAATGACAACAACTGGCCAAACAGGGACAAAAACTTAACAGCACAACAACAGCAGAAGCTTTCATATAATTCTGTAATCATTTTTGTTATCAGAGCCTGCATAATTTTACCATTATTTTATAGTAAAAGTGCTTGTATCTATAAAATACAGATTTTGATCAAATTCCTTTTATTTCCAAAATCAAGACATTTTTTACAGTATTTTTACAGTAAAATTACATGTAAAAAGCTGTTCAAAACTTTTTAAAAGCCTTATTTATTAAAAGATATTTTTATAAAAGAGAGGATGCATTAAATTGTTTAAAAGTGACAGTAAAGTGTTGTTTATTTGAACTTTCTATTCATCAAAGAATTCTAAAAAAATAAAAAATAAAATACTTTAAAGTATAGCTATAACTGGTCTGAAAACTGATGGCTGCTGAAAATTCAGATTTGCCAAATAAATTGCATTGATGAGAAAAAAAACCCTAAACTTTTGAATGATTATCATATATATTTCTTAATCATTTATGATTTAAGTAGTTGTTCTAGTTATATGAGGGTGCATAATATTAATGGCTGATAATCTGTTCTGTTTTTAGATAAGACTGAGTAAATATTGACCAAATAAAATCAAAAGAAAGGTCAGTAGGGTAAACTACTCTACTAAAGCGTAGCTTTGTCTGTAAAGGAAGCTTTCGGAAGCGCTTTATATAGCCATGACAAATATTTAAACTGGACTTTACTGCAAGTCTGTATTTGCAGAGACTTATTAAGGAGGAAAATATGTCATCTTTCCTTCTATTCAATAGCGATTGAGTACATATGTATTATGTAACATGTTATTTCCCAGATTATAGCCTAAGTGTGTATGAGTGTGACTACACAGGGTGACACAGTGTCTGTAGGTAAGACCTCTGTGTCTTGTCTGTTTTGTGATATCTCTATTAATGTAGGGATGAAAGGACAGGCCTCATCAAGCCAATATTTGCAGCATTTTTCCAAAGCTTGCAATTAAGCATCTTATGTTGTATGTGTATTCCTGTGTCATTGGATGCCATCTATTTATACTTGGGAACATATGGTTTTGATTGTCACCCTGACACATTACATGTCAGAAACACTTTCACCTCAGTGGGAAATCTTGCCCTGGTGTTTCGGTGTGTGTGAAGTGTAAATGTCCAGGGTTTGAAGGCTCAGGTTTTCACAGAGGAACAGGTTGTGTTTTCTCAAAACCTCAGGGTGACAGTCACACGTTAACGTCCTACCCTGTACCTGTTTAAATTCCAGTGATTCTTTAATTGTACTCATTCATTTCCCAGAGTTATTCATTCATCAGTTCTAAAAATAACCCTTTGCATGCTATGGAGAGACAAGTATGCCTTTATGTATGCTGTTCAGTATGCAGTGACTGGCTGGTCATAGGGAGCCCCGGGACTTTTCCTAATGGCCTGGTTGACTTGTGGTTGGCTGTTGAAAGCAAAATTACACTACCGTTTATAAGTCTGAAGTTCATTCAAGATTTTTTTAAAAAGAAATTAATACTTTTATTCAGCAAAGACACAAAGTTTCCATTTCAAATAGGCCTAAATGCTGTTGAACTTTCTATTCATCAAAATATTGTGAAAAATGTATCACAGTTTCCACAAGCATATTAAGCAGCACAACTGTTTTTGACACTGATAATAAGAAATGTTTCTCAAGCAACAAATCAGTTGTTTATGTATATAATGAGTCATGTAGATACTGGGCTACTCCACAGCGGTTGTCTTCCCGCTCTGTCTAAAATGCTCAGAGTATAAACACTAAGGCATACCGTGGTGATTCAGGATAAGACAAAAACACCTTTTGGAAGATGGATTCATGATACTCAATCATTATGTAAATTTTGCACATTTTGAACTAAAAAAGTTACATAGTGTACCTTTAATAATATTTCACAATATTACTGTTTTCACTGTATTTTTAAAATCATCAAAATGCAGCCTTGCTGAGACTTTGCTGAACATTTAAAAAATCTTACATGCCCCAAACTTTTGATCATTAGTATAGTTACATATTAAATATAGAAAAATTTTAAAGAGAAAGAAAGTTCAGACATTGTAAGTTAATTTAAGCCAGTGTTGCAATTGTAGTATAAGTCAGTGTTGTGCCTCAGCCACTTTATTTAACAACATAGAGTAAAAATGAATGCATATTAACTAGATAATACAGCAGGCAATAGTGTTTGTTAAACTGACATAAGTCCCTGGCTGTTTCTAGGCACAGTTCATTTGCTGAATGATAAATCTTCAAGACGTTGGTTTCCTTTAAGGATTAATTTGGCATTCTTACCAGGTTAGCACAAATGTTTGAGTTATTTGGCCACACCAGAACATAATAATTACCTGCAACTAACGCCTAAAATACCCGTGTGTGTGTATGTGAGGTGTGTGTCTCCACCTCACTGCTGTGGAATGTGGAGGTAGAGCTGGAATTCCAGTGATGCGGTTATTTTGTTTTCCCACAGTTACCTCCAATCTATAGTTACCAGTCACCAGCCCATGCCACGGAAAGGTGCTTATCAAAACAGAATCAATACAAAGCATGTAGATTTAAACTGCCAAAAACACTTCTTTATGGCTCTTATAATCTCACGCCCTTTTTATATCTTGAACGTTTCTCTTGGGATTCTGTGGCGGAACATTTTTGTGTGCCATTTTTTCATTTGCCTGCAGGATAAAATACAAATCTAAGACATATTGTAGCTTGAGAGTGTCTTGCACTGTTCTGCATTAAACTAGACCAGGAAGAAATGAGATTTATCTCTAATTCATGAAGGAGAAAGTGAGATGGATTACTGTCCTGGAGACTCTCAGCTGTACTCAATGAGAGTGGATGAAAATAGTGCTTTGCATAGCAAGAAAATGGATGTAATAAAAGACACTGGGACAGAACATAAAATGATCAGTAGGTCTGTGTGTGATTGCATGGGTGTGTTTCTGTGTATTGATTGCATAGAATAGAGGTTTCTGGGGCTACAGTCAATTATAGACTACAGTAACTCTTGAATACATGCCACATGTGGATCTCTTGTAGGTATTGATTGCAGGCAACTCACTTCTGATGCTTTCTATGTGTTCATCACAGGGTTATTCGACATTCAGAATTGAATTGAGAATGCCTTTTAAATTCTAGTTCAGTGAAGTTACTAAATTTAAAGTGAATAGACTGCTTATTTCTGTTAAAAAAGCTTCTAGTATAGTATTCTTCCATAGCAAACTGTAGTAGCAGCAAACCTTTTCTAGATAGATAGATAGATAGATAGATGTAGGATATGACATACACTAGGAATTAAGGTTGCACTAGGTGTCTCACCATAGGTGTCCACTGAGAGATCAAACAGCAAAGCCCGTCCATGCTGAGTCAAGAGGGATTGATGACAACTTTCCTGCACATGTAGTATTTTATAGTTATTACTGTCCTCTGTAGGGTTCTCTAAGGTTATGAATGCTCTATCTCTTCTGAAACCGCTTTTGACCCTTTGGTATTAAGTTGGATGAAGAATCTATATAGTAGCAAGGAGTCATATCTTTTTTAAAGTATAGCTATAACTGGTCTGTACCGCATAAATCAAAAGAGAAAACCGTGAAACATTTATGTGTGTAGTTTTCACTCAATTGGTCATTATAACTGACTGAAAATGTTTTTTTTTTCACACACATTTCTCCTACTCATCACCCTTAGCTGTCAGTTGTCTAAAGCTCATGGCCACTCACCCAGAGCAGTTGTGGCTACAGTCTAATGCTAAATTGAGCTTGAAAGACCAGCTCTCAACGTAAGCTTTTTCAGGCTAAAGTGTGCTGAAATGCCCCATCCAATTTAGCTCTCTCCTTTTCTTCGTCTTTCTCTTTTCCCTCCAGTTTTCATTTACTCAGTCTCGTGACACCTCTTGAATCTCTTCTCTCTGTTTACTTTCACTCTAGGTTGCTCAACACTGTCAATTAGTACATTGAGAATAGCTTGGCTCGCTGTGCCGTTTGAAGCTTTATTGATTGAGCTCTTCTCCTTAGACATTTTCTGAATCAAAGAGCTTCAAAGATGTTTCGACCAAAGATGATTAAGTTTGTATTTTAGTATTCAAGGAGCATCCATGGCCATTTTCAGGTAATTCCTGAACACTTTGAGGTAGTATTTGAAGTGAACAATTTTTTTGTTGTGCCCAAACACAATTAATGGACATAAACTTTAAAAATCAATAAGAACTATGTTTTGGATTAACATGCTGCTTTAAATCTAGATTTTTGCATTTGTTAAGAGATTCAGTTTACAATCTCAACAATGTAGTCAGAGGGATATGGGCTAATTAATGATGTTTCACTATAGGTTTACACTTTGAATGGGAACGGCAGTAATTAAGAAAGATAATCAAGCACTTCAGCACTTTTATTCAGGACTAATTATTATTCACAGAATCGGGCACTGTTGACACCCCCCTGGGTGAGACCCACCCCACTCCTACACAGCTCTTAGAGAACAAAGAGAAGAAAAGGAGAATAAGCAAAGAGGCATAGCGAGTGGAAAAGCCAAATTAAATCTCGTTACAGGCAAAAAAACAAAAAGCCCTCATAATTACAGTAATCCCTTTCTGTGTTATGTAAAAATAAAAAAATAAAAACAAAGCATTAGGATTAGGCTACAAATGAAGCTTGTCTAACGTCAATCAGCAAAACGTTAAGCCAGTTAATGGCTCTATGTCATCGTTTGATGTTGGTCTTAGCGTATCTCCTGTTCAAAATTTTGGGGTCAGTATGATTTTTTGATGTTTTTGAAAGAATTCTCTAGCTCACCAAGGCTGCATTTATTTGTTAAAAATGCAGTAAAAACTGTAAAATATTATTATAATTTAAAATAGCTGTTTTCTGTTTTAATATATTTTAAACCGTAATTTATTTCTGCAATGGCAAAGCTGAATTTTCAGCAGCCATTACTCCTTCTTCAGTCTCACATGATCCTTCAGAAATCATTCTAATATGCTGATTTACTGCCCAAGAAACATTTCTTATTATTATCAGTGTAGAAAACAGTCATGCTGCTTAATATTTTTGTGAAAACCATGATACATTTGATTAATAAAAGTTCAAAAATATAAAATTTTGTAACGTTATACATTTCTTTACTGTAACTCACTTTTGGCCAATTTAATGCATTCTTGTGGCATAAAAGTATTAATTTCTTTAAAAAGTAAGACCGTAAGACCTTCATTCATCTTCAGAACACAAATTAAGATATTTTTGATGAAATCCGAGAGGTTTCTGAACCACAAATAGGCAGCAATGTCATTGCAACTTTCAGGACCCAGAAAGGTAGTAAAGACATCGTTAAAATAGTCCATGTGACTACAGTGGTTCAACCTTAATGTTATGAAGTGACGAGAATACTTTTTGTGCGCAAAAACAAAACAAAAATAACGACTTTATTCAACAATTTCTTCTCTTCCCTGTCAGTCTCCTACGCTGTTTACGTTGTAAACACAGTGCAGTGCTTCTGGGTTCTACGTCAGAACGCCGGCTCAGTATTGGCCAATACTGAGCCAATACTGACATAGAAACCCGGAGATGCTGAACTGTGTGACCAATGTCAACAGCGTAGGAGAATGACAGGGAAGAGAAGAAATTGTTCAATAAAGTTGTTATTTTTGTTTTGTTTTATGCACAAAAAGTATTCTCGTCGCTTCATAACATTAAGATTGTACCCAACTGCAGTCACATGGACTATTCAAACAATGTCTTTACTGCCTTTCTAGGCTACTACCTTTCAAATAATATTCATGGCTGTAACTAAAGCAAAACTGGCTGTTAAAAAAACAGACCGCCCCAAATCCAGTTTCAACTGGAAATACATCAACACAGGAAAGAAAACTGTTCGTCAAGTGATTTTTCATTAGAATCTGAGAGAAGGAAAAGTAATTAAAGCTTCTGGTTGGCAGTTAACATTAGCATCCAACAGCATGGTATCAGATCAGGCTGATTAGTACGGGTGGCCGTAATTGCACTCCGGCATCTGCCAACTGCTTTCTGTCCTGCTAAATGTGATCCACAAAATTGCTCAGAGTAGTCAGTAGCTTATTTAATGAAACAAGCAGCACATTTAAAGCCTCTATGTGAAATATCTTTATATATATGTATAGTGAACATTACTGCCAATGTTTACTGTTGCTAAACATTGTGTCTCAGTGTCTGTCTGGAGTAAGTGTAAGGAGTAAGTGTACTGATATATATCTGCTACCATACATTCACTGACCATACACACTCCGACAGTGATGTTGAGTATCTAAGGGGGAATCAGGCAGCCTGGGGATTTTTCTGCGCTCCAGTGCATTCTGACCACTGCACAGCTATACGTCTGACACATGGGCTCACACTCCAGAGGATAATTCTCTTATGAATTATTAATGCCCAAATACTATGCTGTTTCTGCAAAGCACCTCCAGAAGAGCAATATTTTATGCAATATTTAAAAGCAAGTGATGCAGTCTAGAATAGCTGTGTTTTGGTGAAGAAGCCCTGCAGTGCACAGTTTATTTACACATTTTCTAGGCAAGTATTTTGAAACCCAGGGAATGTGTCTGAGATTATTAAATACATTTTCTGCCCATTTGTGATTGCATATTCACACATCATTCCATTTTTTTTTATGCACACACACCTTAAAACCAGTCTCAGATCAGCATTGCAGTGTACAGCATGATACACTGACTGGCAGCCCGCCTGAGGGTGAGGCAGTAATGAGGAACTACTGGTATAAAATGGTGAGGGAATTCCAAAACACCCACACCCGCAAACGCCCGCTAAAACACCCCCCCGCTCCTCTGACATCTGCACTGTGTTTATACGGACTGTGTGGTGGTTAAAAGGCTGAGTGGAAAAAGCATCCGTCGCTTTGCGGGATATCGATGAACCCGGCGATCAGGAGCTCGCCAAGAACAGACCAGCATATTTGTGGTCAGCTCTTACCCTGCCACTGCACTCTCAAAGGTTTGGCTCAGTGTAAGAGGGCAGACATTTTGCAGAGAAACTGAGAAGGGTTAACATGGGAACAGTCTTTTTCTCGCTTTCGCACATGTGTAGCTTCTCCGTGCTGAGGTGTTGTTACATCGATTCCTGTGACACTTTAAGAAGGATCACCCCTAGCTGATGAGAGAAGCAGAGAAGGGGATGGGAAAGGAGGAAAAGAAAATAGGAGGAAGAGAGCTTAAGGATGTGTCAGCAGCCGAACAGTGTACCAGTGGTTTAGTAGAATGAAAAGAATGAGGGAGAGAACTTCATAACAGAGCAGAGAGGAAACATTCTCTTACCGCAAAGAGTAGCATTACACAGGATATGGAAATGTACATTTGTACTGCAGTTTGACCTACCACACACACACACACACACACACACACAGGGGCAAATTTGAAACAGTTGTGCCATGCAGTACTGCAGAACAAAACCCTGCATCTTATTTACTAACCATCTACAATCCAGTTTAACCAGGTACTAAATTATAACATTCAAAGTACATTTTCTTGTTTTAGTTTTTGTTTATTACTAAACAAATACACCTTTTTATGTACATTAATCTTATAGTAGATTTAGCTTTTTCCTGCATTGTGTTAATCTGAAGGAGATTTTTGTGCATTCATTGTATCTATTGAACATGGCAGCAGTAATTCATCAAATGATAGAGGATAATATGAATTGTGCTTTGAATTTGATGATCGCTACTTTAGTTAATCGGGTGCTAAAACAACACACACTTGCAAAAGGTACCATCATTCAAAATGATTGCCTCTTTTACATGCAGTACTGCAACGCAAAACCCTCCGACTAACCATCTGCAATCTTTTATAATGTAAGTTTACATGCATTATGCATTTAGCAGATGCTTTTAAACAAAGTGAATTGCATTGCATTCAAGTCATTTTATCAGTTCATGCATTCCCTCAAACACATGACCTTGGCGTTGCTTGCGCTATGCTCTACTGTTTGAGCTACATGAATGCATACATTTATGTCTTACTATAAATCTTTACGTGCTAAAACTCACTGTGTGTCTGGTGTAATTATCTTTATGCTATACTACATTTAAAGCTGCAGTATGTAACTTTTTGTTGGTTAAAAATGTTCCAAAATCAATTTTTTGAGCAAGTACATAACCAGCCAAAACTATCTCCTTACATTAGCCCGATTCACAACGGTAAGCTTGTCATAATGTTTCCTAATCCGGATGGTGGGTTTCCGCGGGAAATTCGAGCATGCAGCCGTTCGTCTTTGCGTCATTATGTCACGTCTGTTAACATGAAGGAGTCCCAGTTAGAAGGTTATATGGCATATGGAGGATGCTACAGGCAGCGGATCATTTATAGCCTTTTCTCAGAGCAGCTGCAATAATTAAACTTATCATTTTGATGGCGGATTGTAATCCATAAAGGTCCAAATGACAATCATCAGTGACAACTGGAGATTCACCTGTAGTCAAAAGCAAAAGACTTCGGACTGCAGAGTTGCTACAGAAATTGAAATCTACAGGTAACGCTAATACACACTAAATACACATAGTCACGCAATGCTGATGTTGTTAACTTTAACAATTTTAGAACAAAGTATAACAATAATAATAATTTGCACAGTTTGATGTGATCTGAGCTAAGCGATTGTTAGATTTAATCACCATTGGCAGCTTGATTTATTGCTTTTTTCTCAGTTGGTTAGAACAAAAGTGGCAGACATGTTACTTGTTCAGATGACATTTTCCGGTGAAAATTCTTATTTTGGTCATACTTCCAAGATGTAGAATCTGTGATTCCGCAGTACAGCATCCACACCGGTGTGGTGACTGACAGCAAACATTAGATTCATTGCGTTGAGGAGATGTGCCGAGGCACAACCCATGTAAAGATGATAATTCCGCAAATAGCTGCAATTGCAGGTTTCAAACAGAGATGGCGACAAAGAGGCAAAACTTACGGACTGCAGCTTTAATTTAAAAGATATTAGTATGCATTTCTGTTGATCGTGGCACCAGTTGTTTATCAAATAATGATCAAATAATGGAGAAGAACATTAGAACTTGTCATAATACAAATGTGCTGTGAATCTGAGCACATTTTCTGCATTTTAAAAACCTGTTTCAGGTATCTGGATTGCAGTGGTGGAGTGAGTGCAAATAGACAACGCTACATTAGACGCAGTTCATTCTCAGTAAAATCTCCCCACAGAGTTCTGAATATACTGAGCTTTGCTTTCCTTCCACTTGCCTTTCTTCTCACCTCATCTTCTCAGTTACAGTATATAGGACGGCCAGCCTCTGTTGCTATGCCTTTATCCTAACCTAGTTCTCCAAGCCCTGAAATAGCACCGGGGGTTGCTCAGGTCTATCGTCTCTCTTTTGGGGATTGTAAAATGAGGTCTGTCCTAGCACTCAATGATTCTCGTTTTCGTTCTCTCTCCCCAGACGACCAGACAGTCCTCTGGGTCTATACGGTGACGTGTCTGTGTGCAAAAATAAGAACAGGGTGTTGTGTGCATTAATGCAGTATCCCCACCTTAATGAGTTTTTGTGTCTGGATACTAAGAAAAATGTGTGACATTGTCTGAGCGTCTGTCAGATGAATAGGTGATGTTTGCGTTTCAGGATTTGACCGTACTGGAATTTCAGCCGGTGAACCACTTCCTGTTCAAATGAATGGATGGTTTATACATATAGACTGTTTCTCACACACTGAAAAATGTGTTGACGTATCGCCAAATCACCTCAGAGAATGTTAATATATCAAAACTTAAACCTCTTGGTCTTTCTTGGCATGGATGAGCTCATACTCTATAAGAACATACTCTACCCAAACAAGCACTTAAACTTACAGCCTGGCTTATTCTTATCAGATCAGACAAAAGTGGGTCCAAACAATGTATGTCAAAGATAGCATCACACGACTTGGGTAAATCAAATGCAGGAGGGCTGCTCCTCCAGCTTTCAGGATCCATTAAACAGCTTCACTTGAATGAACTCCCCTGAGATTTGAAAAAGCACTAGACACATTAACAGAACTGATTTGCTCATCCTGACCCTCTGAGCTTTCTTCAAACATGCTATTGGTCAGTCCACTGGTCAATGTCCAATGGGTCTCCTGGGGACGTCACTATGAAAGCATTATAGCGAAAAGCATCATTCATATGCACTGCATCTTATGCAACAGCGTCGACATTAGCATATCGCCATTTCACTGCACCAATCAGCTGATAAGATGGAGACCTACATGAACGGGTCAATGTTTAATTAGCATTTAGGATAATGAAACTAGTGTTCTAGAAAACAAAAGACGCTCTTTCTCACACCATAGTCTGTTTGCATTGCAGTTTTACTGTGGGATTTGTGAGCAAATGTTTATTTGAATCTGAATTTGTGGGTTTCATTTATTTTATTTCTAATCCATGAGTCCATGACTTTACTGATATTAAATGGAATTTGCAAAATGAGCCTTAGGGGCTTTTGCATTAATTAAACAAGAGTTTAATAACAATAAATGACATCATTCTATCTATCATCAACACATATTTCAAAATTAATAATATAGAACACACACACACACACAATGAACTAGTTATTTCGTTAGAATATTCTTTTGTGTAACTTGTCTAATATTTAAAGTGATAGTTCACCGAAAAATGAAAATTCTGTCATTGTTTACTCCATCAAGTTGTTCAAAACCTGTATGAGTTTCTTTCTTCTGTTGAACACAAAAGAAGAATGTCGGTAACCAAACAGATGATGGGCCTTTATTGACTTCCATAGTATTTTTTTTTCCATACTATGGAAGTCAATGAGGCCCATCAATGGTTTGGTTACCCATATTCTTCAAAATATCTTCTTTTGTGTTCAACAGAAGAAAGAAACTCATATTTGAGGGTGAGTAAACGATGATAGAATTTTCATTTATGGGTGAACTATCCCAAAATGCCTTGTGCATTTGAATAGATGGAGTGTAAAACGTACTTTAGATGGGGGCATACCTATTAAACATATTCAAAGCGTTGTCTTTTTGTCCTCAGATGTCCCCACATGAATGAAGGTTTGGTCAGGACAAATTTGTCCCCAAACAAAAAACTGCCTCCATAAGTGTATTTATCTGTTATCAGGTAAAACAAGTTTATTTTAGATGATCAGATTTCTTTATCTAGAAAACTGAGTATATCTCAGCCAATCTTATGTGGCGTTGTGTTGTAATAGAATTTTACACTCCGTTCAATGGCTGTTGACTCTTCAGTGATGTGTTTTGTATGCAATAGATCAGTCACAACTGGCAGGACAGCATTCTTTTGCCTCTTAGTATCTGTTGCGGTTTCTGCATCTTAGTAAAGCAACTCTAAAATCAGCTGCAATGAAAATGCAATGCAAGTGACCATATCAGCCAAACCTTTTCCATGTAAGCATTAGATAAAGTTTTGCCAAGCAAGACAACCCTAAATCTGTTTATCCACCTTAGTCAGTCTGATCCGACCAATCGCCAGCCGACCTTTCCCTCCTCAGTGTGTTACTATGGCAACACCTCAGGGTTGGTGGCATCAAGGCGGACACTAGAAGGTCGATGATTTTACTGGTGCCATTTGGGGCATTTGCATCACCTTGTGTGGCATCACCTACCATTTTACAGTATGATGCAAGATGTAGTCAGAACTGCTGCACCTCAGATGCTTCATGACAGCTCTCTCTGAAAAGTTTCAAGGTGTTGCCATGTTTTCCCTGAGCAGTGTGTATCTTTATCAGAGAGCCAGAAAAGAAGATAGAGAGAGAAGAATTTAGGGCAAATCACACACGGATGGTATCGCCTGCCAAACACAGAACATGATTCACTAACATGACAGTTACTCTAATGGTTCAGTGTTACATTGTGCACACACTGACCTACTAGTACCAGTCTCTTCCAGTTAAAAAGTCTTTCCTTAATGTTAAATAAAGACATATTTCACAAATTGAATCAATCATATTTCCAAACAGTCATCAGTTTGAATCAGTTGTGCCTGTGGGAGTATTGGTGGGAAGAGCGTGGTGGTTGAGGTTGTGTCTTTGGCAGGCGTGAGGGTGGGCAGGTGCAGTCTCGGTTGAAAGAGGAGAAACGCAGCACCATCTGGCACAGGGATCCCCCTCCCAGTGGGAGGAGAGGGAGAGACGGAGGAATTGAGGGATGGGGGGCAACGGAGAAGTGTGACCAAGGTAATTAGTACACTGCTTCAGATTAGACTAATGGAAAGAGGACGGGACCACCCACTCCTGAGCATAGAGAAAGACAGTCGAAGCCAACGCCCACCATATCCAACCTAGGCTCACTGGAAAGCATGCCTCTTTTTGCAAAAATGTACCTATACATACAATTCACTACAATTTCCAGCTAGTAGCAATAAAACACCTATAACTTTTATTGCTGTTCACAAAAATTATGATTAATAAAAATTTATTTTCACACAGTTCCTTGCACAATACTATGTTATGAACTCAAAATAGTTTTATCATTGTGCATGATTTGTAAACTAACACATTGTGACACTTGCATCACATGACCTGATCCATATGTATGGCTTTTCTGATGTAGCAAACTAGCTCACGAGACTCGTGAAATGAATATCATGATAAAAGAGCTAAAAGAAACAAGCTAAAATGGTTATTGTTATTGGTCAGGTAGGGTTTAGTGTAGGTGGTACGTTATTTTCTAATTCAACGAAGCAGTAACCTTTTAGCATCATCCACTTGGAATTTAATTTCTGAAATGCTGCAATACATACAACAACCAAGATAATAAAACGTTGACAGATTCATGTCTATCTGTTTTAGATATAATACACTTTTGGTACCACTCCCTGGATATTTCCTGGACAAACGCACAAGAAGCAACATAATATACTTTTGCAGAAATGTTGCCATAGGCATATTTTCCCAATGAGCCCGGGCTGCATATCTGCTAAATCAAGATGTTTTGCATCAGGTTTCAAAGTGCTTTAAGTTCATTAGCAGCTCTTAAATAGCAAGACATGAATTGCTCATAATTATGCATAGATATATATAAAAAAATCTGTTTAAATGCTGGAAGTGAATGTAGGAATCTCAATAATTTAACACATTTGCGTGTTCGCGGTTATCTTATGTCAATTAATGGATGCAGCTAAACAAATAAACAATTTTTAGTAAGTGTTTTTTATAGTTTTTATTTTAAAATGATTTCTTAATTTTAATTTCATATTTTTATGATTTAATTATTAGCTTTCCATAAACCCACTAACCAGTTTGAAAAACCCTGTACTAAAATATTACATTTAACAGTGTTATTAAATTATTTCAGATTTAAAGGGATAGTTCACCCAAAAATGAAATTTCTGTCATCATTTACTCACCCTTAAGTTGTTCCAAACCTGTATATTTTACCGGTTTGGAACAACCTGAGTGTGAGTAAATGATGACAGAATTTTCATTTTTGGGTGAACTATCCCTTTAAGAACTTTGAGCGAGCATTACATGATGACAAAGGTTATCTTAATCTCAAGAATTAATGATTTCAATCAATTCAGTAGCAACATTTTTTTAGAAGATTCCTTGTACCTATGTATGTTTTGTTTAATCTGACCATATCATGTTGCTCTATAGTTTGTTGCTGTAGTTATGTGTGTGTTGGCCAGGAATCTGAAGGGCTCTTGATCAGGGCATTACTCCCTTTTTAGTGTAATTGCAGCTTTCGTGTTGCTGCCTTCAAATCATCAGTCACTCATCTCCGCATTCCTTCTTTTTGATCACTTTAAAGTGAGAAATTAAGCCTCTGGAGCTCTTTAACTGTCTAACTCTTCTCAGACATATGCTTTGATCTTCCATTTCTGAAAAGCACACAGCATTCAGACACTTCTAAATGCAAGAGAGAGGCTGTAAACAGGGTCTGTGACTGACAGCCAATGAAATTAGACAAGAGCGATAGAGATCCAACATGCTTGACGTTATCTCTGATGTTACATCTTTCTGAATCACTGAACAAGATTGTAAAAAGGCAAAGAGGAAGACATCCGCTTCGCAGGCTTCCCGCAATTCACACGCACCCGGATCAAACACCTAATACCGCAGAAATGTCTCTCAATTAACTTCTCTGTGCTGCCTGGCTAATTACGTCATGCTTTTTAAGGTCTTATACAAACACAGACACATAACACAGGAGTGGCAGTGAAAAAAATGGCAATTTGTTTGTCTGTTGCTGTGGTGGCTTTAGTCATCTTCGAGTTTCGTCTCAATCTCTTCGCGGTTTCCCATCGCCACCCGTTTTGACTTGTCACTGGCACGTTGTAGCAAAAACGTACTGAGAAGAAGCACTTTGGCAGGTGCAGGCTTGTCCGCACAAAGTGACATATGTAACATTCCTGTCACACAAGTCACGCCACCTGCTCGCATTCCAGTTCAGCCAGTGTCTTTCCTTATTGTCTGCAACTCAAGGTATATTCACACTGTTTCTTTCTCTTTTCTTTTTTATTTTGAGGACATACAAATTCCTTTGTTGCGCTTCAGAAGGACATTTTAATTTAATTTTTTTTAATTTTATATTTTATTAAACTACACTAAAATGCTGGGTTAAAAACAACCCAAGTTGGGTTGAAAATGGACAAAACCCAGCAATTGGGTTGTTTTGACCCAGTGGTTGGGTTAAATGTTTGCCCAACCAGCTGTGCAGTTTTATTTAACCCAACTATTGTTTAAAAATTACGGTAACACTTTAGAATACTGATCCTTCATTAATGTATAACTATACAGGAACAAATGAGTAATGCATTATTAACACTCTAGTAACTACTATTAACTAACAAGAAACTCTGATTAATGAATTAGTAATAGTGATCAGTTGAAAGTGGTAGTTCACTATTAGCTAATCAGTAACTACTATTTTTTTCATACCTCCCAAAGAACTACTAAGAACTACTATATACAGGTTCATAATTAATGTGAATAATGCATAATGTATAATTAATTCTAAAGTAAAGGTCAGGGTACCCCACTAGTAATGACTGAAGTATTGCCAAATCTTTCAGGAGGAATTACTAATAATTTGGATCAGTATTCTAAAGTGAGAAACATGATAACTCTCTAGTAACTACTGGAGTCATTGTGAACTTTTGAGGTTAAACAAACATTTAACCCAACTGCTGGGTCAAAACAACCAAATCTCTGGGTTTGTCCATTTTCAACCCAACCTGGGTTGTTTTTAACCGAGCATTTTTTAGAGTGTAGATTAATTAAATTATTTATTTGATTTATATTTGATACTTTTTAATATAATCTTTATCAAATGTCAAAATTAATATCCATTTTTGCATACTGTACATTAATGTTTAGATTCCTAAATGCACCTGCAGCATTTAATTTTGTGTGTGTGTGTGTGTTTTATTTTTCATTTATTTAAAATAGCATAGAAGTTTCATTTATTGAAACTCATTTATTAACTTGAAAAGAATTAGCAGCTTATTGTTATGGCCAGAATTGTAATATCAGTGCATCCTTAATTTTGATGAAAAACAGCCCAGAGCAGAAGTGCGTGTTCATCAGAAGTGCATGAGGATCACAAGGAAATGAAATAAGAAACACCTGTCAATATTTGTAATTCTTTAAATTGCTTAGCACAAAATATGCCCGAAAGTTCATTCAGTAATTATTTCTCAGAAAAATGACTCAAATGCTCTACCTAACTCAAACTGTTGCGCTTAAAGGCCAAAATTTACATCAGAGCACGAATTCTAATCTCTCTCTGTCTCTGTTTCTCAGGCGTCCTCCTTGACATACAGAAACACTTCGACGTTGGTGACAGCGGAGCAGGCTTGTTGCAAACAGGTAAGTCTCTCATAATCCCATAATTATGTGGTTTTGCAATCATGCAGCATGCATACTCAGACTCACTGACTTATATCACTGACACAAGGTGGAAGAGAAGACTAAAATCCATTAAGCTCCTTGCAGCAGGAGTGACAGGGATAACAAAGTAGTGAAAAAAAAACTATGGATGAGGTGGTCCAGCTCCACCTCCCTCCTCACCAAAGCCAGTGTAATTGACTGCGCTTGAAGTATTTGTTTGGGTTTAACAAAGCAGAGGACTGCCACAGTTATTTGGATTAGATGGAGTCCCACCCGTTATTCAACAGTGCAAAAACATTACATGGATTTTCCGATATTTCTATTAAGGAAAAAGACCACAGTATGGTTCAGTAAAACTGCTCAGGGGAAGCTGTAAATGTTTTTTTTTTTTGTTTTTTTTTTGCCTGGTTGTTACAGGAAACTGTAATAGTACTGCAGTGGATGCCCAATAGTGCAAGTCCACTCTCTGGTTCCTTTTAATGGGAGGAAAAGACTAGTTTATTCTGGAAAACACACAGAGCTGTTGTTAGCTCAGCGATGCATGCGGTTTTTGCTAACGTTTATAACAGCTAAAATTAAAAAATGACTAATAATCGTCCACTCATTATATGCAGAAGACAGTGATGTGTAACACATTATGACATCATTAAAGGTTATTTGTGGTGGGTGAGGAATCAGTGCATGTATACGGAGGGAGGTGAATGAGAGGTTTCAGTGTTCAAACGGCAGGTTTGCGCTTGGTCAGGTGGGGGTTTTTGGAGGCTGTTAAGTTGGACTTCCTGAACTGGGTTGGGTCCACGTCAAATGGCTTTTGTGAAGGAGAGTCACTGTGTGGAGGTCCTATTGGACACAAACTGTACTCGTGTTCATGTTCACACACATACCTGACTGTGCACACAGAGACACTGTCAGACACGTCATATGCAGAGGAAAGAATATACAACAAGCACACATGCTCACGTACACACACACACATAAACAGAGGCTCATTGAGCAGTAGCATAGTCGGGGATGTCTGGGATTCAGATCCAGCTCAATGTTTATCTATTGCCCCCATTCATTTGGTTTGAAAATATTAGAATAACTGGCCCATAGAGACCACAGCACATAAATCTTTCAGTATTTAAGAGTGGGATGTTTTGATTCTGGGTGAAATAGCCTAAATCTAAAAATGTACACCTCTTAAAACAAGATAAATTTACTTGAGAAGAACAATTACTGTTTAGGATGAGAAAAAATGATTAATAAATATAATATAAATTTATTTATATTATTATGTATATACACTATCGTTCAAAAGTTTGTAGTTAGTAAGATTTTTTGGTAACACTTTACAATAAGGTTCATTAGTTAACATTAGTTAACTACATTAGTTAACATGAATTAATAATGAACTGCACTTCTACAGCTTTTTTTAATCTTTGTTAATGTTAATTTCAACATTTACTAATACATTATTAAAATCTTGTTAACATTAGTTAATGCACTGTGAACTAACATGAGCAAACAATGAACAACTGTATTTTCATTAACTAACGTTAACGAAGATTAGTAAATACAGTAATAAATGTATTGCACATGGTTAGTTCATGTTAGTTAATACATTAACTAATGTTTAACTAATGAACCTTATTGTAAAGTGTTACCGATTTTTTTCAGGTTTTTGAAATAATGCTCACTAGGCTTCATTTTTTTTAAACAATACAGTAAAAACTTATTGTGAAATATTACACTTCTTCTTTTAAGCATGTTTTCATATCTAAATTAGATTTTAGCTTTGAGAGTTTGTTGGTGCTTTGGGACTTTTTAAAAGAGACATCCAGCTCTATTCAACTCATATAACTGACTGTAGAGATGATTGAGATATACAATGGAAAACTTTCATTCTGTAAGGCAGTAAGAAAGAATTCTGTTTTTGCTTATAGCTGAATAGCTGACCAATTTAGACTGTACTGTCACTCACTGAAGAAAATGTGTTTTTGATTAGTCTGTAATTGGTAGCAAATAAACATTACAATTCTGCTTGGCTCAGGCTAACCATAAAGTGACTGGTTGGAAAGTTTCTATAGGTTGATTCTCAACTGGGAAACGGTGCTTCTTTTGATGCTTTGACAGCATGGCAGGCAATTATAGGTCTATATGCTACAAGAGGGATGGCACCTCTCATTCTGTGACAAGATTTTCTCTAACTAGGGGTTAAATTGGTACTTTTGAGGACCAAAAATCTGGCAAGATATGCCAACCCCCCAAAACAACAAACAAATAAATGTAACATTTTTTTAAAGGACTTTTTGGCACATTAGGAGGAATAATGCAAACAAAATCTGGACTGGAGCATGGAATGGAGTGATGAAAATTGTTTTTCTGCAAATGTGTTTTTTCACAGCACATCTAGACATCACTGGTAGAGTTTTCTTATTCTGTTTTAGCAGGTTTTTTGTTACGCATGTAAAAATATATGATTGTTTATGTATTATATAACAAAATATCAAAGCAAACCACTCCTGAACCATATCCTATGCCACCTAGAAAAATATGAACAGGGTGAAGTCCCTTTGTTAAGCAGTGTATGTGGTCTGTGTTTGTATTAAAGAGAAAGTGTCTGTGGTAGGTTTAGTTTGGCCTCTGATCCCAGTCTGACCTCATTCTTCACACAACGCAACGAAATTTCAGATGCTCTGGTCACTGGCTGAGAACCTCAGTGTGAAAAGTTGGTTGAAGGGATGGCGTAAGATCAACTGGAGTGTGTCCTATTGTGATGTACTCTGATTTGTTTGAGTGGCACAGTGCGTGTTTAACTTACCTTAATGAACAAGCTTTTTTAGATATATTTACTGTGAAAAAAGATTGTTGTTGTTTTTTGCAGTGTACACCTCTCTTAGACACAGAAACACACATCTGTTAGTTTGACAGATCTAGCCATCCCAAAATCTACAGACTGTGGCAGGATGTCTTAAAGTGCACATGGCATAAAGAGATTAATGTCTTAAGGAATGTCTTGAGGAATAGCTGACTAAGGCAGTCTACCATAAAACATGAGGTGAAATACAGTGACAGTTTGGGAGGAGGAAGCTTTTCAGAATATAATTAAACTCAAAAGCCAATTCTTTGAGAGTCGATCTATCATGACGTTGTGCAATTGTCATAACAAAAGGAAGTAACTATACAGTAAATCTGAATGATGGCCTGTGGAAAAACTGGAGTATCCAGTACCACATGAGGTCATATACCGCAAGCCTTAGCTCAACGCAGGGTAATTCAGGCCTCATGCATCTTTGATCTAATGCAGTGAGTACAAGATCACTCATATTAACAAAAGATTCAGTGCCTGAAAGGTCCCTGCAAAAATATTTCACATATGTAAAATATTAGTTATATGATACATGTCTGGTTTGTGTCCTTCAAGTGATGTCCAGTGTCATATTTCCAGACAAATGTGTGTCTATACTTGATATTGACACACAGACCCCTCACATGTAACCTTATCAGGGAAATATTGACTTTACTGGGCTTTCCACTGAGATTTTGCCTGTGGCTCTCATACCTGTCAATCACCTCCATATCAACAAAGACAAGCCTTCTAGATCTGATCCCACTCACAATGCTCTCTCATGCTTCATTTCTTTTGCCCTGGTGGAGTTTTAACCACAACCTTTATCAGACTAAGAGATATTAATTTCAGATTAGTGGGAAAGAGCAATTATTGTTGACACAATAAAAGAATCGACTGTTTGCAAGCCACAATACCTGCAGGCGGTCCAGGGTGTCTGCAAGATAGAAAATGGAAATAATTAAGATAGAATGAGGAAAGAAGAGAGGGTAAACTTGGATGTTATTACTGTCCCGAGGGCCTCCTCTTGCTCTTTTGTTTGGTAGGTGACATCGGCATTTTAAGGGTGGGTATGGGGAATCTGGAAGGCCTCTCTGCATCCGAAAGAGAAATATTTGCTGAAGATGGATGGATGGAGATGAGCTTTAGGCAGGTGAATGTTAAAATTTCCTGTGGTCTGTGGTTAGTGACGCAGCAGTGGGTGGTCTTCAGTCTTACACAATCTAAAACCTGGACTGATTTTTAATGTTTAAAAGGTTTGCACTTGTTTTGAGGTCAATAATAATAAACAATTTTTTTTTTTTTAAATGTCAGCCCAACATGCCACCACAATGATCAAAATGATCAGGGGTGCATTTCCCAAAAGCATCGTTAGCCAACTCCAACTATCGTAAGTTTCGTTGTTACCAACATAGTTGACCATAGTTTCAACGAACATTCCCAAACAGCCTCACAAACAGTTCTCGAGCTGTGGTTAAAATTACATGTTAAAATGACATGTGGACTTAAATAGTTCATGCTCTTGGGCACAATAAGCAAGCTAACATTCAGTACATTCTATATCTGTCATCCCATTTAAATATACATTTTAATCTATATATTTTAGCATGTCGACAATCAGTGCTATTTTTGAGGAGTGCACGTGTGCATAAATGTGTAAGGGAACCCCAGAGTATGACGTATGAGGGAACTCGGGATGAATCAAACATCAAATTAAGCAAAACATCAGGGAACAAAAACAGTGTAGTAGTCCTCAGTTCGTTACAGCAGTGTAACAATGTTAAAGGCTCGGGGAAAGAGGAGGCGGGAATTGACGAACGTTCAACATAATTTTAATGACCAAAATAAACAAACAAGAAAATGAAAGTAAAGCGGCCGCCCCACACGGACGACTGCTGCATATAAACATAACAAAACACAACATAAAGTCCAGGCCTGGTCCTCTCTCATCCTTCACTGTCTTTACTCCTCCTTTTCTCCTTCCGGAGCTTCTCCGTGAGACTCCGGACTGGTTAGCAATCGCTTATTAGCAATCGCGCCTCCGTTCCCACGGCTCTCGGCCCCACCCTGCTTGCCACAAGCAGCATGTCAGAAAAATTACGTTATTGGGAAAAAGTGTGACGTCATTAACGACAGTCCTATATTGTTGAACTAACGTGGTTCAAATGACAGCAGTGTAACCATTTTCGGGAAACAGTCGTGAATAGCTAGTTATTTTCTACAATGATGCATCATATTATGATGGTTAAACAGTGAGTTACATCGTTGCATGGGAAACACACCCCTGGCTGGTTGCCAGGGCATTGCTATGCAGTTACTAAAGGGGTTCAGAGTAGGGCTGCTCATTTTGGGGGGAAAATTGTACATTTGTAGAAATTGCGATTGCGATTTAAAATGGGATAACAAACATTTCAGGTTTGCTGTGCTTGTTTGTAGGGTTAATTGCACGATTTGGCCAAATACAGTAGTCAACATTTGAAGTGGATCAAAACCTTTCATCAAAGTTGTCCTAAAACCTTCTTTTTAGGACAACTTTAGTTCTTAGGACAACTTTGATTAACTTTTTTACACCACTTCAAATGTTGACTACTATATTTTGTGAATATATATATCAATATGACTATAAAATAATAATAATAATAATAATAATAATAATAATATATATATTTTTTATTAGTAGTAGTAAATAAAAAACAATACTAAAAACAGCTCAAATTATAATAATCTTTTTACAACACAGCTGTAAAACTACAATACCAATATTCATGGCTGTCATGATTACTTAATTTTCTAATGTTAAACCATCAAGCTTTAATGGTGGTGGAAAACCGCAGGGAGCCCTTGAAGCTTCTCTTTTGTTGACAACAGCAGGTTTATAAGTACTTCTCATAACAAATCTGCTTTATTTTAATGAATCATGCAGCCCTAGTTCAGAGTGGTTGTTAGTGTGTTGGCTATAGGCCCAGGTCAAAAGAGCCCACCCAAAGTATCAGTGATATATGTATCCAAGTTTTTTCACTCATTTTATTATTTGCTTTCTCTTAGAAAAGTAATAGCAAACATCTGAACCATATGCATGATTTGAGGTATCATGTCCAAACTTTAATATTGAAGGTTATGGGATTTGAATATGAGCATTAGTAACTAATAATCATTTTCGTGAGGAGGAAAATATGATACGATATGTTTCATACCTCTGACTGTACCGTAGAGACTCTAATTAGCCTGTATTGCTCTAAAGGTCAAGAGGTCAGTGCCCTGTGGTCAAAGATGGCAGCTCTTGTCTGCATGTTAGGTGTGCATCTGCCGTTGCCTCCTATCCCATCTGTCACTGCAGGAGCGAACACTGCTTTTGAATCCTGACATGACTCCGCAGCATCCATGTCTCCGTCTAGCCGCTCTGTCTGGGGCATGTGTTGTATATAGCTGCAGTCTGTGGCCAGTCAGTCTGTAAGTGAATGACTGCAGCCCAGGTGCACAACTACATCCACCCAGACAAAGAATGTGCTATATTGAGAAGAAATTTCTGTGTGGATTGTGACTGTCAGGATATTGGCTTACATAGCCATGAGCCATTAAAAGACATTATTTAAAAAGTGAGATGTCAACCACAGACACACCGGCCTCCTGTAGTACAGCACTTCCACTGTATGTTTGTACAGCCACAATTGTCCCCTTCTCAGCTTTCGTTTTAATGGTGGATCTTACAGTTTCTGATTTCTTTGGCCTAGACAGCGTGGAGCTACTGTATCTGTGTATTATCAGCTGTTCACACTCAGACCACAGCTGTACTATGATATCCCTCCTTTCTTCATCTCTCTGTATCATTAGGTTTTTCACCAGACACATAGCTGTTTTTGCTGCACTGTCAATTTGACAGACGTCTAATATTTAAAAAAAAAAATGAATAAATGGATTCCACAGCAGGAAAGAGACAGCAGGAGATGTGCTTGAAGGAGAGGGATGGAGACTAAGTGAGAGGAATGGAAATGAAAGAGGGAAAGCACAGCCCCTGCTCATCACTCCCACTGTCAATGGCACAGAGATGTAATGATCTACAGCCGTGTCAATGTGAAAATGGAGGGAAAAAATAAAAACCAATTTCTCTTTCCATCAGCTTGGCTCTGACACTGGGTAATGAGCAATCAATACACCAAATCCACATCTCTGCACATGCTATGAATAGATATGTAGGTCTTACAGCTTGAATCTGCTTTAGATCAGCCTGAATCAAATAAATGTCAGGGTCATATTTCAGCCCAATTATGTAATTTCATTTTTTATTTTACCTTGGGGATGAAATATGACTGGGATATTTCTTGCTTTTGTGAGATTGTGTGCTCTTGTGTGTGAATAAGGCAAAAACTAGGAATTTTTAGGCCATGTCTCAAAGGGGACGAGGCTTCATTGATCCCCCTTAAACCCCACTCTGATCCTCTCAGCTCCCTCTCGCAGAGCTTCATGCCAATCAAAAACGGCAGCCTCATTCATATTAGATTCACAAAGGAAATCCTCTCTTACATTTACACTGTTTGGACAGTTTCCCTCTAAACATGGAAGACAGGAATGGAGAGAGCGTGTAAAAAGCTCTCCTGCAGCTCTCTCAGTGGTCAACACAACAAAGCATTTTTGACAATGACCCAAAATCCCTCAGACATCAGAATTAGATTAGGCGTTGCACAAACTTTGTGTATTTTGCTGTACGACGAAGACATGAACAAATCAATACAAGGCGAGGGTCTGTACTCTGTCCCCTGTGGACAGAACCACCCATCCACACACAATACAGCTCCATCTCTCAAGGTCAAATCATTTATTACAGAACATTCAGAGAGAGAGAGAGAACATGGGTGTGATCCTTTGATATATTATGTGTCTACGTGAGGGCTTGTGTGCATTTGGACTTACCATTATGTGAGTAAATTTGTCACATTGGTTTAAACAGCTTTGGCAAGGACCCCGGCATAGACACGCACACATTTACACACTCTGTCATTTGAATGCTGGCCTATCATTAGATGTACAACTCTGGGCTGGAGAGGAAAACTCCACACCCACTAAAAAAGCCCATATCCCATGCTTCTCACACACCAGCTCCCAGCTATAACACGGAGTCTAACCAGCCGTAAGCAAGGAAATTACAGGATATTATCTTTTCTCTTCTCAATTCTGCTTCCTAACCAAGGACATTATAAAAATACTGTTAAAGCTCCATTTCCTATGTACAGTTTACTTTGTATGCCTTTAATGTTCATATTGAAGGAATTTCAGTGTCAGGACATATTTCCTGTGCACTATTGGGAAGTAATTGACTAAAAATAGTGATGCAACCAATTTAACTACAGTACATTTTCCAAAAGGGTAACAATGGCTCAGCTCTTTTCACAATAATGTAGCTTTTCCGGTAACAAGCTATTTTTCCAAAGCGTAGCAGTGTAGTGTGACGCTACATGAATTTTTTTGTGTGAATGTCACATTATGTTTTGCATGAAGCATTAGCGCTGAGTGAAGTGAAGGAGGAATAACACAATCTCCTGAACTGTCCTGTCCTGTCCTGATTCATTTTAATTAAACATTCTGTTTCGACAGTTTACACAAAATAATTGTTTCAATGCTTCACATGATTCATTTAATAAAAAACCTGTCTGAAGAAATAAGTCATTGCCTCACACGATTCATTTTAGTAAATCAGTTCATTAAGACAGTTGATTACTGCTTCGTTTCAAGATTTCAAGATCTTTTTGTGGTGAAATACTTAAAGTTGCCATGATATCAAAATTGAAGTTTTTTGGCTTTTAGTTTGAATATGTTAACCTTACTGTTATCTATAAGCTAGTGTGGTCCAAAACAATGACAAAATTCGAATTTAGAAGATATAAGCATTCAAAACTTACAGTCTCTCACTTCTGCCAATATGGATCAATGATTTTGATGACATCACACTGCACTTCAGCTTCTCATCAGAATTTCTGTCCAATCAAATGCTCTCTAGAATCAATTATGCAGAATATAAGATAGTAAATATTTAATTGATGAGTTGTCAATACAATATATAGCAATAAAATTTAGCGATTAAAGGGAAATTTTCCGAGCTCAACGGCTCTGGCCGAGCTGTGATATAAACAAAACACTATTGGCTATTTTAAAAAAGGAGCTGTTCGATGTGTCCCATCTTGTCTTCCTATTTCAGTGGAAATTACATCAACACGTTGAATAATGCAGCGCGTTTCAAGGCACTTCAGTGGGCCTTTAAATATTGCCTTTCGCCACTATGTTTTCATTATGTAGAGTGTTTCTAGTTTTATTTGTTGCATTTAATGATCATTACTGAAAAGTTTGAGTCATTTTAATGAAAGGAATCAAAAGATTCTGGTTGAACAGAAATAGAAAATAAATCTGTTCAAAATTAACTACAGTACTTAAAATTACAATTATCTGGTAGCTTGGGAAGCTAATAGCTTCTCCAAATCAGTTCCTGTACACTAAACCGATGAGAATTTTGAAAATAAATCTTCATCTGGATTCAATTGAAAACCTCCAGTGAACATTTTAAACTAGGCTGTGATGCTGTTATTCTGTGTGTAGAAGGTTGTAAAAAGTGCAACTGTGTTTCTTCAAAGAAAAGTGTGTTTCTGTGCATAATATGTGCCTACACACCATGTAAATGCCCCACACACTCTCTCTGCTAACACTATTCAGCTGTAAAGTGTTGAGTTGATCTTCCTTTTATCAGCGGTGCTCCTCTCCTCCCTCTCAGATCTGTTGAAAGGTACAAGTGCAGCTGAGAGCTAATAGTGAGTGGTGAAAAGCGTAACAACCTAACACCATTTACCACCACTTCCACATGTGGGTCATACAATCGTAAGGGTTCACCCCAGAACCTTGGCAGAGCTAATAGTGGTGTTTCAAAAAAAAAAAAGTCATTGCTAAATTCTGGTAAGCTACAAACAGTGTGGCCTTTTTCAGGGAAGCTTTACCCAGCAACTCGCATATAATAAGCAAAGAAACATGTGTGCGCTCACACACATAAATCAAACACACCCACACCGGCAAGCCAAGACTACTGAAGCCTGAAATAGTTGCTTTGAAATGGTCTGCAATGAAGTAAACGAGAGGAATGCTGGTGATGTTCAGCGGGTAGGCAGGCCTGTGTGTTTGTGTTGTGGTGAAAGCGTAAGCTAAGCCCTTCATTGAAGGGGAATTCTGACGGAGGTATGCATGAGCATGAAGGTTAGGTGAGAAAAATCCAAAGGGTGGAGTCTCTGGGTAGATACGCAGATACATCCTTCATACATATGACATCGGCTTCTGTCTGGATGCCAAATGCCACTGCAAAAATCTGACAGAAGCACTATAAAAATGGCCTGTAAAAATGTTAAGCAGTTCACAATAAGTGTTTCCAAAGTAGTTTTCAAGACATTTGCTCCCAGTTTCACAGACAAGGCCTAAGCCTAGTCCCAGATTTGCACTGACAAAATATGTCAGTGCTGTTGTTTTGTCTCAAGATGCGCACCAGTAGTTTTTTTCTAAGGCACATTTATAAAAGTTACTTAAATGTCCTAAAGCCTAATCCTGGCTTAATCTATGCCTTGTCTGTGAAACCAGGCCTTGAATTATAGAATTTATGCACTAAACTTAAATGTGAAAATTGTGAAATTGTATATATATTTAGCTTTCCATCAGATATATCTGTAGACATTTCAATGTGCAAAACATTTTTTGCAGAAACATCCTTAGATGGAAACACTAATTTTGAGACATTTCCTTGAAATCCTCTGTAGAGGTTTAAAGAGGAAGCATCAGGTTTTACTTTAAAATGTTACATCATTTTAAAGGGGAATTGTTGTTGCAATTCTACACCGAGAACAGAGTAAACTAATACCTCCCTGACAGATTTACAGTAAAGAGGAGAATCCAGGCAGAAAACGGGAATATTTTTCATACTTTTGATGTATTCTCTTCAGCATTGGTATGCAGCAGGTGTATGTGTGAGAATATGTGTTTATGGGTGTCTTTAAGCTTAGTCATTGGATGGAGTTGTCAGTTGCAATAACACTTTTCACAACAGAAATTGTTCCGAAACATATTTAGCAAGATTAGTGCCTTACATAGTTTTATGACACATCATACATTGGGCATTTGGCCTCTGAGATTGTTTGAATAGCTAGGATTTGCTTTACCAATACGTTTTGTCTGCATTCTCTTTGTTATTGTGGAGACAGGAAAATCATAAGCGCTCTGCTGCATTAAAATAATCTTCGTCATTTGTATCCTACTGTATAGGGCCTATACAAAGCACAAGCACAGTCAATCACATCTCTAATTGGTGTAGTGTATCCATTTTTAGATCCCTCGTGGGCTTGTTTTTTTTTTTTTTTTTTTTTTTACTTTGTGGCATTTTTGCTAATTACTAATTTCCCTTTTTTGTGTCTAAAAATGACCTGGGACAGGTCAGCCTCATTTACCAGAACTAATCCACAAACTGTTCCCGCTCTCCCTCCCACAAACCAACACACACACACATTTTTGTTTCTAACCACATTAACATAAAAAGTGCAGTTAGCTTGTGAAAAAAGAAAAACAACAGTATAGTCCAATTCAAACTGATACTGCATGCTGTAAACCACATAAAAGTGCTTTTTGTTATTTTTCATCCAGTGCTCAATACATTCCTATTTTTTCTTTTTACAAACCTGTCTTATAAAATATGATGTACGTGCATATGTTTAAAAAGTGTAGTTTTGTGAATGCCACAAAGTAAAAGGAAAAAATCTAATTGTTGTGGGCCTTGTGACTATCACAACTTTGGCCTTATCGTGATATAACTGCCTCAGCTGTTTGATGCAAATCCATTTAGCCATGTTTTAAGGATATCTCTATTAAACCTGCTTCAGGCTTAATAGAGATTTAATAGCACATTTCTAATGGGGGGCGAAAAAAAATCTTTATGAAACCTTCTTTCTCTGTGTATGAAGAAGTGGAGGGATGGATTGTGGGCGGCTAATTCATGGACAGGTTGCCCCTGAGCTATTTGTCATCAGCTTTTTGAACAGAACACAGTAATAGTCACTTGAAAGCTTTCTATCATCACAGCTGTGACACATCCGTTTTCCTTGCTGCTAGCTCAAAACACTGACAGAAGTGTATGATAAGTGATAGTGGATGGTGTATTTTGTTTCCAGCGGCTAAACAGTTATGTAAGTTAGTGTCTATTCCATTGCAGGTTTAGGAGTATCAGCGGCTAGTAATGGCATCAGAGCGTCTGATAGGTCACAGTCTAGTTTCCTTTTTAAAGATGGATTTTTAGAGTTAGTTACTTATTTATGTTAGTCATTAGTTAGTTCAGTACTTCTAGAGCAGCACCTAACATAAACTACCCATCCTTTTCTCTCTGATTTAATGTATTGCATTTCAGTGTTTTATTAAAACAGTAAGTTTTAGGACCATTAATCTTGCTGTATTAACACATGAGGTGACCTCTGTTTATATCCTTCATAAAAAGCTGAGCTTTGAATCTCTTTGTTCCCAGCTTCTACTATACTTTCATCTGTTTGTTTTGGCTTGATTCATTGCGCTGTCTTTTTACTCTCAAACAACTCAACATCCTCTGTTATTCTGTTGAGGCCTCTATAGATTGTAAACGCACAATAAGAACAGACACATTCAGGTATTCAATTATCCACATTCACAAATACTGTATACACAGACGTCAGAGAGTTTCCTGTTTAATGTCGCTTCCTCAGCATCTGTCGCTCTGCACCTGCGAAGCCCATAGACTGTCATTTGTCTCAGCATGCTGAGAAATGAATAGATCTGACATTCATAATTCACTGTATCTGTTTATTCTGTGGTTTCAGACGTGTTAGTACAGCAAATACTTTACAGCACAGGTTTTGAAACCCTGGGTCACCAGGATGATTTAAGGATAATGTATATATATATATATATATATATATATATATATGTATGTATATGTAACAAAGTTCAAGACTCAGGGAAGAAGGAGGCGGGAACCTGCAAGCGTAACTTTAAGAACATAATAAACATAAACAACAAAACTCACAACAAACTGTTGCATAAACATAAACAAAACCACAATGTAAAGTTCCAGACCTGGTCCTCTTTTGCCTTTCACGCCACTATATATGTATGTGTGTGTGTGTGTGTGTGTGTGTGTGTCTGTATATATATATATATATATAATTCTTATACCTTGACTTGATTGCGTGTGAATGGTTGTATGTATGGGTCACGTCAATTTAAAAAGAAAAAATTTTGGAAAACCACCGCTTTACAGTAAATAGTATAGTACTAATGTTTTCTATGAAACAATATGCTTCATACTATATTTATATACACTATCATTCGAAAGATTGGGATCAGGTACGATTTTTTTAAATAATAATAATTAAAAATATAATAATTTTTTTTAAATGAATACTTTTATTCAGCAAGGACACATAGATTGATCAAAGTGAATAAATTTATAAAGTTACAAAAGTTTTCTGTTTCAAATAAATGCCATAAATGCCAATTTTCTATCCATCAAAGAATCCTGAAAAAAAGTTCCCAAAAACTGTTCCCAAAAAAATATTAAGCAGCACAACAGTTTTCAGCATTGATAATAATTAAAAACGAAGACTGGAGTAATAGCTGCTGAACATTTAGCTTTGCCACCACAGGAATAAATTACATTTTAGAATATATTAAAATACAAAACAGTTATTTTAAATTGTAATAATATTTCACAATATTACTGTTTTAGTGTATTTCTAATCAAATGAATGCAGCCTTGGTGACCCTAAGACACTTCTATTAAATACATTTTAAAAATCGTACCGAACCCAAACTTTTGCATGGTATTTATCTCTAGGTATTTGCATGTATTGATTATTTCATGACAGGGTTAAAGAACTTTAATAGTCTTTCAAAAGTGAAGAATGATAAATATTCTACCAAACTGCATCTTCCTGAATAAGTGTGAGATAGCCTACTGAGTGGCCATCCCTTTTTCTTTAGAAATGCAGTATCTGCATACCTTCAATCACCTGACTCAGTCATTGTCCATTGGTATTTATATTCGGGTGTGTTCAGCTGAAACAAAAACAAAACTCTATTTTCATTGGTTAACGCATCAGCATTTCAGTAGAATCAAGAAAGAGAAAGAAAAAGCATGCCATTAATGTTGTTTTAGCAGGTAATCAGCAGATCAAAGCACAACATACAGCACTTGTCATCATGGCACAAATATGCCATTAATTTAGTCTGAAAACTGAATGGGAGGTAAAGATGGTGTGACATCTTCAAATGCTTTATTGTGTATATATATAATATATACATAAACCCTGGATGTTCTGCAGATTATAAACATCTCAGCTAAAACATCAATATAAAGACCCATAACACTGCAGTACATCACAATTGAAGGGCAAGGTCTGTCTATTAGATTACCCTAAACGTTTGGCTATAAGATTATTAGATTAAGAAGTTATGAAAACATTTACAAAGCTAGAGTGAGCCGCTAAGAGAAGCATGATGATTTAGTTCGATGAACACACTCCACTGACTCAGAGGAAAGGTTCCTAGCAGAAGAACAGAAGGAGAACAGAAAGTGTGTGTCCTCCGTCAGAGTCAGATCATGGACTTGACTGACACACATGAAGATGTGCATTTGACATACATTTTACTTTTTCTCTCTCACTTCCTAAATATTGTCATCATGACACTGATGGATGTATCTAAAACCTTCTAAGTATGAGATTTTTGGTGGATCCACATTTACATACATTTACTTGAGAAGCAAAAAATAAAGATTAGAACAATGTGTTTTTATATATATATATAAAAATCCAGCAATACAGAGAAAACATTTTATCTTTATCATTTTACAGATTAGATAACACAGAGATAAAAGGACTCAGAGCATAAGATGTTTCTGTCTTGTCCATGTCACAATCTGTTAAGCTCTCCTATAAAGTTAGTTCCATTTTGCAGCAAAAAATCAAGATCCATAGCTTTGTCTCTACAGATACAGTTTCACATTATTCACTCTTCAAGTGATGTTGCATTTATGATGCAAGGCAATTTTTTGTCACTGAAGACAGCTTTTTAATTCAGGGGTGTCCCTGACACTTTCCAGCTAATAATGATGTTTTCACTAAGCTTAGCTTTCCCCTTATTAACCTGTTGTATAATGCTTTCCATCTCAATGCCAGCAATTTGCATGCGAAAGGTTTTATAACCCTCTCTAAATGAACTTGTAGCCCTGATAGTTTTGCCTTCAGAAAGTAAAAACTCTTTCTGCGCATTCAGCCATTGAGTGGAAGTTGTGATGACTTCCACCCTGAGGTGATGCGTTTGTGTGCGTGTCCTTTTGGACGTTTCTGCTTAGACTAGCTAGTCACGATTTTTCTGTGCCCAAACACCCACTCACACACTGTCCGACTGCCGTCCAAAAGAAATGATTAGAGGAGAACAGAAGTCATTATTGTCACACAGGTGAAGGCTTCAAGGCCGAGCGTGTTTCTCCTTGACAGCGAAACAATGCTAGTTAAAGGGATGGTAATTCTTGTAGACTGAGTCACAAACTGCATAGTGCAGTACAGGTATCGTTCTGTTGTCATAGTAACGTCTCAAGTAAAGCTTTGGTCTTTGATCAAAGGAAGCATTAGAAGTATCCTTAGATTCAGCCTACACAGCCATTCAAACACACAATTAATGAATGAGATTTCATCTGATCTGTTAAATTAAAAAGCCATGAAAATGACCATTGATTGATATTGATTTCAGAGGTGTACTGTATATTATGATTCTTGGTCTCATTATTTTCTGAGGCTACTCCTACACTTATTACATCACTCACTCCTACTTCAGCCACGATTGAAGGCTGAGTCACGAAGTTGAGGCGTTATTTGAACACTGCAAATGAAAGATATCCAAGCAATTAAATGTGGTGTGATGTCATTAGTTTAGTCATCCACAGCTAGCCCACCACACATGACCCACTTTTGCCTGTTAAATCACACTTGCCCACACTGGCTCAAATCGCCATTGGCTGTTGGAGCTTTGGATGCTTCATTCATTTTGACAGCCCAAATGTGTTGTAGAAGTGCAAAATTGCCTAATGAGCCTATTAAGTAGCCTGACGCAAACTTTTTGAAGAGCTTTAGCATTACAGCACGTGACCAGCATAATGTTTCAAATTCAACAGTTACTCTCGTGCCCTCTGCTGCGCCTGATGTTTTTCTGTGATGTGATTTACAGCAGATAATTACAGTATATCATTTGCATAGGGCTGTAATTTGTATCAACAGAAGCAGGTTGGGTTTCCTCTGTTTTTAGCGATTCACAGGTAGCAGAATGTGAGCTGGTGTCTCTGCTGTTTCATTAAGGAGTTCTTTTGTCAAGCATCAGCCGCAAGTTCAAAACTGCGATGTTTCAGGCATGTGACGTCTCAGACACTGTGGTAAAAATGTGGTTGTTCCTTTAGTCAGTAAACCTTTAAAGAGAATTTATGTTTGGGTCAGAACTGTGGTATGTTACAGACAATTAGACTTAAAGTATGTAGAATGCACTGAGAGTGTCAAACAGATACAGGGAGGAAGTATGGGCAGTTTCTTCAGATATGCAACCTTAGTGCACCACACGAAGCACTTTTATTTAAAATTGTAGCGCAGTGTTTCCTAAAAAAGTATAGTCATAGTTTTGGGTCAGTAAAATTTTTCAATGTTTTTGAAAGAAGCCTCCAAGACTGCAATTTTGTTTATTATTAAAAATATAGTAAAAGAGTAATTTTGAGAATTATTATTACAATTTATAAAATGGTTAGTTTCTGTCCTTGATTGGTCAATAGCTGTTTTTTATTCACGATAAAACACGGCTATGACCACTTCACCCAACGGTTCTGTGTATCATTACACAACACCCTTAGCAAACACTCTTAGCAACATAAACTGTTTGTTCTCAATTGATATTGTTCATTGAAATGTACTGTATTATGTAGAAGAGTATTGTGAGAAAGAGATCGAGTGAGCGAGTTTATTACCTGCATTCAGATTTAGCATTTTCCTTCAGGTCAGTCCTATGTTCATCATAAAAAATCTGTTTAAATGTCCGATGTATTATCTTGTCCTTTTAACAGTTAAGGGGTTTTCCCGTGACTGACAGCGCTAGTCAAAGCATTTGTCAGTTGCGTCTTGTTCCGTGTTCACAACAATTCAGTCTTTTCAATGTAAAAGTCTTCGCTACTGACTGACACACTCATAAAGACAGTCTTTGCCGCCATCTAATGGCGTAATAATGTAACTTCTGTTGCTGTTCACGGTCAGGGACTATTTTTTCCGGCGGAAGGAAGGCTTTTAGTGACAGTTTACTTCATGAAAGTTGCATTGATTGCAAGTTGCACAGCTCATTAGAGTCATTAATTCATGAATTGGAAAAGCAATTCACTGGTGTACAATAGAATATCCATGAATGGTTTGATCTCATGCGCCCTGTTTACACCTGGTATTAAGATGCGTTTTGGTCGATCGGATCACAAGTGGACAAAGCTAAATACAGGTGTAAACGGGGGCTAAAACGTTTTGAGCTTGTCTACTTAAAACGCATTCGACCGGATTGCTTAAATGCTTGAATGTGTTTGAACAGCTACTAAAGACTGCCTACTCTCCACCTACTCTCCGCCTACTCACCTAATGCGTAAACATTATGGGAAGTGCGCTAGCCAGACAGGATTTGAACTTTGTCGGCTGAAGTCCCAAGTTTGGTTTGAAGACGAAAAACGTACCAAGCACAATGTTCTCTCACATTCCTGATTTCTAACACGCACTCACAGCGTTCGCTGTGGTCTTGCTGCTATCAGAGCAGAAACGAAAGCTGATGCTCTCCGTGTCTCCTCCGGGTGCGTTCATATGTAAATTGTGCGAGCTTATTTTGTCCATTAGATCGAAAGATCTGAAAAACACATACATTTACATTTAAGAAATCAGGACAGAAGTGGTCGAAAGTGGACAAAAAAGACAGATTAAAACACCAGGTGTAAACGGGTATGTGTCTCCCTCGTCCACTTGTGATCCGATCGACCAAAATGCATTTTAATACCAGGTGTAAACACATATATGAGTCATATGTGATAGCAGTAAGATTAATTTCAGATAATGTGAACTATCCAAATGGCTGTTTAGTCAATCCCTAAATAATCCCTCATTTAAGAAGCATTTTTTCACCACCCTTCATGCAATTCTATAGGCAACAATATGCATGTGTCTATTATTATATAGTGTGAGTCTCATATGATAAGTCTGTTTGCCATAGACAAATGGCTACACTGACTCTCTAAAATGAATCATTGCACCACTGTCACTGAAACAATTTCTTCCACTGCAAACATAATGTAAAGTTTGTGTAAAACCCAAAGAAATATTCCAGGAAAGGACTTTTCCGTGGTCTCCAAGATGGTTTTCAATATCTGTGGGTATGAGAGAATAAACACAAAGAAAACACAGTATATAGTAAGCCAGTGCAATTAGTTTCTTTGGTTCCTGTTGCTAAAGCACAGCATGGAAAACAGCAATACAGTTGTGAGGCTAACTATAGTTAATGGAATAGAAAATTGAAGAGCTAGTGGGGTCCTGCATGACAAAGATCGAATATAGAGGGTCACCACGCTCTGACAGACGGGTCAAAGAAAGCAAGCGAGGAAGAGGTGAAGGTGCAGTGTTTGTCATTCTCTGTCAGAATGGTGATGGGATGCAATCCTTCTTTATATCATCTTTCAACCCTTTAGGGGAAAAAAAGAGGAGGATGACAGAGGAGTGTGAGTGTGTACACTCATCTATCTGGGAGCTTTTCTGACAGTTTCAAGGCAGCATGAATTTTAAATAGAAGGCAAGTAGTGGTGAGTGACAGAGGAACATTGCGCTCTAAACGAGAGGGAATCCATAATGACATTTACAGGCGGTGAATCAGCCACTTGAAACACATTACAGGGTTGCTCATGTTTTCTTAATAAATCCCCTCTGAAATACACCATTGGAGGTCACATAAAGCAGAAAATTCCCATAGAAGTCACCTGGAAGGACAGGTGAGGTGTGTGACATGCCTTAAGCCATGTCAGAAATACCATTATGAGGAAGTATGTTCATGCTGAACAGCTGAACAGAGAAATTTGCAGAGAACAAACTAAACAGCAAACCTCTTCAGCATACCACATCATTTTTTTTCTTATTAAAAATGTTTAACACAAAAAAGTTAATAGTAATTAAATTAGCAAAGTAAATGTAATTATATAGCAATGAATAATACAAATTTACAATATAATAATTATTTTAAAAAGCTGTCATAAAAGCTCTATAAAAGAAAGCAGGTGATTGGAATAATAGTCAATATACGGTATACAGTTCATTGGTTATTATTTTTTTGCAAAATGGCTGGGTTGACCAACCAGAATTAATTATTTGAATGTCATTAAGTATATTTGAATGTCATTTATTTCAGAATTGGAGATAATGTTTGCTTTATTTGTGGATGGACCTAGTGCAGACTTTATCACTGTGATGTTGCCCTTTTTTCTAAGCTAAAGCATGTGCCTTCTCTTTTAGCTTATCTACTTTGTTTCTAATTTGTAAATCGCTTTGCATTGGCATCTGCTACATGACTAAATGTAAATTTAAATGTCTTTGAACCTCTGTCAAGAATCTGTCCTTAATGTGAAACTCACCCTATTGAGAATGAACATCCTTATCTGTCTAGCATGCTAATTCAGAGTGAACAGTTCATCAGGGAAAGATGAGTCATGAATATTTCAGGAGCCATTCACTGCACACATGTTGTGTGTTTGGTGTTGGTCCATATGTTCTGTCTCTCTCTGGATACTGTGTCTCTCTCCGTCTCACAGCCACACACACATACACAGGTGTAATTGATGTGCAAAGTTATATGATGTGATGAACACAGACAAGGAGTGAGGTCATTAACAGAGGAATTAGCAGAGGACATGGCTTGGATGGCTCAGGGTAAAGGAAGGAGATCAGCATCTCAGAAAGATGGAGAGGTGTTGATTGCTTTAGTTGAGCTGTGCTTAGATGGATCATAGCCTATGGGATTTCTGTTCATTCAGTGTAACTGAATATATATATCTCTGACATATTCACCCTCTCTGATTAAATGCACATTGTAGACATTCATTTTCAATGTGGGATTCTTTCTTTCTTTCTTTTGAATGACAGTGTATGTGGGGGAGAAGTTTGAAAACCCCTGCTGTTACACACAGTGTATGGTAACTGGGAGAGGACTGTGATGATGTGTGGTACTTACTGAGAGAGAAATGATATGAAAACAGTTTCATTATGAGACTTTTTGCTTGTCACAACAAAGTGATGTTTTAATCCTGTGTCTTTAGTTTTTCAAGTTGCACAACAGAGCGTCACTTTCAGTCTCATCTCCTCTTCTCATGTTTACAGCATCCTCTTTATCAAATCAGAACTAGCCTACTCTATATTTTTTTAACAGGTCCATCTCTGACTGAAATCACACGAACAGTTTACTCACTTTTGTTTTGTATTTACACAACGTCTTTTTCACTTTTGGAACAGATTTCAAAGGCAGCCTAATTACGATCACTAAGTGAGAGAACTCAGGGATGAAATAGCAGATCATTTAGCTTATAGTGCTGCTGTAATTTGTACAGATTTGAGTGTGTGGAGAGAGCGCTGATTTCCCAGCAGACTCAGTGTGGGCTCCGTGCCTGTTTCTAGAGTGGATATACTCAAGTCGGGTCGAGTTTGGCTTGAACAAGCAGCCAAGGATAACACAGGCCAATGTTTCCGGTGGCTTCAGCAAATTCAGCCTTCCGCAGAAATGGGGAATTATTAAAAATCCAAACATGGCCATTGATCAAGGGTGGGAGACGGCTAAAACTTCAGCCCAGACTTTATAGCCTCAGACTTGGTGTTACCAAGGTCTCTTAACCTCAACACAGCACAAAAGAGGATGTAGATTTATTATTATATATCATGGCACTGTAATATATAGTATATATGTGCGGGTTTTATAACAACTAGACTGCACTGCATTTCTTTTTCTCTGTAAGCTTGCAAACACATCCCCAAAGTTTATGCAGATGGCAAAAATCCTTAAAATCTGCAACTCTGAAGTTTCCAGATGAGCATTAGTACCTTGTGCCATCTATGTAAACTCATTATGAAAGCATTTTAGATGCCTTTTTCTGCATACCCAACTGGAGTTGTCACATCAGCAACTGCGGGATTAAGAAATCTTACACGACGATTATTGTATCTGGGCACTTTTACAGGAATTATTTACATTACCTACTTTCAAATGTACTTTATTTACTGCAGTTGAAGACCGTTAATAAAGTACATTCTGGAAGTATGCAGGTGTGTAGTAGGCTATATATACAAAAGAATAAAATCTGGGCATACCACATAATGATAATTTCTCTCTCATGGCATGAGAAAGTAAAGGGTCTATCAGGTGCACACTTAAGAATCTCAATGAAGGCATATCTGAGATGTATGCTGTAACTATAGAAATTATGAAAACAAAACAAAACAGAAACTGAAAAAATGGAGAAACTGAAATTAAACTATAATAAACTACAGTCATGTTAAACTGCTTGGTTAACGCAATCTTGAGTTAGGAATACCGTTGTGAGAAAGTTTTGTCTTACCATTGATTTATTAAGGGGACTGTGGGTAGGAAGTGAAGCTTAAAGCTTCCTCATCATTTTAAAGAATAAGGATGTAGATTTACGAGATGACATGGAGACACATGGTATCAGTTTGTTAATTTCCAGTTCTTAACTATTTTTAAAATGACAGTGCTATTTCTGTCATGATGACACAGATGCTACGTATGAGATATGTGACAATGAATGTTAAACATGGCTGCTTTTGTTTTTCTTTCCAGTCTTCATCTGCAGTTTCATGGTGGCCGCACCCATTTTCGGTTACCTGGGGGACCGTTTCAACAGAAAGATCATTCTGAGCTGTGGAATTTTCTTCTGGTCCTTTGTGACGCTGCTAAGCTCCTTTATTACCAAAGAAGTAAGTACCATACTCTCTTCCTTCTTGAACAAGAAGCAGCCTTAAACTTCAAACCCATGTCTGCCCAGAACCTCTTAGAGGAATCATATCATCATGATTATCATTTTAGGAGAATCTTTAAAATATAAATGTAGTTTGTTTTTGCCCAGAGAGGGTTGGTTCTTGCAGTGCTAGTTGTGTATTTTTAGATGCAGAAAAGCAACCCATCCCATCCCAGCAGTAGCATCTCTAAAGCTCATTCAGTTTCTGGCTCATTTGAGAGCGCTTTGAAATGACACTGGAGTCATTCAACATAGCAGGACTCATTTTACATAGAAAAAAAACATCTCGGTGTACTTTATTATTTAGATGTCTCTTGCTCTCTCTCTCGCCCTTTGCTTTTTTCTTTTTCCATTTTGCTAAGATGAAATGATTAAATGACATGCTCACTTAGCATAACACTAGGCCTGTCTCAGAAGACCTCTTGTTACAGCTCAACTGTTTGTCATCCTCTTTGTCTTCTGTATCTTACTCCCTGTTTCATCCAGCACTCACTCATTCGGTCATGTCATTAAGAGATCACAGCTGTTAGCCAATCATGTCAGAGAGTCACAAAAGCCACTAAACTCAGTAGTTGCCAACATTTTTGACTCCAAGGCTCCCCCATTGTCCTCAGCAATATTCAAAAGAACCATATCTTTTCTATTTGTTCGTGATTTACTGTATAAGAATTAAGGATAAGGATAAGGAACAATTTCTACCCAATAACATACATTAGAGCTTAGCATAACTAGAAAAAAAAAATGTATATACAGTATAAAAATTTTAATTTACACAACATTTCCAAGTCTAGAAGTCACACTTTTAAAATTAGATTACCTTTTCTATTCATGTTGTTCAAAAGGGGGAAAAAAAACTTGCTGTGGGGGTGAATTACAATAAGAAATATATTGGTTTTTAGATGTTTTAGCTTCTTTTAATACCTGTTTGTTGTTGTTGTTGTTTTTAAGTCATCTTGAGGCCCTCTTGTGGCCCCGGCCCCCTTGCTGAGAACCACTGATCTAATTACAAATTAAAAAAATTAAAAAGATTCAAGAGTGACATCTGTTAGTACTGTAAATACAGTCATCAAACCCATACACTGACTCTATGACTGTAGCCTATTTCTCACTGTAAATATAGTTATGTATTGGTGCTTCTGTTAAACATAAAAGTCTTCATACAAAATAAACATATATTGAGAGGAACTGAGACAACAGTAAAGCAAATCCGAGAACAGCAGGCAAAAAACATGACAATTTAATTGATGCTTATTGTCTAGAATCTCTCATAGACCATCTCAATCAAATTGTGTGTGTGTGTGTGTGTGTGTGTGGCCAGTCTCCAGGGAGGTTATTGCAACAGAGACAGATAGTGGCAGTTAATTAAAAGGCCATGTTAATAAGAGGAAGACTGTGAAATGACAACGGAGGAATGTTCCTTGTGGCTGCGATAACTGATTTTAGTGATATCTAGTGACATAATGATGGTTTGTGTGCCGTTTAGCTCCCGTTAGCCAGTCAGACAATGTGGGGACTGCATGTATATATAGAAGATGTATGTCTGTGTGTGATCGGAATATGACGACTGAATGCCATGGGGGTATAAATGCGCTAATCCCCTCAATCTGCAATGCTGAGTTGATACTGACAGGACGAGCCAGTCTGCATCAAAGTCACATGATCCTCCAAGACCGCACACACATGCACATAAGCATACATGAGCGTGGAGACTGCAGATATCCCTTTATCAGTCAATCATCCAACCCACAGCGGTGGGCTGTTATATAACGCTTTCCACCAAGAGAAGTCTGCAGATCATCTCGTATTTACACACAGGCTCATCATCACGTTAATGTTACTGCAACATTGCCGCAAGGTCTGCATTACATTATTCATAGCGATCATAAGGAGAGTGCTGTGTTTCATAAGAATACACTGAAATGATGAAAAATACTATTACACCAAGAAATCGTCTTATGGGATAAGAAATCTGGGTGAAGTAAATGTGTTCTCATGTATTAGTTTGACGAAAATTAAAGGCGGTACAGCATTGATACTGGGAAGAAAATATCTACTAAATCTCTATGTGGCTTAAACTGACCTCAAGACCTCTCGCTGATCTATTCCTCATCCAAAATCCCTCGTAACTCAATGTTCGGCTTCATTTAACGAGATTTCTCAGGGCTTTGGGAAGAGACAGTCAATTCACTGCACTGCGTTGCAGCAACAAGATAGACAGTTTTTTGTTGCTCATAAAAATCGTGATTCCAAAAACAGTGGCAATTGAAAGATAGACTTTAGGATGTCTGATTCCCATGCAAATTCCCATGACAATATTTAACATCATTGTGTCGCTTTTGTCTGATGACAAGAAAACAAAATATCAGGGGCTGTCAGTTATATTTTTAGTTAGATATGCACATATTCATGCAGAATGTATTTGAAAGCTCATGTTTATGTATATGGTTTTGAGGGATGAGGGAAGTCAGACGTGTACAGTCAGTCCTACAGTACAGCAAACTCATGTATTGGTTGTGGTCAGGAACAAAGACAACGAGGCAGATGCATCAACTTTAGTGTTCAACCTTGGGGTTTCAACCACTCAACCACAAGCTCAAATAAAAACGGAAGTTTGAGTGTGCAAAAATCAAATCCTTACAAAGAAAGTAGTATCTAAACACATGCAATTACATTTGCATCCAGTCTGTCAACACAAAAAGCAAAAACTTCAAGATTCAAAAAGGTCTCAGGATAAAATTCACTAAACAGCTGCACCATTTTTGAAAACAATCAAGTTGAACCAGACTACCTGTATATTGTGAATATCTAAATTAAGTAATTAAAGGAGACAGACATCCTTTCTATGCAAATTAGGCTCATTATTATAGATTTACTCATTTTATATTTTCATTTCAAATATTTTGAATTATTAATTAATTAAAATATTAATTAAATAATTTAAAAAAATCTATTAAATCTATATATATATATAGAGAGAGAGAGAGAGAGAGAGAGAGAGATTTAATAGATTTTTAGATTTAATAGATTTTTTACAATTATTTAATAATTAATAATATTTTTATGTGTGTGTGACCCTGGATCACAAAACCAGTCATAAGGGTCAATTTTTTGAAATTGAGATTTATAGATGATCTGAAAGCTGAATAAATATGCTTTGTTAGGATAGGACAGTATTTGGCCAAGATACAACTATTTGAAAATCTGGAATCTGAGGGTGCAAAAAAATCAAAATATTGAGAAAATCACCTTTAAAGTTGTCCAAATTAAGTCCTTAGCAGTGATCCTTAAATATTTATATATTTACGGTAGGAAATGTACAAAATATCTTCATGGAACATGATCTTTACTCAATATCCTAATGATTTTTGGCATAAAAGAAAAATCGATAATTTTGACCCATACAGTGTATTGTTGGCTATTGCTACCAATATACCCATGCGACTTATGACTGGTTTTGTGGTCCAGGGTCACATATATTAAATAATTTACGTATTAAATAATACTTTATTTTTGCTTTAGTACTGTACTTTGACAACAGTTATTTAAACAACATTTGTAATACTTTTAATATTTTAGAATATCACATTTTAGGTAAAAAATTATCTTAATGTATACACACACACACACACACACACACACACAATTCTGCTGCTCTTTACACTGTAGGCGTGTTTGATTGACAGGGCATTGGGATGTTCAGAAACCACCAGCTTCAAGTCCCTCCCTCCATCTTACTATAAATCTTCTCACACTGGATGACATAAGTGTGTGTGTGTCACCTCAAATAACCGCTCTCCAGACGTGCCGTGTGTATGTTCAGCAAATGACAGCCCAAGCATTAATTTTTCATGTGTGTCTGTGTGTGTGTCAGGGTGAAAGGAGGAAAGGCTGCGTAACAAACAAGCAACCAGTCGTCCACTCTCCCTCTCCGTCATCCCTCTATTCTCTTTTTCCCTCACAGCACTTCTGTCAATAAACAACTAGCACATAGCTTTTGACATTTTTGAGCGGAGTCATAAAAAAAAGCAGGAAAGGAGCCGAGAGAGAAAAAGGGAGAGGGAGGGATAGAGAAATCCTGCCAGTGCCAGAGGATAACCCAGCTTGCTGCAGTCTCTCATTGCTGATTCCTGTCACGTACACTATAGAAATTCCCTTGCTGAGAATTATGTAACATTCAACAACAAGTAAAGTTGTTTTTCTTTTGGCTGTATGTCGTGGGGCTGCTGTCACACCAAAGACTGTCAGGTGGAAAAGAATAAAGGATGAAAAGCAGGAAAGGGAGTGAGGGATTCCCAGTAATGAAAAGTGACCATCGGATAACCGGAGGACATGAGGTTTGCTGCCTCTGTTTTGAGAGCAAGGGATGAATTAAATGTACAGTCTTGAATTATCAGACACGTTTATCCAAAATGAATTACCTATAAGAATAAATACAATCTAAAGATAAATTGCTAATGGAAAGCAATGAATTTTTTATATTTTTTATATTAAGTAACATACATATATATATATATATATATATATATATATATATATATATATATATATATATATACACGCAAAAATCTATTTCAAATAAATGATGTTCTTTGAATCTTCTATTCATTGAGGAATCCTAAAAAAGTGAAGCGTTTCCACAAAAAATATTAAGCAGCACAAATGTTTTCAACATTGATAATAAGAACATTTTCTTGAGCACTAAATCAGCATATTAGAATGTTTTCTGAAGGATCATGTGACACTGAAGACTGGAGTTACAAATTACATTTTATACTATATTAAAATGGAAAACAGTTTGGAACTGTAATATATTTCACAATATAACTGTTTTTATTTTAAACATATAACCGACCCCATAATTTTGAATGCTAGTATGAATGTATACATTTTAATGTGTATTTTATATATTTTAATGAGTAAAAGACTATAGATACGTCTATAACTATAGCTATATGTGCACAAGCACACACATATACACAAACACACACACATACCCTCATCTCATTAGTATTTACAGGAAGCTTGTTAGTATACAAAAGTCTGCCACAACAGCATCTGGCTGGTCAGGTGGCTTTGTGAGCCCCCTCAGGAGATGGAAGTCTGCTATGACAGATCTGTGTGTGTGCGTGCTGTATATGTGCATCATATCATAATGGGATGACCTGATGTCTCTAGAGAGTGTCCATATTTGCTGCTTTCATTTTCTTTCACTCCATCAGTGTTGGGTGTGGCTAGACTCCCCACTGCTGCCAGATTGAGACCACTGGTGACATAATAAAAATTAGATATTATAAAGGAGAGTGAGAATCACACAGAAAAAGAGGTCAAATCATAAAGAGGAATGGATTGTGAGCACAAGCAACAGAGAAATCTATAACTAGCTTCCTCAGTTGGCCGACTGCCAGGGTGACCCAAATTCTCCACAGCAGTTTAGCTGTCCATTACACACCCACAGTTAAACGTCTTCACATAAACGACTATATATACAATGAGTCTAGGCCATTTCAGGGAAGGGTGGTTTCTTAGTCTGGCTTCCTTCCTAGCCGATAGAGGTCAGAGGACAACGGCCACATGTTTTCACTCTTTCAGAAATGTAGGACACTTGCTCCTTTTTGATAATGAATGTTGAACGTCTAAAGAGCCACACAAACCTGAACACAGTCTTAGTCAATCAACAGATAAGGTAACTTAAATAGCTAAAAGAGACCCTGAAAATCATAATCTATAGTATTTAAATGTTAAGGAATTACAATGAGAGCCATATTAGTTTTTTTAGTCTATATATATGAGCCAGTTGCCAATTTATTAGTATATAAAAGAAATTCCTTTAACTTTTCTGATCATATGACCTTTTCTTTCGCAGTATTATTGGTTGTTAGTGCTGTCCAGATGTTTGGTGGGTATTGGCGAATCAAGCTACTCATCCATCTCTCCAACCATCATTGGAGACCTCTTCACAAACAACAAAAGGACCATGATGCTCTCTGTCTTTTACCTGGCCATCCCACTAGGAAGGTGAGTCCCAAATTTGAGTAATACCACTGCATTTTCTTTTCAATCCATTATCAGGTACCATTACATCTATTCGTTTTCTAGAATAAAATGGATAAAGTCCTAGAAATGTCATTTAATTCTGTTTAATTTAATTGCACATGTGCAGATGTTCATTAGAGATGGTTTTAGCACTTTAGTACCAAGTGATATAATACGATCTGATATCCAAACAGATAATATTATTGCTATTTAACCAGCCATAATTAGAATTGTAATGTATATTAAGACATTTGAAGTCAGGTTAGGTGAACTGTGGCTGAAGGGAACAGCTTCTGACAGCCAGATAATTTCAGATACCATCTCCACTCAGTAAAGGTCAGTTGTAGAGAATTGAGCTCAGCGAAACTGTGCGATTTTTGTGGTCACTGCCTCAGACGGGCCAAATAGACAATGATATTCTAAATCTGTTGCTGCTGTGAAAGACTTTAAGCTCACCTATTTCGGTCACTTAACACAGGCAGTGGCATTTTCTTTTGTTCACTGAAGTGGAAAAAGACTGGAGAGAAAAGGGGGAAAACAACAGAGGAAAGGTGATAAATGCATGCATGTACGTGCATAGCATTTTTAGCTTCATTGTGTTCACATACAGCATCTTGGAATTATATTGTTAATCTGATGGGGAGACAAACAACAACATAAAATGTTATTGGCCGAACTAATCTGAGTTTTGACCATGCAGTTGTATGACACAGAGTGGCTGTTCCCCCATTGAACTGAAGAAAAGAAATATCTAAACACAGCAGCTGTCGCCATCAGACCTGTTCTGAGGGCTAGTAATAGTATCGATGAGAGATTGAGTACAGTTAGAGGAAAGGACGGGATGGAAAAATAGCCGACCCAGGAGAGTTTTGGTATTTGCGGGCTAACTGGGTTCGGCCCTAACAAAACGATCGACAGTACAAACAATAAGAGGTGAAAGACTGGAGCGCTGCAGTGTGCCGCCTCACTTCCTGTCTAGCGCCCTGTTTATCTGCTGTCAGGTTGTTACTGTTTCCAGGAAGTGACTTCAGCCATGAGAGAAATGTTTGGCAGGAAATTTGAGTCCTCTTATGGGCATGGAAAAATGTTTTAGTTGCTAATAAACACGGAGAAACAACGACAACTTGTGTTACAAATACGTACAAGCATATAAAAATGATAGCACCACATCAAAAATGCTTGAAATTAATATCCAAAAACTTTCATCCAATCAAGAACATCAATAAGATACCAAGTGGCCATATTCTATGAATACACAATTATGTGTAAGCTTAATTAAGGGGTTCTTGACATTGAATGAGGTCCACTGGTCACTGTGGGCTCATGTTGAGAGCCATATGTACTCGTTGATAAGGTCCTGTTGTTTGATGGGTCAGGTCAGGTTGGTCCATCAGTCGGATATGCCAGGGTCAGTTAAAGGTAAACAATGTACCTGCTGAGCGACAGCCTGAATGTCTGGGAACACAGGAAGTGTGTGTGAGGTTAGATGGTGGGAAGGATGCTCCAAATTTAAACAGAAAGATTAAAATGCTGCAGTTATGCCAGGGCCTGTGTACAAAAAAATAAATAAATAAATAAATAAAAATACAGGACACTACAGTTCTAAACCACTCTATAGGTATATAGGATTACTTAAAGGGATAGTTCACTCAAAAATGAAAATTCTGTCATCATTTACTCCCTCTCAAGTTGTTCCAAACCTGTATAAATTTCTTTGTTCTGCTGAGCACAAAAGAAGATATTTGGAAGAATGTTTGTAACCAAGCAGATCTCGCCCCCCATTGACTACCAGAGTATTTTTTTTTTCCTGCTATGAAAGTCAGTGGGGTCCATAAACTGTTTGGTTATCCATATTCTTTAAAATACCTTCTTTTGTGTTGAACAGAAGAAAGAAATTCATACAGGTTTGGAACATCTTGAGGGTGAGTAAATGATTTTTAGGTGAACCTTTAAAATAGCAAAAACTTTTCTTTTCACTTCCTTTTGCCTCTTACAGACCAGTGAGGGTTGGTAACAGGTGTACAAACATGAGAAGGAGAAAGACAGAGAGAGTGAGAATAATAATGATCCTGATGCTGAAAATATGGAGGAATACTTTCGACCTGAAATTGAGAACTGATGGAAAGAAGAACTGCGGGACACCCAATCAACTTTTTTTAAACAGACTATGACCAAGAGGAGAAAACAATTCATATAACGGCCGATGACAGGCAGCTCAGTCAAATAATATCCAGCAACAGTCTCAAACCAAATAATCAGCATACAGATAGTATACAGAGGGAATAGTTCACATGTGCTTCAGCCACACAAGATCATAACACAGCAATTATGAATTTTATCAGACTGTAAACAGGATGTAGAGCTGAGAGAGTTTGGTCTGAGTCTGAAGCAATATGACTCACAGATTCCTCAGATACCGACAGGGTCTTCCTCCTTTCCTTATATCACTCTTGTCAGGCAGTCTTGCCTTAGAAGAATTTAAAGAAAAGTTCACGAGACAAATGCGGTATCCTACAGCCTCAGACAGGGATTCTGAGAATTAGGTCATCTGAACGTTTGATGTTAGTATTTCACCACAGTCCCCAAATCCATCCAAAACCCCAAGCGACACAGTGTGGGAAGCTAGTGTCTCTCCCAAGTCATCTCTCTTTCTCTTTCCCTCTGAGCTGCTCTGTCATCATAAGCCCCTGAGTAATGCTAAGTGGTTGACTCTCTTACATAGCCAGAGGTGATGTTCAGTGTAAAGCCATTATCAGCGGCATTAGTATGCATGCTGAGTTCAGGCAGCCTACCCAGCGCATGAAAGTTTTAGGGTGCATGACACAGCTTTGGGTGGGAAAAACAGCCGGGGAGAGAAGAGAAAGACTGCAAAGAATGAGAGAGGGACCAAGTGAATGAGACAGTCACATGGCAAAACAGCTTATAAAAAACGTATTAAACTACCCTTACCTGGTCAGGCTGGTCTGGTTTGCTGGTTTTAGAGGGGTTTTGGATATTGACCATCTACACTAATGAAAACAAGTTTGGGCTGGCTGCTAGGGTAGGATGGAAGACCAGCTAGTCTAGCTTAGAACAGTGTTATTAAACTGAAACTAAACTGATAACAATGATTTTTTTAAATTTTTTTTTTACTAACATTAATGACACAGACAACAGCAAGAATATTAGGCTGCTGTCACTTTAAGAAGGAAAGCACGGACCAAATAACTGACACACATCCAGTTTCTTTCTCAACTGTTCACTTATGACAAAACCGAGAGAATACTTGCCGAGACAGGTATTTTGACATAATTTTGTGAGAATGTGTCTGTTCAAGCGCAAGTAAACGCGACAGAGGAATTAATTCGGTGTTCGAGCGCTGTCTGACTCTCTCTCTTTCTCTGTGTTGTGCGTTTCGGGGGTGTGAGGCACAGATAACAGCTCGCGAGTCCCGATTTTCCTCTTCTTCCGCTTTTAAAATCGTTTGAATGTGTTAATTGGTGAGACAAAACACATCCAACTGATAGACTTTCACTCTATGATGGCTAAATTTAGCAGTTAATCCGCGAATCACATGCGTGCCGAACCGTTGGACCTTATCTGTACGGATCACGGATTAACTGCAATCCTTTGCACACCTAATAATTAAAGAACACACTTATCATCATGATTGCTATCTTACCAGAGATGAAGAAAAATCCTACTTCAGTAAGTAAACATGTCCCTGTGAGCCGGTACTCAAAACCGCTTCCCTCCATGTTTTCTGTTGAGTATCGTTTTTACCACGCATGCGCACCTGCATACCACTGATGCGCACCCCTGTTAACCCACTTTGATATAAAATGAAAATGAAAATGGCAGTAGATTGCAATAAAACTAGATTAGGCTTAGAAATGTACATGTCTACATAAATATTTTAATTTCACCATTTAGCACATTAATTTTGGCTTCCCTAATATACTAAAACTCAAATTTAAAAACTGAATAAAAAAAAACAACTAACAATTATTACAATAAAAACTATTCAAAACTAAATTAACCGTGGCTCAGTTCTGCTTAAATTAGCTAAGACCCGTAAACCAGCTGGAGAGTGGATGTTTATGCTTAGAATATGATATGTTTGCTTGTGTATAATGACATGTTTTGCTCTCTGTCCGCAGCGGTCTGGGCTACATTCTGGGATCCATTGCTAAAGACGCTGGAGGGCATTGGTACTGGGCGCTGAGGGTAAGAGCTGTTGAAATGTCTCCGTGTGTTGTATCAATATTTTAGAGGAAGCATGCACAGCCTCCACAAATACACAGCATTTCCTCTTGGCCTGCTCAAAAATATCCCTAAAACCCATGGCAGACAGGTGAATCCCGAAATACCTTTAGCCCGTCTCTTGAAAAAGCAACATAACATTCCTCCCCCCTTGAAGCCAGTGCAATGGGCACTGACAACCCAGCTAGCTCAAGTGCATTAATTTAGCATTACCTCCAGCTCTCTCGAGTCCCGATACACGCTATACTCGATACACGCTATCCGTGAGTAATGCAGTAGCAAGGTCTTTGTACTGCAGAGACCCAGGAGAAGAGGCTTGCTTACACAGACCCTTTTGTTGTAGGATACTCCTCAGTAGCCTTGATGTATTACAGTGCTAACCAAAAGAGCAGCTAATGCAGCTAAAACGACTAAATTATGAAATGATTGAGTGAGAGGAACTTTTTGAGCAGCAGAAGAGAGAGAGCAAAAACACCTTTTTGGAGAAAGTGAGAGGCCTCTGAGGTGCTTTAGATTCCAGTCTTTCTTCCTTCATTAGCTCAGCTTTGTTTTGAAACCAACTGCTTCTCTTGTTCAGTTAAAACTTTAACAGGTGAATGCTCAAGTTAACAGGTGGGCTTCATTACTTGTTCCTTTCTCTGGGTCATAAAGAATCCACAGAGGGTCTTATCCTGAACTTGAATTAAGCGTGTTGTGTGGCTGCCTCTTAAAACTCCAGCGAGGTTCTGTTGTCGAGCTCTTAGGCCTAAAAGGAGACTTTAAGAGGAGCTTTAAACCCTCTCATGCTTACAGAAACACCTCTCTACATGACAGTTATATGACCCTCAGGAACATAAATGGCTTTATTTGGTAGCAAGTTTATCTGAACTCTTTTGCAAACAGTAGCGGAGCTCCATTGTTTGAGCTCTTGGATGCAGTAAAACATTACTTGAGGAGACAAAGCTCATGGTTTAGGGGACTATTAATCATCACTAGCACTTTAAATGAGTATAAAAACATCAGACCGATGAAAAGGGACTCCATATCAGCCATATCCTGCTCTGAGAAGGGAAAAAACACTCCGTGCCACTTTCCGCTTGTTTTGCAGGCCCCTAAAGAACTCAATCGCCTTCCGTTCTCGAAGAGGGAGTGTGTTTTTTTGGAGTGGAGGATTATATCATAATTATTGAGAGCCATATCAATCTTCTGCAGGTCGGAGAGGGGAAATGCCAGGAGAAATAGCACCTTGATCTTGCTTTTTTTGATTATACTCGTTCTTTGGCGTTCCAACTCTAACCCAAGCACGAAAGAAGATACAGCACTAGCTTGAGATTAGCAGGAAAGGGCAGCGTCTGACAGAGTGCTAGACAGAGTCAGAGTTCAAGATGACTGATCACTGAAGGCTTTGAATCTAAACCAGAGAGGTAAGGAGGGATCTCCACAGTGTGACAGTTAGAAAATAGGTCCACTGCAAAGACCTCTTTTACGGCTGCTGGGTTTTCTAGTTACGGAGGGATAACAAGACCAAATCCAGGCTTTAGCGAGACACTGCAGCTCTGTATCAAAAGCACTGCAGCGCACACAGAGACACATTCAGTCCACAGAATCACACTATAATGCAGAAAACAGCAGCATATCAATGGGATGCAGTGATCTGCTTCAGTCTCATGATGTTCTTAATAAAGATTCATAATGCTGAACACTAAAAAAAAAAATATATATATATATATATATATATATAACACATAAAAAAAACATTAATGAATTTAGCAAATGTGTATAGATAATAATAAATAATTCTAATAATTATTCTCCAATATATTCTCAAACTTGTATTTGGAGAATGTATCTTGAATTAAGTTAGGTTGTATATAATGTTTAAAACTACGGAGCCCCACACATGACATGCAGGAAAAAAATAGCAGGCTAAAATCTTTAATAAATAAAGAATCACAAAAAAAAAAAAAAAATTAGCAGGCTAAATCATACACACTACGCACGATTTACTAATTCATTCCCTCGATTTGCTAAATCATGCGCACAATTATAAATCAAGGGATTTTTTTTTTTGCCAGAAAATAAGACAAAAATAATGATTAGGAACATTTTTTGCAGTGCAGATGACTAAATCTTTACAAGAACGCATATACACACCCATAAGACAGAATTTTGAGCAGAGCTTTGCTTTAATGTGCTATAAATGATCTCCAGGAGGATTGCGTCTGACAGACAGAATTGCTTTGGCTTTCACAAGCGACAGAGGCGCTTGCGCTGCTTCCATGTGGGCGAGCGAACTAACAAACACATGCACACACACATACACACACTGTGCTGCTGTAGCCATCAGGAAGGATGATAAAAGAGATAATAGCTCATGGCCTGGTGGACCGCAGCTGCTCCCACACAAGGGAGAAAACTGAGAAAGAAAACGCGAGGATGGAGTAAAGAAACATCACCTAATGGAGTCCACTTCACGCTGCAGTCTAGTTCCCTGCCAGCACTACACACCCTTATGTGAATATAAATAAAACTCCTCTGTAATATAGAAAAACTGTAAACTAATCAGAAAATACATAACACCACCGTTATGAACTCTACGAATAACTTGCTAGACCAAACAGGATGTGAGACGGTTTCTTATTGTTCAGCCCACAAGATTTTGTTTAACAGACGGCACAGACTCACAGTAATACAAGCAAAATGTTTAGTCTAGTTACAGCAAAGAGCATTAAGCAGCATTTTTGCTTTTTCCCATTAAAAACACCTACAAATTGTGTAAGATAGACTTTATATAGGATAAGGCTTGATTTTGATTTTGTATTCAAGATATATTAACTGAAAATGTCATACAAAAAAGTAATTTGCTTCTCATTTATATTGTTTTAAGTATGTTTAGATATTTTTCTGGAAAGGCATTAATACATAAGAAAATTATTTTTTTAAACTCTGCAATATATGTTTTTTATCTTCTATCTCAAGGTTTCTCCAATGTTGGGGTTGACTGCTGGGTTCCTCATCCTCATCTTTGTCCCTGAGCCGAAGAGAGGGATTGCCGACCAACTTGCTGGACGTTTACATGCACGCACTTCCTGGCTCTGTGACATGAAAGCTCTTGCCAAAAAGTATGCCACTTGTTTATTCTTTTTTTTTTATCCATTACTCAAGAATGAAATGGACTAAATGTTCAGGATTGGGGCGTACCATATGCAATCAACCATTGAGCTAGAATATTGGGATCCTCGATGTCTCTTTGTACAGTGCTGCCTTCATTTGAACATGGTGACAGTTTATTGGAGTAGCTGGCATTAAAGTAGTTTCTGCATATCATGTGGTGTGACAAACTATAATTTAACAAAATTTTAATTACATTCTATAATTTTAATTGATTGTGTTTTTAAACACTTTGAGATTTTCCATTTACGAAAAAAATTACACAATATCGATTATCAATAACATTATCTAATTGTATAAATATTATATACGCATTATTTTTCAGTGTATTTTTCACACCACTAGACCAACCATCTTTGTTGTGGCAAAACTGATGAAAGTAGGAAATGTGCATATTGTATGTCAACTACTCATATTACCGTCACGGTTAACAAGATTCCACCAAGTATAACATGTTCCTGGATCAACATCCTTGTTGATCCTGGAACAACATTCCAATCAACAACATTCCAACCAGATTTGAGGGATAGTTTTTTAGTTAATGTCACATTTAGGCTTACAACAAGGGTTAGGAGCTTCAACACCATTCTCACCTATTATTTCCCTCTGATTTTAGGGATAAATTATGGGTTAGGTTTAGGGGTAGGGATAGGGTTAGGACTATGTTTTTGGACAGGAATGGCAAAATCACAGTGACCATATACATTACGTCAGAAAGACATAAAGAGCAAAAATAACAGAAAAACAGGAAATGCAAAAAAAAAAAAAAAGAAGAAGAAAAAAAAGAAAAACATTCAGAAGAAAAGAATTGGATATTCATTCGTTTTCTTTCTGCTCCCTAGCCGTAGTTATGTATTTTCATCTCTGGCATCGGCCGCAGTGTCATTTGCCACGGGGGCGTTTGGGATCTGGATCCCGCAGTACCTAGTTAGAGCTCAGGTGGTGCAGAAAACAGCAGTGAGCTGCACCTATCAACCCTGCAGCAGCAAAGACAGGTCAGAACACACACACACTCTACTTGAAACCTAGTGTTCAAACACAAATGTTACACTTTTGACAACAGCTATGTTTCTCTCTGATCTCCAGTTTGATATTTGGAGCCATCACCTGCGTGACAGGGCTGTTGGGAGTCGTGATCGGCGCTGTAACTACACGGCTCTGCCGTCAGAAGACAGAGCGTGCCGACCCGCTGGTGTGTGCGGTCAGCATGCTGGGCTCTGCTATCTTCATCTGCCTCATTTTTGTTGTGGCCAAGAAGAGCATTGTGGGAGCATATGTAAGTAGCACTTTTACTGTTCATTTTCAGCTTACTTCAAAAGTAAAGTTATACTTTTGAACTTTTGGATTTTACACTTAAAAAAAGTATAAGTTGGTCTTTTTGATTTGTCTTCCAGTAAAACACACACACACACACACACACTGCATATTTGAAAAAAAGATAAGACTCTGATATATATCAAAACTCATTACATTAACTATATTTAATGAATTACACTTGATCTATTATTACAATATTAAGACACTTAACGTAAAAAGTTCTGATTATAATGGTTGAATTGTGGTGTAAACACTGTGATTCTCTCCTGAAGTGCTTCTTAACACTGTGGCCTGAATATCTCTAGTACAACTCCCTTCTGACTATACTTGTATTACAACGAGTCCTCTCAGTCAAAGTTAAATAAGGTCACATCTATTCAGTTTAATATAAGGCTTTAAACGATATAAAGTCTGTTGCATTCAGTGGGTTTAACAGCCATAGTTGCTTGGCAGGGTTGTTAGGTTGAAGCCCAACACTAAAAGAATAAGAGCGACAGGCACTGTGTACTTGTTTAATTGGCATGTAAAGCAGGAAGAGGGAGCAGTTTTCACAGTTACTGCTGAGAAACAATGGACTGTGGCATTTGTGAGTCACTAATAGAGAAAAAGTTATGCTGAATAAGAAAACAAAGATAATATTCTACAAGGTCACGCTCATTTTTCCAACAAAAAAACAATCAGGTCAAAACAAAATGCTGCACGCTCCCTAGAGGGCCAAACTGGACTGGGAATCTCGTGTTTATGATGAAAAGTCTGATGAGAAAGTATTTTTAGGGACTGCTTGTCTTTCCTATGGACAAAAGAACCTAGTACACCGTGATAATGCCATCTTTCTGATGTTATGTTTGAGAAACTCTAAGCTTGCTCAACGTTTGCCATCTTATCTTAACTATGAAAGACTCACTAACTGTACCCTCAACTGAACTGGTTTTGCAATCTCTTGTTCTTTTGTGAAAAGTCTTAGGTCTATAAAAGCAAACGGTCTGACCTGGGGTCTCATGGACTCTAATCTTGGGTTGGATCTTGATCTTTAAGTGGCCCAAGACAAGAATAACAATTGATAATATAAAATATAACCCACCGTTCAAAAGTTTGGGTTCAGTAAGCTTTTTTGAAAAGAAATGAATACTTTTATCCAGCAAAGATGTATTAAATTGATCAAAAGTGACAGTAAAGTCATTTATAATGTTTCAATCAAAGAATCCTGAGAAAAATGTACAAATATTTTTCACAATATAATATTCCACAATATTACTGTTTTTACTGTATTTTTTAATCAAATAAATGCAGCCTTCTTGTATTTTTTCATAAGAGACATTACAAAAAAATCTTAATAACCCCAAACTTTTGAATAGTAGTGTATATTGTATTTTTTTTTTATAAAAAATAGTTATCTCACTAAACTGTTAGAAAGCAAATACTTTTTGTTATTTAACCTTCAAATGGAAAATCACTTTATTGCAAATTGGAAAATGTGCAAATGAAAAAGTATATTTCTGTCAGTTTTACTGAGAGCAACAATCAGTCCAGATTTTACAGTAAATTTCAACTTTAGGGTATTTATAGAAATGATAGACACATAATTTGGACCACATGCCTTCATGCCATCTTGTCAAACAGGTAAAATTACAGTGGCAGCCGCAGCCAGCCCCCAACTGAAGACATGAGCACCCCTTCAATCACCTGTCAGAAGGCTTCTGTAATTACATCCAAATGGAGCATACGAAAAACAAGGAATCCAAAACTTTAAGGAGGGAAAATATTTAGAGTGAGAAAATTTGATAGTGACAGATGTGCAGTCTGAGAATGTGACAGCACGCTGGAGCTCTGTCAGGGTCTGTTCCAGCAGGGACAGCTGCTGTCTCGTCAGCATGTTGGCTGATCACAATTCAGTCCTTAACCAGAGTCCTGCAGGGCTTTACAGTTTTAGCCTGTCTGTCCGTCTGTCCGTCATGCTGTCTGAGCCTCAAGTCACTTTGGGACAGAGTTTCATACAAACATGTCCAAACACACGCACACTTTCATGCTTTCATTTCCTCACCTTCTATTCAGATATTCTCTCACTCTGGCATATAAATGGAAGGTTCTAGACCCACATACTAAAACCATTACCTCCATTTCACACCCCGAGGTCATTCCTCTGTCAGCCCTGTGCAACATATCACTCTGAACCCAACATAAGACCCTGTCAAATTCAAAACGGCCACTTGAATGATCAAATTCCCTTGCAACCTACAGTTCTCCACACAATCCCGTCTGGTTTGACCCCAGCAGCTGCCGTCAGTCGTATTCTGGCCTCAGAGATGTGGAGAGACCATCTACATTCTGTCAAGTCACTAAGATTAGTGGAGATATTCAATGCGTGTGTCTCAGTCTGCCATAAGCACCTTGAAAATCCAGACCAGACACTGTGGGATATCAGTTAATTTATGTGGGAAAGCTTAAATCGGTTCGTCTGTTCTCGTGGGATTGCACGAATCTGTTGAAATATATTGTTAAACGTGACACGTTTTCAGCCGCCAGACATTTTTGAGTTCCACTCTAGTTTAATGTTAACCGCTCGTCTCTTTTTTACGGTTTGGAGCATGACACAGTTCTGTTGCCCTCAAAATCAAAAATTACACATAACACAACCACAGGATAATGACATGTTTTCAAAATTCCACAACATTTATTGGGTTTTTTTTGATTTAGTAGATGAGCTGGGTTAATTTAATCTTTGACCAACTGCAAACCCTGCTATCTGTGTGTGTGTGTGTGTGTGTATATATATATAGTACAGCAACTTTTCATTTTAAAGAATGAAAGAAATATAATTGACCTTTCCTCTTCTAACCCCCCCACCCCCCCTCTTTTTCTCCTCAGATCTGCATTTTCATCGGAGAGACGCTGCTCTTTTTGAACTGGGCCATTACAGCGGACATTTTAATGGTTCGTATTGAAAGCCTGTATTTATCTGCTGGGTCGAGTGGAAACTTTAAAGCCTTTAACTGTAACAAAAGTGGTCATCTTCTCAGGCTAGTTTCTTATTTTGAATGGTGGGATGCATGACTACGAGGTTTGGCATAGCCTGGGTGGGGCCCAAGACAAAATTGCTGCCTTTGATTGCACTTAATGGAAACGCCACTCACGGAAAATAAAACGAAATAACATTTTCAGTTTGGATGTTTTTTTGTATGAAGGAAGTAAAGTGAGTTAGAGAAACTCAGAGAGAGAAGCAGTAAATAGAGTGCATGTAAGGTAGAGTTAAAGATTTAGCAAGAAAAGCTGTCATGAAGTTGAGTCAGCCAAGGTCTTACTGCATACTTAAACTCCAGTCAGCTTGGGTCAGTGTAAAGTACTCTGACAGTGTCTGCTTAAGTGAGCACTCATGGCACTTTTGTTTTCCTGTTTTGAGTTTGTGTGATTCTCACTGCTGTTTTCCTATCACTTCTTTTCTTTCTCCAGTATGTTGTCATACCAACCAGAAGAGCCACAGCTGTTGCCTTCCAGGGCTTCACCTCACATTTACTAGGGGATGCTGGGAGCCCATACCTCATAGGCCTGGTAAGAATGTCTCACGCACAGGGCAGTGAACTGCAGTGCTGCCTGCTACTAGCATATATTGCTCAGTATTGAGTATTTGGTGTGTATGGACAATATAGGGTGGTTCTGGGGGGTCTGACCAGGCTAATTAAGGTTTGAACCCTATAAAGGAAGTCTAAACAAAAGATATGCAAGCCTATAGGTTTTTCAAACATTCCACAAAAGTCAGAATGCGCTAAATAGACAATCGTGAAGAAGAATCAGCTTATTGACACTCAAGCACTTTTGAAAGATACAGTTCATAGGCTAAGTCTAGAAAGAGCAGAAATTTTCTAAGCTATACACAACATGATGTGTGGCTTTTTTTCTTGAGTTCACAATGGCAGAATTACACAAAAGCCCTCTGGAGGTTTCCCATTCCTCCTGATCTGTGTGTCTTTCCAGTAATACCTTTCCTCGTGAGACATTATATTTATGCTATTCATGAGCTCATTCAAGGCTACATTCATCTGCAAGTGTTCCCTTCGGTCTCTTAAACACTTGTGTGCAACAATAAGCTACGCCGCCTTGTTCTGTGTGACATTTGGCTCTATGATTTTGTACGCTGACCCTGGCTCCATCTCCCTTTTCCGATTTCCACTCTTGTTCATGTTAACAAAACAAAGGCAAACCGATCACAGTGCAGCATCAATTCATCATTCTTCTTAACACCGGAAAAAGCACGCCGTGGTTCCTAGACGTCCAACTCCTGTAGACATTCCTGGCATTCCGAACAGGAGTCCATGGAGTTGATCCAAACTAAACAGTAACTCTTGTGCGTGCTTTTGACAGGTTCAGAGCCCTCTGTCTTGTAGGGCTCAGGGTTCAGACCCATTGTTCACTTATTCCATTATCACTTTCAACCTTTAACAACAAAAGTGCATTTGCAATATGTTTGCTCTTTATCTGTGCATTTGCAATGTGTTTGCTCTTTATCTGTCTCACACATACACTTCAGTATTCTGCAAGAGTGTGCCATATGCACACGGCAGGAGGTAAGAAGTGTGTCTAATCTGTCTGTATATTGTTTATACAATATTTTTATCTCTATCATTTGGGTGTTTGAACTACGTTTACACATTATTGATTTAATGGCTTGACAAAAAGTTCAAAGAACAGCATTTATTTGAAATAGAAATATTTTGTAATATTACATATCACTTTTGATTCATTTAATGAATCTTTGCTGAATAAAAATATAAATTCTTAAAAAAAAAAAAAAACATACTAACCCCAAACTTTTGAATGGCCGTGTATATTTTATCAATTTCACTTTGTACTGGATAAAATATTCTGCTACATGAATAAATGTAAATGTAAATTCTTCTGGAATTATCTCCATAATCTTGCTGTTGCTAGCACTGTGCCGTATGCTGAAAGTTCACTCAAGTCACAGTGTTTGCAACCCACCACATTCCATCTGCTCAAAACGCCCTACCTGCAGACAGACAGCTGGGCAGTGTGGTTATAATGCTGCCACATGTTTTGTGACGTTTCATTTATGGTTCGTTCACATGACTCACTTGCTCTCTGGGAGTACAATTATCTTCTCAGTTACCTCTAAGATAGAGGGTACATCTTCAGAGGAAGTGTGTGGGCATTCCGGCCTGTCAAATCCAGCGATGTAGGACCGAGTCATGCATCAACAGTTACTTGATAATTTCACTCCGGAGGTCTGGCAAGCTAGTGTGATGGTGGCTATGACGTATTTCTGTTGTAAAAAAAACTGCCAGCTCTGAATAATAAAAAGTTTTTAGAGAAAAACCACAGTAACTTTGACACTGGGCAGTGACACTTTTTTTCCAGACATCATACTAAGAGTGCTGTTGTGTGAGCAGTGACACACAATAGCTTACTGAAGACAACTGGACTTAAGAACATGTGGCTGGCAGACAACACTTTCTTCTAAAATGTGCACTAGACCTGTGAATGAATAACATTTCCTAAATACCTGGTAATGCTCCATTTCACTCTAACTGATGTAAAAACATTCATAGTACCTGTGAGTGAATCTATACCCATAGGCATAGTGGGTGGTGTAATTATCTTTAAAAATAGGCTATTGGCCGCAATCTACCTTCTTTATTTGCAAAAAACCTCATTAGACACGCAACGCAAATGTTCAACCTCAGCTCTATTTTTATCATTAGAAATAGTTCAACATTAATGTTTGGCATCATAAAAGCTAGATATACACGTATACAGGAGAGTGGTCTGAACACAGACACATTTACATAGCTATATAAATGGGGACGTTCCATAGACTTCTCTTGTTTTTAAATGCAGCTAGTTATATAACCATAACCTAAACCTAACAGAAAAAACCCTTAGTTTTATATTTGTTTTTATAAATGAGGATGGTTTTCTTAGATTTCACTCACTTCTGGGAACAAATTTGTCCACAAAATATAGTTAAGTAGGTACACGCATACCCACACACACACAGACACAGACCTCACTGTCAGCACCCACTCATACACCTTTTAGTGTCAGCATTCCTTCCCAACCTATGAGACTCACACACTAGTGCTGATGCTAACAGATTAGCCATGCTAAAGTGAGTCACTGGACTCCGAGGAGATTATTAGCCCTGTTAAACATCATTTCAATACTGCTGTCAGTGTCTTTGTGTCATAATATACATCTTTTGCCTTATTTTGTAATAATATAATACGTTAGAATGGCTAGTACACAGCATTTTATCATATTAACACTAGAAACATCCCTTTGTTTTGTTTTTTTGTTCCCAGGTCTGTTATAAAATAGTAGGTTTTGTCCTAAAGTTGAGTTTTGTGGTCGATATGCTACTATAAGAAGTTGACAAAATTAATTTTAGCAGATGTATGCATTTAAAAATGATCTTCTAGGAAAAAGGAACAGAAATATTGCTGACTCATCCTGCACTACACTATTTTGGAAATATGTTGTGGTCTTTAACATTAAGAACCAGTCGCTGACTATTGACTGAGTGAATCCTGAGGGAACAAACAGCATAAAATTGAATCAGTTTATGATAAATTGAAACATATTCAAACTAAATGCCTCCTTGACTGAATCAAGTTTAATTAATGGTAATTGTCTTTTTATAGATTTATTGACTTACTATTGAACAGATACCAAAAGCTTAAGACAAGTTAACACAAGGATTAACCATTCACCCAGTAACTGATTGACACAGCACAGCTCCTGAAGACAATATTAGGAAGTTAATTATTGCATTAATGTCGCTGATGGCTCACAGCAGAATTTTCCTTTGTTTGCTAATGATTTCTCTTTTGTTTGTGTCTGTGTGTTCATGCAGATATCAGACTCACTGCAGGAGAGCTACGCTACGTCAGCGTTATGGCAGTTCCTGAGTTTGGGATATGCCCTCATGCTCTGCCCCTTTGTCATCGTCCTGGGGGGGATGTTCTTCCTCGCCACCGCCCTTTTCTTCCTCGATGATCGTGACAAAGCGGAGAAACAGTGAGTGCTTAAACCTATACTCATATCCTTGATAGCTAACAGTAATTCAGTCTAATCTTTTAAATCGTTGTTCTAATGACGTCGAGGTGCTTCCGTTTCAATGGTCCACACTTTACATTCCTAAATGGGGCTATCATTTCTCATTTCCTCCACTGACAATGACAATCCGGAGAATAGCAGTTGCCATGGTGATTTTGGGTAGCTTTGGCCATCTTTGTGTGCCTGGTGAATAGCCTCAGGTGGATAGTTAATCCGTGAGGATGAACGAGCTGGATAGATGGACAGAGATCCAGATGTATTCTCATACAAAGACACTCTGCATAAGTGATCTGCCAAGGGGGGAAATGACACATCACATGGGTTACTGATGACCTTTAGTAGATCAAGTGCTTCCCTTTATAACCGTTATAAGAAAGATTTCAAAATAAATGTTATTTCAGTACACTAACATTGGGCCGAGACGAGCTAAGCAAGTTTATGAATGTAGCATTTACATAAAGTGTTTGCAAGACTTTGTCCAGTAAAAACAGTCATGGTGACATGAGAGGAATTGAACATCAAATAAACCTCAATGTTGTCTTCTGCTATTCAAGCTACCCAGACATGTAATTTCATTTGAACATGTCATACATAAGCCATTATAAGATACTATATAAATATGTATATAGTATATACACCCTATATATATATATGTATATTTACACATAGACATTTTAAAACAGACCTTTATCTAAAACATATGATGGTTTGGTTATGGAAGAGTCCCATTCCCTTAAAAGGTAAAGACAAACATGATACCCAAACTTTGCGACTCACTTTCCTTTTTGTGGCAGTCTTTTATCAAGTGGATTTCCTGTGTGTGTTGCCACTCAAAAATGACTTCCTTCCTGTCTACTTGAGGACATTTTTAGGCAGGGTGGTATGTTGGATTACTGCGGAAGATCTTCCCACGATAGGTCTTAGAGACGGCCCAGGAGGTTGACTTTTCTTCTTGTCTCGCCATCTATTAAAACAGGCAGATTAATCACTAAAGTCATTTTTCACAAGGAGCTACTCAACAAGATTATTTAATGCTCTTTTTCCTGCTATATATCATACGTATAGTGGAATACAAATAGCGTACTTGAAACCACAAATACAGGTCTTGAATAAATAAATTTTAGTGAATAAATCTCAACAAAAAATACAATGACTATGTTTAAAAGTTGTCAAACAGAATAATATATAACTGACTATTTTCAAGTAGGTTTCCCTGAACACTTTCCACTTCTATTATTGGTCAGACAAACAGATAGCCAAAACAAAACCCTGGCCAAAACTCACACATTTGGTTGAGCCAATGTTGCGGGTCGGACACTCAAATAAACAGAGCAATGTTTTGAAGCACTACGGTGCTTTTTTTCAGGGATACAAACCTATGAATGACTTATTTATAGTTATCTCTGCATATTAAAATAGGATAAAAGAAAGCATTTTAACATCCAAAAAACTATAAACGTCACTTCAGAAGGAAAATAAATGACAAAAACACTTAATTTAGAATATAAAACTTTACTTAAGTTTAGAATAAATGTGACAAAAATACTTCACTTTTAAGATTAGAATAAATATGATCACCTTTAAATAGAGTAAATATAACAAGTGAAGGTGTATCCTTAAAGACATTCAAAGCAGTTGACTCCCACATTTGGTTGTAGATTATACAGTTTTGCCAAACCATTGGCTTTATGTAGCCAACATGGTTTAAAATAGCCAGTGAATTGCAGCTATATATGGCATGTAATGATCTGCAATATCATGCATGCCAAAAGCAGCAGCTACAGATTAAAGCAGTTGTTTGTGGATGCAGCATAAACTATAAGCTTATATCCAGCCGTCATGAGCCTGTACATTTATACATTAAACATTTACAACCATTACTCTTGCATAACACCCTTCTTACAGTTTTTTATAAGCATTGCATCATCACAAGGTTCAATCCAGTCTAAAAATAGTATTTTAACTGTGCTGTTTCAGGCCCAGTAGTTCTTTATTCTCAAATCTCTTGTTACATGAATGTAGCCTCCTCGTTTGTCTTCCTCTATTTATAGACGCAACATGCAAAATGAAAGGCGTTCACTGAAGCAGAGGAATATATATTGAGCTTAAAAGAGTTCTTTATTTCTAGGTTGTTAGCTGTTTTAGGCCGGGAGGGAGCCATTTATAGTGCAGGGGAAAACACCGTGCACATAGGCAGTCACGCAAAATACACACACGCATTTGTCTCATATACTTTGCTGTCTGGCATCAGTTGGCATATGTCCATAGGGATGTACTGTAGATATAAGCATTCCCAAACTGTGTGTTAAAGCACATGCAGCCTGTAAGGAAGACAATCACACTGCCATGAAGTGTCCCCACATTGAGATTTCCAATAGAGTGAGTGAAATTACAAGCAAGCAAGATTAGGATGTCTTATAGGGCAAAAAAGTGTGAAGTGAAAATGCTGAGATAATAATTAGCTGCTTCTACACAGAAGTAGTGTTTCTCACATCAAGAATCTCAATCTTAACCAACTATTTTAGTACCAGGAGTTTTAGCAGAAATTTTTTGGACCCCATAATATGATATTTTGGTATGATATATTATACTACTGTTTGACATAATGGCATCTATGTTAAATAAAAATATATATTTTAAAAAAAAATCCCTTTTTTTTTTCTTTTTTAAGTGTCTTTTTTCTACCCATGTAATATACAGTAAAGTGAAATCTTTACCATTTAAAACCAGGCCTGTAAAAATAATTTAATGATTTCCAACCAGTTTTTAGACATTTAAATACCAAATTTAGTGTTAAAGAATATATGTCTTAAACATAGTTACCATGTTATCTTTGACAACTCTACATTAAGATATTCTGGTCATTTGAGTGTACAATTATAAAAAGCATTGCACAAATATCTACACAATTCTTTCCCTCATTATTCTATTTTTTCCTTTAATTTTTCAGTGTTAACCAGCTTTCCCGACAGCCGTCCACAGTTAAGGTAAGACCTCAAATTCCTGCAAGCCTCCAACAAAGGCTCCCAGGTTACACAACTGTTATCCTGTTTACATTTTTAAATACAGAATACAATGGTTCAAGCTTATTTGTCAGAAGGTATTCAGGACTGTAAGAGGAGAAATAATAACACCAAGTTTGTTTTACACATTAAAATAACTGAGCATCATAATACTAGTGAATAGAATAGAATAGTTTATGAAATTGGCACTGGGCTCTTGGTGGCTTCACTTGTTCATTTTAATACATATTTTAAGTAGCGCTTTGGGTGACCAGGTTATTTCATCAGTTAATAATCTCAAATCTGGCTCCTCTTCAAGCCTCTGTTCCTGCCCCCTTCCCCTCTTTCTCTTATCAGCCTCTCACACTCACTGTTATGAGCCTGTTTGTATAATTACCATGACTTTGTATGCCCTAAAAGAACGGTAAAGCATCAAAAGAAAGAGAAAGAAAACATCTAACGACATCGGGAAATAGGCTTCTCTTGTTGCCAGTTTTTTAGGTGGAGGACAATGTGTGGAGCAGTACACTAAAAATAACTAGTCCCGCAACTATTCGATTGAGAGGGCGGATTGTGACTGTTAAATGTGGTCATGTATTTTTGTTCTGCAGACAGGCTGTCCCAAGTTAGCTGTCCTACTCTTCTACTACACCCTCCACTTTCTAATTAGCAAAACTACCACTCTTTATTAGGTTAACAGCCTAAACTGGCTGCAGTTTAACAGGAAATCAATGAGATATCTCTGGCTGGATGAAGCGCAAACCGTGGCCTTGAGGGTTAGCCTGTCAGAGGCACATAAATTAGCATAAATGAGCATGTGATGGCAAGACATATTGCCTCAGTCATTTATATAAATGGGAAAAGTTCTCTAATCAATAGGGGTCAAAGCACAAAGTGGAGAGGAAACCGCAGGGTTACGTAACAGACGGTCACCCACACAAGCGCTATTAGAAAAGGAATTACGAGGAGGCACGGTGATGTGACAGCGGGAGTGGGAGTACGGGAAAAATCACTATTGTGACATTAGCCTTGATGAAGGCCGAAGATTTCAGACAGGAAGGGCCTGCTACCAATGCAATGAGAAGATATTAGAGACAGCAAATGAAAGATGAAAGAGTAAGCAACGGACCGTTGCCCTTGGATTATAAAGCAGACGGAAGACGTGCTAATCACTAAAGAGATCTTGCATTGTGAGAGCTTAAATTTAGAGGACAAATAGTAACATGATAGAAGAAAATAGAGAGTCTTTTCTATAAAAAGCTTGTCTTTCCTTTTAGAGAGCATCTCTTAATCAATGAACACAACCAGATATGTATTTCAGCCATTCACCCTTTAGGCAGAGTTTAAAGGATTAGTTCACTTTAAAATGAAAATTAGCCCAAGCTTTACTCACCCTCAACCCATCCTAGGTATATATGACTTTCTTCTTTCTGATGAACACAATCGGAGTTATATTAATAAATATCCTGATGCAACCAAGCTAATGGCAGTGAACGGGACCAACGAGTATGAAGCTCAAGAAAGTGCATCCATCCATCATAAACGTACTCCACACAGCTCCGGGGGGTTAATAAAGGCCTTCTGAAGTGAAGCGATGCGTTTGTGTAAAAAAAAATTCCATATTTAACAAGTTATAAAGTAAAATAACTAGCTTCCGCCAGACCACCTTCCATATTCAACTTAGGAAGAAAGTGTAAAACTCTCACAGTTCAAAACGCTTATGCTACTCTTACGCCTTTCCATATTCAAATTACGAAAAGTACGTTTATTACTTTTTCTGTAAGTTGAATACGGAAGACGGTTTGGCGGAAGCTAGTTATTTTGCTTTATAACTTGTTAAATATGGATATTTTTCTTACACAAACGCATCGCTTCACTTCAGAAGGCCTTTATTAACCACCCGGAGCTGTGTGGAGTACGTTTATGATGGATGGATGCACTTTCTTGAGCTTCAAACTTGTTTCCCACGTTCACTGCCATTATAAAGCTTGAAAGTGTCAGGATATTTATTAATATAACTCTGATTGTGTTCATCAGAAAGAAGAAAGTCATATACACCTAGGATGGCTTGAGGGTGAGTAAAGCTTGGGGTAATTTTCATTTTAAAGTGAACTAATCCTTTAACATAGTTGGATTTCCTTAATACATATTCTATCCAATATGAACTGATAAGAGAGTTATGTATAATACTGTTTAAAAGTTTATTTAATATTGTGATATATTTTAATGTATTTTAAAATAGTCTTGTCCTTAAAAACCCCTGGTTTAAATAACCAAATCCAGCATTAGTCCATTATTACTGCATTTTCACTGTATATGAGAGAGTGTTAGCACACAATGAAGAAAACAATGATTTGTTTAATAGTAGAGGAGCTTCTAGGCCAGATTATTTGTGGCATAATGACAGACAAATCCCAAACAAGACCCTGGATGCTCTGTAAACGTCACTGATGTGATTATCTAAGCATAATACCCTAGTATTTAACATTTTTAGTTACGTTGCATCAACCAGATATCATCTTAGAGTTCTGTTGTTCTCTGCATTTCCGCACACTACCATAATAAATTGAGACTAAGTAAAATAATTGTCAAGTTTGTGACATACACATATTGTGATGTCAGCGGGGCAGCTGTGGGAAGCTTACAAAGCTGGGAAGAAGCTCTGGTTGTAGTTTGTATGTGTGGGGATGGGGGTTGGTATAACTCACCAGCAGCACCAGACAGATGGCTCATTGGGTACTGAGTTATAATAATTAAAATGAAACATCCGGTAGGGAAGCCAGAGACTAGGATGTTATTGCACCAAATTTTATTCAACAACTATAAACAGCCAGAGACTGACACCTCTTTGTCTTTTTCATTCCCTCAGGTTACCAAATGAGAAGAGGCTGCTGCAATGAAGAAAAAGTGGAATGATGGACAGGTGGAGGGAAAAAAAACAGAAGGAATAAAACTTGCAGCTAACTCGCTATACGCACACTCAACATACTCTCAGATCACCGCTATCATCGTCATCTCTGCTTTTTCGTACCATTCTGTGAAGGCCGTTCTGAATTCGAGTCGCACCTTGCTTGCCCCAGGAAACCTTCAGCTGGCAAGAGGTCAGCCAATCAGCAGCTGGTGTGCAGCTATTAATGATGTATATAAAGAGCCACGTGGGCTCCTGTGGGTGTTTAGAAGAGGGTGCGCTAGCGCACTCAGTGCCATACTACTGAACACAGCACGGACACACGCTCCCGTCCTGTCACGCTGCCTGTCGATCTGCACCAAGTGCCATAACATCACATTCCTAATGGAGACCAGTACAAGTGATGCTCACAGCCAACAGAGGCTCACCAACACACCAAACCCGCCCCCCAAAAATCTGTAAATACAGAACTGAAGGAATCACTCACGTCACATCAACTACCCAACGAAAGCTACTCGGTGAGTCCTGCCTTAAGAAATCTGGCAGAGACACAGGTCTGGTCTCCGGTCACTTTTCTTTTATAAAGATTCTTTTCTTTGTTTATTATTAAATGTATTTTCCGTTCTTTTTCTTAGCACTTACCATTTTAATGCAGTGCCAGTGACATCATGCAGCCACACATGACACCTTTGAAATCGATTATTATCTTTTCTCTTCTTGCTCTGACTGTGTGTTTTTACAACTGAAACTGGAGGGACTTCATAAACTATAGCTGAAAGGGACACTGGATTGTAAATATTATCTTTTCATAATGAAGAAACAACATGTAAATGCTTTCATACTGAACTTTACTGAACAGTCTGCCAGGATAAATCGCATAGTATGCCCAAGAGGGGAGCAGAAATACTGACAAAATGTTGAAAAAGTGAACAAAGCCAAGGTTATCGTCACTTATCTAGTGTTTTTCAGTGAGGAATTCCGTCCGCAGTGCCGGGTTACCTGCCCAGACAGGCAAACCTTCATTTTAACTGCGGATAAGATTCACTAGCTCAGTCTTTAAGAATGAAAGTCTTTGTATGTTGGCTTACCTTGATCATTTGGTTTTACATATCCCTTTACTGGAAGAGAAGAGAGAGAAAGGATGATAGTGTATCGCAGCCAAGTTAATTGCCTACATTGCAATCCATCCATTTTTAAAAAGGGAGAAATTTAACTCCGAGGTTAAGCTAACTCTGGATTGCTTTTTTTTTTTTTTTTTTTTTTTGTGGATTCTGTGAATTTTGTGGAAATTTCTTTAAGTAGAAATCAGATGTTTGAATATGTTGCATACACTAAGAAAAGCACTTTGCTTTTCACTGAGTAGTCTTGGATATGAAGAAATACAATTGGAGGGTAAAACTGCAGATAATATTAGTTTTCGCTGTTATTGGCCTGTGTGGTTTTGCTTCAGAATATAGTTTGTAATATATGCAATTTAAAAGAAGATTTCATCATTAACAAAAATGAAAGCTTTGACAGTGGCAATAATTTGTATATTCTCCTATTTAGCAAGATTTTCTCAGTGCACACACACATACATACACACCACTGTCACTTTTCTGGAACCTGGTGTTACCATATCTGTCTGTGTCTGAAGCCGTTCAAGTGTAAATCTGTTCTCAAAGAGAAGCTGATGCTTTCCAATCTTAAAAAAAGCACCTTGCCTATAGATTGAAGGGGGGAAAAAAAGCTAATCTGTGTTTTGAAGGTCTGACTTAACATGTCATGTGAAATTACCGTCCCTGTTTGCCAGTCATATCCTCTTAGCTTTCATCATGGAAGGTGAAAAGCCTTTGAATGTGATTCTGTCCAATCCAATGTGTTTACACATGCAAATTTATCTTAATGAAGCTTTTTATATTATTGTTAATATTCTTTTACAGATGTCTTTTTCTTTCTTTTTACAAATATGAGTTTTATATATATATAAACACTATAAAGAGAAACTATTATGCAGCCATTTTAATATATTGTAAACTGCTTTAATGCAATGTATTTATTATTATGTTTTTGTTTTGTTTATTTGCTACCCTTGCTGATAAGATGGTAAAAGGGAAAAATAATGTCATAGATATGATGTACAGTTTCGTTTTTGTTTATTTTTCTTTGAAAATGCCTCCTTATCACCATTTGAAGAATTTCTCAGTTGTTCATCTCAGAGAACTGTGTTTTCACAGGAGCCAATTATTTTACCGGTTCACACAAACACACAGCATGATTTATACTATACAAAACTACATGTATTGTGTACCAACATGTTTGTTAGACCAATGAACTGATAATTGATTTATTTTGCACAAGCAACTGGGTGTGTGAATAATGTGTTGATCAGGGGGTTTCTCTTACTGTCTAATCCAATAGTTCTACACTGGCATTTTGTAAGTGCTAGCTTTGAGGGATTATTACCCATTCACTGCCTGGCTACTATCTTTTCAAAGTTATTTTACATGCTGATTATATGACTATTGTTTATTTGTTTGTTGAAAGGCAATGCTCACGGTGATCTAGATCAGATGAACGACTGGCTTAATGTTTGTAAGGCCAAGTTCATTTTATCAACAAAACCCGATGCTAATGAACAGTTTTATGAGATCATTTTAATTGCTGAATCGTGAGAATTGAGTATTTCAGATTGCACATTTTCTTGTCATACAAGAATTCTGTAAAAATTAACCTATTTCTGATGTCAAGCAGAAATGAAAAGGTGATTTTATTTTTTAGAGCAAGTGTGATTATAAAGAAGAAAAGTATCTAGGACGTTTACTGTGATGCTCCCACAGGGATATACAACCTATATGTAACTGATCAAAATAAACTTATTTAATCAAAACAGAGCAATATGTTGTATTTTTTTTTTTTTTTTTAAAGAAATTAATACTTTTATTCATCAAGAATGCATTGAATTGATCAAAAGAGACAGTAGACATTTGTAATGTTAAATAAATGCTTTCTTTCTTTTTTCTTATTAATCAGTCGTGGGGAAAAATGTATCATTGTTTTCAAAAAATATTAAGCAGCACAACTGTTTTCAACATTGATATTAATAACAAATGTTTCTTGTGCAGCAAATCAGCATATTAAAATGATTTCTGAAGAATCATGTGACACTGAACACTGGAGTAATGATGCTGAAAATTCAGCTTTTTTTCATACATTATATTAAAATATAAAACAGTTCTTTTAAAGCATAAGATACTTCTTTCAAAAACATTAAAAAAAAATCTTACCAACTCTAAACTTTTGAATAGTGTATTCATATGTGTATAAACATTAATGAAGATTAATATATTTTGTATAAGTATTGTTCATGATACCTAATGTATTAATTAATCCTTATAAATTAGGCCCTATTAAACCTTATTGTAAAGTATTATCTGATTTTTTTTTTTTTTTTTACCCAAGGAAGATATGAAAGATCATCAGACTAAAATATCTTCTTCCATATTCCCGATTCTCAGCGTGATTAGAAGCAGCTACACTCCTACAGCACATGAATGTGCTCTAATGTCAGAGAGCCCCATTAGCACATACCTGGAGGGACAGAAAGGAGACTTTAACTGCTCCGGAGCAGGAAGCCCTCTCTCTTCCTCTTTTTCAGATGTAGAAGGGGGGTGGGCTCAGCAAAAGGTTTCATTTTCATCGGGCAGTGTAAGAGTCAGCCCGGATTTGGGGGACTGGATAAAGTCCAGCATTGTTTAGAGAGGCACACTGCACCTCTGTTGCCCGGCAACAGTTTCTGTGACACCAGAGAAGAAGAATGTAGACGGAGAAGGTCACCAGTGTGTTGACAAGACATGAAACACCTACATAGCCAGTGACTGTTGCTGAAAATATGAGAAAACGTGCCTAGCAACAGCTGTCACATTCATCCATATTACAGATGAAAAAATAATATTTGCTCATGGTGTGACCCGAACTGCATATGAAAGCAAATCGAGAAAGTTCACAAATATCTGCAACCGTGGCCACAGCCGAGTACAGAATTACCTCATAGGCTACCCTAAAACAGTGGTTCTCGAAGTGTGGGGCGTGGGCTCGCGCAGGTACTGTGGTGAAATGGGGGAGCGCGGGAGATCAGCAGGGTGGACAAAACGGAAAACGCCTGCCTTTATAAAGCGTCACCGAACGCCAATTCCACTGAATCGTTCTTCATCAGACCGCTGACCTGTCACCGTCTAAATTCTGGACAAGCCCAACAAGGAAGTTCCAGCTGCACTCCGCTGCCGCGTTCAGGCAAGAATACGCACAAGAAACTGAGCTCGTGAGGCGCTGTCAAAAAGAGCTCACTGCAGCCATTGATTATATATCGTTCATACAAGTACTGAAATTTTTTTTTTTTTTTTTGTTTATTTACATGAAAAGTTATGTTCTGATCTATTATTCTCTCTACTGTTATATTTTTCAGTGTTTCAACGACATTACAAAGAGAAATTGCAGGTGCTTTTCAGGTTTTTAATTTTTTTCGGGATGGGGGGGATGGGGACCAAAAATGTTTGAGAACCACTGTCCTAAAAACTTATGACAAGCTCCTGAAGACACTAACTCGGTCACAAAAAAGAACAAAGAACAGAAGACCCAATGGCCAAATATCTCTATAGTCAGCCGATAATGATGAGGTGTTTTCCTTTAGTTAAATGCAGAGCTGATTGCCTTAAACGCCCCAAAATTGCTTACCATGGCTGTGTTCAGTCAGAAGTATTCACAGGAGCTTTTCTAATCACAAGTGACCCCATCTAAACTTTGACAGGAAGGTCCTTATCTAGTTTAAAGGAAACATCTCAATGTTTGACTAATTTACAGTCTTACCATTCAATTTCAGTATTACACACTGAAGATGATCTATCTTATTGACAGCCATTTCAATATTTACATTTGTAAGAAAATTAAAACACTAATTAAAACCGGATCCTGAAATGAATAGAATATGTCAAATTTCTAGAGGTAAACTCAAATCAGATCGAACTGACATTCAATATTTATATTTGGATTAGATTAAAACAACAAACTCTACTGAAGTGATGAAGACCTTTTCTCACTGGACATTAAACTCTGATAAACTGACAGAAATGCACTGCCAAGCACACCAAACCTAATTCTGGTATGACAGCATGAGAAAACACTGTCAAACTCAACAGAACAGAGGCGATCTGACAGGAAACTCCAGGGTGTAGACAGGATATAATGGTTCCTTATACTCAGCAGGAAAATCAATGTGGTGATTTCTTTTCCATGGAACTCTTAAAACACTCTGTGAGCCAAAGAAACAAACAATAAAAACAAGGGTAAGTTTAGGGCCTTTTTAAGCTTAAGCAAATATTTGCTGAAGCTCATGTCAATTTTTGCTTGGTTATTTTGACAAGTCACTTTATTTAGCTATTTTGCTACACTGTAAACCCGAATAAGTTGGCAAAACTCAAAAGAACTGAGGCAATCAATTGCCTCAAAATTTTTAAGTTAAGAAATTCAAAATTTAAGTAAGCAGGGGCATTTATAATTTATAAAATGTTGCGCAGAAACCGTCCTAAATTTGATCTTACGATCATTTCTCGGATGTGTGTATGTGTGATTCATAGAATGAACGTACACACAGAAAACGAGCATACGCCTCTCTTTCAGATGTGAAATCTATAAATTGCAAATGATCTTGAACTTGCACGCAGCTGAATGGTTTCAGTTCCCCGAGTTGTAAACAACACCTAATTAATGTCTTTTACATATAAAAGATCAACAGTCATCGTCCAAATCCTTAGCGAGCTGCAAGAATAGTTTAGATTTCCAAACACCTGCAGTAATCTGACAATGAAAAGTGTGTACGTCTGCTCAGACCCTGACATGGCTTTAAGCACTTTTCCACGTCAAAGATCGTTTTTATAAATATGAGCGTTGGTGTGGATTTAAGCGTACGCACACTCTAAGATCAAATCTGTGCGTACGCACGCTTTATAAATGAGGCCCCAGAACTGGCAGATTTTTATTTTATACTTATACATTTTAATTGTTCTTAACTTGAAATGTTTGAGTACACTCATACATTTAACTTAAAATTATCATGTAAACCCAATGTAAATATTTTTATTAGTGTAAAATTAGCTAGTTATAACAAGCCAACAAAACGAACAATAACAGAAACTCTTTTAAATTAGCATAACAAAACATTAATCACTACTAAATCTCCCACAAAATAAAACATTATATAACATTTAATTTTAGCATTTACTCTCCCTTTTGAGTGCCATGGCGAAAGCATGCTGGAAAATCGATATCTCAGCCCAGTTTCTGGTAAATTTAAGTTTGTCTAAATTAAAACAAATAAGTTCATAAAACTCAAAACAATGAAACAGTTCAGCTTACTTAAAATATATCAGTTCTGTGAACTTAAAAGGAAAAAAAAGTGCTAAATACTCATAAAAGTTAATTTGACTGAACTAATTTGATTAATTTAAGTTTGTCCTACTCAAACCAATTAATTATTTTGAGTGTTAGGGTTTACAGTGTAGTTAGTTACATGATAGTTCATCCAAAAATGATAATTCTGTCATCATTTACTCATGCTCATGTCATTCCAAACCTGTATGATTCTGTGTAACACAAAATATGATATTTTGAAGAATTTCTCAGTGTCATTACATACAATGAAAGCAAATGGGGTTCAATGTCATTTTGGACCCCACTGAATTTTACTGTATGCAGAAAAAGTTCTTCAAAAATATATTCTTTTGTGTTCCACAAAAGAAAGAAAGTCATACAGGTTTGAAGGGACATGAGAATGCTTAAATGAAGTTTATTTTTTGTGTGAACTATCCCTTAATACATAACACAACTTTGTTATAGATGAATTTGATCCTACTCTGGAGGTCTTTAAAGTTGAAAACGATAACAATTTCCACTTTCCTTTAAATTTGAAGCACACATAATACAACTGAACACAATGAAGTACAGATATCACCTTTATCTTTCCCACAGATTTTCCACATGAACTTCTCTCATTGTCTCTGCAGATCTTGTGTCCCACAAGTCAATTGGCTGGTTAAAAAACTTATAGCTAAATAAATACAATGCTTATAATTGACCAAAAAACTGTAAAATCTGTGAAAAGCTAAAACAAGGACAAAGTTTATGCTGACACATATTATCCTTTTGACAGCTGAATGAATCGAACACCCATGAGCATCTAGTATAACATTTAGTGCCTCGTATAAATAAAATATGAAGTGAATACCTGACAAATATATAGCATGAGGTTATGTAAAGTGATTGAAAATTGAACACTGGAAAGAAAAACATGACTGACACTATAGTACACCATCAGACGAAAAGAATAAAAGACATAATCTGTGGAAAGCCTCATGATATTCATGCTGTCTGATTATGAATGAAGTCATTCCACGCACGTTTTAGTGCAGTCAGCGTATTTGATATTCCTCCTTAAAAGCCAGAGACCGATACAAAGGTCAACGCTAAGAATAGCACCCTATGCCACAAAACTCAGCTTAATTGTGCATTTAGGGAATAAAATAACACATGCTTAGCCTAAAAGAACACTTCATTAAATATAGAGACAAAAAGGGAACACGCAACAGCCTCCATCTTCCTTCATTAATATAAAAAGAAAGAAAGACAGAGAATAGCAGATGAGAACAGACAGATCTCCTATCTAAAAAAAGCCCTGGGGACAAATTTAGAGGCGTTCAAAAAAAAAATCTTGCTTTCAACATAATGGAGGCATCCAACCGTATTTCTCCTATAAAAAGAAGAACTGCTATTATGGCTGTGGTTTCTAAAGTCAGAACAGCATGAATTTATTATTTATTATCTTTGTCTTCTTGTTGGTTTGTTTGTGTAAGCATACTTGGCAACAAATCTCATTTTGATTCTGATATAAAATATACTACAATAGTAAAATAATAATGATAAGAATAAAACAGTAACAGAAGAATACAGGTAAAAAGCAGAACACAGCACTCTCATTATGAACTCATTATCTTTAGAACTAATGCAATTAAGAAGCTTATAAGCTTGGTAATTCAGACTGGCATGCTAAATTAACTGCCAGTTTAAAAATTACTTTTAATTTTCATGCCACCTTGAAACACATTCATCCACTCACGACCACTAGAAAGGACATGGACTGCAGTGTAATGCAATGTGTTGGTTATACAAGACATTTTTTGGAGGAGCGTGTGTTTGATAGTCAAAGATGGGCAACCTAATTAAATTGCTAATGGCCTCTTTAGCACCAATGCTTGGGATGGATTGTACAAGTGTGTCTCACTTTAGGCTTTTAAATTGAGGAGAGCCTCATGGTGTGCTTCATTTGTGAATTTTCTCTTCCACGTGCCAGCTCTGCGTCTTCAACACAGACTGATCTCACTAATCAGCTGCAGTGCACCACTCTAATAAGACTCAAGTTCACGTTCTCTGCGCTCATTCATTTTTGTGGTTGTTTCTCCATTCATCACAAAGCGCATGCATCTTAATGAACACAGCGTGCTGCACGCGAGTCATTCACAGCACTTCATGAGCCCCTGCAGTGGAATCGACCAACTAGAGCATGTATGTAGCCTATACGACATATGAGCACAGCTGGAAAAGTGCCGGGAAGACAAATGGTGCAAAACATGTACATTCTGTTTTTCTGTTGTTATTGTTTAGCTATAGGAACAAAAGCTGAGGTAACCCATGTGTGCCATTAGCTCCAAGATTCTCTCATACTTTCACAAATCTTTAAGAAAGCTTGGCCTAAAATAAATAAACACATGTAAGCTACACATAAAAAACAATCATCTTATTAATAAGGTCATTGTGGAAAACTCTTTACAGACTTTAGTCTATTTAAAGCTGCAGTCCGTAAGTTTTGCATCTTTGTCGCCATCTGTGTTCGAAACATGCAATTGCCGTTATTTGCGGGAAACCTGCAATTGCAGTTATTTGCTTTATGTGGGTTGTGCATCGGCACGGCTCCTCAGCGCGGATGAATCTAATGTTTTGTGGAGAATGGCTATCAGTCACCCCACCGATGTGGATACTGTACTTTGGAATTACAGATTGTAGTCTTGGAAGTATGGCCAAAATAAGAAATGTCATCTGAACAAGTAAGTAACAAATCTGCCACTTTTGTTCAGACCAAATGAGAAAAAAAGGCATTACAATAAACCGTGCTGCCAATGGCGATTAAATCTAACGATCGCTTAGCTCATATCACATCAAACCATGCTAATTATTATTATTGTTATACTTTGTTCTCAAATTGTTAATGTTAACTCCTTCCCTACCAGCGTTTTTGAAAAAAGTTGCCAGTCAGCGCCAGTGTTTTTGATCATTTTTACTAAATTTTCATGGCCCCGAGAATATTTTGTTGTATGAATATCTGAGCATGAAAAATAAAGAGCAGAGCCTCTACTTTTAAACAAAAGCAAAATCGTTTTATTCTAACTTCAAGCATTCTTTTTTTATCCACACCTGAATATTGGTAAGTTTCATTAAAAAAAAAGCAACATTTTGAGCAAAAAGCTGAGAAAATCGCGTTTTTAATCAAACACTACATCTGAATTATTTTCAGTACGACTATCAAAGCATAGATGAAGATCGCTTCCATCAACACCCCCAAAGCTTGCACGGTCTATACCACTTCCTGGATCGACGTTTTCATTTATATGCTGCTATTGTTGATAAACACATTATTTTTCATATGCACATGCTTACATATGAGATCGATCGTTTCTGCGCCTTCCTCGTCTGTGCTTTCGTTCGTTTCGTTTCGTTTCATGAGTGTATAACAGTGAAAACATGGAAACCCGGAAAATTCCGTGTTTGGCAGGGAAGTGTTTTCTCATAAATAACGGAAAATTCCGTGTTTGGCAAGGAAAGAGTTAACAACATCAGCATTGCGTGACTATGTGTATTTAGTACTATTACCTGTAGATTTCAATTTCTGTACAGTCTAATTTCTAATGTTAATTTGTCATACCATACAATCCGCCATCAAAATGATAAGTTTAATTATTCCAGTGAGAAAATGCGATAAATGATCCGTCACCTGCAGCATCCTCACATGCCATATAGCCTACTAGCTGGGACTCTTCTTCATGTAAACAAACATGACGTAATGACGCAAAGACGAACAGCTGCATGCTCGAATTTCCCGTGAAAACACCCACCAGTACCATCCGGATTAGGAAACATTATTACAAGCTTACCGTTGTGAATCGGGCTAAGGTAAGGAGATAGTTTTGAACACTGGCTGGTTATGTACTTGCTCAAAAATTGATTTTGGACAGCCTAATTTTTAACCAAAAAAGTTACGGACTGCAGCTTTAATTCTGCAAATTCATTTTAATGATGATTGATTCCTATACACGTTTCAGCAGCAGTTCTAGTCTTAAGCACTGCTTTCATTTCCAAATAGCAGCAACAAATTCGAAACATCATCATTTGAATGTGCTTGATATTATATGCGCAACATCAGTATTCATGTAAAGCAAGAATCGCACATGCTTCTGTAACAGTATGTGAGTGTTATCAGCACCTGTCATGCTCATTAATCCATTATTCATGCATGTACTTACACGTGGCCCCACTCTACTGATCTGATCCTATACAGGTTGAGAGGATTTCTCAAGGTTCATCTCTGAAACACAAAGAGGAAATTTGTTTCTCGGTCACACAGCTTTCCACTCTCTCTTTGAACTCATTTTCTGTTTAATGCTATAATAACATTCAGAAGAGAAATGTCTCAGTCCCTGGTCATGCCAAAAAGTTCCTCGATGACAAATTGCTTCCCTCCCTCATGAGGACAGAAGAACACCGCCTCTGTGCGCTGAGGCCTGCTGGGCTCTGACGGATAATATGGCTCCATGTTGAAACTGAGTTTAACCTCATCACCTCAAAATACCTTTCAAAATGTCTTTCGTTCTTTCTTTGCTCAATACACAGGCTCTGCCGGAATGCATATCTGTGTCTCTGAGTGTACACATAAGATTCAGAATTTTAACTATTTAGATTTTTTTTTTTTTTTAATAATGAAAGTAATATCTAGAGTAAACCTGCACAGATATGGGAGAGTTTGATGTGGATTACATCAAAGAAAAAGTCTCTTATGACTGGAATAAACTCTCATTCTCTAACCTTATCTATTTACTTTATTATTATCTTATCTATTTGCACTGCAAGAAAAAATAAGTAGAAAAACAGTAAAGGTACTGGCGATATCTGTTAAGTTTACGGACGTTTCCTTTAACCCTGAAACACAATGACAAAACAATCCGGAAAGTTTCTTCATATTAACACAGTACATTGTGCCCTATTTTCTTAGAGTGTACAATATGATTTGGCATCGGTCAAAATTGTTTTGGAAGTCCACAATTTCACTTTTTCAGACATTATAAGTAAGCATCTTACTGTAGAAAACTGATTTTCATAAACATTGCACACTTGATAAATTCAATAAATATTATTCTCCTTTTTGATAGGGCATAAAATTTGTCTCTAACCCCTGGTTTTAAGTCCACAATTTTTGCAGGTGCAAGTTTACTAATCTTTAAACTGAATGTCAAGTATTTAATGTTTAAGCATTTTTATTCCATCATCATAAAACAACAGTCACACAGCCTAAAATAAATAAACTAGAATCTCAACAAGATGCAAAAAAAAAAAAAAAAAAGGGATAAGATGACTAGTTTAAGCAAATAAGAGAACACATATGAACAGCATTCATTGCTTCTCACTGTTATTCACAGAATCATGTATCCGTGTTTATACAGTTTAAAGCACTAGCCACTGGGTTTCAAAGCTGGTTAAGCAACATGAACGACCTCACATACCACAAGCAGTGGTCTTTCAACTCCACCAGTCCTTAACCCCATTACACAATCAGATAAACACTCATTCACAAAGAAAACAACTTGTTATATAACTGAATGTGACTTTACAATCAGGATCCTTTGGGTGTCATCTACACACAGCCCAGCTATTCTATTTGTTCAATTTGAGCCTGCTTTCTAAAGCGCCATTATGAAAATTGAGTATCATCAGCCTGGGAGCGATGCAACTGTAATGATAATAGAGAAAGCAAAGCAAATGAAGGGGAAAACTGTTTACACTGTCACACCCCTGCAGCAAAATCTCCCTCTAATACTGCAGTACCAAGATGACACACACACATCATGGGAACAAATAGGGGGCTATTCTGAGGTGTGTGTGTGTGTGTGTGTGTTCTTGTATACATGGTTTATGAGGACACAAATGTGTATAATGACATGGGTATTACAATGTAAACATGAATGGCTTAAAAAACAAATTTGAAATTCAAAAAATGCAGAATGCGATGGGTAGGTTTAGTGTAGGGGGATAGAATATACGGTTTGTACAGTATAAAAACCATTACGTCTATGGAGAGTCCCCGTAAACTACATATACAAGTATGAGTGTGTGTGTGTGTGTGTGTGTGTGTGTGTGTGTGTGTGTGTGTGTGTGTGTGTGTGTGAATGCACTCTCAGCAGTCTCATGTAGTCTGCACTTGCCTGAGGAAAATTAAAGGATTGCAGCACAAGCCATAGATTGAAAGCGGAAGAGTGAAGTGAGGTAAAGGCTGTCATTTCAGGCTCAAATATAAAGTTCACATGGGCTGATGAGTCAAAACAGACTAATGACAATGACAAGACAAAAGGTGTCATGAAAATGTCACACTGGAAGGCCACACTGGAATGTAATTATCTGCTGTAGCACCCTAGTTGCCCAGTTTACCTGAATTCACCCTATGCATTTTGCTCTAATGAGTATTATAGTATTATAGTATTACAGTATGAGTGAATCCATTTTATTAAATACTGATGCAAGTATAGGGTTTAGCACTGTATTTATTTGTACTAATCTTTCCCAAAAAGTCTGTGGTCGGTGAATTTTTTAATGTTGTTGAAAGATGTCTCGTATACTCACCAAGGCATAAAGTGACTGTTTTCTGTTTAAATATATTTTAAACTATAAGCCATTTCTCCAGTCTTCAGTGTCACATGATCCTCCAGAAATCAATATGCTGATTTGGTTCAAGAAACATTTCTTATTATCAATGTTGAAAACTATTTTTGTGAAAACCGTGCTTTTTTTAAGATTATTTGATAAATAGAGAGTTAAAAAAAATCTAGAAATCAATTTACAAATCTCTTAACAGAAAGCAAAATCCATATTAATTGATCCAACTATTGAGATCTTTAAAAGTGCAAGGTGTTAACCCTTGTAGGCCGCCCCTTCTCAACTTATCAATCAGCTGGCTGACCTTTGAACTTTGGTCAGGCTCAGGCACTTATTCTAACAAGGGGTCAAGGCTTTGCTGGTTAGCATGGGCAGTTGCCGTAACTACCAACTTTCTGTGGGAAACAAAGCTATTTCTTCATTAAAAAGTAGACGTGTGTTCTAACAAAACAAATGAAGTCTTATGTTTTGTACGAACCATGTCAAAATTTGGCGGAATAAAAACAGACAAAGTATAAAGTAAAAAAAAAAAATTAAAAGACCCAGCATTGACCAGCATAAAAGGACTATTTTCACCACATAAGAAAAAAAAAATCATGAGATAAAAAGACAATATTGTGATACAAAACTAAAAAATTATTACATTAAACTAGATGACATTAGACTCGCATCTCATCATTTCACTTGTGTACATTAGATGAGGCCTATCTTTGCAAATATGAAAAGAAAAAAAAAATGGCCAAGAATAAAAATGTGTTTTTTAGAGCACATTATATACACAAATGGTGCCTTTTTCAGTGCATTTGGTAAATTTCATGTCTACAAAACAGACGCAGTGCTGTGATGTGCTACAAATAGATTCCCACACTAAGTGGCTAAGTCACACTTTTATCTGAACCAGAGCAGAAACACTCTGTTTGCTTTTCTCTGCTAAATATAACACACCAAGGTGTATGCGCGAGCATGAATGAAGCTCAAACATTGTGGATAACTCTTCAGGGGACTATCACAGGCACACACCTGGATGTTTGTGTTTCTGTCAGTGCTTGGTGTGCATGTGTGTTACTGTTTTCCTACGCAGTTAAGTGAGTATTTGCTTTAACAGCACAGATGTGTAGAAGTACCTTTTTGAGATGACAATATCCAAACATAGTCAGCAACCAGCATGTGGCCAGAGTAGAGTGAGACTGTGGAGTCAGATGGAGAAATCAACAGAAATTGAAAGAAGCATGTACTTTCCTAAAGACTGCCAGGTTACACTTTATTTTTAAGATGTCTATGTTACAGTGTAATTATACATATAAGTACTATAATAGTAATAATAATAAACTACATGTAGTTACTATAGGGTAAGGATTAGGCTGTTTCGGGTTAGTTGCATCAAATTATGCTCAATTCATAGTATTTATATATTACTATAGTAACATGTAGTGTGTAACAAGGACACTGTAAAATAAAGTGTTACTGACTGTAATTATTCAGAGGAGAGGAGCGAAAGAGACCATGACAGACAAAGAGAAGGAAAATTAACTCTCCGTACTGGCCACAAATTATATAAAATATACAAAACTGTAAAACATAAAGAATAAAAAATAACTGATTTTTACATTTTCAGAAGTGGTGCATCTAAAATGAGGATGTTCTAGGTGGTTGCCAGGGTGTTGCTATCCAGATGTTCTGGGTGGTTGCTAAGACGTTGCTCTGCAGTGTCTAAAGTATTTGAGTGGTTGCCAGGATATTGCTATGCAGTTTTTTAGCATAATGATAGGCTATTGTCAGGATGTTGCTAGGCAGTTTCTAAGGTGGTCTAGGTGGTTGCTAAGACGTTGCTATGCAGTTTCTAAAGTGTTCTGAGTGGTTACAAGGATATTACTATGCAGTTTTTATGGTTTTAAGCACATTTTTGGGAGATATTGCTATGCTGTTGCAAAAGTGTTCTAGATGGTTGCCAGGGTGTTGCTATCCAGATGTTCTGGGTTGTTGCAAAGGTGTTGCTATGCAGTTTTTAAAGTGGACTAGGAGGTGGCTAAGACATTGCTATTCAGTTTCTAAAGTGTTCTGAGTGGTTGCCAAGACATTGCTATGCAGTTTCCAAGGAATTCGGACAGTTTTTTAGCATAATACTATTGTCAGGATGTTCCTATGCAGTTTCTAAGGTGGTTTAGGCGGTTGCTTAGATGTTGCTATGCAGTTTCTAAAGTGTTCTGAGTGGTTACAAGGACATTACTATGCAGTTTGTATGGTTTTAAGCAAATTCTTTTGGAGATATTGCTATACTGTTGCAAGAGTGTTCTAGGTGGTTGCCAGGGTGTTGCTATCCAGATGTTCTGGGTTGTTGTTAAGACGTTGCCATGCAGTTTCTAAAGTGTTCTGAGTGGTTGCTGGGGCATTGCTATGCAGTTTCCAAGGAATTCGGACAGTTTTTTAGCATATGGCTATATGCTATTGCCAGGTTGTTGCTATGCAGTTTCTAAGGTGGTCTAGGTGGTTGCTAAGATATTGCTATGCAGTTTCTAAAGTGTTCTGAGTGGTTACAAGGACATTACTATGCAGTTTCTATGGTTTTAAGCATATTTTTGGGAGATATTGCTATGCTGTTGCAAAAAGTGTTCTAGGTGGTTGCCAGGGTGTTGCTATCCAAATGTTCCGGGTTGTTGCTAAGATGTTGCTATGCAGTTTCTAAAGTGTTCTGAGTGGTTGCTAGGACATTGCTATGCAGTTTCCATGGAATTCAGAAATTTTTTTAGCATATTGATATTCTATTGCTAGGGTGTTTTAGGTGGTCGCAAAGAGATTTTTAGCTAATTGTTCTAGATGGTTGCTAGGATGTTGCTTTGCAGTTTCTAAGACATTCTGGATGGTTGCCATGATATTGCTACGCAGTTTCAAAGGTGTTCTAGGAGGTTGCCCGGACATTGCTATTCGGTTTCTATGGTATTCAGGACCATTTTTATCATATTGCTATGCTGTTGCTAGGGTGTTCTGTGTGGTTGCTTACTAACTAAAGTTACGTCTCTAGATTTGGATCCCTCCATCAGTGTAAGCCTATCTGTTTTAATGCAGGCTTTATTTCTGACCACCAGGTGAGTCATGAATCAGATTGCTTAAAGTTACAGAACACTTCTCCCCAATAATCTGCATGATTTTCGGCAATATTTGTCTGTAGCACAAACTATGAAGGATGAATTACAAGTCAAAATTTAAAACTTGTGGTCAGAGGTTCTGTACAGTCTAGAAATAGTCTTAGCAAGCAGCACTAATAAGAAAGAGGTGAAGAACAGCAAACAGAGAGAGAGAGAGAGAGAGAGAGAACAGTGTGTCCTCAGTGAAGACGGATGCTGCAGTTCTCAGAGCGTGATGAAGATGCCTGTTTCTAGGGAGAGAAGATGATGACAGATGCTTAATGCATCACAGAAACTGCACCACACCCTCCTTTAGAGAGTTCTTCCTTCTTATACTTGTTTAAATTACAGCAAAACGCTTGCATTAAAGACCCTTACACTTGATGTGGAATGCAGCGAAGATATGGGTTCATGCTTTCAATGAAGAGTGCATCTGGTTTTTTAATGATTATGTCAGGATGACCCGCACAGGCTGATGCAATCTGTCAGGGTATAAATGTTCAATCCCTGAGCGAGAGCACTCGCTGGTACCCCACAAAACACACAGATGGACCATGCTAAAGAACAGATTGTTTCATACCTCACTGTCCTCAAATCCAGCAACACACACAGCATTGCATAACACACATCGCAGCAGAGTCCTTTCATTTCTTGCATTATTACTGATCAGACACATAAACTTTACACATCAGCATACTGAAGTTGGTATGAGACACATGGAATGGGTCACAGCAATATTATTTCCACATAAAGTGAAGAAAACATTCAACAGAAAAGTTTGCTGCTCAGTATCGGCATCATGTCGTGAATTCTTATATTTGCATAGAGAATGTGAATTAATGGATTTATATAAATTTTACAGAGACATAATTTTTGTGGCAAATGCAAACAGAATATCACCAATCAAATAGCAATCTGATCAATCAAGATGCATGTCACTAAGTGTAAATGGTAAGGATGAACCAATATTACATTTCTGGCTGATATAATATATAATTATTATTTTCATATTATGGCCGTTAGGCAATAAACTGAAAATATATTGGCCGTATATATATGTGTGTGTGTGTGTGTGTGTGTGTGTATATATATATATATATATATATATATATATGTGTGTGTGTGTGTGTGTGTGTGTATATATATATATAGTTTTTTTTAACAATAAAAATTTCAAAACCATCACTTTTGAACAATTTAACACATTCTTGCTGAAAAGTATATATATATATATATACACATTATATTTTCAGCAAGAATGTGTTAAATTGTTCAAAAGTGATGGTAAAGGCTTTACAATTTATAAACGATTTCTATTTAAAATAAACACAAATGAAAAAGTTCTATTCATTAAAAAATCCTGAAAAAATTTATCATGGTTTTATTAAGCAGCACAACTGTTTTCAAAATTGATAATAAGAAATGTTTTTGAGCACAAATCAGCATATTAGAATGATTTCTGAAGGATCATGTGACACTGAAGACTGCGTAATGATGCTGAAAATTCAACTTTGCCATTACAGGAATAAATTACAATTTAAATTATATTAAAATAGAAAACAGTTAATTTTAAATCGTAACATTTCACAATATTACTGTTTTTAACTGTATTTTTATTAAATAAATGCAGCCTTGGTGAGCACAAAAGACTTCTTTAAATGTTCGCAACCCCAAAGTTTCGATGTGTAAGTGTTGGTGTAAGATCTATATTGCTTCGTCTAAATAAATTATAAATAAAACACTAAAACTAAAATCAAATCAATCATTTTAAAGGGTTAGTTCACCCAAAAATGAAAATTCTGTCATTAATTACTCATAACCATCATGTCGTTCCACACCCTTAAGACCTTCGTTCATCTTCGAAACACAAATTAAGATATTTTTGATGAAATCCGAGAGGTATATGACTCATCCATAGACAGCAATATAATCACCACTTTCAAGGTCCAGAAAGGTAGACATTGTTAAAACAGTCGACGTGACTACAGTGGTTTAACCTTAATTTTATGAAGCGACGAGAATATGTTTTGTGCGCAAATACAAAACAAAAATAACAACTTTATTCAACAATCTCTTCTCTTCCCTGTCATTATCCATATGCAGTAAGCACAGTGAAGGCTGTTCCATGTTTACATCCGAATGCCGGCTCAGTATCGGCCAAAGCTGCACATGTGAGCAGCACGACGCATGCGTGATACTGATGCAGGAGCCGGCCAATAATGACTCTGCGTTCTGACGTAGAACCTGGAAGAAATGGACATAAACAACATATGAGAATGACAGAAGAGAAGTTGAATAAAGTCGTTATTTTTGTTTTGTTTTTGCGCACAAAAAGTATTCTCGTCACTTCATAAAATTAAGGTTGAACCATGCCATTTTAACAATGTCTTTAGTACCTTTCTGGACCTTGAAAGTGGTGATTATATTGCTGTCTACGGACGAGTCATATTCCTCTCGGATTACATCAAAAATACCTTAATTTGTGTTTCAAAGATGAACGAAGGTCTTATGGGTGTGTAACGACATGAGGGTTATGAGTAATTAATGACAGAATTTTCTTTTTTTGGGGTGAACTAACCCTTTAAATGCTACAGGTGAATTTAGGCATCACAACATTATAACGTATAGTATAAAAACTGATGTTCATTTTGAGATTTCATAAGAGACTTTTTAGATTTGTTTTTTAAGGTTAACTGAGTGAGCAAGATAGATTCCCTTCATTTCTTCCGTCTCTTAATTAAGATCTCCAGTTATTAACACTTTATTTTATATACTCTATACCTCTCTTTTTCACTTTACCTTCTCCATTTCTGCTTTAGCATTATGACCCCAGCAGACACTTCCGTGTTGCTAAAGCAGAGGATGTTGGGAGTGCAGAGCTGCCCACAGATATGCAGAAGGAGACTGAGAGGCATTTGTGGGATACAGATGACAGATTAATCCTCTCAAGTGAAATGGAGAGATGGGGAGTTATGAAACATCACAAATATCTCAGGTAAGAAGGCTAAGAAAGAGCAGCGAGGCTCCTTTTTCCCTTAATCTCTCATGAAAGTGATTTGTATTCCAATAATGCTCCCAGGGATTTTTCAGAGCACTAGGTATAAAGTCTACAAAGAAGAAGAAAAAATGGGTCATGATTAGTCAACCTAAAAAAGCAAAAATAGTTTTTTTTCCCTGGCCAGTCTACGACCTAAAATAATCACGCAAGTAAAATTCCTCCAGTCCATTAGTCTTAAGAAACAGTCAAGTGTCCCCTTAACGGTAGCGGATGTCATAATTTTCAGGAATCGCACTGAAGTAACTGGGCCTGTATTCAGTATAGCTTTCCAACGCTTTTCCTTCTCTCACTGCCATTTATTCTGACATGTTAATGGGAGGTTTTGAATTACGGCCTTATCTCTGGGACGCTGGAGAGGAACGGAGAGAGCGCACACAACCCTCTCAGACTCACAGACCTTTTCAATTTATATACCTTTGATTTCATCTAAATGCCCAGATTCATCCAAAGCCCTTTTGAGACGGCCAGCCAGTGGCGTCTACTCAATGTGTCTCCAAGGATTATCTCTTATGTTCTCTCCACCATTTTAAAGCAGTCTGCTGTTTTGTTAGTCATGGTTCTTTTTTAACAGGCAGACACCCTGTAAATGGAAGGCTATGTTCACTCATGCAGCGTATGGAAACGTTGCTTTGTAACCTCAGACATGACGACGACTGCAGGCCCTTCTGCTAAGATTACCCTAATAAAAAAGGTCCACTGTCCATCTATCCATATATTCATCACACTGTGAATGAATTGGCTTGTCTTCTGCTTGGTTAGCAAAGAACACACATCAAAACCTCTGAGTTTCTAAATCTCACTCTGGTTTTGTTAAGTACATACAATCCTTGTAAACCATTATAGCATGTGTGCACACTGGCAAAATGTGGACAAACAACACCTTAATGTTTTAAATGAACATTAAAACCTATCAAACATATAAAAGAAAACTTTCAGGTACACTGGTACTAAGGTGGAAAAAAATAAGAAGATATCCACTGTCAAGTGTATAGAAGAGGTGCTCAATATTGATTAAATACTGCCACCTAGCCAGGTGTTGTAGTACTACAACTGGCCAGCGGCCTATGGAGGAAAACAGTATCAGCATTCAAGTTCACCTTCTTACGACCAGTGTTATTGACATATAGCTAAAACTAAATCTAAAACTATTTAAAATCGTTTTCAATAATTAAAATAAAATATAAATATTAGAGATATTTATATTTTTTTTATATTAGAAATATTATAAAAACTTGAACTTAAAACAAAACAAATGGGAAATATTGCCTTAGCAGTAACTGAAAAAATGACAAACTGAAATAAAAACAAATTAAAGTTAAATAGAAATATTTAAAAAATAATAAAATTGACAAGAGCACAAAAAAAAATACTGAAATTTAAACATTTAAAATATAAAAATAAAAGCTAATTAAAAATATTAATAAATACTAAAATAAAACTTAAACAATGCTTCTTGCATGAACATCAGGCTTTATTCATGAATACTGCCTAAGCTCGCCAATACTGTAGATTAGGCTGCCTAATAACAATGTCATTATATTCATGGACAAATAGTTTTTATTTCATCCTTTCAGTTGCCATGTTATACAGCCAACAAGAAGAAATTATTTTTTTATTCAATGCAAAACATATAAAATCTAGCAATACCAAGTAGCAAATGAAGAAAAAGACTTGAAGAATGGAGGAAAAAAAACAAACTTGAGAGCATGAACACACTCAATTGCCCGAACACTTCTAAGAAGGCTCTGCAAGGGATGAGGTCATAAGAGTAAATGGACTTCACAGGAGCAACGAATGGACTACTTTTCACAGTGTCTCTGATTACGAGGTGTCCATCTGAGGGGATTCTGAACAAAGAAATAGAAAGTAGAAGTTAAGATATTGTAAATTGTAAATTTTACACCTTGATAATTTTAAGCAATATCACACTCACAATTGTGCTTTTTGTGCAGCTGTAATTTCATTTGGCTGAAGAAACAAGGCTGACATTCAGTACAACAGATATTGCTATTATACAACAGCTCTATAAACAAGTTGATATAGAGTAGCTTACATTTTAGATATAAAATGGCCATTTCAGAGACAATACAGGTTTTTGTGCCTCCGTAAATAAAAATAGTTCAAAGGCAAACTAGGATTAATTGTGGAATGCAACACAAAGACAAGTGGCATGAAAAGCCCTAGTGATGCTGGACTGTATATTATCACTCTTGGAATGCTGCTTGTTCAATCAAATTATATACAGCTTCAAAATACCATTAGGGATGTGCCCTTGGGACCTTGCTGTAAGACCCCTAGTAATCAGGGGCATGAAAAGCAGAGAAGAATCTCACGTGTTTCATTGAAGAGGAAGGAGTCCTGGTACTCTTTCATGTACTGTGAGGACCGGGACTCATCCAGGAAGAGAGAGTAGACCCTTTTAATGTCCTCCACTTGGACTTCAGTACCCTGTGAGAAATGTACAACCATGTTTAGACCAAAAATGCTTGTTTACAACTTCTGTATTGTATCTTCTTGCAGCACTGGCCATGATATGCGTGTTGGCATTACCCGGCGTTTGCGGCACACCAGGCCTGCAGTACTGATAAGCTGGATGGCGTAACGGAGTGAAGTCTCCTGTCCGATACGTGTTAAAACTGTGTGTGCCTCCTCACTGAGCTCGACATCCTCCTCCTCACAGCTGAAACACAAAATACACGTGTGTAAGGTGAGAAATAAGACAAACCTCTCAAGCCTAGATACCTCAGAAAGTTCTCTCACCGAATCTTTAGGATCTGTCTGGTCTCCTTCTCAGTGTAGGGAGTGGTAGCAATGATCAGCAGACGGTCAAGCATGTCTATGGGAATACCATGAGGACTCTGGTAATTGGTGCCTCTAATACTGTAAAAATGAAACAACAGTGAATGAGGAGAAATGATCCACAATATCATCATGTATTAATGGTAGTTATTGTTTGTGTATATACCGGGTGATGCCTCTATTAGTGGCCATGATGAGTACAGGTGAAAGATCACTCTCTAGGGCTCGATTTAGGAAAGAAAAGCATTCTATGTCCAACATGTGGACCTCATCTATGAAGAGAACCTGCAACCACAAAAAATGGTCAACAACAAAACAATGCATTTCCATAGCAAGCATAAATTCTCTCTATTGAATGGTGCTGGCTCAAATTAACAAACATTTCAAAACAATGTATGACAGTAAGATGACAATAAAGGGGTTAATGTAGGGTAGACTAGGAATATACAAATGAAAAGCTTTTTCTTGGTTGCAACATCCTAGTGGACAGTTTAAAATCTTCTGGCATTGCAACTTCAAAAAAACTATTTAAAAAAAACAAAAAAACTTTTTCCCATCAAAAAATGTGATTCACATTTAGTTTTTAAAACAAAGTCATACAAATTATTATTTGTATGTAATGAGGAATTGCTTGAATGATTTCATATATATGGATGGAATATATGTAGCCAATGGTGCAAAGATTTTTATTCCTGATATATTAATTTATACCTAAATTTTAAGCAATTCTACAGTATTATATTATTGATTTAAAGGGTTAGTTCACCCAAAAACGAAAATTCTGTCACTGATTACTCATCCTCTTGTCGTTCCACACCCATAAGTCCTTCGTTCATCTTCAGAACACAAATTAATACATTTTTGATGAAATCCGTGAGCTCTCTGACCCCTTCAATTTAACTACCACTTTCAAGGCCCAGAAAGGTAGACATCGTTAAAAGTCAACGTGACTACAGTGGTTCAACCTTAATTTTATGAAGCGAAAAGAATATTTTGTGCGCAAAAACAAAAAAATAACGACTTTATTCAAAAATTTCTTCTCTCCCTGTCATTCTCCTATGCTGTTTACATTGTAGACAGTGCAGCGCTTCCAGGTTCTACCAACACATTATTGACGTCACTTCATAACATTAAGGTTGAACCACTGTAGTCACATGGACTATTTTAATGATGTCTTTACTACCTTTCTGGGCCTTGAAAGTGGTAATTAAATTGCTGTCTATGGAGGGGTCAGATACCCTCAGATTTCATCAAAAATATCTTCATTTGTGTTCTGAAGATGAATGAAGGTCTTACGGGTGTGGAACGAATTTTCATTTTTGGGTGAACTAACCCTTTAAAAATTAGGTTTTTGATTTTATTTAAAGAAAATGTAATCAAATTTTCGGAAAACATGCAGGATTAAATTAAAGTCCAAACTCTCACTTTTTCCTCAAAAACTAGTTGATGGTTGAAGGGTTTCCAAGAAAAACCCTAAAGTAAAAAAATCCCCTCTCTTTCTATCTTATTTGTCTTGCCTGCTTACCCCGGGAATGATCTCAGCTTTGCCTTCCTCTCTCCACTCGGACACTTTAGCATTGATCTGCTCCCGAACCTCTGACTTAATCTCTCCTGTGTCACCTGCAGAACAGACAATCAAACATCAACTACAGCAAACACGCAAACATCTACGGAGCTATTTAATCCTGAAAAAAATAATCAAGGATTAGTTTCACTAAGCATGTCATTATCTAGTTTGTTTGTTTTAAAAGGCTGTTACAAACCTGAAAATAAGGCCAGGAATCCCTGAGTGCGGCTGTTAATGACGTCAATTTCATGAAGAGAGACGGTGTGAACAACCTCCTTCCGTTTCTGCAGTTCTCCCTCTGGACATTGCACAAACTGTGTCTGAAATAAACAGCAACAACAGTATATAAAAAAACACTCTCAGGGAAAAGATGTCATTGATTGATGGATTCATTTCACAGACAAAGAGAAAATGTGTACCTGTGAGCCCATGGCGTCGTAATCTCTTGCTCGAGTAAAAGACCTTCCCAGCTTGCTAATCTTTCCTGTGGCTTTATCAATGGTGATCACATCTCTGCAGAATATGAGATAGGACATAATATGTCAGTTCTTAAACAGTTTAAGCACTGGAAAAGCTAAAAAAAAAAAAAAAAAAAAAAAAAGGCTTTGGCTTAAGTAGGGGCCTTTGTATGATTTATATGCATGGGTAATCTGTTATTAACAACATATATTTAAATTTAATAATAATCATAACATTTACTACTATTATTAATAATAAAAATTATTACTATTACTACTAACAATAATAATATTACTAGCAATAATAATTATAGTAATAATGCAACGACTCCAGGGCTCATTACTTGAGTCCAGATAAGACCAAACCTCAAGTGTTTCAGTGCTAAAGTTACAAACACGACTAACACATTTTGTGGGAGGAACTGGACGGTAGTCCAGTCTGATCCATTTGTGTTATACAGAAAAGAGGATCACATTTTTCAGTTTTATAATCTACCCACCCGGCTTGTACTCTCTCTTTACTGAGGCTCTCGATCATTTTGGTTCCCAGGTCATAAATGGTTTCCATCTCTGTCGTCTTCAGCGTGAGTTTACCCACTTTTGCACCCTTAACACAAATACAGAAAGGAAAGGAAATGATGCACATCTGAGTTCATTTAGGGACATGTCCTAGCTTTTATGCAAGCAAAGTCATATTGAGCACTAATATGAGCCCAGAGCCCTTTGCTCAACTTATCAAAGTAGCTAAAAACTCATTTTTCACTTTCATAATAACTAAAAGTTAATTTCCCACTGAAGAATGATAAATATCTTTAATAATACTTTCCAGCCAAATAGATAAATTGAATTAGAGTGTGTTGAGGAAAGTGTGTTGCGTGATAATTCTCATTTGCTTCAGCTTCTCAACTATTTCAAATGTTAGTCACAATGACAATTCTTATTTTTTATGGAAAACTGCAGTATTTGTTATTAATTAAACACACATCATTATTCTTCATAAAAAGGCGCCCTCATAATCTTTAATCAAAAATATTAATGTGCTCCCCCCTCACTAATTTATCTCTTCTCCGCAACAGTTGAGCAATATTCTCTCCCCTCCAGCAACCTGTCACTCACATGAAATGCAGCCATTATCAACTGACAACAATGCAATAATTTCTTCATGGACAATATAAAGTCCCACCCTACATTTTTTTTTCTCATTCATGATGTCTTGTTACTCAAATATATGTCACAACAGGGAAGAAAAATTATCACAATATTCTGTTTAATGCTGACTTTAACCTCTTTATTATTTAGAATAAAAAAAATAAAAATGATTTTAAGCAGATGAAATGAGTCTGGTGCCAAAAGAGCAATGGTAACAAAACAGAGGTTAATTCAGTGAATTCAGTCAATGGACAGAGAAGAGCAGACACTCACAGTTCCTGTAGCCGGTCTGTCGATCTGAATCTCTACCACCTCTCCTTCGATGATCTCAGTCTCCTCTCTGCCAGGCAAAAAAACATAGAACATGAGCAGTCATGTCATACTTTCTGAAGTATTAAACTAACTATATCCAAGAACTATCCAAAAAAAAAAATCCATTTATTAGATCAAAAATACAGAAAAAAAAACGATAATATTGTGAAATATTATTACAATTTAAAATAATGGTTTTCTATATTAACATACTTTAAAATATAATTTATTTCTGAGATGCAAAGCTGAATTTTCATCAGTCATTACTCCAGTCTTCAGTGTCACATGATCCTTCAGAAATCATTCTAATATGCTGATTTGACACTTAGTTATTATCAATGCTTAATATTTTTTTGGAACCTGTGATACTTTTTGTCAGGATTCACTTTATCAGTTCAATCCTGAATTCACAGGATTGAACTGATGAAAAAAGAACACCATTTATTCAAAATACAAATCTTTTCTAACAATATACGTCTTTTCTATCACTTTTTATCAATTTAACACATCCATGCTGAATAAAAGTATTAATTTCTTTAAAAAATAAAAATAAAATTACTGATCCCAAATTTTGAATGGTTGTGTATATTGTTATAAAAGATTTGTATTTTAATTAAATGCTGTTTTTTTTTTTTTTTTTTTGACTTTTTATTCATCAAAGAATCCTGAAAAATGTATCACAGGTTATAAAAAAAATATTAAGCAGCACAACTGTTTCCAACATTGATAATAAATCAGCGTATTAGAATGACTTCTGCAGGATCATGTGACACTGAAGACTGGAGTAATGGAATTGAATGACAGAAACAAATTATATTTTAAAGTATATTAAAATAGAAAACCATTATTTTAAATTGTAATATTATTTCACAATATTACTGTTGTTTTACTGTATTTTTGATCAAACAAATGCAGGCTTGATGAGCATAAGAGACTTCAATCAAAAACATTCAAAATAGTAATGTGTCCAAAACTTTGACTGTATATCTATCTATCTATCTAGAAAATATAATGAATCCTTTATACTAAATCAAAGGAATAGTTTACCAAAAAATTAAACTCCAATCATTATTTACTCATGACACCATTTGATGATGATTAAGGCTATTTTCTATACAATGAAAGTAAATGGGGAACAACATGAGGGTATGTAAATGAGTTCCCTCAAATCCATAGACAGCCTATTACCCTCCTCCTTTAATGAATCATAATGTCAAATTGACAACAAGCATTTTAATAATTGTGGGGGTTGGCGTTTTGTTTTTAATTTAAGACTTCATGTTGCTTCACACTTCAGGCGGCCTCACTCACTTTATCCTGACTCCTATGGCTTTGCGGAAGGCCTGGCTCAGAGCCTCTGTCTTGCTCATCTCCAGAGAGAAAATCTCACTCCCAGCCAGAGCAGTGAAAGGTGTGTCAGGGCCAAGGGACTGAGCAATACCTGTACAATAAACAGCTCTCAATCATGACCGGGTCTCGTGCTATTTTCAGAGCTTGTTTGCATATAATATTTTACATTGGCTTTGCAATATAAAAAGCAATATAATTTCATATATATGCGATTAATTATGACAAAACGTATTCAAAAACTCACCCATAGCAATAGCCGTCTTGCCCGTCCCAGGTTGGCCAGCAATGAGGACTGCACGACCAGCAATTTGACCATCTTTGATCATTTCAAGGATCAGCCCGGCTGCCCTCCGAGATGCCAGCTGACCCACCATTCCCTGAGACACCTGGTGAGAGAGAGGTTCGTCGTTTGTCATTGTTTTAAACACACTGTGAGCAATATTAAAGCCAACGACAAGTATGTTGTCACTGGTAAATCAATCATTACCTGCCGTGGCTCCAAGGCATCATCCAACCCAAGGCCACGAATGTGAGAGTGTGCGCCTGCGACAGAAGTCAACATTTATGCCACTTTATTAGCATCTTTACTTCCGAATATTCATATATTTTATGTTATTGTAAAGATGTATTTAATTTCTCACCAATCCTCTCAATGCGAGTGATGTCTCGCACTTCCGGAACTTTCGTGGCTGCAACCTTTCATGAATTAAAAAGGTAACGTTAAATACAATTTATTAAATAATAAATATCAATATGCGTTTAATGCTTCGTTGTGATATTTTTAATATTTAATGCTTCGTTGAGAACTAATTTGATCAGTAAACAACAGTTAAAGCGCGTGCGTTGCCATAGTGACACGAGCGCAACACAGTTTCCAGATAACGTTAGTTGAACTTTTAGCAATGCTACAGTAATGTGTAAACTATAAAATGTGGCAGCGTAATTTTACTACCGCAATGACAATTTTTGGCAAATGCGCTAATAATGCAGTATAACGTTACATGCGGGAGTTTAATATTCCCAATTAAAACAATGATATGGAGGCTAAACAACCATAAACACAAGCGATGGTCGCAGCCTTGTAAAAGAACAGCTACTAAGAAGATTTGCCATTTCTGGATAAAATCCAGTTTCATGAATGCACCTGGAAATCTCAAAGCTCTGGATTATATCTGAATTATTATTGTAATAAACTGAAGCACATGTGCTAAAAAGCGGCAAGCTCACAGACCTATTAAATATTATTTACAAAACATTCCAGGGCCTCACAGACAGCACACAATAGTGATAAATACATACATTATTTTGTATGTAACCTGAGAAAATCGCAAATTTATCAATAATTCTAAAATAAAACGTTATATATTAGGTTTACCTGAGCTGCCATGTTCTCTCCCGTAAGGCGGTTGTATCTAAATGGGTGCGCAGTGGAAACCAGTCCGGGTGGAACACGTGACTTCGTGCCTGCGTTCCGTGTGTTTGCATGTGCGTACACTCAACTTGTCACCAAGGTAAAATTAGCTTGTGAATAGGCCTAGTCATCAGTAAGAATGGGCTGGAAATCATCAAAAACCAATAATCAATAATGTTTTTTCATGTACGCTATCATTTTCCAGCAGAAGAGTTTATTCATTTATGACTGTCTATATAATTTCTAGCTAATATTTCAAATTTCATTTGCAGTACAAAACTACTTTTAAATAAACTTACTTAAAAATAAATTTAGATGTGGGTAAATGTAAGCCTATATATATAAATTTGTAATATAAATTTGTGTTTATATTTTTACATTTATCACACACACATTATATGTATGTATGTATATATATAAATTAAAATTTAAAATGCATAATTTTAATTTTAAGTGCAAGGACCAGTAGAAATCTGAAACAAACTTGTTGAGTACTGCCTTTTCTTTTTTCTTTCCTTCTTTTCAGTTGCAGCTTGCACTAGTCTAGACTATCAGTAAGTAAATATGAGTGGAAAGGGGAAAAAATCTCGAGATTTATTCAAAAGCCTCATTGTTGAGGCAGATATGATTGCAACCAGAAGAGGTCACTCTTGTAATATGTCTGAGGTTACTTGTCATTAGGACCATGACATCTTTATTGCTCTATGTAGGCAGCATCTGTGCAACATTTTCCCCCAATATGTCAAATAAACGATTCAACAACAATTTAAACAAGACTTTTATTATGTCATCATTAATGCAGACAAAACGACCCACATACATCAAACTTAAGATTTACTGTAAAAAGTTTTTTTTTCTGAGTCTGATTAACCTTCACAGTCATTAAACAGTGTGATCACATAGATGGACAAAACATGACTATAAAATGTTTAAATAATTTTATATAACTTTTATTTGAGTAATTTTTAAAAATATTTTGTACTATATATAATCATATTATTTGATATGTCAAAGATTAAAACTTTTAGTATAAATACACTAATTGTGATCAGCTTCACTAGAAACTGGCTTTCATTAAAAAAACACAAGTAATTAAAAAAAAAAGAAAAAAGAAAGAGATAATGCCCTCATATCCCATCCAGTTCAACCATTTACACCTGACAAATAGTAATAGCAGACTCATACCACACCCAAAATCCAGGATATACCGGCTCACTGAAAGAAGCTTTAAACTGATGAATAAGTGACATAGACTCAGACACATTGTAGAATGAAAGAGTGCCTCCTGCCCAGTCCAGGAACACCCCGATACGGGAAGAGTAGGGTGCGTTAATCTCAACCTGGTCTTTGTTGTGTCGGGCTGAGTAGCTGGAGTTGGAGCAGAAGAGACTCCAAGACTTGCGATTGTAGCCAATACGAGCTGAGTCCCCATAACCGGTCCTCTTGATGCCTTTATAGGTGACCCCAATGGAAGCGCCCTCCCCGCTCCACTCCACCTCCCAGTAGTAAGCACCTCCTGAGAGAGCCTCTTTACACAGGACCTGGGGCAGGCAGTCAAATCTCTGGTTGCTGTCATTGTAAGACTGAGGATCTCTTTTTAATGCTGCTTTCCGGTTGTTTCGGGAGAGGTAGAGCTGTTTGTATGCTGTGTTGGAGTCGAGAGTTAGCTGGCAGGCGTCTTTAAAATAAATGAGATATATGAGAGATGATCAGGATTGGTGAATCAAAACTTAAATGTGAATGTGTAAAGACAAACAAAGTTTCGATGAAATTATGAAGGCACCCCCGCTCACAATGAATCTCTGCCCACTTTACATGCAAGTATCTTGATCCATGTACATGTACGCTGCATTTTTGTTCTTTAAAAGCTACATTTTTGTTTGTGACTGGATAAAATAAGTGCCACAAGTGATTTTGTATGCATTAAAAATACCAATGTGCATGGGTCAAGTTAAGACACACAAGACCACAAGTTTTATAGGCCTTATTATTGATTGTAAAATCATAAGTTAAAAACCACATCAATCATGTTAACAGTGTCTAGCATCGAAGTGTTTTTTAAGAAAAAAAGAGAAACACAAAATGACAAGACGGACATCTTAAGCTACTCTAGGCTAGGATTCCTGATCTGGGAACAGTTTTGCAAATTATGGTCTCCAAATATGAACAGGTTAGGAGCAAAACTGATCCTTGATCAGTATTCCTGATGTAAGGTGACACATGCATGTTGACAAATCACCTGCCTAGTGGTTGAGTCTGCACATTGGCTCTCAGAGCTGGTTGGACATTTGGAGGTGGTTTCTGCCAGAGGTGCGTGAACGTCTCTGATCTAGAGGGCCGAGAGTGTCGATACACATTTAAGACACCCTATATATTCTCTCAAACCATGTAACTTTGCATAATTATCAGTTGTCTTCATACTTACACTACCGTTCAAAAGGTTGGGATTGGTACGTTTTTTTTTATTTTTAAAGAAGTCTCTTATGCTCAAGAAGGCTGCATTTATTTGATCAAAAATACAGCACAAAATAATTATTGTAAAATATATATTATTATATATATTATAACTGTTTTCTATTTTAATATATTTTACAATTCTTCAGAAATCATTCTAATATGCAAATTTGCTGCTCAAGAAACATGAAATTTGCTGCTCAAGAATTTTTTTCCTGGAAACCATGATACTTTTTGCATTCTTTTATTAATAGAAAGTTCAAAAGAACAGCATTTGTTTTAAATATAAATCTTTTGTAACATTATAAATGTCTTTACTGTCACATTTGATCAGTTTAATGCATCCTTGAAAGTATTATTTTCTTTAAAGAAACATCTCAATGACCCCAAACATTTGAACAGTAGTGTACGTAGAGTGTTTTTGTCCTCTAAAAGACCACAGCTGACTATTCTTAGAAGAGAAGACGAAATGTCTAAAGGTTTGAAGAATGGCAGTTATCATGAATCACCCATACACCCACTCACTGAGCAGACTAAGCCTGTTCTTACAATATGCTTGGACACAAACTCAGTATGTAAGGAATGAAGTTAGACTACTCCCACTAGAGTTCGACATTTAACAGGATGGAAGCCAGCAAGTTTTCTTAGCCCTTTCTCCAAGCTAATAAACATATAAAAAAGGTATATATTATTTTGATTAATCATCACCAGAGGTGAGAATTTTGCTGACCTTGAACTTTATATCCTGTTCATGTTATCTCTACAACAACGTCCTCTGGTCTTGGGCATACACATAAAAAGGAAGTTCATGTATGAAAATAAACTTACACTGGAGGAACTCGTCCCTCGTCCGGGGAGTGCTGCTGGGACTCTTGTACATGTCAACATCATCAGCTAGAGACACAATAAAGAGAGTCAGAATGATGTCCAACATCTAATCATTTAATTAATCTGATAATTTATAGCAAGCAGATTGTGTTACTGACAAAAAGGAAGGACCTTCAGGTACTTTCTGGATGGCACTTTAGGTACTTTCACATTAAAGGTGAGAATATAATGACATACACTACCGTTCAAAAGTTTAAGGAAACACTTTATTTCGATAGTCCACTTTGGACATTCTACTAACTATAAGTAACTTTACAACTACCAAACATTAGAGTATTAGACTGTCTACTTAACATCTGATAACACTTTATTTTGATGGTCCCTCAACAGACATTCTACTGACTCTGCAAATGAATGAGAGCTAGTTGACATGTAGTTGCAAAGTTTCTTATAGTTAGTAGAATGTCTAAAGTGGACTATCAAAATATAGTGTAACTAAGTATGCATTTAATTGTTCAACAGTGACAGCAAAGACTTCTACATTGTGACAAAAGAGTTCTATTTCAAATAAATGCTGTTTTATTAACTTTCTACTTATTAAAGAATCATGAAAAAAGTATCACGGTTTCCACAAAAACAAATTAAGCAGCACAAATGATTTCAGCATTGATAATAATAAGAAATGTTTCTTGAGCACTAAATCAGCATATTAGAATGATTTCTGAAGATCATGTGACACTGAAGACTGGAGTAATGGCTGCTGAAAAATGAGCTTTGCCTTCAATGGATAAATTACATTTTAAAATATATTAAAATAGAAAATTATTTCCCAACATTACTGTTTTTTATTGTATTTTTGAACAAAAAAATAGCCTTACTTTCAAAAACATTGAAAATCTTACAGACCCCAGACTTTTGTACAGTAGTGTATGCTCAAGGTAAATGAGAAATTAAAACATCCATGATGTGTGTGCATTTCATAGAAGAGATCAGCTAATAAATATGTATTTTAATATGATGTCGGTCTTAAGATCATTGCTTAGCAACCGGCCAACAATTTCTTGGAGCCCAACACTGGCTTTTAAAAAATGCCATTACAAAATTCCAGCTATTATGCACAAAGCAAACAGCAGGACAGCTAAAGTTTCCAATTTTTTTTTTATTAACTTACATTTCATACTCTTTTTCTTCTTACGGTCCTCTAGCTGGCAGAATGGCATTTTGTTCACTGGAAGAGAATTGAGAGAGTCAGTTTAAAGATTAAGAAGAACCATAAAGGAAAGAGAGCGTGATTTGTTTAATCATTCTCATGGGACAAAAAAAGACTTACATCTAATAAAACAAGGATATCTCTGAAAAATTGTGGGTACTAATTACATTGGATTACATTAAACGAAAAATCCTTTCAGACTGGACCATACCTGTCTTTGCCACTTTGACCAGCTCTTCATTGCTGAACTCATTTAGATGTTGTTTCATCTCCGAGACAGTCTTTGTAACAGCGCCGAAGGAGAAGTAAGGGTTCACAGTAACAGAGGGCAGCTCCTCAGCATCAGTCTGGGCAATCAGCATATGGTAACTCTGCAACGACAAACAGAACAAATGTTAGTCTTATTTTTCCTACAATAAATTGCTCTGGGCTGCGTTTCTCAAAGTTGTTTGTAGAGATCATTAGTGTCAATTGTTCTACAATCTACTTAGGCTTACGATGCTTTTAAGCACACTTATTTTCTCACATACTGATGGCTCTAGGAGAAACAGAATATTTTAATTTCATCATCTGTGAAATAGTAGAAAAACTAAAATAAAAACTAAATATTTTTACTTGTGCGCAATAGACCCTGTGTGAAGTAACACTAAAATCTCCACATGATGATTATTGCACTGCTTTAGCTCTGTGAGTGTTTATTTTGTTCTGCGTCACGGTCACCTGGATGAAATGGATGTGGTCCTCAGTGCGAGAGAGTTGTGTCAGCTCATTGTCTCTCCTCTTCAGGTCAGCAATTTCATGTCCCAGACGCTCCATGTGGCTCTCAGCAGTGTTAAGTGCAGCCTTCTTATTGGTCGAGATCAGTTTGGTCATTTCCTGTTGCATTCTTTCAATGGAACGAAGCATGTCACCGAACATCTTTTCACTCTCCTGCAAGGCCCGTTGTGCTGAACTCTGAGGGAACAATTGTAATCAGTATTTCTAATTCTATTTCATTTTCTTTCTTGGAAATTCATAACCTATTATATTGTATACACACATCTATTTACAAAACATTCCTGTTTTTTCTGATTAAGAACTCGTCACACCAGAGCAGATCAATAAATATTTCTGCAACATATTCTTGCTTACCAGTAATGTTGATCTTGTATTACCTTACATTTATTATTACACATTTCTGTTAAATCTCCAGACAAACCTTAAGTGAATCCACAGCTTGCTTCAACTCTTCCATTTGCTTCACTCTGTCATGGATCTTTTCCTGGATTTCAGCTTGGGTGGCGCCCAACCGTTGCTACAGACAATTAAAAACAACAAATTCATGACAATGAGGTGCATTGACAAAGGAATGTTGTAAGTACAGCATCCTTCCACACCTCAGCCACTTCCACATGACAATTGAGTCACTTTTGGACTCTGTTTAACTCTTTGTGTGCTTAATTTGAAACATTCTCATCATCTTAAAACATATTAAATAAAAAAATAACGTGTATCATTTATATGTCAACTGATGGGTTTGTTTACTAAATTATTGCTCTGTTTTTTTGCATTTAAACCCAACTTTGGTTATAACTTTGGTTATAATGTGTGTGTGTAGAACAATGTGTGTTTTCTTTACTGTTAATAATGAAACCCTTTCTCACTATAAAAAAAGTTGTAAATAAAACAAAGATTACAGGAGTATGTTTTACAAGAAAATACTATTTCAGTCTTTCTACTTTTAAAATTTATTTTTAATTCAATGTGTTACTTGCCTGTTCTTTACTTTTTGTGAAATTTACTAGCAATTTCTGGGTGAAAATTCTTTCTACACCAACATTTTTAAAGTGTACAACAGCATAGATCATTTTCATATGCTTGTTTTTCAGGGGTTGGCTAATCTTATACTCAATCTAGCATATTCAAACATACTGTGAATGTCATTTTTTTTTTTTTTTTGCATTAATAGGTGTATTGTTGCATACAGGAGGTGAAAGTTTGAACAGTCTTTCATAATGTTACTTTTGCTGGTGATTATCTCCATTTAATCTGTTGTCATAATAGCTTCACCAACGTAATATTTCCAAATGTAAAAATAGGATCACAATTGCACTTTTGTATTGCACATGATGGAATCTTACCTGCATTTCCGCCCTTTCCTGTTCAGCTGCCACCATGTCATGGCCCTTGTGCTCTTTCACTGTACATAACACACAGATACACATCTGGTCCGTCCGGCAATAAAGCTCCAGACCTTTCTGGTGCTGAGGGCAGATCTGACGATCCAAGTGTCCGATCTCATCGACCAACTTGTGCCGTTTGAAGGTGGATGATTCATAATGGGGCTTCAGGTGCTTCTCGCAGTAGGAAGCAAGACACATCAGACAAGACTTGACAGCTTTGAGCTTCTTCCCGATGCAAATGTCACATCCCACATCTTGAGGTCCCGCATAGTTGTAGTCAGGGGCTGGAGGGGCTGGTGGGAAAGAGTCTGAATCCCTGTTTCTCAGGGATGACGACGAACTGCGTGAGGACTGAAAGCGGCGTGGATTAGGCCTCTTGTTGTAGGTGACCCTGCACTGGGGACACAAGTATTGTCCAGTGTGGTCTGCATGGTCCCAGTAGGTCTTGATACAGACGGAGCAGAAAATGTGACCGCATGGGATGGAAACGGGCTCCCTGAGATCTTCCTTGCAGAGGTAACAGAGATCCTGGTCAAGCGACATGGTTAAATCCCCACAGATCTCAGAGGAGGAAATGTGCGTTTGTGTGCGAGACAGGAAAAGTGAGTCTAAAGTGCCACCACAGCAAGCTATATAGAGTAAACAGGGAGGGAGGCTAAACTGGTTATGCAGAAACCAGTAAATGAATGGGGGAGTGGCTGTGCAGGTGAAGAGAGTAATTGAGAGAAAGAAGAAACATGTATCATCAGATGTCAATGGAAATGATAACAGTGAAGAAGAGAAGCATGAATGAAATGTATGATCTCAGGGCATAAAATTGTTGAAAATTTGCTCTTGCATCACATACACTTGCATTTTTTGCACATGCGTTTCTTTTATCTTTGATAAAGCTTGTCTTGTGACTACTGCTTTTCATGGCAAGCTATGATTTCATCGGTTGAGTGTTTATGGTCAGTTTTAGGGGCCTCATGCTGGCAGACACCTCAACATTGGGTGTAGTGCTCCACTGCGGAGGAGCTGCCTAATGGATGAGTGCTTAGAGACCAAGCATTCAGTGACCTTTGGCACATGCCATCAAAGCTGGAGGGTAATTTATTTGGAGGGAGGATGAGTATACTTTTTCCCTCCTTGAAAGATTTTTGAGTAAGAGGAGAGTATGTTTTATATTACGAGTCCTTTAACCACCCAACATTTGAGTAGCGTATCTAACTCAAATGTAGCATGAGGAAAGTTATAACATGAGGAGAGTTATAATACTATCAGTTATTACCCATTTAGAAATTAAATACATTGTGAATCATACAAGACCACCAACCTCATGAAGTAAATCTCTGTGAAAGGATGACAAAAAAATAATTTTGAGATATAAAATCAACATTTCACTTCTGGGTAATAATTTGATTTGCACGGAACTTGCACCACTGAACTTAGTGAACTGAACTTGTTATCTCAGTAATGATAGATTATCTTGATATAAAGCATCTACGTAAGTACTACGTACTACGAAAACTTTCACATACATGTTTAAAAAAAATACATAAAAATATGTCTGAGCAGGCCTGTTGTAAGGAGGGTTGTAATTTTGCATTTACTTTTAGACCGAAAAAGTTGGGACAGTGTATAAGCAGACCTTTTTTCTAACTGTGAAAAGTGACTAAAATACAGAAACACACTGTCTGTTAGGTTCTTATCATTCTTGTAATTGTAAAGCCCATGAATTTGGTCCCATTCTTGCCTGATATAGGTTTCCAGCTGCTGAAGAGTTCTTGGTCGTCTTTCGTTTAATGATGCGCCAAATGTTCTCTATAGGTAAAAGATCTGGTCTGCAGGCAGACCAATTCAGACTCTTCTACGATGAAGCCATGCTGTTGTAATAGCTGCAGTATGTGGTTTTGCATTGTCCTATTGGAAAACACAAGGCCTTCCCTGAAATAGATGTCGTCTGGAGGGGAGCATATGTTGCTCTAAAACCTTTATATACCTTTCAGCATTCATAGTGCCTTCCAAAACATGCAAGCTGCCCATACCGTATGCACTTATGCACCCCCATACCATCAGAGATGTTGGCTTTTGAACTGAACGCTGATAAAACGCTGGAAGGTCTCCCTCATCTTTAGCCCAGAGGACTCTTTAGCCCGGAGGACACAAGAATGTCAAATTTGTACTCGTCTGACAATAGAACACTTCCACTTTGAAACAGTCCATTTTAAATGAGCCTTGGCCCACATGACACGACAGCACTTCTGGACCATGTTCACATATGGCTTCCTTTTTGCATGATCCTGGGCCCATTTAGTAATGTCATTGACACAATCATGCCGATGAGTGACGCAGTGTCATCTGAGGGCCCGAAGACCAAGAGCATCCAATAAAGGTCTTCGGCCTTGTCCCTTACGCACAGAGATTTCTCCAGTTTCTCGGAATCTTTTGATGATGTTATGCACTGTAGATGATGAGATTTGCAAAGCCTTTGCAATTTGACATTGAGAAACATTGTTTTTAAAGTATTCCACAATCTTTTTACGCACTATTTCACAGATTTGCCCATCTTTACTTCTGAGAGACTCTGCCTCTTTAAGACATCCCTTTTATAGCTAATCATGTTACAGACCTGATATCCATTAACTTAAAGATGTTCTCCCAGCTGAATCTTTTAAAAATTTCTTGCTTTTTCAGCCATTTGTTGCCCCTGTGCCAACTTTTTTGAGACCTGTAGCAGGCATCAAATTTGAAATTAGCTCATTTAGTGGATAAAAGTGTAAAAATTTCTCTGTTTAAACATTTGTTATGTTATCTATGTTCTAGTGAATAAAATATTGGCTCATATGATTTGAAAGTCTTTTAGTTTTCATTTTATTCAAATTTAAAAAACGTCCCAACATTTCCGGAATTCGGGTTGTACCTTTTTGAAATAAATGCTTAAAATAGGGTGGAGTTGAGGGAAGGGGTTAATGGTCGTTGACCTAAAATAATTTTACACAAGAAATAAATTCAAGTAGAAAACTCTGTATGGGGAAGCTTGTATGACCAGCTTATACTTAATTTACACAGTTCAGGGAAAATTTGTAGATTTCAAAATAACTGCAGAAGAGCAGATGAATTTGGGAAAATTATATCAAAGTTTGAGAAACACACAAACACACACACACACACACACACACACACACACAGACAAAATCACACTTGTAACAGATGTAACAGTAACAGCTCTAACTGAAACAGCAGCTGCTGTTTCTTCCAGCAACACCAGACCCATTTTCCTAAGAAAAGGCGTTTATTCCTGTTTCTCAAAGAAGATGGAAATAAGTGTTTGTTTTAGATTAGCCTCTCTCATCTCTCTAGAGCATACATCCTCTGTACAGCACAGTCCACAAAGCTCCAGGAATCTCTGTTGCAAAACAGGAAGTGGAAGTGAGTTTGCCATGGCTCACATTCAGTGTGGTGAAAAGCTAATTAGGACATTTCTACTGGGATTGCAAATCCCACCCCTTTTTCTCACCAGAGCTGATTCATTTCTTTTATTTTACCAATGGCAATTGTTTTTTTAAACATTATTTTAAGCTTTTCCATTACACATGTTTTTATTTAAATAGAAACATATATAATTGGATAATATCTAAAATCAAGAACACAAAGTGACATAGAAAAGAGCAAAGATGTATGCGTTTCTCAAACTATACTCAAGATTCGCCTCACTTAAGATGGTTGTCTGCTTGTAAGTTCAACAGTGAGAGCAAAAATGTTGGCAGGAATGCACTCGGACCTGATAAGTAAGATAACAGCAAGTCAAGAGAGGCCTGCAAAGGTGAAAGTTTCCACTGTTCAAGAGAATATCCAGACTTCAGCAGGACATGTGGTCTGACAGTGCAGGAAAGTCTGCAGCCAATCTAATGACGTGTCTCTGACTCCAAATCATCGTCTAGTGTGTAGTCATAGTTCTAAAGGTCTTCAGCTCAAAATAGTTGATTGAATATCACCTTTATGACAGAGATAATCTGCAGTCTTAAAATAAAGCATGGATTAATAGTTATGATGGGTCACTTTAAGAATAGTCCATGGAGTGTTTCCAATCTTTCGATATAAAAAATAAAGAGATTTTATTTATATTTACATTTGTTAAAATACTTAAAAAAAAAAAAAAAAAAAACCCTGAAAGGCATTCTAGTAAATTTATTTTTCCTATAAAAATGTCAAGTAGCCAACAAAACCCTTGACCTAAATGGTATGCAGTGTGGTCAGTGTGCACTGTACTGCATGTAGAGTATTTATAGATGGCTGATCTCGTCTTTCCTGATCGCTCTGTAACTGAAACTGCCTGTCATGCCACAGTGACACGTTTGTAAAGAAATGTGTAGATGTGAATGTAACCCAGTAATAGACTGGCATATTTTCATGACAGTTTATCTTTCCGTCTCTCATATTTTTTGAGAAAGAGCTGCATGTTCAGACTACATTTCACAAACCTTTTGTACAGCATAGTGATAAGATTTTTACAGCAAGCAAAAGAAGAAAAGCAATATTTGGGCTTCAGACATCATTTCAGTTATCGCAATATATAATCACGTAACCAGACATTCTTCACAGTCAAGCAAAGGAAAAGTTTTTACTATCAACAACAGTGAACTCACATGAGGCTAAATAACTATTTTAAAATGATTGCTTTCAATGCACAGAATTCACTTGTGAAGCTCTCTGCATGCGTTATTTTCAATGGTGGTATTCTTTTGTCAGTTTTGAGAATTTCGTTCTGCACAGCCTGTTCAATTTTACCTGGCAATATGCCAGATAAGCAGCCAGAACACACACACATACAGTGTGCTCTGCCTTTCAGCCAAGACTTACAAAGGTGACCATTGTTCATAGGAAACACTTGTAAATACCTTGTTTCCACGCACTTCATGAACTGACCAATCAGATTGACAGAGGCAACCCCTTGGTTTTTACAATAACAACACACACCTATGCAAGCTCACTCTCCGCACTTACTCTGTCACCCTCCATCAGGCACACTCCTCTTAATCAGGTAGTTTAATGAAACTTGTCCTTTGACCCTTAATATACACAAGGAAACACGAGACCTCTGGCAGGCTTACTCAAGTATGCAACTCCTTCAATAGGAAAATGTTCCCTCGTGAACCAATGTGAACTCAGTGGGGTCAGCATGAGGGTGTGGAGAACAATAAAGGTTGTGTTAAAGGAACTGATTTCTTTTGTACGGTTTACAACATTTCCTCTCTAAGAACTATGAAGACCATGAGAACAATATGAGGACCGACACTACATGAATAGGCCTGTTTCTTTATTTTAAATCATTACTTCATTCTGCAGTTGGAGAAAACTGCAAAAACGGATGTTAAATTTGCAATTAGAGGCCTAAACTAGCATGCTAGCTGAGTTAATGAGTAATCACAGCCTATACCTTGCACTGTAACTCCTGGAATCTGACCAACCCAGGGAAAAGGGGAAGAGAGAAACTGGCTTATCAGAGTACAGACCATATAAGGAAAGAGGTGAAACTATTTCTGAAGTGATGCAAGATTTGTGTTTGGGGCAGAGCTGATGGCATAACCTTGTGTGACCAATCAGCATGTAATAGGTGTTGGTTTCTGTCACTGTGGCGTCACCTGGGCTCTAGCTGGACCAATGGCTTTCAGACTTTATCTAAAGGATAAATATGTCAATAATTAATAAGAAATCAACCACAATGCATGCATTTTCCTTTCAACCACAAATCTGATTTCTCCCACACAACTCAAAACACATCTAGGAAAAAAAAGACAGAAAAAGCTTCACAGTCATAGAACTTCTTTGGAATGAGCTAATGGTTGCATAATGTCCCGTACATCACCAACACTGCAGGTGGTGACAGAAGTCACATGGAATATCACATTCTCCACCTAAGTTAATTCATGCTCTGCCCCCTAATCAAAACAGGTGAAACTAACTCACCCTGAAACATAAAGAACTGAGACTCTTTAGGTATAAAGCACTTGAGCCCAGGGTGCAAATTATTACGGGGTGTTTGTGGGGGGTGGGGTTGAGGGGATAAGTGTAATCTCTGATCAAACCCCCCTAAAGGAAAACAGACAATTTTACAGTCTAAACTAAACTAAATTTTATGTCTAAAAACTTCTGATATATATAGTATAATGCCCAAGTTGTTACTGTACAGAATTTAAAAGAGGTGTGTGTGATATGTCACACATAACTCATGCTCTCATCATATTATTGCACACTTTTCAAAAATTTCAGGTTAATTTCAATTATAGTTAATTAGATAAATCTAAATATTATGTCCTCAACCTTTACATTTATGTTCTTGGAAAACTCTGTATCATCTCTGAGAATTACAAAGAGTGCCTATCTTATGTTAGTGGCAATTACCAATGCAAATAAATCTAGTAGTGTGTCAAGGATTGTGCCAATATGCAAATATTTGTAGCTAGGACTAACTATTTTAAAAAAGTCAGCTGTTACAGGTTTGAAACATTCTTAAAAAACTGAAATATTGTTAATTCTTTTTTTTTTTCCACACCTATCAAAAACAAACTGATGACATATTTTCAAGTCTGCAACACCCAATCCAGTTCAACTGGCCTTAGTTCATACATTCAGATCAAACTCACCTTGTAAACTGTTACTATTGTTTGTTTAGTGCAGTGAGCAGAGTAGCACATGCTGTGTTGTGAAAAAGAGTTTCAATGCAATAAATTTTACAGTGGCAAATTTATATGCCAGATTATGTACACCTTTATATGCCAGATAGGTGTGCTACAGAATGAAAAAAAAAAATAAATATTTAAATAAAACAATAAAAGCAAATTTTAAATATTCTATATAATCAGAACATTTTAAATCCAAAACCTCTATTATTTAACTAAGCTCAGGTAGCAGTACTGAACCAAATATTATTTAAAGAATGAAAGCAAGAGAGTACCCTAGACAATATTCAACATATCAGAGCCAACCAAGAATGGCCAATTATTAACAGACTGTGGTTTTAGGGTAACTGATGCAAATGTCCTTCGGTTCCTCAGCTAATGGATAAGCAGATTGTGCATGTAAAACAGAGAGCTTTTCATGTTTAAGTTTCATCCTGGATGGCCCTGCTTTGTACTACAATTCATTCATTCTCAACTGTACCTTTTTTCTTCGATGTCTTTCATGCCACCCCTGGTCCCTCCCTGACTCTCTCTCAAGACTCCTGGCTCAACCTGTTTATCTGAGTTGGGCTGTGCTCTAATCTCTCTCTCTCTCTCTGTCTCCCTCCCTTCCTCTCTTCAACACACTCCCTCAGTACAAAGGGGAGGGCTTTACTTCCTTTAATTAATAACCTGTGGGATTCAGAAACTGAAGGCTGTCTGTAGTAAAACACCAGCCACGCAGAGTTTGGCTCCTCTATCTCTCTTGGAAACATTTCAGACGTTTGTTTTTTAATAGAGTGCAAAAAATATGGCTGAGCAATTGTCTTCAGATTACTTCAGCTGCCCTCTATGTACGGAGCTCCTGAAGGACCCCGTGGCGATCCCGTGTGGTCACAGCTTCTGCATGGACTGTATCAGCGGCTACTGGAATGAAGCTGATTACACTGGCATCTACATCTGTCCCCAGTGTCGGATCACGTTCACCCAGAGACCTGTGCTGAGGCCAAACGCCACTCTCACCAAAGTTGCGGAGAAGATCAAGAAGACCGGCTTAAATTTAACGCCTTCCAGTAATGGAAGCTATGCTGGCCCTGGGGATGTTGCTTGCGACTTCTGCTCTGGAAAAAAGCTCAAGGCGGTCAAATCCTGCCTCAACTGTCTTGCCTCTTACTGCGAAAAGCACCTGAAGCCCCACTATGAGTCTGCCACTTTCAAGAGGCACAAATTGGTGGATGAGCTGGGGAACCTGGACCGTAAGATCTGCCCTCAGCACCAGAAGAGCCTAGAGTTGTTCTGTCGTACGGACCAGATGTGTATTTGCGCCCTCTGTACTGTAAGCGAGCACAAGGGTCATGACATAGTCTCAGCCGAAGCAGAAAGGGGTGAAAAACAGGTAAGGAAAATTTACTGCTTAAGCTTTACTAAGGTTACTGAGAGGCTAGAGTGGTGACTGTGGGGTTACAAGTTAAATTTTTAAGTATATGATTATAAGTCATTTATCATATTAAATGTTCTTGAGATTGCATAAGAGAGGTTTTCCTCAAAAAAAGCTGCCAAGAAGTCATGTAGATACACCGTATAACCGGTTCTGTGTTATCGCAAACACGCTGATCCAGATCATTACAAAAAACTGATGAGGAAATATGGAAAAGAAAGGGAGGAGATAATGATTAAACTGATAGAGAAGAAGCATAGTTAGTGAAACTTCTATCCAGATTAAGTTTTCCCAACACAACTCCCACTATAGGAGTTCCTCTCCCACTAAAAGGGTGTGTTCCTCTACAATGGACAACTCACAGATTCCTTCATTTAAACACTGTCCTAACCAGGCTGCCTTTCTGTTTTTGTGTGAGAAAAAATAACTGTTATGAGCAACTAGGGATGAGAAACAGGGCAGGTCTGTATTCTTTTGTAGGGAGAGACAAGGAATGTGAATTTTAGAAAATCAGGCGGGAGCATACGGACCATCCCCAACCTCCCCCTACGCACTACGGGCGAGAAAAAATAGCGCACTGCTTTTTGTACCTTGACCTAAAGTCATCATAAACCTCAGCAGATGAGTATAGCTGAAAGAAATGTGGACAACCGCCTCTTCAAACCTGAGTTTCACAAGAAAAACTGCACAATGAAAACTGAGTCACTGCATAAAATAATTGTGAGGACAGTGAAAACAATATTTCTCCCGAAACTATATATAGATACTGGCCAGATGTTTACTGTTTCATCAATACACCAGAGTGAATGGAAGGAAGACCTTCAAAGGTTTAAGATTTCAAAGCTTTTCCTTCAATTCATTTGTAGTGAAGAAGAAGGGAGCACAGCAGTTGTGTTTTTTGTACTGTTTTGACTAAAGTGTCACGGGTGCTGTTTAGATACAGTAATTATATCTGTAATCTAATACTTATCACTGACACTAATTGCAAATGGTTTGTTTGTTCTGTTAAACACAGGGAATCCCAGATTTAAGTCCTCATGTCCAATGGCACACAGCACACACACAAACACACACACACTTTTTCACCCCCTCCCCAGATTCTCCACATTCCTTCAAGCTTATCTTGAAGAATGGTTCGGTGAGCTTGGCAAGGGGTTGCTCTGAAGCCCCCTCCTCTTTCCCTAAAGAATTGAGCGTGTGCACCTTGAAATGTCTCTTCGGCAAGCATACCCAGCTAGTTTCACATTCCTGGAGTGATTAACATTCCCCTCTCTTTTCAAAGATAAAGGCATCCATGTGAAGCAGGTTCTAGAAAAAAGCATAACACAATTATGATCGAGAAGATCTGTGACGCAAAAGGACATACAGTAGTATTATATTGCTGTACATTCATAGAATTGACTTGAAGATGGTGATCTATAACACAAAGAGTTTGTTTTGTAATTTAATCTATGTCAACAAAGGCTAAGGTATGTTTTCTCTTGTTTCTTGGACAGAAACTTCTTGGAGTGTCCCAGGCGGAGATCAAACAAAAATGCCAGCAGAGGACCAAAGAACTGGAGGAGTTGAAGACAGCGGTGGATTCTCTCAAAGTATGTTTACGGCTCACTTGTAACAGTTTATTTTATCGTCACTGCTCATATCGAGGTCACACCGTAACACATTAGACCAAATAAGAACAACATAACGGCTTTATCTGGGCAAAGGTGATATGGCACAAAACCATTTATCTGTTAAATCAGTGTGTAAATGTTTAAATCTGGGAAAGCAAACAGTCCTTGTAAGTGCCCATAATTGTCCTTTTGTTCTTCATGAGGTAATCTAGATGCTAGCTCTCTAGATACATGCTGATACATGGCTTTTTTGTTGACTGCAGCAGCAACTTGAGTAATTTTAATGAGTTGTAAATGTTATCTAGAAGTTATTCTTGCAAAACCGATGCACTAAAATTTAGACATCGTTTTCTACTAAAAGCATGGACAATGGACTCTTAAACTTGACTCATTTTTACTGCAGAGCTCTGCACAAAGAGCAATGGCCGAAAGTAAGAAGATGTTTGATGAGATGATCACCTCCATTGAGAGGATGAGGTCAGAGGTCACCAAACTGATCAACATCAATGAGAGGGCTGCATTCAGTCAGGCAGAGGGATTGATGGAGCGACTGGAGCAGGAGATTGACGAACTGAAGAAGAAAGAGACTGGACTTAAACAGCTTTACAGCACTGAGGATCACATCCACTTCTTACAGGTACTTGAGGACAGTAGTTTTCAAAAAATGGAATCTGAGGATCCCAAGAGGATCAGAGAGAGAGAGAAAAAGTATTTAAGGTTCTGATTTTTAGATATTTTTAAATAATCTGCTTACATTAACAGTATAAAACCCAGTTACATAATATCATGTTTTTTCTCCTTGTGCAATAAAAATGTCCCGTTATATATAGTTGCTTTTATATTTTAAGAAATGGGTTCACCACAAGGGGATCATCATATTTGGCATCAAAAAGGCTTTTCTAACTTTTTGCCATCACCCCTTATGAAAGTTTCAAAGACATAAACAGTTACCCTTCCGTATAATCAAGGCTTCCACTGCTATACTACCCATTGTATGTACTGAAATTTCTCCCATTTTAAACAGAATTTCAACTATCTCTGCACCCCAACTGATGATGGCTTCATACCCAGAGTGTCTCTGAATCCGGACTTTTCCTTCAGTGCAGCCAGGAAAGCCGTGGCTGAGATCAAAGAGAAGCTGGAAGAGCTGGGCAGAGATGAACTGCGAAAGATCTCAAAATCAGGTCAGAGGACACACCGTACTGCACATCATAGTTGTTGGGTGAAGTTGCCCTTACTTGCTGATCTAAACACATTGCCCTCTATTTGACATGAAATTGGACGGTACAGCTGAACTCAGATTGTCTTTTAAAAACCACATTGAGCACTTTAGTTACAGTACATCACATATAATTTCTGGGCCAGCAGTCAGATAATCTTAAGTCCCAAAAGAATAACCAACAATTAAATAGATCAGTCTTTAACTATGATAAATCAGGCCTTTTGGTACCCAGTGCACATGACTTTAGCAAGGAAGTCATGTGATTATATGGAGAGTGTAAACAGGGTTTAGAGTTCCTCGACTCCCTTTCCAATTCACTGAGCAAGGTTCAAATGATAAACAAAAGAGCCATTCAGTTCTATTAATAGAGTTAGAAACAATAGGATTTAGTGCCTTACTTAGATCTGGTTGCATAAATCTAGTATGAAAAGTAATGTATTGTAAATCAAGTTTTCCTGATGTTTACTTTTTATAACAGTGAATGACGTACCAGTGTACACTGTGGAGAATCGCACCAAGGAGAAAAGTACCAGAGGTAAGACATAAATTAAATACTTACTTACATATTGATTTACATTAATTACACATGGCTGTAGTAAATACAGGCTAGACATGTTCTAAAAATAGCTATATGAAAAAAATACACTGCTGTTCAAAAGTTCGGGGTTGATAAGATTAGTTAATGTTTTTTAAATAATTTTTCAGCATCATTACTCCAGTTTTCAGTGTCATATGATCTTTCAGAAATCATAATAATATGCTGATTTGATGATCAAGAAACAATTCTTACTTTTATCAATGTTGAAAACATTTGTGCTGCTTACTATTTTTGCGGAAACCATGATACATTTTTTTTCAGGATTCTTTGATAAATAGAAACTTCAAAAGAACAGCATTTATTTAAAAAGTAATGTTTTATTTTTAAAAAATCCTGTAGTACACATATGGGATATTGCATAATAAAGTGTGTGTTTCTCTTCGTGTTCAGTTAAAGAAGTTCATACAGTGGACAGTTCACCTCCTGCAGAACCCAGGACCAGATCTGAATTTCTGAAATGTAAGTCTCTAAAAAAATCATGTTTTTCATATACTCAAATCCAAATGTTTGTCACAATTAGGGATGCATAATATAAAAGGAACCATATTGGTTATCTGTAGATATTAAAAATACACTGGAAATGTAATCATGCATACATTTTCTCTATTTTTATATTTAGATCATCTAACTTCTATCAATTTATATTTAGATCACTTAAAGTTAATCTTTAAAGAAAACTAATAATTTAATAACATCTTTAGCAAATCTTAAAATGAATATCTATTTTTCATAATGCACATTATGATTTTGTGATGCCTAAATTGATTGCATTTAAACTAGACTGATTTTAGCGTTTTGTTTATTAGTTTATTATTTAGACAAAATAGTATAAAATGAATATTGTCCATTTATTTGTTGTCAGCAACAACATGAAAATAATCATCAGTTTATCTGTATTGGCCAGAATTTTAATATTGTTCCTAGTCCCAATTACTTTTTCTGATTAAATCAGAAGAATTTAAATATGTACAGACGCAGATATAAGATCTGTTAAAAGCAACACATTAAAGCCTTTATCTTTCTACTCATCTCCAGACTACTGTCAGCTGAGACTAGACCCCCATACGGCGCATAAGGAGCTGTACTTATCTGAAGGAAACAGGAAGGTGATTAGAACCCGAGACCTGCAGCCATACTCAGACAACCAGGATCGCTTCGATAGCTTTGCCCAGGTGCTGTGTCGTGAGGCTCTGTCAGGTGGCCGTTTCTACTGGGAAATCGAGTGGAGTGGAGAATTCTCGATTGGAGTGGCGTATCGGGGCATTAGCCGTAAGGGTAAAGGCTCCCTGTGCTTGCTGGGCTACAACGATAAGTCTTGGAGCCTCCTCTGCTCTGACACAGGGTACTCGGCCTGGCATAACAGGGTAGACAAGGCTGTTAGTGGCCCGCACTCTTCGAGAATAGGGGTCTTTCTGGACCACTCTGCAGGGGTGTTGGCCTTCTACAGTATTGGTGAGACTATGACACGTCTCTATCGTTTCGAGACCACATTTGCTGAGCCCCTCTATCCTGGGTTCGGGGTTGGAACGTCAGTCAAGATCTGTCAATTAAAATGAACACTATACAACTTGTGTGCTTTTCAAGAATCTGAAGTGAAGGACGGACGTTTTTTGCTCATTGTTCTATGATTTTTTTTTTTACTCTGTCTTTTATGTTGAATGCCATTTGTCAGCTGTCATTAAAACAATTTTAACAGGTTTTTGTAGGAATTAAGTAACTTTTCAGTAATGATCCTATCTATAATGTTCTCCTTAAATGAAGGCTTAAATGAAGAAAAACTCTAAAGATGCTAAAATCTTCTTAAGTTAATGTAATTTTGAATGTGTGTATCCAAAAGCAAGAGCTATTCTCGTTGTCATTGTAAAGCAACACTATTCAGCAATGATGTCTTTATATTTCAATAAAGTTTTAAAGTTGTTATACATAATGGTCCCTCATGAAATAATAATGTTCATGAAACAATTCTGGTCATAGAAATCTGTCAGCAAATATCCCCAGTCTTGTGTTTTCGACTGCTGAAACCACCTATTCACCAAATTTTAACCAAAAAAGATAACTATTTGACAATAAATTGTCTACTAAGGACAGAAGATTATCTTAGTTTAAACAAGACACATATTTATGAAGACACACTACATTACCAAAGCTCATCTGATTTTCACATTATGTGATCAAGTTTTAGACAATTATTACAATGTGGGGATTTTCAATGATCATAATGACTGAGGAAATGCTATAAAATGACTCACTGAGGATGTGCACTGTAGAAAGCAACTGGCCATAATGTAGTACTTGCACACACACACACACACACACACACACACACACACAGTCCTCTTCGGCTGCAGTTATACAGTCATTCAAAGGGTTTTTATAGACTGGAACATAAAACATAACATGAACATGAATGATCTGTCCTAAAAAAAATGATCATAAGGATACAACCAGTGTTGCCAACTGCTTTCAACTGAAAGTAGCTAAAACTGTTAGCTAAATATCACTAGATGACATCATCATGACAAATTCATTGATCTATATACATATGAATATAGATCAGTGGAAAAAATAAGATTGCAGATAAGGTTTGTCCAAAAAGTTGCTAGATTTGTCCCTAAACGTTTGAAAAAAAAAAAAGTCTCAAAAGGGGCAGGGAAGTCACTACAAAGTGACAAAATCGCTAAATTGGCAACACTGGATACAACTTTTTTTCCAACACAAATACTTTCTAACACTACCAGATTCACAGCTTTAATAAAAGTATGACGTGGTCACATACTTATAGGTGTTTAACATGTTCAACAACTGCTGGAGGTCAAAGGTCGCTGTTTTGCTGGTTGTAGTGGGCGTTCCCACTGCTGGATGCTCTGAATTTATTGGTAAGAAAAAAATACCAACAAATGACATGTATTGGAAGTAAAAATAAGATGTAATTTATTTTAACAAAAAACTTTTTGTGCTGCTAAAATGAACATTCTAGGGGTGAAAGTGTTTGTATAAACAATGCAGCAATGAGTAAAGCGTCATACCATGAACAAACACATGAATGAATCAAACACACTTACATACAATTTCTGACACGCTTTTCCAAGTAGTCCTACCTCTTTTTTTTTTGTGAGCTATAGTCTTTGAAACTTGTCGTTACTAATATCCTCTGAAGGTAAGGTTTTTATTGTAACATACCGCATAAAGTTTATGTTAACAGTTTTGTGTTAGCTTACCCGGTTTAGTTTTTAAACCGCCTTCACTTGGGCGTACGTGTTGTTTTGCAGACACTTTTTTTTTGAAGGCAACCTGCTCTGGACAGTTCATTTGTAAGCATCGCATTATGGCAGATATCAACCAGATATCAACAGATGTGTGCTGTCCTCATGTGGCTACAAGAGGAAATACAACTTAACAACGCCACTTTAGGCGATGGAAATCACATTTTTTGGGATCACGTTTAGGACATGGAATTAAAGATTCAAGTCTGTAATATGATCGTTTGCTATACATGTTGGTTTCAAAAATCAAAGCTGGTTCAGAAAAATCAGAAAAATTCAGAATATATATATATTTTTTGAAAATTCTGTTAAACCATTATTACAATATGAGTATTTTTTTCATAAATGCCGAGAAGCAAGCTGCTATATATGTTTTGCAAGTTGTAATTTTTATACAATAAATTATCATTTATGTCCATATAAGGTTGATTTCTGTTGGCCAGGGGTTGTCTTAAAAAGTTATTTATACTTCTAAAAACTAATTAGCTAATTAAATTCGTATTTCTACTTGCTGTGGCTGATTTTTTTTATTAATTCATTCATTTCTTTATTTTTATTAAGAATTTATTTGTAATTTGAAGGTTAGCGAATCTGCGACGCTTGTTTTACCTTCTGCATAATTGCCTTGGAAACGAGTTGTTTATGTTAGCATGATGAGCTAACCCACCATGCTCTTCATCTAGCTGCCTATCGATGTATATTTGTTGAAATATCGCACTGATTTGACACGTTAATTAAACGTTTTATATTTCGTTTATTCGTTTTTTTTATTTTGTATACATGTCAAGTGGTTGTCTTTGTTAGTTGCTAGCTCGCTAGCTAGGTTAGAAAAATAGTTCTCTAGTCAAAAATCTCTCCCTTGTCTTTTTATTCTCTCGAAACGTCAAGATGGTCAAGGTGAAAATATTATTCATTGGACCAAACGAGGTAAACCGTTTGATTGTGTTTAGAATGCGGTGTGTATTTAATTATTTGGTGTAACGTTAGATCACTAATTTCATATTTCATATTGACAGTGTGGAAAAACAGCATTGGCCAATTTTCTCTCTGACACGACGGAATCAATTGGAGCTGATTATTACAGCCCAACACAAGGCGTAAGGTGGGCTGACTTTAAAGATTTAGTTGCAACAAATATAAATGTTTAGCATGCCTGGCCAAACCTTTTGATTTTGTTAGATACTCAAATATGACATTTAATTCTCGTCTTTAGGATACTTGAGTTTGAATCACACAGTTTATCTAATGGCAACAAAAATTCAGCATGTGAAGTGGAACTATGGGATTGTGCAGGAGATTTCAAGTAAGATGACCAAATGTAGACCACTTTCCTGAACCAGATTTAAGTTATCAAACCATTCTTTTGTTTCTTGAGTGAATTAATTTAGCATTGTATGTGCACAGGTTTGAATCATGCTGGCCAGCTTTAATGAAAGACTCCAATGGGGTAGTTATTGTATTTAACCCAGATGTGCCCAGTCATCTAAAGGAAATCGAGACCTGGCACAATACATTCATCTCCTCACAGGGACTACTGGAGGCCCAGTGTCTGCTCATTGCACATCATAAACCAGGGAGCGGGGCTGACACTACCCATCCACCATTAGGTAACTTGTCCTCTCTTTACAGTATTATTGTGAGTATTTAAGGTGTCTAGGAGTAAGCTATCTTGAGGCTGTTGAAGTTCATGTTACTGCAGCAGATCTTATGGTGCTGTTATTTGCTTTTTCGATTGAAATTTATTTTCCGAACACCCCTTCAAAAATTGCTGATGGTTAAAATTTGTTGAGTGCATATGTCACTTAAGGAACAAAAGTTTATTTTATTACTTATTTAACTTATCCTCTGTGTAGCCCCACAGTTAAACAAGCTGCCTCTCATTCACTCAAACCTTGAGGAAGACCCTGAAGATGTCCGACAGAAGTTCCACAAATACTTGGGAAATGTTATGCGGATGCTATCAGAAAAACAGGAGCGTGAAGAGATGTCAATTATTACATAAATTTTTTGTATATGCCAAGATAAATCTATATCCCCACATAATGTATACGCATTTTTTTCTTTCTTGTAAAAAAAAATCTTAGCCTCATCTCACGTAACAGTCTGGGAGATGGAATCTCTCACAGTGGTCAACACTAGATCCATCCCGCAATTTAATTTTCACTCATTTTAATCAAGACAAGGGGAAACATTTTGAAGGAGAGTGGTTCTGTAGTGAAGTGTGTTCTGACAGGGCTGAGCTCAGATTTGTCTACAAGTAAAAATCAACAAGTACTACACTGTGATAGAAACTATTGATCATCATCCTAGAGTTCAACAATATTGTAATTCACTGTACCAATATCCTGGGTCTGCTGACTAAGATGTATTTAAAGAAGCATGAAAGCTGTTCTTTCTTCAATAATATTCATTTATTTAGTTCCTGGATTCCAAGAATTCTGATAAAGAAGGGAACAGACAAAAGCAACGAGAAAAGGCAAACAGGACAGTCCACATTTATACATCATAGCCAATAATGCCTCCCTTCCCAATGATCTCCCCGATGTAGAACCACATCAGAACTTCTGTGGTAACAAGTCCATTCCTCAGAGCATCCTGTAGTAAAAAAAAAGGAAATAAGTGATGAGAAACATTACATAAACATTCTTGGAACCATTAATAATCTGATTTGCCAAAAAATGATAATGAAAAAATAAATATTACTCCGTAACAATGAAATGTACCTACAGTTTAATAAAGGAACAGGCACAGGTTGATACAACAGCTAAATCAAGCTTCCATTTACTAGAAAATATTAAAGTGCTATATAGTTGAAAGAGCAGATTGGTATTGTAATCCAGTATCAAATTCACTGCCGCATCATTCAAATATATACATATATACACACACAGTACATACATAGTGTATAGGCTTCCATTTTTATTTTTTTATTTTTTTTTTTTATGTTTAAAGGAGCAGGTTTAGACCAACTTTTCTTAAAATATATGCATGCTGCAATGTAATTCCAAAGTCTTTCCTAATTATTTTGTGCCGACTAGGGCTGCAACAACTAATCGATAATGAAAATCGTCGACAACGAACGTCATTATCGATTAGTCGTGTCTGCCCACCGTGCACGGAAAACTTCCGCCAGTTGCGTCTAATGTAAAGGCTCGTCCTGAAAGTCTGCGTTAAACTTCAGACTTTACTCAATGAGCGCCGGCACGCATTCGCGTCAAACAGACGGGATGCATTAGAGAGGCAAAATTAATATTTTTGAATGTTAATATTGAATATTAATAATATACAAAAATATTAATTTTGCTGAAATATCTGTTGTTGGACGTTAAATTTAGGTTTAAAAGTCAACATGTTATTCAAGTATTTTATGAGAGTGGTAACTAAAGGGATTACTGCATGTAATTGAATAAATGTAAGACGAACAAAGAAATGACAGTAACAGGTTACTGTGTCCAAAGTGAATGCTTGTTCCTCTTATCTGTTAACACTGAGTTTGTTTTTCTTTATTATCTTCATTTTTAATGTAGGGATTTAAACTCTTTCTGCTTTATGGATCTTTTGAATATAGCATAGATACATTTACTATACATGTTTTTCATAGCATTCAGTTGGCACATTTGTTTGAAGGACAGCATCGGACAGGATGTTGAATAGTGTGTTTTGTCAAAAAAAAAAGAAAAGAAAATTGGTCTTTTATCCAGTTAATCGAAGAAATAATCGGCCACCTAATCGATTATCAAAACAATCGTTAGTTGCAGCCCTAGTGTCGACATTGTCTGGCTTCAGGGAAAAGTTTGATTTGAAAGGCAAAACCAGAATTTAAAGTATCCATACTAACCCTGACTGTGGTCTGACCGAGCCGTCCTGACTGGAAGCTCTTGAGGAGATCTTGGAAGCCGCTGATGGCCTTGGGGATCTCGGCAGGGGTGGGAGGCACCAGCTCCACACGGGCGTAATACCAGAATGTGGCTAGCCGGGGCTTGGAGTAGTTCACAGCAGCTGCAAAATATCAATATCAATATCAACGTAAACATACATAATATATAAATCATGTTCAGATATGAAGATAAACGTCAGAAAGCAAAGGCCAAATGAACAACAAAAGCGTCTGGTTGAATATAACTACACACAATGACATTGGGCGAATGTTCTGCCACTGTCAACTTCAGCGTAACGCTACTGTAGAAGTGCGAGCTAAGCATTCAGAATGAATTGACAGCATTAGACAAAACAAAACACTAAAACTTTAACTAACACAATTGTTGGTCATTTGCTTGCACAAAACGTCAGCGTATTATCACACGTGTTGTGTATATAAGAAATGTACAGTTTGATCTAATGCATGATTTGCTCATTTACGCGGCCTGTTCTAACAGCTGCGGAAACCAGAAGCACTCAACTCGAAACAAATATTACAAAGAAATAAATCTTCTACAGCTTAAGTAAAAGGTAATTATTCTTACCGCCGACCAACGTTGGCACTTTAGCCACCAATTTCTGTACCGCCTGGGCCATGATTTCTGTGAACTGTGAAGATTTATTCGCCGCTTCTCTCCACAAACCGGGGCCCTTCAATGAATGTCACCTCCAGCGAAGGACCCTTCAATCGAGCAGGCAGAATATACGCCTGACGGAAATTTCGAGCATGCCTATAAATACATCTATAAAGCCTACATGTTGTAATGTTGAACAAAAAATCCTGTGTATAAAAATAAAAATGGTTTAAACCTGACTAAAAATTAAATACCGTATTAAGCACGGATTTAAATACTTTTACATAAATAACAGCGGCATAAAACGGCCGACTAAGTGCGTCTGCTGATGCTCTAAACTGGTAGCCTATATTATCTTCCATGTATCAGTGTTGTAAAAGCAAATAGTACCTATAATATTAATTAATTTATTATTAATCAGTGATGTGTTTATCAGGAGCCTAAGTCAGTACAACAAGAACACACAATTTATTTCCTGAATCATTTACAGAGAGACATTTATTTACATTTATTATTTTTTCATGTGTAATGTTAATTTATTTAACATTTATATTTGGGAAAAAAGAAAAAGACATTTGACACCATTTAAATGATAATTTATTCAGGATGAAAATGACACAATGCAAAAATGGCAGATTCATAAGTCATAACCTGGCAAAACCAGTAGTGGACAGTAACGAAGTATTTTTAATTCGTTACTGTATACAGTATACATTAAGTATAATTAAGTACATTTTTCAAGTATCTGTACTTTACTCGAGTATTTTTATTTTGAGCAACTTTTACTTTTACTTCACTACATTCTAAAGCATAAGATCGTACTTTTTACTCCACTACATTTCATAAAACATATTGTTACTCCGTATTTTAAAATGAAGAAATCGTCACATGCTCAGGGACGCAAAAGCGGTGTCCAATTCGTGCACAAACTGATTCTTTTCAATCATCCTGTTAAATCGGTTCACAAATCACATCAACAATTCATTCGCGGACTGATCGTATTGCAGCTGTTCTCGAATCAACAACTCACTGATTCAATGATCCATTCAGAGCGACTCTCCAGTGAACTGAATTTACAAATCTGACTGAAAATTAGCCAAGAACTGAGGGATCCTCGAGTGCGCGCACGACTGATGGCGAAAAGTAAGTCAGCCTACTAATGTTGAATTTTAGGATTAATTATTGTAACTGAAAATCATATTTAGGTCACAACTGTCAATTGTTTTTGAACTAAATCTGCTGTAAAGGGCAATCTGTTTAAGCGCACTGAAATGCTTTAATGCGGACACGTCCACACCAGTGTCTACAGATCGCGATCTCGATTCAAACAGATCAAATCACATTTTGAAACTAACTTGCCGCTTCAAATAACGGTGTATCGATTACATCGTTACGCCACTAGGAGGCGCCAAAGTGACGTAAAATGTATTTGACATCGAATGATTCATTCAAAAGATTTGTTCAAAAACATTGATTCATCCTGTAATGAAACAAATGAAGTAGTTATGAGTGAGTCATTAAATCCTTCATTCAAACCCATTTTTTAAATAATTCAATTAAATTAAATATTTTTAAATAGACTGCAGCAATTAATATTTTGTCCTCTAGTAAATAATTATATGCTATTTTGTTTAGTTGTCTGTTCAGAATCGTGGGAGAATCATGATCTCTTTTTGAAACAAACAAACAAAAGAATGTTGATTCTCATTTTATCCAGAATCGTGCAACTCTAACACAAATTAAAATAACGCATGCACGTTCATCTTCCCCGCTGCTGTAGCAATTTCTTAAAATGTTATGTATTTAGCCCTATATGTTTTGTCTGTTTTTATATTGTTTGTCAGCACACATTACATATTATGTATCTGTATCCACTAACCTTCCATCCATACTGACTAGTGCTGGCCATCTGACATATTTGACATAATTATTTTGAGCAATAGGATTACATAAAATACATAATATATAATTAAATTATATAAGTGGCCTATATAAAATTACAAAATAAACATTCATCAATTAGTACTTTTTTACTTAAGTACATTAAAAATCAAGTACTTTTGTACTTTCACTCAAGTAAAATTGAAAAGGAGCATTAAATACTTTCACTTGAGTAATATTTTATAATACGTATCTGTACTTTTACTCAAGTACTTGATTTGTGTACTTTGTCCACCACTGGGCAAAACATATAGTAAGCACCTATGGTGAGCACATGTTAAAATACTGATGCAATAGATAATACTTATCAGAAACACAGAAATTATTATTGTTAATGTCTTCCTGCTACTTCCAGACAAATCTTAACATTATATTCACAGCACTCTGAAAGATTATGCAGAATTGGGATCGTGCCAAAGATCGTGTGTTTCATACAGAACAACTGAGTTGAAGTGCAAATGTAGTATAGTCAGTGGTGTAAAGTATTTGAGTAAATGTAATTAGTGACTGTACTTAAGTATATTTTTTTGGCTACCTTGTAGTTTTACTGAGTATCAAAGATATTAGCAACTTTTACTCTCTACTTGACTACATTTTTGTAAGTAAATGTACTTTACTCCAGTACATTTGTGATGAGTAATGGAATTACACATTGCATTTTTCATGGCACCTAACTTTTTCTGCAGCAGTTTGTTTCTGCTATAAAGAAGCAATATCGCCATCTAAGGGCATTGAAGATACTATATCTTGTGCGTTTTACCTTTTCTCACCCGAACTTGTCAACAAGGCTACTTTACGTGAATGCGAGTGCATTAGCAGGTAGTCGCTGAATCGCAGGTGTTTGATTTAGGAAATGATGTCATGACTGCAGCTGGTGATGAGGTCAAAACCAGCACATCCAATGCAAGTAGACTTTGACTATTTAATTTTATTTAACATTATTTTATTTATCCGCTATATTGACGAGACCTTTTTGAAGGATATTGGTTTTCTTATGGCCTTTTTGTGCACTTGAGCTTTACTGAGATTTTAAGAGAGTCGAACTTCATTTATTGCAATTTTGAGGTGTTCAGTTTATTTTTTGATTTTAGAAAATAAAAATGATTTCTTATCTTACAAATTCAATTGTTTCTTATTTTCACTGGCATGTCTCTTAGGTGTCGAGGACTAGTGCATCTTCGAGCCTACATTCAGTATGAGTAAAATACTTAAGTACTGTTAAAACCAGATACTCTAAGACTTTTACTCAAGTCATATTGGAATTGGTGACTTGTAACTTGTAATGGAGTCATTTTCGCTGTAAGGTATCTGTATTTTTACTCAAGCATGGTTTTCAGGTACTCTTTACACCTCTGAGTATAGTTAAGAGAAATTAGCCACCTAGTGAAACTCTATTTAAAGATCATTCTCAAAGTACTAATCTCATTGACATTATCAGGACTGTTTTATGGCCATCCCATCTATAACTAGGACTAAGTCCGGTCATCAGACAAGTCATCAGTCTTCAGTGTTGGTGGTTCAGCAGCACTTGAAACACTTTCCTCCACCTGTAAAAATGGTACATGAACGAATATAAACAAAGTTAATTAAGTTGATGTATTTGCTTATATGTTGTGTGTGTGTGTGTGTGTGTGTGTGTGTGTGTGTGTGTGTGTGTGTGTGTTACACTCATGCAATTAATCAATATAGATACGTTATTGCATACCTCAGAAATTGTTGCTAGTTTGTTCACAGTGATTGGCTTCCCATTCTTCTTCAGCCAGTCATAACCTTTCTGATCTACTACTAGTAAAGAAAGAGTGTCTCCTCCTCTCTTCACATGTAAGATCACATCCTCCACAGACTCTTTCTCCACATTCTGTCCATTCACCTCCACCACCACATCACCCTGAAGGAGACCTGATCCCTCTACTGGGTCTCCTGCTGCTACCTAAAAATATAAAGTAATAAACACTGTCATATTTATTTGAAATTATATATTTTACTTGTAGTATGTCAGATCATGTAACTGAGTTGTAGCACTGTTCTTCTATTAACTGTAATGTTTATGTAATTTCTAACAAATGATGACACCTGTATAGGTAGCCTAGGGCTGATTTTCCAAGAGTATACTTTTGAGAAGGATTCCCACAGATCCAGAACAAAGCTTCATTTCTATCCAGTCCTAACATCTGAAGTCAGTATCGTCTAAAGGCTGATTTGTCAGTGAATGGGCTTCATTGTACCTGGCTGATGAAAGTGCCAGGTTTCTGTTGGACGCAACCCAAATGGAAGCCAAAACCAGTCGAGCCCCTCTGCAGTATACAGCGTCTAACATTAGGATCAATCTGCACATCCTCCTCAGGCTCAACAGGGGGCACTGCTGGCTTCAGCGTCATTGGGATTTCCTTTTTCTCCTCAGGACTAGCAGATGTAACATCCACACAGAACAGCAACGGAGAGAGGTCCAACTGAGAAAGAGCGATACACGACGTGAAACAGAAAAGCAGACAAACAGGCATAAGGAAAAAGACGATATACTTTTTAAATATTGGTGTTTTACAATAATAATGATGAAAATTTGTTGATGAATTCATCCTTTCTTTGATTTATCAATCTACATAGGTGATTCTGCAGTTTGGTGAAAATAAAGAGTTTAGAGTTTAGTTCTAGATTTTTTATTTTATCTTTAAAGGTTTTTATTGTTCACTTTTTTCATTTTTAAGGTTTAAATCAAATGAAATGAAAATATTTCATCTACAATATATATTTTCAAATATCATTCAATATTTATTTGTGTTATTTTTTATCACAAAGAATTGCTCAACTTTTATTGGCATATTTTACTAAAGTTACATTTGGCGGTATGGCTCTGTTCTAAATTCCCCGTCCTTTTTATGAGCTCCATGAAAAGCTAAGACAGGGAAGAGCAGCAGCTTCTGGGGACAACCTCCCATATTTTTTTAAATTGTGAAAGCAGTGCAAATCCTCCCATTGAGAACAGAGCATGTATCAATGACAACAGAATGACACTGATTAAGTAAAAAAGAAGTTTCAGGAGGAGCTGTGTGAGGAGATGGGTTGCAAAACAGCATGCAGTCAAGCAGGCAGACTGAAGCTGTATTTAAGTAATGTGCCCTGTTTGAGAGTTGCCAGTTGAGTGCATACGAATCGGATCAGCTGATATGGGTGGGGTTGGAATTTGCCAATCAGCTGATGTCAGCTGATAGCAGAGCTTGACTACGAGGTCTGCCTGAACTAACGCAGAATGCTTGATTAATATCCACTTTGGTTGATCAAAGCCATAATCAGAACTTTATTCCTGTGACATATTTTTTAACATTTGATCAATATAATTTGAAGAAGCTTAATTTTTCACCCCCATATTAGTATTTATTTGCTGACTTTGTATATTTACCTTAGTGTAGAAGTCTTTCCCCTGAGGTGTGATAGTTGTGAAAGTGACCTGCTGCCCACTCTGTCTGATTTTGCTGACAACTTCTTCATGACTCAGTGAGTCTGTGGATTCTCCATTCACTTCAAGAAGCATCTCACCTTCTTTAACACCTCCTAGTTCAGCAGGGCTGCCATTATCCACCTCTCTCACCATGTGGACTGTATAAACCAAAAATAAATATGAAGACTGCAATCCATTTGTCTAGCTGTTAGCAGATCAGTTAGTACATGTCAAAGTATGTGTTTGGCTCTCACCAGTGCGTCCTGCACCAGCCTTCTCCTCCCTGAGCAAGAAGCCGTACCCTTCCGGCCCCAATACCAAATGCAGTCTGCGGGGCCTGAAACGGCATGTTCTCTGCATCAGCCATGGCTGGGAGAATGGGCATTTTCCTACGGGCATAACTCTTCTCACTGTCACTGTCAATCACCAGCACTGTCATGTGATCACTGCACTTCTTCACCTGGAAATATCATCACCATAATGTGAGTGACAAAAGGTCTAACATGAGTTTGACACAGCAGAGAACTACAAAAATGTTTGCAATTTTTACAGAAAAAAAAGTCAATTATTTAACTGTGAGTTACCTTACAATATAACATTTATGGTTTTTGAAAGTACCATATAATTATATTGCCATATAATTTATTGTGAAAAATAGTCACACAATTATAATATTTTTTTCCTTCTTATTTTTGTAATCAGTAATATACATTATTGTGTCTTGTGTAACATTTTCTGTTATTTAGTTAATGTTTTGTAGCATTATTTTAGTGTCTTTGTGTTTTTGACACTGTGCACTGTCTATATGCAATGTTTTATGGACAGGCCACTTTGTTTTACCGTCTGTATTATTATGGTGGCTATTTTAATGTAAAAAGCACATTTTTCTATATAATTTTTAAATTATATAATGGTATTTTAATATTATTTTACTTGATGAAATATATGGTTAAAAGTTGTAAAAGAAAATACAGGCAATATATATATATATATATATTTTTTTTTTTTTTTTTTTTTTTGTGAATTTCTGGTAACCACAGCTGCCGTTTTTTTAACCACAAATCTAACAGTACCTTTTTACAGTGTATCCAAAGCAAGTCCTTGCTTACCATTTTGCTGATGGCAGAGTGTGTGAGTTCAGAGGTCATGGCACCATCCATCCAGATCAGCCGGTCACCTTTCCTCACTCCTGCCCTCTCTGCGGCACCTCCTTTCACTGGGCTTACAGCGAATTTGCCTTTCTCACCTACACCACAGATAAACCAAAAAACAGACACTTCACCTTTAACCTCACTTCTTTTAGAAAGGACAAAAAGACGTTACAAACAGCGTTACAGAAAAGTCTGATTCTGAACAGTTGATTTTAATGATATTGCAGTTATACCTTCCACTGGCAGTATGTTGAGGCCCAGGCCAGGTGCATCTTTCTTGATGTGGCAGAGACGAGGAGGCCTCCATCCTTCTCCACGGCTGGCTTGAGCCAACTCTCTAAGGTCAAGACCATCAGAAACAGCCTGGTTGTAGTCCTTTTCATCTAACACCAGGAAACAGAACTGTGATCCACTCAACTGAATCCTTCGGGCCACCTGAGAAGGAGACAAACATAATAAAGTAGTCTGTTTCAAAGCCTGACACAAAAACCATATGTTCATAGCATGTACAGTAAAAAAAAATACAATAATTGCAAAATAAAGATCATGACCTCTCACCTCCGTGTGTTCCACATTGTCAACAAACATCTCATTGACTTCAAGCAGTCGGTCCCCATCCCTGAGCCCACTCCTCACTGCCACACCCAATGAATCCAGCTGCCTGATTATATGACCCTGCCGCCCTCTTTCCTCACGCAGTTTGAAGCCAAAGGTTTCTCCTTCTTCCCTCTTCAGCACACACATACGTGGTGTGGAATTTGACACACTCTCTGTCAGCACAGACTGGAGTTAAACAACAGACTGTACACTTCACGATACTATATATAAATAAACTATAATAACACATTTTAGCAGTGTTTTGTATTTGTATTATTCTGTGCTGTATTTTTAACTCTGATAATAAAATATACAGTCCCACTTTATATTAGGTGGCCTTAACTGCAGTGTAAAAACATGTATGTACAAGTGTATCAAATGATTATTTTAAATGTTAGTACATAGTAGTTAAAGACATCTAATATAAGTGGGACCAAATATACTAATGGTATAGATCAGGGATTCACAAACTTTTTTTGTAAGCCTCTTTGTGTTTATTCTCTTCTCAAATGTTTATTTGAAGTCCACGATGTATATATATATATATATATATATATATATATTATTATTATCTACTATATATATTATTATCTACTCAAGTTTGGTAAACCCTGGTATAGAACAGACATCTAAAACCTGTCATTGTTGTATGAGTAAAAAACAATGAACAACAACAAAATAACACAATAAAATAATTTTAAATCCTTCTAAATCACAAAGTACCTATAAAGACTAATAATATGTAATACAAAATCCCACTAACCTGTATCATCTGCAGTCACCATGGCTGGATTGTCTATTCCCTCCTTGGGATTGAAGGTAAACCTCCTTAGTGAACATAAGAACAGGTTAAGGAATGAGTTTTTGCCCTCTGATAAGTTCTGTACTCAAGCAGCCAATGAGATCCAGTGCACTACCATAAACAAGTCAATATACCCTCTGCAGAGTTACTTCACTGACAATATTTTAGATAGTACACTCAGAGATCTGATGAAGCCATAATGTGAGGCGTGTCTGTCCATGTGCACGCTTATCAAACCAGAAAGCACAAAGTCAAAAGCTGTACAGCGTGTGAATGTGTGTCTGTGAAGGGACACGAGTCATAAAAACATTACTTACTCTGTCAGCTCCATGACATCCCGCAGCGCTGCAGCTAAAGTAATGAGGGAGATAAAAGAACTAGAAATGGTGAAAAGTTGAACACACCTCAAATTCCTGGACAAAAAAAAAAAACACTGAGACAAAGATCAGTCATTTTGCTTTAAAAATTACATTTAACCTCTGGATTTTATAAACAGATCTTGACTCGGAAAATGTGGTTACAGCTCATCTGCTCTGACTTCCCTTTATACTTGATTCCATAGTGAGAACATGTGATGTTTGTTAGCTAAAAATAATCGAAATAGTGTTTGCCGTCGGTTGATAGGCTTTGATTAAACACCTTAGCTAAATATGCTTTGGAATGGATGTTTAGCTTGTTGGCAATACCGAGGCCGCTATCTATTGCCAATCAACTAAAGATTTTATATTGTTGACAATCACAGCTTTATATTAAGTACAGTACATGTCAAGAATGGCATGGTAAATCATGTCACCGCATTCTGCACAATACTTGGTTTTTAGCTTAAGCTGACTCATGGTCAATTTCAAAAGTCACAGGTTAAAACTGGAAATGTTATAAAAACAAAGAAAACGATACAATGGAGACTGGTTGTATTTTGTCTCATCACAGATCTGTAATTGCCTTTTTTCATGTTGCATTTTTTCCTCAACAGTGTTAAACAAACAGACCCTAGTGGCCTTGAGTTCACACAAACACCAAAGTGTTTCCCATAAAATAAAATAAAATAAAATAAAATAAAATAAAATAAAATAAAATAAAATAAAATAAAATAAAATAAAATAAAATAAAATAAAATAAAATAAAATAAAATAAAATAAAATAAAATAAAATAAAATAAAATAAAATAAAATAAAATAAAATAAAAATTTCCACCCAGACTAACATGAAGCCTTTCCCCCATGCTTACACATTTTTACAAATAATGATTTAACATTGGCCGTTACATATGGATGAATCTGAATTAAAAACATAGTGCACTCTTTTAAAGCAGAAAGAAAAAAAAATAGTGAAGAAAGGTACCTGAGTTTTCTCCTTGTCTCATAGCAGCGTCAGTGGAAGATGTCAGTGTCAGGAATGCATTGAGCTGAAGTGGATACACTTCTCTTATGTGTTCGTCATCCTGCTCCACTTTTAATGATTAATCTGGTGTGCTCACAAAGATGGGCATTCTGTTCCTGACTCCTGGGTGTAAAACCCACACACAGTCATTCTCTCTGTAAATCTCACACCTGCACTGTATCAGCACTCAACACAACATCCCTTATACAGCTTCACTGTTGCAAAGACTATACATTGACTCATGCAATTGTTTATGCTTTTAAGAGGCTGTGAGGATAATGATAAACAAATGCATGTAAGGCACATTTTTGTAATATAAGAAGCAATATAAAAGATGGAAGAGGGCCTATGAGGGGAAGCAAGATGAAAAGTGTCCTCTCTTAAGGAGACAGTGCTAACCCGCTAAGTTTTTATCTTTTCTGAGAGAGTGTAATCAGGATAATTAGAGGAATAATGAAACCAGTGTAATCTGAGATGGGCTCAAGGACATTCTGAGACCAACCTAATACAATTCAGAGGTCCTGATGGTAATATCAATGAGGCATTGGCATTGAGAAAGGTCACATGTGACTAAAACGTTTGCCTCATTTTCATTAAAGCTGTGGTTTTATCTTGCAATTGGTGGTTCCCCTTCAATGTTAGAGTGTGCAGGCTTTTTGAAATTTTTCCTTAAGTGGAGTTTTTGGTCTATGCACCTCATTTGGACAATTTTTAAAGGATTAGTTCACTTTCAAATGAAAGCTTTACTCACCCTCAATCCATCCTAGGTGTATATGACTTTCTTCTTTCAGATGAACACAATCTGAGAAATGTTAATAAATATCCTGATGCATCCAAGCTTTATAATGGCAGTGACCAGGATCAAGAAGTATGAGCTGAAGAAAGTGCCTCCAATCACATCCATTAATGATAAACGTACTCCACATGGCTTTACACATGGGGTTAATAAAGGCCTTCTGAAGTAAAGTGTGTTTGTGTAAAAAAATATCCATAGTTATGAAGTAAAATATCTAGCTTCCACCAGACTGCCTTCTGTATTCAACTTATGGCATCACGTCAGTTAAGCCTTTTCAACAAGTTGAATATAGGGAAGGCGGACGTAGCGTAAGCTTTTTGAACTGCGAGAGTTTTACACTTTCTTCGTAAGTTGAATACAGAAGGCAGTCTGGCGGAAGCTAGATATTTTATTTCATAACTTGTTAAATAAGGATTTTTTTTACACAAACGCATTGCTTCGCTTCAGAAGGCCTTTATTAACCCCCCGGAGCCGTGTGGAGTACACGTTTATGATGGATCGATGTGGATCGATGCACTTTCTTGAGCTCATACTCCTTGATTCCGCTCATTGCCATTATAAAGCTTGGATGCTTCAGGATATTTATTAATATTTCTCCGATTGTGTTCATCTGAAAGAAGAAATTCATATACACCTAGGATGGCTCGAGGGTGAGTAAAGCTTGGGGTAATTTTCATTTGAAAGTGAACTAATCCTTTAAGGCCTGGTGAGTTCCTGCTTTCTTCAATATCAATGACAGCAATACCAACCATTTAGATAATACTTATACTACCATATTATTTACCCAAAGTTGTATTTTTACAGGTTTTGATTCATAACAACACACAATAGAAAAAAAGTGTAATTTACACATTGAATATTCAATGAAATTCGATATTTAAATTTGGCATGAAACAGAAGTTGCAAGTGTCTTTTCTTCCCTATTGTAAAGTGTATCAGTGTAAAACAGCTTCTCGAACAAGAACAAATGTAGGGCGGGACTTAATTTTATCCACTGGGAGTTGATTGTTAGATGGTTGTGGTTTGCTATTGGTTGATCTCATGTGAGTGACAGGTTGTCCCACCCTCGTGCCACTAAACACATCATCAGAGAAAAGATGTCACTGCATAAGGGAGGGGAAGTTTTTCTGATTTAAAATTACGATGGCACATGAATTAAAAATAATAATAATAATGTGTGCATGGATAATAAATACTGCAATATTCCATTAAAAAATAAGAATCGTCCGTTTTGATTTCATTGTGACTTCAAGCAAGCTGACCCATCTAAAAAACAACTAAACTAAATGCAAGATTAGAAAATTAAATTAAATTTAAGAAAAATATTTTCTTTAAAAAATATATATATACAGAATATTTGAAATATGTGACTAATTGAAAATAGAGACAGAAATCATTAAGAGTAGGTAATATATAAATGCATTTATTATAATCATTTGAACATGGTTTAGCACACATAACTTGCATTTCTGATGAGGCAAACATAATAATTATGCAGCAGGGAAGCTATCTGGAGTAACTCTTGTTTTCTGCACATCTGCTGTGCAAGCCAAACCTCGCAGAATGTTTTCATACATAAAATTGAATCAACAGAAGTCTTTTTCAATATTTTGAAAATCGATTTGCACTTTACCTGCTTATCTTTTTTTATTTTCTAATCTGAGAGAGAACTGTCAAAGGCTTTTTATTCGTTAAGGCATGCATGCTGCGTAACAAAGAAAGTGATTTTGCTTAGAGAAATTAACATAATTAAATATGAGTGTGTGAAATGATCTCATCCGGGTGTCTCTCAACTTTCACATACAGAAAACCATATTGACACATACTAATGACACAGACACGGAAAATGATGATTTGTACACAATAGAGAATTGACAGACGAACACTGGAAATATACTGAATATTCAAGGATTAGACAGGAAATATCACTCACTAGGCACAGAACAATACTATTGCTATTAGAAACAGGTATTACCCAACTCTACACCAGATGTCTGTGTACCACTAGAAGAAAGATTCTTGATGGTGAACATTTCCTTATTCTAAACCTCTCCAATGACTCTAAAGGAAATAGAACATTTAACACTCTTTGTCTAAGCGGCTGCTGATTGCTTAGAGTCAAACAGTATTGAATACTGGATTGTTGACTGTCGAGCAGCTAATAATTTCATTGATCCCTTGCTCTGAAGCAGCTCTGAAAATGGAGCCTATGTTCCGAAAGCATCCACGACCAAGAGCTGACCTAGTTTTCCCTGGGTATACCATATGGCAAAAAAGCAAAACTTTTTTTATAGCAGCAATTCTTCAATTGCAGAATGAACAAAAAATCATCTTTAAAGCTGTGTGCAATGTTTCGGTGGACAGATTGTTCTAGAAAAAGAGCAATCGTACCTTACAGTACTATGTGTTAGAGCTAAATGCTACTGACCTTTCTGAGGGCCACCTTCCTGTCTCAAAACCTATATATCACATTTTTACAACTCACATGGCTCAAGTGGCGTCAACTTGCCAATGGCAACATTCTAAAACAAAACAAAGATGTCCTAAAATTAACCTGCTGCAGATTATTCAACTATTTTGGGAATATTTTCTGGATTACAGTACATGTGCAACATAAATTCCTCAGACACAGCATTATGTGTTTTGATTCCAAATTTCGTCATGCAGTTTCCAGTCAACACTCCCTTTTCCAGAATTGCATGTCATATTTTCAGATATAAAAATAAAATTAATTACAAATGAATGTCCAAAAAAGTTCCAATAAAACAACATCAACAAAAGTGCATACATGTATTTACAGTCTTGCTTAATTAAAGCATAACACATATACTTTTCTTTGTGTATATACTCAGATTATTAGTAGTCTTCATTATATAAGGAGACATAACACATAGCAGGACTCAAAAAGATTTCATCGAGTCAGTTGTGAAGATGTTTGCGTTGCAGTATTGAATAGCTTGGCTGCTAGGGCCGAGAAGCAAGGAAAAGGAAGTGTACATACAGGTGCAAACAAGAGGTATAGATTTATCCATCCAGAAAAGCATATTGAAGAAGTTGAAGTGTTCATCCAGCATCTCTATCCAGGTATATGATCGTGTCAAATGCAACTAACTCCAAATGTCCTGATATCCTCAGAAGTGCAGATTAAGTGTCTAGGGAACACTCGCAAAAGAAGCACAAAGTAACAGGCCAGAGAGTCCTTTGAACAGTAAAGGATGCTCGCATAAGATGTTCAATATCAGACATTAGGATTGCAAATGTTTTTCTGACATTTGATATGTGTTGTTCCTGGCTAAATGCAGTCAGTTCAGTGGTGCTTTTGATCAGCCCCAATTTACATTGAGTTTTTTATCTTTTTGGTCACTGTAGGGAGTTTTTTATTGTACAAGTTCAAGGTTTGATGAAAACGAGAGAGCAAAAGCCCACAAACTATTGTTCGTGTTTCTCTCAGGATACCAAAGAGGCAGTTGTCAGAGAATTCAAGGTAACAAGACAGATGGTTACTGACAAAATGCCGAAATGTTTCTCAAACAAGATTTCAGATTCCCCTTCAGAAAAAAATTATAGGCAGTTCACATCAAGGGCACTTACTTCAACATTCCTCAGACAGTTAGATTTAGGTTGACGTGGATGCTTTGCCCAGAATTGCCTTGGGAGATCACGAAAGTCTTTATATTCAGTAGGTCGGAGAAGATATTTTTCTCCTCAAGCTCAGTGTATTGTGGGAAGACAAAAATGGAATTGAAGATACGCTGGTTGGACGATTCTTATAGTCTGTGATATCCCAGAGTTCTCACTTCTGCTGCTTGAACCGAGCCCCAAGCATGCAGTGCACTCTTTTCCAAAACACATATTGACGCCTTTCTTCAACTGAATGAATGTAAGTACTGAATGAAATGCATTAACAGTGAGATAATATGATGATCCTTCAATCTGGTATAAAGAGACTTGTTCATATGTTGGCTGTTGGCCAATCCACATGCTATTGGTGGCTGTCATGAGATTGTCAGTGTAAATACATCCAGTCCTGTCAACAGACTCATGCTTCAATGTTCAGTAACGGGTAAATTTACACAGTCAAATTGCATGGAATACATTCAAAAATGAAAATTAAAGTAAAAAAAAAACCCCTCTATATTAATTTACTATTCTATACTTAGAGAATTAAAAATATTTTTCAAGTAACAAAAACTGAGAATAAATGTTGCACTGCCAAATAATGGCCCCGGAATCAATATGCATTGGTTTCTGCGTCCATTGCAAAAAAGATTGTTATGTGCATTTATGAGTTTATGTGTATGGTAAATGAAATATAAGTCTGAAGAGGAGCTCCGGCCCTAACGCTCTGACTTGACTTTATACCGCAGAACAAGGTACGTGGCAAGTCTCAGAACTACGAAAAAGACCCCCAGCACAATGAAGTCCACGTAGAGCTTAGCGTCCTCCACATCCAGCAGCTGGAGCACCTCTTCTGGTTTCTGGAACTTACACACCACGCCGGGACACTCCAGCTCCGAGCGGTTCATGCCATAGATGGAGAGGATCACGCCCTCAAAGCCATACCTGCAGAGGAAGAGCAATGTGTGAGATTTTGTGATTAGGGGATAAATGCCTGGGAATGTTAGGATTGTAATTGTTATGGTTCTTGACTGACCTGACGTACGACACATAGGAGCTCCATTGAAGGTATTTGGGGATGGTGTCAAAGTTGACAAAGAAGCCCGAGAACAGAAGGACTGGGATGGCAGAGACTGGACCTACGAATGTGGCAACCTGAAGATGCAAAAGAGGAAAATATAAAGAGTGGTCAATGTAAACAATGATCCGAGAGAAATTTAGGGGAATTTTACTGAATATATTTTTTAGTAGTCAAGTTAACAAGTCAATTTAAAATATTAATTAAGTGTTTAATGCAATATTGTTTAACATATTTATTGAATTATTACAGTATTGCTTTTCACACTGCGCTTAACTCCGGGTTATCGTCGTTCTAAACACCGCTTTTAACCCAGGGTAAAGGAACGTTTCACACTTGTAATACAGAAGGGGGGTTAGCACCGCTTTTTACCAGGGGTTATGCAAACCTGCTAAGGAGCAGGGTTAGCATTGCGGTGCCAAACTTGTACAGTGTGAAACGATGCGGTGTTAGAATGTTATGCTAGACACTTAGCAACAGGCAACCAATCGTGTGCCTCATATTTGTCTGCTTTGGACAGTAACAGAAACATTGCGCATTGTATATAAACAGTAAATTCAGCATTTGTGAGGAAAAATGTCAAATGCTGACAGAAAACATGACAATTTGAGTGAAGAAGAGGCCGTTTAACTCTTACCTTTATAGTCAAAAATGCCCATTCAAAATAAACTCGATAGTACAGTCGGCAATACGAGGATGCGCAATGCTAGAGCTATGTAAACAGATCGCATGCTGTATCCAATCAATGTCACTGACAACGCAATTATGCAAATAAGAATGTTAACCCAGGGTTTAGGAATGCACAATGTGAAAATTATGAGCAGTGTGAAACGTGAAGCAAGATAACCCAGGACTCCGCTTACTTTGGGTTTAGAATGACCCAGGGTTAACTATTTCAAGTGTGATAAGCCTTACTGAGTGGTCTAAAGACTGTTTGGAATTATGAGAATAATCATTAATCAGATAAATTAATGTTTGAAAAACCCTCTGTTAAAAGTACATGTTATTTATTTTGTATAAATTACATGGGTACAACATATGAAATACATATTTTTATGGATATGTGCAAGTGCAGTAATCACTATGCATGTATTAAAATTTCATAACAAAAGTATGTGCAGTATATTTTAGATACACTAATGTACACTAAAGTTCAAAAATCTGGGGTCAGTAAATTTTTTAATGTTTAAAAAAGCCTTATGCTCACCAAGGCTACATTTATTTGATTGAAATTAAAACAAAACCAGTGACACTGTGAAATATTATTATAATTCAAAAGAACTGTTTTCTATTTCAATATATTTTAAAATGTAATTTATTTCTGTGATGTCAAAAGCTGAATTTTCAGCATCATTACTCCACACATGATCCTTCAGAAATCCTTTTAATATGATTATTATGTGCTCAAGAAACATTCCTTATTATTATCAAATTTGAAAACAGTTGTGATGATTAATATTTTTGTGGAAACCATGATACATTTGTTCAGCATTCTTTGATGAATAGAAACTTCAAAAGAACATCTTTTATTTAAAATGTAATTTTTGTAAAAAATTGTAAGAAATTATAGTCTGTCCCGGCCCATATTCCACTCTAAGACAGGTATTAGAACAAGCTCATTACCCAAAATGGCTTAATAATCATAGAGAAGAACAAAGTCAACAGTTTTGTTGTTTCTGCACCACTTGGGCTAATCACATGCTGAGCAAATGGACATCAATTGTAGAATGGGAGCAGGTGAGAGGCCCTCAGACAACGGGGTGTCTCAACTTCATTAACATACAGAACACAGATCTTACAACAATAGCAACTTCATTTACATTTGAGGTGGTAAACCGTAACAGGATAAAAGGTTTGAGTTTAGAATATTCGGGGTTCATTCTGACTCCAACCCAAGGTGCTTCATGTACTTTGTCACTGCTACTCTGCAATAAACTTCTTCAAAGTCATTATTCTTACACAATTTAAAAGTCTTTACTGTCACTTTTAGTCAGTTTGATGCATACTTGCTGAATAAAAGTATTAATTTGCTTTAAAAAAAAAACTTACTGACCCCATACTTTTAAACGGTAGCGCATGATACCACCACTATTTTGAAGTCCTCATACCTGTAGTGAGGTGGATGCTGCTCCAATGAGAAGCCCCAGAGACTGAGCCACTAGGGCAGTGGAGGTGGACAGCGCCATAAAGAGCAGATACCTTGCTGCCTCTGGAGGTTGCTCTGTCATCCAGTACACTATACTGCAGTACATTATCGGACAAATGACCTGGAAGAGAGAGAAGATTGATGTGACCCTCACATGCCAACTTCTCAAGCCCTTTCAGTCAGTCATAATAGTGGCTACATGCTTTGATTTAACATTATCACATAAGAAAGAAATGTAGAAACGGAAGTACCTGAAATGGAATGTCAGCCATGGTCTTAGCCAGGTAATACGCCTTTAGACTGTACCAGTAATTAAGATGCTCCCTTAAGAATACTGACATCTCCAATGGAACTGCAAGGAAAATATATCATTGCATCAGCGCCTAATTCAATTCGATTCACTGATTCTGTAAGGACCATAACTCTCAATCAAGCCAATAAGAATGCTTCTAATTCATAACAAACCAAAAATGATTTTGTAATCACTCAGATCAAATCTGTTTTCCATGCTCATAAAGAATTATGCACACACAGATTACAGCCTTACATGTAAGGACGGTGGGCATGAGTGCAGCGAACATGAGAAACAGCATGGAGAAGAACAGGAAGCCAGTGTTGTTGAACACTTTGCTGGCATCATTCCCAATGTTCAAGTACAGCAGACCAATCAGCACACCAATACACAGGTGTGACATCACCCTCAGGTGGGTTAATACCTGAACACACACACAGACATTGCTTTTGTTGTTAGATTTCTTTAACTTTTAATATATCAGGCGCAGACAATAACAAGAGAGGATAATTCTTACCGTGTCCCTGCATATTGTGATGAAGGTTCTCTTGAAGAGGATGCAGAACTGTGTGAGGGTACTGGTGGCAAAAGTGTGTTTCTCAATGTAGCCTGAATCCTGTACGAATACACAATAACACGAGAGGTGAGCGAGTCAGAGACTGATAAACAGAGAGATTTTGTGTGTGAGAGTGTGTGTTCATCGCTCACATTATAACACTGGGAGGGGCAGGATGTGGTGGGGTCATTCTTGTCAATGGAGTTCTTCTTGCTCTCATCTGAACACAGGCCTCCCTGAACAGCCTCGAAGAGCACAGGATTCAGATCACCGTACTCTCCTGAGGCGACCTCGATTACTGCCAGCAGAAAGAGAGCACAATTCATACACATGCTGAGTGATTGACTTGACAGACAAGAGGAGAGAATTATTAACTCTTTGAATACACTGACATAATGTCCTCAGCAACTCAATCACACTGGATACAATATATAACTACAAATAAATAAATAAATTAATAAAACAAACACTAAATAAAAAGTAAATTAGGAGATTCACTATTGTTCAAAAGTTAGGGGGTAGTACGATTTTTACTTTTTAACGTCGCTTATGCTTGATCAAAAATACAGTAAAAACAGTAATTTCAACAGCATTTTAATGTATTTTAAAATCTAATTTATTCCTATTATGACCAAGCTGAATTTTATAGCAGCCATTACTCCAGTCTTCAGTGTCACATGATCATTCAGAAATCATTGTGTCTAAATCATGTAATAACTTTTTGTTCAATATCTTTTGATTATTATGTAACATTTTGAGGGTATTTTATGATACTGTGCAATATTTATAAAATTTTTATTAGCTATTTTTCCCCATTGAAAATAATACACTTTTTTTTTAAATATATTTTTAAAATAATTTTCAATTAAAGCGGTATTCCATGTTGAGACAATGCATTTAAAATCCTGGTTTTTTTTTTTAGGTAGAGTAGTGTTATCTGGAGGGAGTAAAAAAAAGAAAAACTTATGTAATGCCATGGTGTAACCACTAGATTCCTATATAGCTCTCTATAAAGTGGCTTCTTTAGTGGTTTTATTAAGTTGTGGATTTGGATTTATACTTAGACATTCCCAAAGACTACTTTTTGTCAAGGTTTAGATTTTTTTTTTTTTTTAAATGTTGATTTGAAGTGTCAGTTTTTGTATTCATTTTACTTACAGTCAAACCTGAACATATTTTGTTACACATAACATCAAAATTAAATAAAAATGAACAGGTATGTTTTATCACAGCTTAAAAAATCTGGATCTGATCTGATTTCAACCAAGTCTTTTGGCTCAGTTTTACCATATTGTTACAGCCACACCAGTTCATTTGTGTGTGTATAATAGTGTGTGTTGTGTGAGTGAGTGTGTGTGTGTCTGTGAGTGTATGTTTGAGTGGGTGTGTCTGTTTTGTACTCTAGATGTTTTAGAGTGTAACCTCTTCCTTGCTGTTTGTTTTTTTTTTTTTTTTTACCGCTTTGTGGCTGAATTGTTGATTTTGTTCCACACATTTGCAAAAACTTGCTCTGTGTTATAGTTGTGCCAGTTCACATAAATATGTGTGGGTGGGAGGGAGTGAGGGGGTGGATGTGTCTATTTTGCACTCTTGACATTTTACTGTCACCCCTTCACTGATGTGCATTTCCCATTCATTTCCCATGTCGTAATTTTTGACCGCGAAGGAGCCAAGTGTGACTATTTATTTATTCTTTTTGTCCCTTTAAAATATCTGAATCATGTCCATGATTTTTTTGTGTGTTCACATAGCTAAAACGACAAAAGTCCCGGAGAGGACCAGAGGGTTAAAAAAAAACTTTTAATTATTATATATCAATACACCAACATTCATTCATTCATTCATTCATTCATTCATACCTCTGACAAACTACGGTGAACAAATGAGGCAAAAAACTATCTAATATAGAAACCATTGTTACATCGGTGCTGTATAAGTTTCAAACAAAACAATAGAACACACAAAGATCTAGTTCTCTCTCTCTCTCACACACACACAAAGTTGCTACCAAAGTGAGGACATTCCATAGGCGTAATGGTTTTTGTACTGTACAAACTGTACATTCTATCCCCTAAACCTACCCATCACAGAAAACATTCTGCATTTTTACAATTTTAATAAAACATTGTTTAGTATGTTTTTAAAGCTATTTTAAATATGAGAACTGAATGTCCTCATATTTCATGTTTACGTCGTAATACTAGTGTAATACCCATGTCATTATACAAATTTGCGTGATCATAAATCACAAAAACGCGCGTGCACACACACTCACACACACACACACACACACACACACACACACACACACACACACACACACAGTAGACTTACTAAAGTCTGCAGGATTGTGGTATGTGGGGCAGTGGAGTCCAAGGTTTTTCAGGTAGGGGATAAGGTATGGTACTGTCCCCTTATATATACACTGACCTTGACTCAGGATATAAAGCTACAAAGAAGAACAGACAGAGTATTAAAGAAGAACATGAACACATTAACATCCTCACACACTGCCAGTCCTTCAACCCAGAAACACATTTTTCACAGTACAATATAATTTTAGAATACAGCAATTACCTTGTCAAACATTTCAAATAGTTTTGCACTGGGCTGGTGGATGGTACAGATGATGGTTCTTCCTCCCAGAGCCAGAGATTTCATCAAGGACACCACCTGGAAACAGGACGCGCTGTCTAGACCACTAACATACAGAGACAAACACATGTACATTTGGAGATATTAAACTGAAATGCAAAAATCAAAGGATTATGGTCAAGAATAAGGCTGTGTGTAATACTACAGCTCTGGGTACCTGGTCGGTTCATCAAAAAACATGACAGGAGGGTTGTTAACCAGCTCCAGAGCAATAGCCAATCGCTTACACTGGCCACCCGACAGAGAGATGGTGCGAGTGTGTGCGCACTCCTGCAGTCCTAATGCTGTGAGGATCTCATTCACCTGTCACACATTATATCATTATTTAGCTAACAAAAACACATAAACACAATGTCACCATACAGCTTCATAGTTTTTATAATTTTTCTAACATAACACATCTATTATCTATTATCTATAGTGGTGCCGCAAAAGCTTACCAGTTCTTTTTTCACTTCCATATTTTCATTAAGTTTAAGGTTAGCTGAAACCTAAACAAAACAAAGAAAGAATACATTAAAATAGGGCTAATGTATAATCAACTATAATTATGATAAATACAGTATCTCACAGAAGTGTGTACACCCCTCACATTTTTGTAAATATTTTATTATATCTTTTCATGTGACAACACTGAAGAAATGATACTTTGCTACAATGTAAAGTAGTGAGTGTACAGCTTGTTTAACAGTGTAAATTTGCTGTCCCCTCAAAATAACTCAACACACAGCCATTAATGTCTAAACCGCTGGCCACAAAAGTGAGTACACCCCTAAGTGAAAATGTCCAAATTGGGCCCAAAGTATCCACCATTATTTTTCAGCACTGCCTTAACCCTTTTGGGCATGTAGTTCACCAGAGCTTCACAGGTTGCCACTGGAGTCCTCTTCCACTCCTCCATGAAGACAACACAGAGCTGGTGGATGTTAGAGAACTTGCGCTCCTCCACCTTCCTTTTGAGGATGCCCCACAGATGCTCAATAGGGTTTAGGTCTGGAGAAATGCTTTAGCAAGGCAGTGGTCATCTTGGAGGTGTGTTTGGGGTCGTTATCATGTTGGAATACTGCCCTGCGGCCCAGTCTCCGAAGGGAGGGGATCATGCTCTGCTTCAGTATGTCACAGTACATGTTGGCATTCATGGTTCCCTCAATGAACTGTAGCTCCCCAGTGCCGGCAGCGCTCATGCAGCCCCAGACCATGACACTCCCACCACGCTTGACTGTAGGCAAGACACACTTGTCTTTGTACTCCTCACCTGGTTGCCGCCACACATGCTTGACACCATCTGAACCAAATAAGTTTATCTTGGTCTCTTTAGACCACAGGACATGGTTCCAGTAATCCATGTCCTTAGTCTGCTTGTCTTCATCAAACTGGAGAGGAACCTGTCCTGTTAAACCGCTGTATGGTCTTGGCCACCGTGCTGCAGCTCAGTTTCAGGGTCTTGGCAATCTTCATAGCCTACGCCATCTTTATGTAGAGCAACAATTTTTTTTTTCAGATCCTTAGAGAGTTCTTTGCCATGAGGTGCCATGTTGAACTTCCAGTGACCAGTATGAGAGAGTGAGAGCGATAACACCATATTTAACACACCTGCCCCCCATTCACACCTGAGACCTTGTAACACTAACGAGTCACATGACACCGGGGAGAGAAAATGGCTAATTGGGCCCAATTTGGACATTTTCACTTAGGGGTGTACTCACTTTTGTGGCCAGCGGTTTAGACATTAATGGCTGTGTGTTGAGTTATTTTGAGGGGACAGCAAATTTACACTGTTATACAAGCTGTACACTCACTACTTAACATTGTAGCAAAGTGTCATTTCTTCAGTGTTGTCACATGAAAAGATATAATAAAATATTTACAAAAATGTGAGGTGTGTACTCACTTCTGTGAGATACTGTATATAATTGAAGGTGTTTATGTACAAATAATTGTGCACAAAATAATGATTGAGAAAAAGAGATTGGTTGCCAGGGACAATTGTTAAATACACAGTACAGAATGCAGCGATTGACCAATCAGAATAAAGTATTTTAGAGCGCCGCCTACTGATCATTAAAATATGATATAAAACTTCTCATGCTCACAGATGCAGTCACACACAAATTATCTCACCATCATTGCCTCTCGTGTTGTTAGGTTTGGCAGTAGCATGTCATCTTGCATGATATAACACGACATTTTTCTAAAGGTGCGGAGGTCACGAGGTCGCCCGTTTACCAGGATCTGACCTTTCATGCCAGTCTCTCTGCAGGAAGAGAGGGACACGGGACAAAAATCTGTAACGAGTCTATAAAAGGAAAGTCTGGGAAGTGATAAACAGGAAATGAATTATGGAATGTTCCTTCTTTGTGCATAAATGCACGCTCACCTGTAGCCGGCGAGAATGTTCATGAGAGTAGACTTGCCGGCTCCTGACGGTCCCATGATTCCGATAAGCTCCCGACTGCAGAACTTTCCGGACAGACACTTCAGAAGGGCCTTAAATCCTGCACACAGCATTTTGGGTACACTGTGTTCATTCTGTTTTATGACAGTCACCAGCTTGCCAAATTAAATGCATGACAGAGTTAGCTGGCATCAAACAAATACAGGCATGATTAAACATTGCATTATATTAATACTGTATACAAAATCATAACCTGTAAACTCCAATGAAGTACTTTGTACTCAAAGTACTTTGATTATGCAGTCTAGAAAAATATTAACCCTCAAGTATTGTCCAATAAAATTATTTAAACTACAAACAGAATACAACAGTTATGATTTGAACCATCATCCAATTGTGCTAATTACAAACATTTTTGTTGAAAAAGCAATGAAATTCAATTCATTCCACCTTATTTATTTGAATTTAAACATATGTGACATGATATAATATTGATTAATGCAATCACTTACATCATTAACCAGATACACCACAGACTTTGAACATTATGAACGGAATTTACATTCTTAAATTTACACTAAAACTGAATGAACAGGATAAACGGTTGAAATTGCCTTTAGCTTGATGGATTTAAATTCTTCCACAAAGAATTAGACCCCCATGTTCGTGGATGAGTCATAACAGTGACTCTCATCTCTGCCTCAAGAGGGAGACAGAAACATGTGCTGCTACTGCCACTCATTGTTAGCTTCTTGTTTATGTCAGGGGTCTTCAATCATTTTCAGCGAAATGACATACTGTAGCATGCAAGTGTTGACTTGTAAGCCTGGTGCCTTTAAGAAATATGCATTTTACATTCAAAGGTTTGAGGCTTTAGTAAGATAAAAAGAGAAAATAAATTACTTTTATTCACCAAGGATAAATTAAATCGATCAAAAGCAACAGTAAAGACTTTTACGGTGTTACAAAAAAAACTTTTTTTGAACTTTCTATTCATCGAAGTATCCAGGGGGGAAAAAAAAAATCACTGTTTCCACAAAATGATATCTACAAAAATAAACATTTTTATGTTCAAAAACATTACAAAAATTCATCAAAAGTCTCTAATACATTGTGTTTAAATCTTATAACTACACTTTTATTAGGAAGGAATTAAACATTTAGCCAAACTTTAAATTCTTCAGCTTTAGTTTAATTCAACTAAATGTTGTATTTATGTTTAAATGGGTCAGGTCATGGCATGAGGAATCAAATTTGCTTTGATCTTTGGACATATATAATTGGTTTTTGTACCATTAAAATATCCTGCAAGGTTTTTTTTTTTTTTTTAGCTTAAAACGCCCCCTTGTTATTTAAAAAAAGCATTTAATCAAGCTCCAAAAACAGCTCGTTTTGATATTGCAAGATCTGTGGGCAATTACATTCGCATATGCCTACCTCCAGAGCAAGGCATCAATGAATAGTTTTACATCATCGCACAATAGGCCCCGCCAACTGCCATTCAGTCACTTAACAGCTGACATTTGCCTGACATTTGACATCTGCGTAGAAACCATTATAATCACTGACGCTGTCTACACTAGATACAGTGTACAGATGCGCATTAACTTTCTGACATTCTCTGCGCACTTGAGTCTGCCGACAACGGGAAAAATGGAAGAGTGAAAGAACATTTGCTTTGTTTAAACAGCTCGTTTGCATCTCTGCACAGACTTCAGAAGGATCCCAGCATCAGAAACAAGTGGATGGTTTATTTTAATAATGTCCCGGACACGTCAGAGGATTATATGTTTGTTCGGAGCTTTTTGTTTTGTAAACGAGGCACAATGTAATGGAGAGTTCGCAAAGAAACTTTTTTTGAAAGATAAAGCAGCCAGCAAATATATCTGACAGCAGCTGCATCACAAACTGCAAAAAAAAAAAAAAAAAAACCGTCGTAATGCTTTGACTGTAAATGATGGTTTTCCGCATATATATTTGTTTTTGTTGTTGTTGTTTTGTGTAAAAAAAAAAAACTTTATTAACATTATAATTGAACCTCAAGGAACACATTAAAATAATGAAAAAATCCATTTCAGGACCCCTTTAATGCATTTACCCCCCCAAAAAAATAAAAATTAAAAAATCAAACAAGACCCATTACAGTAGTATCCAGGCCCCCTCAGGACCACAGATGCCTTACTGAAGATCCCTGGTTTTATGTTATATGTGTTGTTTTCCACCTTTATCTGTGTGTCGTTCTATTTTTTAGTCACAGCCTTGAGTCATTAGTGAAGTGCTCTAATTGCTCTCTTTCATTCCCTTTTTTCTCTCTCCTTCTCTCCGTTTGCTGATGTACGATAAGTGACAGAATGGAGAAAGAGAGCGACAGGGGCAACACCCTCACATCAACCTATAATTTTCTGTATGCATCAACGCATACCAATGATCTGTGGTGTGCATGAGTATTAAATGCTAATAACTCATCCACAAATGATATGCCCTGCATCCTGTTGTAACTAATGATTCATCTTTAGATTTTGCTACATGCTGACGATGTGTAACCTGAGCATCAATCTGCTCATGCATTCATCCTTTTCTCCATCTACAGCACGAGTTAAAAACAAACAGCATTGCGTGAGATCACTTACATGGGCCTGTGCTGAACTGGGATCAGCCTGAGAGTGCTCTTGGAAAGCTTAAACATTTAATCAATAGATGCATCCATGCAGTTTGTGGTTGTGTGCTGATAAGAAAGAAAGCATCCATCAATCTGCTAGCGATATGGTCTTGTGTTAGAAACGTACAGACCTACAGAGTGTTGGAAGGAAATTGAGACTAAGTATTCAGTATTTATATTCACAATCTAAATCTTTTTACCCATAATTTAAAAAAGGAACTCTGTCATTTTTTTCCTTATTAAAATGTATTACCCTTAAAAAAATATATTTATTATTATTTTACATGAAGAAGGTTGCTGAAGAGCCCCACACATGACATGCAGAAAAAAAAAAATAGATATCGTGGTCACGAATTAATAATATAATTTTAATTTGTAGCATGTTTCGTTATCTTTGCCATGTTGTACTACTTTGTTCACTTGTTTTAATCTAGTTAAATAGTAGTTAAAGGGTTAGTTCACCCAAAAATGAAAATAATGTAATTTATTACTCACCCTCATGCCGTTCCACACCCATAAGACCTTCATTAATCTTCAGAATGCAAATTAAGATATTTTTGTTAAAATCCGATGGCTCAGTGAGGCCTGCATAGCCAGCAATGACATTTCCTCTCTCAAGATCCATTAATGTACTAAAAACATATTTAAATCAGTTCATGTGAGTACAGTGGTTCAATATTAATATATTAAAAAGCGAAGAGAATATTTTTGGTGCGCCAAAAAAAAAAAAAAAAACCCCACTTATTTAGTGATGGCCGATTTCAAAACACTGCTTCAGGAAGCTTCGGAGCGTAATGAATCAGCGTGTCGAATCATGATTCGGATCGCATGTGAAACCGCCAAACTGCTGAAATCACATGACCTTGGCGCTCTGAACCGCTGATTCAACACGCTGATTCATAATGCTCCGAAGCTCAGGAAGCAGTGTTTTGAAATCGGCCATCACTATATAAGTCATTATTTTGTTTTTTTTGGTGCACCAAAAATATTCTCGTCGCTTTATAATATTAATATTGAACCACTGTACTCACATGAACTGATTTAAATATGTTTTTAGTACATTAATGGATCTTGAGAGAGGAAATGTCATTGCTGGCTATGCAGGCCTCACTGAGCTATCGGATTTCAACAAAAATATCTTAATTTACGTTCCGAAGATAAACGAAGGTCTTACGGGTGTGGAACGGCACGAGGGTGAGTAATAAATTACATTATTTTCATTTTTGGGTGAACTAACCCTTTAAATCAATTTAACATAAATAATGGATCAAAAGACTACAGCATGGCCATGATTTGCCTAAAATGTGGAAACAAATTATAATATGATAAATCATATCTTGTTTTTAATTTTTCCGAGACTCCGTAAGTTGCCCTTATGGGGGCTGCCACACTGAGATCACATGACCAACCAAATACTAATATCTTAGGAACCCTTTTATTATCAGACACTTTCACTCACTGAATAAACTTTTAAGTGTCTGAGACAATGTCATTTCGGCCAGTGTAACAAAAATGCATTAAAAATACTCAAAAATGAATAAGTACTTTTAAAAATGAATAATTTGCTCAAACAAGATATTGTGAAAGAATAACTGTAGCATTGCTGTACAACTTCTGGCTGTGAGTGCTAAAATTGGAACACTGAATGTACTGTACAATGGCAGAATACTTACAGTTCTCTAATATGACAGAGAATTTGCCATTTTTCTCCTTTAAAGTGCCTGTATTATGCTCATTTACAAGTTCATAACTTTAATTTTGAGGTATTCTAGAATAAATTTACATGATTTACTGAGAAAAAAAAAAGGACATTCTTTTCTCTTACTGTACATTGCTGCAGCACCTCTTTTCACCCTCTGCCTGAAACACTCTGTTTTAGTTTCTCTTTAGTGTCTCTTTAAAGCCCGCCATTTTGAAAAGTCCAGTCTGTGCTCTGATTGGTCATCTGGCCCAGTCTGTTGGTCAAACGGTCCAAAAAGGGTTAGTTCACCCAGAAATGAAATTAAGATATTTTTTAATGAAATCCGAGAGGTTTTTTTTTATCTCCCATAGAAAGCAACAAAATGACCACATTCAAGGTCCAGAAAAATAGTAAAGAGATCGTTAAAATAGTCGATGTGACTACAGTGGTTTAACCTTAATGTTATGAAGCGATGAGAACACTTTTTGTGCGCAAAAACAAAACAAAAATAACAACTTTATTCAACAATGTCCTCTCTACCCTGTCATTCTCCTACACTGTTTATGTTGTGAAGACACATTTTGCAGAGCTTCCAGGTTCTACGTCAGAATGCCGACTCTGTATTGGCTGGCTCCTGCGTCAGCATCACACGCATGCGTTGTGCTGCTCACGTGAACAGCGTCGGCCAATACTCAGCCAGTGTTCAGACGTTAACACAGAAATTTTTTATTTTTGTTTTCTTTTTGCGCACAAAAAGTATTCTCACCGCTTCGTAACATTAAGGTTAAACCACTGTAGTCACTATTTTAAAGGTGCAATATGTAGAATTTTCTGTCCGCTAGAGGTCGCTAGAGGCCTATTCAAAACAAAGGCGTAGTTGATGACACCAAGTTTGAGCGCGGAATCTCGGGACATGTGGTCTTCACCTCATAGCCAGTGAAAAAAGAATCGGGATAGGACTCAGGAAGAAATTATGTTCATGGATGCTATTATTGTTAACATTACTGTAGTATGAAGCAGAGCAGGACCGAGTGTTGTGGGAGCTGAACAAGGCCACTGGAGCGATTTTTAATGAGAGACAAACGCAACAAACACCGCGAGCAGCAGAACTTTTATTATGCCACAGTCACCGGCGCCGCTTCTGGTCATGAGTATGAGGTAACGCAGCTCTGTTTATCATATTAGATACATTTGAGTGTGTTGAAAATGTTATAACGTTACTCTGTGCGTTCGCACGGTGGCTGCTGTGAGACACTTGTTGCACACTGCGGTAAGCTAGATCGATTTTAGAATATCATATTAAATACTGGATGGCTTGTGTTGATAAATGGCATGCAATTCATTTTAAAACGTATTGTATGATGGAGAAAATTCTGTATTACTGTTACTAAAAATAAAGCTGCGTCTGATTATGCTACGTTAGCTACTTCACAAAATAGTGTTTTTCTCTGAGGCATGGTAACATTACTCACAAAAAAATCAAGAAAATTAGATTTAAGCAATGAGACTAAACGTGTTGAGCTATATAACAATAATTAGTTTTCTGTCTATAAATATATCAAAACAGATGTTTCCTTGTCTATTGAAACATGTAATATATTAAAGCGTCTTTTTGGTGTTTCCATGGTTTTTACAAAATAAAACCGGAAACCGAGGGTAACGTGGGTATGACGCAATTGACAGGCGACTCCTCACACGTCCCGGAGCCTTGGTTAAAATTGCAATTTTCTCATGATTTACAAATTATTGGAAACATTTGGGATATTGTAAGTACTCAAGTGAACACAATATATAACACTGGCCTAGTGGTTTTTGGATATTTTACTGCAAAATTCTTACATATTGCACCTTTAACTGTCTTTACTACTTTTCTGGACCTTGAATGTGGTAATTTCGTTGCTTTCTATGGGAGATAAATAACCTCTCGGATTTCATCAAAAATATCTTTGTTCTGAAGATGAACGAAGGTCTTGCAGGTTTAGAACGACATGAGGGTGAGTAATTCTTGGGTGAATTAATGCTTTAAGCCAGTAGGTGGGCATGATGCAAATGTGTACTATTGTAATGTAGCTAAGTCACAGAAAAAGATGGCAGGACAAAAGAGGCATTTCAGGCAAATATTTACTGTTGGAGAAATTAACTCCCTTTGCCATGCTTTGTATCATTCCAGATTGTTTGCATGCACAAACAGCTATATTACACACTGCAGGAAAGGTAAAAAAAATAAAATAAAAAAAGCATACCAGGTGCCCTTTAAGATTAATACCCTCAAGCAAGAACACAAAATCATATATACTGCATTAGGTGGAAAAGGGATAGTTGAATTCAAATTGAATGAAATATCTGGTGCAATACAAAAATGTCTTTGGGTTAATTAGCTGCCGTTAAGCACAGATGCCTGTGGAGATCCATGTTGAAAAGCCTAATAGTCACAGAGCAGATTGTTAGCAGACCTGTGCATTACCCATAACTCTAACTTTACCACTGGGCTGATTTACATATGCACTGGTATTGTATAACATCTGTGCAGCCATGTCTGCTAGTTCCCACAGCTTCAGCTCAAGGCAACCATCCAAAAATCAGAATGTTTATGACTCAACACGTTCTAAAAGCAGTGAGAGAGGAGGAACAGAACAAGGGATAAAAAATTGCAGGAAGATAGAGAAGATAAAATATGACAGGTGAACAGGAGTCCAGAGGGAAAGACAAAGTGGAGAGAGAGGGGCCAGAGGTAATACAGAAAAGCAAAAACAACAGAGACCGATCAATAAAGATGAGAGGCTAGGAGAGGGAAGAAGCAGTATGACATCTAAGGAGGAGGGTTAAATGGCAGGAAAGCCACACAGCTTCTATTCATCAGTCAGAAACGAAACCATCAGCCTGCACATGACTATTAATCTCTCCGCTCTGCCTTTACTCACATACATTATCATTCAAGGCTCAGGGCAGTACTTATAGAAGAACAATATGTCCTTCACAACGAAATCTTCCACATGCTTACATGTTACAAGGACTGCACAACAATGAAAGGGTGAGAAAAACAACAAGGTAAACCTGGATCAACATGTAAATCTAGCATGCAAACAAATAAATTTGCCTTTGCAGTATTTCTAATATTTAATTCTAATTTTAATGCATAAAAAAATTTCAATGCCGGTTGTGGCTGTTTTATATTGTCTGGTTGGTGGACCATGCTGTTTATCAGCAAAAAACCTAAATGAACAGCAAGGTGTTTTTGCTAAAGGTAGTTGAGAGACCAAGTCTTGCTAGTTAATGTAGTTAAAACATATAATTTTTCCTCCCATCTCACATTTTTTTCCATCACCATGCTCCGTAATTTTAAAATACATTAAAATAGAAAACAGTTAGTTTAAATTGTAATGATATTTCACAAAAACAAATTTGTTTTATAAAGCCACACAGACTGTAAATACAGTTGCTGAACAATTATGTCTCATTTCCAAGATGATTTTAAATGCTTTGATAAGACATAAATATTTTTCAGCATGAAATGATACATCTAAAACTGCTGATATATAAATTGCACAGGAAAGAGCTTGTTTCTCAACAGATGGAACAACAGAGGGACTGTATAATGAAGTATGAGGCAATAATGAAAGAATGGCATACTAATGTATGAGGTGCTAACTCAGAAAAAAACATAATGAGGTACACCATTTAAACATATAAGAAACATATAGATTCTCAGGAGGGGCCTGCTATCAATGTCATAGAGATCCCCACTCTATGATTCACCGTCTTCCATTTAGTAAGGGCACATGTGTGCAGGAGACCTTATATAGATCTGTCGTGTGCGTGTGCTTGGTTTGTGCTGTGTGTGTGTATATGCGGGTATGTGTGGGTGGAGCTCAGCATGCTGGAGGACATGAAGCTATAGGAGCTGCTGTGTGTGCAAAAGCCATCATTCACCAGCCTTAACACAGCACTGCATCCCTGCTAAAATACATGGAGCAGAGAAAGAGGGAGAAAGACAGAAGGCAAGGACAGAGTTAAGAGATATGTGAAGCTCCATAAGCAGGTAAAAATATATAGCATTAGATAGCGATAGGTGCAATTTACTCTAAGTGCAATAAGCAAGAGATGCTATTTTTACACTAAGTGAAAATATCAGTATTTTCTTTGCACTACTTAGATGCTATTTGCACTAATAGCTGTTATATGCTACTTATACTTAGTGCAAATAGTGGCAGATACTATTTGCACCTCAGTGTTTTGTAGTATTTAAACAGCAATAATATTCTTAATTTTTATTGAAAATAAAGGCCTCTCCGAACTGATATGCAATGGAAAAAGGGAGAAGAATGAGTTTGGTAAAAGGGACAAAAGCTAATGCAACCTGCCTTACTCTTCATTTTATATATATATATATATATACACTATATTGCCAAAAGTATTGGGACACCGCTTCAAATCATTGAATTCAGGTGTTCCAATCACTTCCATGGCCACAGGTGTATAAAATCAAGCACATAGGCATGCAGACTGCTTCTACAAATTTGTGAAATAATGGGTCGCTCTCAGGAGCTCAGTCAATTCAAGCGTGATACCGTGATAGGTTGCCACCTGTGCAATAAGTCCATTTGTGAAACTTACTCACTACTGCGGTCAACTGTTAGTGGTATCAAAACAAAGTGGAAGCAATTGGGAACAACAGCAACTCAGCCACGAAGTGGTAGGCCACGTAAAATTACAGAGCGGGGTCAGCGCATGCTGAGGCGCACAGTGCGCAGAAGTCGGCAACTTTCTGCAGAGTCAATAGCTACAGACCTCCAAACTTCGTGTGGCCTTCAGATTAGCTCGAGAACAGTGCGTAGAGAGCTTCATGGAATGGGTTTCCATGGCCGAGCAGCTGCATCCAAGCCTTACATCACCAAGTGCAATGCAAAGCGTCGGATGCAGTGGTGTAAAGCACGCCGCCACTGGACTCTAGAGCAGTGGAGACGTGTTCTCTGGAGTGAGGAATCACGCTTCTCTGTCTGGCAATCTGATGGACGAGTCTGGATTTGGCGGTTGCCATGAGAACAGTACTTGCCTGACCGCATTGTGCCAAGTGTAAAGTTTGGTGGAGGGGGGATTATGGTGTGGGGTTGTTTTTCAGGGGTTGGGCTTGGCCCCTTAGTTCCAGTGAAAGGAACTCTTAATGCTTCAGCATATCAAGACATTTTGGACAATTTCATGCTCCTAACTTTGTGGGAACAGTTTGGGGATGGCCCCTTCCTGTTCCAACATGACTGCACACCAGTGCACAAAGCAAGGTCCATAAAGACATGGATGAGCGAGTTTGGTGTGGAGGAACTTGACTGGCCTGCACAGAGTCCTGACCTCAACCCCATAGAACACCTTTGGGATGAATTAGAGCGGAGACTGCGAGCCAGGCCTTCTCGTCCAACATCACTGCCTGACCTCACAAATGCGCTTCTAAAAGAATGGTCAAAAATTCCCATAAACACACTCCTAAACCTTGTGGAAGGCCTTCCCAGAAGAGATGAAGCTGTTATAGCTGCAAAGGGTGGGCCAACTCTATATTAAACCCTATGGATTAAGAATAGGATGTCATTAAAGTTCATGTGCATGGAAAGGCAGGCATCCCAAAACTATATATATATATATATATATATATATATATAGTACTGTGCAAAAGTCTTTAGCCAGTTATTTAGGATTTAAGCCAGTTATTCATATATTTTGCTGTAGTGTGTCAGTAGGAAATATCAGTTTACGTTTCCAAACATTCATTTTGCTATTAATTGTAATAATCCAGTGAGATTTTTGAATGCACAAGGAGTCTGACAACAGCCGGTATTCTCCACATGGAGATCTGATCTCACCATCATCAAGTCTGTCTGTGATTACATGAAGAAACAGAAAAAACTGAGACAGACTAAATCCAGAAGAACTGCGTCAAAGTCTCCAATACGCTTGAAGAATCCTTCCTGCAGAGCTACCTGAAAAACTATGTGCAAGTGTAGCTAGGACAAAAACTGTTTTAAATGCAAAGGGTGGTCACACCAAATATTGATTTGATTTAGTTAATAGAAGTTAAATAATAAATAAAGTCTAGACAGTATTTTTGAAAGCATTCTCACTTTACAGCATTTTTACACTAGTGCCTAAAACCTTTCATAGTACTCTAGCTTTGCGGGAAGGTTTCTTCAAGTGTATTGGAGGTGTTGCCGCAGTTTTTCTGGATTTAGTGTATAAATTAAATATTTATACAAAATATATATATTAAACAAAATCTACTTATTATATACTACTTAATTCACTCAGCATGTTTCGACGAAGTTTCATAGAGAGAAAAAATGAGAAATAGTACAGTAATAATATAACATGATTTAAAGATAAAATTAATAATTCCATGATCCCTTTTCCAGCCATATACCCACATACACCCAACGCTCAAACAATTTATTTTTGTTTAAAAGCATTTAAGTACAAAACATTTCTCCTGCAATCATAAGTTCTCCATATACCTTCTTAAGACTGCCAATTTTATCTCTTATCTTATCTCACAAGCTACACAGAATGTCAGACAAACCTATCCAGTCTCATATGTCCATCAAAAACAAGCCTATGCTGCAGAGCACCATGTACATGTACACCATGTACATGTACCATGTACCATGAATCATTGCAAGCAGACCTCAGACAGGGGTGAAAAGGGGTGTAGAAGAAGATTTTCCTTATCAATAACGTGTGTGTGAGCGTTCACGTGTGTGGGCTGAGCTCATCCCGGGCAGGTTTAGCTAGGCTAGGCAGCAGACAGCTGAGCAGTGTGCCGTCTAGGGAAGTGAATTATTTACTATATCTAAAGTCTGCTGAGAACAGCACTCTACAGCCCAGGACACAGGGTGGAGTGTGTGTGTGTGTGTGATGGGCTAATAGTATTACATCCATGTATATGTGTGTTTGTGTGTCATGAGTTTGGAGTGATAAGGGGACTGTATAACTATTCTGTCCATATCACAAAATAAACCTCAACTAAGTCATCATGAAACCGATGCACCAACTCACCAATAAATAAGATGACTTGAAAAATTTATTTGAGTTTGAGTTGATTTTATGATCTTGCCAGTACATTAAATAAAAGCTTCCGCTTAGAACACAGTGCAACAATATTACAGTAAAATCCTTTTTATTTTTACTAAAGTTGATAACTGAGACACAACAAGACGTTTTTATGTTTGATTTGTTGCATAATTCCAGTTCCCGTTTCTTGGCTAATGTTATTATATCTGCACATATCTATGTAGCTTATCATATCTAGAATGTTTGTCATGGGTTGGGAGTGATAAACGCAGTAAATCACAGGATCACTTTACTCATGGGCAATAAAAGGAAAATAATTGTCAGACACAATAAAAAAAATCTCAAAGATATAATGTGTAACCCGCTAATACTATTACTCATTTTGAGTTATTTTTTATCCAAGTTTAGGCTTCATCTTACTGCAATCATTCATCTGGAAGATTCATGCAATACCTCGCCTCCTCCAACAGGGGCCCTCACGGATGGTGTAGGAAAGCTCTGTAAACTCCAAATCCACCGCTGAACGCCGAGGCAGGTGAGAAAACCTCTGTGCCTCTGTAATATGGTTCTCCACCTTCTTCAGGTGGGTCAGCATGGCGGCATCTGTAGGGGCTCCTCCCGCACGCTTAGTCTCCTCCATGGGAATGGAAACCGACCCCGGATCTAAGGACTTCGCAGCCATACCAAGAGCCTGGGAAATATGGGAGAATGCAATGATGAGAAAATGGTTATAATGTGTAAACATGGAGCATTTGTACAGACACAGAATCATAATAATACATATAATCACAAAACTACTTTCCGCAATCAAGTCTACCTCAATGCAATCACTTCACACATACACACTTATGCAGAGGATGCCTTTGATGAGTGGTGTGTAATTTCATGCTTCTGTTTGAGTCTGTGATACACATGTAAGGTTGAGCTGGAGCTCAAAAAAAAAAAAAAAAAAAAAAGGAGAAACAGAAAGGTAACAAAATCACTCTGTCTTTTGAAAGGAAACATAAATGGTGCTCATCATTCTGAATAAACATTTGCTCATTCTAACCACATTATACTTGTTTAAATGAAGTGTATTCAGTTAGGCTAGTCGAATGGCATTAGTGCGCTAACTATATTATCCTAAGGCCATCTAGAAAGATATTTCAAGCATAAATCTGTGACAGAGGAAGCATCTGCTCAGACATGAGGGTTATGCGCTTGGAGACAGTTTCAGTTAGTAGAGTAATTACCCTTGAAGCCTATGGAATTTGATGCCAGCTTCTGAAGCTTTGATGGAAACCTTTTTTTCAGTTTTGCGGGGGCAGCTCTCAACGAACAAGCTGACAAGAACACAGCTGACCACTGGGTCGAGCATCTCTCTCTATTTCAGATTAGTTCTGTACCTTTCAAAAGTAATGCAGAACTTTCCTGAGCATAATGCATTCTTTTTTTTATTAATATTTAGATAAACTAATATGGTTTTTTTATAGAATTATCCTCTATTTACAAATCAAAGCTCTGACAGATTTAGTAGAATTCTAACATTTTCCTTCTGGATGTGGAAGGCTGAGGTTGTAGCTAATTCCAGAATTGTTGTGAGGAGTAAGGATCCGATTACAGCCTGGCAACAGTATAGTGCTGATTCATATGAACTTTCTGAATGACACAGAATATGAAAATTCTACACACACACACACACGTTAGGTTTTGCTATCTTTGTGGGGACTCTCCTTAGACATAATGATTTTGTACAAACCGTATATTTTTATCCCCCTACACTAAACCTACCCATCACAGAAAGCTTTCTTCATTTTTACATTTTCAAATAAGCATCATTTAGTATGTTTATTAATCTATTTCCCTTGTGGGGACCAGGACATTTGGTCCCCAAAATAGGTTAAACCTATGTACACAATTTTTGAATACAGATTTACAATTACAGATAAAACATAACAATAACTTCATTAGTCCACTGCATACAAGAATTGTATTACACAGAATGCAGTACACTGCATTTCTGCAGGAATATCAGACTTTTAAATATAGTCGTATCAGCATTCAATTAAAAATCACCACTCAGATTCAATGACACTGACATCGAAAAACCGAGCTACAGAGGTACAGACAGTACTGACAGCAACGTGGAATCCATTGGAGTTATTGTATTTCACGTCAATATAGAATGCACTTAGGCTGCAGAAGCCTCTAAACCAGTTCCGGGTGCTGTGCTTGATAGAACCCTGCCTCTCTAAAGAACCAGTGTTTTCACTGTTGCCAGCTAACAAATTATACTCTTAAAGTGCTTGTATATCAGTATGGTACCTTCCATTAAGAAGTGCTCAGTTTATTTTCCATTATGTCTCAAGGCACAAGACCAGAAGCTGGAGAATCAAACAAAGCTACATTTCAAAAGATATCACTGATCTAAGACTGCTCTACATGTATTGTACCCTCTGTACCTCCACTTTACACAGGTTTTCATTAAATGAAATCATTCTATCACTGCTGAGGCTGGATGAATATATGCACCAACAGTGGAACAAAAATCCTCACAAGGATTAAAAATCTGTAAATTCACCCAATCCATCGTGCTCACAGATAGACCTGCACTTGATCCTCAATGCCCCGATTCATATTGAAGTGACTCATCTTCAAAAGAGTTGTCCTGAAAACTTATTTTCAATTGAATATATTCCAGCCTAATCTGAATTTCTGGTCTTTACTGGTTTAAGATGGTCCCCAAGGCTGACCAAAATGGTGTTAAGCAGGATTAGTTGACCAGCAAGCTGGTGCCCAAGTGCCTAAAACCCCTTCAAAACCAGACAACAGACCAGTCTTGACCAAGTGGTATATAGGCATATAGTGAGGCATATTAATGATTATGTCACTTAGGACTCTTTTGGCCACAGCCTGACTCTAATAGGTCTTTTCTGGTCAGTCAAAGAAAGGCCATGTTTTGAGCACCTCAGGATGTTTTAGAATTGTATATGTCTCTCTTATCTGACACACCCAACTTAGGTCTTGGAGCTTTTACTAATGTGCTGATGATATCTATGAGTTGTGTTAAATATAGGAAAACATCCCAAATGTGCAGTGTTGAGGAGAGATAACCAGTAGTGAAAACCCAGTAAAACCCAGTCTGGCTATTCTATCTGTCTGAGATAGGTCACTGTCTCCCTTCATTCACTGATGCTCCACTTCCCAACACAGATATAAGACAGAACACACAATAAGCAATTATGATGGAACAATATTCACAAATAAAGAAATGTATATGAGACTGAAGCTGAAATAGCTTTCACATTCATTACACGTGCACTCAACTTATTTTTATGGTGAACAGAGTCAGTTTTTAGAAAAACATGCATCACTTGCCCTGTCAATGACATCACACGCATACAAAACACATAGTGTGTTTATACAGGAGATCCTCTACAAGTGTTGTTGCAAACAGTCTCAGAATGACATGATACCTACTTTTTTGACGCGTTGAGTTAATCAAACGTCTCTCTGGCAGTGTGTTTCCTTATAAAAATGTCCAATTCATTCCTCTGAGCTCAAGAGAATCATACAGGCTTTAGCAACAGCAGCGGCCCCGCACTATAGTCCAGCTGAGAGAAAAGATGCTCCGTTACACGCCCGATCCCGCTCCCCGGTGACGGCGAGGATGCTCTTCTCCTTCAGAAAGCCGCTGCACGTCACATTCATATCGTTCCTTGAAAATATACCGAGACAATTCCCATCCAAAACAAACATAACAGTTATGAATAATTAAACATATGCAGCACCCGTGTTAAACCAGGAGTTTCATTTCGGACAGCTGACGGAACGGCAAACAGTGACTCTATCATTGCGCATTTACAGTCATCCAGAATGCGTATGGAGCTGTGCAGAGAGAAGTAGTGCTCGTCCTGCCCGGTCCTCCGGATGCTGCAGCGCAGTATGATATAGCGCGCAGTGGACAGAGGAGCCCTGGCACGCCCGGCGGTCTGTGGTACTGGGCGTAACTGCTCTCGTCCGAAATAAGCCTGTGTTACACACTGAAGGACGATTAAAGATGCAGTGATGGGCTATATTTGGTTACTTAGATTAGAATGCTTTGCTTGTGTTTGCAGGTATTTCCAAAATAATTATGCACCTTTAATTGTTTTGGGTACATTTATGGTAAAATCTGGCAGCTGAGTGGTTGTACTTTACCATAATGACGACGTTACAGGCATTTTGGTGACTTATAGCCTATATTTTTATACTCATACTTGTATGAGGATATGATATTAAAACAATATTAAAATCTGTAACTAATATAGGAAATGTTACCCACAAACGCAAAAACGCCAATAGCACATGACATTAAAATATAAACAATAAATAGGCTAAACACCATAAAATGCAAAAAAAAAAAAAAAAAAAAATTTAATAAGCATATTTCATAAATAAAACGTAAAACGTAAGTATAGTGGTTCGCGCAGGGAATTTTGGGGACACCCACAAATAAAAGGATTCATACATGTTAGCTACTGATATATTCATAGTTTTTACAACATAGTTGTAACTATATTTTAGGCTAGAGTAATATACGCATTGCACTGTTATGCCTATACTTTTACTCATTTAATATTTTACATTGAAAATAAAAAAAAAACAGGCTTTTAAACAGGCTATATGCAGGGCAGCTAGTTTAATTTCTTTGTGTTGAGAACGCAATTGTTCTCAAAACAACGTGATGGCAGACGCACATGCCCATGCTTATTGGGCTGTTGTGGGTGGTTTACATTACAAACCCATTTGCAGGAAAGTGCGGGCAGGGCTGGCCTGGTGCCACCTTACGGTCACGGGACAGGTGGGAATCTCAGTTTTCCCATGATCCAAGAGAAAATTCAATCAGGTGCAACTGCATCTCCATTTGTCAATATATATCATAAGATTTTTCGTGAATATCAAATAGCCAAAATTAGACTTCGCTTTTCGTAATCACTAGCAACAGGGCTGTTTTCTTTTCTTTTCTTTTCTTTAGTGGGGCAGGGGGAGGAAAACGTATGTCAAACTTATTTTTAGAATCACTTGCTTATGAGATGGCTTTGGGGTGGAAAGCAAAGGAACGGGTGGGGATGGAGATGATGGAGACGAAAAACTTAAACAAAGGGAAATTACAGCCTATCCAGCAGCACGGGAGAATTGAGCGCGCGGTCTCTTTAAAGGCGGCACCTGCGCAGCGGCTGCTGCTGGTGCTGATGCTGCAGTGCTCGGGTTATTCTCGGTGAAACCATCGGGGTAACTCGCGTTCAAACGACGCCTTACATCATCCATGGCGGGTACACATACTGTTGCTGTTTTGATACGCTCAATTATCATATTCACTGTTTCAGCGTCAGGCTAACCTGATGTTGGGGATGGAGAAGGAAATATAATGCTTACCCTTGCAGCATGTGGTTGCTTTGAAGACTCTTTTTCATTTATTTATTTATTTTTGCTGAAAGGGACATTTTTGTGCATGCAAAGAGACATACAGATAGCCCACATTATACAGTGATTCATAGTTTTTACTTCTAAAACAGATAAGGTCTCACTATTTGTTCTGCCCTCTCAAAAGCAGCCTTTACATAATATGTAGAGAAGATATGTGCACTGTAAGGAATTCTGACATTTACATATTCTATAACCCAATTTTAGGTAATAAACTTACTTTTGGTTAGTTAAAGAAATTAAAAAATTAAGAAAAAAATAAAAAGAATTAGATATTTTGCTGCTCAGAGACTTTCCACCTCACAAGGTATACGTAAAGATAGCACCTGCACATCACTGGTGATAAAACAACAGTGGTCATGTTGTGGTGGCTAATAATTAATATTCATTAATGAAATATACACAAACTTTTAAGAGGTAAGAGAGGTCAGTTGTAAATGATAACATAACCACACAATCCTCACCCTTATGAAATATGACATGTCATATACTGTATATTTGACATGTCATATTTCATAATATAAAAGAAAGAATATGGTCAAAGGTCCATGCCAAATAATTACTTTTGTACTTTCAATGTTATCACTCAACAGTTCCCAGAACCAAGCATCAAAGAACAGAAATAACAATTAATCCATGGCAAAAACCTTTGCAGACCACTCCTTTCTAAGGTAAGAGATAAGACTATAAAACCGATAATTTATGATCTAGAAATTGGCATGCAAAGAAAACACAGAATATAAATAGAGTGTGAGGTTGTGAGAGACATTCAGACACACTGAGCGGACTGACTGGTAGAATGGCTCTGACAGCGATTACTCTTCTGTGCTTTGCAGCTTTGCTGCCTTTCCCAGGGCTGGCACTGCCTGCTGACTCAGGTGAGGCTTCTTCTAAAGCTGTGATTTCTGCTTAAAATAAGGAGAAATATGACTGAATTGAAATCCTTGCAGGTCTACCTTTCTATTGTTCGTTAGTGTATCTTTTATCTTACACCATTAACCTTAGGATTATTCAGGTAGGGTAAGGTTAGTCAAATCTAGCCTTAACCATAAAGTACTCACCTGCCAGCAAGTTGAAGTCCTTCAGGAATGATGTGGAAGACCCCCTTGTGGTTGTCCTTTTTTGAGGCTCAGTTTGTAGATCTAAGTAATACTTATTTTATTGGCTGCAATACAAAGCAGTTAATGCAAAACAAAATAAAATCAGCATAAGCTAAAAAAGCTCTATAATCTATAGCTTTATCCAGCAATATGGAGATGCTGTTAAGCGTCCCTCTTTAGGGTATCAGGTTGTTCTTTAAAGTCTTTTACTTTTATACTTTTTGGGAAATTCCAACTTCTTATTATTCATCAATTGATCAAGGTCGTCTTAGCAACTCGTGCTCACACCAAATGTCGTTTATGCTGTTGTCTCCTTCACCGAAGTGTTCATCTGGCTCACCTCGGCTTGAGGTTGCAGCATGATCTCTTCACCCCTGTGTAACCCTCTTGTTAAGCTTTGTGGTTAGTTACAAAAGTAACAAACTCAAAAACATAGCTTTCGCAACTGTTGTTTTGTCATCTTATCTTGTAATAAACAAAGGAAGTATCGCAGTTCTTAATTTCATAATCACTCAAGCATTCAAGCACATACTTTACTTAAAAGGCATTAACTTAAAAGCAAGCAAATAACATAACATTGAAACAAGTATATAGCAATATCAATGTCCAAAACACTATTATAATATATTTAAAGTATGAAATTTAATATGTTAATATGAATTTTATGGAGACCCTATATTGTGCACAAAAACAGAGTAAAGATCAAAAACAGTTTGATTCATCACAGATTTCCATTGCATTTGCAGTGCTGGCCAAGTTATTCTTAAAAAAAAGTAATTAATTACTAACTAATTACATTTTCAGCAGTGTACTGTACTAATTACTCTTTAAAAAAGTACAACATTACTTATTACTAATTACTTTCTAAAGCCTTGACAGTTGAGTAATACAGGGATAGAAATGGAAATGCTCTTTTAATTCTTTCAAATAAATAATATAAAACTGCATAAATTATTCTAACTGACCAAAGTATTTGAAGGGAGAATTATGTTACATTAAAAACTTTTAACATTTTAACTTTAGACATTAAATTCTGATGTTAACTCCACTATTGTTTTTTTATGGAATTGATATAGTCTCTACAGTATTTAATGCAATTACATAAGAAGTAACTGTAATTAAATTGAAATAAAAAAGAGCAATCCCTTACTTTGACTTTTTTATTTTTTAAATTACAGTAATTAATTACTTAGTAATGCATTACACCCAACACTGTGTATCTGTTATTAAAGCTACACTAAGCACTCTAAATTACCACTGCATGTATTTGATATTCAAGCTATATAACGCCCTTTCTTTTTCTCTCCCAAACAGGCAAGCTGGAACAGGTCCCTGTTAAGGTGACTGTCGTTAATGATTTCACTAATGAGGTTCTTTCCTACTCCACCACTGTGATAGAGGAAGGGCTGATGTTTGGTGTCTTAAATCAACTGCAGGACACCAGCGACAACTTCAAGTATTCCTCAAAATTTTACTGAATTTACTGAGGTTGAATTTAATTTTTGTGCTAATTTTGATATATTTCTGTTTTAACAATAGATTCTCATATACTATTCACAAAACCTTTGGCATATATCTGGAGAGTGTAAATGGATTGGCTGGATCTGATAAGGACCAGACATACTGGGAGCTTCTGTCTGAGAAAGCAGGAGTTACAACCCGACTGGAAGTGGGTAAGGGAAAGAAGATAATTATATAATACCGCTGTGGAGCAGGAAATTTTAATTTAATTTACAACACGAAATAATTAAAATAGCATTCAAATATACAAATACCTCCTTTTTAAATATAAATTATTATTTATACTCTGGAATGCCTCAATCTTTTGCAGGAATTGGCTGCTACCAACCCCAGAGAGATGAGAATTTGATCCTGAGGTTCACCACTTGGGCCAAAAAATAGTTGTATTTAGTGGTTTAAATGTTACTGCTGAATTAATTCCACATCTTGTTTAAGTGGTCTTCAATATTAAGTTGAAGTGAGTGGATAAACTCATAATTTCATATCTGCAGTAGTATAATACTCTAATAAACATACATAGAGCTAATGGAACTGAAAAGCCTCCCTGATTTTTTAAAAATCATTATTGACTAATTTGATTCAAATGAATAGTGTACATTACCAGTACAGTGTTCAACACTACCTCTTTACCTGGCTTATGCTCAGAGGGAAACAAGATTAAGGGAATTATCACACAGATCAGGGAAAAACAGTCAGTGATTTACATGTAGGTCTCCATTTCACTTGATATCCAGAGATGCACAAAAAGCCTTTATATTCAGTTTGAGAAGTTGACTGATGGACGGACAGACAGAAAGGTGTTTTCATTAAACAGTGAGACAGTCTGTAACATCTCAGGAATTTAAATGAGTCCATGGCGGAAGTCTTTACAGTACACTCCTTTCTAAGGTATGATAATAGACACACTGGGCAGACTGGTAAAATGGCTCTGACAACAATTATACTTTGTGCTTTGCAGCTTTTCTAAAGACTGGGGCTTTTTTGCTTTTTTTGTTTACATATGACACATTGAGGAAGCTGAGTGTAGTAAAATTTGTCTACTTTAACATTATAATATGTTTTTATTATTCAAGGTCATGGATTTCCAGGCAAGGAAAAAACATAGAAATAATAGACCTTCAAAATACTAAAAAAATCTAGAGAATTATGAAATTTGATATGTATATCTTTGGATCGTGGGGTAAACCCAGAGGAAATCAATGTCAACATGGAGAGAACATACAAACTCCACACAGAAAGGCCTCCTGGAACATTTCTCATTCATTGTTTATGCTGTAATACAGTCAGTAAAATGAAAAGATCTTATCATCTTATAATGAAATAATGATTTATGTGAAAAGTCATTCAAACTTTACAGATAAAAGTTCATCATTTATGTAATGCTCCCTCTTGTTAATGTTTTTAAAGTCAGTGTGTTATGAATGACAATTATGCTTTCTGAATGAGAATTGTTGCCATGTTATGGTGGAAGGAGCTTAAGTTTGAGACATATATGAAGTATTTTGTTGGTCTTGAGTGAGTTTTAAAGGTGAGAATAACTGTTTGGCCAAAATTCATGTTGGCAATTCAGAATGTACACTCAAAAAAATAGCTTCAATGATTCAATCATGGACAGTGGTTCTATGTGACCGAAACAAGTAAAACCAAACAGAATCAACCATGTACAACTAACTAGAATCAATGGTGTTCATTTAACTTGAATGAATGGTTTTAGTTTAACTTAAATAAATGGTTTTCATTTAAATTGACATTCAAATAATGCTTCCTGTTTAGTCCTGTGACTTACATAAACTAAATATAACTTTTCTTAACACGTGTGATGTTTGGTGTTGGCAGTCCAGAAGTGATACTGGTTTCACCCAGAGCACTGCTATAGTGGTGGCTTTATATTTAAAGCAACTTGAATTTTTGTTAGCAGGTCCTCAACCCAATCACAAGCTCCATACTTTACCACAATGGTAACCCCCATAACAATAACATAACCGAAACTTTTAAATAACAACATAATAGAACATTAAACATTCCCATCTTGCGAAAAAATGCATGAAAGAATACTTTATTTCAACATTGAAAGTTATGTTATGTCTTTCTTCTGTTTCTTGCGTAAGACACATTAGAGAAAGTACTTTAAAATCCTTTATTTCAATCTAATACAATTTCAAATTGAAATTCAAACACTGCAAATTGCACAAAACACTAAAAAGCTGTTTTTTTTTAGCTGTTGGCTCAAAAAAAAAAAAAAAAACCTTTAATGCAACAGTTTGCATTCATTTTTTTAAGTTTATGAACAATGAATCAATATAACTATAATTATTCCATGATCTCAGATGAGACTAAGATGCTTTTAAAATCTCACTCAATGCTCGTCTTGTCAGTGTATTGCAAAAGGCTCAGGAAGTGAGCCTTGGGAAGTCAGATTTGTTTGTCATCTCCATTTCTTCATTGATCTTCATGTTTCCTCATATTTCTTGGCTGACCACTCCTTTTAAGCTATGAATTTCCCTGAAACAATCTTAAAAAAAATTTGCATGCAAAAACATATAAATAGGGTGTGCGTTTGTGAGAGACATTCAGACACACTGAGATGACTGACTGGTAGAATGGCTCTGACAGCGATTACTCTTCTGTGCATTGCAGCTTTGCTGCCTTTCCCAGGGCTGGGAGATAGTGAACACTCAGGTGAGTTTTCTTATACAAAGCCATAAATTCTGCTTAAAACAAGGATAAAAATTATTGAATTCAAATCCTTTCAGGTCTAACTTCCTAAATAACATTTCTAAAAGGAGACTGAAATCCATGATTACAAATTACCACAGTATTTGTTATTAAAGCCACAGTTTGTGCTGGTATTCTCCAAACTGTGTTGCTTGACTGCTTAACTGCAGTAATTTAAATAACACCTGCAGTTTTCTAAAAAAGGACCCTTTCTCTGTTTGTTGCTCTCTTCTGAACAGGAGAACTGGGCCTGGTGTTGGTTAAGGTGAATGTCACTAATAAATTCACTAACAAGAACGTCTCCTACTCCACCACTGTGGCAAAGGGAATGCCGATGTTTGGGGTCTTAAATAAACTACAGGACACACAAAGCTTCAGGTATGGCATTAACTTTTATCAAATTACTGTGGTTTAATGCACTTTACATGCAGTAGGCCTAATGCAAGTATAGTATAGTATAGTATAGTATAGTATCCACTGTGGAACACAAAAACAAAGAATCCATGTAACTATGATATACAGCTTTATATGACTGAGATGCTTTTACAGTCAGACCTGACTCAAGTCTTCTAAGTCTATGGTACAAAGTTTAAGACAATAAGGAATTTCTTGAATTTAGAAATTAGATTTTTTTTTTTTTTTTGTGCTAATTCTGCTACCTTTATTTCTATCAGTTTCACATACAGCATTAGCAAAAGCTATGGCATATTTCTGGAAAGTGTGAACGGACTGGCTGGGTCTACTGAAAAGCACACGTACTGGGAGCTTCTGTCTAAGAAAGGAAAAACCATCACCCGTCTGAACGTGGGTAAGTGTATGAGTTTAATTATATAGCATGCACTTATATGCCACATTCTGAGGATGAGTGCAAATACAATGGAGCATGAAAGTCCCCACTTTTTCAATTCATTCATTATTTTGGTTTCTTTTATTTTACAACACAACATACATAAAATATTATTTTCTTCCTCAATTTTTTGCAGGAATTGGCTGCTACCAACCCAGGGAAAATGAGATTTTCATTATGAATTTCACCACTTGGGGCTAAAAATAGATCAGTTTTGTGGTTTCAAATGAGACCACTCTGATTCTATATCAATCCCACATCTTCTATCAATCATCAAGTAAAGAATAATTTAATAATTTCATTGTATCTACAGTATAATACTCTAATAAAATCACTGAGTGTTGCTGGAACTGTTTCTCTGATCTTTCAACAATTGTGACTAATTAAGGTACAATCAAATAGCGTACATTACCAGTCTCCAATTTCATAGATAATCAGATGCATAAAATGCCAATATATTCAGATTTAAGATTCAGATTTCAAACTAAAATACTTGTCCCTTTACATTCAAATTCTGTTGTTTCCAGAACTGATATGAGCATAATGTCTTCATAGGATAAAAAGGATAAAGAGATTCACTGTCTTCTATCCTGTAGAAGCTGAGAGAACAAACACAAACATTGATTTTACAGCATTGTTCGTGTTACTGCTGTATTTTAACTAGCAGCAATTTAAATGACACTATGAAACTTACCACAGGGAGTGAAGCATTCACAGTCGCAGTAGTTGCAGCGTGTAAACCAGCGCTTCCAGCCTGATTCTTTAGTCCTGCATTTCTCAATGCGACTGCATTCGTGGTTCAGAGGAACCGCATAGCTCTTAGCATCAGGACAGGTGGATGAACACGTCCCGTCAATGTCCTTCTCATTGATCTCAACCCGGCCACGATGACAAACTCCTAATGTCACATACAGGAGGAGAGTAAGAATTAAAATTCACAGACAATTAAATTCATTTTAAAGTAAAATGTAACTGACCACAACCATTGTTTTTTCTCCACAACCCAGACTTTGACCTAAAGTAATGGTTTAACTATAAAAAAAATAGCAGAACATGAACGAACTTAATATATGTAAACACTTTTCATGAAAAAATATTACATATCAATAGACATTTCATGTTACAGATGATGACTATGCAGTCTAAGAAAAGTTCGTAAAAATAAGGCCCAATACTGTGTTAATATGTCTAGTATTCATAATCTGTGAGTTTTTTCCGGGTAAATTCGTAATTTGTGTGCAACGTACAGCCAGAAAAGGACTTACTGAGGCAGGATGGTTTGGGCGTCCATTTCCCATTAGACTGGCAAGCTCGAGCAGGATCTCCAACCAACACGAACCCTGGCCTGCAGTCGTACCGCACCACAGAACCCACCCACCAATCACTCCCATACACCATCCCGTTAAAGTCCACATCAGGTTTTCCACAATTAACTAGGGCAAAAGTTTATTGGATAAAACTCATGAAACAAGAAAAGTTCCAGTGTACACAGAATAAACCAACAAAATAATCACAATATATTCTCTGTGGTTGTGAAAATGCAGTGCATTTCATTAAAATTATGATTGGCTGTACCTCTACAGAGGGATTTGTATCCCACCCAGCAGCAGTCTGAATCTCCACAGTTGTCTCTCTTTAGCTCCCTGTGTCTGCCCTTACACCCCCCAAAACAAAGCGGGGCTGTCCCGGACCAGTAAGTGTCTCCCAGTTCATCCTCCTGTTCCACCTCTAACAGACCTGAGGGACATAGAGCAGTCTTCAGTGCTCAAAATCATACATTTTCAATGTACACCATTTTTGACATTTTGTCCAATTTGTAAGCTTAATTTAGATATTTTGCTCATTCATGAATAAATCAAAAGCTCCTCTTACCACTTCCTAGATCTTCCTCCACAGCACTTCGTTCAGTAAATGCAGTTATAGGCACTTGCGTGAACACCCCATGCATGGACCCCAGAAGCAGAAGGAGAAGAGCTCCTAGTTTCATGGCGTTTTGATGGTAATGCTTCTCCAATGCAGAAAAGTCTATATCTGTTCACTTCTCATCTGAACGTCCTCCACTCATTGTCCACTCAGCAATCACTTGTTCTGTTGTCTCATATCATGGAAGTTCTAATTATTTAAATAATACAGACAAAAAAATGTTTTCTTTACAGGCTATTTTCAAGAACCTGTTTTCTAGACGGAGCGAGACAGATGGAAAGAAATGGGAAGTGTTGCATCTTAGCTTACACTAAGCCCCTAACGCAAACTAATCTTTTAAACTCTGCTAACACACCAGCGATTATCACCAGAGCAGAGAGAGATTATAGAGAATGGGAGAGAGCCATGGGAAGGCTGATTTGTAGTTTAGCTTAACTTTCAGTTGTGCTGATTGTAAATTTCATGTTTTTCCACATTCATCAATGTTAGAGATTAATCTTGTCCAATGTGCTGAGTGGTTAGTGTTCTTGAGATCTGCAGCGCGTGTAATTACTGTAAACGTCATAGATCTGTGAAAAACGCTCAAACACTGACCTCTGACTGCTGCAGTAATGCATAAACTTCTGTCTAACCCAGCACAACCTGCCTGCTGACTCCTCTCCTGAGAGATTCAAACAAACAGGACTTACGAGTACCGTTTTTACAGTCACACAATGGATCACCTAAGAACAAAGTGGATTATCCCCTGAACACACTTTACCTACCTGAATATGAACTGAACATACCTGAATACACAAATATACACACACAACCAATGAATTAATGAATTCTAATATGCTGATTTGCTGCTCAAGAAATATTTCTTATTATTATCAATGTTGAAAACAGTTGTGCTACTTGCTTGATACGTTTTTCAAAATTAGTTGAACAGAAAGTTCAACGTAACAGCATTTATTTGAAATAGAAATTGTTTGCAACATTATTTCTTTTTCATTTCAATTTAATGCATCTATGCTGAATACATTTTTTTCTTGATCTGAATAATTAATTCTTGATCTGAGCCAAAACCTTTGAAGAGCAAGAAATAATTTCTGCTTGCAAGCAAATGTAAATGTTTAAATTAGAGAAAAACAAAACAAATAGGACAAAAATGTACTGAAATAACCACCATTGTTTATTTCAAATAGAATTAAGTCATTTAGTATAGTTTTCCTTCTCAATTAGATTATTAGGACTCAATGGCAAATAAAAGTCCTATGGAAAAGGTGTATTTTAATGAAAGGTCAAAACTATTTTTTACTTTGATAGAAAAGTGGCAGAAATCTGTACCCACCAGAATGGGCCTTTCTGCAGATTCTCTGATCTCCTGATCTACATATAAAGTTGAAAAATAAATTAAACAGAGGTGTTGGTCAGTTTGAAGTTCAGAAGCACTTCCAATTCGACTTCAAAACAAGCAATTTGCCACACTGTAAAAAACTATACACTGTAAAGATTCCTCCACAGAGAACTGTCCTTCTCCCTTCACATTAACACTGAACATAAAAAAAGAAAGCTGATTAAATTGTTCAGTAGGATTAAAAATTTCTCTCTCACTCCCTCACACACCCAAACAGTCAAATGTTCAGCCAAAAAAAGGTGCCATTTAATCACCCAAATGTTGTTCCAACCCTGTATTTTCCTTCCGTGAAAAACACGTTTTCTCTACTAGGAAGGTTGTTTACTCTTCCAAACTCCAAAAAGGGCACTTAAAACAGCACTTATAACTATTTATAATATAACTTACAGGTTATATGGACTACATTTAATATGATTTCATGCTTTTTTCTTGAGGCTCGAAAAATTTCCACTGAATGGAAAAAGGCAGTTTAAACATTCTACTTAACATCTTATTTTGTGTTTCATGCCAGGCAAAAAAAATACAGCATCAGAATGACATAAGGGTGAGTAAATATCACAAAATTTTCCTTTTTGTGTGAACCATCTCTTTAAGCAATCCCCGGAGCTAACTTGTGATTTAGCTCTTCTGTCTTTTCTGTTCAGTGCAGTGTTCAAGGTGTTCGAGGGTGACAGAATCCGAAAACAAACTCTATTCCAGCTTTGGTCCCCTGTTAGTCTCATAGTACAGTGAGTTTTGAGTTAATATGAATTGTCCTAATGTTCCTTTTTATTGTCTGACACAGCAGTCTTAGGGAGTTCCAGTAATCCAAAGTGCTGTTAAACCACCTCCATGCCCAGCTGTTGGGCGGTGTCCTGTAGCTGATGCATCACTGACCCCTCCCTCATAGAGTCTGTTTCTGAGGAGGTGCCGGCCATCAACACCAAGAACACACTTTCAGCATTTTCCTGAGTCCTACAGACCTCTGCTCCCTCTTTTCTTATTCCTGTCTCTGTATTTCCCCCCATGGTCTCCTCCAGTTCTTCCCCGGACTGGACGTTCTGCTGGATGGATTCACTGCTGTCCCCCTCCCCCTGCCGCTCCCGCATCAGCTGTTCTGTTAGCTCCACGCTCTCATAGCGGATCAGCTGCAGACGCATGAATCCATCTTCGTGCTCTTTATACCTGAAACGAGTGATTGGCAAAGTGCAAATGACCGTAGTCAGATGGATGCATTAAACTGATCAAAACTGACAGCAAAAAACTTTTATCATTTTACAAAAGATTATAAATAAATGCTGTGCTTATGAACTTTCAATTCATCAAATTCATCTGGGGGAAAAAAATGTATCATGTGCTGCATCCAAAATTGCATACCTCCCTGCTAGGGGTATGGTTCTCACTTTGTGTGCGAGAGGTCCCGGGTTCAAATCCCGGACGAGCCCCCAATTTGTTATGACCCCTGGCTCAAGAGAAGCATGTAGGGACACACGTAGACCAAATTATAGGCTTAAAAGTAAGTTTTATTTAATTACAAAATTAGGATAAAGCCCGGAATACACCAAGCCGATGGTTGGCCGTCGGGCAGTTTTTGTTCGTCGGCCGACTAAGTTTTCTCAGTGTGTTCCAGACCGTCGGCTGAAGTTGGTCCTCATCGGCTTTTTTTCAGCTGATTCGACATGTTGAATCGGCGTCGGAGCTCGACAGTCAGTCGGGCCATCTGATCATTCTGATTGGCTGTTCAGCTACTGCCACCTGCTGGTACGGAAAGGCATTTCTTCTTACGCAGGCGCAGAACGGACATGCTACTTGGCCGCCGGGTGTCGAGCGTCGGTTTGATGTGTCAGGGCAGCTTTGGAACCAGACGCTGCCGACGCGAGCCAACCCCGCAGTCTGCTTTCGTCGCCACTAGTTTGTCGGCGTCGGCTTGGTGTGTTTCGGGCTTAACGTTAAATAATAGAACGAAAAATTTGAATGGCAATGAAGTGACGCAAATGACTCTGGTAGGTCACATGATAGTGACAACATGGCGAATGTAGTATGTCCAGATTACATTCATACTACAAAAATTTATACTATTTAGCAGTCGCGAAGTAATTACTTTTTCAAAATAAGTACCTACTCAAGGGAGTATGCTATTTCAGATGCGGCCATGGTTTCCGCAAAAATGTTAAGCAGCACAACGGTTTTCTACATTGATCATATGCTTAAATGTTTCCTAAACCCCAAATCAGAATATTAGAATGATTTCTGAAGAAGACTGGAGTAATGGCTGCAGAAACTTCAGCTTTGCCATTAAAAGGGAATATTACATTTAATTATATGAAAATAGATAATCTTTATTTTAAATTGCAATAATATTTCACGATACTACTGTTTTTGACTATATTTTTGAACATATAAATCTTCTTTCAAAAACATAAAAATCTTAGAGATCCCACATTTTTGAACAGTATGGTGGTTGAGGAAATATGTAATGAAAACATATAAATGGGTGGTTTTTGGCCACAAGGAAGGAGGAAGTCTTCAAACCTGAATCTTGGGTGCCCTGAAGGCCATTTGAACTGATGTTTCTTGCGTAAGTGGGCAGTGAGGTTGTTCCCCCGGGTGAAGCACTGCTCACACACGTGACACTTATAGCGAGGAGTGTAATCTCCCTAAAGGCAAAGTAGCACATTAACATTTTTTAGCTATTCTGGAGCTATTAGCTGAATATGAATGACTGTACAACTGAAATGATGTAGAATTGTATTCACTTTTTGATGCACAGTTAAGTTTGATTTTGTTTGCTCACACTGTTTCACACAGTGTTTTCTGCATTTTATTTTATAATTTATTATGGATATATTTTTAGTTTTTGGCTGCATGAGTTAAGTTACATCTAAATGGAAGTTCCCACATGAATTAATTCCAGATTAGATGGCTCATTTTTATAGATCAAACCTTGGACCCTCTGACCCTACTTACAACAATTCTTACTTCAATTATAGGCTATAAAACAAATGACATTTTCCATTTACATTTGAGAAAAAACTAAAATCAATCTATCTCATGGTAACAACATCAACAGCATTACATATAACAATGTACTAATCTTATGTATTTCACTTGCATATTGATTACCCTTATTTATTTTTATTGCCAAATAAGCAAAGGCTAAAATAGCATTTGCTATATTGCCACATGTTGTTCCAAACCTGTATGACTTACTTTCTTCTGTGGAACACAAAAGAAGATTTTTTTTGTTGTTGTTGTAATTTTATATATTCTTCTATTTCTTATTTGGCAAACGTTGCAGGCATTTTCCGAATGTCTCACCTCATGAACGCGTTTGTAGTGGTTCTTGATTGAGTAAAGGGAACGGGTAGAGTAATCGCAGTCAGTGAAGTCACATCGATAAGCTGGCTCACTGCTGTGCGTGTCTAAATGCTTCCGCAAGTCTATCAGGTTTTTACAGCTGAGAACCACATGAACACAAACAAATTGACAGATCATGTCCTGCATTGCAGGCAAAAATATTAGAAATATCCAGGGATGATGAGTCACTGTCATTGGTAATGAAGCAGCCGCACCTGTACTCGCAGTAATCACAGCTATAAGGCTTTTCATTAGAATGCCGAAACTTGATGTGGTTTCTCAGCGAGGATGGTGATGGACAGGTCATATCACACAGTGGACATTTATAATGGTTGACTTTGAACAGAGAACAAGAAAGAACATCATTAGAACAACTAGGTCATACTGTACTAAGCAATAAAGGCCAGTAAAGTGCAATACAACAGAACAAAGTACAACCTTTATGACAGTTAACACACAAAAAGACTCATACCATGGTTCCTCATGTGGTCTCTCAGCAGCCGCTCAGTGGCGAAACGTTTAGAGCAGTGAGAACATTGAAATCTTTGACCTACAAATAAATACACACACAAACAAATGGGTACATGGGTCTAATCACATTTTTATTTTTTCTATTATGTTTAATGAAATGAGTCAAAATTGATCAATACAGAAGGTTTAAAGATTGCCTGGTATTACTGCTGCTGCATGTATACCACCTGAAACACAAGCCCTCTCACCTTCTATGGAGGTTTGCCGTCGAATGTGGTCGAAGAACTTTGTATTGTTGGCGAACATTCCTCCGCAGGTCGGACATGCCACCAGCTTTTCCTGTGTGTGACTACGCATGTGCTCTCGCAACTTAAACCTGCCTTTGAAAGAGGCCTCACAGTCTAGAAGTCAAAAGGAAAAGTTAATGTCTCAAGACTGTGCAGAACTGCAGAAGTCATTGTGAGCAGGAAAACCTCTCTGGAATATTTCTACACTCAGGAACATTCAACTAAGATGCTTAATGTTTTCTGAAATGGGGTTTACTCTAATAGGTAGTAGAAATATTGTCCCAAACGGACAAAATAGAAAAAATATATATATTTTAGCATTAAAACAACAAGGTAGTAGTCTGGACTGCTTAAATAAGTAATAATAAATATAATAATTAGTCTTTATCTTTATTTCACAACTGACTTGCTGCATCAACAAACTTAATGCAGTGGTTCTCAACCAGGGGCCCAGGATCTACTAGGGGGCCTCAGCAAACTTCCAAGAGGCCCTCAAGATAATGTAAAATGATTTAAATAAGACAGAAAAAATCATTTCGTTTCAAATAGAGAATAGAGATCTTTTTGTCCGTTTATTTTCTGAACGGACAAATAAACAAAACATTTTTGCTCAATAGCATTTGTTCTGGTGTGATTTTGTCAGGTTTAATAGACACAGCCAAATCGCTGTCATTTAGGAATGATTGCGTGGGTGTTTGAATCGAGATCTCAATCTTTTAATGATTAATCTAATTGGATTGTTGAATGGTTGTGGTCTCTATTGATGTGATCTCGTGTGATTGACAGGTTGTGGTGCCCTCGTGCCAGTAAACATGTCATCAGAGAAAAGGTGTTGCTGCAAGCGGGAGAGGAAGTTATTTTGATCAAAGATTACGAGGACACATAAATTAAAAAAAATAAAATAATGATCTGTATGTATAAAATATTTATAATAAATACTCAATATTCCATATAAAAAGAAGTGTCAATTTTGATTTCATGGTGACTTAAAAAAATAAATAAATAAATAAATAAATAAATTTAAATTCACCCACTCAACTTTTTTTTTTCTTTGAAGATCTAGAGTTTCCACTGGATATATATGAGGTAGCCTAATTATACAAAAAATGTGATTTTTAGACCTGGAAAAGTCATATTATAATACGTTAACATATATACATATATACATATATATATATATATATATATATATATATATATATATATATATATATATATATATATACACTTTTTATAGTTACGCTAAGCTCTAAAATATTTTATCAGATAAATATTTTTTAGAAATCATTAATCCTTATTCAGTAAATCATGAATAACTGGAACAACGATGGGGCCTTTGAATATTGTTGTGGACAATGGAGAGGCCAAAAAGGTTGAGAACCACTAACTTAATGCATAATATTAAAAAACAAAAATCTTTTCTTACCTTTCCAGCCACAGAACAAAACATTCTCTTCATTAGCCTCGAGACAGTGTGCATGCATCTCCACATGTCTGTAGAACCACTCTGGATTATCCATAGACATCTGAATACAAACATACTTATCAGCTGAGTACTTGACCTGATTTGATCAACCACATGCAATTTGTCATCTAGTTAAAAAGAATACGTTGGACTGCCTCCGTACCTCACAATGCTCCCAAAGACAGAGGAAGTTCTCTTGGACCTCAGGCACAATGTTGCGGTTGTGCAGGCCGACCGAGCAGTCACCCATGTCACTGTGGCCCTTGAGTATAGCAAGTCCCCACTGCTTCAACTTGGTGTGGTAGCAATGGAAGAACATGTGTCTGAGTAGCTCCGCATCTCCTTCCACTGAGCAAAAACCACAGTCTCGCCATAGACAGTTATGCTCCTCATCTGTAAAACATGCAGGCAAGCTAAAGACTAAATTGTGGACCATGACAATGAAGACAGTGCCACAAGAAAGCTGAAACGCTTGCTATAGCTTAACACTCAGAAACAATCCACTGCTGATGTAACATAAAGACAGATGAACAGTACATAAATGTGTGCCAGTTTCTGTTGGTGAAATAGATGAAGAAATAAGAAAAGTCATGTGTTCCTGGCCCATTCTCAGCACTAATAGTCTTCTTTGAACACCTTAAATCAGATTTGATTTTGTATACTAGTCCTGGTATATTCTTGTCTATTTCGCAATGTATGGTGTGCTTACACTAATCTTACTTCTCATTTTTACACCAAAATTTCTCATTAATTGTGTTACATGAGTATGCAACAAGAGGCAAAGCAGTGTTTGTTTTTATTTATATACTTTCATTTATATGTCTTCATTTTATTTTTAGTTTAATTTGTCATTTTGTTATGTGTTTTTGTCATTTTTATTATTTCTTTTAAATATTTCTAAATATTTTCAGTCTTAGTTTTATTTCAGTTAACATTTTTAGTACTGCCAATCTTACACTTATTCCAGTTAGCTTCCAAGACAACATTTTTAATTTTTGATTAATTTTTAAACATTTTATTTTATTTCAGTTTTATTTGAATCAACAAAAATGTTTTCTTAACAGTTTTAGTTAATGATAACAATACTGAAGCTGAAACCTGTATGAATGTCTTTCTTCTGATTAACACAAAAGAAGATATTTTGAAGAATATGGGTAACCAAACAGTTGATGGGCCTCACTGACTTCCATAGTATGGGAAAAAAATACTATGGAAATCAATGGGGCCCAATCAACTGTTTGGTTACCCATATTTCTTCAAAATATTTTATTTTGTGTTCAGCAGAAGAAAGAAATTTATACACGTTTGGAACAACTCGAGGGTAAGTAAATGATGACAAAATTTTCATTTTTGGGTGAACTATCCCTTTAACATTGTGACTATATGCAACTGGCCACAGGTGTTGGACGCACCTGGTAAGTCTGCCTCACTATCCACGGTAGCTTTATAATGTTTCTCCACGTGCTGGCAGAAGTCCTGCATCCTGTCAAACGTCTCCTGACACGAGCCCCACTCACACGCCAGCTCCAGCAGCAGCTCCTCTCTGCGCGGGGCGCGCTTACCCGACGGGGGCATCATGAAGCACTGAATGAAAAGCACAATGTGTGGTCCAGTCCTCTGAAACACACAGTAAAGCCACATGTAAGATCTAATATTTTCGAGCTATCTGTCAGTTTGTTTTTAAAGGCTATACGTTACATGAACTGCGAAAAAATGATTACCTCCAACATATGAAAACTTCTTAATTATCAAATGTACTGCTAGTAGTTTTATAAAATCATGGACAAAGTTGTTAACCTAGCATGAGACATAGCTGGTTAGCAAAACAAAAAGGGAAGTTAACATTCTGCCTCCATTTTGTTGACTAGTAGCTTTTCGTTGGCTTTGGTTTAGAATAATTAAATGTTTTCATCTAAATACATTTTGTAAGGGAATGTATCAAGATTTGTTAAAAAAAAGTATTCAGAAATAACTCACCTTTAGCAAATACTTCCAACATTTCCTCGATTTTTTTTCCCCCCACGAAATAACCAAACCAATCAGATTACACCGTTGCGGTGTCGCGTTCAAATTTCGGCCAATCAAATTGCAGCCTTGCAGTACATCACAATGATCATTCCCTCCGACATCTCAACTCTTTCAAGTGTTCCGCATCGCAATTTGTATTCAGTGGCAGTAATGCCTGTCTCACAACCCTAAAAAGCAGTTTTACTTGCTATATTGCTAAAATATTGCTATTTTCTGTAAACATGCGTTGTAATTTAAACGATATCATTGTACTATACAAATAAATCTTTATGGAAGTGAAACTACTCGACTCGTTTTCGAGTAGAAAGGCAGTCATAAAGTCAACATTTTTTCCCCTAGATGATATTTTAACAATGTGCTGTCATTGTAATTCAATGACAAATAAAAGTCTTTTTTTTTTTTTTTTTTTTTTTTTTTTAATTTTGGGAACAATGTTGTCATTTCAATACCACACTTACTATACTCACACAGTATAAAAAGTTTTTAAACATGAAAATAAAAAGCTGCCTTTGTATTTTAGGAAGAGGTCATCAAATTTGGAAGCCCAATGTTAAGGCCACAGAGAAAAAAAAAAAAAAGCATATTATATGACTACAAATATAGATTAGGGTTAGTGTTTGGGTTATGTTTGATTTCAGGTCTGAATACTGTAGGATAACAGTACAAATTAATATTTTCCTTCCCAGAAGCTAGTGTGGATCATTTTGTCACATTGGTTTATTCAAATGAGTCAAAGGCATATTAGATCTGACACAGAAAAATATAAGAGCATAAAACATAAAAGTAATCTTTCATAAATGTTCTCAAATTTTACCAACTGCCTAAAATATCCCTGAATGTAAGTGTTTCACATAATATGCTTTTCAGGTCACCCCAAATTATTGAAAATCCTTATGCAGACACTGTTCATTATCTACAAAGCCTTCATGTCCCAATGAAAATTAAGGGCATATATGTAGACTGTCCTTTCACATGCAGGTATATAGACAGAAATGCTGAAATACACTGTATTGTAGTTAGATTCCATAGTTTATAGGTAACAGGCAGTATAGTAATCATTCAAAAAAAAAAAAAAAAAAAAAAAAAATCAGTTTGTTCTCCAACTGAAAGCAGCAGGTTGTAAAGTCTCTCTCAAGTTTTCTAGACGTCGTAGAACAGACGCACAAGGTGATACCGGATTCCAAATGCTACAGCACTCCCCAAGACCTAAGAAAGAAATATAGTAAGAACTATAATATCATTTAAATCCAACAAAACAACAGTCTCCGTTGAGGAAGCATGATTCACACAGTCTTGGAAAACCTGCATAAATGTATGATTTCTAGACTTGGAAAAGTCATGTAAATGAATAAAATCTTAAAAAGTCAGGGGCATTTTTATAATGAATATACATTTTACTAGTTATGCTAATCTCTAAAAAAGTGCGTCACATGAATGACTGGAAGAGCCATGTAAATTTGTTGGTTAAAAAGAGTGAGAACCCCTGAAGAACATTAAGCTCATAAAACTTCTGGAATCCTGAAATGTAATTATTTTAATAATTATTATTTTAGTTACTTATTTTACAGAAACTAGGAGTGCCTACAGATTAAAATAAGTTTTTAAAACAAGGGCTAGGGGGCCTTTGAATAATGTTGTGGACAATAGGATGTCTTGGAGTCAAAAAAGTTGAGAACCACTATCATATAGGGCTGATGATAATGATCTTTAGATGTTTTCTTAATGAGGATGTACAATATCACAACCTTCTTAACGGTTTTAAAACACTTTGAATTGAAATAACCGTAGTATAGCACATTTTCTCTGAACTCTATAATACATATGAGGGATTCACCTGTATTAACAGCATGATTGCAGTAAGGTTTCTCTCATGCGTAGGTCCCAGCACTTTTAGAACCAGGTTGATAAGGGTCATGTTGTTACACTCAATGAACTCATCATCTCCTTCCTGTCCTCTACGCACATCCAGAAGCCATAACATTTCTGCCACCTGCAGGATTAAAGAGGAAGTCACATTCAAACGTCATTTTATACAGGAAATGCCAAATAAGATGTGCTCTTAGATCTTTTGTTGGGAACAACATTCTTCTCAAACAAACAGTCCTAAACCCATTTATAATAAATACTGATAGTGGCATGTGTGTATTTACCTTCAGAATAAGTTGTCCTAATTTTCCTAGGTCCTTCTGTTTGAACTTGGAGTAGCTCATGCCAAGTTTCCCCGTGTCAGGCTGTAACCTGTATTAATCAGTTTTAGAAATCAAGCTCTCAAAACCATTTCATTTTGCTTTATCTATGGTGCAAATGCTTAGAAAATGCTGTTTCAATCATATTTGTAATACATATGTAAGACTTTGATTACAAATAACTCACGAGGAATAGCAAATTAGAGATTAACTAGGTGAAATTAAATTTCACTTCCAAAAAAAAAAAAAAAAAAAAAAAAGTATTTGTTATAGTATGATCTTAAAATATTAATGTAATAACCCACCTAGGCAGACGATGTCTGGGGCAGGGAATAATGTGAAACAGCTGAGGCAGGGAGTAAATGAAGTTGATGACTTGGGGGATGAAGAAAAGCAGCATGGTCTTACTAAAGTGGCCAAGTATCCCGACCACTGCAAACGTCATTCCAGCAAAGTAACAGAAAGTGTCTCCAACAAACACAGAGGAAGGGTACCTGACAGGAGGTATTCAAAGCAAATGTTTATTTTTTGTTCAAAAACAGAAGTGGTTAAGGTTCAGATTATTATCAGTGTTGATTGTCAAACTTGATAACTTATAGAGTTCAGTATTTTAAAGGCCTGTCTTAAACTAAAGCATATTCCACAGGTAAAGATAATCAAAAAGCAATAGCTTTTACAAACCAGTTGTGGTAGAAGAGGGCTAATGTGGTGAAGAAAAAGGGAATCATGAAGTACAAAGAGAAAACATGGTCATCCCTGTAGTCTCCTGAAAGAAAAATGTTAATCAAAGATTAATTTAACAATATAACGAGAGAGAGAATGTAGCTGCAGATTTATTCAAATAAACTCAAAAAATTTCAGTGAGTGCTGAACAAGAGATTAAATATTTTTAATTTGCTTAAATTGTATATTGCTCACCAAGGCTGCATTTATTTGATCAAAAAAATACAGTAAAATTGTGAAATATTATTATAATTTATATGTATTTTAATATATTTTAAAATGTAATTTATCCCTGTGATGGAAAAGCTGAATTTTTTCCAGTTTAATCCAGTCTTCAGTGTCACACAATCCTTCAGGAATTATTCTAATATGCTGATTTGGTGCATCACAGGAATAAATAATATTTTAAAATATATTCAAATAACAACAGTTATTTTAAATTGTAATAATATTTCACAATATTACAGTTTTACTGTATTTTGGTCAAATAATAAAAAAAAAAAATCTTAATTATTCCAGGTTTTTGACCAGTGGTGAATATATAAATTATGCATATTTTAAAATGGCTTAAAATTTGAATCTAGGTGGAAAAACTGATCAAATATGTTTAAAATAAGCCCTCCTCTCACCATTGAGCTCCAGTAAATTAAAGACGATGATAGAGCCAGATATGAAGAGAGCTTGCCCAGACTCAATTCCATTGATACCAGCTAAGATGTTGATGGCATTTGTGCAGAACACAGCCAACATTCCCATATACACGTAATACAGAATGCCTGAAACACATATAAAAACTGCTTAGAATATCAACAACATATCCTACATATCAAACAAAAGGGCGATAAAATCAACCTCTCTGACAGCAGACTGTCTGACCGTCAAACTCACCCAAGTCCAGATGCATCCCGAGCAGGACACGGAAAGGTTTGGGCACGACAATGACAGTGTTGCCAAAGTTAGTGAAGTAGACCATGAGGAGAGGTAGGGAGGCCATAGTGGGCAGCAGCAGCTTGTGTCTCCATCGAAGGTTCAGAACATCATCAGCAAAGCCCAGGAATATCATGCAGCAGATGGCTAACAATGCACCAATCAGTTGCACAAACTACATGGACATATCATTGATCAAGAGAAGACAAAAAAACAAAACAAAAACAAAGACAGGAAATTTTGGAATACTGTGGTGCACAAATGTCTCTGTGATGGTATCATATAGTAATACTGTTGTACTTCATTATATACCTTGCAACAGTTACCTTACATTTATATTTGGCTATGTTATTCAGCAAAGTTGTACATGTCCATAAATACATGATTTTACCACTGTTTGTATGGATGTGAAGTTTCTCAGCTATCAAGGTCATTTGAGGCTAAGATGCAAATTAGTTTGCCTTATAATTTTTTGTCTAAAAACAAACTACTGTTCAAAAGTGTTGGGTCATTAAGACTTTTTAAAAGAAGTCTGTTATTTTCACCTAGGCTGCATCGTTGCTGCATAAAAATATCAACTTCTTTCAACATAATTTTTTTTTACTGACCCCAAACTTTTGAACAGTAGAGTAAGTGATGAGCTCTTGAAATGTGTTGATTATTTATGATTAAGGAATCATTAGCTCACCTCGTTGTGAGGGAACCGTTGACACTTCTCTCCCATAAAGCACTGGAGGAAGGGGACAGGGATGAAGAGGAAGAGAATGATAAGGAAGACTGTGCCACTGATTACACCTTGTGATTCAGGTCTGGTTAATGAGGAGAGAAACAAGAGTTAAATTAAGGTTTCAGAAATCAAATTGCAATGCATACTTTTGATGTACAATATTGTAAGTAAAGAAAATCAATCACTTACACCTCTTTCTTTATGGTTTTATTTAGGTCCATGCCATAGAGTCTCGCAGATATGAAATGATCCTTAAAAGCAGGAATAAGCTTGATTGTTGCAATGCACCCCAGTGCAGACATACAACAGTTGATGATAAGAGGAAAAGCAGGAATTGGAGACATCTTCTCCATGGATTAACACGAAATAAAATTGCAATACACTGTATTTACTGTAATATATAAGTAGTTATATGTCGATAAATCTCGTGGAAAACAGCGTTTGCTTCCTGTCAGCAACATTCAGTACTTCTACGTTGTATATACATAGTGAAGCTCTCATTAATTTAACATGTTTCGAGGTTGACAAATAATTTAATTACATTTCAAATACAAATACAGACCACATTGCTGTAGACACCACCGCATAAACGCGCGCGCATAAATGACATTTGCTTCCTTTCGAACCGACCGTACTGTTTTTATTCAAAAGCACTGGATCAATGAATGGCAGGTCATTGACAGCTGGATTTCCATGAGGTAAATTGCAGGCAATCTAGAATAAGAACCCTGCCCAAATAACTACCGGTTCAGGATATAAGTTACTAGTTACTCCTCGGAATAACGTAAGCAGCTTTTACGTCCAAACGTGATAGATATGTCAGTTTACAGTGTAGGTTTGGCTTTGATCTCATCACAAAATCCACGTCTACTTCCGTCAACATAATCCGTCCGCCGACTGGTTACATTAATACGACTCGCTTATTATACACGTATAAGCTTTTGGTACGAGATCAAAAGCTTCGTACTGCAATGTTGCTAAATACACTTTAGTGACCAGGAAGGTAATTTGTCAGAGAAGCATATAAGTAACGTTATATATATATTTTTTGCCATCTTAGTTTCAGTCGAACCTTTGTAGTTGTAACACAACCGGAAACAAAAAGAGAAAAACGTTAAAGGTCCCATTTTCCGTTTAGTAACGCTGATATAAATGTAATAGTACAAAATATAATAATTTATAGAAATACCAAATACTGCTGATATTACTACTACTACAACAACAACTAATAATAATAATAATAATAATAACAAAGTCGTATTTATTATTTATTTGCCAAAATGGGATGCTGTAATCATATATTTTGATAAAATATTGATTGTATATTTTGACAGTTTCTTATTTACAACAAACATACAGAAACATTTAATTTTGAGGTGTGGAGAATTATAAGAAATGTAGGCCTTGGAGCAGGGATATTGCAGTCACCAAAGATTATGTCCACTGTATTATAATAGCAAAAAAAACCAACCCTATCTATGAAATTCTGAAAGGAACTAAAGTTTATTATATTATCTTAAAAGTATTACATTTTTCAGTCCAGCTCCCCCTCTCTGGCCGTAATGGGTGGATCTTGGAGGTTCAGCCACACCCTAACCCTAACCACATTTTAGGCCCACAGGGGCGGGACTGGACTAGACCAAGCTCCACCCATTTACGTCCAGAGAGGTAGAGCTGGACATCTTTCGGCACTTGCATTTGAGCAGCACTGGGATGGAATGTGCGCATTGCGCGTGCGCAGTTTCGGCAGCCCGAGAAGTGCGCTTGTCTCTTTAAATACGTGCAGTGCGTACGCGGTGTGGGTTTGTGTTGCTACTCTATTTGACAGCTCGACTGTTCTGTTCCTGCGCATTACCATTACAGACCGTCCGACACCGACGGTGGGAGGGGGACACATTTTCTCTTGCGTTGACAGCACTGGATATTATAAATGTGCGGTTTTATTTAGCTTGCTAAAGATTCACGAAACGGACGCCATGTACCGATCAACTCAGGTTTGATTGTGGAAGATGCTCGGACCTGAAGACTGGTGCTGGAATTACGAAGACATGATGTAGCCATTGAGCTGGTGTTCTGTAGCTAGTCAGCGTCCAAAGACGGCGTTTCTCATCTGTTCGGTAATAATTCATTTTTATTGTTTTACTTTCAAATGCTGGGGATACATTCGGCGTCGTATGCGCGTGCAGCATTTTTGTTAATCGTAGGCGCGTTTAGAGTCAGCTGAACTGACTGAACTGAGTCAGATGCCCAAAATGCTGTCTAGGTAGGCAGCTCACTGGGTTTTGAAACAGCGTTTCGAATGGTGATCAGTGAGGGGACGTAAACATACGTGGTTTGATATGAACACCATTATACGCTGTATAAGCTTATATTATCTTTAAAAAAAATGAATGTAAATGAATCGCTAGATGGGTCACGATGAGCTAGTTCGACGTTGCAATGCAGCACTGATCCAGAACACAGATGCTATAATCGTCGCTGTTCGACTGTCACTAATGTGACAGAATCGGAGCGGGTTTGTATGAGACCGGCTTCACACAAGACTAGACTGTGCAGCCGATCTGAGTTTTCTGGAAGAAGTTAGGCACTTCTCCGGTTTCAGGACAGGCATTGAATTTCACACTTTCACCGAAATGCTTAGTCGGTTTGCTTAACTGCTTAAACTTTTAAGCACAGGTGGTAATACTAACACGAGGCATGCGCTTGTAAATCTCTTTGATAAGAGCATGGCTTGTAACCCTTGCTATGGTAATCGTAGTTTGAGCGCAAATTGTGATAGTAACTACAGTCATTTTGCAATATAAGCAGTATCTCACACACACACACACACACACACACACATACATATATATATATATATATATATAGGACAACTTTGGCCAAGATTCAAGAAATGATGTAAATAGAAAAGAAACAATAGCTGATTTTCCCATCAGTGAATAAGCATGAATTTTACCTTTTGTTAAAGGCACAGTTCACCCAAAAATTCACCATCATTTATTCGCCCTCATTGTGTTGAGGGTGAATATGACACATATGACTTTTTTTCCCGTTGAGCACAAAAGGAGAATGACTGTCTTAGTAGAAAATAAAAATGAAAAAAGATGCAATGAAAGTGAATGGTGACTAAGGCTGTTCACATAGAACACGTTTTTTGACTCTGCACTGTTATTCCATTGTTTTTATATGTAAACATGCACTAGACGTGCATCTTTGGTCATGTGCATCTACACAGCATTCTAAAAATGTAGTGCTCAAGTTAAAAAAGTAAAAAACCTATAGACCTTGTGGTTTTTTTTTTTTTTTTTTTTTTCATTTTACTGCCATGCTTCTCATGTATTTAAATGCTAAAACACATTTTGAAACAATATGATAGGGAGTAAATGACTGAATTTTCATTTTTGAGTGAACTGTCCCTTTAAGATGTCAGTGTTTCCTATGAGATGTTGGTAATGCATGGCTGTATATCCCTGCATCTGGTCTTTTTCCAGTCTACTTACTCTCTGTATCTCTCTACCCTTTCCCCAGAGTTCCAACCTTCGCGAGTCAAGATTTTCAACCCTTCGTAAAAATGAGATTTAAGTGATTAGGGAGATGACGACTTTCCAGGACGTGAGCTGGCTGGTTCAGGTGGCGCTCTTCTGCGCGTCACTGCTGGTTGTACTAGCCTGGCTAGTTCAGTTCTCACTGGCGTTGCTTCGCCCTAGGTGGTGCGCCAGGGTCCAGGGCAAGAGGGAGACCCCGTGGCAGTTGCCCTTGAGTCTCACCCACCAGACACTGACGGGCGGGGTGTGGGGTTCCCTCCTGAGGCTGAGGCTGGGGCGAGATGGGGCAGGGAGTGACACGGAGGCAGGGGTCAAGGGTCTTTTGTCCTCGCTCTTTGCGTTCAAGTCGTTCAGGGAGCACTGGCAGAGAGCCTGGGTGCGGGCACTCAACGAACAGGCCTGCAGGCAAGGGGTAAGTAAATTAATTTTATCTTGATATAGCAACATATGTAGGAGGTTTAGTATATACATACGCATGTGTTTTCATTGTTGCATGCATGTTTATACATTTGTAAGAGTATTTTTAGGCTGTGCGAGTGTGTGTGGGCATAATATCATGGCCTGGCTACTTGTTAGTGAATGTGTGGGTGTGAGAGTGTCAGGGGATGCAGGTTCTTGTGTAACAACCACACACTCGCTCTCCTCGAGAAATCTGCTCTGCAGTTATGACAGGCCTCAGTCTACTGTCTCCTCTGGGCCTTTATCTCATGGAACCAAATTTGCACTTTTTTTTTTCTTAGTTAATCAGTGTAAATGAGAGTATTTTTTAATGGGGAAGATGCAGAAAATGTGATACCCTTGTTGCCTGTGTGCATGAGATGTAGTTTATATTTAAGAGTCAAAAGCCACTTTCACACATGTGAAAATTAAATTGACAAATTACATTTTCTAGCAAATGTACTGCATCTGATTCTCACATGCATTGGCTGTATGTTTTTATCCATATTTCTACCATTTACACTTTTGTGAAATGCTAAAATCGAAGAACTATCCAGGTGAATGAAATTAGTCAACAAATTACCCTATAGGTGTCTAGAATGATTTCCTTAATTCGGCGTAGACAAAGGAAAGACAGGCGTTTCAGTGACTGTCCAATTTGTACACTATCATTTGAAAGTTTGGGGTCAGTACAATTTTTAATTATTTATTTATTTAGAAGAATAAATGAATACTTTTATTCACATGTGAATAAATGTGATGTTCAAAATTTGGGTGTCTTTAATATTGTATTTTTGAAAAAAGTTATTACTTTTATGCAGCAAGGATGCATTAAATTGTTCAAAAGTAACAGTGAACACTTTTACATTGTAACAAAAGATTTGTTTCAAATCAATGCTGTACTTTTGAATTTTCTATTTATCAAAAAATTCCTGAAATGTTTCTTGAGCACCAAATCAACATATTAAGAATGACTTCTGAAAGATCATGTGTAACTAAAGACTAGAGCAAAAATGTTTTATCTACCTCAAACTTTTAAACAGTAGTTTAAATAATCACCACACAATTTTCCTTTCTGGCAGTGTTACAACAAAATGTTACATTTTGTCAACTGGTCCTGACAAGAAAACAGAAGTCTTTTAAAATTACTTAGAATACTGCAGTATTGTAACCGTTATTTATGATGATTAATATTTGTGAACGACTCAATCAGGAACTCCACAGTTCCGCAATCAAAAAAGGTCTCTTTTAACAACTGGTTTCCTCTGTAGCCCCTCGTCTGATTAAGGGTTTGTTTGAGGGCTGGTGAGTTGTGTAAAGGTCTCCACTCCTATATTTAACTGTATTTGATCTGTGTCTATATCAAAGCTTAGTCTGCCCGGTAGGTGCACTTAGAAAAAACGGCCGATGTTCATTCGTTCCCTCTCTCGTCACTTGGCTCAGTGAGGTCAGGCTGAATTTTGAAAAAATGCTTTTACTAGATGAAGTCTTTGAAGATCAGTTTATCTGAAGACTCGACATCATTTTAAGCGATGGCCATCTGCATATTTAGTCTGATGAGATATGAAAAGAATGTAGAAATGGCATTTTCACCCAACAGGCACGTCCGGTTGGGTTTTACAGTAAATGCAAGGCTTCAAGGGATTTAAACTTCAATACAGTGAACTTTGCTCCAGCACCTGAGCTATATAGAAAGTGGAAAAAAAAAAGAAGAGAAAATCCTTCCATCTCATTTCCTTACAGAGGTCTCCAGCCGATAGTTGTGCCAGTTCAGCAACCTAGTTATTTTCTCAGGTTGTCAAAGTGGGGGAGGGAAGGCTACAGAACGCAGTTATGCAATTGCTGTCCTTTATCTTAAATTTCTTCACAGTCAGTGGGTTGCTCTGGGAAAGGAGAGGAGACAGAGGCTAATAAATAACCATTTATTGGTTCGCTGTTTAATATAGGTGCTCATTTTGGCTGTGTGCCATAGCCGCATCTCTGATTGTAATGTGGTCAGCTGATCCAGAAAGTAACTTAGCGCTCCGAAGTGTAATGATTCTGCAGACTCTGTATGCGGGGTATCAGGGAGTCCTGAAGTAAGGATTTTTGCTAATGAACATCTTTAACGTTGAGAATCCCCACCTGGGAATAAGTCACAGGAGTTGATGCGATGTGTCAAATTTTCTCTGTGTGATATTTTTAGATTTAAAGAGTAAATTCACCCATTTTTTTTAAATAGAAAAACTGGTTTGATTGGCACAGGTTATGAATAGCATGGTTCTGTTCTTGATTTTGCAGTATGTGGATGTGAAAACCCTTTATTTAAGGTTTTGTGATGATGTTATGGAAGGTGCGGCCTCCATTATAAGCACTCATGGGATGATAGTTTCATGACTGCTTGTAAACATACAGGTTATATTGGTGGGGTGATAGTTTCATTACAGCATTTAAACATACAGGTTATATTGGTACAATATGTGTTGTTGTGTGATTCGAGCTAATTAAAACTAGGAGTGTAATGCTTTTGTCACCCAGCTCTTCCCAAAGTTCGTCAGACCACATTGTAGAGTCATAGAGTCAATGAGCAACGGTCACAGTTCATTGAAATTTCGCAGGGATAATTTTTCTAATCCGCGCGATCTGGAATTTTGCGCAATGGTGATTCATTTTACTACACAGATTTTCCATTTGGTTTTTCCATGCAAATTAGCTTTGTTGACCAACAGAATGCTGCTTGATTTGAAAGTGACTTATGTGTGAGCACTACTTCATGCATCACTATAATATCGACAGTGGACAGGGAACCTTTTGCTGGCAAAATTTTTCTTAAAATAAGCCTTTAGCCATTTGTTTTTTACTACAGAATTTGCCAGACTTCTTTCCAAATGCTCTATTGCATCTGTTTTTAAGATCTGTTCATCTGCCAAAACCCTTCACACAGTAGCACACTGTTGAGTTCATTTTAACTCCTATGAATTTTGTTTCAATTATACAAAGCAGTGGAGCGTAAAGAGTTTAAAATCTGAGCTGTATAGAAAAGACAGTCATGCTTTGTTTTTTTCCATTTGAATGATTTTTACCTTTTATGAAAGGAAACCATTTTATGTTCCTCTGTTCTACTCTGTTTTACTATCTTTGATAATGTAGGAGTAGAGAGAATTGGCTAACAGAGGAAAGACAGTTAACTGACAGTTAAAAGACAGTTAACAGGGAGAATTTAAAGACCTTGTGGATGATTGGACCTTCATTAGCAAGAAAAATGAATTTAGGTGTCAGTGATCAACTAGGCCTATCAATTTAATGTGCAATATCTTAATCTTCTGTGGGAATTTATAGTGCAATGAAATGTTAGTCACATGACTCTCCTTAGAGGTGACCTCCATGTGCTAGTTAAATATTCCTGTGTTAGATTGGGCTTTGGGGAGAAGTTCCCATTTTGGAAGCTTTGATCTAGAATCTTGTCTCCAAGCAGACCAGATATTTGCTCTTTCAGCATGCCGGATCTTTGACACCTCAAACTACTCGTATCAAGTTCTTTTGACCTGAAAAACCTGCCAGAGAGGTTGTTCCAGTGCTTGTGAGGTTTTTTTTTTTTTTTGTGTATGCGTGAGATTAGATTGAGCGCAAAAGAGATCAAGCAACTTTTGCCTGGCCCCTCTGAAGCCATCTGTTGACACGGCAACATGAAAACAAACACCATGGTTCCAGCCCTAGCCATGGCGACCACCTCTCAGGTTAGACATCGAAGGAGAAGAGGGAGTCAGTTGCCGCATCCCAATCCCCTACTTATACTATGCCCTAAAAGTATGTACTGTTTTGGTGAAGAAAATGTAGAAAAAGTCAGGCTAATTGACCCTTCGCCAGGAGTTTGATTGACAGGCGATCTAACCAATCATAACGCCAAATCCGCCATTTTGTCCGACAAAGCAGTCAGAGGAGTTAGCAGATTAACGTAGGTGGACTTGAACTTGGTGTGTACTGCACTGTGTACTGACGTCTTTCCGCTATTGAAACAGCATTCCTTATGATGTTCATTTATGTTTATTTGATGCTATAAATGAACAAGTAGGAAGAGATGATCGGTTCACGAGGCGCTACAGCGATCTGTCACGACACATTAAAGAGCCACAAAACGGTATTTATTGTTTAAATTTCTTTAAAAATGACAAAATTTGAAATTTGAGACTGTTTCATATCAAAAGTAACCTGTTCTGTCTTATCTATCGACGCGTTGTTCGTGTCCTCTTTGCTCCGCGATGTATTTTCACTGCGTGAGAACATGATGTGTGGCGAGAGATCGGCATGGCTTGTCGGACTATGACATAGCAACAGTAACTAAAGGGGGCGGGTCTTTGCAAACGGTCAATTTGGGACATGTTAGCTGTGTCTTATTTCGAAGGCTTCGTCCTCCGGAGGTCGCATTCGAAGGTTGCATACGTCATTGAGGCTGTATCATTTCAGAAAAGTAAGTAGGACACTCCGAATGTGACCTTCGAATGCACCCTTCTTTCACAGGAATTCGGAGGATGCATGAGGTGTATCCTTCGCTGCTACAGATAGCCCACAATTCTTTGCGTCGCTGTTAACAACCGTCATTTATTTGAAAAAAAAAATGGCAGCGTTGGCAGATGTACATGTACAGTACAAGTGAAGATGTGTTTAAATGTAAGTAGCTTCCAGCTTGTTTTTCTTAATATCCTCCTCCTTTGTCTCTGCAACAGATATCTGTTGTACATACACCTCAGCTTCTCAAGCATTACCCAAAATAAAACAAGTAAATACATTTTCTTTTCAAATTACTTTACAAATTTATAAATAATTTTAATTAATTTAACTGTTGTGAGAGCGCAATGACGCTGCCATGAACGTGTTGGCATAGCAACGTGATACTTCCTGTTTCCTTTCCTGCCCGTGTGTCCTACGAAGGACGTCTCGTTTAATTCTGGTTAAGGACACTCCGTATACCGCATCCTTCACAGGATGCGTCCTCTGGAGGATGCAGCCTTCGAAATTAAATTAAATGAGACACAGCTACTACTTCTTTAGCGGACCGCTCTGTTGATTAGTCACGTGCATCAATCATCCCTGTCAATCATCTTGTTACAGTTAAAATCCTCCAATTTAATTTAAAGTCCTACCATATTGGAGAGAAATGTATTAACTCGTTGATCTGCCAGTCGTGGTTCTTTCATGTGGTGAACTCTCCTCATGTGTTTGCATCATGATGCATTTTTAAAATTTAAAGACCAAACGTATCTTTATAAAAGTTAACAATGTTGTTGCAGATAAAATATAATGTGGATAACATTGAATAAATATTTTTACAGGTTAGATACTGATTACAGATACGCACATCCACCATGTTTGTAGTTCTGATCAAATCCTCGTCCAACGTACAATGGGTTGTCGACAGCATTTCCCTTTAGAGTGTGCATGGATCTGAATTCTAACAGGAAATAGAAGAGCATCCAGGTATCTTTATAATACTTATTTCAACATACTATGATTTGGGACACGCTAATTTAAGATGGATAGTATGCAAATTGGGACGTGTCTCTAATTCCGTGTTTCTATCTGATGAACATTTGTGCTTTTTTTTTTTATCTAATAATTTTGTAATTATTATTCAATAATTAATTATTTACAATAACAAAACTATGTAGTGAATGTGTATCTTTAACATTGTAAAGCCTGACATGAATATATATGAAATGTAGCCTAAGTCAGAAAAGTCTTTTTTAATGAAACAGTTTATTGAACCTTTAGACAAAATATTAAAAAAAAAAAAATCTAGTTTGAATATGTGTTTTTTTTTGTTGATTCGATACATATTTGGTACATCAGTCTTTTATGGTTCATATAGTATTATTCATATTATTCAGAGGCCCAAACTGAGCAAAAATATTCAAATTGATGCAGTTGCTAATATTTATATGGCCAAAAAGTAAGATGAAAATCTGATAGCTTGTAATGTAAATCAGTGAGGTCTTTATAACAGTATAGCAGCCATTTAACGAAGGGGGGAAAAGACCGATTCAGGGCTCTGTGCATATGTGTGTGCGCTTGCCTGAGGCATTGAGAGGGAAGTGCATGGATACAACTGCACCAACGAGAAAGAGTTTGTTTAATTCATCCAGATGGAACTTTGCAACTTTTTAATTATAATTGTTAGTATGAAGGTCTCCAGATAACTTCTCACTAGGAGGATTAACCAGCTATTGACCACTGGTTAATCTCCTCTGCATAATTTCATACAGGGTGGGATTTTAATCTGATTACCGGTATGCTGACTGTTACAGAGAGAGTGGGATTGCTGATGGACTGTCTATAAGGGAAGGATTATAGGGAAGATGATGAATAAAGGATGTGATCATATTGATCAGTTTTGACACTCCACAATCCAGGTTGAACTTGCTTTAGGCGTATCTGTTTCTATATTAATCAAATTAGATGGCAGAGCCTTAAAAGCAATTTAAAAAAAAAAAAAAAAAAGGATGGACGTTACGCGAAACGCACCCCAGAGAAACCTCGATGTCAACCTTAAATTTTGCTTACTTTGCTACAGTGGGAATAATGCATTGCTCTATGGTCTGTGTGCTGCAGTTATGGTCATATTTGGTCAGTTTCGGGCTACATTTCTGTGATGTGTGAGGACTGCTAAGAGGCTTTATCCTTCATTCGTTCTTTCCTCTTTCTTTCTCACCCAACACACACACACAAACTCCCTCTAGTAATCCAGGGATTTGGCTGGGGGGGGGGGATATCTGCACAGCTGGTTATATGTGGCAACAACAATAGAAGGACGTCCTCTGAGATTGTTCACACATACACACACACTTAAGTACACTACTTGCTAATAAACATTGTTTAAAAAAAAAGCACACAGCTTTTTGATGTAAACTGATTTGGATAAGTCATCTGTTTAATTTGTCACTCTGACAGGATTTACTGAAACTCTTCACTGTCTGGGGAAAGTCAACTGACCTATTGCTCTGATTTCTCCAGTCATGTTTGATTGTACACGCTTATCTTATTGAATTATTTATTACATTAAAATGTTGTTCTCTCTAGTTGTTTTAAATTGAAAATTTACAAATCTAATCATCTTTAGTTTGATTTAAAGGGTTTTTGTTTTATTTAAGTCTATTTTCTAAAATAAAACATTTAATTGAAAGGAAATATCAGGGCCATTTTTGGAGAAAAAAAAAATCAGAGTGAACAAATTGTTGTATGATGTACTGAGCAAAATAATAAATGCAATAAATGAATAACTGCTTAATAAAATATTGTCTCAATATAATATAGAACACATCTAGGTCAGCTACCTAAAGGCCAGAGGTCAAAGTTTACTGTATCTTAGGCTGCGTTCCACTTCAATTTTAGACACGCACTCGTAAACTTCCCTAAGCACTTCCCCTCGGGGGAATCCCTGCCGCCATTTTTAAGTGCGTTCCACTTCGTGAAGTGGACGAGGGAAGATTATATGGACAGCCCCTTGACCTCTTGATTTTGACTGAGGGAGCGAGTCTACTCTGATGTACACTTCATTCAGCTCTATATCCCACAATTCAACTTGATTGTGACGTCATAGCAGATCGCGCAAGTGTATGATATATATTAATTGTTTTGAGAACTAATCGTATAATAGTCTATAATATATTAATTATGTTGAGATTTAATCGCATAATACTTGCTACCTTATGTTTACAGCCAGAGTTTATACTATTGATATTTTGTTTCATTTGTGTAATTTTATTTTTCTCCAACAGCTCATATACCTATAGGATTTTATATATTTTCTCCAACAACTTATAAGCATATAGAATGGTGCATAAAACAAATTCATAAGTACAAAACGGGTTTAAATAATAATTCAGCTCCATAGTGAATTCCAAGTGATCAAGGGCTTAGTGCGTTTCATTTAAACCTTATGCATGAGTTCCGCCAGTAGCGGGCACTCATGCAACGTAAGCAATGACGCACATCCGAGTTTACGAGACGGAGGGAAGTTAGCGAGTGAAGGGCATACAAGTTTGGAGTGGAACGCAGCCTTAATATACAATACAACGCATGTCCTGAAAAAATGAAGCCAAAGCATTTTGATCGCCCCCAGGTCATAAACCCCTCCCTCTCCATGTAAACAAATGGGAAGTGCATCAAACTAAACAATCAAATTACACTTCAAATAATTTTTTTTTTCAAAGATGGTCTCTGTCATTTTAGGCAGTTTTATCACGCTGATGTGGTTCAAGTGTTTGTTTTTTTAAATAAGGTTGATTTTATTTTAAGCTATAAAACAGGGGTGTGACATCATGATTGACAGCTGTGATTGACAGCTTCTCTGAGTGAAGTAGTCACGGAGGCACCAGTGAGCTTTTTTCGGGATATGACTATGTAGATAATAGTGGTATTTATCTTATTTTAACAAGCCTTCAGTTTTACTTCAGTTGAAGTTGCACAGGCTCCACTCCGATCAACGTAATTAGCGCAAGATGTCAGCGCCATCTTGGGCCATTGGCGGCTTCACTTTTCTACAATGGAACAGAGTGAATGTGCATCTTTTTTTTTACAGTCTATGCTGTGCACAAATCCAATCCATACATTACTGTGCAGAATTTTGGGTCAGTAAGATTTTACTTTAAAAGAAATTGATTCTTTTATTCACCAAGGATACAGTAAATTGATCAAAAGTGATCAAAAGTAAAGACTTTCTATTCAGCAAAAAATCCTGAAAAAAAAAAAAAAAAAAATCATTTTCAACAAAAACTTTAAGCAGCACAACTGTTTTGATAGTCATCATTGATAGTAAGATGAAATGCACCAAATCAGCATATCAGAATGATTTCTGAATGATCAGAATGACACTGAAGACTAGAGTAATAGTGCTGAAAATTCAGCTTTGCCGTCACAGGAATAAACTAGATTTTAAAATATGTTCAAATAGAAAACTGTTTGTGAGTGTACATATCAAAGTCAAGTAGTCACAAAGAATTCTTGTTGAACACAGTCTTCAAATGATCATCACATGGTCACAAAAGAAGAACATTTGAGCTGCAGCATATAGATATGTCCAACAGATCCACTGGCTCATTGTCTTTTAGAGCAACTATTTTTAAAATGTAATTGAAATACTGAATAAGCTTCTGATTAATCATGTGGCTGAGATTGAGTTTTTGCATGTCTCTTGCTCTCCCAGCTGGCCCTTTTGGTACCGTCAATGTTCTGAGAGTTTAGCTGCTGCCAATATGGCACAGTCCTCCAGGCATGTGTGTCAGTGTCAGGATTGTCTGTGTTGAAGAGTGTGTGTGTGTGTGTGTGTGTGTGTGTGTGTGTGTGTGTGTGTTTGTGTTTGTGTGTGGCATCTGTGCATATGATGGAATGGTAGGATGGCACATTATCATGCCTGCAGTGCACAGAATAGCACACTGCATGCACACGCACACACAGGGCTCAAGGTCAAACTAGTTTGTTTATTTCTGTCTTGCTATCGCCCTTTTTGCTTCCCTTTTCTTTTTCTTTTTTGCCGGATAGACTTTAACATGTTTAATCGTGTATGGGGGGTCGTGGAATGTCTGTGAAGTGACATACTGTAATCTGGTGATTGTCCGTGTTGGTCAGCCTCTGTTGGTGCAGTTTGAATTGGCCTTTACTTTGCTTCACGTTGGCTTATGAATAGCCTGCAAAGCAGCAGGCCATACATATATCAATAACACGTTACAGATCAACACTGAAGGACTATTACAAGGCTCACAGCAAAGTCTGTGCATCATAATGTCCCTCTATTGTCCTTTATTTTGAGATGGCATTGCATAGCCTTCAGTTGTTGGCACCCAGTGATTTAGATTTTCCCTAAGGAATCTTTGGATCCCTAGTTTTGTCATCATGTTGTGTCACAGTGCCTGAAGAAGGATATTTTTGGTTGGTTCAAATGGTTGTTGTGGTGTGTTGAAAGAGGCCAGAGGGGGATTCAAGGCAAGGTGGCTCAAACTCAAAGTGACATTATACCAATGTGTCTCGGAACACATTCTGTCATCCACATAGTCTCACACATGCCTTCTTTGTATAAGACAAGCACACATACACCAACAGACTGTCAAGACCCTGTCTGAGTTTAACACGCTATGTTTAAAGAACATCTTAATAGAGAGTAGGAGGATAACATACACAAAACCATGTTCTCCATAGCAGGGGTCTCATGATCAAATTATCTGGGGCCAACTGGCGTGGTGGTGTTCTCTATTGGAGCTGGTTTAACAGATAAACAAATACAAGTGTTATATAACAAATACAAATTATATATTTTAAATATATATAAGTAATAGCACAGTTGTACACTTGGCACATGGACTCATGCAGTGCTTAGTTTGTAAATTAATAATTGCTGGATCCAAAACAACAATTAAAAGGTGCTGTGACCGACACTTACCTTACAACTTCAGTTTTCCCAGAACATAAAATGACGTCACTAAACAGTGGTAGCACAACTAAATAAGAGCATCATTCACAAGTTTCTGCATGGCCCTAACTTAGTATATTATTCTGTCACATATATAGCTATGTTGAGACCAAATATCATTCAGCTGATCAGTAATATTATCTTACCTTTGACGATGTTGCCTCTTCTATTACATCGATTTTTGACTGATCTAACTCCTGTTGCTTGTGTCTCCCGCTGTCCTGATTAGTATTAGCAGAATTGTCCAGGGGTGCAGTTCCATCTTCTCTGGATCTCTTTTGATCGTAAAAACACCATAAATTTTACTTGCGGATATGAAAAATGAAAATATGCTTGTCTTTTTGACATTTTGGCAATATTAATTTCAGCTAAGAAAGCTGATTGGTAAAAATATATATGTTGAGGGCCAATAGCAAAACATAACCTCCAAATACATCTGCATAAACCCTGTTTGCTCTCTCACATGCGCACAAACACTGTCACCATGTAATGCACTTGTTAATGCCGGATCACAAAAATCCAAAATCAGACATTTTCCGGAACAGGATCCAGCTCAGTTACTGGACTCATATCTTACTAATTTTTAGCATACTGCTTTTATAGTGTACAATCTGTCAGGATCCGAAAGTAAAAATCCCATTAATTTTCTCCAAATGGAAATTGATTTTTAATGATAACTTATAAATCTTTAAAGACAGGTCATTCTGTGAGCTCAGAGATTGTTAATTGATGGTATATGCTTTTGTTGAAGCCATCAGTCTGCATTATTAGGGCTCGAGCACCGATGGTTTGAGGACCCTATTGTAATTGCTCAGTCAATTATTATTCTTCTCCAAAATGAATTGCATTTTTGAGGGCCTAAACATGCTCGAACTCATGAAACTTTGCACAGAATTGTGAAAATTTACGTCTGATATGGGTTTCAGAATTAGGTGTGGCAAAATGGCTTGATAGCGCCACCTATAAATTTTCAATTAAGTGCCCTTCGCGCTGCGTTTCACGTACAGGTATGAAATTTGGTAGACACATGTAATACCTACAAAAAGTCTCTTGGTGCAAAATCTAAAAACCCAACAGGAAGTGAGATATTTTGAATTTTATCTGCAAAATTTGAGTAGTTTTGTATCAAAACCAGGCTTTCCATTTTATACAGTAATATCGATTGTATTCAGTATGAGGGATGGTACTGGTGTGAACGTTTATACCAGTTTAAAGGGGGGAATATCATGAATGAAACTTACAACAACAGTTGCTTAAATATTGTGTAGTCACCTAAAGGGCATGTTACACAGTTTACACAGCTTGGGATCTTGGCCTTCTACCATTTCATACAGAAGAAATGCATTTAATGCTATAGGAACTAACAATGATACCTGCTTTCAATTTTAAGTGAAAATGAAGCCAGTTACCCCGAAGCAACACCTAGAGTCCAACCAATGTTATGCCCCTTTTTACAAGATGTAATTTAAGTCTCAGGTATCCCCAGAATGTGTCTGAAAGTTTCAGCTCAAAATACCTCACAGATCACAGACCGTGTTGTAAATACCCATTTTTGAGTGTTAGCAAAAATATGCTGTTTTCATGCATGTGTCTTTAAATGAAAATGCCCCCTATCCAGAATAACGCTTCCTTCAATAGCTCCTGCCTGCATAGGATACTCTACCAAATACTAACAAAACATCTGCTTGGTTTTGATTATCATCTATATTGCGATCACGCTCAGAGACTTTGCAGTTCTTCTTCATCATGAAAATTTATAATCTGCATGCGTTAGCTATATCAATTTAAACTTTTAATTTATCGTGAGTGCACACATCTGAAGCACACACACAGAAAGCTGGCTGTCAGACAGCATGTCTTGTGAGTATTAAACTAACTTCTCTTTCATGTCTTATTGTGTTTAAACTGTCGAATACACACAACGTTATGTCAAAAAAAACACAAAGTTACCAAACACATTCGGTTATGTCTGTGAACATAAACAGCAAAAATCGCATGTGTATATTAGATCTGTGGCGCATTCCCTTCAAAAATAAAACTAATCCACTGCATCTTCATCGGCTCAGATGCTGGGAGTAAGTGAATACTGTTATGCTCACTCTTACATCCAACAGCAAAACACTTCAATTGCTTACCAGACATTCTTGTCACTACAGCTGCTTTGGCGTCGAGACAATGGCAGACAGTGTACAACTTGCTCAGGGCGGGGTCTATGCTAATACAGCAGAGTCCGTCAGCAGTCGTGGATGGGACAAAGTGATGTCACTTTGTATAGAATCTGCGAACGGCTTTTTCTGAGACGCTGCTGATGATTGATGGGGATTTAAAAAAAAAAAAAAAAGGAGTGAGTGGATTTTTAGATACATACAAGACTTCGCAATGAGTGAATGAACAGACAGGGGCTGTGTCCGAAATCGCCCCCTCTACCCTTAAATAGGGCACTATTTGAGGGGACATCCATTTGTAGTGGTGTCCGAAACCATAGTGGACGATGTTGAGTGCACTCATTCAATCCCACAATGCACCGCAATAACGAGTGTACAACTGATGCACGCTCAACCAGTGTCCGAATTCACTCACTCGTTCCATTCACTCCTTCAAGTGGACTATATTAGTGGAGTAATGTAGGGAATAGCGAATGAGGGTATAGGGGGCGATTTTGAACACAGCAAGGGTTTAAATAGGCAGGGTTAAGAAGATGATGAGACACAGGTGTAATCAGGCATAATGAGTCCAGGCAATGTAGTCCATGGTGAGATAACCAAGATGGAAGGAGTGCCCTCTAGTGGAAATCAAGGGCACTCCAGCTGTTGATCGTGACAGTGGGTGTGGCAAGACTAAAAACGTGTATCTTTTTATCATTTTCTAGATACAATCGAACATTGCCCAACACCCCTGAACACAGTTAATGCACACATACCATTTCCTGCATATCACTTAGTTGTCTTATGTCAGTTATCTCAAACATGCATTCTGCATGATCTTTTTGTTGTTTGACTTGCGTTGAAAATGCAAACTGACGTGGCTAAAGTGGAATGTGTGGTGATTTTGTTCAAATGCTTAACTGTGCCCTGTGGGGGTGGAGAGGTCCTGCATTTTTTTCATTACGTATGCTGATTTCACTGATGGAACCTGAACAATCTGCTGATGCACAGGACAGAATGAGCTTTTTCCTCTGTGCTGTAGTTGGATGTGCAGTTCCCCCCCCCCCAGAAACTCATTTCCAGTGGTCATGCAACTGTGTTAAAATAAATCAAAACCTCAACACTGTTTTGGAGACTTGATGTGCAAAAGAAAGGTGTATTCCCAGCTTAACGCTAATGTTCTTCTTCTAGTCCTCCCTGGTCTCAGTGCATGTGTCTGTTTGTAGTGGGTAATAGCCAGTGTCAAACATGTGGATCACAGTAGGATGTTGTGGAAGAGCACAGATGATCATGCAAATGTGTGATGTAAATGACAAGGATTTGTCTCTGTATGCAAATTACACGTATTGTGGTGATTTGTTACTGAGAAGAGAATTAGAAAGAGGTGTTGTGATGTAAAAGCTGATGGTTTTACATCACAACACGTCTTTCTAATTCTCAGCACACATTTGAATCGGATTGCTTTTGTGGTACTAACTAAACTAACTAAAAAAAACGTGTTTTTGAAACTATTCAATATGGGTTGATTTTCATTTTCATAACAGATTTCACTTTTTTTTTAAACACACCATCATATAAAGATTTGTATTTAATGATAATGTAAAAAAAAAATTATTTTTGTTTTGAACAGTTTAGCCCTTTTTTTTTTTTTTTTTTTTTTTTTTTTTTTTTTTTTTAAATCTATGCATTGTATTGGAGAGATACGCATCTTATATCAACCAACATCATGCAGATGAAGTGATCCAGTGTCTCTAGAAAAGAAAAAAGAATCAAGGTGGCATTACACTAAATTGAATGAGCTTTGGAAATGAAATGATTTAGATTTTGCAGTTGGTAACAATAGGTAAACCTTTCTGTGAATCTTGTACACTGACCCAGTGCTTTTATTTATCCTTTATTTATCCAGGAAGATCCCATTGAGTTATCATAATCTCTTCTTCCAGGGAGACCTGGTCAAAACAGCAGCACTCATAGTTCCATACAAATAACAAAAACAAAACAATTCAACAAATCAAATAGGCCAAAGGTCAAGAGAAGCACTTACAAGACTCTTTAAAAGCAAAAACTCTAGTTTCAGTACATTTTGTAAGTCGTTCCAAGCCCTAGGGGCATAAAAAGAAAAAGCATGCTTTCCAAATTCGGAGGATACCTTTGGGACTTTTAGTCGAAGATGCAGCTGTGATCCATAAACATTAGTATAAAAAGCTAAAAAATTTTATAATATAAGATTGTAATTTACCAAGAAGTGCCTTGGCAATAAATATATACATGTGCAAATTCCTCCTATGATGCAAAGAGGACCATGCTAAAGATTCATAAAGGATACAGTGATGTGTACGAAATTCCGCACCACATACAAAACGCAACGCTGCATGATAGACCGAGTCCAGTTTCCTTAATAAAGATGAAGCTGCATGCATGTAAACAAGATCACCATAATCAATTATTGATAAAAAAAGTACTCTCAACCAGCTTCTTTCGGGCCTCCATAGGGAAAGCAATTTTTTAAACGATAGAGGAACCCCAATTTTGGTTTAAGCTTCTTCAGCAAATTATCAATATGAACATTAAATGCTTAATTTTTCATCTAACCATATACCTAAATATTTATAAGAACTGACTCTTTCAATATGTGTACCATGTAAAGTTGAAATTGTCACATCTGTATCCTTAAGATGAGTGCGACTAAAAATCATATATTTTGTCTTCTTTGAATTTAAAACTAATTTTAATTGTGACAACGAATATTGTATAACATTAAACGCATTTTGTAAATTCAACAGAGCTTGGTTTATAGATGATGCTGCTGTATAAATAATTGTGTCATCAGCATATAGATGTACATTAGCGGAGTCTACTCCAAAACCTAAATCATTGATAAAAATAGAAAACAGAATAGGAGATAAAATAGATCCTTGCGGAACTCCTTTTTTTTACTTGAAGAAAAGGAGAATTATAATTTTCTAAATTCACACATTGAGTGCATTCGGATAAATAATTATCAAACCATTTTAGAGCAGCTTCACTAATACATATAGATCTAAGTTTCTGTAACAATAAATTATGATCAACAGAGTCGAAAGCTTTTGAAAGGTCAACATATAATGCTGCACAGGACTTTTTACAATCTAAAGAATTTATAAGGTCTGCCTGTATAACCACACTAGCCAGTGCTGCCTGTATAACCACACTAACGCACACACATTGTCATGTCTGTGTATGTGTGTAGGATGGAGAGAGGTGTGTGAAATAAAGAACATATGCCAGTACAGTAGGGGATTTGTGTTTTCTCTTCCTCTTCTCCAAGAGCTCAGAGGCTGAGCCAGTAAATGCTACCCAGTCAAACATGTTCTCTTGTCCCATTGGCTGAGGTACAGAGAGAGAGAGAGAGAAAAAAAACCTAAGTCAATTATGCTGAGCTCCTCTTACTTTAAAGCTCTGATGTACTTAAAATCTTACTCTCTGAGATTTACATTAGTTTTTACTCTCTGTGAGTATTTACAGCTTGTTCATTTTGCACTGAAAGGAATTGTAGCCCTTTAACACACAGGATTTGTTCCTGTGAACATATATTTTCAGTTTAATAGTCTGAGGACATAAATAGTTTCACAACTTACATACTATGTTGCTGGACGTATTCCATCTATCTTTCTTTCATGTTTGACAGCCAAACCATCCATCTTTTTTTTTTTTTTTTTTACCCTTCACTTTTCATGTGTTTTCTGGAACTACTTTCAATTTGTGTTGATTTTCATTCAAACTAACAGATTTAACCATTTTTCTTTTTGATGAATAAAGGGCACATCAAAACTGCCTTAGAAACCATGCCTTTATTCTTTATTCTTTATTCTTTTGAAATAAAAAAGAGGGGCATTTGAAATGCCATCAACGTATGGTTGTTTTTGTTTTACCCTTTTCCCAGACCTGTTTTAAATTATGGAAATCCATCATATAAATGTCAATTCATTTTTTTTTTTTTTTTTTTTTTTAATTAACCTAATCACAAAGCATTTCAATATTTATTGTGTGAAAACACAACTTACTATGTCCCTCAGTTTTACTATGTCCCTCAGAAAAGTATCAGGAACCAGGAAAAGTACTAAAACCTGGAAACAGGCATTTTTAATCATCCTAAAGTCAAATGGTTTTTTGAATGGGTTTTTGGTTAAATGCCTGAATTAAGTTTTGTGATTAACACAAGCTCAAGATATTTGCACATTTTGTTCTATGACATAAATTATATCAGTAATGTATACTCATTTTTTCATGTGGCTAAATTGAACTACAAAAATTGTCATGATATTAACACATCCTCAAGGCGAACAGGAAAACTCACCTACTCATAGTCCACTTTTACAGCCACATTGTTTACACTCACGCCCTTGCAAACTAACTCAAACTTTCCAATAAATACAGCTTGATAGAGTTGTCAGAAGCTTAGTGGTGGTGATGTTGCAGTTGAAATCATTCAACTGTGGTGTAGTTCATTAAAGTTATAGCCTAACTTTAGCTTTTTACTTCTGCCAATTATTTAGGCTTCATTATTCATAAAAGTTATGTTCATTTGTGAAGATTATCTTGATGAAAAAAAAAAAACATGTAAGAATCATAAACGTTGTTGGTCACAGAACTTATTTTCTGCAATAATCCAAAAGCCAGTGAAAAAAAAAATCCAATTGGCTTTTTGTCAAGGGAACCAGGATGATGCTAACTTACAGGATACATCATCACTGCTTGCTAAGCGCATGCTTAGCATGAAATTTGAGACTTATGGAAAAATCAAGGTAAATATTACTTTTTTATTTTAACTTCTTTAATCTAGCAGTAATATTGTGAAATTATGCAAAAAGTAGTAAAGTAACTATTCTATGTGTAATAAGTAGGGCTGTCAAATTTAACACATTAATTCTGTGATTAATCTTTTTCAGTTTAACACGTTAAAAATATTTATTTAAATATTTATTTCGGCTTCTGAAAACATGAAATTGTCAAATTGCCCATTTTTGGCAAGTATCCTTGTAAGCACAGTGTTAAATGAGTTAAAAGTCTTAAATGAATTTAAAAAGTCTTAAAGGGGATAGTTCGCCCAAAAATGAAAATTATGTCATTAATTACTCACCCTCATGTCGTTCTACACCCGTAAGACTTTCCTTCATCTTCAGAACACAAATTAACCACTGTACTCACATGAAATGTTTTTAGTACCTTTCTGGGCGTTTGCAAGTGTAAATTAACTTGCTGGCAATAGAGGCCTCACTGGGCCATCAGATTTCATCAAAAATATCTTAATTTGTGTTCCGAAGATGAACAAAGGACTTATGGATGTAGAACGACATGAGGGCGAGTAATTAATGACATTATTTTTTTTTATTTTTGGGTGAACTAACCCTTTAAATAAATGTAAAGAGTGTCAGATCCGTGTCAGATTTGCATCATGTTCGTCACGTCTTAAAGTGACAGTAGCCTAATATACCTGTTGCAGTCTGTCATTAATGTTAATCAAAGAACAAATGAAAAATGTATAGTTTATGTGAATTTTAAGTTCACTTAAATAAGAAGTTGTTATATTTTTGTTAAGGCCCATTAAATTAAATTATAAATGATGGCTTTCAATTATAGAAATTAGTGAAAAGGTGCCATTAAATGCATATTTAAAATATATAGGCTTCCGGATGATGTCTCTCTCATGCATTAGGCTCTTCATTTTTAGCATCTTTTATTCTCTTGATGTGACAGATTCATTATGGCATCTTCTATTTAGAGGATCAGTCATGTCAATTGTGATGATGAAAAACCTAATTATTTACACACCCTCATCTTGTCTAACAACACATGAAATCATATAAGCAGAAGGCTTTTCCTGTCCACTTTTTCATGTTATGTCCATCAGTGACAGCAACAGCCACAGCAGAAGTCAGTGTTCTCCACACAGTGTTGTGGTTATGCTCAGTCATTTCCATTACCACACTTCTCTCTTGCCAATCCTGCTTGGCCAAGGTTTCTGCCTTGCTGCAATATCCTTTCATTAACAGAGGTTTCCTTTTAGTGTGATGAGAGGCCATTGGTTTCATCATGATCTTTAAATTTGGGTGTTTTACAAGCTTTTATTAGATTAGTATGTTTCTACCTGGAGTCCTGGCATGCAATGTTTGTTGCGTGATCTCCACTTGCAAACTGTGGAAGTCTGGCTCAAATAGGTACATTGGCAGCTTGTCATCATGGCAGTCTGCCACGTTCGCCTGGACAGAATGTTGTCATATCCTGAGTATGATATTCGCTGACCAAAGTTTTTAAAGAGACAGAATGTATGTTGTTTGTATTAATCGCTGTAACTAAGCACACAATGTCCCAAACATGAGCACACTCTTTGTTAAATGATAGAATAACCTGTCTCTCCTTAGCTCAGCTGGAATGATGATTGTTTTATATTTCCACCCACTTTCACTGCTCATTGATTTATGCAGCTTTTAATTAAAATTAGCAGTTTTCTGGGATTTTTTTTTTTTTTTTCCCCCTTCAGTTGCACTTTATATAATTGCAAGAGATGCATTGCGGAGAAAGTAAAGATGTTATTGCAGTGCTTCCTTTGCCTGTTTATCATGCTACTTTATCCCTAAGTGGCTGGGATTTCTGTTTTGAAGCTGTGACGATTTATGGATGCACTATCTTCTAGCTGCTCAATATAAACATGCAAACAGACATTTAGCCCGGGAGACATATCTGAAGAGTGATTGCACCCAGAAGCTCCTTTTCTTCGCTGATTAATGTGCAGATGAACTAACTGACAATCTCCATTTCTATTCAGAGCTCCATTCAAATCACCTTTGATGACAGTCTCCAGCTCCCAAGTTCTGCATCCATTGACCGTGTGACTTGCACCGACCAATCAGTGCGCAGCATGGTAAGCCCTTAGTTACTAAAACACAAAATAAAGGTTACTAATATGTTTGTGAAATCTAATTAAAAAATGAGTGCAGCGGGTGGGCGATATGACCAAAATCTTATTTCACGATAACAATATATATCTAATCAGATATATTTTTATGACATCAGACGATAGTCGAAAATCTGTACTGGTTGACAAATTCCACCAGTTAATCGTGTCTACCAGAATATTGCCCACCCCTAAATAGGTGTATTGTTGGTTAAAATATTAAGCAGCACTACTGTTTTCAACAATGATAATAAGAAGAAATGTTTCTTGGGCAGTAAATCAGCATATTAGAATGATTTCTGAAGGATCATGTGACACTGAAGACTATGAAGTAATGATGCTGAAAATTCAGCTTTGCCATTACAGGAATAAAATTACATTTTAAAATGTAATAAATTAGGAAAAATTATTTTAAATTGTAATAATATTTTTCAATATTATTGTTTTACTGTATTTTTGATCAAATACATGTAGCATTAATGAGCATAAGAGACTTCTTTTTAAAAAACATTATAAAATCTAATGACCCTAAACCTTTGAACAGTAGTGTATATAAGTGTGTGTGTCTTTGTATTTATAATATGATTTGTCATATTTTATGGTGTGAATTTAGGACTAAATATGATTTATTAAGTTCAGATATTATTTTGTGTTCTAGTACATATATATCTTACATATATACATATATATTTGAAATATGTATATATGTATGTATGTGTGTGTGTGTGTGTGTGTGTATATATATAATATATAAAAATATATATATATATATATATATATAATATATAATTTCAAGTAATTGCAATAATAACATTTTTTATATCACATTACTGCATGCGCACATAGTTATCGTACAAAAAATGACTTTTAGGCATATTTAATATATTTGGATTGACACCACCCTTTATTTTGCATGTGAATGGATCCATTAAGAGAAACACTGAGAAGTACTTTAGCTCATTTGACAGATGCAAACCTCAGTTGTGTATGTTAGTAGATCAGCTCAGACATTGTGTGCATGCTATAATTTTTTTTTATCAATATGTTTTTAAACACACAAACTCTTTAATCAGGGTGAATGTGTCCATCCTATTTTTTTGTGGCTGTGTGAGTGTGTGTTTTTTAGAAGATACCATGTTGTCCCCCTCAGTCATTATTTGTCAATCATTGCCTCAACCTCTTCCAGGTCCTGCAGTGCAATTGTTCGGTCAACACCGTAACGTTCCCCGTGACTGTCACTCAGCAGTCACCTGCAGCTGTTTCCATGGATACCTACCAGATCACGATGAAGCCCATGCAAGCCCAGGTAAAATACAAATTAAATGGATTTGCATCTGTAAGTTTGCATCAGTCTGCATAGCTGCACACACAGCTTTCATTAGTCTGACGTCTCCTGCCACTGCTCAAATGAATGAGCTTCTCAGTTTGTCAATTTTTTTCCATCTCAATAGCTTAATGTAGATTGTGAGGTTTGGTGGCTATGAATATTGCATGCGATACTCATCTCAAACAAATGACGCCACTTGATGCGCAGTGCCACAGTTTAATGTTTCATCTCTGGGTGGTAAAAAAAATGGGGCAGCCATCGATGAATATATTACTTTTGCAAATTGAGTGTGAAATAGGAGTTAAAATGTTCTGTATGGGCTGCTGTAGTTGCAGGTCTGTCTTGAGGAAGTGGAGGAAGAGGGTCTCCTTGTGTCCTGGACTTTTTCCAAGCAACCTCATCTCTCTTTAACCGTAAAATCATGCCAAAGAGTCCAGAAAGAGGTAAAGGAGTCATTTTGGTCACATAGCTCATGTTCCCTTCAGCTTTTGATGTATTACAATTTGTAAATGGTACAAAAAGAAATTACTTTTACAAGTATGCAAATAAACTGAAATCTTTGTTTTTGTCTTTAGGGCTCTGATGGAGAGGTGGACAGTGATATGATTGCAGCTCTGGTGGAGGACACACTGTACACAACACACCCTGCCATGATCCTCAACCTAAGGGCCTGTGTATCAAGTCCTGCGGTAAAAATACCAGTATCGATTGCTATATCACACAGTAGGGGTTAGTGTGTGATGAGCATTTGGAACTGTACTGAACACTGTGACAGATCCATGTGGATTTTGTATGGTTTGGTTGGGTGTGTTTGACATATTACATGTAGGGATGTATGACATCCTTATCAGTACAAAACATACAAGACATGCAATTGAAGTCAACAACAATGAGAAAGGAAAACTCAATAAAACGTGACTTTCATGTTCTAAAACATTCACATTCCTTATTGTTATAGTTTCCCAGGGAGAAGCAGATCGGTGGTCTGAACTCTCCATCTCAGAGCACGCCTGTACGGCGGATTTTGGTGCACCAACTCAAAGCAACCGATGTCAAGAAAGGTATAAAAATGTGATTGTCGGATTGACTAAACAGCACAAAGATCATTATTTTCAAATTTCTTAATTATGAAAATTCCTATTAAATTCTTAATTTTTGTTAGAACTAAGGATGTGTCATAATACTGCATATTTTCAAAATCAACTACTTGCCTGAATGGCTAGTTGACTAATTGGTCTTTAGTTTTATGTTTACTTGACACCAGTCGGATATGTTTCTTATGGGACTTCAAATAACAAGAGTTATTAAAGTTTGGGGTTGGCAAGATTTTTTAAAAAGTCTCATGCTTATGCAGCCTGCATTTAGTCGATTAAAATACAGTAAAACAGAAACTGTGAAATATTATTAAAATTTAAAATCACTGTTTTCTATTTTAAAGGGATAGTTTGCCCTAAAATGAACATTAAGTCATCATTTACTCATCCTGGTGTTGTTCTAATGCAGTATGCCATTTTTTTTCTGGACCACAAAAGGAGAAAATTTACTTATACTTTTTCAGGATTCTTTGAATAGAAAATTCAAAAGAACAGCATTTATTTAAAATGGAAATCTTTGTAACACTTTAAATGTCTTTTCTGTCACTTTTGATCAATTATATGAATAATAAAAGTTTACATGTTTATATTTGGCAGAGTATATATATGTATATTTGTATATATGTGTGTGTATAAAAAATAATAAAATTTTATATATATATATATATATATATATATATATATATATATATTAGTGCTGTCAACGTTAATGCATGCGATACATTTTATCCAGTTTAACGCGTTAAAAATATTTAACGCAATTAACGCAGCATCCGTTTTTCCTGTCATCCTTTGGCTAGCGTTGCAATATATGATCACGTTCTTTTTCATGCAAATGCTTTTAAACCATTTAAGAGAAAGCGCTGTCTGTGAATGTCCTGTCACACACACAACACACAGAAAGACACGCGCCAGTATCGTGTGCGTGGACAGCACGCCAGAATCGAGTTCTCTGTCATGCTTGAACGAGCAGTAACACACAATAGTGCCCAAAATGTCAGTTTTGTCACGTATCCTCATTAGAGCAGCCTTGAATGAGTTAAATAAAGTCTTAAATGAAAGTAAAGAGTTGTGAGAAAGTGGGACGCGTGTGAGATCCGCGTCATGTGCAGCAGCGGCAGCTCTTAAAGTGACAGCAACCACTAATGCCGTCTGTCATTAAAGATAATCAAAGAACAAAGATAATTAAACTCACTGCTCTTGACTACAGAACTAATGATTAATCTATATTTAATTTAGGCTATAAATTATGCACATTAACTGTTTGGTAACTTTATTCAATTTCTGTTAGACGGGTAGGAAGGGCACAGGTAAATTCATGTTTAAAATTGGGGGGAAATTTTTTTTTTTTTTGCAGTATTAGTATTAGTGATACTGCCCTTCATTCATAAAAAGATGCCATTAAACAAGTATTTAAAATATACTGTCTTTATGTTTCTTTATGTTGTTTTAATTTGGAGATTAACTGTGAAATTATTACATTATAAAATATATTAAAAACATAAAAACATAAGTGTTTTTAATTGTGATTAATCACGATTAATCACAGAAAAAAAAAGTGTGATTAATCGAGTTTTTATTTATTTATTTTTTTATCAATTGACAGCACTAATATATATATAAAATATATTATTCGACAGAGAGACAGACAGAACTCTAGATTTGAGCAGTTTATGGTGAAGGTTATTTTTTTTCATAAGTGATTTCTTTTCCAGGATGTCAGACTCATCTAGGAGAGCTCTGTTGTGTGCTGAGTCTGGACACTCCTTCCATTGAACGAAGAACCCGCTTCCTTACTCCTTCCCCCAGTCCTGGAGCGACCCTGCACTGGACTGATGACTTTACACTGTAAGCACACTTAGATATAGATCAACATAAAGACTGAAACTAAATGGATGGAGTGAAATGAAAGCTTCAGAGTCGGGTGTTGACATGTTTGACACTTAGGAAATATTACAAGGAAATGTTTCTTATAATGTCATGTTCTATTCGACAAGGTCATTTTTGTTCTTACAAGTACTTTTTTCATTTAACTCTGTGCTGCAGAACTAGACTGATAATCCAATGGGATTTTCTAACCCCTTACATTCAAAGGTCAACTTCACCATTTCCGTTTTACACAATGGAGTGTTTTCATCAAAGTCTGTTTTATAATGGCAGCCCTTCTGTCATGAATGAAGGTGTCAAGCTGTGAGCAGCTCCACCAATTGCTCTGTGAATTTATGCAGCCAACTCCCAAAGAAACAAAGAGCTATTTAGCACATTTAATTACAGCCATTCCCAACACATCACTATTTCGTGTGATACCAATTACCAGAATGGCCGATTTAATTCTCATAGCCAGCGTACAGATTACTGCTGTGGGGCCAAAGGGGATATTTAGTCTACCACAATACTGATAGTATACAGCTATTAAATAACCTAAAATCCAGTTACAACTGCCAAAAGACAATTAATTCTGTTAATAATACAAATATATCACTCCATCTACTATATTCAGTATTACAAAAATGCAAGTTTTGTGTGTGTGCATCTTTATTTACTTGTGCTAAATCTAATCATGTTGTTATATATTAGGGATGTAGGACCAGAAACCAAAGAACTCAAAGTAAGACTTGTGGAGAAAAACAGCAAAGGAGAACGTGAGTCACTTTTCAGTGCCTATCATCAATAGTTTATCCAAGATTATCTATTGATATCAGATGGTCTGATGAATGAATAAAGACTGATATTTTCCATTCTGTCTGTTTTTGTATTCATTGCATGATATACTTGTCTGAGGTTTTTTTTTTTTTTTTTAAATTCACTTGACAAATGATTTGGTTTCTTTTTCCTGGCTGCAGAGTTTCTGCCTGGTCGTGCTTCCTTACCACTGGATCTCTCTAAAAGAATTCCTAATGGCCAACACAAACTGTCCATCGCTCCGGGTCATGGTCTGGCTCCAACTGCTATTGTAACATTAGAGGTGAGGGCAACTTAAAGTGGAATTTAGATTGATTTTGTATTTTATACAGACTACCTTTCAAAAGTTTGGAGTCTGTAAGATTTTTAAATGTTTTTGAAGGAAGTCACTCACCAAGGCTGCATTTATTTGATAAAAAATTCAGTAAAAAGAGTAATATTGTGAAATATTATTACAATAAAAAAATATATATACTTTTCTATTTTAGTATTTTAAAAAGTAATTTATTTCTGTGATGGCAAAGCTGAATTTTCAGCATCATTACTCCAGTCTTAAGTGTCACATGATCCTTCAGAAATCATTCTAATATGCTGATTTGGTGCTCAAGAAACATTTCTGGTTTTTATCAGTGTTCAACAGTTGTGATGCTTAATATTTTTGTTTAAACACTGATATATTTTTTAGGATTCAGGTTGAATAGACAGTTCAAAAGAACAGCAATCTTTTGAAAAATAAATCTTTTATAACATTATAAATGTCTTTACTGTCACTTTTCATCAATTTAATATGCCTTGCTGAACAAAAAGTTATTTATTTTAAATTAATTAACCCTATTTACCCCAATCAGTAGATAGATAGATAGATAGATTTTATTTATCACTACATAATTCCAATATATAAAGTATACATATGGATAGCATGATTTAGCATGACAATACAGTGTTCAGAGTGTCAGTGTTACTGATTAAGGCTTCCACCAGCCTTGTGTTCACTTTTCTGAACACACTGATAAGTCCCTGTTCTAAATGTCAATGTGAATTATTTAAAAGAAAACATATCTTATTACAGTGGTCTGCCTTGTGAACTGAACGCTCACCTTGTCTCTGATTAACTTGATAACTGGGTTATTTCTTTATTTAACCTAGTACTTTAATTCACACTGTACTTGTTACACGCATGATCTTAGGTACACATGAACAATATTTAAACACTCTGTATATCCATTGTGTATGTTTGTGAACATATAAGCAAAGTAAAGCTAAGAAATGTCATGAATTGGTCATTGTTTAAAGACATCTGTGGCTATACTAACCCTAATACTGTAGTAGTTACATATATCTTTTAAAAATGATTGTTTAATCTAATGATCTTATGTTTCTGCATCCATAGCTGTTGTATTTGGAGTCCAGTGATTTGCGTGCATGTCAGAACGCGACTCCTCTGCGGTCCTCGGTCACTCCCTCGAAGAAGGTGGACGTGGACCGCACCATCATGCCCGATGGCACCATTGTCACCACAGTAACCACCATCCAGTCACGGCTAAAACTGGACCGCAAACTAGGTAAAGGCCACCTTACTCCGAAACACTGAGAACACATATGCCGTTCTGTCTGCATCATCCAGTACCACAGAAGTGACTTGGCAATTTCACCCTATCTTGTTTCCTTCTCTGTAACTGCAGGAGACTCTCCGTCTACTTCTCCCTCAAAGGTGGAGGTGACTGAAAAGACTCCCAGCGTGCTCACAAACAGCTTGCAGAGCACCAGCACCAGTGCCAGTCCCACCCCCAGCAGTGAGCTTCACATTTAGATTAGCATTTTAAGATAATTCACACTACCATTCAAAAGTTAATTATTTTTATTTTTTTTTAAAGAAATGAGTACTTTTATTCATTAAGGAGACATTAAATAGATTAAAAGTGACAGTAAAAACATTCATAATGTTACAAAAGTTTTCTATTTCAAATTATTGCTGTTCTTTGAACCTTCTATTCATCAAAGAAAAAAAATGAACAAAAAATATCAAAGTTTTTACAAAAATATTAAGCAGCACAATTGTTTTCAACATTGATAATCATAATATTTTTTTCTTAAGCAGCAAATCAGCATATTAGAATGATTTCTGAAGGATCGTGAGACACTGAAGACTGGAGTAATGGCTCCTGAAAATTCAGCTTTGCTCACAGGAATAAATTACATTTTAAAATATATTACAATAGAAAACAGTTCTTTTTAAATCGTAATAATGTTTCACAATATTATTATTTTTACTGTATTTTTGATCAAATAAATCCAGCCTTGTTGAGAATAAGCAATGCCTTTCAAAAACATTTATTAATCCAAACTTTTGAACGGTAATGTACATCTTTATAATCATGTATTTAAATAATCTTCACATAAAGTATTATAATATATAAAATGTATAATAAATGTGTGTTACTTTATTTTGTGAAGTTGTAAATGATAATTTAATTACAATTATTGTTATATTATTATTTTCACAGTGTCATTTGAACAAAATTAGGGGCAAGTTTGTGATCCTGTTGTGTTTGTGTCTGTGTGCTATTCCCAAGCAGAAGGCACCCTCCCTAATGGGCTGGATCCCGTAGCAGAAACGGCCATTCGGCAGCTGACCGAGTCGGCCAGTAAGGTACCCAAGAAGACGCCTACAAAACGCAGCACTCTCATCATATCTGGGGTGTCAAAGGTAAGTCTGAACATTGGTAAACAGACATTTCTAATCAGTGTCATAAAAACATCTTGGTTACAATGAGGCAAGCGTCTAGGGAAACAATCATGAGAACAGTCTCTTCTCCCAGGGTAATGTTTTTTTAGTCTTCTCTTTCCTTCACATAATGTTGATGGAACACTCATCAGGACTCCTTTTGACTAGGATTTAATTGTGACTAACGTATCCTCTATTCTGTTACAACACTTGAAAGATTACATTTAACTAATGTTAACTTCCTTTTAAACATTGTAATCTATAAGTTTGTAAATCTAAATGTCATGGCAAGCTCAGTCGTCTCATATCACATCTCATATATCATCAGAACACACTGGCCCTCGCTTGGCTGTCGAACAGTTTGAAGTTTCAAATTCACTGTCTGAACAAACAGGGTTCACAGAAAGGCTGACAGCGGAGCCGCTTTTGCAAACATGTTGTCTTCCCCAGCTGTGCCTGCAGGACATGTACATGAGGAACACTACGTTAAAACTAATTTTCTGTACTTCCCACAGGTCCCCATTACTGAGGATGACTCAGCCTTATCAGTTGGCTATGCTGCAGCCATGGACGCAGCCCTACAGGGGGCGCATTCTCCCAGCGGACCCCCGAACCACCAAGGAACATCCGCACATCAGGAAGCAGATGAGACCACACCGTCTGACGCGTCAGAGCGACCGTCCGTGGATGACGTGGAGTCCGAGACGGGATCGACAGGAGCGCTGGAGACTCGTAGTCTCAAGGACCACAAAGGTGTGAATTTCTCTATAATGTCTTTTCCTTTGATGTATTTATTATGAAATTCATTTCGAGTTTACTAGCACTTTTCACAATGCATATTGTTTAAAAGCAGCTGTACAGAAAATGCTTGTCTCAGTGTTACAATTTAGAAAGTATCAGCCAGAGATGTGTATGTCAAGGTAATGTCCACATGGCAGTAATATACACCTATAATACAATACATAATGTAGTTAATTAACATCATGTATTCAGTTAAAGGGATAGTTCTCCCAAAAATGAAAATTCTGTCATTTACTCTCATGTTGTTCCAAACCCATCTCATTCATCTTTGAAACACAAATTTTGGATATTTTTAATATAATATTAAACCCCAAAACCCTGATGCTCGAAACATTTATAAAATAAATCCATATGAATCGAGCGGTTTAATCCAAGTCTTTTGAAGAGACATGATCGCTTTATATGATGAACAGATTTAATTTAGGCTTTTATTCACAGATCTCCTTATGAACGTTTTGAAGCATCAGAGTTTAGGGTGAATAGACTTTCAGTGGACAGACAGAAATCAATTTAATTAATTAAAGCAATTTAATTTCATAAAAATATCTCTGTGTTTTGAAGATGAACGAAAGTCTTATGGGTGAGTAACTGATGACAGAATCTTCATTTTTAGGTGAACTATCCCTTTAAGCAGACACAACGAACACGTTAGGCAGCAATTACAATTTGTGTTCATAGAGTGGTGCAGGGATGACTTCAAAACCCGGAAGACTAATTCGCCACTGGTCCCCTTGAGATTTTTATAAATTGCACGCACTCACACCCCAAACATTCTTATCTAGTTTCTTATTAGAAATGGCTTCAAAATTCTCATTTTTGATATGGGTGTGTGTAATTTATGCTGTAGAGCAAATGTTCAAGTATCATCAAGTTATGTTTACCACAGACCTTATTTCACTCATGGTAAAAAGCCATAGGAAAATCTTGAGGGAACCAGTGGCGAATTAGTTTTAAAGGGTTAGTTCACCCAAAAATGAAAATTCTGTCATTAATTACTCACCTTCATGTCGTTCCACACACGTAAGACTTTCGTTCATCTTTGGTACACAAATGAAGATCTTTTCGATGAAATCTGAGAGCTTTTTTAGACGGATATGCATAACTGACACTTTGATGCCTCAAAAAGTTCATAAAGAGATCATAAAACTAATCCCAAATCATTGAGAGGTTTAGTCCAGTTTTTCTGACGAGACACGATCATTTTATATGATGAACAGCTTGAATTTACATATAAACTTTCATCAACTCGCACATCAGTTGTGGTAAACAGAAGCTCAAGCATGTTTGCTTGACGTGTGAGAACAAATGAGGTTCATTCTCATGTGTTACTCAGCACGTTTGAGCTTCCGCAAAAGATTTGTTCTCCAGCATCAATCAGGTGCATTGAGCTTCTGTTTATGTTCGCTGATCAATGGTTATTTGTGAATAAAAGCCTAAATTAAATCTGTTCATCATATAAAGCGATCGAGTCTGTTCAGAAAATTTAGACTAAACCACTCAATTCATATGGATTATTTTACAATCTCTTTATGAACTTTTTGAAGCATCAGTTTTGAAGTGTCAGTTGCATAGCTGTCTATGGAGGGAGAGAAAGCTCTCAGATTTCATCAAAAAGAACTTTATTTGTGTACCAAAGGTGAATGAATGTCTTACAGGTTTGGAATGACATGAGGGTGAGTAATTAATGACAGAATTTTAAATTTTGGGTGAACTAACCCTTTAAGGGTATTGACTTCATCCCTGCACCATTATATAATGATTACAATACAGTATAAGGATAATATTACAGTATAAGGATAATGTTTTTCTTATTTCTTTTTTATTTATGTGCATGCATGTTCTGTTTCAGTGGGATTCCTCCGCAGTGGCACCAAGCTACTATTCCGAAGGAAAAACAGAGAAAAAGACCCCAGTTTCAGTCAGTCCCATGAGGATGTTTCCAACCTGGGCAATGAGTCCTCCACAGCCTCCTGCTCCTCCACCAGCCGTAAGAAGTCTGGAAGCTTCTCCCGCCGTCTCATCAAACGCTTCTCGTTCCGCTCGTCCAAGACTAAGGGCAAATCTAGCACAGCCAATGGAGGGTCCAGCACTACAGATAACTAATACAAGAAATACAGAGGACGTAAGAGCGAGAAAGAGACGGTGCAGGCACCAGTCAAAGGCGTGTGAAAAGTTATTTATGTTATATACTGATTGTCCACAAACTTTGGGGGGTAACGTCATTCAGACCATACTGTACCCAGGAAGCCAGCCTTGCTTTGGTGTTCTCTTGCCTGGAACGTCCTCCTTCACCTACGATTACAGCTTTTCAGGATGGAAAACGCCATTAAATGTGGAAAATAAAAGGATTTGACCATTTATGGATGCATTGTTAATCTAATTAATTTGGTAAAACGGGGGGGAAAGGCTGCTTTGTGGATGATTATGAACGAACAAACTCGAGAAACTCAAAATGGACGGGAGTGTCATGCGGTTATTGAGCACAAGGGGGCGACATAGACAATGACTTGATGCCTCCAACACTGTCGCTATGTGTTGTTTTTCTTATTTATTTTACTTCATCAGTTGCACTTTGAATCTTAATCTGATTGTTTACAATGCGGGGAGCTCTTTTTCTGTCGTTTTTTGTTTTTTTTTATCATGTTTGTGTATCGTTTACTGTTATCGGCGCTGATTTATTTCTCCTGAGCTCATTAGGAGTATTTCATGAGTGATATGCTAAGACATGCTGTGAACTTTGTTCTCGTTTTGCTGTTTCTATAGCATTAGATCAAGGGATAATATGCCCTGTTTTCAAATAGTGGTACGTTTGACTTTCATTGTGGCTTAATAATCTTTTATAATTATGTTTTTTATTTGTTTTAGGAAACGGAAACGTTCATAAGTTACTGTAGGCATATCTCACTAAATGACGTTTGTGTGTTTTGGTTGTAAAGTATGAGACCTTCATATGACAAAAGGGATACACTACAGGAAAAAAAAAATGCATTTGTTTGTGTATATTTATAAATTATTCCACAAATTATTGTAAATCTACAACCTCTTGAGCTACATCAGGCTGAATCTGCAGTGGGAAAAGTGCTTTTTCAGGGTCCAAGTGAAAACAAACCTCAGGGGATACTATAAAAAGGTAAAAAAAAAAATGCTTAATCTATATTTTTTTTTTCTCTCAGAGATGGCTTCTTGAACAAAACATACGCTGCCCCAGTAACCTACAACCGCGTATTGTCTCCTGAATTCATTTAGTTGCAATAAACCAGAGGAACCGGCATCTGCACGTGCTTTTCTTAAACACAAGTGAATCTTATTCGTCGTAATATCATAGATAGCTTTTATTATCATATTGAACAGAATATTTTATTATTTTCTAGTAATGTAACCTAGTAATTCGTGGTAAAGGAATAGTTCACACTCAAAATTCTATCATCATTAACCTTCAACATTCACGTTAATTGTATGGATCAAAGATGCTGTTTATCTGCACGAAAGTAAGTTATAGAGAGAAATGCAGCACTAAAATCTCATTTTGGGTGAACTATCCCTTTAAGGAGTCGCTCTTGCCGTATCCCTCCCCCATCCCTGTACGAATCGGTGCATATTTTCATCATTTGGTTATTTGAAATAATCAGCGCTTTGAAAAGAACACAATTGGTTGTTAAACAAAACTAATAGCTACAGAAAAACATGTTAACAATTCAACAACTCGCAGTTCATGAGTCAATGACAGGGCGTTTGTTTGCTATGGTCGGTGTAATTCCTGGAGCATAACGCCTGAAAAATGTCCAGAATGTTATGATAACAGCGAACAATCTAAAACGAGTGGGCCATTTGAGGTATTCAGAGCTTTATATTATTGTGGTTAATTTGATGGTTAATTTATTCTGAATAAATTATTTTTGAAAATCCATTCCTCTTCCTTTTCTTTTTTTCCCCCAAAATGTTCTAACAACATGACTTGAAAAGGGAAAAAATGGCAAATCTAGATATATAATATACAAAACATCACAATAAATGGGAATTGTGAGGGGGTTTAAACGATAGTTAATCATTTCCGAATGATTTTGCGCCAAACTGTGTTAAAATTCAGAGGGAATATGTCCAGTTGGTTTGAATTTACCGCCCAAATTTGATTGACAAAACAAAAGACCACTGGTGGCGCAGACGAACCGTGCGAATCAATCAGCTCGCGCACATTTCGATGCACTCGGATTGGTTCGTTAGTTTGAGCTGTTTATGCACAGCAAGTCCAAGCCAATAGGAGATCACATCCGCTCTAAAGTTGCCTCTACCAGCCAATCAGGTCTGTTCTTCACTGCGCTTAACCAATCACAATGGTGGGCGGGACTATACGACCCTAGTTCAGTCAGTCCTTAAATACTGCAGCAACTCCACCGATCGTCTCACTGATTTCTTCTACAAACTGAGGAAAGAAGATTCTCGAATAACATGTCTGGAAGAGGTAAAACCGGTGGAAAAGCACGCGCCAAGGCCAAGACTCGCAGCTCCCGTGCTGGTCTTCAGTTTCCCGTCGGCCGTGTGCATCGTCTTCTGCGAAAAGGCAACTATGCTGAGAGAGTAGGTGCTGGTGCTCCCGTGTACCTGGCTGCAGTCCTCGAGTACCTCACCGCTGAGATTCTCGAGTTGGCGGGAAACGCTGCAAGGGACAACAAGAAGACTCGTATCATTCCTCGTCATCTTCAGCTGGCCGTCCGTAACGATGAGGAGCTGAACAAACTGCTCGGTGGAGTGACCATCGCCCAGGGTGGTGTTCTCCCCAACATCCAGGCCGTCCTTCTACCCAAGAAAACTGGTCAGGCTGTTGCCAGCTCTGGTAAATCTGGAAAGAAGGGTTCGTCCCAGTCACAGGAGTATTAAAAGCTGCGATGTCCTGAGATAACTGACCCAAAGGCCCTTTTAAGGGCCACCCACTCGTCTGAAAAGAGCCAGTTCCATGTCTGAATGTAATGTAGCCAGTATTATTGAGTTGCCTTTTTACGTATTAAATTGTCTTTTATATATGAGTTTGTTGTGCTTTCTTATGAACAAGAGTACCGGTTGATGCTGCCTGTGATCGGCGGGAAAAAAATGAACAACATTGATAATAATGATATTCTTTATTCACGTGTTTTTCTCATTTTGATAGTTACAGAAAACATTAACATTGCTGGTCAAAGTGATTTGCTATGGTTAATTCATTTTACAATTCAACGTTTATAAGGCACATTATGGCGTTTTCTTTGACAAAATATATACATATTCTAATTAATCTTTTAACTTAAGCAAACTTTTTAAACTGAATATTTTGCCAATAAAAATCTTACATAGATCCCGAAATCACATCTTAGCTTCTCAATACTGATTAGTTTTATAGTATTCCACAGTGATAAAATATATTTTTAAAATTAAAGATATACACATAAACATTTTGCTAGAGGCTACTCATTTCTATATTAAAAACCATGGCCAGATGTAAAAGGTAGCCATTTTGAGCACCTCATTTTATGTGGTTCACAGATAAAGGCAGCCTGATCATTAGAAGAGGAAGACTATAAACATGAATTTTCTTCCAGAATTCTGTGCCTGAGAGATGATGGCAGTCGAAATTTGTGACTTGTGAGTGAACGAACAGCTGACAGAAAAATTGGTGTTGTCACATTGTTAAACTGAGGTATAGTAGCTGAAGTGACTTGATAATTCACCCAGTCATGGTTGTACTTAAGCTCTGGAGATTCAGCTATAGAGCATACAGTTGAGGGTACTGTTTATCAAGTTAACAGCATGTCAAAGATTCCTAAAATAGGTCTCAACTAACTCCAGTGCACAAAATGTGAAGAAAAAAAAAAGTTATCGAGCATCATTAAGTTTCCTGGCTGTTGTGAGAATATCTTTGGCCCCCTTGTTAAGGAGAACATTTGCCAGATCCATCCCCAGTTTCTCAGCAGCATCGAGGGCTGATGATGATATATTGTTGGCAGTGACTGCAACGTGTACGCACTCCTGTGCGCTCTCACTCACCTGATTAAAACCAGTTGGAATAAAGGTTATAGTGCTGTAAAAAAAATATACTTTATAATTCTGTAAATTATATATAAACACTACCGTTCAAATGTTTGGGGTACATGTGTTTGGAAAAAAAAAAAAGTCTCATGCTCACCAAAGCTACATATTTTTGGTCTAAAATACAGTAAAAACAGTACTATTGTGAAAAAGTTATTTAAAATAACTTTTCTATTTTAATATATTTAAAAATATATATTAAGTAATTTATTCTTGACTTTATTCTCTACATTTATTTATGTGATGGCAAAGCTGAATTTTCATAAGCCTTCAGTGTCACATTATCCTTCAGAAATCATTTTAATATGCTGATTTGCTGCTCAAGAAACATTTCTTATTCAATGCTGAAAACAGTTGTGCTGCTTAATATATTTGTGGAAACTGTGATATTTCCTTTACTGTCACTGATCAATTTAATGCATCCTTGCTGAATAGAAAAATCTTACTGACCATAAACATTTGAACAGTAGTGTATATATAGGTACATTTGGCCCTTACTTTGTTGTCTATTTCCACACACGTCTGCATAGTGTCCTTCAAGCAATCAGCTCCATCCAAACTATAAACTGCTCCAGTCAAATACAACTGCAACCAGAAAAGAGCTGATTTTAATCTGTTATACAAACATCAGCAACACTCATTCAGATTTGTATTGCCATCAATTTACATTGAGTGAAGTAGCCTAAAAACATGCTCTTTACCATGGACTCTTTCACTTCTGTATGAACAGCAACAGGCACACTGCAGCCTCCTTCCTGAAAGCAGAATGAATGAACAGCAGAATTAATAACAAATAGCTGTGTGCTGGACTACATAGAATGCCCAGGGATATGGTCAATTAGATATGAACCACATCCACTGACAGTTGAGTTCATGTGTGTATGTAAGGGAACTCACCAACTGTTTGAGGAAAGCTCTCTCTGAGATGCACCGCAGCACTGTGTCTGGATGGTGCAGGACAGACACCATTTCCAGAATATCTTTATCTTGTGCTCTGACTTCCACTGCCAGTGCTCCCTGATCAAAAGTCACATTATATGTTTATTTAATGACTGACATTTAATTAAGAAAACAGTTCTGTAGGTTAAAGGGTTAGTTCAACCAAAAATGAAAATTCTATTATTAAGTACTCTATCATTAATCATGTCGTTCCACACCTGTAAGACATTCGTTCATCTTTGGTACACAAATGAAGATCTTTTTGATGAAATCTGAGAGCTTTCTGTCCCTCCATAGATAGCTACGCATAAGTGACACTTTGATGCTTCAAAAAGTTCATAGAGAGATCGTGAAACTAATCCATATGAATTGAGCGGTTTTGTCCAAATTTTCTGAAGAGATACGATCGCTTTATTTGATGAACAGATTGAATTTAGGCTTTTATTCACATATAAACATTGATCAACGAACATAAACAGAAGTGATGTGCGAGAACAAACCTCTTGCGGAAGCTCAAACGTGCTGAGTAACACACGAGAATGAACCTCATTGGTTCTCACACATGCCAAGCAAACATGCTTGAGCTTCTGTTTACCACAACTGATGTGCGAGTTGAATGTTTATATGTGAATAAAGCCTAAATTAAACCTGTTCATTACATAAATTAATTGAGTCTCTTCAGAAAATTTGGACTAAAACACTCAATTCATATGGATTAGTTTTACAATCTCTTTGTGAACTTTTTGAAGGGTCAAAGTGTCAATTGCGTAGCTGTCTGTGGAGGGACAGAAAGCTCTCAGATTTCATCAAAAAGATCTTCATTTGTTTTCCGAAGATGAACGAAAGTCGTACGGGTTTGGAACAACATGAGGGTGAGTAATTAATGACAGAATTTTCATTGTGCCACATTTCTGAAGTTACAGTGAGTATGTATACAATGGCTTCACTGCAGTGTGATCACAAATGAAGCATTTTTTATGTTCAAGCAACATACACCACTTTTTTGGCTGCAGCCGTTGACAGATTGTTACACAGGTGTTTCCTTTAGTGTTTATGAAGTGCATTAACAGTTGAGCTTGCACCTGCTTCTTTTCTCGCATGAACAACACAATAATAAGTGCAAAGCATGACAGGTATAAACACTGGAAAAAAAATTGCTACCGTTTTAAATCTAGTGGATCGATACCTAATGCAATTTCATTGTTCACACACTTACCTGGCCAACTGCATACATGCAATCTTCCGGGCCGAGAATCTGCAATTTATAGAACAACTACAATAAATACATTATTTAAATAAAACTATAAACACTGCTGTAGTCACCAGAGACCTCCAATATTCAGAATAGTGGGTGGTAGATATGGGTTTTCCTATTAATATATTACATTCTTGTTATAAACTCATATCACGAAATTACTTTTTTGCTAGCATTGAATGTGAGGTCATACTCTGAAGCCAATCTGATTAGTATCAACTTTCCAAATGGTCCTGCACAGATGAAAATACTTTTAAAGTCAGCATGAAATGAAAATGCATTTCTATTTTCTAAATGCATGTTATTGATCTTATTGAGAACTATTCATGCATATGCTTCCTTTTTTTATTTTTTGACATAATTGTTTTATTAAAATGTCATAACTCGATCTTCCAGTGAAATGACAGAGTTCTCTTTGATGATGTATGCTGGACTGTAATCATTTTGCCCCTTTCTAACAATTTACCGCATTCAGATCTGCCTCCATCCAATCAACAACCAATAGATAGAAGTCCCTGCTCTACAATTTTTTTTTTTCAATTATTCAATTCTCTTGGATGTATGTCATAACTTTAACATACTTGACTGATTCGGTTTTCCCAGCCCATACGTTTGAGGCCTGCTGCGGCCAGAATGATGGCAGCATAGTCGTCCTTTTCATCCAGCTTCTTTAGGCGGGTGTTTAGGTTCCCTCTCTATTGCAGTAAAGTCAAGGAGGAAGACTATATATACAGTATATAGAAACTTGCTGGTATAACGAATACCCAGGAAATATGTGCTTGCTTTGGCAGTCCATCAAAATCAATGATAAAGCTGCTCCCATTAATAATATATAAACATCCACAGATTCAAAAGCAAAGGAAAGTGCAGGATACAATATTTTCAAATTCCAGTTGAGGAAATCGTTTCTTCAGCTGAGCTGCTCTGCGAAGTGAACTTGTGCCAATCACACTGGGGGGGAAAAGAGAAGTTTCAAAATGTTTCTGACAGCTTTGGTTACATAAGTGCATATAGCTGTCATAACATGACATCTATAACAGAATGTAGATTTTGAAATTAAATGCCATTGCTATGAAAACTGTTGATCTTCCTTCATTATTTGGGTCATCAATCAAATTCTCTCGGATGGATGCCTGCACAATTATTTGGCATGATTAGATTGTTAAAGAACACAGAGCTCACCTCTTCTCTGGCAGGCTGTCCAGGGTAAGTCCAGCATTCTTTGGATGAAGCACCACTGCATCATGGGGATTTTCCCGCCTTCACAAAACAATGCACAACATATCACACATAGCTCAAACAGGTTTTCAAACTACCTAATTGGTCATTATAAGTCATAAATATGCATTTATTAAATTAACTTTAAAAACAATAATAATGTAAATTAAATACAATAAACTATTAATTAAACACAAATATTTAAATTAATGAATCTAATTTAAATTCAATTATTAATTAATTGGGAAATAAAAAGAAATATTTGTTAGATGTCAAGGTTGTGGTAGCCTACTTACTGAAGAATGGCTCCAATAGTGAATCCAGGGGGCAATGAGGTAGGTAAATCCTTAAGAGAGTGAACCACAATATCCACTCTGGTGAACAAAACACATAAAAAAAATATTCATATTAATAATACAATCAAAATATAATAAAATAAAAAATATATATTTTTTTTTAAATCACATGCGTAATTAAGGTTTATTACACAAAACACATCAACAAGTCTAAGAGAACTGCTTAGAGTGTTGGTAACCATTAGAACAGCTACTGAATACAGTAAATATGAGCAAAGCAGTTCTGCTGAAGCAAAATGTCCAAAAGGAAATGAGATTGAGGTATTTGAAATGTCATATCAATAATACTGAAAGCATAATAAGTATATAATAATAAGTATATAATCTAGAGCATTTTACAGCATAATCAACTGAACAACAGCCTTTTTATGGTTTCTAATGAGAGTTTATGAAGGGGAAACCTTCATATAAGCCGAAATGAGAACATGTAATTAGCATCAGCGTCCTAACAAAGTCCCAAGTTTTTGATCAAACTTACTCATTTCTCTCAAGGGCATTTTCCAGCTCTTTGGTGAAGAGGCTCTTTTCGCCAATCTAAAAAAAAACACATTTGATAAGTTATAATGGATTTGTACAAGTTGGGCAGCACACAAAAGTTCAAAGGCATTTCTTTTTACAGACACCACAAAACCTAACATAATAATGACACATTTCACGTGCAGATGGATTTCTACCTTTGATAACGCAGTGTCCAGGATTTTGTCCCCAATTGTCGACATGGCAACTGTAATGCATGTACACAAAAAGGTTAAGAGCTGAATAGTTGTGCACACTGGCTCCAATTCTGACATCATCATTCATGTCTTTTGACACAGACAGTAGGATTCAGCAGTGGAGCGGTGGTATAGATTACACATTCTCAGCACAACACAATCCCTCTCTGTTCTTAGACAAGCAGTGAGTGGATGGGGACAAGAAAATGAAAAGTAGTGTGTGTGCGTGTATGTGTGCATATGTGTGTATAAATGCAATACAAGTAAAGTTCATACAAATTATGCTGTGCGAAATTTCCTCACTTACCTATCTCTAGATGAACATCTGGATAAAGCTCTTTCAGTGTGCTGGCCACACTGTCTGTTTGAATGCGAGCCAGCTGAGAAACACAGACAACCCCATTATTGAAGATACAAAAATTAAATTTCATCAATATCATAAAGCCTCAGACCAATATATGTGGAATAAATTTTCTCTGAGAGCAGCTCTCCAAACATTTAAAGTCATTATTTAAAGATACTCAGAGTAATGAAGATTTTAACTGATGCTAAGAAACAAATGTAACAATTTTTATGATTAAATGCTAGCAGTCGCTCCCAGCAATCACAATGGTGACACTGAGGGACAGTTTCTATCTGATTAAAGCATGCTAGTTAACACCCATTTCCATTTTGTTATCTACCCTCACTTTATAACGGTTCCAGACTAGAAAATCTAAATCTATATACTTCCCATTCAATTTATATTGCATGTTTTCTCTATTTTTGACTTAACTGACTAAACTGATCATTTAATTTAAGCGCACAATAAGAAAAAAAACAAAAAACAAAACAATAAAATGCTCCATGTCAAGAGTTGTCAAACTGCCCAGACTCAGGGACAACCCAGGGAACCACAATGGGAAAAAAGCTAAATTTTTTCAAGGAACATGTCATTAAAAACATTCATTTTATTTACATTACATTAAATAATGCTTTTCAGATTATTAGGTAATGTACAACTAAAATTTTATATCTTGTAGGCTATAACTAAGTGCGGAAAATACTCTCATAGAAAGAAAAAGAATGAATTAACAAATTATCTCACAGCATAGCTAAATGACTCTGAACATTACATTACCTGGCTCTTCCTTGTTCCCATGCGAATAACCCGACTGACTTTGCCATTTCCTTCCTAAAGGAACAAGAATATCACAAAATTTCATATTAATGCTCACCTCAACTCTTGTAAATAGCAAAATATGATTCATCAAACTCTCACTCTAATATACTTGAATGGCCCATCCATGTTATCTGCGGACAATTTTACAGTTCAGGCTGCAGAAGATGATGTGCCGTATCCAAGGCCTTATGAATGACTGAATGAATGAACAACTGGTGGAGAGGTTTTTTTTTTATTCTTTACAGTGTCCTTGCATTCCCCACACCCTGTGTTTCTGGGCAGTGCTGATAAACCCAAGGCTGGATGCAGCGCACACAGCTGCGAGTCAGATAAATGTTGGCCGTTTAACCCAGTTTGTCTTTTTCCCCCCCTATTGCTTATTCGGATGTTGAAGTTCAGAAAACACTATGACAGAATACACTAGAAGAGGCAACCTGTAGAGAGGCTCATTAAGTCACGCATCTAATAAATATTTTTCATTTTTATATTACATTGTCAAATCACGAGGGGTTTTGGCCATTCGCCCTGTACGTTACACTTAAGAGACTTGTATGCTTATTGAGACTCACATGTAACTAATCTGTAGAAAGTAAAGATCGTTACATAAATGTGCACTTGTCATCATAATTAGAAGTATGACTCTCAAAAAACGTAGATAAATGTAGACCTTTAAAAAAAAAATCAACCTATTTCAAAATCTCATATAGTTCCTTATTTCTTGAGTCCTCCACATGCGTCTAGACCCACCTACTTCTCCAGAACTCTTCCCATCCACCAATAGAAAGACAGAACGGTTGAAATGGCAGTTCACCGAGCCAATAAAACATCACTATATGCCACTCGCGTTAAACCATGTAGTTTTTCACTTACTTGAGAGATACAAACGTTCCCAGACATCAGCGATCTGTTCCCCGAACTGTATCGTCAAGATTTTTCACTCATTTGCACAAATGTTTTGGTTGAGTAACGGACTTCTAAAATGCCCAACTGCTACAGCAAACTCAGCGCGTGACCTGATTTCTGAGGTGTGACCTAGACGGGAAAGATACTTCCGTCTGCCAAGAACACGCTGTAGATGTGTTCATGCTCGTCATGCAGCGCCACACAGCGCATAATTCAACCAAACGAAGATGATGTCTCAAAATGTTGAGTAATTTAAAAAAAATAAATAAATAAATAAAATTTTGACATCTTTATAATTATTTGAAAATCATATTTATAAACCAGTTTAAAGTAAGAGTCGTCTGACAAATGAATCCTTTTTTTGGGAGGGGAAATGAGCCTTGTGGGATGTTTATGTAGTGTCCCTGTTTAGATAAAGTAAATACTGACACGTATACAGATCAAATTACTAGAATGTAACAAAGAAAAAATTGTTGTTTTAATTGTTTTAAATTAATTTTAAAAATACGTTTAAACATATGTTATAAAAACAAATTTAAATATATTTTAAATTAGAAAGCAGTCAATTGAAATATTGCTATCTGATTGTAATAGGTAAAATATGATTTCTGAGCTAAAGGTGTAGGCTACTCTTTATTATGAGTAGTGTGAATGCTTTGAAATTGTATAGAATACAATTCACAAACAAACAACAGACAGGAAGATGTGGAATGATCTTCCTAACCCTATTCGGACAGCCGGATCTGTGACAAGTCATGAAACAGCTGAAAAACGTATCACTTCTGTGAGCCCTAAACTGCATCCTGCAGACTCTTTATATTATCATATTATCTATTATCTTCTATGCTTTCTTAAATCCCTTTGTTGCAGGTTTTAGCCTACTATTCTAGATGAAGTTTAAAACATTGTATTGCTGCTCTTGTGTTATTGCATCCTTAAGATAAATCGCTTGTTGTATTCCTTATTTGTAAATCATCATGTAATGTAACATCATTAATTAAAATAAAATGAAAATAAAACAGTTCATAAGAGAGCGGCAAAATGACTTATACCAGATAAAGAATGGATAAAAAGGATTTAACGAATGGAGAAAAAACTTTACAGAAATAGAGAAAAAGAAACCACATCAAGCATACAAAATAGAATGAAATAAATTAATGAGGAATAAATGTAACGATACACATGGCACCAAAACCCGTATTAAATTTTTTTTTTTTTGAGTGTTCTTTTCTTTACAGATTTTTTGTTCATGTAAATCCAAGTTTCTTTGAAAATGAATTTAAAAAAAAACTATATAATATATATATATATATATTTTTTTTTTTTTTTTTCCCAAGAGTTACAATACCAACACAGCTGTAAATATTTGTGAAATCCACAAATAACTGAGATCCTGCTATAGTGTCTGTTTTATTATGACATCATAACACCAAAGTAAGTGTGTGTGTGTGTGTGTGTGTGTGTGTGTGTGTGTGTGTGTGTGTGTGAATATATATATTAAAATAAGTAATTAAATAAACATCACAACACCAAAGTGTTATTAATTTAATTATTTACTGTAGTAAAGGATATGTTTAAAAGGAACCTCATAGTATCGTGTGAGGGTTGGGTCGCTCCTGCTGCTGATGTTGGATCTTCCACATATGTCGTGCTGCCCTTTTACCCCTGACGAGCTGCTTCCGGTTGGAGACGTGGCTTACACTTCTGCCATATTGAGCCGCCCTGCACACAAACAGTTTTATTTATCTCCACATAGCATTTATACAACCACACAAACGGCGATCAGAAGATTAAACGCAGAAAACATATCAAACCGTGAAAATGGTGAGTTCATCTTTATTCGTTTATGGACAAACGACTTAATTTGACGACGGGTTCCGGTTTTTACATGAGAGGTTGCTGCTAGCTAACGAAAGAACCGCAGACTGATTTATTGCTCGAAATGCGTTTTTATTTGAGAGAAACTTTGAAATTGACGTATTTTAAAATGTAAATTAGCTCAGTGATAATGTCTACGTATAATGTCACTTATTGAGGTGTTAAACTCGCGAGTAAGGTGTGCTGTCAATGTAAGGAGAAATGAGCCACATCAGTGTCAAATACTCGCTGTACTGTAGGCCTGTAACTTTCCCTATCAACTTCTCATTATACGTTTCTGTGATAACAAATCAGCTGTGTAAGTCTGTGATTAATAACAGTAGGACGACGTGGGCTAATTCTACGTGTCTTTTTGTGTAAAATAACTAGCGCATTTGTAACATCTGTTGACGTGGTCAGATTGTGTTGAATTCAGTGCTTCAGACTTTTTTTTTTTTTTGTCTGTATAAATTGGGAACGGTTGCAGCTAGCTTGTTGATTTGTAGATCATGTTGACCTATCTTTAGATAAGTTGGAACAGAATGGATTGTTTCAAAGCTTTTCTGTAAAGTTTGACTGAATTGGAATATTTTATTTTCCCCAAGAACAGAGAGCATCGGAAAGAAGAATGAACCATTTAGGTGTTTGGGAACATACAGAAAATAAGGGTAGATGGATAGACATACTGTCATTTATTGCCTGATTGTTTTGTGAAATTGTTTTATGGACATGCTTATTGAAGTGGTTGATATCTTAATCCCATACAAAATCATCGGTTTGTCTTTTGTAATGTGGACTAGCTTAGGTCATAGAGGGCTGCATTGTAGTATTTTGAAGTGTGCAGCTGTCTAGTCAAATGCACTCAATGAATGCAGTATGAAGTTTGTGTAATTTAAAGTCTCTCAAAACAGACCACATGACTCCTCACCCCTTTGATTCCTTGCTGATAATAAAAGGAACCCATTCATTCTGTCAATTACTTTGGCCAGTTTTGCTGTCTCATGACAAGGGTTTCCAAAAAACCTTTCAAAACACTGAGTTTCAAAAGTGTTATTTCCTGGAAAAGTCATGGAAATAAATACCAAGTTCTGTCATGAAACTGTAGATGTCACAAGCTGATGGGTCCTTAACGCAACCTGCTGACAGTCGAAGCGTTAACAACACGACGCAAGTTTATCCTGTTGCATCTGTAGCCAATGAGTTTGCTGATCAGCATTTAAATAGTTGGTCAATGTTTGCTGTAGCGGTTTGCAGCGCACTTTCAGAGTTCCTCTGAGCCTTTTTACACCTGGGGCCTCATTTATAAAGCATGCATATGCACAGATTTGATCTTAGAGTGTGCGTACGCATAAATCCACGCCAACGCTCATATTTACAAAAGCGGTCTTTGGAAAAGTCCTTGGCGCCACGTCAGGGTCTGAGCAGACGTACGCACTTTTCCTTGTCAGTGTACTGTGGGTTTGTGGATATCTAAGCTATTATTGCAGTTTGCCATTCTAAATTAAAGGGTTAGTTCACCCAAAAATGAAAATAATGTAATTTATTACTCACCCTCCGTAAGACATTCGTTAATCTTCGGAACACAAATTAAGATATTTTTGTTGAAATCCAATGGCTCCGTGAGGCCTCCATAGCCAGCAATGACATTTCCTCTCTCAAGATCCATTAATGTACTAAAAACATATTTAAATCCGTTCATGTGAGTACAGTGGTTCAATATTAATATTATAAAGCGACGAGAATATTTTTGGTGCGCCAAAAAAAACAAAATAACGACTTATATAGTGATGGCCGATTTCAAAACACTGCTTCAGGAAGCTTTGGAGCATTATGAGCAGCAGCCTAGCAGATCTATTCCCCCAAGACCAAATACATTACTATTGTCATATCTATTACCATGCTAAACTCTTCTGGGAGTCGTCATGACATAAATAAAAGTCATAAATATCTGTAGTCAATATATATTTTTCTTTTTATGCTCAATACTATTTTTTGGCTTGAAATAACAACTTGTGTGTGCAAGCTCTATAAATTACTTATTTTATTTTTTTCTAATCTTTCTAATCCATATCTAATCTTCACAAACGACTGGAAAAATCATGGAAATTCACTGGTCAGAAAGTGTGGGAACCCTGCATGATATGTAATCACATTGTTGGTTTTATTAGGCGTTTCTCTGATTTGCTTCAGACTGCTTTTGTTACAGTAGTCAGTCTGTTCTAACAGTTGATCATGTGAATGTAAAGGTGACTTTCTGTTGAAAAATGTGCTCTGTCTTTGCTGTTATGCAGAAATATTTATACCAAGTTAAACACATAAATTAAGTACAGCAAACATGAGAGCCAAATAAAGTTGTGTCTGTTTTGCTCTTGGAAGGAATGTTAATATGGAATCTTAGTGTACTCTTTCCATCCACACATCCAAGTAGTGCACTGCATTCTGCATGTTCCTCTATGAAGATTAAAACTGCATTTTTGAAATCGCTCCCTAAAATTCTTGTTCACTAACTCTACTCCAGGTGCTGTTGGCAGCAGCAATCTGCACCAAGGCAGGTAAGGCCCTGGTGTCACGGCAATTTGTGGAGATGACACGGACGCGAGTGGAGGGTCTGCTGGCCGCTTTTCCCAAATTGATGAACACTGGCAAACAGCACACATTTGTGGAGACGGAGAGTGTCCGCTACGTCTACCAACCTCTGGAAAAGCTGTACATGGTGCTGGTCACCACCAAGAACAGTAATATACTGGAGGACCTGGAGACACTGCGTCTCTTCTCACGTGTGGTAAGAAAGAAACCACATACACAACGGAATAAAATACTTTTTATGAACAACAAAATTGTTTTTGTTTTTTCATCACTTCTTGATGCACATCAGTATTCACTTTTCATTGCCTGAAATCCGCCATAAAAAAACAAAACAAATAACCGTGGGGAATGTCCTTTTATTGTTTTTCACTGTAAATTATATGGCAATTCATAGTTTTTACAAAGAAAAAACATCAATTTCACTTGATAGCGTAAAATAACATAGTGTTGTGATGACCATTTACAGTTTTTCACTGTATATGGTAAGATTACTTAGTTAACCAATTAACAACTTTATACAGTAGCAAAAAAAAAAAAAATTATATATATATATATATATATATATATATATAATATAATGTGTGTGTGTGTGTGTATGTCTTAGTAATGTTTTAATCCATTTGTAAAATAAAACCTTAGAAGTGTTCATCTTAGGTTTTTGTATAGTGCTTTTCTCAATACAAATCGTTCTGTTAATATCAGAATTTTGAAAAGAAACTGACTTGATTTGTGTTCATTTTACTTGTATTTTGGTAGATTCCTGAATATTGTCGTGTCCTGGAGGAGAGTGAGATTTCTGAGCACTGCTTTGACCTCATCTTTGCCTTCGATGAGATTGTTGCCCTCGGTTATAGAGAAAATGTCAACCTAGCCCAGATCCGGACATTCACAGAGATGGACTCTCATGAGGAAAAGGTGTTCCGTGCTGTCAGAGAGGTATGAAACACATTTTGTTGAGAAATAGCAAAGCAAACTTTTTTGCCATCCGTTGCTTAAAGTATGCTTCCATCCTCTTCTAATTAACGAATCTGGCAATTCCCCAAAAGTCTACTGCATTTAATGACATTCTAGAAAATTCTCCAGTCTGCTAGACTTGTACAAGCAAAAGATGCAAAGGAGGATGATCAATAAGTTCCTAATGCGTGAAACGAGGTGCTGTGTGTGAAGTTCATAATTAAACATCCCTAATCCCAGCTATGTGTTTGCTCTTTATAAATAACATACTGTCAAGGGCCCTTAGGTGACATTTGATTAATTTAAATGCTGTAATTATGATGTACTTTATTGTCGATCATCTTTTCTTCACTCTAAACGACTCAATTAATTGTTCATCAGACTCAGGAGCGCGAGGCTAAGGCAGAGATGAGACGGAAGGCTAAAGAACTTCAGCAGATACGGCGAGATGCAGAGCGTGGAAAGAAGGGACCGGGCTTCGGTGGTTTCGGCAGCTCGGGCATGAGCAGCAGCAACACATCCATCATCACAGACACGCTGATCGAGCTTGAGAAACCCAAACCCACCCCTGCACCTGTCAGGTACAGCTATACCCTTAATAGAGTACAGTGATCCTTAACCTGTATTAAAAAAAGTGTCAGGCTACAATTTTAATGCCCTTTTGTTTTAGGTCCAGTGGTCCAAGTAAAGCACTTAAACTGGTTGGCAAGGGGAAGGAGGTGGATGACTTTGTGGACAAACTTAAGTCAGAGGGAGAAAATATCATCTTGCCCAGCACAGGCAAAAGACCATCAGATGCATCCAAATCTCTGCCTCCTCCAATCCACACAGAGAGGTAACGATATGCCACTGTTTTTAATGCTATAATCAGACTGAGGATAATCAAAAGAACATTAGTGGAGTGTATGAACTTATTCGGTTAAAATAATCACTGTTTATTTAGCAGTACTGTTCATTAATGCATTAAAGGTTCATTTGTGTGTTTGTAAAATAATGTCTCTTTGTGAGGTTTTCCAAATGCAAGTTAGACAAGGAAATAGATAATAAAAAAATACTACTTGCTTTAGTTGGTTTCAGATTAAAACCTGTTTTGCAGATCTCAGGTCAGCAGCGTGCAAGTGGTACATATTCTTTTCAGTGCCCATGTTAACAGTTGCAGTATTCACACTGTATGTTTAAGCAGCATATCAAGCAGAGTTTCAGCACTGAGCCTATTTTTGCTGCATGTTACACTCTGAACTCAGCAAAAAATGCATCTATTCATCAACAATGAAGGCACATAAGCACCACTTTCTAGGTCTAACTGAATTTGGATTCCTCATGTAAATTAGATCTTAAGTTTGACAGTCAAATAGTTCTCAATGACCCACTCATGATCTTTTTTTTTTTTTTTCTCAGAGGACATAGGATGTGCCTTAACCCACAAATCGCTTTATTTTCTGTATAAAGCCAAAGCACTTTTATGCACCATTATGCTGCAAACACATTATTGTGTGAAACAAGGCTAAAATTTGGCCTCAGGATAGGATAATTTTGCAACAATTACGATAATCTTTAAAATTTTGCAATAATCTAAAAAAAATTCTAATTTTCAGTGTGCATCTGCGGGTGGAGGAAAAGATCACCCTGACGTGTGGCCGTGATGGTGGCCTCCAGAACATGGAAGTTATTGGCATGATTACCCTCAGAGTTTCTGAAGAAAAGAATGGGAGAATTAGGCTCAATGTCAGCAATAATGACAAGAGAGGCGTCCAGTTGCAGGTGATGTTTTTCTGAATGTAGCAGCAATGGTGAATCATAATTATTCTGAATATGATGCTTCTTGTAATAAAATCAAGTGTATTGTTATAGGCATTGATTTGTAGTGCAAAAAAACAAGTATTGAAACTAATAAAAAATGAAACCTAAAGTAAATGGAAAAATTTAAATATAATTTAACCACAATACAAACCAATAGTGTTGTCAAAAGTACCGGTACTTCGGTACCAAGTCGGTACTGAAATTTTGAAAATGTGACGATACCAGCATTTCTGTAGTACCGGTAGTACCGAGAATCCGGGTATATTCGGTACCCACTGATAGGGCTGTGCCAGTATTTAGGCTACTTGAATATGACACGAGTGAAGCACAAAGCTTTGTTTACAAAAGAAATAATAGGTTAGCAATTAAATGTGACATCGCAGCCGTGGAAACATTTTGGTTCATGCCGAATGAGAGAGGTAGGCCTACGTGAGTCCATAAATTTAAGCTTTGTATTCTGTTTTGCGAATCACGATCTGGTCACCCGATTAGCAGAGAATTTAACAATATTCCATTAGCCTAGTTATTCCACTGAACATGAAATCTCTGTTTCTTTTCCCAAATCTTCACTCACGCAGGGGACTATAACGTTTCTTCCTTTCGTTCGCTTTTACGCCTATTATAGGCTATTCGCATTCTTTACTGTGGTAAAGTAGAAAAAACACAGTAGGATAGGAACCTTTTTGCTTGCACGTCAGTTTCTATTTAACACAGTTTGTGCTTGTTATTAGACTTTATAAGTAGTGTGTCGTTTCATTCAAGGAATAACTAAAATAAACACGCACGTCTGTTACAAAATGGATGTTTGAGTTTTTTTTTTTTTTTTATTTCAAAATTTATTTCATTGAGGTATATATACACACACAAACATACACACATGCTCCAAATATTTATATGTATGATTACCATATTTAATATGTTTTTATAATAGGCTATATAAAATAGTAAAATAGTTCCAACAGATTTTGCTGTGGTACCGAAATCCATACAATTTTTATGGTATTGGTACCGACTACTGGAATTTTGGTACCGTGACAACACTACAAACCAAAACTGTTAAACGTTTCTATATATTCTAAAACTGCTAATAAAAGAACCTGTAGAATTTTGTTGCACTCTTCCAACCTTTTTTTTTTTTTTTTCTTCCTTGTAGACCCATCCCAATGTGGACAAAAAACTTTTCACAGCGGAGTCCGTGATTGGTCTGAAAAACCCTGACAAATCTTTCCCCCTGAAAAGTGACGTGGGTGTGCTGAAGTGGAGACTACAGACCACAGATGAATCTCTCATTCCACTGACAAGTCAGTCCTGAACATCTGGTTTTAGTATTACCTATCAAGCTAACAGCTTATGTCTCACCTGTAGTGTCATATGACCTATGCTCATCCAATTTCTGTCTGTTTTGTCTCTACAGTAAACTGCTGGCCCTCTGAGAGTGGTACCGGCTGTGATGTAAACATCGAGTATGAGCTACAGGATGAATCTCTGGAACTCAATGATGTAGTTGTCTCTATTCCTGTACCGTGAGTAGAAGTTCATTGGATTTAGTTCAGGACAATAATTCATTCACATTATACACCTTTATTGGCATATTAATGTACCTTCTGCGTTGCCCCATGTGTAATATAGCATCTTGAGGTCATTTGGTTTGTTATTTACATTTTTCTATTGAAACTATTTCATCACAGGTCAGGAGTAGGAGCTCCTGTGATTGGTGATCTAGATGGAGAATATCGCCATGACAGCAGACGAAATGTCCTGGAGTGGTGTCTGCCCGTGATTGATGTAAAGAATAAGACTGGTAGCCTGGAGTTCAGCATAAATGGCCAGCCAAATGACTTTTTCCCTGTCAGTGTCTCCTTTGTCTCCAAGGGCAGCTACTGTGACATTCAGGTAAGACAAGAGGTCATGGTTTCCCAAACTTGGGTTTGTTACTGGAGTTAATTTAGCTAATAATCGATACATTCATAAAAATGTAACTTTAAAATAAAAACAATTTCAAAAACATTTGCTAAAAAAGTTAAAACATTTATTTCGTTTACCTGCATACATGACCATTAACTGAAATCAGAAAACCATGAACATGTGAATGTGCTGTTAAATTATTAAAATATTACCTTTAATTTATAGGCGGCAGTAGATTTTTTTTTTTTTTTCTTTTTTTTCTTTTTTTTTTTTTCTTCTACTTGCCGTTGGGCCAGTGGTTCAAATTTGTACTTGTCCCACCTTAAAAAAAAGTAATCAAAAAATAAAATAAGTTACTGTTTTTGTTTTGACCCATATAACCTTGTATTGTAATAGATAAGGCTATGACTTCTCACACAGTGCGCGAGTACCAAATTAAGTTTTCTTTCTCTTCTTGCAATTGAATGTTTAATTTTGCATAAACTGTCAGGTTAGGACAGTGACAATAGATTAAATTTTTGATGTAAAAATCATACTAACATTAAAAGTGCACCTCAGGAAACATAAAAAAAATGCAGTTCATGACCCCTTTTAAAGGCAAAAAATTGAAAATCTCACTTTTCCTCTTTTCTCTTTGTCTCTGCCAGGTCACTAAGGTGTCTCAGGTGGATGGGGACAGCCCGGTTCGGTTCTCCACAGAAACATCATTTGTGGTCGACAAGTATGAAATACTATAAAAGGAAACATCACTAACGAAATACCACCCAACTTTACAGAACAGCAGATAAATGGACTGAAAACATTCATATAAATAAAAGAAGGGAGAGACATACAAATGGAGGGACGATGCAATCTTTATCATCTTCAGCAGTACTTATTGATTCTGCTTGCTTTTTTTATCCCCTAAAAAGAAAATAAAGTCATTTTAGCCTTTGCTGGCGATTTTGGCTGTACTTGTACCAAATTTGTTTCACGGAGTAACCTTTCTCTTAAAGGCCAGCGAGTATCAGTGAGGGTTGGGGCTCAAATGGAGACTATATCAGAAGGAAGGAGTGGGCTGGTGGAGCTTTATTTATTTGATGCCATCATGGCAGTATATTTTTGAATTGATGGTTCATATACCTCCACTGTAAGGATCAAGTCAAGTTGCTCATGTCATTTCTTTCAGTTTGTGGTTTTCTAAATTTTTATTTTCATTGTGCTGTGAACTAACTTTTTTGAAACACTAGAAGATCGTTGTACCTTGCTTGCAGTAGCCCTTTCGTCCATATCCTGAAATGTCTGTAGTCATTGTTTTGTCTCTCTTTTTGTCATTCAGAGCCCTTGTTTTGTCTAAAATATAGTTTATCTCCTGTTTCAGTCTGCTGTTAGACATCTGTCATGTTTAAGAAGTAAGTCTGTGCTTGGATCTTTATCTAATTCTTGACTGACTTGCTGTTCTCTTGCTTTACATTGTTTTGGTGTAGTAATGTCAACCTGTAAGGAAATGGAACATATAGTTGATATATGTTTCCAGTATCATGGACATGAGGGCAATTTAACAAACAAAAGCTGTTAAAGCAACATACAATGTAACAACGTAAAGCCGTTAACAAAATATAGTACAGTGAGTTGATTCATTTAAACTGAAAACATTGCAGTCAGAGAAAATCTTGGTGCTTCAAAAGTGAGAGCTCAATTTGTCTGGTTTATATCATGTTTTCTATTGAAAGCAGGAACTACAGGCTTGGACTTTCATACTACTGAAAGGCAACCTGCTCATTCTTATCTGAAATGTGTTGTATGTAGATAAAGCCTCTCAGTGGAGGACTGGGATCATGTGTATCTCTTGACTGTCAGTGATTGTGAATAGGTTTTCAGGGAGGGACCACTGGTCTCAAATCAGCATTAAGAGTGGTTCTCAGCCTGCCGAGCCATCATCCCAAACTTCAGTCTCAACCCCACATGGCCCCCGTGACAGAAAAGATGCCTCCTTTGCTGTCTTGGTTCCAAATAATGCCTTGAATGTCTCTGCATATTTTGATGATGGGAAGGGCGTATTAAATGTTTTTGTTTTTTGCTTTGTTTTTTTCCATTGTTTTTGTTTGATTTTCATGGAATCATAATGTGGATTGGGGAATGGTATAAAGACATCTGAGATTTCTTTTGTAATCTTGTAAAATAATAAATTAGGGATTCATGATGAAAAACATTCCAGTGTAAACTTAAAAAAAAAAAAAAAAAAACATTAAAGAGTCTAAAAAGGATCTTTTGTGAATTGTCCCCTTTTCTGCAATCTGTGTTATTTGAATGGTCATCGTAATGTAAACATTATGTTATAAAATCATTTATCATCTGGAAGGCTGAAATATGTTGAAGTGCATCTGATTTTATAATAAATCAATTACATAGCCATATCAGTCTACCAATATTTGCATGAAGCCAATGTAGCAGAGCACTAATTTTGTCACCCAGGCACATGTACCAGTCAGTTTTTGATTGACCATACTGAATGATTCATGTTTCCGTTTTGTTCTTTTTTCCACTTTAAAACTTTTATAGGCTGGGCTTTTCACATATGTGTCTGTTAGAAGGACTGAAAGTAGACTGGGGACCTGTATATGATCAAGAGATTAGTATTGCTTAAATGCCAATGTTAATTTGGGAGAACATGAAAACAGGAAAAGAAAAAAATGTAATCTGTGCTCACCAAAGTCATGTTTAGGAATAAGGAAAGTTATTTTTTTCATCTCTCATTTTTTTGGTGGAAATACTGTACAGTTTTGGATCTTTTATTTTTAAGGAGTCAGCTGGAAAGTGCAGCCATGAGTAAGTGAAATTGTTTTACACACAGATAATGAGCCTGCAATGGTCTCAGCAGAGTGACTGGATGGATGCTGTTTTGATGGATTCCCTTTCAATCTCCTACAGTGGATCCAGCTGAATTTCTGAAGGAGCTACTTTGATCAGTCTGTATCCCACTCGTTAGGACCATTTCCAAGAGTTTTTCTGTTTACAGACCAAGGACCACAATGGCCCTTAAAAAGGGTTTGCTTTCAAGTAAGTTTCCTTTTGCTGCTTTTGATATGTAGGCTAATTGAGGAAAATTATTTACGAATATTACATATTTTAATCAAAATTTCTTGAGGCATATCTATTTGAAGTTTGCTGAAATGTTTTATATATCAAAAGCCTATATAATGTTGTCAAATGCATGCTAAATTATGTTTTTTTTGAGGAATAATCACTGGAGCAAAACAAGCCCCGCTGTCTATTACCAGAGCTTGTTGACTTGAGTAGACATTAATTGTTTAGAAATTATAAAATGAAAGTAAAAATGAATATATTTAGATGTAGATGAAAATTAAATACATGTGCACAACCACCAGAGGTCATCATTTCTTCCACTTCATTTTCTATTCTCTGCGTAATGGTGTGTATCTTATGAATGGAAACGGCCACTCTGATTGACGCAGAGCATCCTTGAAAGTAAAATTCCCCGTAAAACAAGTTTTTGCAGCGATGATATTTCTGTCCTATTTACTGTTGCTAAGGCCATATGATTTAGTGTTTGATTTGATTTAATGTGTATGAATTTGGTGGGTGGATTTCGGATAAATAAAGGAGTAAATCCTTAATAAAGGAAAATGAAGAGGAACGAGGTAAAAGGGCGTTTGACCACAGAATTATATTGGCCTTCCATTCCATAGCTGTTCTAGACAAACACAGATACCTCAGACAACATGGGTTGTAACTAATGGAAAATAAATATTTAAGTTTTAATGAGCAAATATATAAGGAACCCCCAATGAGTATTCTTACCTACCCTGCCCTATACCTTCATACATTTGCCTGGTATTTTCAAGTTAACCTTTTGTTTACACTTTTATTACTTGATAATATCCCACTCAATATTTATAAACAGATTTTTAAGTAAACATTTTGAGTCCGCAAGTCGTTCTTTGCAACTTTACAGCCTTTAGCTTCCCCAAAGTTTACTACCCCTTTACAGCCCACACAACGTCCTCTTCAGACATGCGTTGGTGGAATGTCTCATGGGTTGGGATGGGTTGGGTTGAGGGGAAACCACTATTGCTATTTCTATCATTGGTGATAGACAATAAAGTTTCTCTAAACCTAAACCTCTATCTTGGGTGTTTGACATTTGGACACTAAAATAAGACATTCTGAATAACAGCCATTTCTCTGTTTAAAAAGAGGAAACATCATCTCATAGTATCCACAAACAAACCCCTCCAATCTTCTGTTTGTTGTCATAAGACATTTTACAGAGGGCATTTTAATGTATTTAGAGGGCTGCTTTATTGGCTTATTGTAATTGAATTTAATTTCACATTTTGCTTATCTGGCTTGGCCAGAGTTCAACTATGTTGTGGGAATTAGATTTCTTTATACAGAGAATCGAATGGATGAGGGAGAATCAGGGAGAGTGAGGACCAAAAAAGAGCCACCTGACTTGCTTCCATATACCAATAGGCTGATATTACAAATCTAATTTTACGAGACACCATTTCTGAAATCTCTACATCAGTATGTGGTGATAAGTCGCCCCTATTGTACTCCAGCCTATGTCTCTCTCTCTCTCTCTCTCTCTCTGCCTGTCTCCTGATCTGGGCTCAGGGTGGGTGTCTTGTTCCAGACGCTGAACAAGTGAGAAGCTCTTCAGCTGTGAGAATAAAAGACTGCCTTGTGGCAGCAAAATGAAAAAAAGAAGGGAGGGAAGGAGTGTGTGAGAGACTATGAGGATTGGAAAAGAGAGGCAAAGGGGTGGAGAGAGAGAGAGAGAGAGAGAGAGAGAGAGAGAGAACATTTAGGTGGGGGAACAGTGCAGGACAGAGAGAGTGAGGGAAGATATTTCTCATTCTCTCTCATCTTTAGTTCTGAATGATTTGTCCATCCTGCTCTGGTGCTCCACAGAGTTTAACATGTCTTAAAGTGAGCATGAGTTTCCAGCTCTCAGGATTAGATGTGGGACTGACCTTAGGATCTGAACTTATAGGTAAGGCTTTGACTGACAGCTTGGTTTTTGTGATGAAGTTTTCTGAATGCATTTAGAGTAATGGTATACTGGTAAAGAAAAGTTGGTACTAATACGTACTTTAGATAATACTATACATTTAAGGTACTATGGACCCTTTAGGGGTAAATAAGGTACACAGATCTAACATTTTAAAGTATTTTTAATTAGCAATTTATTTTTAATTTACAATTTTATTTATTTGAAGCATTATTAATTTGTAAAAATGATACACATTTTATATAAAAAAAAACTATAAATTGAACCACATGTCTGTTCGTCGTTTGAAAAAGTTTTGCAATCTTTATTAGAATCAGTATATGAATCATTAAAAGAGGAATTGAAAGAGACAGGAGTCAGATTTCTGAGAAAAAAAATGACTTCAGTTTATGACACAAATGCAACACGTCATGGAGAAGCTGTCTTTAAAAAGTAACAAGTGTTTGCACACTATTATGTCATTAATTCATATGAATTATGAATGCATTTCTTCATTTTAGTTAAGGTTTGTATGAGTAATGGAGAACTTTTATAGTCTTACTATGTTGAATATGAGTGAGAATAAAAATGGGCCGCACTGGACAAGGATGGGAATAATGGCACTGACCTAAAGAATGGACAATGAGACTATTGTCCCAGTGGAGACAGCACTGTGCCAGTGTATGAGAAGTGTGCAGGAAGGCTGTGGTCTGCTGACACATTTTTTGCACCACCAGTGCTACTTTCACTAAAAGAGGCTGACTAACAGGTAGTTTGAAAAATTCCTTACCTGTCAGTCAAATGACTCAGCTGTCTAATTAATTTTGTGCAGAGTTGTGGAAACACATTCAATACCTCTTCTGTATGATACCTGTGTGCTGTATGACCCTGCAATGCAACAGTCATAGATTAAACATTTTTGACACAACTAGGTATCACACATGACATGTGACATACTTTATAAGCAACAACATTTAGTTCCAGTCCATGAGTTTGACAGGCTGACCGACCTTCTAGCAGCCGCTTGTTTGTTTTTGCATATGTCTGTGCATAAATTGCAAGGATTTTTCAGGTTACATCATTACGTCAGTAGGTGGCGACTATGCGGCCTTCAAGTGCTATCAGAATGATCATAAATACGAGTTTCCTATTGGACATGAACGCCCTCTTAAGTTGTATTTACATGTTATCAGAAATTTCCTACGTGACATAAACCTTAAAGGTGGCCGAGGGGAGATTGATTCTTTATTAGTTTTTCGAACAGCTACATCACCTTGTCTTGTTGTTAAAAAATAGTGCATATTTACATATATGAATAACAATTTGAAGCATACTGTATGTGAAAATAGCATGTATTTGGCCAAAATTCCAGAATCGTAAGCAAGCTGACTATCTAGAATGCGCAGTGAATGTTTATGGGTGTCAACGAATGGGACGCTATATTTTATTCAAAATGAAATATCTTACATTTAGGCTTTAATAAGATTTCCCCTTGAAATAGGCAAGAATAAACCTGGTGTCCTCCATGATTTCTCTTCTTTCTGACAACAAAGCATTTGAATGCGACAAGCTCATAATCACAACTTAAGAAGTGGAAAGTAGGAAATTTCCGATAGCATGTGAAAGCAGCATAATTAACACATTACGTTCTACTCTGAGCCATAGGTGCTGTTCTCGGACTCTGAAATATACGTTTCTATGGCAACACTATCAACACCAAAATGAATCTGCAATGGTCAGGTGGTACAGCGGTCACGTGGTACAAGTCGGAGCTCTCAGAAATATTTGTTTACAAATTGTGATGACGAGTCCTGCGAGGACTTTTTGTCTTTTGAAGGCTGCAACCTCCAGAAGGCACAACCTCTGAAATGAGACACGTGATTTCGGGCACAGCCTCCAAAATGAGATGCCCATTCACTCAACTGATTCGTTTGAACACACTGATTCATTCAGGAATGAAACTTGACTGTCTTTTTGAGTGAGTCCTTGAATCAAACGTTCTACCGATTCGTTCAAAACACTGACTCATTCAGGAACTAAACACCAACAATGTGTAGGCTATAAGTTTGTTCGACTTGAAGTGGCGCTGCGTAGACCGATCGGTGTATAACATCAAAGTATCACGAGAGCGATTCGAAAGGAAACGGAATCGTCTGCATAAACCGATCTGTTAGCGCAGTGCCGCTTCAAGGCTGCGTCCAAAAACTGAAAAATGCTGCCTCTGCCGGCAGGATAAGGAGGTAGGAAGGTAACAAGGCATGTTTGAATCCAATGATCGTGCCACATCCTTGCTCCTGAGATGCCTTTATCTGGTATATTTTTGGAGGCAGCATAAATGTATCCAGTCTTATACACCTATGTGTTGCTCAGAGACTGGCAACTGTTTTGCTGTGACTTTGTTTGGAACTATTTTTGCTATTGGAGAAGTAAGTTTCTCTTTTCTTAGGGATGATTCACACAGAACAGAACGCGTTTTTGCATTTAAAAAACATGAGACTCAGTGCAGGGGAATGGAAAAAAACATTTCTCTTAGTGCTCACACATTTATTCACTCAGTTTGGGTCTCACCAGCTCTAGACGACACGCCCACAGTCGCTTAAATGACAGATTTATGCCAAAAATCAAAAGTCTGGCTCTGTGAGTCTTAACCAGCTTTTGTTCAAGGTGTTGCTTACCTTCTCCATAGTGTTATAAGGAAGAGAACACTTCCGTTCTAGACTACCACAAATGAGAACTACTGCTAAAGTTTCAGTCTTTTAACTCTATTTGTTTGAACCATAAATCCAGTCTCTTTTACCTGCTGTGACCCATGAATTTGTCCATTCGATCATCATACATGAGTTCACATTTTCCACCTTTGAGGAATTACAAACACTACATGATGGAATGCTAATATAGGGCTGCAAACTGAGTAAATCTCAGATTTTCTCCCCCTTACATGGGAGTGAACCTGAAACATTTATCCAATCTGTTATCAATGTCATTCCAGAAAGAAGTCTGTTTTCACTAGAAGATCGAGTTATGTTAAATAAAATTATATTAAAATGTCATAAAGTAAAAAAAAAAAATGAAACATCGATGAATCATTCACAATATTACATGTATTTACAAAATAGATTGGATGAAATTTCATTTCATGGTGACTTTAACAAGTGGTATGAGTGCAGGTGTAATAAGGATGTGGACGTCACGCTCTTTTCTAACATATTGCTGTGTGTTTGTGTGTGAGAAAGTGTGAAATATTTAGCCGAAATAGGCAGGCTGAGACTGGAAATGCTTGCTTGAATGTGGATATTTTAAGTCTAATGGTTGCTAATGAACAAAAAAAGCACCGTATGCAAGAATGTTCCCTCTTGGACAGCCCTAAAGAACATGAAGACATTTTCTCATACTACTGTGCCAAAGAAACAAACCCAGTCTTTCTTCTCACTCTCTCACAAATACACTCAGATATAAACAGTGTTCTGATCTCAGGCATTTCTGCCACGCAAGCACTGTGACTGTTTTCTGGGGTGAGATCTGTGGTCAATCTTTCTGACGCCTTGTTGCTTTACTCTGATACTATAATAAGTGACTAGAGTGTTGCAAAATGCTGCAAGAGATTAATGCCGCATGTTCCTGCCATCAAAGAATTTACGAGTAAGACCAAAATGCTTAGCTTTGATATCACATGTGTTATTCCAAGACAGCAGTCCAGCATGGAAATATGGAAAGTTATCTAGCAGCTAACTTTCCAACTTGTGTGCTTGCCATGTGTTGACCATGGCAGCGTCATATGCGAGTCACTCTGGACGTCTGAGCTTAATGTCTTACACATAAATGTTGGAAGTTATTTGGTGGAATAACCATTTTCTCACATTAAAGTGACTCCCAGAGGACAACAAACAAATAAATAACTTAAATTTGGCTCATCAATAAGGCACAGGTGGCTCAAAACAGGGGACTGCTTCAAATTATCAGGCATATTGACATTTTTTTCTCAGTTGTGGGTGAGAAGGGGGCAGCTGGAGACTGTTTATTCCCAGAGAGGAGCTAGATCATAGGGTCAACCGACAGGAAGAGTCACTGCTTAGGGGCCCACACCGGAAGAGTCCGCTCCTCTTCCAGCTGTGGTTGCCTAGTCAGATTTGTTTGTGTTCATTTTTTAATGTGTTTGGACTCTTTTGACATCTGTCTTACTCACTGGCAATGGCCCTGGAAAAAAAGCCTTTCTTTCTCGTTCTCCACCAGACATTTTCCTCTCTAGTGCTCTGATTCATGACTTTCCCATGTTTCTTAGGATTGTTACCAATCAGTCTGGCTCGTTGAATGATGGATTGCTTGGTTGTGTGTTTACTAAGAGAAAAAGCATAAATGTTTGCTTAGGAGTTCCATGACAACTTTGTTGACTATAAAAAAAAAAAATAAAAAAAATGTTTCCATAAATTTCCATAAATGAAACTAATTATGTAACAAATACTCTCAAAGTGACTCACATCAGCAGTTTTGCAGCTGTTAAACATCAAATGGAAAACACCATTTTTGTTTTGTCACTGTGGAGGAGGGAAGAACAGGAAGTGAGTAGGGGGACTCCACCTGGAATATCAAGGTCTTTTCCGTCCTCCACAAGGGCATGTAAACTCGAATCTGTCTGAAATGAGTCCATCTGCTGCAATGATGGTGATCTGACCATTTTTAATACCATTCTAGCAATTCTTTAAAAATAGAAATCATACATGCATCAGATATTTCCTACTACTGACTAATTGTCTTCTAAAAGTTGCTTTAAATGAAAACATGACATTAACATAATATAATTTTTAAAGGGATAGTTTACCTGAAAATTAAAATTCTTTCATCATTTACTCACCCTCATGTCGTCCCAAACCTGTATGAATTATGGGGAACACAAAAGAATATATTTTGAAGAATTGTTGGTTTAACTTAAAAAAAGTAAGTTACCTGGTTGCCTTAAAATTTTGAGTTCATTGAATTTAAACAGGAGTTAAAACAGTGAAGGCAATTGGTTAAATCAACAGAAACTCAAAATATTATGTTATCTGAACCACTTTAATTACTTAAGTTGATTTGACAGAAGAAAAAATGTTGTGATAAATCATGAAAATAACTTTTTACAGTGTACAGGTTTGAAACAACATGAGGTGAGAAAATTATATAGAATAGAATTTTAGAATTCATTTTTCAGAATGAAAAGGTGAACTATCCGATAACTGAATTATTCTCAGTTGTATGTTTTTGAGCTGTAAGCTGTACATACAAGTAGTAAACAGGTGAGTCAAGTTCACAGAAGATGACCTCTGCCTGACGTTGTAGATAAATGTCACTGATTTAGCTTTCTAAATTTAGACATAAACTTGACGATTATTCATGGGTGTTTGGAAAGATGGACCACACACCTGCATTCTGAGAGAGACTTTTTTATGTGGATTCCTAGTGCTCTCTCTCTCTCTGTGTCTCTCACTCTGTCTATCCCAGCTGTGGTGGTACTATGTAATTCTGTCCTGCAGAACTTAAGAACATTCAGTAAGAGACATGAGTGAGCAGCAGAGACAAACAAACAGCGAGAGCTGGACTGTAGACGGTCAACCAAAGGCTCAAAGGCATAAAAACAGGACATAGCACAGAGACTGCCAGTAAACAAGGCCATGCAGCAACAGAGCGGGACTTTCTTGGGCTAAAAAAGATGGTGAGTGGGCTTGATATTGCTTATGGGTTCTTAAGATCTTGGTATTTGTTGTTTCTACAAACTCTAAATAAGTTTCTTTTGTTGATTTTACTACTGCATTGATTTTTGGCAGCTATGACTCAAGAAATGTGTAGTAAATGTTTCACTATATCAATGTATATTGCTTAGTATTTATCAGATTTATGCCAAGAGCTTAATATAGTGCTTAATATAAGTAATTCAAAATAACTTAAAATAAATTAAATCTATTATACATTCCATATAATCAAAATACTTAATATACATTTTTTAAATGTAATTTATTAGTATATATTTTAATAAATACATTTTAAATTAAAATTCTATATTTTAATATTATAATATATTATAATGTTTTATTTATAATTTATCTGTTGTATATAATTAGCTGTTGCCTGTGTTGGTTGTGACTTTCTTATAAAAGATCATTTAAATCTCAGTATGTTTTTTTTCCCATATGATTAGCAAGTCGCCATCAAGTTTACAGTTTTCGGTTTCTGTTTCCCAGATTCACCTACTGTTCATGCTACATTTAGCTGTACTGTTATATTAGCTGTATGTTCCTGCTGTGGTTTCCTTACTTCTCCCGTAACTCTAACATACTTCTATAGGCTACGTGTGTGTGTGTGTGTGTGTGTGTGTGTGTGTGTGTGTAGCCTGTATGATTATAACCCCTGTAAGAGGAGCTTTGTGGTTTGTGCTATGTGGTTGAGTCTATTTTCTGCTGCAGAGGGCAGGACACAGTGGCATAACTGCAGACTTAATGACACGTTTCAGAGGCAAGCCACTTACCGGCATGAAAAAATCTAGTTGAGCTGATATTAAGTGTATATTTGTGTATGAGTTATGTTTATTTGTGTGCAGGTATATTTGAATCAAGACATCCGTATATGTGTGTATGCATTAATGTCAGTGTCTCTGTATTGTCCAGTTGTGTGTGTGTGTGTGATGGTGTGAGCAGTGACCATATTCAGTATAGTGACAGAGGCTTTCTGTTCTCTCTCCCCTCTGTGTCACACACTGGATGTGATTGTGAGAGGCGGCCTGCAGCACTTGCTAGCTGCACTTGCAAACATGACATCAGGAATGAAAGGAAGAGAGAGGTTAGCTAGGGGAAGGAGGAAAAGAGGAAGTTTGGTTTTGTACCAGCTGTTGAGTTAAAGACTATAAATGTCCATCATCGTCCTATTCTATATGCAGGCACTATACCTAACCTGTCTTTGCTTGTTTGGAGAAGCAAAGCGTCTCATTCCAGTCGTTTCCCTGACTGGACATGCCAGCAGAGGAAAGAGTTTTCCTTGCCTTAATCTCACACTGTTTTGACTTTCAAACCATTCTACAATGTAGGATGTCCTCTCATGACTCATGGAAACAGTTGAATCATTGGATATTGGCAGAACATGGTAGTCTGTTCTGGCTCAGTCCATAACTTTTTTGAATATTGTGTCTTTGGTGTAAGTTGTTTTTATTGATGTTAAGAAAAAATGAAACTGAGGTAAAACAAACTAATACATTAATAGTTTCATTTTAGAATTAATATGGAAAATATCAGACTGTAAATGCTCAATGGAGCTTAGCTAAGCTACAAACTACTTTAGAATACTGAGTTCGATAGTTTATAATCAGAACAAGTGATTCTGATCCAAAAGATTCATTTGTTCTAAATCTGAAGCACTTGTTCAGATTCTAAAGAGCTGACAGAGAATGCTGTCTTTATTGTTGAAATACACTGCCCGGCCAAAAAAAAAAAAAAAAAAAAGTCACTGTTTGGATTTTAATAGGCAAATACTTAAACATCTATGAATGGATCATTATTAGGGATGCACCGATACCGTTTTTTAAGGACCGAGTACGAGTACCGATACTTTTTTCTAGTACTCGCCGATACTGATGCCTATACATTTATTAATTTCTCTTTCTCTGTTTTTTTTTTTTTTTGAAGTTGCAGTTTTCCATGCACAACACAGTGAGACTAATGAATGTAGGACAGCTTCTTTATTATTACTCTAATGAAAAAAAAAAAAAAATTTATGTGCTTGTCATAAACTTAAAGAACAAAAAATTCACACTGTCCAATAACCTTCAAAGGGCATAATTACCAATATATATAATTGTTATATAAAAAGAAATTTACAAACAAATTACAAACAATACAACAAATACTATAGAGATACAAATTAAATAAACCTGTTTTTTAGATACAGTAGGTTTATTTACCATGTAAATATATATACATTTATTTAACATATTTTGTTGTTTTATTAACATTAATGACAAATATAGGCACGGTCCTTTTAAGACCGAATCCATGGATACTGACACATATCCTATTTTCACCCAAATGTTTACGTCCACTTAAGCCATAACCGACTGTATTTATGTGAGATACTCCACACATTTTGACAGCTATGTGTGCATTTGACCATTCAGGCGCAAGGAGAACTGATCGCGTGCTGTCTGAGAGAACTGGGATCGCGCGCAAGAAAGAGAGAGAAAGAGAGAGAGAGAGAGAGAGAGAGCGCGCGAGAGGGAGCGCTTCTGGTCTGTCATTCAGCGCGATTCCGCCTCTCCCGCCTTCACTAATTGATAACGAATTGTGATTGAAAGCATGCAGTTCGCAATGTGTGTGTTGTCATCATGAATTTGAAGTATTTCCACTCCCTTGAGGGTAGCATTGTTTCTGCTGCTGCCGCCAGTGTCTCTGTGCACGGAAAATTCTGTCAGTTACGTCACGTGAGGTATCGGTCTTTGGTATCGGGGGTATTTTTACGAGTACGAGTACAAGTAGGCTACATGAGCTTGGTATCGGGCCCGATACCTACCGGTATCGGTGCATCCCGAATCATTGTTACAGTGATTATTATTTTTCTAGCATGTTATATGTTTGGCAATGGTTCTTTTAACCCTAACAGATGGAGTGTATAGCTTTTCATTTTTTAAACGACCATGTAGGAAGACACATCATGGCCAGGATGACAATGTCAAGATTCATCAGGCTCAAATTGTGAAAGAATTGTTGGGAAGGAGCATGAAGAATCATTTTCATGCATGAATTGGCACTGACTTTAACCTCAGTGTAAGTTTTTGGGATGTGCTGGAGGAGACTTTACAGAGTGCTCACCTCTTGCATTGTCAATACAAGATCTTGACCAAAAATTATGCACCTCTCGATGGAAATAAATGTTATGTTATTTGTAGTGGAAATAAATGTTATGTTATATGTAGTAGCAAGGTGGTAGACACTACCACCTTGCTACTGAGAAATGTAGTTTAACTAATAGCTATGCTACTTTTAGTGATGTTATTAAAGACCAGATAACTTTGAATGAACGTTCTATTAATGTTACTAGAAGAACGTTTGTTCATAACTTTGAGGGAATCTTGCTAGAATGTTAGGCAAAGTAAATGTTCCCTATTATAGCTGAAAATCCCCTTGACTGATTCTCGGTGGCCATTATTTACACACACACACACACACACACACACACACACACACAGAACCATTTGTTCATTTTGTCTAGCGGCACTGTTTCTCTATGATTTCCATCGTGCTTTGTCTGAGAGACTGTGGCATGAGTCAAGGATGTAGAAAAGGTGAGGGAAGGAGGGAGAGGGGGATTTCAGGTTAGGGATGTTCCAAAATGACTGATCTGCAGTGATGTGTGTACTGACCTGAGGTCTACTCTAGTTTGTTCACGCTAATGTGCCTGTGTCTGTACCATAGATAATTGGCTGCATCTGTTCACTCTGAGTCTGGGTGTGTGTTTGTTTGTGTGTGAGATGAGTCATACTGACTCATGCTGTGTATTTCTACTAAGATGCAGACTACAGTCTGTTCACGACAGTTGGTTAATCATAGTATGTATTTGTAGGATCATTGCATCACTGTATTTTGTCTACAATAAGTGTTTGATCATTCACTGTTAGGCTCAAAGACACAAGTTTTAAGTGTTGTAACCTTGCCAGATCTGTTTATGTATAAATACAACACTTTTTTTTTTTTTTTAATTATGACTCAGTCCACTCACGTTTTATTAGACTGAACTTTAACCATTCAACAAAGAATTTTTGGACTAGCTGATTTTAAAAAACCTCTTGCTATTTATCTCTGTATTTCCAGCAGGATCGTAACAAATGTCATGAAGTGATTGATAACTCCATAGACATGGACAGCATGAATCGGAATGTTCCAGAACACGGCCGTCAGACTCACCAGGTCTTACAGGTGAGTGTACGAGCTGTGAGCTGTGTATATATACACATACATTCACAATACTGTTCAAAGCTTTGGGGTCTGTATATTGCAGTCTTTCCTCAATCGCTTAGGCACATTTTTCTTAACATTGTCTAAACTGTAAGTGCAATTGTCACAACTGTTTGCTGGAACATCAGAACTCTATTGCATGTCTGCAAAATGTTACTCATCCAAAACATTTACTTCATGCGTCAAATCCTAGTTATTGTTTCAGTAAATTGGCCATCAAAATACAAAGTGTTTTTGTCATCATGTGAGCCACACTAATCAAAATGTTTAGATGTTTTTTTCACCATGGAAATATTTGTTATATACAAAATTCATGTTTTTTCTATTTTTTGTTGACTGCTTTCTATACATGAATGCCAGTTTTGTCTTTTGTGTGTTTTGCACTGAGCTTTTTAGATACAGATTTCAACAGTAGGTAAAAATTTACTTGTAATAGTCAATACTGTAGTGCACAAAAAGAAAATGAATATTTTTATTTATATAGTACATTTATTTTTGTAGAAATGTTACTTGTAAACTGAAAATTCACAGTTGCTTGTTCATTTTTACACACTCTATTATGTCTACCACCACCATCCATTCCTGTCTCCTATTGCTCTTCCATGGCAATTTCTACAAAATAAAAAGTACTGCTGTAGCTGTTGTTTAGGGTTTGATCAATAATATATTCAAATCTGATGTGAACAATAAACTAATTGTTAAGAATTCTGAACTTATTGTTTCAAGAAAAAAAAAAACTCAATCATTTGAGAACTGAGCCAAAGCGATTAAGAAAAACTGTAAAATGTAATTTATTCCCGTTATGGCAAAGCTGAATTTTCAGCAGCCATTATTCCAGTCCTCAGTGTCACATGATCATTCAAAAATCATTCTAATTTGGTTTGGTGCTTAAATAACATTTCTTATTTTTTGTAGAATTCTTTTTTAATGAATAGAAAAAGAACAGAATTTATTTTAAACAAAAAATCTTTATAAATGTCTTTACTGAAACTTCCTGTCAGTTTAATTCATCCTTGAATAAAAGTTATTCAAGGATTATTATTATTATTTTTTTTTTTTTTTTAATCTAACTACAAACTTTTGAATAGGGGTTTGTATAATGCATTTGTTTTGTTCTGTTTTACTTCTGATTTTCTGCTTAATTGTCATTAAAATCGTTTAAAAGCAGAAAAGTTTCTTTCTTTTAATATTATCTGGGGAGGAAAAACAACAGTGAAAATGTTCTGCAAAACTCCTAGGTTTTGTCACCTAAAAGTGGTGTCTGCAGATTTCCAGAGGAAGTGGAAATTAAGAAATGAACTGTTACCTAATTATAGGGTTAATCTTCATCACTGTTGATCCGAGAGGCTGAGTCCAGCCTTTCTGTCTGCATTTAATCTTGCTCAAACACTGCACTGTATTCCACCAATCAAACAGGCTCTCAAAAACATCAAGCCTAAGTTGGTTCAATGCACCTGTTAAAACTTCACTAGTATGATTACAGACACACACACACATGCACAAAGAGAGAGAAACACAAACAACTGAGCTGTGTGTAGAAAAAATATCATGGAAACAATCAAGGACAATGGAAACTGTGTAGCAGCTTTATATGCAGCCCTATTATCAGGAGATGACAGGATAAGATATTAAAGCTAAAACAAACTACAGTGACATTTAGTTACTTTAGAAAGAATTTATACATTGTTATTAGAAGCCTAATGTTCAGTTTTAAAGGTTATTTCTATGAACGCTAGCACTAGACTCTAAAAAGATGACATCTGAAGACACTTTAAATACGTGTGAAAGCTTTATTTAACTGTAGCGAATGGTATGAAAGATAGAGGGGTGAAGTCCATTCATACCAGGGCTAGGTGGGACAGAAAAACAACCCAGGATATAAGCCTGTCTATCACAATCACAACCCGTGTAATGCATAATTCCCCACTATACGTATCATCACATATGCATTCAATGCAACTTTTGGATGTTACTGTATTTCAATATCTGAAATAATTGTTTTTACATCATAATTTAAATTAGGCCAGTCCAATGATGTTATGTTTTTTCAAAAAGAAAATAAACTTCTAACCTTTTCAAAATCTGTATATATTAATTTTGTATATAACTATGTTTTAGAAAGGCCCACTGCATATTCCCTATGGCCAGTCCATTTACAGTTTTACATCCCAGATGGAGAAAAGATACTGATGTGAAATTTCCAAACCCTACCAGCAACTGGCTGCTCTTCAGTTCCTTTCTACAATACACTGCTCCAAAAAATTGAAGGAACACTTTGAAAACACATCAGATCTCAATGGGGAAAAATATCATGCTGGATTTCTATATATGGACTGGGTAATGTGTTAGGAATGAAAGGATGACACATCGTTTGATGGAAATGAAAATTATCAACCTACAGAGGACTGAATTCAAAGACACCCTGAAAATCAAAGTGAAAAAAATTATGCAGGCTAGTCCATTTTGCTGAAATTTCATTGCAGCAACTCAAAATGGTACTCAGTGGTACTGCCATTATCTAGCCTGTAGAGGTCTGTACATCCCTCCATGGATATGCCTCCCCAGATCATCACTGACCCACCACCAAACCGGTCATGCTGAACGACGTTACAGGCAGCATAACGTTCTCCACGGCTTCTCCAGACCCTTTCGTGTCTGTCACGTGCTCAGGGTGAACCTGCTCTCATCTGTGAAAAGCACAGGGCGCCAGTGGCGGACCTGCCAATTCTGGTGTTCAATGGCAAATGCCAATCAAGCTCCACGGTGCCGGGCAGTGAGCACAGGGCCGACAAGAGGACGTAGGGTCCTCAGGCCACCCTCATGAAGTCTGTTTCTGATTGTTTGGTCAGAGACATTCACACCAGTGGCCTGCTGGAGGTCATTTTGTAGGGCTCTGGCAGTGCTCATCCTGTTCCTCCTTGCACAAAGGAGCAGATACCGGTCCTGCTGATGGGTTAAGGACCTTCTACGGCCCTGTCCAGCTCTCCTAGAGTAACTGCCTGTCTTCTGGAATCTCCTCCATGCTCTTGAAATGTCAGTGGCCTCCACCTGTAAAACCATTCCTGTTTTGGGGGTCGTCTCATTGTTGCCCATCTAGTGCACCTGTTGTTAATTTCATTAACACCAAAGCAGCTGAAACTGATTAACAACCCCCTCTGCTACTTAACTGACCAGACCAATATCCCACGAGTTTAACTGACTTGATGCTATTCTCTGATTAAAAAGTGTTCCTTTAATTTTTTTGAGCAGTGTACTTTCTAGTGCATCATAGCCTGTGTGATTTCTGACATCATCTAAAGACATATGCTATTTCCCTATTAAAAAATAACTTTTTGTACCATTTGTTTCGAAGTAGTGCAGTGCCTCATCACTCTCTCAAACATTAAAGAGTGATTTACCAAGCAAATAATCCCCATGCTGCCCTTGAGAACCTCCATCTGTGACATGCTGAGGCCAAGTACGTTCCTCCTTTGGTCATTTATCGGTCTGGTCCCTTGTCTTTCATCTAACAGCTAAATCCTGTTAGCCTCTTAGCCTGCATGGTGGTACCTGATGGAGCTAAACCCGTTTAGCCTAGTTAGCCTCTTACCCCGCTGCTGCAGTACTCATTGGTCCTAACTAAATTACACTAATCCTGTTTGGGGAACCCTGAGCAGTTGTCCAAAAAAGTACAGGTCTCTTTAATGGTGATCAAAGGCTGTAAAAAATAATCCATTATTAAAAAGTTTACTGTTGTATGTCCGCATATTTTCACAGAGCACACCGCTGGACCTGATTGAAACAGGCAAAACTCTCAAAGTTCAGGCAGAACGGCCCCATCTTGTCAGCTTGGGAAGTGGCCGTCTGAGTACGGCTATAACTCTGCTGCCCCTGCCAGAGGGTAAGTTCAGTCATCTTATAAAGTAACTGAATATAATACACGCCCTCATGAAGTATCCCAGTAGATTCTATCTGCTAAATTAGATGCAAACATGGTCGTTTGACTAAGGATGTGGTTTGCTGTGGAATTTGTGTTTAGTGGCAATGCTTCTTTCAAATTCTGAGACCTAATTATATGATCACATAGACAGAGGGGATGCCAACTGAAAAACTGGGGACTCCAAATTAAGATCAGTATTTGTGTTTTTGTGCGGTGATGGGTAAGTTCATGAGAGAGGACAAACTTCACTGCACTGTCCTCATAGCTTGGCTATGCTTCATCTCATGAAGAATGACAAATAGAGGACTTCTCATCCCCTGACATTGAGGAAGAATGAGAGCAAGCATTCAAGTATAAATCCCAGAGGAAGTCGATGTAGTGCACTATTCATCAGTGAATCATTTTAAAGGGGATTGAAAACACCAATTTCCTGTGCTCATGTAGACAGCATGTAGACAGACAGACAGATAGACAGACAAGACAGACAGATAGATAGATAGATAGATTTAATTACTGTAGTAATTAAATTATATATACGAACATACATACGCATAGTTTTTCTTTTTTTTTTTTTTTTGAGGAGTATTGAGGTTTCAGCTGTTTTTTGTAAATTGCATTTACGATGGCAGTGGCTTTAGAACGAGAGAATTATGAGACTATATGACCTGACTTTGGCAGCCCCCTGTTGTTTCACACTGTGTGACTGAGCTTGTATGAGTGAGAGCATGCACATTTGTCTAAGGGAATGTGTATGACTGCTTGAAAAAGCCTTTTCTTAAAGAATGAATTATGTTCATCTTCAATCTAACATGCAGCATACACCCACTCCTGTCACTTTTTTCTTACCACGTCTGCTCTCACAATAGGCTTGGGTTATGGCTCTTTTACTCACATCTGCTTCATAGACACTTCAAATGAAATAACTCAGACAGGGCCGGGCATTGGAGTGGGGGGGGTGGGGGGTCTGTCCTGTCTTTGTTAAAGAAGGGAACATAAATCAGTGTCCTTTTGTTGCAAGCATTTTTTTTTTTCTAATTCTTGAAACTATTTAAAGTGGGTACAGCAATGTAGCAATAATCAGTATTAATGCACTGAATCTCCATCACATGTTACAGGGAAGACTACACTCGGCCATGGGAACACAGACATTAATATTCAGGGTCCAGGTGTCACTGCTCAGCATTGCTACATTGAAAATGTGGGGGGAGTCATCACCCTGTACCCCTGTGGAAATCAGTGCTCATTAGATGGCTTAGGAGTTACCAAACCGGTCAGACTCACACAAGGTAAGCAATGGGTTTTTTAAGTTGCTCTCAAACTCATTCACCTGGTTTTAGTTCCATTAAGTTGAATATGTTACAAAATTAGCTTTACTCTTAATGTGGAATTTGAAATTGAAACATCCACTTTATAGTCTGCTAAGGAGACCTGCTGATGGTTTCTTAATGTAAGAATTTCTTTTGGATTTTCACTTTCATTTTCAACTGGTTGCCTTGAACTCTTTTGACAGTTATTCAATAGATTCAGCCTGCACATCAATAACATACATTTCTAAATACCATTCCACCCATCAAGAGACTTAGTCATCTAGTGGATTATGTCTCCAGTGGACAAATGTTTCTGCTATTATCAGACTGAATGGTCTACTTGATTCTAATGTTAGAAGTAGCCATACTAAATGAGAATGCCTTTGCTTGAATTCAGAACACTGTGAACCTTCTATATAATGCATATAACTCGGCATCAGGTATTTACCATTTCTAGCACAGATAAGATTGAATTTTTAAGACAAATATAACTGTAACCACTTTGTCTTAGTAATGATAAGGGTCTGTTTGAATATCCCTTAAAAAACTTGACCTTACACTATCTTTGTAGCTATTTCTAGGCTGTCCACTTTGGAATCACATCAGTGTGTATTTTTGTTACACGGGGCCAGGAAATTGCACCATGATAATGATGAAGGCTTGTTTGAACTTCCATTTAAAGAACTTGACCTTGCCCTACTCTGTTCGGCTTTTTCAGGCACTCTTGAATCACATTTCTTTGTATTAGTTCTATACATTGGGGAAGTGTGATTCCACAGAGATAGTAGAATCTGTGATTTTGTTGATTTGGATTCTCAGAATTCTCTCTAAGTTTCATGTTATTTATCATCTTATGTTTAATCTTAATAGCTGTTCTATTAAACAAATATGTAGCCTATTAAGTTAACGTATTTCAAGCTTATGGGAACACCTGACTTAAGCATTTATTTTTGACGTTTAGCTAAGAGTAGACTAATTTATTATTACCAGTTCGACCGTTGGTGATCAAGGGATAGTGATCATGTTGATCCAGATAAGCTCATTTGCAGTCCGCCCCCCTGCTCGCGATCTGTGCATGACAATAACTTGAGACAGCCGGCGCGAGGACAGCTGTCCAACGTGCCACCCATGCGACTTCCAATACATTTGTCTTAATGAAGCGTCCTGAACAGACTTAATGACTGTAAAGTAAAGTAACTCAATTTAATTAAAATTTCGAGTTGCATTAAAAGCAACTTATAGCGTTTGAACATCCGTGAAGTCCAGAGTTTAGCCAGAGGAGGAAAGTATATCTTAAATTCTCTGGATGTCGGACACTTTGTTGTATTAACTGCTTCTCCGTTCGCTTGTCCATTTTCTTTTGGCTGGCGATGACAGTCGGGCAGGTGACAGCTGTGCTGTTTTGTGTTGTATTAGGAGTCAGTGAGTGGACGCGCTGACATTTACATCACAAAAGCTGCGGACAGACACACGCGCTCGGTGCTCTTTACTCCACGCGACGTGCGAGAGCTCCTCACAAACCGTTTCTCAGCGTTTCCAATCGATTGGATATAAGTTTGAGTTTGTTTCCCAAACCTGGTAGGTGAAATTGCTTTATCTTCAATATTTTACCAATTATTCGCCTGTTACGCTGTAGAGTTGCTGCTGCTTTGTAGCCTATTTCAAAGACAGCGTATAGCCTATTGATTAACCAGCGAACACCGTTTATTAATCCCGTTGTGTTCGATGTGTATGATTAAAGATGGCAGGTCTATAGAACTAAGTGATTTTATTTATCAGGTCAAACATCTAAACTATAGCTGACTGTGTTAAATATAGTATAGCCAAACTTTACAGTAGCCTTTGCCAGTATCGTGACACACCTACGCATTAACTTTTATTTTTTTTTCTGTCAGTAATGTATGTAGTAAATAGAGAGCTATTACAGAAATAACTGAAAAATTATTTAATGTTCTCCACACGCTTCTGCTAAAAAAAAAACAGACTATTATTCATGCTTTCGTGCACTTTCTGAGAACGCTTTCAAAACGCATCAAAACTACTTAAGCCTTTTTATGTGACTTATAATAGTGATAATAAAACAGCACTGCAGTATAATTTCTCTCACTATATATATTATCTATCTTTCCTTTCTACTTGATTACTATAAAACCCTTTTCTGACCTCATTATGCCCAGCCTGACCCCGATCTGATGCCCTCTTGTGCCATATGTCTGATTGTTTAGTCTTTTAGTTGTGTAAATAGAGGTTATAGTCTGTCATTAGTGCTTTGACCTAATTCAGTGTGTCTTTACCAGAGTTTTAGAAAGTGTACAAACTGAATATTTTATTTATATTTACTTATTTCTCTGAGTGAATGGTCAGTCTGGCCTGTAACCACCATAGATATTGAGATATTGACATGACCCCCACTATTGAGGTTTGTACTGAATTGAAGAACATGTTTGATTTTAAAATATTAAAATATTTTATTATCTTAAATTATTACAGTCTGTTCTTTCTTAAATATGTGGCTACATCTTGTTTTGGGTTACATATGTGCCCATATGTGGAAAAAATACATGGACACACTGTAGGTTCAGCTTTGACATCATAGTAGGGAAAGCTATTTCATTTAGAAAAGACTGACAATTCAGAAACAAAGAAACAGTAATATTGATACAGAGGTGAGACAGTTTTAAAAAGAGGGTCTGCATTTTCCGTTGAGTAAAGGCATGGCATTAAGTAGAGCCCATGTCAGTGTTACATGTCATATCCTGTCCTCTACTGTACTGTAAGTCAGCAATGAGTCATACTGATCTTACATTCTCTCTGTGCTTTCTGTGCCAATGTTCATTATGAAATGGAAGTCTGGGTCATAATTCACTGGCATTTTGACAGACTCTGCATTGATCCCTCTGCCCCATTAATCACAGCAATTTTATACGGGCAGAGGACAAAGTAATATGAATGTATAGGAGGTATACGTGCTTTACCTACGAATAGACAAACTCAGTGTAATCTTTTTGTTTGAACTCCTATGATATGGCAAGATAAGCCGTGATATGAGTTTCAATAAAGCGTGTAAAGAAGGACATGGATTCAGGCCAGAAAAACACTGCGTGTGTGACTTGTACTGATTGCTTTTTGTTTGGCTTTACTATATTTCATCCACACCCCTGTTTTGTTTCATTCAGATGCTCTAGATTACCTTGAAAGAATAAAGTCAGATTTATGAAGATATTATTACAACTTTAGCAGTTGGAAGTATAAGATGCCTCTGCTCCATTCAGGGTTGTTGGTAATGGGGCTGGCATCTCCACCTAATAAAAGGTCACTGAAAATGTCTGCTGACTTATAAACACTAAATTTCACAAATATTATGACAGTCTTTCTAGTGGAGAGTCAAGTTCAGTCTTTAATTCAGTATTTTTTTTTTTTTTAATATTGTCGGCTTGAATAAACCCAATTAATTTAGAAGTTTCATCATAAAGCACTTTTCTGATTATATACCACCCATGCTTCTTTTTTTCTCAGGGTGTATGCTGTGTTTTGGTCAGTCATCCTTTTTCCGCTTTAACCACCCAGAGGAGGCCCTCAGGATGAAGAGTTTGATGCCAGGTGGAAGCCCCGGATTTACCAGTACCTACAAGAACCAATCAGGTATATGCAGAAGCAAAATTACACCGACCTAAAATCTAGTAGTATAAGAACTGCTCTGGATACTGTGCTGTGGGGAGTAAAAGTTGCTGAAGGCACTCAGAAAAAGAGAGGGAGCTACATTTACAAATAATGGTGCACGTTCCGTTGATTTAATTACTAAACGTTATAGCACAGAGAGGCATTGTACCCTAGATAATTATAACAAGTTCCAGACACTGCTCAGGTGACACAAATCTGCCTAAAATAACTCGGCCTAATCCTGCCTCTTTAATATCCATGTTATTGGAGAAAACTCCAACTGTATCTTTGCCCATTTTACACACTGCTCTCATACAGCACTGACTAATTTCAAATAGTCTAGAAACCAGGAAGTGAGATCCTTGGAGGAGCATTCACTTCTTTGAAAAGAATGGGAATTTAAATTGCCACAAGCACTCTGTCAACTGCTGGAAAGCCCCTGTTGAGAGACCCTGGCTTTGACCCTGTTAGTTTGAAATCCTTGAATGCCAAATTGGACATTTAAAGGAACATGACCCAATAACAGTGATGAATATCACATTGTTGTGAGGCCAGTATGGGCGTAACTGCCTGGTGCATCATTGTTTATCTCAGTGACCCTAAAGGTCTTTCATTCAGTACTGTAAAAAAAAAAAAACACACACATTGAAATGGCCTGATGTAAGGATACTGGTCTATACTTGGGAAATTAACTGCAGTAATTTATTGCACATTTTTATAATAATTAAAATACATTATACTTAAAGCTGCTGCCCTTAACTTAAAAAATGATCCAAAATCAGTTTTTGAGCAAGTACATAACCAGCGAATGTTCAAAACTATCTCCATACCTTAGCCCAATTCACAACAGTAAGCTTGTAATAATGTTTTCTAATTCAAATGGTACTGGTGGGTTTTGCGTCATTACGTCATGTCTGTATACATAAAGAAGGAGTCCTAGCTAGTAGGCTATATGGCATGTGGAGGATGCTGTAGGTGATGGATCATTTATAGCCTTTACTCACAGCAGCTGCAATAATTAAACTTGTCATTTTGATGGCGGATTGTAATCCAGAAAGGTCCAAATGACAATCATCAGTGACAAATGGAGATTCACCCGTAGTCAAAAGCAAGAGACTTCAGACTGTGGAGTTGCTACAGAAATTGAAATCTACAGGAAATGCTAATACACACTAAACACACATAGTCACAATGCTGATGTTGTTAACATTAACAATTTGAAAAGTATATAGTATAACAATAATAATAATTTGCACAGATTGACATGATCCGAGCTAAGCGATTGTTAGATTTAATCACCATTGGTAGCTTGATTTATTGTAATGCTTTTTTTCTCATTTGGAACAAAACAAAACAAAAGTGGCAGACACGTTACTTACTTGTTCAGATGACATTTTCCGGTGAAAAGTCTTATGTTGGTCATACTTCCAAGACGTAAAATCTGTGATTCCGAAGTGCAGTATCCACACAGATGTGGTGACTGACAGCAAACATTAGATTCATCCGTGCTGAGGAGCCGTGCCAAGGCACAACCCACGTAAAGGTGATAATGCCGCAAATAACTGCAATTGCAGGTTGGTGACAAAGAGGCAAAACTTACGAACTACAGCTTTAATAACACGGAACACGATTACAATTAGGCAGTGTTCTGAAGTTTCATATGCTCACCAAATCCATCTTATTTTCAGATTTTACTTGATTCATTAATATTTACATTTTAAAATAGTTTATTTCTTATAAATTCTTAGCCACTTTCATCACTGGATTAAAAAGAATAGCATCCTTGGATGGCCTCTCAAAAAAAGCAAATTTGCAGTGCAACTTCTGCGCTGACTGCTGGACATAGCAGAAGTATATTACTCCGAATATATCAAGAACTACACGTATGATTGGTGACATTACAGTGACAAACATTTTTTTTTAAAATTTCAAAATAAAAGGACATGTGTCCTTAAAAGGGTCACTTCTCTTATGTGATGTGAGCACATGTTCTACCCACTGTGCCACAGCACTAAAATGACGTGTTTATTGTGTGGTTAGTGCACTGGTGGCCCTGGCTCCAAAGAGTGAACAGATCTGAGTGCGTTCATCTGGTCTAGAGTGCGCAGAATGAGTCATGCCCTGTCTGCTCTGACCTTTGGGCCGAGGGTGGGATTCCTGCCATCCGCAGTCTGTAGGCTGAGAGACACACCCAGTTGAGCATATGTGTAAGAAAGGGGGAGGTGTGTGTTTGTGTGCATTATGCCCAGACTGTTCTAAATATAGAAATTTCAAATCCTCATGTGATTGCAAGTATTCTTTGAGAGATAGATGTCTGACTTATGTTTTTGGTTGTTTGTTTAGATCATAATAACTTTAAGATTTGTATAGTTTAAGATTGAAAGAATGGGTCTTGGAGAAAGGTTAAAAAACAAACAAACACAAAAAAGAGAAAATTTAAAAGGAATTTGAAATCTTTGAAATTTGATCCTTCAGGAATCATACTAATATGCTTTTTTTCCCCCCCTAAAATGTCTTTACTGTTGCTTTTGATCATTTTAATGGATCCTTGCTGAATAAAAGTATTAATTTCTTTTAAAAAAAATTTATATTACTGACCCAAACTTTTGAACTGTAGTGTATATATATATTTTTTAAATATTCTACATTTTGTTAACCCAGTCTATATCTTGTATGAGTCTTCTACCTTTGATATATATTAATATTTAAGATCATCAACTGATGTTCTTTATTCTCTACAGAAACTCATGGGCAGCTCAATGGAAACCACCTTCCTGTGAACGAGCGATCGCGTCCTGGACATGGCACTCTTGTGCGCTCTATTGAAAAGGACTTTCAGGACATTATGAATTCTCTGTCTATGAATGAAGGCCAGACTTCCTCATCTGAGCAATGTAAAAAAGCCCGCCACCCCATTTCACAGTCTGCCGTGCTCAACGGGGTTGGCCACAGTCTTGTCTCCCCTCAAACCAGTCCTGGTGCTTTGTCGGAAAGCTCCAGCTATGAAAATACCAGTCCTCCTTTCTCCCCCCTCTCCAACTCCTCTGTGGTTAGCAGTCCAGGTGCTTGTTTGGACTCCTCTAATATCCGTTCCACCAGCTACACCCACACCGTCCAGGCCCCGGTGCCACAACCACGCACTTTTGCATCCAAGGCCATCAGTTCCAATGGGGGACTAAAGGATCAAGAAAGTCCCAGGCTTCAAAAAGCCTTTACTGAACCTCCCTCAAGCCCTGCTACAAACCGTAGAGGTGAGAATCCACACCTGGCCCATGGTTCCTCCTCTTCATCACTATCATTTGCATCTGGAGATTTAAGCAGACAGGTCAATGCCAGACTCACCTCCTCGTCCTCACCGGCATCTTCTAGCCCCAGATCCAGTGTTGGCTCAACAGTCCAAGAAAATTCTTCCAGTCTTCAGTCCCATTCTCGTGCACTCCTTCCTCCAGACAGTCCCCAGTCGCCCCGCCGTGGTGTAGAACCGTCTAGCATGCGTCAACTTCCTCCTCTCAGTCCCTCTGCATCCCGCAAAGGTGTCTTCGGTGTGCCTGTTCTCCCTGGAGCTCTACCTGGTGTTCCTTTGACCTCTCGTGGCCGGACTGTACCAGAGAGTCCCCGTCTCCAACGACGAACCACAGCAGAGGAAGAAGTAGGAAATACGAGATTGCACACCAGAAGTCCATCTCCTGTATCAGCTCTTTTGAAGGACCAGCCTGGTGGAAAGCAGAACAGTGGTCTCACCCCAGTTCTTGGCTCTCAGTCAGGGGTGTCTCCTCTCACTAGTCCCCATAACCAGAGAAAGAACTCCAGGGAGCCTCGGCAGGTCCAGACGCGCACACGGGAACGCAAGAACAGCATTTCAGAGGTCAGTGACAAAGAGGAAGACCTACTGGAGTACCATCGCTGGCAGAGAGAGGAAAGGATGCGCGAGCAGGAAATGGAGAGGCTGGTATGTCTGAGCATGTTTGTTTACCTGTCAAAATTTTTGACACACCTACTCATTTATTATTATATACTAGTGCATCAAACTATGAAATAACAAAATGAAGGTACGGTACTGTTAACCCTGTGCTGTGTTAAAAACCCTGTAACACCTTTTGTGTTCCTGGTAAAAAATGACCAGCCTTTCAATTAGGACAGGTTTTTTTTGTGTTTATTTTTGGAACTGATTGATTGTAGGCCTCATTGATCTGAGCTTATGCAGCTCAATTTTTGAGTGAAAAAAGCATTATTTGTGGCCCTGGTAATTTTTGACCAGGAACACCACAAGTGTAACAGTGTGCGGGGTAAAAAATCACAAAAATTCTCAAAAAATTTTGGGGAAGTAGTTATACACTGGGTGAGTAAAGTCAGTAAGTTTTAGTCCAATGCGATAACATTAACTAGCATTTTCGGGGAAAAGAAAATCCTCTCCAGGTCAAAATGACCTGAACACAACATGAGGGTTTAAATATTGGGTCAGTTAAATTTTTTTCAGGAATGATGCATTAAATTGATCAAAAGTGACAGTAAAGACGTTTATAATGTTACTAAGGATTTCTATTTCAAATAAATGCAAATAAAACTTTCTTTTCATCAAAGAATTGTGAAAAACAAAATGTATCAAGGGTTCCACAAAAATATTAAACAGCACAATTGTTTTCAACATTAATAATAATTAGAAAAGTTTCTTGACCACCAAATCATAATATTAGAATGATTTCTGAAGGATCATGTGACACTGAAGACTGGAGTAATGACTGTCAAAAATTCAGCTTTGACATCACAGGAATTAATTTTTAGGATATTTTAAATTGAAACAATATTTCACAATATTACTGTTTTATTGTGGTTTTGATAAAATAAATGCAGGCTTGGCGAACTTAAGAGACTTCTTTCAAAACATTTAACGTTTAAATAGTAGTGTATGGAAAATCATGTAGTGTCCAGTAACATATTGTCAAAACTATCTTTATATTTTAGCTTTATGTTATATTAAGTGTCTTTCCCCTTTCCCTTCCTATTTCTGTTAAATCTTAACATTTAAGTTATGTAAAGAGTTTGATGTTTATTATATTTATATATATATATATATATATATATATATATATATATATATATATATATATATATATATATATATATGTATATATGTGTATATATATATATACATACAGTGCCCTCCACAATTATTGGCACCCTTAGTAAATATGAGCAAAGGCGGCTGTGAAAATAAATCTGCATTGTTTATCCATTTGATCTTTCATTCAAAAAATTCACAAAATTCTAACCTAAAACAAATTCTAAGTAAAACAATTGAAAATGGAGGGAAAAGATCATTATGAAATTAATGTTTTTCTCTAGTTCACATTGGCCACAATTATTGGCACCCAATTATTGCAACGTCCTTTTACCAAGATAACAGCTCTAAGTCTTCTTCTATAATGCCTGATGAGTTTGGAGAACACCTGACAAGATATCTGAGACCATTCCTTCATACAGAATTTCTCCAGATCCTTCAGATTCCCAGCTCCATGTTGGTGGTGCTTCTCTTCAGTTCACTCCACTCATTTTCTTTAGGGTTCAGGTCAGGGGACTGGGATGGCCATGGCAGAAGCTTAATTTTGTGCTCAGTGACACATTTTTGTGTTGGTTTTGATGTTTGTTTTGGATCATTGTCCTGATGGAAGATCCAACCACGGCCCATTATTGGATTTCTAGCAGAAGCGGTCAGGTTTTGAGTTTTATCTGTTATTATTTGATAGAATCCATGATACCATGTGTCTGAACAAGATGTCTAGGACCTCCAGCAGAAAAATAGGCCCACAACATTAAAGATCCAGCAGTATATTTAACCGTGAGCATGGGGTACTTTTTATCCATGTGTGCACCAAACCCATCTGGTGGGTTTGTTGCCAAAAAGCTCTTTTTTTAGTTTCATCTGACCATAGAAGCAGGTCCCTTTTGAACTTCCAGTCTTGTCTGACAACTGAATATGCTGAAGATTGTTTCTGGATGAGAGCAGAGGATTTTTCTTGAAACCCTTCCGAACAACTTGTCGGGATGTAGGTGCTGTTTGATCTTTTTTTTTTAGGCTTTCTGAGACTCAAGACTCAACTAATCTCTGCAATTCTTCAGCTGTGATCCTTGGAGAGTCTTTGTCCACTCAAACTTTCCTCCTCACCGCGCATTAGGACAATTTAGACACACGTCCTCTTCCAGGCAGATTTGTAACATCTTTAGTTGATTGGAACTGATAGTGGAAATGGGGATTTTCAATGCGTTAGCTTTTTTTCTTATAGCCATTTTAAATTTTGTGAAGCTCAACAATCTTTTGCTGCACATCAGAACTATATTCTTTGGTTTTTCCCATTGTGATGAATGATTAAGGGAATGTGGCCTTTGTGTTTACACATATTTGTACTCCTGTAATTGTATGTATTAGACATGTATTAGAGAAAAACATTTATTTCATAAGTGAGTTTCCCCTCACTTTGAATTGTTTTACTTCAATGAAAGGTCAGAATTTTGTGATTTTTTTTTTTTTTTTTGAATGAAAGATCAAATGGATAAACAATGCAGATTTATTTTCACAGCCGCCTTTGCTCATATTTACTAAGGGTGCCAATAATTGTGGAGGGCATTGTATATATATTTTTAAAACATGCTTTAGATCAAAAGGTTTTTAAGATCATGAGACAAATGAGAAAAATTAGATAATTTGAGTCAATAGTGTCCAAACTTTTAACAGGTTCTCTATGTGTGAACACACATGTGGTGTTTTCAATGGGAAAATTTGATCCAATTGCCCCAATGATGTTGTTTCTCTTCACTTTCAATTCAAATTCAATATAAGATCGGGTACTATTAAAGTGATATTTTTTTGTCTTTGGAAGGTAAAATGAAATCGAGAAGCTGTAGATTGCTGTAGAGCACTGATGAGAGTATTTGTGTGATGAGGCTTTGAGTGTCATTGGCTTTTGGAGTGGCCTCGGCACTGGAGGTTGAGCGGGTGGAGTTTATATAGAGAGAGTTTTCTGGTAAAGACATAGAACAGTCAGGAATAACACACAGATGTAAATTCCTGAGGCCTTTTTAAAAGCCTGTGCAGAACGTGTGGCTGCCCGAAGACTATATTTACCCAACAGAATCTCAGTGCTTTGAGCTGCCCTTCTCCTCATATGCACACACACACATACTGTCTTCCTTTAGCAGTCTAAACATTAGTCTCCCTACCCCCTAAATTAACCACACACAGACATCATCTCTCATTTATACCTATTAAAAACCCCAGACATTGCTTGGGTGCATCTCAGATTCCCATATGGAATTGCCATTCATCATCTTTCTTATTCACCACCTTATCCCTAAATTTATATACATCTTCTGTGCCTCTAACCAGCTCGCTTAATGGCATTTTTATGATGAAGTACTGTAACCTTTTTTAAAAATACAATGCACACACAAACCTAATTATATGCGGCTGCCACACATTCTTGTTATTCCCTCGAGTAAAACTATTTTAGGCCATTTACTATGAGACAGAACTGAATTAATACAGGATAGGAAGTCATTTTCCATAATAACAGTCTCTGGTCAGCGTTTCGAGACAATGGCAGGAACGTTAGGTGTATTATGAACATGTTTCACACTGTTTGGGTTAAACTTTGTCCTGTAGTCTCTGGTCTGTCTGGCACTGTTGTCATGGTTACAGCACAGCTCTATCCAATGGTGTCACAACCTGAAAGGTAGTACAAGTTTTTGTCCAAAATGAGCTGAATGCCCTTTTTAATGCTGCTCTCAGGTTAGGTTCGCCTTTGAAAGGACTTGTGCCACATACAAGCACAGCTGAGCAGTATTTAGCGTTAATCTCCTTCCTAATGCCATCAAATACACAGACATTGATTGCTAGCTTCAAAAATGACATTTCAGAGGTGTGACCTTGCAGCATGCTATTGTAAGTCATGTGTAACAACCCATTCTGGTTCTGGACTAGAAAAGCATTTTGGAGATAAGATAAAAAGACAAAGGCAAGCAAGTGAATTACAAACAAGTTCCAGAAAAAGCGTTTGATTTTTTTTTCCTTCTAATCCTGACAAGAGATAATATGGTTTGTGGGGTAATGTCATATTTACTCTCAAATCCCCTCACGTGTCTGTGTTTACTCCATTCTAGGTCATGGCCCAGTTGTCTTGAAAATGTGTTTCTTCTCTGTTCAATGATAGCATTGCTGTGCTCCTCCTACCTTTTATCTCATACACACATTCTCTAGACAGCCGTAATCTCAACAACAGTGGTTCTCAATTGATTTTGCTTTAGGAACCAGATTTTAGTACATTTGACATCAGTTGTTGACCCAACTCTTTAACAAAATTGTTTGAGCAAAAGTATCTAAATATAACTACCATTTAAAAGTTTGGTGTTTGAAAGTAGTCTCTTATGCTCACCAAGGCTGCACTTACTTGATCAAAAACATAGTAAAAATAGTATTATTGTGAAATATTATTATAATTTAAATTCACTGTTTTCTATTTTAATATATTTTATAATGTAATTTATTCCTGTGGTAGCAAAGCTGAATTTTCAGCAGCCATTACTCTAGTCTTCAGTGTCACATGATCTTTCAGATATATTAATATTCAAATTTTTTGTTATTATCAAATGTGAAAACAATTGTACTGCTTAATATTTTTGTGGAGATGGTTATACTTGTTCAGGATACATAGATGAATAAAAGTATTATTTTTTAAAAATAATATTAATTATAATTAATAATAAAATAAAAAATAAATAAAATATTTTTATTATGAACCACATGACCAAGTGACAGGTGATTTTGTGCCAAAATACTGAAATGTTAAATTGGATTCATAGGCTTTGATGTCAGTGAGTGTTAGGAAGTATTTTACCTCCCTTTTAAAAATCTTTTATTTAACTATCCTAACTAAACAAAATTATATGGCTTTTTGCATTTATTATTTTTGGGTCACAATGCACCAGTAGAGAACTTGCTTTACACCACACACAGACACATCCACTTTGTCTTCAAAATCCATAAAGGTGTGTGTCTCTGGGCTGGCTCACTGAAGTTTTAGAGGTCATTTTGTCTTTTGTTTCTTTCTGTGTCTGTAAAAGCTACAAAGAACTGAAGCATTTCATACTATGAACCACATGAGGGCGATATGGCACCAACTTTTGAAAGAAAGAACTTTTCTTTCTTTGTTTACCACATTAAAAGCATCTAAAAATCTGATTAAATATTAAACACATTGTTTTTCACCGCAATTAATAGATATATACCCTAAATACAGATGTACAATTTTTAATTACACATTTTTTCATAGATATGTCTAAGAACATTTAAATTAAATTAAACCACCTCTAACGTTTTCACACAAGGCATGGGTTGTGTGTAGGGGAGAGAGTAATAAAGAGAGAAAAAAATGATGGAAAGGTTATTATTTTTTTATCTGCACTTTAGTTATTTCATTTACAAAAAAAAAAAAAAAAAATCCCAGAGCAAATTCTATAGAATGCACTTTACACTACCTTGTTTAAACCAGGCCCCTAATAATGAAGTAAATTTACCATCTGTTGTGTCCAAATAGAGGACAGTCGTGTCATAAAGTGGCTTTTACACACAGGGGTTTAGTGCTCTGTGCTTTGTGTTGGTCTGTGTCGTGGCATCTTCAGCATGCAGACCAGCTGTGCTGACACCCTTTTGTTGGAGAAGAATGCTGTTGCTACGTTACCCATCAGTTAGCGTTTACTCGTTCCAGCACTCTGTCTGCACTCTCCTGACAGGGGAGACCTCGTTAAAAGGGAAGAGCATATGTTTCGAGATGTTCTATTGGCTGGTCTTGTGAGATAATGGCTCAGTGATAAAGACTTGTACAGCACACTAAATTTAATATTTTACAAATACAACAAATACTGTATTCATCTCGTACTGTGTGGATTTTCAGAGGTCAGAGTCTCAGGCAAGTGTCAGACCTGTTAATTTTATTTGTGTAAATAATTCTTCAGTTCATCAAAATTACATTTTATTAGCTCAAAGGGATGGATGTACGTTACTTGTGCTCCCTGCCTTGCTATTTTAGTAATGCCACTGGTGTCATCTAGCCAAGCTGAGCTGGGTATTGTCCATGTAAAATATAATGAGCCCCAATGCCTAGAGCGCTAGTTAGTCCGCTTAGAGCTGCGAGAGAAGACCGGGACTCTGGCAGCCTGTATGTAGATGGTGTACACACACACACACACACACACACTGTATGTAGAGTGATGGCAGCAGCTGACTATCACAGCCGGGTGAGAGGTTGCTTGAGTGTGCTCAGAGGTTTGGGGGTCAGTAACTGGGTTACATGGAAAGAGTATTTGTTTGAGACCTCAAGCACTGTTGCAGATGTTCGGGATTTTTACATTTATACTGAGTTGTTTAATGTGCTAGGTGCTGAATGAATCCAGTAGGATGTTATGGGGTCACACAGTGTCATATAAGTGGTCTTCGAAATGTTCTGTTGGTGTCAAGTTGCAGTTAGTTTAGAACATACGGCATGAAGCTCCAAGAAGAGTGTGTGTGTTAACTATATGTGTTTACATCATTTTAGACCTGTGTGTGATTTATTTTTTTTTTTTTGTGTGTGTAATTTAAAGCTGTATGCATAGCTAAAACCTTCTTTGTGTGTGTTGGTTTTTAGGAGAGGCAGAGGCTTGAGACCATCCTGAATTTGTGTGCAGAGTATAATAAGAGTGATCCTCCGGTTGGCTTGGACGCAGGGAGGGTGTGTCAGTTCCCGGGTATGGAGGAGGTCTCTGTACGACGACCCGGCCCTGACCCTGCGAGTGTGCCGGCCCAGAGCTCTCAAAGACAGAGAGAGAGTGAGGAGGAGAACCTGAAAGAGGAGTGTAGCAGCACTGAGAGCCAGCACCAGGAGGTACAACACACACATACTCATGCACACACACTATGAGAGATACTCCCACTATTAGACTAACACACTGATACTCATACAGAGAGGGAAATACAGCGAGGTCCAAAGATCTGAAATCAAATTCAGCTTCAAATTCAAATTTAAATAAACAGGAAGTTTTTGGATTTTGAACATTTTTAAACATTGTTACATAAAATTGATTAGAAACATAAAAGATTCTGTACTATTTCATAGTCTTTGGTCTCTAGTCAAATAAGTAAATTTGTGACATTTGATTATGTGACTTTTTGTAAAGAAGGTCAGATGTTCTTGTTTTATCAAGCATAAGTTGCTCTTTGGATAATCTCCAATCATGCTGGAGAACATGATCATCAGGTTTGACATGAACTTGTGGAGTTTATGTGCAGCTGTCATTAAAGCAAAATATATGCTAAATATGTATAACATGTAAAAAAAAAAAAAAAAAAAAAAAAAAAAATATATATATATATATATAGTATTTAATAAATACTAAGAAATTTGTGTTAAGTTTTCAATTAAAATTTTCAGATTGTAACACTAATATAATTTGCTCAGTGGTGTGTGATGGTGTTTTAAAATGAGGCAAAGTCCTCGATTTTTTTTTTTTTTTTTTTTTTTTTTTTTTTTTTATATATATATATATATATATATATATATATATATATTAGACCAAATACAATTCTATTTTGTATTTTTACACTATGTAATGCTCTATTTATTAAAGCCAAGTATACATTTCATAAAGTTATTATGCATTTTTACACTTATTCTAAAATAATAACTAAAGACAGTAACAATTTAAACAATATATATATATTATTTGTGAACTAATGCTCAGCTTTTCTTTTTAATAGTCATCTTAGCAGTCATCAAGCTTGTACGCACTGGTCAGAGACACGAAGATGTACCTTTAATTTTATCAAGCTGATTGCTCACTCAAAAACCCCACAGTCATCATGTTTTCAGGACATTTCAAGTTTAATTTTGACACGACATAAAGCAGTGATATCTAAGTGACAGCTGCTTACTTACTTTTTATTTTTCTTCCATTAACGGCATCATCGTCTTCATTTAGGCTGATTCGACGAGAATGCGCACAAAAACATGAGTCGGGATTTATCGCACGAACCAATTATATTCAATCATAACCGGTCATATCCAATCATAGCACAATGGAGGCATTGTCTTCTCTCACGTGACTTTCCCCCATTCATTCTCAGTTACCCCCCACCACAGCCACCGCACGCTTTAGGGGTTCTGTTTGAACTCAATGGCATCAAGGGAGGCGAGCCTCCTGCTGATACCTTACCTACGGGTGTCGCTGTTGGACAGTGTTACTTATAAAAACTAGTGACTTTTACACTTTTTAATGTCACATTTTGTAATATTTGTTTTATGTTTGTATTATTGATTATTTTCTCATCCATTTTTTTTTTTTTTTTTTTTTTTTGAGGCACTGCCTCCCTTGCCCCTGAATTCGCTATTATGCAGTGTATTAAATTAGAAAAATGCAAAATAGATCTAATAAAAATTAGTGGGGTCTGACTTTTGGATCTCATTATATACAAAACAAAAACTGCTTAAAAAAGTATGTGGTCATATTTGCACACACTTTATTATGCATATGCCCATAGTCAAAGTTCCTTTTCACTTCATGTGGAAAAATAAGCATATGTTTACCTCTTGTGGTCTGCTAGTCCCTTTTGAAATCACCTAGAGTTTCATATTTATTCTGCTCTGTCTGTAAACACATGTCTCTGTCAGCCTTAAAAATGGTTTTCATTCATTTAGGTCACTGTTAGAATGCCAGGTAGAGTTTATTTGTTGCAACCATTGTCAGAGTAGTTTCACCAACGCATGCACAAACACTTTCTCAGCATGAAGATTCCTCAGTGCTGGGGCAGCAGGAGAGAACATACCTGGAGGAAGAGCGGCTCAGGGTTCTGGCTCGGGTGGACGAGCTGAAGACTCGTGTCACTGACCTGGAACAGCAGATACAGGAGTCCAGACAAGAGGTTAGACTGTGTCCTAAACCTGCAAACCTGTTTGATGCGTCTACAAAGTACGCGTACCTTCCTTCAGTTCCATCATAACCACATGAATGAGAGCGAGAGATGTAGATATTCACATCCAAACTTGTAAAGTCTGTTCAATCACTTGTCGTCTTCATCTACATCAGTGCATCACCATCTGTCATGCATAGAAACATCTTTGGTGTTGCATATTAAAATCGATGTGAAAGCAGGATTTTGCTTGATCAGCAGAGCTGCGCTATTCATGTTAACAGAAACATATGGAAGTGAACAGACTGTTGAATGTGTCGTTTTATTGGCAGGCAGAGATGGAGAGGGCATTACTGCAGGGAGAACGGAGGGCGGAGCTTGATCAAGTGGAGGCAGAGTTGGAGATCATCAATCAACTTCAGCTGAAACTGAATGAAGTGGAAAATGCGACTCAGAAGGAGAAAGAGAAGGTACCCACAACAAACACATGCTATAAAGCATGTTTTCGTGTTTCCTGTTTGTTTGTCCTGAAAAAATTTGTGGATGCATCTTTACTAACATGGTAGTTTCTAACAGTCTAACTCTGTATTAATTCAAATGACACTGACAATACTGCATGTTTGAATGGGACAATTTTCTGTAGGTATAATAAAAATGTACTGAAAGTAAATTTACACATCAATGAATGTTAAAATGGGTGAAATGCCATAAAGGCAACAAATATCAAATAGAGATGTTATATACAATATTATGTGTAAATACTGTTCTACAACTGACTGCTGTATAAATATTTATTCTGCTCAGATTTAGTCTGCTGCAATATGGGCTCTGATTGCCATGGCAACCCCATATCTAAACCTCTGTTTTAACACAGCATGGTGTCTTTATCTAAGCAGTTTCCTCTTTGTTTTCCCCTCTCTCCGCCATCACTGGCTTGCTGCGTGTGTATTTTACTTGTGTGTGTGTTACGTGTGTGTAATGTTTTTTTAGGAGAGAGCAAAAGTCTCAGCTGAGCGGGATGTCCTGGCCAGACTGAGGGATTCGTACAGTGAGCTGAAGGGCCAGCTTCATAAATGCCCAGAATCACTGAGGGAGCACTTACAGGAACAACTGACCAGGGTCAGTGTGCGACTTGATACTGCCGAGACAGTAACAGCGATTATCGAACATATATATCCGCTTCACTTTAAAGAGAAGCAGGAGAAATGAAAAAAAGATTAGTAGGATTGTCAAGGCAATTAAAATAATGAATAGCGATTCATCTCATGATTTTTAAATTAGTGTCGAATTTTCAGTTTCCCTCTAATTTAAAAGTCCTTTTTCAATAACCAAAAATATAAAACAAAGCTGTTTTGCCATCCCTCCAGTGGCCTTGGTGTGTTTCGCTCAACATATTTAATGCTCAAGCTTTGATGGTAATTAAATTAAATAAAATGACTTTACTGTGGTTAATTGTCCCATGTGGATATAGCCTACTTTATAAATACATTGGCTATTAAGAAATCCTTTCTCTGCCATTTACAGGAGTATAAAGGAAGGCCCTGATACAAGAACACAGATTCTTGTAGTGCTTCTCTTTTTCCAGCCAGTCTTTGGAAATAAGACAAAGCACCATGAAGCAGTTGTACTGTCAAATTATGTATATGTATATTTATATAATTTAATTTCTGACTTATAAATGTAACTGTTAAACATTTAATTAATGAAATTATTATTTGACACATTAACTTTGACAGCCTTAAATAAATAGACAAATAAATAAGTAAAACTGTATACACCAATATTAAAATTCTGATTAGTATTACAATTTTATTCCATTTTGTCTAAATAAATTAAAAATAAAAGAGTAAAAAAAGTAATCAGTTGTTTTAAATGCTAAGTGAATTTAGGTATTGCACCATCAAGTCACAACATGAAAAATTTATTCTGAGATTCGCTTAAGATTACATTTATTGAATTATTAATGTGTTGGAAAGGGTAAATGAAAGCAAGGGTAATCTAAATATGAAAAGGGGAATTAACATGCACAGTTGAATATCCAATGTCAGCCTCTATAATTAAAAAAATAAAAATAAATCTCTAATATTGGCCGAAAACAGATATGGTACCGACACATTGTGCACCTCTAAGTAAAGCAAATTTCAATAAAGCAAATAATCAGAGACCAGCAAAATAGATTCATGTAGATTTATTCCTATTTAATGGCATTTGTACACTAGACACTATGAAATAACTATTGGAATGTATCACCCTCCAGTATCACCAGCAATTAATGGGCAAATCACATGACATGATACAACAGCCTTAACTGGACAGCTTGTTAGAATCTGGATCTGTAAAAACTGCACAAATATCCTATGGCTGTGTGTGTTGGCTGTGTGTCTGCGCTCCCTCTCGAGCCACAATATGCTCATGGCAATAAAGGGTTTACACACTGACTGAACAACCATGATCATTATGATGCACCTCTGCTCTTTTAGGCAATGAAAATGCATGGAATTCATTTATTTGTATGTCTGTCTTTTGCTTTTCACTCTTGCTTAAGTGCTTATTTTACTAAATCTCCTTACTAATTCACTGATATGGTGATGAACTGAGCGAATCACCTCACTCTTCTTTATCTCTGTATGAATAATCACCAAGCAGAGTATGTGTATATATATAAAAAAAAAAAATTCTGGAGAGAAAACATGTTCCATACAGCAAACATTGTTTGGCAGACAGAGTGATCTTCTTCGGCATGTCATTGAGGAACATTTGTCTGTCTGCTTGTTTGTTTCTCCCATCTGTTCGTCTGCCTCTGTCTTTCCCTCTCCCTGTTCGTCTCTCTGTCCATCTGTGCATGTGTGTGTCTGTAGAAGGTGGAGGCACTGGAGTCGGCCACTAAGCGCTTTGAGGATTTGGAGTTCCGCCAGTTGGAGCGAGAGAGTGGCATAGAGGAGGAGAAAGAGACAGTCAGCAGGCAGCTGTTGCAGGAAAAGGCAGAGTATCACCGGAGTGTGGCCAAAAGGAAGGTAATGACACTGATCTCAGGTCAGTTCTGTTAAAGGACTCAAAGTCAGTACTGAGTGAGTGGCTTACCCTGTATCAGACTGAAATGGCAAACGAGCACGGCTTCCATTGAAACATTTCTCTTGGCTGTGTAGGAGAAAATGGCAGCTCTTGAGATCCAGGCTAACCAACTTGGACTTCAGGCAGCTCAGGATTGTGAAAGGATGGCCAAAGATAGAACCCTGGCCCTGCAGATGCTGCACAAGGTTGAGAACAACGCTTAATCTCTATCTACACTTCATGCAAAGCGTCTTCATCACCACAGAAATACAGCTTGACATATAAAGGAGTATTCCAGGTTAAATACAAGTCAAGATCAGTCGACAACATTTGTGACATAATGTTGATTACCAAAAAAAAAAAGCCAAAATCTGGGTTACCGTGAAGCACTTAAACTGGACATAAATGGGACGTTTAAGTCAGTATGAAATAAAAATGTTGTAATTTTTTTTGGTAAAGTTTAATTTATTTTTTAACTCGTAATGTTTGATCAAAATGTCACAATTGGATCTTCCAGTGAAAATGGCAAACTTCCCTCTGGTGAGATATGCTGGACTTCTCCAATCATTTAGTCAGCTTAAACCCGCCCCTCCACAATCAATTGTGTGGCAACACCCACATCTCAAAATCCAGTCAACAACCAATGGATACAACCAAGTCCCCACCCTACGTTTTTTCTTTGCTGATAATCCGTTACACTCAGATGTACATCGCAATATGAAATAAAAGATCTGTCACTATTTCCGTTTCATAGCAACTTTAATATACTCACTGTTTCAAAATCATAATTTCAAAATATGTTACCTAGATTTTAGGGTGAACATTTTTTGTCACATTTATTTGTTTAGCACTTTATACAATATAGATTTCACAGTAATAAACAAGAAAATAACAATGTTAATGTTGCAAAATTTATCAATTAAGAAGTTACTTCAATTTTTTTAGCTGTAAAGCAGCTCTACAGAAGACAATAGTGTCATTATTCAGCTCAATTTAGTTGTTTACAATGTTAATTTAATTCAGTTTAAGTTATAAAACCACAAAATTACTAAAATTATGATTATATTGAACCTGGAATATTCCCTAATGGTAAATCTGACCCTTTACATATTTTTCTTTAAGGAAAAGGAGAGACTGTCTGCCCTAGAGAAGAGATACCAGAGCCTGACTGGTGGAAAAACTTTCTCCAAGCCCAGCGGCACAAAGGAGGTAACACTGGCCATGACTGTACTAATAATTGGCCAATTGACCTGTTTTTGGTTGGCAAATAAACTCTTTTTAACTCTGTCTAATCTAGTAAACATACTGTGGAGGCCTTGTGATCTAAAGAATAATTATAATTCATGAGATATCTGTGCTGTATCTCAGTATTTAGTGCATTGGTTTGAAATAACCGTATCGTTGTGTACATCTTGATGGTGGTGGTGTCTATGGGGATCCATTACACTCCTGCTTAACAGTAATGAGCACGTTTTTTCTGGGTTATCGCCATCAGCGATAAGCTTTACATCGATGCCTCTTTGATCAGCCATAAAATATGTAGAGGCAATCTGAAGAAGTTTGATAAGACAAATAATGTCATAAAAATGTTCTTTGGCATGGTTTGTGCAATGTGCACAAATTGTCTGTGTGGTGCTGATTTCGGTGCTTCATATTCAAAACAGGAAGTGCTTTACATCAGTGAACCTGACTTTTTTGATGAGCTCCCTACCCAGAATTCTCTGCTCCCTTCTTGTTGTCAAAGATCCACCACTCAGATATATTCTAACAGGCCACAGGAGGTAAAAGCATAACCCCAAGACAGCTGGGGGATTTACAAACTAACAAAAACATTATGTCATTGGCACTTACTTGTGCAGCTCAGTCATTTCACCATTCATAATGAAAATGTTACTATGTGGTTGATGAGAAGGGATGGGAATTGTATAGAATTTAATTATTACAGTTTCTTAACAGTTCCACTAATGATTCCGTTAGAATGCATGTGTGAGAACCGTTAGTGGGACCGGTTCTCAGTTCCCAACCCTACTGATGTGTATGAACATAACCTACACTACCGTTCAAAGGTTTGAGAGCGATTTTTAAAATGTTTATGAAAAAAGTCTCTTATGCTCACCAAGGTGCTGTGTGTATATTAAAAATACAGTAAAACTGTAATATTGTATAATATTACAATTTAAAGAACTGTTTTCTATTTTTATATATTTTAAAATGTAATTTATTCCTGTGATTGCAAAGCTAAACTTTCAGCAGCTATTACTGCAATGTCACATGATTCTTTAGAAATCATCCTAATGATAATGCTGATTTGGTGCTCAAGAAACATTTCTTGTTATTATCAATAAAAATGGTTGTACTTTATAATATTTGGAAACTGATATTTTTTCATGATTCTTTGATAAATAGAATGTTCAAAAGAACATTTATTTGAAATATAAATCTTTTGTAACAATGTGTAAGAGTATTTACTGTTACTTTGGATCAATATAATGTGTCCTTGCTAAATAAAAAAAACAATAATAATTTCTTAAAAATTTTACTGACCCCAAACCTTTGAACAGTAGCAAAAATAGACAAACATGTGGTCTAACATCATACCTGGAATGTTTGCAGTATGTTATTTGAGTTGTTGGGTATTTGTGATGTTCGTTTGTTGAGCATTCATCAGTTGGACTGTCAACAGCTATAGTAAACGGATTTGCATTTTGTGTGAGACTTCACTGTGCACATATTGTGGGTGTTGTTTGCCTCAATCCAGCATAAATTGTTATTTTCAGACCATTCATGATTGGTGTGGCTATATATCGTAGTACTGGGATGGCGGACATTGACATTCTCTATCACACATACTGCATGTGTGTACATTGGAGACGTTGCTTGGCATGTTTGTGATGTGTTGGGCATAAGCGTGCTTTGTCCAGTTGGTGCATGAAGATTGATGGTGCAGTTCTTCATGAGTTGTTTGAGATATGAACTGATTTCCTTTGTGGATGTGGATGTGTGTACGGATGAATGGATGTGTGTGCTCAGGAGTACCTCAAACTCTCAGATGTATATAAGATGTATGGGAACGGATGTATCCCTGCCCAGACTGCTTTCCCTAACGCTCTCTGTCTACCGCTGGCTGTAACATCAGACACACCTCGTGAGGTATGACTCCTCCACTCACTCTTTCATCCATGACAGAATGTTTTCCTTGCCTTTCCACCTCCTTTTTCCCTTTCCAGTGCCATTTATTTCTAGTTTGTGGCTTTTCTTTTATGATGCTGTCAGAATAACCCACTGGCTGTCTTCTCTTGAAACTGTTATTTTTCATTTCTTCCCAGCTGTCTTAGTTGCTGTTGTATCCTCTGTTATGCTAGCTTTATGCTTTTATGCCTATACCTAAAATGCCCCCATTACAGTGTGTTTGTGTTTGTGTGTTGTTGGCCTGATTGTATAAAGGAGTATGTGACAGTCAGTCAGTTAAATCAGCTGTTCGGGATGCCTAAAGTTGACCCCTCCCCCACATCTTCCGTCCAATCATTCCAAGCTATTGTCGCCGATCCTGTCCACTCCAGCCACACATCCCATTGTGGCTCCTCCCAGTCACTTCCTGTTGAGGTGTGTGTTATTTCCTGGTGTCGATGTGTTCATAATTGTATTTACCATTGGCAGAACCTGATTTCACCAAGTGCGACAAGTTCTTAGATCAACATCTTTGTTGATCCTGGAATAACATTTAAATCCAAACAATCAGATTAAATCAACCAGGGTTAGGTGCTTCTACATCAGTGTTATTCACATAATTTCCCTCTGATTTTAGGGATAACTAATGGGTAGGGGTAGGAAGATGGTTATGATTACATTAAGGACAGGAATGCTGTTCCAGGATCAACAAAGCATGAGCAAGAGCATGTCTAACTCGACAAAATCAGGACGTCATGTGAAAACTGAGTTGAATGAAGTGGGATTTCAAGCTTTTGGTTTTGAGACATTTTTACGTTTTCTAATCTAAATACCACTTCATACTTTCAATGCATGGCTCTTTTTCCTTCCTTCCTGTATCAATTTTTCCTCTTTTCCCCACCCATCCTCCCTTTATCTGGACTGCACTTCAGACCCAACCTGCATGGAGTAGGCCTTCAATCCCCAGGCTAGATTCAGAGCGCTGGTACCAGGAAATCATGGCAGCTGGGGAGCCCAGTCATGCCTGTCCTCCCCCTCTGCCAGCTAAGTGTCTCTCCTCACGTAAACCTATGCAGGTAAACTCTGTTCATTTGTCTGTCTTCTCTTCTGCTTGCATCCTTTGTCTGCCCTTAAGTTCTCTGTCCTTAGTGTACCTTTTGATTGTATCTCTCCAGAAATAACCACTTTTCTTTTTTCTTTTTTTTTAATAAAATGACATGAAAAGCAGTATTTTTGTGTAAAGCGTCTACATTGCCAGATGTGGTTGCTTTGGTGTTGTGTCCTTCCTCGCTATGGGTGCAAGCTGCCATAATTGTCCTTATAGATGGACTATATGAATCATGAAGGGATGAATAACACTGAGATGTTTTGTTGTCAGGTTTGTAAGCGGGATGGAGAGCTGGGACAGACCAATGGAACCTTTACACCACCACCTTCCAGCATGACCACATCAGGCAGAAACACACCCACCAAAGTAAGACGGTTTATAACAAAACAGGCCACAATTAGGCAGTCTACAATTTTAAAGACAGCTTTTGCTGTGCTGAAGTATAGAATGCAACAGTTTTCTGCACCTTTTCAGCAGCCGTGAAACTATTTTTCCCTTAGGGATTTAAAAAAAAAACGTTGTTAAAAAGAGTTATTAGCAATGAACCAGACCACCCTTGATTTGAAGCAAAAAAAGTATTTGATAGTTGGACAAAAAAAAAGTGTAATTAACAGCTTTAAAGTAGGAAAGAGCAACAATCCCATAAAACACTGCTAATGACCAAATCAAAAAAAAAAAAAAAAAAAAGATATAAACATTATTGATTTAAATGAATTTAAGAACCTTGCAGCTCACAGTGGGTCAGTTTTTAAAGATTTATACATATTTGTTAAAAAAAAAATTCAGTTCCCTTATGGATTTTTACCTGACGAACAATCTGGTACCAACTGGTACAATCAAAGTTTTGTTAGTGTACTCTTTTATGTTTACCCTTAGATCAGTAGGTTTCCCTGCACTTTAAAAGTTAAACAATAAAGCACTAAAACAATAAATCATATTTTTAAATGTCATGTACACGTTTTTAGTCTGAATGAAATCATTGTAGTCCAAATTTTGCAAAGTTAGCTAAATAATGCAATAATGTTGCTTAGCTTTATTCAGCATGTAAACACATTAAAAGGTTAGTGCACCCAAAAATGAAAATAATGTAATTTATTACTCACCCTCATGTTGTTCCACACCCGTAAGACCTTCGTTCATCTTCAGAACACAAATTAAGATATTTTTGATGAAATCCTATGGCTCAGTGAGGCCTACATTTCCAGCAATGCCACCGAACCTCTCAAGATCCAGTAAGGTACTAAAGACATATTTAACAGTTCATGTGAGTACAGTGGTTCTACCTTAATATTATAAAGCGACAAGAATACTTTTTGTGCGTCAAAAAAACAAAATAACGACTGTTCAACAATATCTAGTGATGGGTGATTTCAAAACACTGCTTTGAAGCTTTACGAATCTTTGGTTCAGAGTGCCAAAGTCACGTGGTTTCAGTAAACGAGGCTTCGTTTACGCGATCCATACCACTGATTCGAAACAAAAGATACGTAAAGCTTCGAAGCAGTGTTTTGAAAGTATTCTCTTCGCTTTATAACATTAGGGTAGAACCACTGAACTCTCATGAACTGTTTTAAATATGTCTTTAGTACCTTTCTGGATCTTGAGAGGTTCAGTGACATTGCTGGCAATAGTGGCCTCACTGAGCCATCGGATTTCATCAAAAATATCCTAATTTGTGTTCCGAAGATGAACGAAGGTCTTACGGGTGTAGAACGACATGAGGGTGAGTAATTAATGACATAATTTTCCTTTTTGGGTGAACTAATCCTTTAATTGGACTACATTTAACCTTGGTGTTGTGCACTTACTTCAAAGACAAAGGTGGCGAATGATGTGTAATGATTTAATCCTTCAAATATTAAAATGCGCAATGTGGCGAGTACTTGGACAGACAGATGAAGACTGTGGCTCAACTAAAAACCTGCTGTAGCTCCATTATAACTGCATGTATTGTTTTCAAATGTGTCACTTTCAATTTATCTTTTCTTTTTTATCTTCAGAGTCTCCCAGATCTGTCTCCTGCTTATTTGGACTTAGACTCCAAGAGACAGTTGGATCTACAGGGCAGAGGTAGCCCATCACTCACTATTATCAGACTGTAAACAGCATGTGTTGAATAATTTAATGTTGTTTTGCTAACACAGCTACTACATGTAACCTAAAGGTGGTTGTAGACATACTGTACAGCGTTTTTATTGATCTGCTCTTGATGTGTTTCTCCAGGGCTCTATACATGTGATGATTCCAAAATCCGGCCTACGGATCCTAAACTCGGCCACTGGGGGGCACCACCTTCAGTAGCTCCCATGGTACACCACTCCATTCTGCACCACCAAGCACCCCCAGCAGGAGAGTCAACATATGACACTCTGAGTTTGGAGAGCTCCGACAGCGTGGAGACCAGCGTATCTACCGGCAACAACTCCGCCTGTTCACCTGAAAGGTGAGATGCAGTTGTCAAGGGAACCCTTCGTTCTGCCTCCATTCCCCTGACAACGGGTCATGCTGCCCAATTTCCCCATAAATGTTTTTTTCATCCTCCTCCCAGAATAGTTGCTGGGTTGTTTCCATGACAACACATACGTCCATACAAAGAGACATGCTATTCTTCTCGTCTTCAAAGTTTGGTCTTGTCCCGAGGCAGAACAAGCACAGAATGTCATTTTAAAGTATGTGCTCCTTGGAGCCAGGGAAGCTTCAGGTGTTTCGTCAGATGTTGAAGTCATGAAGAGACGTTCTCTTGATGTTGCCCTACTTTTCAGCATCGATAGTCTGGACAAGAATCTTTGACCTTGCATTCTTACATTTCAGTTAGATGTTTCAGCAATTTTAAACTCATACAGCCATCCTCACCCTCGTTCAACCTTTTCCTTTGAGATGGTAAAAGAGGCCCAACAAAAAAGCATGTAGATCCTCATTTAAAAGTAAAATAGAACCAAGCAAACAAGAGCATAATGTACTTTTTCTTTTTTAACCAGTGGCGAAAACATGGTTGTCTACTAGGATCTAGGCAAGATAAGACATCACAGAGAGTAAAAAAGAAAAAGAGAGAGAATTTTTTTTAAACATCTTTATGAAGGTATAAGTTCTTAAAAAATCATATTTAGACATTTTACCAAATATGAATGAGTTTTACAACAGCATTTTACACAACAACTGTGCAACTTTATTAAATATTAGGGGTGTAACGATACCGATGTCATGATTCGTTAATATCACGATACTTAACTCACGATACAATATTATTGCGATACTCCAAGACATACTGTGTAGTAAAAGGTTAACAAAAAATTTACTGTTGATTAAAATGCTAAATTTGGTACTACATATGGGGTGGAAATGAATAGGCTTGGTCTTGGTGCTGGTAACCCAATGCACAGGACAATGGTGACACCAGAATAAAAATATTTATTAATGATTCTGAAGCTGAAAATACTTTTTTTAGAATTTAGAAATAATTTTAGAATTTTTAAAAATTAAATTAGACAAGTATGCTTGCACTCTGTCACTGACTAGATATATTTAAAATAATGTAGGCCACTTTTTACTGGTAACATGAGACATTTGCCATTATCAGGACCCACAAATATTCCCCCATTTCATTATTATACATTATATTCAACATTATATATATATATAGTAGTTTAATGTAGTACTGACACTAAAACTTTGTAAACTTGAATTTTTTCTTACATAGTAATATTCATTTTGGGTGAACTATACACAATACATATTGTCACTATGCACGATACATATTGTTGCATTTTTGTAATATACACTACCATTCAAAAGTTGAGGTCAGGGTTTGAGTTTTTGTAATGCAGTTAAAAATTTTATTCAGGAAGGATGCATTAAATTGATCAAAATTGAGAGTAAAAAAAATTAATGCTGTAATGCCTCAAAAATATTAAGCAGCACAGCTGTTTTCAGCATTGATAATGATAATTTGCCATCTCAGGAATAAATTACACTTTAGCTAAATTCTGTAAGGAAGTGGACCTTGAGGGCCAGAGTTGAGAACCCTTGCTTTAAAATATTTTAAAATAAAAAAAGCTATTTTTAATTATAATCATATTGTACAAAATTACTGTTTTTGCTGTATTTTTGATCAAATAAATGCAGCCTTGGTGAGCTTAAAAGACTTCTTTCAAAAACATTGTAAGTACTATATAATGCTGTAAAATGATTAGTAATGAATTATATAATGTTTTAATAATAATAATTTGCCAGTATATGCATTAGATCATTTTAATATAATATATTTAATATATTTTATTGTTGTTATTATTGTTAAAAAATTTGACACTTATTTAGAATTCAGTATAGTGCCATTCAAAGCAACTGTGATCTGTCTAGAGTGAGCACTCGGTCTTAATGTCGTCTTCTGCCGCTGGAAACACCACAGAAACTGTAACTTTGTGTTTCTCCCTCAGCAGCAATGGGCTGGCAGGACTGAGGCTGGAGGAGATGGAGAAGATGTTGAAGGAGGCCCAGCAGGAGAAAGCCAGACTGGTGGAGAGTCGAGTGAGTACCATTAAACTTTAATTGTCTGTGAAATATAATCTATCCCTCACCCTGTCTCTCATATAAAAGAGATCGTTTTCATGAATTTAAAAAGGAAGCCCCTGGTCCCTTTGGCATTACTGCATTAAAGATTGTTTCTTACCTACAAAGAGTGATAGACATGAAAGGCTGGATCTTAACAAGCTCTCAGACAGTAATACTCACTCAGACAATCTCTTGCTGAATTATTTTTTCATGCATCCCCAGTCACTCCGCACTGTGTATTTTATGTATTTGTATGTATTTTTCCCTATCGCCAAATAAATCTTCTCACAGTAGACTTGAAGCCCCTCTGTGTCTTAATCTGTCAGTCTGTCTTTTTTGTCAGGAGAGAGAAGTCCAGGCACGAAAACAGCTGCTGGAGGCAGAGAGAAGGAGGCGAGAGGAGGTAGAGAGGAGGCTGCTGGATGAAACTGCGCACAGGCAGAGACTTGTGGAGGAAGAGGTCAAGATGAGAGAGAAACAGTGTTCCCAGGTCAGTACATCTGGCAAATACCTAAATAAGCTGGTCTCAGATCAGCGATAGAGTATTCGAGTCTCCCAGTCTTTTATTAGGTGGACATAAAATCCTCACGTTTCCCAGCGAGATTAAAGGGACAATACTAAATAATAAGGCTTTCATTAATAAGTCATGAATACATATTAATATTAATAATCATAATGCTTTATAGATCAGTAGATCATGTACATTCATATATATGAATATGGGTCAGTGATGTGGCAGATATTCATAAATATAAGAGTTATTCATAAATATAATTAAAATGTACCTCTTATATAAAGAATAAAAAGCCATTGTTATATTTTTTTGTTTATTTTACATTTCTATATTATTTAATTATATATATATATATATATATATATATATATATATACTGTATTTATGTTATATATATTTATTTATTTTTAAATGAGACTAGGAGTAACTGTCCAGCAATTGTAAAAAAAAATAATGAAAAGTCTTCTTAAAAATAAATCTTGACATAAGTAGCATAGAACATAACCAACATACAAAATAGCAGAAAATAGAGTTGATTACATTTCTAACTATATGAATAAGCATTAACTAATAATGTTTAGCATAATATAATGTATATATAAAATGTTGTTGCATATGATGTTGTATATACATCATGTTAGTTATAAATCACGTTTAAAACATGCAGTGTAGTAGCGCCTGCACTCACTTGAACAGACAGTTTCGATGTCTGCGTACAACTCTGAACACAGCAGTGTGCTTCACCGGTGCCGCTCTGAGGTCAGTGAATGTTTGGAGTTGCTCTTTAAAAGTCTTTATGAGGTCACTGGCTCAGCTTGACTGGGCCAGACGGGAGGCATGAATGCACAGAGAGCAGCTCCGCACAGCAGGTGGATGAGAGGAGACACACAGACAGATGGTGAGAGGGAGACAGCAGAAAGAAGATAAGATGGGAGGAAGAGGAGGGGGTGTAAGACAGAGGCAAGGAAGGGCAGGGCAGTAGGACACCAATGTTTTAAACACAGATAAGTGACACAACCAAAACAATGTGATCTGCAGTACTGTGTGAATTTTTCTGATACATTTTCCCTGCTTAATTACAGTGATCACTATATTGTTTTGATAAAACAATCAATGTTATATTATATTTCCATGAAATTTATTGCTGTTATGTGTACCTGAATAAGTAAATTTCATGGAAATATTTGAGACAGCAGCTAATCTGAGCTCTGCCCTCCTCAGGCTCGACCAATGACGCGCTACCTACCTATTCGAAAAGAGGAGTTTGACCTGCGTTCTCATGTGGAGTCATCGGGCCACTGCGTGGACACATGCCCGTATGTCATTGTTACAGAGAAAATGTGCAAGGGTCATCTTGTGAAGATGGGCGGCAAGATCAAATCCTGGAAAAAACGCTGGTTTGTCTTTGATCGGCTTAAAAGGACCTTCTCTTATTATGTGGGTAAGATAATTGTTGTATGTATGCCTGATTTAAATGATCAGCAAATAGTTGTATTTTTTTTTTTTTTTTTTTTTTAGTTTTTCTGATCAGTTTTTGATTTTACTTTTTTAAATTCACAATACAATTAATATAGTTTTGACATTTTTGAAAAAGCATATATACTTATAAATCTCTATTTTCTGACAAAATTTATTGGATTTAAGTGTAAAGGAGAGCACATACTTTTTTCTGTTGTTGCTAAGTAGAAGTCAAAATATATAAGGTGAAAAAAGGAAAAAGAGAAGAAATATGAAGGATAAACAAAAAAAAATTGACAGCACTGACAAAGTGGCAAGTTCTGGTAAAACCTTTTATCTCTGTTCGCTCAATTTCCGATCATCTTGTCTTTCTTTCAGATGTTCCCTCTCTTTCTCACACATACGCTTTGCTCATGTGTGTAGCCTTTTCACCCCCTCACTCCCCATGTTAGTAGTGATGATGATGATGGTGATGATGATGATGAAATAAACTGCAATACTTTCTCTAGCCAAGCGTTTGTGAGGGATGGGGGTGTAGATTTACCCCTGGCTCAGTTCTGAGTAACAATACTGCACTGAACTCCTCAAAAACATGAAACACAAAAACAATTTATCCCATTACTAAGCAGATTTGTGTAACGAACAGAGACGAGCCAAAAAAAAATTAAACTGTTCAAAAGGGAAAGTAGTAAATCTTAATCGTCGACACAGGTGCAAGGGGGCTCACTGGAGGCTGACAAGCTTAAAACGCTGCTTTAAAACCATCTACGAGATAAGAATCAATCCGAAGAGAGATGTTAATTTGCGCCAAGTAGCGAAAAGGAAAGTCTGTCAGATGAGCTGTTTGTATTGGGTGGCAGACAGTGTTAAATTGAGACAGACAATGCTTTTAGGTGACTTGCTCTGTGTGCTAGAATTCACTTCTACTTTATGTGCTTGTTTAATCCCTGCGGCAAAGCTTTTAAAAAGGCTTCGCATGTTTTTTATTCCAATATCTTTCATATATTTTGACATGTAAAACAAATCACAACCGACTCATTGTGTAATGGAAATGCTGCAAATAGGAACTGGCAAATGTACTCTCTTCTTAATGAATAATAAAGCTGATCTGTAGAATAATTTAATTAAAAAAAATCTATTCATAGCATTTTTATTTTCTTTAATTTTTTCCCTCATGGTTTTTACTCAGATAAACACAAGACCAAACTGAAGGGTGTCATCTACTTCCAAGCCATAGAGGAGGTGTATTACGATCACCTGCGCAGCGCAACTAAGGTAATTCCGTGATTTTTCAACACCGCCTGTTTACCGTCACAAATCAATCTCCATACTGCTCACACTACAGCACCAACTTTGAGCACACAGTGAAAGTTTAAACAGACAGACGTCTTTTCATAAAGAGAATTTCTTACAGCAGAAGGCAAAAGAGATCAAAGGCGGCTTCATGTTCATGTACATTTCGTCATGCTTTCTTTCTTTTTTTTCACTTCAGCGACATGCCTTTTTTTTTTCCTGCCCTGCTGTTCTCCATCTTCTTACACTTTAATGCACACTGTGTCTTTTTCTCTGTCCTTACAGAGTCCGAATCCTTCTCTAACCTTCTGCGTGAAGACTCATGATCGACTTTATTTCATGGTGGCACCATCCCCAGAGGCCATGCGCATTTGGATGGACGTCATAGTAACGGGTGCCGAGGGCTACACGCAGTTTATGACCTGAGGGAGAGTGGATGCAATTCTGCCTGCAGTGATCTGAGATTTAACAGGACATGTAATATATGCAGAATTATGTCAAAAACTTCAGCCAGCACTGCCTGATTTCTTTGTCATCATGACTAGAGAAGAACTAACTAAATTCAGGCTGGCCTGATGACGACATATTATTGTGAAACTAATGCTCGGAATTGATGTTACTAAATCAGAAGCTGAAATATATATATTATATATATAAAGATAGAACGAGAGAGAGAGAGAGTGTTTGTCTCTGTATTGTTGTAATACAGAGACGGTTACAGAGATTACAGTATTTTATGGCATTTCAAATCAATCATATGCTCAGTACTTTTATTTAATATCTCTATAGTTTTATGGTGCCAAGTCTTCAGGTGTATATACGTCAGTGTATTACCAACACTTATCTTTACTTTTAGTTATTTAGGCGCAGTTACGTGATTACGAGGAGTTTAAACTTAATAGCATTTGATAGCTTTCATAATATCTTTTTAGGTGGGAAAGCAGCATTCATATTTTTAATTGCTTTGAAAGATATTTTATATGTTGTCTTTGTCTTTATCTGTATAATATATAATTATATCCTTTTTTTTTTTGCTGCAAAGATTCTTAAACAAATGCCTCAGGTGCTCAGACATGTAACTAAAAACTATATGCCTGCTACCTGATTTGTAACTATATTATTATACAGGATTATTTGGTGGGGGACCATTGCAGTAAATATTTTTGTTTTTAAAATTTTGGTACTTTTGTACCAACAGGTTTTGTCTTGCCAAAGCTTTACCCATGTTGATATTGTTGATATGTGTATTCTGATTTGCACATCTTTTATTTCAGGGTTTTAAAAATGTGTGGATGTGCCACTATGATTTATAATCAGATATTTTGTGTATTGTGCTATTTAGATTATTGATATCCTCTTGGACATCGTCTAAGTCAATGAGAAGAACAGTGCGAACTTTTGATAATTCAGTGTTATAACACTAACAATGTATTTCTAAATATTAACTTTTTCCAATTGACAAAACTAGTATTATATACTCTGAGGCAAATAAAAAAACAGTATAACAAACTATGTTTTCTTGTAGTCGCATAAAGCAGGGCTAGCTGTCGCAGCTTTTACTCCAGTGAATGTTTTTCAGGGTTGGTTTATTTTTTTTTTTTTAAATATCAATTTCTGTAGACATATACCTTAAAGTTTTGACTGCAAAATATTTGACCATTATTGCCCAGGAAAAAAAGAAAGAAAGTTGCAGTTCATTACTAAAACAATTGTTACAAAATTTATGAAAATGCAAAAAGCAGTTTTGGACAACAAATATTGTAATTAATAAATTATATAGATGTATTTTTCCACGTTTCCATTTTCCATGTTTTTTTTCTGCTTGTTAACCAAACAGCTGTTACTAAAATATTATTCAATTTTTTTTTAAAAAGTAGTTTTGTATAGAAAAAATCTTCAACGTTTTGTAATTGAACTTTTAACTCAAAACGTTATAGTTATTGAGATTAACCATTGTAACAACTTTCCTGTGTGATAACTAGCCCCAGTCTCCCCTAAGAAATTATGTATGTTCACAGATAAAAAATAACACTATGTATAATCATACTGGTATAATCGCCTTGATCCATGCATTTAACTAAACGACAAAACAGAAAAGATCTTCTCAAAATATTTTATAGCCTACCTAAAGCGTTGATATCATTCACATGACACAAACCATTATGCTTTAAACCAGTGCTACATTTGCCTAACAGAAAAAACAACGACTGGCAAATCAAATTTATGGCACCAGGGGGTCAGTTCCGCCTGCTGTGAGTAATGTGAGGGCTCAGTAAAACTGACTCGTAACCGCAAAACACACGTTCTTAAGCCAGACATCAGTTACATCTGTAACTGTCCGTTAATGTAAAGGGAAATTCCCAAGACAGTCCCACAGTATAAACAATAAAGTTTATAAATTAAAAACAAACGTGTGCATTTGTTTTACTTTGAAAATAAACATTTTGTTTTAGTTTAAAACACTTTCCATTACATATCTCTGTTTGAGTGAAAATGTCCGTGGAGAATAAACAGTAGAGAGCTCGCTCGCGAAGCTGTTCGTTGGTTGGTTTCCCCAGTGTGCTCGGTAGAGGGCGCAACTCGTCATGTCTCACAGCTTCAGCGCGTTTTTCATGCTCCAGATGCAAGGGCTGGATGTGCGTTCCCCTCTGTGTTCTGCTGAGGCCCCGGGGCCCTGAGCTTGTTTTCTTCTCTGCCTCGCACCCAGTCATTACCATAACAGTTAAATGCAACTACAAATGTCATCAGCGTTATAATGATGCCATCTGTCTACACCAGCAGAGGCTCACCAATTAATTTATCACTTGATGCTAATTCATCTCACTTTAAAATTAAGCAACATAAAAGCAAAAGGAACTAACTCAACGAACATAATAAATGCAAAGAACGAGACAACAAATTTAAATAAGGACGTCGCTTTTAGTTCAAAAAAATGTAACTTGTAAACAACCTACAAAGACGCTAATTAAACCTATAAGATCTTTGAGTTTCAAAGAGCAGCAGAAGTCTCGCATATCAAAGCAAGAGGGGAAGGTTTGTGCCTTAAAATCACCTAGGGACTGAGCTGACATGATCAACTGTTGAGCCGGTGCAGAAGATCAACTCGGAGACATTTGAGGGGAGTCACTCGGGAACCTAGAGCCCTCCACTTTGAAGCCGTGATCAACCGACCTAATCCAACCATGAGAACCAGCGAGCATCTCCACACAGGAGCAGCGCGCGCGCTCGCTCAGACACACTGGAGCTTTCAATGTTTACAAATGGAAATTCACATAAACGTAAATAATAACCATTCAGAAAAATTAAGTATACACAAGGGGCTGGGGGAATTCCAGCACAATAACTCCTTGAGTTTGTCCTTGAGTGGCTCGTGTTTAGTTTGAGATGCGCCACACACCCCAAACACAGCGGCGGCGTCCCGCGGGAGGCGCGAGACAAATGCACTTTCTGAAAATCAAACAACTTTAACGCTGCCTCGCGCTCCCGGAGGAACAGTCAGTGAAATGACTGCGGTTAGTTCATGCCATGCAACATGGGTTATTAGTCACATCTTTATCTTGCAAGTTTGTTATTCTAAATAGGGCATGTTTGGGGGGAGGGGGTCGTCAAACCTCTTGAAACCTGTTGAAAGGTTATTCCGATTCCCACGATGTGGTGCTTTAGTGGGAAATAAAACAATAGCAATTTTACTGGGATTTCTACTAGATGATTTACGTTGGGTCTTATAAAACTAAAAAAAAAAAAAGTTACAGCAAGTAATCAAAACTTTAAACGATTTGATCGCTCGTGCAGGGGAATGAAAAAAAAGAGAGACAACAATGAATTCAGAAGAAGATGGTGATGAAATTGTGATGTAACTGTTACTAATGTGTGCTATACATGAACTTGGCATGGTGCGTTTGCTCTCTCACCCACTCCTTACTTATAATCTGACTAACATACAGAATATGCCGGAGGGGGAGCTTTTAAGAGGCCAAAAACAAAGTGAATGAAAGAAATAAACAAACATAAAATCATAACATTAGCTTTTAATAGTGTTTATCGATTTAGACATAGGCACCCTAAAAACAGCATTTCACGTTTGAATGAGCTTATTTTAATTGTTTCACATATGGACAGCTGGATTTATGGAGGGGAACAGATTTATCACTCCAACCAGCGTTTTTAATCCTCAAAAGCTGTGATTAATTAACTCCACGGCCTGGACCTACATCTCTATTTGCAACATCAGCTATTTAAAGTGGGGAAAAAAAATCTCAATACAAACAGAAACTCAAAGTATGATGGCCCAACAGCACTGGAGCAGTCTGTGGCTGAGGTGCCCGTGTGTGTGTGTGTGTGTGTGTGTGTGTATGTGTGTACTGCTGACTTTCTCTCACGCTTTGCGCAAACAGGGCGCCCCCACGGACCAATTAAGACACGGCGAGTTGGGAGAGTCAGCGCTTTCCTGGGAGAGATCCCACACTTCAACAACCATTATTATCTCAGTCTCTTCAACGTTACGACTGCGGTCACGAAGATTGCATCAGGCCTCACTTCTACAACTGCGAGGCTGAGCCGACTCACAAGAGGAATTACAGTATCACAGTACCTTCAGAAGCCCCTCTTTGATCCCGTCGCTCTCTGACTGCTCCTCGAGAAAGCAGGTGTCATCTTGGTTCATGCAGGGCTATTAAGTGTAAATAAAATCAATTTCTCCTCAGTCGAGGAAGACGTAACCCTCTGCTGAAGCTATACGGCATATTCCTTCTGACAGTTTTACACTTTCCTCTGTCTGTTCGGGTTTTCTGTTTTGGCAAGATGATTACCGCTTTTCAATTGTATTACTATATCCTATCACAACCCAAAAAGCTAGTTTTATAATATTTGTGACGACTCAACTTAGTCATTAGTCAACTTCACATCTGTAGACTGTGAAGGGCGCGTATTAATATGGCGAATAAGTAATTTCAATGAAAAAGGTTAAGGAAAGACACTTGTTGCAGTTGTGTTTGTTAAAGACTGAAGTAACTTTGCAGGGAATGTCGTTTTTATTCAACAGAGACAAAACTGAAAAACACGCGCCGAAAGAGGGAGCGAGAGCGCTCGTTGCAAATCCCATGGCAACAGCAACCAGAAAACATGTCTAAAATAGGGGGCAGTGTTCGCTATTACTATAGCAACAGGAAGACATAGCTCCTTCAATCAGCTTTAGGATTTGCTGAGGGGGGAAAACAAAGCTTGATTCTTTGAAAAACCGTTATTAACGGGCATTAAGTTTGTGAGTTTGAGGATAATTTGTTTCGTCTCACTGTGACCGCGCATGACTTGAATAGCTCAGCATAATGTGGCGCCGGTCCTTCTGAAGTTGAATCGGAATGCTCAAAATATGGCAAACAATGAATGAAACTAAGGCTATCCGATTTATTTCTCCCGCTAGATAGGGTCTGCGTTTTGCTCGATCGCAGAATTTAGCTTCCGCTTATCCCAATGGCAGTTTATAGAAATGCTGATGCTGAAGTGGAAATAATGAAGTTAAAGACGCTACCTGTTACACGCGCTACATTAGAATAATCTATATATGTAAACAGAGTTCATTTCAACTATAATGGATGGTTTTAAATCTCTTCAGAGTATCAGTTAATGGAACATGTAAACACGTAAATAAGCTTTATACATAAAATAATAATATAATAATAAACCTGAGCATAAGCCTATTTGCGCCACTTGTTTACACACCTAGTCAGTCAAAATGTAGTTCACAATTTTGACAAAACTGAATCACCCTACAGTTGAAATAAAAATCGTATTTTTACAGAACTTTGTAGGTTACAACTCGACTGAACCGTGGGAAGCGTCCAAACGCGTATTAGCAAATGCCACAACGAATGTTACAATGTTTTGTCAGTAAAGTTCCGTAAACTGCCCTTCCGCGACATGAAAGTTTAACCACTTTCAGAATTTGCTCTCGGGATGTTTACGTGAAACATGTGCACGGAGAGTGGAAAACCGAAGACCACTGGGAAGCAACGTCTCTCTAGCGGCAGCCAATAAGGGAAGACAACAGTTCCTCTCCAGCCAATCGCTGCACGACTGGTTCCGTCCGTCCAGCGAATCTGCTAGCAGCTTGAAGCGCTGATGCAACTAAGCTGCAACAACAGCCACGTATCTCCTGGGTAGCAGAAAGTGTTCTTCCTCGCTAGAAGAAATCAAGTAGTCCCCGTGAAACAATACATATTTGAACGGCAGTGTATGCTATGCGTGTTATAGTATGAATATTTTATTTAAAACCAGATACTGCAACTGTATGATAATCATCCAAACTCTCGTGAACAGCCGCTTTCATTACATATTCTTCTCTCATAGCCTCAAAACCATAGTATTTTCAAGTTGAGCGACATACCAAAGGGATTTTATGTTTTCTCGGAAGTCGTTGAGAAAGTGAGTCCTAAATCTTGTGGGCGTTTTCACCGGCCCGAAGTGTGAAATTTATCTCGACCAATACATCCATAGGGCGGAGGAATCTATAGCACTGGGGGCTGACCGCGTGACGCAGCTGGTTGCTAGGTGTGGGTGACCTGATGCATTGACTCAATTAGCCGATTCTCAGTCATCAACTCCATCACAACAAAGCAAGACCAACAGCACTTCAGTCCTAGACACTCCGGAGGAGACATGGCTTTTTAATTTAGTAGAGTCTTCGATCCTAAAGAAACGCCGTGCTTTGCACTTGCAACGCACCCCAAACCCACAACATTTAAGCAAGAATGGAGTAAGTACAACTTATTACTTTACTGCTTTTTGTCAGGCATTTGTTGTTTTGTCTCTTGCCTTCTACTTTTTAGGTGTATTGCTTTTGTTTAACTGCTGTTAAGCGTGTTGTCACTTGTAACAGTGCTTCAGGCGATGTTTTATACACATTGCTTGTCTTATTGGAAAAGTTTCAGAAACTCATTTTGACTTTTAATCGTGGCTACACAGTTTTGCAACTTTAGGAATGATCACACAATGGTCAGTTTGACCTATTTAATTAGCATGTTCACATGTTGAATTTATTTTGACACACAATCCATACGTACTTTGAAGTGATACTTGTTTGTTGAACAGCTTGTTAGTGGTTTTTGTAGAGTGATTATCAATATTATTACCTGTCTATTTAAACAATAGTGCTGAGGCAACACAGGTTCTTCTGTCATTATTTCTTAGCAAAAGTTGTTCTTTTGTCCATATCTGCCACATTATCGTATAGTTTCATGTGGCATGCAGCGGATGTTTTTTTTTTTTCTCTCTCTCTCTCTCTCTTAGAAATTGCCTTTGAGAAAAAGCATGAGTCGTTTTCAAAGCTTTCACGAAGATTTGCTGTCTTTAGTTTCGCATTACGTCATAGATTGTAACCCACGTGCTGGCCAAGTTCAGACATCCAGTTCAGAGGCGTCTGCACACCATATGCATCTGCCATACAGCTAGAAAGAATTGCTTTTAATACTTGATTGCAAAAGAAAAGGCTTTATTTCTGCTGTTTGCCATTGCATTCAAAGTTGCATTCAAAGTTCTGTCAGCATAAAATGTTGTCCTGTGTCTGACCTTAGACTGTAAACAAACTGGACTTCAGTGTAGGTGCAAAGGTTATTAGGGCATTTGGAGGTACCTTTGGATGCATCATACAAACAAAAGATGGTCCAGATAATAAGCACTAAATATATATAACAACAACAACAAAAACGTTTTAAAAGTTCTTGATATTGTGATTTATTATTGGCATGGTCCAAAATATGATCTGAAGAAGCTTTACATTTGTGTGTGTCTTGTATATTTAGGCTGCTAATAAATTTCCCACAAGTAGAGCATTCGCCTGCTTCTCTAGGATCTCTCAGTAGAACTCCCCTAAGTGGGCACAAGGGACTTTGATGGATGGAAGAGTGGTAGTTTTCTAAATTGGTCCCTCGCTAATCACCAGTGTGTCTTAGCTGATGCTGTAGGAAAACTGGGGGGTTATGGTTATTTTACTCAGTTTGCACTGTATCTCTCATTGTTAACAATCTAAAAATATGAATTTATGGTCAGTTGGAGATATTTTTAGATATCTTAGAAGAGACAAGACAAGTTTAGAATGAAAAGTCCCACCAACTAGGACATAATGATTTTTTTTTTTCTCTCCATCCTACTTTAGCAACTAAAGAATCATGTTGTTGTGATAGTGTCTTCTCGATACCAGATACACCGAAACCTCCATAGACAATGCGCTTTAACACACCGTCCCTCATCATATTTTCCCTCTTTTTTAGGTTTCATAATGCACACCCAGCCCTGTTTTCTGTGGCTCAACTCTCAAACTTCACTATCGTGCACTGTAAGCTTGGACATTTGAATCGTAGGACCAACGGACAGGATGATGACAATGTCAGCACCTATTTGGAAGACTCTACTCGTCTGCCCGGCAGACCCCCTCACTCTCTCTCACCCACAGGCTAACCACAGCCAATCGGAGGGGCGCAGAGGGGAGGGGCCAGAGGAGAACCAGCACTTAATTGGTGAGTTGCAGTGAATACAGTTTTTTATTTTTCCCAGTTTCAGGTGGGCACCGCACTGCAGCACATTTCGTTCTCCTTGAACAGTGAGTAAAACTACCAACATGGATCTATTTTATATTATTTGTAGATGACGTGCTAGTTCAATGCTGCCTTTCGCATGTTGGATTTAATAAGCGCAATGAGATGTGATGTGATTTTTTTTTTTTTTTTTTTTTTTTTTTTTTTTTTTAAACGGGTTGTTAAAATACTGCCGGTATAGTTGTTTATTTGGTTTAAATGATTGTGCTACATTGGATCTCTAGGCCAGTGATTAACATGTTGAACTCTGTTTTCCCCATAGGTGATGGTCTTAGTGACTGGATGACGGAAGAAGTAGATTTCTCCTCTTACCTCCCAACCCCTCACTCCTCTCCCTCCCCCAATGCATCCCTTCCCCCCTCGCCCCTCCAGCATGACATCCAGGTGCCCTCAGATTTGGAGGTCATGACCTCTCTGCTGCAAGAGGAGCTTGCTCAGCTGGAGGATTACTTCCTGTCTGACCCACTCCCAGAAAAAGCCTCCAAACTGGGCAAATGCGACAAGGGTCCAACGGCAGTTGGTCCACCGTCGTATTACCAGTTGCCCTACGCATCATATTCTACTTCCAACCAATCCGAATCCAGCCCTCTACTTGTTACCCTGGCAACTGGGGAACTTGACTTGCTGAGCTTTTGTGGGGGTCCCATTGGCCGTACCAAGATTCCTAGACATGCCCCTTACAGTTGCAGCCGCCCTAACAGCAACGTCTGCAGCCGCAAGAGAGCTTCCGATGGGGTGAGGGTGGGTGACAGCTACGAGAGTAGCATCTGGAGTTCCAAAGGAAATTCCTCAGGTAACTCAGCTGTTGCGCCTGGTGGGAGCTACAGCTGTGCTGAAGATGAACGGGTGGTAGGCAAAGGCTACTGCCTAGGCAGTGCAGTGGAGATCAGGAGGTGCGCCATTTTACCCAAAGAAGAGAAGAACTGCCGCTACACGGAAGAGGCCGGCGGTGCGAGTAAGGCCGGCGGCGGCGGGTACAACTTTAGTGGACCCGTTCAAATTCCTCACAAGAAAGACGAAATGATGATGTATGGTGTCAGAGAAGTCAATTTAAGTGGCATAGGAGGAAGCGCAGAGATAGAGATGATGGGCGAACCGAAGAATGGTGCTAGCGACGGGAAGGCCGACATACCCTGGAAGACCGAACCCAATGAAAGCTGTTTCCTCCAAAGTACATCCCAAGAAGAGGCCTACAATAGCTTCCTCGGGGCCATCAATGACCCAGTGAAGGCGGAGAGTGTAGAGATTCACCGGCAACATAACTTCCACTGCAGCTTCCTCGAAGGCCAAGGCCCCGACTGCCTGAGCGGTGACCGCCACGGACCTGAAATGGGGTCCCCGTGTGCCAGAGGAGTCTGTGTGCTGAAAGAAGACCCCTGCATTGTGAAACCAGACCTAGAGGTGCCATTAATTGAAGGGAACCACGGTGAACGCAAACAGAAGAAGAGAGACCAGAACAAGACTGCAGCTCACAGGTAGAGTATTTTCAGAGTCATAATTGTGTCAAATGTATTCTAAATGAGTGAACAGAGAAAAGTTGGTGGCTTTTTGAAGTTACACTTACTCGTGAAAGTACAACATTTTATTATCCTTCAGAATACAACGCCTGCGAGCATTACAAAGTTGCTGCTTGTGGGATTTGACAGGAAAAGTGACAATTTCCTCTGTGTTAATCGTTTTGAACAGGTATCGTCAAAGGAAGCGAGCGGAGTTGGACTCGTTGGAGGAACAGCTTCACGGTCTGGAAGGTAGAAACCGTGAGCTACGGGACAAGGCAGAATCGGTGGAACGAGAGATCCAGTACGTGAAAGACCTCCTGATTGAGGTGTACAAGGCCCGCAGCCAACGCCTCAAACAGGAAACCAGCGCCTGACCAAAAGCTCGACCACCTGACGATGGTCCTGCAAGTAGAATTGTTAGCAGTCTGATAGGCAATGGAGATTTGAGTTGGAATGTTTTCTGACTGAATGTTCTTTTTTTAGGATGTGGTGGAGGTTGTACTATTGCACGTTACTCAATCATTTCATTTTCGTTACAAACTGACAAAGTCCATCAACAGCTGCAGTACAGACATCCACGTTCTCAGAAATAACTCCAAATCAGTCAATATGCACTGTGATTATGTCTTCGACTGTAATGACAGCCGTTTTCTCTTTTTTCAAGAGTGGCTAGACGACTCATCCTCTCGTTTCCATGAATGAGCTTTAACAACAGAGCATTTACAATTGACAGAAATCGACACCGGATAATGCAAGATAGATTTAAAGGCATCTTCATTTATTTAGAAAAGGCTGTAAGGTAATATCACAAGTTTCGCATATGACCTACATTGATCTTAATTTATACAGAGGTTGTTTTTTCTGTTAAATTTATTTATTAGCTGTTTCAACATTTATGGTACTAATACTAATGATGTACAATTAGTACAACATTGGTAGTTACTTTTTTTCCTTCCATATATTAAATAAGAAATGAGCACTGATATTAAAAGCAATCTGTTTCTTATATATTGAGTTTCAGGGGAAGCACTTCTCAAAACGAATTTCCCTCAGGAATAATGAACCTGAAGATGTGTTTTTGAATTCCCAATTTTAGATTAGTCCTGCAGCTCAGGTATACGATTTATGTCCAAAGTCATGGAGGTATGTCAGTTTGTAACACAATGCTGAAGATATGGCACTGCCTAATAATGTTATGTGTGTTGATTTCCTGTATTTTCATTCTTGCATGCAGAAGATTTCATGGCTCTTTACAAAGAATGTTTGTTTTGTTTGTTTTTTGTTTTTGTTTTTTTTTTCCGTTTAAATGACATGTTACTGCAAAAGTCTTTCCTGCTTAAGAAGCCCTATTTTATATTCTCTTGGCTAACACGTTTCATTAGAGATGAATGAGTGGCATTTGATTCACAAACTACTGTTTGGCCCAATGTCTCTGCTGTTATTGCGACTACAATCAGGGTTTGTGATTTTATAAAGCTTGTTTGCTCTAATGTACAAGTGTGTGTTGGGGGACAGAAAGTAAAATCTTTGTAGTGATACAGCTTTTTTTTATAATAACTGAAATGATTGTGGTGGCTTTAGAATTGCAGACTTCCCAGCTTCTTAGCAATATTTCATCAACAATGTAAATGACACCAGTTATGATTTTTAGCAATTGCGATCATGCACAATCCTTGACAAATGTTATGATTTTCATGTTTACAATTTAGTCAATTTCAGGAGTTTATTCTGGTTAACCTGTCTAGTGACTCTGATTTTCTACTTGATCAAATAGGAGACTTGCATTTATCACAATTACAACAGTAACAAAGAAATCAACTGCAAATCAGGCTTTGATTAGTTACTCTTTATTCTTACTATTTATTTATTTTGAGGGCATTTTTTACCGAACTGTCGTGTGTACCTTACGTAGCAATATTACAAATATAATTTAATTCCTCTAAATAAGCAACCTAGATACTGAGAGAGCATAGCATATCGACTTTAAATATGCTTTCTTTGGCGGTATACAATCATGTTTATGAAATATAGCTAATTATGCGCTGTGTTGTACGGTCATTTTGTGAAGTTGAGATTTTTTTTTGAACAACCCAAAATTAAGGCACACGATTTCCAAGAGTTTACACCAGCTATAATACTAAGACTAGTCATTTTGTACCAGGCATTTCGATGTATCGTCTCCTATTAATTACTTTGTGTTTCCTGTTATTCCATTGAATTAAAATAAAGTGATTTATGTCAGCAATATTGCATGTTGGCGATGATGGCTTCATGTGAGATTTTTAGAGCTTAATCGGTAGACCTTGAGTTTAACGGATAAACAGAGTTTATCCCTTGTTTGGCCGGAAAATTGTTTACAGCTCTGCAAGCCAAATATGGAGCAGAGCTATTCACTATCCTCACTAATGCACGATGTGGAGGAAAAAGAAACTCAAATGAGTCCATAGACAGTGTCAGTTACGTATGTGAGAGAGAGAGAGAGAGTAAAGGAGGAAAAAAAGAATAGCCTAGTACGATTCTAATAGCAACGTAGGATGCCTAACATATTTTATTTTATTTTATTTTTTTTATTATTAACCGTAGTGTTCACTCCTGCCTTTTGTATCCTTGAAGTCTTCTAATAAGTAAACACTAGGAAACATCCACGTTTTTATTTAATAATTATGGTTAAAAAACACGACAAAACCAGATGTACAAAGAGCAGAAAATATGGGGAAAATCATATTTTTTCGTCTTGTCAAAAGTCTTATTCCTGTGTAGCGCAATTCATTCATATTTAGCTTATGTCATATCCGTTTTAACGAGTACGGTTTACAGTTTATAGTTTCTGAACACCGATCAGTCTTGTTGTTTATTGTTCAATAGGCTATTTCTCTATATAAAATACTGTTGAACCCAACAGTAGCTATTTGAATTTAGACTTCGTTTATCGTTTTCACACACTGAGGCGGTAGGCTAACATATGATCACAAATCATCCGATAGCAACTAAATTAAAGTAGCCTAAACATTAAATATTTCTCTGCACGAGTGTTGGGGGGGAAAAGAAAAAGAAAAAAAGAAGAAGAAGCAGCGAGTGTCATTTTTATAGCACATTTGACTAATCACACGATATAAAAAACAATAGCCTAAATAAATTGATTTCACAATACCTTAATCCCCTTTTCCCAATTTTTTTTTTTTTTTTTGCAACTGTACTATTCATTGTAAGTATCTTTAAAATGACGTTTTTATTTCTTTTTTAATATATAGGCTATACAACGGGTGGGTTAATAATCAAAACAAATCTGCGCGCTTTGTAGTGTTTCACTCTAACAGTGTTCGTTTAGTCTGTTTCACGTCTGTCAAACAACCTGATTTTTCACTGGTAAGTTTTGTATTGCTGTATCTGAAAAAATATAGAATAGGTTAAATAATTCAGATAAAATCATCTTTCCTAAAAAAAACACCGTTAATTAAAAGTTGCTGATTTCGGATACACGTCAAAAGGATTTTCTTGTGACAAACACGTCTGAGGAGTGAAAAAGTTTGGACGTTTCAAGTCGTCTCAAATAAATCTCAGGTAAAATAGCCATCTTGAAAACAAAACAAATTTTGACAGGGTGAGACGATATGTCCAGTTAAGAAACAAACAAAAACAAACAAACAAACAAACAAAAAACTACACTAAAAATCACACATATGACAGACACAATTAGGAAATTCTATTTATTTATTCAATTATTTATTTCTAATGAAATCTGGATTTCACAATATTTTCCCCGTACAGATTACATTTACATCACAACAGTTACATCCTTTTGGAAACACTCTCGATATCTAAATATATATCGAATTTTCCGACATATACAGACAATTAACTATTTGAGCTGGGGTAAATTTAGTTTTGAAATAATAAATACAAGTAAGGCTGCAAATTAGTTACATCATAAAAATACAAGTGAAGTCTTATTATGAACAGAAAAAAAAGACACTCAAGATCGCAACATTTTTAAATGTGAATCAAAAATGCAAACATTTGCTGAATAAAAAAAAATGCATTTGAAATATATCTAAATGTACATTCAAATTCAAGATACAATGTTAATTTGAGGATGTTTTTGGGTTTCTGCCATTTTCTCAAAATACATAGATTCAATTTCACTCAAAAATCTTTTGATCACAGATCAAATAAATACAGACAAAAAGAAAGCTTTCCCAGCCACAGAAGCAGCCAGCATATTTAGATAATGTGAAATTACATCCTGTCTCTTACACACAAACTATGAGGCTGACATTTATGTTTTTCCTTCAACTGACCCATCCAACTTGCTGACAAGCCATTGATAATCCCTCTGAAATAAAGAGCTTTGGGATGTGTGACAGAGTTTTCTTCCTGCATCTAGAGACCTCAGAGCCTTGAGGAAGGGAAGGAGAAAATGTGAAAATGACAGTAAGGATTTTTTTTTTCCAACCAGCTTTGTCTGTCTTTCAATTTTTTTGCACAATTGTCAAAATGATGCAATACAGCACAAAAGCAGCACTATATCAATTTTGCTTCAGTGTTTAAATACAATTCAACAAGAACTGCACTCTATGCCCGACTATTACGAGAGTATAATGAATGCCACAACTTTCTTAATTGTCTTGGAGGGTATAAAAAAACATCTAAATATGTTAGTCAAAACTGATTCACACTGCTCTTACCTGTAGCAATGTGTTTTGTTGGCTAAACACACGCAGAGCGGCCACAGCTGCCCGTCGCACTGCATGATGGGAATCATTACAGGCAGTTTGGAGAATCAAGCCTGGAGCATCTACACTGAGAAGTGCTCCATCCCCTCCGCTGAAAGTAGCCAGGTTACCCAAGGCCCCACAGCAGTGCTGTCGAATGATATTATCAGCATCTGACAGCAGAGACACGAGGGGAGGGGCGGCTCCTATGGCGAGCTTCATCCATACGTCTTCCTCACTATGTCTGTCGCCTTCCATTGCTGGTGTCCTCCTCGATTTGTCTTGTACCGACAAGTCGTTTATGTCAGTTGTATTCTTGAAACCTTTACTGGAAATATTTAAATTGGTTTTTCCCATTACACTTAGCCAGTTTCCCACTGCCTTGCAGGCTGTCCTACGAACGGATGAAGCAGGATCGCACAGGCAACCTAACAGGTCCTGGAACAGGTCAAACTTTGATTCACTGATGACCTGCCTAAAACTTGCGCCCAGGTGGCCCAGCAAGCCACAGCAGGCGGCTCGGATTCCATCATCTCGGTGGTGCAACGCAAGCCGCAGTTGGGTGGTTTTGACAGGAACAAAGAAGGAAGACTGACAGGTGAGATGACGTGTTAGTTGGGAGAGAAGGATAAGAAGTTCCACTGCACACCCACAGAGAAGTTCACTTTGTAGCAGCACAGCTAACAGAGAACCTGCTGTTCTGACCTCTTCTGGTGAGGATCGAATTTTAACCGTGGAGACCTTGGGGTGATCGCCACTTCTCCTTACCTCCTCCAGACTGTCTATAAGCCAGCTGATGCTGCACCCTTGCTGAGCTGAGAGATCTTGGAGACGTCCTGCAGAGCTGCCATGGATCTCCAAACTGTCCATGAGTTCCTCTATACAACTGCTCTGCTGCTCGATTTTATCTCTTGGATGTTCCATGGTCTTCTGCGGATATATTTTGGTTTTTGGCTGCACCTCCCTGAACTTTTCAGTCTTGCTTTTGGATTGAGCCTTTAGGGAATTATTTTTTTCCTTAGATGCATCTACGTAGCCTTTGAGCCGCTCTAACCTCTTCTTCAAATTGATGTCACTTTTGATATGATCTATCTTGGTTTTCTTTGCAATTCTATTGCTCTTAAATTGCTCCACTCCATTCCCGAAGTGGTTAAGTTGATTCTGAGCGTGGTCTGCTCCATTGTCTGGGCTTTCTGTGCTGTAAGGGAGGAAAGCAGAGGCCTGGGCTGCAGTGATAAGGCATGGAGCGGTGTGCTGTGGGTCAGATAGCAGTAGACGATTCAGAAGACACAGCGGAAGCTCCACCAGGGCAACTGGAAGAGTTTGAATCATCTGAACAAAAAGACAAGTCAGCAGAAAAATAAGAAAGACAAAAATTGCAATTCCGACATCCGCCATCTGAAAATACTGGAGTATTTTTTTTAAACCATACCTGCACTAGTCCGGCCACGATATTTGAGCTTTGATACGATCGGAGAACAGACAGAAGTTTTTCTAAGGGTAACTCCAGAGAGAACGGGATGCAGAGAAGATGACAGCTCATCACTGATAGGCTGTTTATTTCTGAGTCACCCCAGAAAAGACCGTGCTCAAGCAATGCAGCACTGCTGTGAAGTATAAAATGAGAAATATACTGTGAACCACTGAGAGATGCACTTCAAATAAACACTAATATAAAAAAGAATAGTGTAAAAACTGTTTGACACCATAGTAAGACTTTAAGGTGATGTTTGAAGCTCACCTACTGGTGGTGAGAAGGTGGCTGAGGGCAGAGGAGCAGTTTGTGGAGATATCTGACAGGAGAGCCACACAGCTGTATGGATCGCTGGAGAAAACCAGTAAAGCAAGAGAGAGGAACACATACAGACCTGTGAGAAAAACAGAGACAAATGTATGTTATTAAATTACAGGTATATTAAAGCTGCAATACAGAAAGAAGTGAATGTTCTCTTGGTGTTCAGTACCATTAGGAGAGAAATGGCATCTCTGAGATGTTGTGTTTTCCAGTGTGGTGTTCACTTTAGCCCACAAGCAGGGCCAAAGTGCTGAGTCCTGAAAGTCGAGCAGTGAGCTGCTTTCACACTTTCATCAGTGAAGGAAAAAGTAAATAATGGTGATTAGACATCACATGAAAATTCATTCTATTTTCACCTTTTTTGTAAATGCATTTTATTGATCATGATCCATGCATGTGTTTCAATTTTCTTTAATTTCAACCTTGTAACTTTTAATTAAAATCTCATAACTCGATTTTCTGGTGAAACGACTTCTCTGTGGTGACGTATGCAAAATCCAAAAAATAATCGATGAAGAGAACCATGTCCCCTCCCTACCTACATTTTTTCATTTTTCTTTAATCCACTACACTCGGATGTACATCAAAATATGGAAGAAAGGATTTGTGCCTTCTTCCATTTTATTGACTTCAATATGACCAATAGCAATTTTTTAGTGATACAGATTATTTTTTTGTTTAAGTGTCCCATAAACAATATGCCAAACTGGTTTTAATTGCAGATTTATTTCTGGCTTAACTAAGTAACTAATAAAAATTCAATGATCATTATGTTACAACAATAAAAAAAGACAATATGCAATATTAATACTTACAATGACAATCACATTTTGTAATTTTATATTATATTTATGTATGTAATATGTAATATTATATAATATGTGTAAATAAGACTAATTAAAAAAGTTAATACATTTGTTCATTTATCTGTAAATACCATTGTTGGGTGCTGCTCTTAAGAGACTTCAAATAATGCAATTTATTGTATATTAAACAATAAAAAATATTAAACAATTGAAAACCAATTATTCAGTCAAACCGATTATTGTTCTCTCTAATTAACAGCACAGATTTTAGGGGAATTAATCTGACAGGAATTACCTCAGATAGTCTGTGGAGAATCAGTGACAGAAGGCCGTCACACATGCCCCAACCTGCAGGTAAGGGGTTATGTGCCTATACGAAAGAAAAAGAGAGAGCAGACAGATGGTGGGAGGGGGAGAGGAAAAGAAAGAGAGAGAGAAAGAGTTGGGAATGACTACACTGGATTTCATCACATCAATGACATTAATTACTCCAAACAGAGTTAACCCTTATTCACAGTATAAATAATGGAACTGTACCTCTGCTGTGTCTGTCAAAATATTTCCCAAAAAGCTTGTAAGCCTTTCCATACCAACATTCACAGATATACCGCGGTGAGTGAACAAGGTTAAGACTGCTGTTGCCAAAAGCTGTAGGAGAGACCACAAAATCACAAGTGTAATGCAAATGAAACCAGACATCCTACAATTATTGTACTTCATTTTTCCACATTAAAAGTGCATTTGACACAAACTAGAGAGAAAATCTTTCAGATAGAGACACTTACCGCTGAATGCTTTTGGTCACGACAGAGAAACACCGATATAAATAGCTGACAGAGATCCTCAGCTCTGATAAGAGAAAATATTTTTCATAAAATAACACTAAGATTAAAATTTCACTAAAAGCCCAGAAGCAACTGAGATAACAACAGCCTAACAAAGTGTTCTGCAATTAACACTGAATATTCTTTGATTTTAAAAAAGGAACAATAGATTTACTGAAGTAATGAAAGTAAAAAACAATTTCAGTGGAGAAAAAAGTGTACTGTATTGGTGTACATTAAAAACAATTCATAAATCCATACCTCCTGCCCTTTATCTCCCAACCTGGGCTCTTTTCCAGGTACATTATGAGCGCACTCATCAGTTCTCCTAATATCATCTCACCCTGGGATTCCTTTAACAAATAACAATCAGTCAGAAATAAAGCATGATCTCCCATAGATTTAATGAAACTATTAAAAGTCTCTATTAAATTTACATTTTAATTTACAATAATTTTGTTACAAACTAAAATAAAATGGTTTAAAACAACTTACAAAATATTATTAAAATATATGTTTAAAATAATAATCAGATGAATATTTTTGTGACGTCTTAGTCTCCTTATGTCTGACCTGCATTAGATCTGGTATGTTCAGGATGTCCTCGATCAGGCTGAACAGTAGATGAGGCAGTTCCATCTCCTTTCCCACAGTTTCAACATCCCCAGACCGACAGCTCTGAACAATGCTCCTGAGGATCTTTAGTGGCTGTAGAATTGAAGAGGCCTCTTCACCTTTCCTGACCAATAGCTGGACAGATCAGTGAGTCTTTAATACACTATATCACACTCATTTACCCAGTTCAAATAGCTGCTCTTGTGACATTTAACAGAATGATACCTGGTTTTTGGCTGAGAGCAGCTTGGTTTTTAACCTCTGAAGGATGGAAGTGTTCACAGGGCCCTGATCACTTAATTCAATCAATTGTTGCCATTCATAATCGCTGTCAATATCTTGTTCCTGCATTATGAACAGATTTAGTGGAAAAACCATGTGTGACAGATCTGGCATTAGTAGTTTGCTCCAACTAAATCCACAATGTAATTTTAAATGATTAAAATAACAACCTCACTGTCCATCCTGACAGAAGCCAGACTAGTCCGCGCATGTCCAGGATGCTTCAAAAGTTGCCGGGGTCCCACCTCTACAGAAGGGAACTCCCTCTCGTAGTCTCTACTGATTTGGCCTTTATGTGGAGCTGAGCGCACCCTAAAAATAAAAGGGAACATGGGAAAGAGGGCCATTAAGAGTCAGTGATTTTATGTTGGTCTGTCTACAGGATATATTTATATATGACGTAATGCATTTGCAATGTGTTTTTAGCTTTTAAAAATCTGATTCCTCACCATATATTTTACCCTTGGTTTAAACAGGCTTTTTGACTGTTTCAGTTCTTTACATTTGGATTTATAATATATTCATTCCTTCATGGTGGTCAAAACATCAATTTCACTGTCACAGCAGCATTGTTAATATGCCTTTTTTTAAGTTGAGGCCCCCAGGTTTTCAAATTCAAATTCTGGATGGAAATACTACCTGGTAACACTGTTGTCATTTGCTTGATGCTGATTGGTTCCTGGCTGAGATGAATTTTGATACACTGAAAAGGTGTTGCCCAATGAGTGGCCAGTGGTGGGGGCTCCTCCAGCAGAAGCTGTCTTACAGCGTGTCTGACTGGCGCGGGCTGCGCTTCCACTCACAATCTCCTAGTAAAACAACACCAAACACAATTTTATTATTTCACTTCCACAGAAATGGATACTTTGAAAGCTCTTCTCAGCGGATTCCACATTTTCTCCATATTCCATACCAATGTAAACAGTCAAATTTTCACAAATCAACAACAATAGCAATCGTTTACATTACAAAAAGTTCATCTTACAGCAAAAATAAAATAAATCAGACAGGAAGACATCTAAAAAAACAGATTCATAATCTCTTAATACATAAAACGAAGAAAGACAAACTTCTTTGTTTATGCCTGCTGTGTTAGCATGAGTTTACCCGTTTGTTAGTCTTCTCGATCTCTCGAAGCTCTCTAGCTTTACGCAGTAGTTTGCCCTCTCCACTGCGTGCCGTTGTCTTCTCTGCAGCCTGCTGGTGTTTCAGGGCCTGTAGGTCTGGGCTGGGTGGGACTGTGAGGGGGTTGCTCGAACCCTCATCTGACACCACTGTTAAAGCAAAGAGCAGCACAAGGCACCATTTTAGATAGACAATATCAGATGTTGGATTGATTTAGATTATGTAAAAAGTGTGTAAAACATATAGTTTTATTATAATATATATTATTACAATTAAATATTTTTATTGCAGATATGTGTACATAGAAAATACAATTTCAAAGGACGATAAAACTGTTAAGTAGTCCTCACTTAAAACTCCATCTGCAACAAAAGGGTGATGAAGCAGGTCAGGCCATGACAGCCTCTTCTCTGGGTCTTTCATCAACAACCCCTTCAGAAAACTCTAAATTAAGAGAACCCACAGATTTGAAGTGAATTGAAGTGAAGGATTTTAAATTCTGTATTAATGTTACCACAACCAGTGCACACTGCCGTAAAGTAACACTTTTTTGGATGTGTGTATCAAACACTAAATCAAAATCAGACTAATTTGCTTTAAAAATCAGAGGTTTTCATGTGGGAAGTAACTACTCCGTACCAAGCAGTCTTGACTCATGTTTTCTGGCCATTTGACTGGATCTCTCACTATAAGCTGCACCAGCTGAAAGATGGAGTTGGTGTAGAACGGAGGCGCCCCCGTGTGGAGCTCATAGAGGATGCAGCCCAGAGACCAAAGGTCAGCTGAGTGGTCATAAGGTTTCTCTTCCACTAACTCTGGAGACATGTAGAGAGGCGTCCCCTTAATAGAGGTCAACACTAAGGTGGACACACTCATGGCACGAGCAAATCTATGAAGAGTCAAGAGAATATGACACCATTATGCTATTAGAGATCATATATGTGTGTGTGTGTATGTATATATATATATATATATATATATATGTTGTGTCTGTGTGTGTATATAAAAGATACAGTTACTAAAGTAGTTTGAACTTTGTACATGCACCAATTGGCAACACCAACCCAAAGTCACAGAGCTTTACTACTCCTCCTTTTCCCAGCAGGATGTTTTGTGGTTTCATGTCACGGTGCAAAATGCGATGGGAGTGCAGATAATACAGGGCAGAAACAAGCTGGCAGGCTATTTCACACACCTACATAAGAAGTACGATAACAGGTTAGCAGGTGAGTGTGTTCCAGTTAAGAGGTCTGAGCAGCAGTAAATTCAGCACATCATCAAATCAAAGAAATAAAAGTGATCAACTATATGATGAACTGTATGCATTTTCCAAAAATACATTTACCTTAGGCTAAATGTTATGATCTTTATTCTAATTTCTATGGCATATTTTAAGTTTTATATGCATAAAAAAGAAATTCTAGAAAGATATAAAATGCAAACTAGGTCTTAGATAGTTCTAGCTTCATACACCATACATTCATTATCTAGTAATGGTACAAATCTAATACATTGAGTTGTCGGTTCTTGTAAAACAGTGTGACCGCTGATGTACCTGATTTTCAGGTAAACTCCCATCATCCTCCAGGATTTGAAACAGCTCACCCTCTGCATACTCTGTCACCACCACCACCTGCCAGAGGAATACATGCTCTAATTATTCCTCTGACACAAATTCAGTCCTGTTTTTTTTTTTTTTTTTTAACTGTTCTCACTGATACTTTTTTCAGTTACACACTTTATGGGATGATCAAAGTCACAAGCTCACTGCTTTTGTACCAATGCCAGCATCCTAACGTCTAAACATATTCTACATTTTGCCAACGAGAACTATTCCCTAGAAATTTGAATGTTAAAATTGTGAACCCTGGGAGCTATGTTTCATTCAATAAGCCGTTATACTGGAAGCACCAGGTTATACTGTAGGAACAGAGATGGAATAGTGGAAAATGTAACATGACTTGGGAGTAGGTTGTGACAATCATACCTCCCTCTCTGTCTCAAAGCTGTCTAAAAGCAGCACTATGTTGGGATGCTTAAGCCCCCTCATGATGTCAATCTCTCTTTTCAAACTGCGCAGGTCCTTCTCTGAGCGGCCAACTTTGGGAATGAACTTCAGAGCCACGACCTAGAAAATAAAGTGATGTTACTCAGACAGAGAGAGATTCTGTCTTTAATAAAGTCAGTTTCTTTTATAATTGTTATTTTCTCTGTATTTAAAGACTTGGATGTAAGGGTTTTGAATGTGGGGGTAATATGACATGCTTTTTGATGAAAGAAAAAAATAAAATGAGCCCAAACAATTATGAAAACATCCAAATTATATCACAATTTACTGTAATTTAGACAGAATAAAAAGTGACCAGCAAATTATTAAAATGTATATCACGAGACTGTAGAATGCTCTATTCTAAATGGCTGAGTGATGTTCTAAGGCGCTGAACACTGTTCTGTTTTTTCCTATTGTTCAGACGGAGATTTAATTTTATATGTGCATTTCTGACACCGCGGTGAACATGCAGTGCTCACCTGGCCGCTAAACTTCCTGCGGCCTTTGTACACTCGACCGAATGACCCTTCCCCAATAACCTCCAAAATATGATACTGATCCATCATCAGCGATGAAGGCTTGACCCAGAGGAAGAGTCCAGTGACTTTTCAGCTAAGCTAGTAAAAACTCACTACACAGTGAACGCACGTAAGCATATCATTTAGGCAGTTTTCTCCTCATGGCTTATTTAGCAACTGAATAGTATAAGGAAAGCAAGACAGACTTAGGCGAAACGGACAAACTAGGCTAAGCTAGTGCACGGTTTTTATTAGATGGACTTTATCATTTGATCCTTACGGCAACTGCGAAACAACATCTACTTATCGATTCATACTGCCGTGAATAATGTTGACTTTAAAACTAATACAAGTAATTGTAATCAAAAAATGGTCTCTGAAAAGAAATACGGTTACATAATAAATGTAGAACAAACTTCCGAAAGTTTGACTTGCGCTGCTCTCCAGAAGAACAAAAACAAAAAGCGCCTAGCAACGTGGTGGCTCACAAACAGAAGCCCTTATAAAAGTTACTGCAAATTTAAATAACTTATTTTGACTAGCATATTTTTGAATATACGTTAATATTTTGTTTATTAGTTGGATAGTTTAATTGCTTGATAAATGCATGACTTAAAAGAGAAAAGTTGACCGAAGTAAGAGAAATTTGAACAGGCGATGTGTTCGTGTCCTCATTCACTCCTGTCACTAAGGGGGCCTTAACTTAACAACGCAGTAGCGTCCTAACAACAGGACTCATATCGAGAGGTAACAGCTGTTCTGTTCTATTCTATAAAGATAACACACTTTCTTTTAGCCAAAACATGTTTATTTTTATATATTGGCATTCCTGACAAAAGTCCAACATTGTTGTCTTAAAGTGTTCTTTGGTATTATTCGCTAGTTATATTCTTGACCAGTCAAAACTTTTCGTTTGAGGATTAATGTTACAATTAAAAATGTATGAAAGAGGGAAAAAAGCGAGCATTGCTTCTAATTCATTCTAGAACGCTTGGACATGTAAATGCATAATGAAAACCTGAATTAACTAAACTATCAGCACATATTTTTGTTGTATCCTTACGCAATATCAACAGTTTAAAAATTGTGTTGTATCGTGATCAGCATTTCTTGAGAAGGTCATCTTTATGATGGATGTATATAATCTCCTTCTGTACAAGAATAGAGAGGCTGTGTAATTGCAAATGATTAGTCCACAGTGTTTGTGTTGTCATTTAAGCCTCTTAAAAAGCCCTCCTTGTCTCATAGGACAACCAGGAGCCAGTTCCATCATCTTTAGCCCAGGATGTAGTGTCACTGAGAGACACCACTCCACCACTAGCCTCCTCTGAGGTGACGGCTGTCATCTTCACCACAGCCAGATCTCCAGGTGTCACCATGTACTGTGGGCAGGAGTAGCTGGAGGCAGAGGTGTAGGATGCTGCTGGGTACGAGACATCTTCCAGGGGTTGTAGAGTATAAGGCTGAGAGCTGGGTGGGATGGAGCTCCCGCTGCGCCCCGAGGATAGACGGTATGGAGAGGAGCCGCCAGAGTCCGGCCCTCCCAGAGATGGTGAGTCTGCCACAGGGGCTGGACCCTCAGGACATATGACTTCTGACTGACTGACTGGGTCCTCTGACGGCTGATCCCAAGGGTCTCTCTGTAGCATAGAGAAATAATAAAAATGATGAATTTTATTTATAATGCGCTTTTCACATTCCCACAGTGCTACAAAAACAGGAAATGGAGATAAAATAGAGAAATACAGACATAATACAATACAATAAATACAGTAAAACGAACAATAAATAATGCAACACCCTATTGAAAAAACAACATTGTTTATTTTATTAATCTTTTAATTAATATGGTTAGAAAATGGGACAATGACGTGACACTCGTTTTTATTTTATTTATTTATTTTTTGTCCTATCTATTCATCTTTCAATTTCTGTATTCATTTTTGTGTGTCAAAAATGTCAGGGTGATATCATAATGAAGAAGAAAACCCTAATTAAAGAATGAAATGCATGAAAAGAAAAAAGTGGTTTTGCATAATCTTTTTTTTTTTTTTTTTTAATTAAATTACATTAAATGTGTCAAATTTTGTATTAATATGAAAAACCGTTTATCCACAAAATCATGTGGTGCAACCTTTTTTAAATTCTGTCTTTTTATGACAAGGCAATGATTATGTCAGGTTGTAGACTACTGTTCAAAAGTTTAGAGTCTGTGAGATATTTGAATGTTTTGAAAGAAGTCTCTTATTCTCACCAAAGCTGCATTTATTTGATCAAAAATACAGTATAATCTGTAATATTGTGAAATATTATTCAGATTTAAAATATCTGTTTTCTAATGTAATACATTTTAAAATGTAATTTATTCCTGTGATGGCAAAGCTGAATTTTCAGCATCATAACTCCAGCCTTCAGTGTCACATGATCCTTCAGAAATCATTCTAATAAGCTGATTTGCTGCTCAAGAAACATTTCTTTTTATTATCAATCTTGAAAATGCTTGTGCTGCTTAGTATTTTTTATTTTATTTTTTTTTGGAAATCGTGATACATATTATTCCAGAATTCTTTGATTAACAGAATGTTTAAAAGTTTTTTTAAATGTTTAAATGCGTTTACTGCTACTTTTGCTCAATTTAATGTGTCCTTGCTGAATAAAAGTATTATTATTTTTTATCTTACTGATTTCAAACTTTACCCAAAATGTATGATATTCATAAATGATATTTACAAATTCATGATATTTGTAAAAAAAAAAAAAAAAAAAAAAAAAAAAGCTTGATAATAATCTTTTTGCTTTTTTCTTGATGGACATTTTTAGAGTTACTGAATTGAAACTTTTCTTGACATTTTTTTAAAACCATATGAAACTAACATGAACAAAAAGAGTATGTTTCTAAGACTCTAATTATTGTGTTCTTATCTAAATTAGTAAAATTTGTGTTTTTCTTTATCACACTTTTACATCATTGACCCAAATAATATCAGCAGTAGGAAGTGTGAATACCAAGAGCAAGTGTGATGATGACTCTCCAGACAGAGCTGGTAGTAGTGTTGGTAGTGTAGATGGTGGAAACAGTGACCCTCCACTGGTGGTATAAGACGTTGGCCCTCTGTAATCACCATATGAATCAGGAGTGTAGTAGCTGTCAATGAAGGAAGGGTAAGTGGAGGGGTGGTCGTACGAAAAGGCCTTGCTTCCCAATGCTGAAGAGTAAGTGTCTGGTGATGAGTACTGCTTCATGGGATGGCAGAGCTCTGAGTCTGGGAGGAAGGATCTTCGCATACTGTAGTAACCAGGAAGCACGTGTGACCCTGCAAGAGGAAGCAGGAAATTCAGTTAACTCCCTGTTTCCAGGTGAATTAGCCTCTCACTGAGCACACCTGTTAGATCTGAACATATCTAATTAGATCTAGCTGTGTATAAGCTTTACAAGATGGACTCACCAGGCATTGGCACAAAAGCTGGCTGAGAGGAACTGCTGCTCGTCTGAAAACCAAAAAAAGTCATTGTCATTGACACAACACAGTGTGTCTATGTATGTGTTTCACATGAACTTCACTTAAGAAGACAGCGTGTATAAAAAACACATGAATCCCCCTACAATGTAGAGGCAAAGAGAAACACAGAACCCCCAGTGGGCTGCTTTGTATTTTGCCTGACTTGCTGCCAGTGAGAATATGGAGAAAAAGACAGGAAGGCTCAAGTTTTAGTGCTTGTTCTGTTGAAAGCCAGGCAAATCATGTGGGAGGATATTTGAATATGATTTGCCAGTGTCACAACAGTGCTCCCCCCCCCACCCTCGCTCCGTGTGTACACTTGCCTCCGGTGGAGTGTGTACTCTTCTCATGAGATTTTGCCACAAGGATCTAAAGAAATCATTGGATGACTGGGAACATATCCCAGTTGACTCTAAGACGTGCCGGGGAAGAACACAATGGAATTAAGTTCATTTGTTTAGTAGATATCGTTCTTTGTTAGAGAACTGCAGCCAATACATTGCCATAGAGGCACTTTTTTATTATATTCTGTAAAGGGAATTCTTATAGTAGTTAACTATTTATTTCTAAAATGATTTTATGAGTGCTTTTTGTTTATCTTGTAGAACATGTAATGGGTATGTCTTTGCTAGACCATTGTTCAGATATAAGTTGAGGCCAACCACCCCGTCTGAGGAATTTGCATGAACCGACTGGTCCATTAGTTTCAGTAAAGGACACAAAACAAAACAAAAGCAGACAACAACTTGCAGCAGGAGTTCACAAGGACTGTCTGTTCTTTTTTATTTTGTTAGCAAATCCCTCAGTGATGACCACGGTTAAGGCTCGGGTTTAACCGTCTACTGGTAACAATGCCTGTCTGTCCCCTTTCAGGAAGGTAGATCTGATTTTGGCAGGTGTGCTTGATATTTATCTCTTAAAAGTAACAAGGACACGATGCTCTGAATACTGTTGCTGTGTGAGAAATATCTTAACTTTATACTTTTGTTTGTTTGTATATTGTGAGTGTAAATTTCTTTGATTCAAAAACTATCAACAGAGTAAAACGCTTATGGATATGGGATGATCAAGATAATATGTAAGAACATCAGACAATGTGAGAATGATGAGTAACTTACACTGAATCGGGGTGCATTTGTTTGTCGTAATCGCTTCTCTGCAAGAAGATCTTTGACCGTGTGCTTGACTCTGACACCTTGGTATACTCTCTTGGAATACTCTGTGGGGAAAAAGAATATTTTTACAGTGTTGAAGAAAGTTTGAAAAAAATCTAAAACACTGCACTGTCTAGCAAAGCAAAAATAAATAAATTAATAAATCCTCTGGTTAATATGTTTCTGGAGTAATCTGTCAAGAATAAATGTAAAACATTAACTGACTACATGTATTTATATGAACCTACATAATATAGAAATGCAAATTAAGTATGTTCCAAAAGTTTTGCACATGGATAGTGACTTTACAGTTCAACAAAGCAACAATAGCTTAACAGTGATCATTTATTAAAAAGAGACTGCAAAGAATCTACATAATCATATGACTGTGAAACACTGGGAAATTGCACAAAAGATACTTAAAGCAACCTTATTGTGGCTGCAGAATTTTTTATTTATTTTTTTATTTCATGGTTTATTTTATCAATAGATACGTTGCTTTTTTTTTTTATCACAAAACAAGACTTGGTAATATCCACACTGTTAGACTATTGTTGCTTTGTTGTTGATATTTGTTTTTTTTTGTTTTTTTGCAGACTGTTTACATTATACCATTCACAGACAGTTCTTGTTAATTGAATTGATATATGATTATTTGTTCTATATGTTATATATTGTTTCAATTGATGAATCATGAATTGTCATACCTGACCATATGCAACCATTCTGATTTTTATTTATTTTTTGGGGGGTGAAACATCTATAGGGTACCCCAGTAAGTCTTATTCAAGAAGAACCTGCTGCTTGGAATCTCCGACCTATGTCTTCAGTAAGCAAACTTAATTAACTCTTTATTCAACACTTTTTTTTTTTCTTTTTTTTTTTAATTTTGATTAAAAGTATTTTAAATGGTTTCTATACCATTTTTATTTTTCTATTTACTTATTTTAATTTTAAAATAGTTTTTAAAAGTTGGACTAACCCTGAATTGGACTGTGAGTGAAAGCTGGCAGGTTTTTATTGCTGAGCAGCTTTTAAAATAAAATATTCATGCAAATAAGATCTATAAAAAGTGTTAAATGTGAACTTGAATGTGTATGCATTTCTTATAAACAAGTCTCTACTTGTGGTATTACTAGTTAAGAAATTGATCCATCATGGCCTTATGTTTTCCTTTGTTGATGAGAGATAGCATGCTTTAGGAGTGGAAACAGAATTGTGAGTAAAATAGATTTTATGTGCTAATTCTACACAATAATTTAAACAGAATATTAACGGTATGTTGGAGTTCATCTCCTAGTGACTGGAGATACAACTCTATTCAAACACTACCCAGTAATGGTCTTCAGTTTCAATAGAAAACAACAAAATTAAACTTTGCAGGACTTCATTGAAAACTCAAGCTGTAAATCTCTGTTTAACTGAGAATGCATTAACCATGTTGCACACCCATGCCTGAGGAAAAATCATTGCAAAATACATAGTGTTAAACAAACAATTTTACATGTATTGTTAGGCTTTTAGATCGCTATGTTTCAAATTCAGATCCTTAGGCAAACAGCTGTTTTCTCTTTTAGGAGTGGAATTTCTCCTTGTTTGTTTTGTGTTCCAATATATGGCCAATATCAGTTTCCAATGGAAGACTCGTATCTCGTCTTTCTCTCTCTGACACACACACCTGTCTCATCTGTGGTCTAGGGTGTGCACGCACAGTCATTTAGCCTGATGTCACAATCCACCCGTTAACAGTCATAAATGGCAGTACATGACATAAAGAGAAAAGAGGGGTCTTGAATGTTTTCCTTGGTTTGATTGAAGATATACGACTACATTTAAGTATATTTAGGCTTGAAGATATACGACTACATTTAAGTATATTTAGGCTTGAAGATATACGACTACATTTAGGTATATTTGGGCTACTACACTCTGTGTCTTCACTTTTGAGACATCTGTTATAATCACCTGTGTCGATAACAGGCACTTTTAATGTAGCCTATCGCACAAATTCTTAGAAAAATAAATCACTCAGAGTGCCAAAACCACCGCTGAGGTGCATTTTGTTGTTTACTTCCCATTTCTGTCAGCTTTTAAGAAGTAATTACGTTTACCACAACTAGAATCCGTATTTTAAAGCGTTTCTTTTTCACGTGTGAGTTGCTACATATTTTAAAAAGTAGGCTATTTAAAGTAACTTTTAATTTATGTATTTTTTACGTTCTATAACAGGGCCAAGATAGATTCTTTTAAAAAATTACATTTACAAGTGACACGTTCTTTCTCACAACTGTTAGATTTTGGTAGGTAGATATATTTAGATGAAAAGAGCGAATAAATGTTATGTTATATGCTATATACAATATACAGTTCTCGACATACATTTGTAACACAACAACGGTGTTTATAAATTACGAATACTTACATGAGCACATTTAATGTAAATGTAGTCTACAGCCTCATTATTAATGCGTTACAAATTAAACATCGAATGAAATGTATAAAAATACTAAAATACTTTTCACAAACTCTCACCTGTCTCCATCATAATTTTAGCCGAGCGTTGCCAATTTTCTCAGGTCTTCAATTTTGATTCCTATTCCAGCAGAAATCATACCACGTTCATTATATCAAAGGAAGAGAGAAGATTAAAAAACTTAAGTAGTCATATGTAGCTTATGGTCAAGCTCGCGCACCTCTATTCATACCCTTCACATGGTTTCGCTTGTGAAGCCTTCATCATTTGGTTAAATGCAAATAACTGGCTTGGAGACGTTTCTTAATAATTTGCATCTACTGTAGATCAGAGTACACTATTAAGGCTGCACTGTTGAAAAATGGAGAGAGTGACAGCCGTATTATAAGCTGAATATGATAGCGAGGGAAAAAAGAGGAAGAGGTAATTTTCCTTACAGTAGCTACTTATAACACAGAAGATGAAGACAATAGAAAATATATATAAAAAACCGTATAGGCTATAATTTTTTTTTTTTTTTTTTTTTTTTTTTTTTAACAAAGAGGCCCTGCGTCAAAAACTTTCCTTTTTAGAGGAGATTAGGTAAGTGTATAGGGTAACCTGGTGGATAGGCTATGTAAGGACTGTATTTAAAACCCATTAATGGAAAATTCATGCTGTAATCACTGTAAAAAAAAAAAAAATCAACCCCCACTAAAATTTAAAGAATACAAGTTTTTAAAACTAAGTGTAATTGCTGTCATAACTTTTAAAGCAAAATCAAAGTGTTACGAGCTGCTCAGTGACAACTAATTGACAAAACTTTTGGCAAGTTATTGGATGGAAACAAATAGGCTATTATGTTAGGCCTATATGGAAACAAAGTGATCAAATGATGATATTTACTTATTTATTTATTTTTTTTACAGTGCATCAAAGGCAATTACTGCTGGGACTGTAGCCTACCTGTAAAAACGATTTAGGCTACTTTATATATAGTAGGCTATAGGCTAAAATAGAAAGCTGTCATGGGAATGTTTCTTTCTTTCTTTCTTTTTTTTTTTTTTAATTTAGGCTACTCATAAAACATAATTTATGTGTGACTAATGTTTTAACACATTGTTTTGTGAGATCGACGATGACTAAAGCTTTTAGAATCTCGCGATATTTTTTTATTTTCCAAGTAAACGAAAGTAGAAATCGAAAGTAAAAAGTTATCGGGTAGGCAACCATAGATGATCTTGAAGAAGGTGAGCATATTTTCCCCTTTAACGTTGATTTCCGTGGATTTTAAATGTAAAAAGCTGTTTTAGTGGGTGCAAATACTAATTCAATCTACGTGTTCAATCTTAGAATGGAGACGGAGGTGTCTTTCTGTGGCTGGAAAGCTGTTAAAGACCGCAGCAGGTCTCTGTCCGAGAACCAGGAACCGAAGTCAGGCCGTGTATACACAATGTTTCACGGCGCACATTTGACAAACGCGATGGCTATCATTAATAACGGATTTAAACCCTCTAAAGATGGAATGCTGGGCCCCGGGGTTTATGTCAGTCGTAACATCGATAAAGCCAAGTGTTACCCGCTCAATACTGACAAAAAAGACAAAGTCGTTTTCAAACTGCGGGTGTGTGTTGGAAAAGTTAAGAAAATAGACTGTGACAATCATCCTCTCCAGACATCGTGGCACAGCAATGGGTACGACTGCGCGTGGGTTCCGCCAAACAGCAAGATCTCCACCATCAAGTCTGGTCGCGAAGAGGACTGCGTGTGGGACCCCAGTCACATCAAGGTGATTGACGTGGCGTGCTGTGTGGATGACGATAAACGCAAGGAGCTTCGACGGCTGATTCGGAGTAAACTGAAAAACGAAGGCTGCGATCTTTGTCATCGCGACAATGCTGATGAAGACCATGATGTTCAGCTGTGCTGGGAGTGCAAGAAACAAATCTGCCCTTTTCAGGGAAAACACGTGTGCAAAAGCAGAAAGATCAAAGAAAGACTCTAAAATGTCAAGGCTAACTTAAGATCTGGATCTGTCTTTTATTAGTTTATTTTTTTGTTGTTTCTTTTAACCCTCTGTAATCATATTTAAGCCTACGGAAATAAAAGTTTCATTTATCATTAAAGTTTCATTGTTTCATTAGGCTATGTCAGCTGTGACACGTTCTTATTTAAATTATTTTTGGTGAATTGACCAGTAAAACAATGCAATATGCAAATTTAGCCTCCATTCTGAACATTACCTACTTCATGGTGCTTAATTATTTTTTATTTATCTATTTAATTAAATTTTTCTGTGATGCCACCTAAATAATGATTTTACACTTTTTTGGTTTTTGAAAAAACAAATAGACTAAACAAACAAACAATCTGCTTTTGAGGCAGACATATGATAGGCCTGTACTCCAAAATATTATATTAAAATCATAAAACTAGGCTATGAACTGTACTATAGGCTAAATAATATCATATTGTACATTTCTTATAAAGGATTTGTACATTTTTAATAATCTTACCTCCTATTAATTGTTACAGTTATGATTTTATCTGCTTCCGACTGTGAAATTCAAAATTTATCGTTTAATTACGGCAGTTTGTCTACAAATATTTAACATTTAAACTTTTTTTTTTTTACTATTTATTTCTTAAAAATAACCTGAATCCACATTGATTTTTCATTATCTAATTTAAAGTTTTTTTCAGGCTGTTCATAGTAGGCTAATGAAATTTAGAAAAAAACTTATTCCCCCTTTCTTATTTATGTATTTATTTATTTTTTTAATTATCATTTATCACCTGTAGAGTAAATAAAGGATAGTTTTGTCCCTGGAATATATTGGCCTGAAAGGTTTTGGTTGTTGAACTTCACAGCTGCTGCAGTAAGAGGGCGCTGTTCAGTCGGGTTTTACCGATTGAAGTGTAGTCTGAGGTGGACAGCTTGCTAGATGTTAATCTAATTACAGTGAAGTAGATTAGACAGACTGCAAACGTCGATAGCAACGACATGAAAGGCAAAAACCATATTAATGATACTATTGTTATACTGACCAAGACCAACTCATATGCAGCTTTTGGGCACATCTACCTGACGATAAGCAATGTGGTCACGGATATAGTTTAATGATCAGGAACCGTGACCTGCTCAGTCTGCACACAGCCTCTCTGACACAGTAAGTTTTCTTCAAATGTTATTATTAGTTTGGTGAGTTTATCTGCTTTAACTTGTTATAATGTAGTTAAAGGCAAAACAAGGTACTTTTTTTTTTTTTTTTTTTTAAGAAAACAGGTCATGATTATCTGCCCCATATAAATGTTTATCTGATAAAGAACAATCTTGCCTGGCCTTCGTTTTGAGATGTTACTATTTTATATTTTGTTTTGTTTCAGTTTCTTTGCTAATATTATTTTTTATTTAATTATTTTAATTTGATTTCTTTGACAGTCTGTCTATCCCTTTCCAGTTAAAGAGCTCTGACAAAAAGAGCTTTTGACAAAATGCCTGGTGTTGCCAGTCCAAATCCATGGAGTCTCTCTGAGTTACTGGGGCAGAAGAGCATTCTTGGAGTTGTAGTTCTGATTACATGGTTAGTACTGTTCCATCTTCTGGTGAATGTGTGGCTGCTGTGCATCTTCACCAGTCTGTTGGTAGTGCTGGGTGGATGGCTGGGATCTCGTGTCGCTTTGGATGCCAACAGCCTCCTTCATTTGGAGCACTTCCTGCCCTTGGGCGAGTCCCCTCAAGTTCACACTGCCTCAGAGAGTGAACAAAGACTGGACTGGGAAATTCAAAGTGCTGTTGACAAGGCTGTGCGGGACTTTGTGTCATCCTGGTACTGCAGTTCTGTTTCTAAGGGAGGGGATGAGTTCGAACGGGAAGTGAGGGACGCTATGCTGGAGGCAGCCGCTGAACTGAAGAGGAGGGCGAAGCAGGTGGACCGGAGAGCGCTGGCCCAGAGGGTTCTTGAGCTTTGCGGATGCCATCTGCAGAGCTTCACCCAAGCCAGGAAACTTCAACGAACACTGCAAGAAGAGTCCGACCAATCGCTTTCAAACTCACAAAAACTATGGAGGTTGTACAGTATAGCTGATTTGCCTCACCCTGCCCTGACGGGCCCAGCTAACCAGCTCTGCTACTCCAGAGCACTGGTAGATCTCCTCATGCACGTCCTTATTCCCAAATCTCACCTAGAAACACGAACAGGCCGCTACATGGTGGGAGAGCTCATCACATGCAATGTTCTTTTGCCCCTCGTGGCAAGAATATCCAGTCCAGATTGGTTAAACCAGACCATTGTAGATGTGTTCACTCAGTCCACTGATAAAGAAGAAACGAGTCCACAGCAAACGCCTCCAGCAGACCTAGACGAATCCCATAGCAGCTTCTGGGACAGTGACTCTCCGATTACTTTAGACTGTCCTGAAACCTCCAGCATGCAGACGGCTTGGTCTGTATCCACAGCCCCCCTCCATGATTCCTCTGAAACAAGTTTCCACAGTCAGTGGTCCTCTGATGAAAATGTACATGCGAGGAGAAGTTCTAGCATACTTTTTCCAGAAAGAATTGCCCAAAATACAGCTGAACTTCTTAGATCTCCGTACCGCACTAGCCGCCTCTATAGACACACAGACTTTGACCTGGAATCACCCTCTTCGGATGAAAGGCAGATATCTAGTGAGTCTTTGAAACGAACAGACACAAATGCTGAGGACTTCTGTGACTGCATCTCTCCTTCAGACTTTTGTGGGCTGGTTTGTCTGGAGGAAGACACGTTGGGTCTTTTGGGGAAGTGTTTCGGGCAAAACATGATCGCTTCAGAGCCTCCTTCACGACTGGAGAGTACAATGGAAGAATCTCCGGTCCGACCACTGACTAACACATCAAACTCCATTCCCAGAAGCCTTGGCCTGGACTCATTAGTTTTTGAAAACTTAGGGAATCTAGAGGGACCGGTAACTATTCAGAACTTACAAATCACTGGGACCATCACAGCTAAAGAGCAAAGAAGCAACAGCACACATCCTTATACTCTTTACACTGTAAAGGTGAGATTTTCATACATGCTCAAAACATGTCACGTTAAATACAGACTTATTTATTTATTTATTTATTTTCAAATTTGGTTTGGAATCATTTGGAATTTCATGAAAAAACAATGTTTTTATGCTGCTTTATACCCGTTTTACTAATTAAATATTGATTCATTGTGTTTTGTGTTTGTAGTTTGAAACTACTTCAGATTGCTCTGATCAGCCTGTCATGTATCATATGGTGAACAGGCGCTACACTGAGTTCCTCAATCTGCAGACCCGTTTGGAGGAAAGGCCAGATCTCAAGAAATTGATCAAAAGTAAGACATTTTAAATATATTTTATACACATATTAAAATGAAACATAAATACATATTATATTAGACTTTAAAGTCCCAGACAAAGTTTGGGTTTAGTAAGAGTTTTCTTTTTTGAAAGAAATTCATACTTTTATTTAGCAAGGATGCATTACATTGATCAAAAGTGACATTGAAGACCTTTACATTGTTACAAACAATCTATTTCAAATGCTGTTGTTTTGAACTTTGTATTCATTAAAGAATCCTGCAAAAAATGTATCAGAGTTTCCACAAATATTAAGCAGCACAACTGTATTCAACGTTTTTTTTTTTTTGAACAATAAAAAAAAATCAGCAAATTAGAATGATTTCAGAAAGATCATGTGACACTGAAGACTGGAGTAATTGCAGCTGTAAATTTAGCTTTGCCATCACAGAAATAAATGATAGAAAAGTTATTTTAAATTGTGATTGTATTTCACAATATTACTGTTTTTACTGTATTTCTGATCATATAAATTTAACATATAAATTATTAATTTATAAGAGACTTCCTTTAAAAACTTAAACTTTTGAACCTTAGTGTACATTGGTAGAAACTGTAAAAAACTGTACTTTTAGCTTGTCACCGAATAGTACCCTGATGTTTCAAGCCTTTTAAACTTGTAAGTCTTGTTAATGTAAACATTTTAATATCTATTTATGCTGTACTGAGATGCAACTATAACTATAAATATTCCTAACTAAAGATGTCATGTTGGCAATTTCGGTACATTCTCGACTTTGATCCATATTAAATATGTGCTCCCATTTAAGATGTCAAAGGTCCAAAGAAACTCTTCCCAGACCTTCCCTTCAGCAACCTAGACACAGACAAAGTGGAAGCCAGGAGAAGCCAACTGGAATCATTCCTCAGGGTAAGAGATTTCCCTTCATGTTTCGGACAGATGAGATGTGACTTGTATGCAAAACCCTGGACTTGGTCTCTCTCACAACTTTTTCCACTCCTGCAGAAACTGTGCAGCATCCCAGAGGCAGCTAACAGTGAGGAGATGCAGGAGTTCCTTGCCCTCAACACTGATGCCACAGCAGCTTTCCAGAAGAAGCCGTCGAGTTCACGCATAGACAAGGTCACTCTGCCCTGAAACAAGAAATACTTTGATTTCTTTTAATGTTTAACTTTTAGTGTGACATTTCTGTGTGATTTTGCCTGTCTGTCTGTACAATATGTTTTCCATATAAACAGATGGTTGAGAACATAGTAGACACTCTGAAGACGGCGTTTCCACGCCCAGAGCCTCAGAGCCCCATAGAGGAAGGAGACCCACAAAGAAAGTGAGAATATACAGTATGAGACTTAGATAACATAAGTCAAACAAGCAAATTTAATATTCCTCTTGTTTTTAATTCCACAAACTGTCCTTTCATGTTTCAGGCCTCGTCTGAGATTCTCCAGTAAAATAGCCCCTACTCTTAATATCCCAAGCCTGCAGCCTAAAGTGACATACTCTTTCAGTGAACGCTGCTCAGTGAGTCCTTCATATCATAAAGAATGCCACATAAAAAGTAGTTCATGTCTGTCCATGCAACCTTCACATAAACAAATATAAAATAGTGGTGATTGCAATGTTTCTCAACTTTTTTTGTCTTATGTACAGTAGCCTACCACCACAGCCCCATCAGTAAGGCTCAGTACCCCTTAAGGCTGGGATACACTACACAACATTTTAAATCTGAACAGATTTTAAAAACCTAGACATCATACACCTGCCGACTTTGTAAATGATTTCAGAAGAAAACACTAATCATACATCATGCACTAGAGTGGAACCCGATTTCTTTTATTGGAGTGAGGTCATAAACGGCTTAAGCATAAACCGGTCGTAACAGGTAGTTTTTTGCCTCTTACCCCGATTTCGCATGGCATGTAAATGCATTAACCTGCTTTCTGTCAGCTTATTGAAGTGCGCATGTGTGATACGTGACAGAAACTTATTCTTAGTGCAGATTTAAACGCATCCAGACAGAGCAAGCGTTTTGCAGGAAAGGAAGAAGGAAATATATCACAAATTCAGACTCTTTAAAGACCCAGAAAATTGTAAAAATGTGTTCTCATCTCTCGTGCAGCAGAAGTAGAAGTGGTTCAATCAAAACTCTGCATGTTTAACTGCATGAGAGAGTAATATATGAGCCGCAAGTTTCTTGCTGACATGTTGCAAGCTTTATTTAACATTACAGCTGACATAACATATGGAATACTCAGAGTCAAGTCAAGTCAAGTCACCTTTATTTATATAGCGCTTTTTACAATGCAGATTGTGTCAAAGCAGCTTTACAGTGATAGTGGTATATAATTTTGGCTGCACAGCAGCTCTTAAAGAAAATGGTGTCAATGCAGGTAGATGCAAAGCACTGTTGAATATCAAATGTGAAGTGTCCCCAACTAAGCAAGCCAAAGGTGACAGCGGCGAGTCAGATAAGGAAATTATTATTTTTTGACGTCACTACAGGGAAATAAACTGATTTATTAATAAAATAATGTAAACGCGGTTTACTTGTGTTGTCAGTTTACTGGTTTGCATGTAAATGGAGAAAACTGGTTATTTCAATAAGCTGATATTTGTGAGTTTTCAGCTTACTGATGTGCATGTAAACATGCGAGCACACACTACCAGACTTTCAGGTCGTTCTGAACACAACAAATTCACACAGAAACATACACCTCGTTGCTTGGAGAAGCATGACAAATGAAAACAATGCGTGCCTCAAAATATCAAACAAATTTTATATCCTCCGACTGGATGGATTCATGGTCTGAAGCTAAAAAGTCAGTCTATCCCCATAAAACACTATGCAATTTTCTGTGAAATAGGTCAACTCCGACTGGCTGAAATCTGCAGACTTGCTCTGACTTTTAGCAAATAGACTGCAAATCGGGCTGAAAATCTGGGAAAAGTCTTGTGTATTCCAGCCTTAAATATACATCAAACCTTAAATTTGTTCCTTTATTTCCATGTTTTCTTGGATTTCCTTAAATTAATGTGTTAAGGCATTCACTGAAAAAGAAAATCATGAGATTAGTTGTAAATAATTATTCTAACTGCCCTTAATTATTTTACAGCACTATTTTTTTTATTTTATTTTATTTTAGTTTGTTTTATGGGTTTAGCAAAGCAAAAGCAAAATTATCGTGAAGTACACCTGAAACCTGACTAGATACTCCCAGTACTTGGCAGTAGTTGGCTCTTAATGGATTTTCTGTGGGTTAATGATAATGGCTCTTTTCAGTGTCAGAGTCAGAGTAGCTTTATTATAATTTCAGCTCTATACAGCCTGTACACAGTGAAACGGTGGACCATGGTGTTCCTGGACCATGGTGCTAAATAAGACAAACAGTAGATGCAAGGACTACAAAAAACTAAACTGTACATAAATAATATTAAATAGACTAAACAAAAGAGATAAATAAGAGCTAAAAGGTACTAAAAATAAGGACAAGTTTAAGAATCGAACATTTTCAGTGGGAGAAATAAGTATTCAACACCTCAACATTTTTTATTAAACACCGTTCCAGTGCAGCAATCCACATGAAATTTTGACCAGACATTGGTATTAACTCAAGAAATCCACACAGATAAAGAAATCATAATATTACAATCCATAAAACAAGTATTATTTAATAAAGTGGAATGCCAAGGCAAGGCATCAGCTGATTTCTAGTAGTAGTTCTACCTCCTACCTGTGCAAATTAGAATCAGCTGGGTTAGTGTAAGTTAATAGGTTAGAAAAACACTCACCCACCTCTGAATGAAAGTATGCAACCATCTTATGATGGGCAGAGGCAAACAGCTCTCCCAAAACCTTTGCAACAAGATTGTAGTGCTACATAACAACGACACTCGTTACAGATGGATTTCACAACTCCTAAATGTTCCTTTAAGCAGCATTGGGGCCATTATCCGCAAGTGGAAAGACCATCTCTCCACCATCAACCGGCTATGCACAGGAGCTCCTCGCAAGATTTCTGATGAGGGAGTCAGAAGTTTAGTCAGAAGAGTAGCCTAAGAGCCAAGCACCACTCAGAACGAGGTCCAGAAAGACTTGGAGGCAGCAGGTGCATGTCACAGAGAAAACGATAAGAAATGCACTCCACCGCCACGGCCTCCATGCACGCTCACCCCAGAAGGCTCCATTATTGAAGAAAAGCTTGTTTGAAGTTTGCTACACAACATTTAGAAAAGCCTGTGAATTACTGGGAAAATGTAGTCTGCACAAAATCTTTTTGGCTATACTAAAAGATACTATACTAAAATACTACACTCCATGTTTGGAGGAGAAATGGCTCAGCCTATGACCCTAAAAATACCATAGGTGGAGGTGGAAGCATCGTGGTATGGGGCTGCTTCTCTTATAATGGTACTGCCAGAATCCATATTATTGAAGGGAAGATGAATGGAGCCATGTACTGGGAAATTCTTGAGAGAAATCTTTTGCCATCCACCAGGATGATGAGGATAAGACACAGGTGGAACTTCCAGCAGGACAACAATCCAAAACATACTGCAAAGGAGACTCTTAATTGGTTCCAGAGGAAGTAAATAAAGTTGTTGGAATGGCCCCGTCAATCACCAGACTTAAACCCAATAGAGCATTTGCGGAAGGAACTGAAGATCAAGATTCACAAGAGGGCCCCCTGGAATAATCAAAATGAAAGTCTGAAGAATGGACCAAAATCCCACCTGAGCACTGAGAGCAATTAATTTGTTTATACAGGAAGTGTCTTGAAGCTGTCATTGCAAACAGCTGCTTTTCCACCAAGTATTAAATACAATTTCAGTTAGCGTGTTCAATCCTTTGTTCCTGTGTCATTTTACTTTATTACACATAACTTTTTATGGATTTTAATATTAGGATTTCTTTATCTGTGTAGATTTCTTGAGTTAATACCAATGTCTGGTCAAAATTTCATGTGATTTGCTGCATTGGAATTGTGTTTAATTAAAAAAAATGTTGACGTGTTGAATACTTATTTCCCCCACTGTATACGGAGACTACACAAGACTACATAAAGTGCATGTGTGCAAATCTGAGTAGACAGTGCAAACAGCATGAGACGGTACAAATTTTACATAGAACAGGGCACAGTAATGAGAGACAAGTCACAGTAGTGGGGAGTTTTTGAGCGTGCAGATGTGCAAAGTTTGTGAGTTTATGTTTAGAGATTGATTAAGTGGATGTATGTGTGTGAGTGTAGTCACATGGAGTTGAAGAGTCTGATGGCTTGGGGGAAGAAACTGTCAGTCAGTCTGACTGTGAAGGCCCGAATGCTTCTGTACCTTCTGCCAGATGGTAGGAGGGTGAAGAATTGGTGTGAGGTGTGTGTGGGGTCATTTGCAATACAGATAGCTTTGTGGATACAGCGTGTGGTGTAAATGTCTGTGATGGAGGGAAGAGAGACCTTCTCAGCTGTCCTCACTATCTGCTGCAGGGTCTTGTGATCTGAGATGGTGCAATTCCTGAACCAGACAGTGATGCAGCTGCTCAGAATGGTCTCACCAGTCCCTCTGTAAAATGTGGTGAGGACGGGGGGGTGGGAGATGGGCTTTCTTCAGCCTTCATAGAAAGCAGAGAAGCTGCTAGGCTTTCTTCACTATGAAGCTGGTGTTGAAAGACCAGGTGAAGTTCTCCGCCAGGTGGACACCAAAGAATTTGGTCCTCTTGACAATCTCCACGGAGGAGCCATCGATGTTCAGCGGAGAGTAGTTGTTATGTGCTTCATCTCTTTCTGTAGGTTCTTCGAGGTTTCTCGCTGTCAGATCTAGAGGGGTTTGTGGAGGAACAGGAAAAGCTGGTGGACGGTGGTGTCAGGAGTCATTTTGCAGGAGGAAGACGCATGAGAGAGCAGAGATCTGTAGAAAAGAGAGGAAGAGGAGCAGGTAAATCAACTTTAAAAGCAGAGCTTAAAATTTCTTTCTTCTATTTTATTCTCAAATGGTCATTAGAATTGTGTAGGATAAGGTGGAAGATTAACTTTAATTTAAAAAAATAAGCATGAGGAATGTTGTACACCCGATCAAACAGAAGAGGGCAGTATAATGTTGATGAATTACATACTGATTGAGAACTAGTTGTAGCTTTATTTATTTTATGTGAGATTAAAGCATTTATCTGATACAATCTAAAATCTAACCTTACTTTTACACTGTGAAATTTAGATTTAAAAAAAAAAAAAAACTCATGTGTGTTTGTGATGATGCAGACACTGCCCTGGCAGATATCGCTCTGAATATCTTGTGTTTGCTGATGAAGGACCAGTGGAGCTGGCTCTGTACAGAAAACATCCAGAAGACCATTAGACTGCTCTTTGGCACTTTTATTGAAAGGTGAGTACAGGTTTGATGACTCTTATTTTAGTTTTGAGTAACTGATGGTCATTTTCATGGTGTATCTTTTATAATCTACCCTGTGTGTATGTAAACACAATGATCAAACCACTAATTATCCAGTAATCACTTCGCTGGCCATGATGTTCAATGTTCCCTTCGAGTAATATGTACATTTGTTCATTAAAGCACATTAGAGTTTGTTATTGACCCAAAGCAAAATCATTGGTTATAAACCATTCCATCATGCTGGCTTTGTAGACAAGTCTGTTTTTAAGCAACAATGTGGTCACCTTCATATCATATTCTATAAAATGCCTTTTCAAGCTGAATTCTTTTTCACAAGACCCTTACTGAACTGATCTATGAGAAACAAAAAACATTCAAGAACAGCAGGGTCAAAGTATGTTTGAAATCATGCAAAGCATTTAATTATATTCAAAAATGAACTTTTTTTGGTCAAGGTTGACCATTAATGGTTGTCCATTCATTCATCTGCGTTCCCATCAGACTTTAAGTGGGAAAAAAATTCTTGGAAGCACGGAAAGCAGTGCTTCTCGTGCGTGTGCTGCGCTCCACCCAATTAGAAGTAATAGCGGGGCGAAGTGCAGGAAGGTGATTGGACGCAGCAGGGCTGGCTGATGACTGGCCGGTGAGCTATTCAACAGGATTGCATCTGGTTCAAGAGCCTTGCGTCATTTGTGTGGGCCAGACATATGTAAGCTGTCATAAGCAGTTAAAGAAGTGATGGCGAAAAACAACACATTGTGAAAAGACCTCACAGGCCACTGGTTTGCCTTATGGTCCCAAGATTAATGAGTCCTTTGGTTTTATGATCGTTATTTATTGTAGATAAGGCAACAATCTCAGCAGGGTTACAGATTATTATCTGGTCTACACATGCTTAACAAAGTACACAAATGGTTCTATGATATTTTGATAAATGGGAGGTGACTTTAAAACCTTTTGCACTCAGTGGCCCAGCGAGAATAGACGAGTAAATCGCCTGAGACTGTAACACTGCCAGCTGAGAATCTGCATTATCTGATCATCTGTTGAACTTGATGGCCTGTTTTACTCCAAAAGGGAGAATCATAACAATGCATGAGGGTGTGTTCACACTTCCTGTGAGCTCATGTCTTCCTCATGAGGATTACAGCATTTTTACAGCATGTGCCGTCACTTCCCCAGAGTACATCACTCCTCATGCCAGCGCTAATATTTGTTGCACGCATAGTGAAATATCCTCTATCAGTGCTTTCTGCAGGCCTTTATTTTCCACAAGAACTTTAGCTACAATGGATCGAAATGTTTTGTGTTTCTCTCTGAGTAGCCAGAGAAAGGTTGTTTATTGTATTAACAAGTATAAAAGCCTAATATAGGCGTTATTGCTGATTTTTTTTTTTAATCTTGTGTGTAAAATATACAGTAATATTTGTTTTTTTCTGTTTAATGATACTATGAATGTCTTAACATTAGAGTCAATCAGTACATTTACAACAAAACGCTGATGATAACTATCAAAAATGAGTTAATTATCAAAATCTAACAATATATGAAAACCACATTTACATTAGATTGAGAAATTGTTGGGTTTTTACTCTGGTTTGGAAAATGTTAACAGAATCAAAATGCGAAAAAGACATGCCAGTGCTAGTGAATGCAAGTGAAGGTGTTTGCGTAAAGAGAAAAATAATGGGAATTGCAAAATTCTTTGTCTGCTTGTTGGGCTGTGAAGAGATTAAGGCATTTGCATGACTTTACATGGTTTGTAAAGGGCTATTAAGCATAATCGATGCAAGAGTGTGCATGTAAATGCATTCTGTTTTTTTGTAATATATTTATGAATAAATACTGTAGCCAGAAGCAAACATTATTCCAATTTTGTTGAAACTTGCTGACTGACATGCATAAACATGTACTAGATGGATGTCTTTGACCATTGCTTTGCATTGGCATTTGCATTGTTTGAGTGCAGAATTTTCAAAAATGGCGTGTCAAGCAGTTCAACTTTTAAAGATGCATCTCGGGACCTTGCTTGATTTTCCATTCCGCTGCGCTGCATTTCACATTTTTAACAGCAAAAAAAACCAAAACTTTCTGTAAATGGCCTCTTTGTTCATTCAGCTCACTGCAGTTGGCTAAATGCTAATCTAATCACTTCTTTTCATAATGGGCAGTACAGGGCTGGGCAAATCTGGCCCTCGAGATCCACTTTTCCTACAAATTTTTGCTCCAATCCTGATCAAACTCACCTGCCTATAGCTTTCTAATAAGACCTGAAGACCTTTTTTAGGGTTGAAACTTTGCAGGAAAGTGGATCTTGGGGGCAAGAGTTGCCCATCCCTGGACTAGTGGACTGACTTCATCGTTACATGAGAGACTGTTATGAAACATTATTACAGTGCCTTGCAAAAGTATTCATACCCACTGAACTTTTCCACATTTTGACACGTTACAACCACAAACAAAAATGTATTTTATTGGGATTTTATGTGATAGACCAACACAAAGTGGCACATAATTGTGAAGTGGAAGGAAAAAGATGAATGGTGTCCAAATTTTTTTTACAAATAAATATCTGAAAAGTGTGGCATGCATTTGTATTCAGCCCCCTTTACTCTGATACCCCTAACTAAAATCCAGTGGAACCAACTGCCTTCAGAAGTCACCTAATTAGTAAACAGAGTCCACCTGTGTGTAATTTATTCTCAGTATAAATACAGCTGTTCTGTGAAGCCCTCAGAGGTTTATTAGAGAACATTAGTGAACAAACAGCATCATGAAGACCAAAGAACACACCAGACAGGTCAGGGATAAAGTTGTGGAGAAGTTTAAAGCAGGGTTAGGTTATAAATCAATATCCCAAGCCTTGAACATCTCACGGAGCACTGTACAATCCATCATCCGAAAATGGAAAGAGTATGGCACAACTGCAAACCTACCAAGACATGGCCATCCACCTAAACTGACAGGCCGGGCAAGGAGAGCATTAATCAGAGAAGCAGCCAAGAGGCCCATGGTAACTCTGGAGGAGCTGCAGAGATCCACAGCTCAGGTGGGAGAATCTGTCAACAGGACAACTATTAGTCGTGCACTCCACAAATCTGGCCTTTGTGGAAGAGTGCCAAGAAGAAAGCCATTGTTGAAAGAAAGTCACAAGAAGTCCAGTTTGTAGTTTGCAGCAAGCCAAGTTGGGGACACAGCAAACATGTGGAAGAAGGTGCTCTGATCAGATGAGACCAAAATTGAACTTTTTGGCCTAAATGCAAAATGCTATGTGTGGCGGAAACCTAACACTGCACATCACCCTGAACACACCATGGTGGTGGTGGCAGCATCATGTTGTGGGGATGTTTTTCTTCAGCAGGGACAGGGAAGCTGGTCAGACTTGATGGGAAGATGGATGGAACCAAATACAGGGCAATCTTAGATGTAAACCTGTTAGAGTCTGCAAAAGACTTGAGACTGGGGCGGAGGTTCATCTTCCAGCAGGACAACGACCCTAAACATACAGCCAGAGCTACAATGGAATGGTTTAGATCAAAGCATATTCATGTGTTAGAATGGCCCAGTCAAAGTCCAGACCTAAATCCAATTGAGAATCTGTGGCGAGGCTTGAAAATTGCTGTTCACAGACGCTCTCCATCCAATCTGACTGAGCTTGAGATATTTTGTAAAGAAGAATGGGCAAAAATTTCACTCTCTAGATGTGCAAAGCTGGTAGAGACATACCCCCAAAAGACTTGCTGCTGTAATTGCAGTGAAAGGTGGTTCTACAAAGTATTGACTCAGAGGGGCTGAATACAAATGCACGCCACACTTTTCAGATATTTATTTGTAAAAAAAAAAAAAAAAAATTGGACACCATTTACCATTTTCCTTCCACTTTACAATTATGTGCCACTTTGACACATAAAATCCCAATAAAATAAATTTTTGTTTGTGGTTGTAACGTGTCAAAATGTGGAAAAGTTCAGTGGGTATGAATACTTTTGCAAGGCACTGTACTTTCTCTTTGAGTTTCAAAAGGACAAACATGGCAAGGGAAAAGTCACTCACAGTTTAAAAAAAAAAAAAAAAAATTGACATACATGATTACTTACAATGATTTAGAAAGGATGCTACAGAATTCATACTGCGGGTGTCGGCAGGGAATGCAGTTTGCGTCCTCTGTGTACAGGCAGGGGCACCACTGCCCTTGAATGCAATTTAGGTGACTTTAAATAAAAGTGTCTGCCAAATGCATAAATGTAAATGTAATAAACTTAAACAGAAGTAGAAAAAATTAAGAACACTCATTTAAGATACAGATTAGCTAACCATTTCTTGGTTTGCATTTGTAAACTATATATGATCAGATTTCAGTGATTCATTAGACAAGTAGGCCATGTGTCTGCAATTCTCCTTCGGAACGCAGAAGGCCTTGTCTGGTCACTTTGAGCATGTGTTTCTCGCATTGCCGTATTTAGGTTTGGGATAAAGTTAGGATTTTGGCCTCGCCCTCATTAAATCGCGATACACATAAGCCAAACTTGTTTTTCTGGAAGGTTATATTAGGATGGGCCTTATGTCTGTTAAATGATGTGACAGTTGATGCTGCCCTTGTCTGTATGACATCACCAGAACAGGACAGGTGTTAATTAGTGTGGCTAAAATCAGCAACTTATGTCAGCTGAATCTAAAGCTATTTTCTACACATGACATCGTGTTAACTATTCCATGTGCAATTACTCCGGCATGTTTTTTTTTCCAACCAAGTTGGGGAGTTCATGTGGTTTGGGGTCAGTACAATAAATGATGCTAAGTATAATTAGGATTACTGCAGTTTTAAAGGAATATTTTCTGTAAAAGAGGTGCACAGAATGTTCTGGTGCTGGATTTGGGGTGAGGGGTAGTTTAGATGCTGGCTTTTATATGTATGAAGTTTTGATGCAGAGTTCAGGTTATTTGCCCAGATTGATTGACTGGTTGTTGAGTACTTCAATATTTTAAAGGAATAAACAGCTCTGTTCGATTCACTTAAGTGAAGGATTAATCAGACTCAAACCGGTAGCTCTTCATTTTGAACTATTTATAAAAAGAATGAAATAATTTTCCTGTTGCATTTGTTGCTGAATGTGCACAGTTTCTCAGAGCTTCAGGGTACACTTTGTTTTAGCCCCCATATAAAATTATTGTCAATAAGCGGCTTTCATTTGAATTTATATTAAGTTCTTTCCATGAAGTGTAAAATGTCTAAATTTATTAGTTATAAAATGTACCTGGTCTCCTATCTTAGAGTTTTTGCTACAGGACGTGCAAGGCCCTCGTGTCTTCAATCACTCCTGACTCCTCCATCTGGTAAACATTTGACTGTCAAGTACAAACTTTAGCACAGCGTGTCGTTGGGACCTGGAGTTCCGGAAATGTCTAATAATATGGAAACAGGCAACAAATATTCAAGCTTCACTGACCTTCTCTCTCCATCCTGTCTTCCTTGAAAGCCAAGACAGGGTTGGCCAGACATATGGTAAGGCTTGTCCTCTTCTTAACAGTCATTTTAGGAGCTTTACCTTGAGGGATTTTGACTGGGATTAGATAAAGGGTAGAAACTAAGAGAGAGAGAGGACTTTTTTGGTCTGGTCTTTATGTTAGCATCTTGGCCTTGTGAAATAGCCACAACTGTTTTATATATCCACATTTCAGGCCAGCTCACAGACGCTTCAGGGCAGTCTGTTTGGCTTCACATATATCATGTGAGAAGACCAGTTTCACCATTTGCCAGTAATGTGTTTGTTTAATTTGGCCAACCATTTTCAAACTGTTAGCGAGTGTGTCTTATCTGTCTGGTTTCACACTAAATCATTGGTCCCACAACAGCTATTTGTTCAAGTGGATAAACTTGCTGCAGGATAATCATGAAAGCTTTCTGTTAGCTGTTCCAGAATTGGGAAGTTTCTGTGGTGCTTAGATGGAGAGGAGTCTGGAAACTTATGGCTCTCTGTGGTTCAGAGCATGTATTGGCATCACTGGGGTTGGAACATCTACAAACAGGGTTATTATGTAATGGTCTTGGTCCATTTGCTTCCTTCTCTGTGTGCTCAATGTGTGTGGTGTGCACACACGCTCTTCATGCTTTGAAAATTTATTGTAGAAGAGCAGTGACACACAATAAAACCTGATCATAGTCTCCACTAGCCTCTACATTGACTGGGGTGATAGAATATTACAGACACACTTGAAAAGTAAAGATTACTTGCGTAAAGTTGGCATAAAATAAATATTCACCCTATTTTCTAAATGCATGTTAGTGTTTTTATTGTGAACGATTCATCAATGCATATTTTGTTTTTTCAACCTTGTAATTTGAATTTGAAAATGTCATAACTTGGTCTTCTGTTAAAATGAGAAACTTCTCTCTGGTGATGTATGTAATTTAGTCTGCTTAAACTCTACTCCTTTCTTACAATTGTCAGCAAGCTCACATTCAGCCGATCTGCCATGTCCCCATACTACTTTTTTTTCCCCCCAATAGTACATTTCACTTAGATGTACACCGATCAGGCATAACATTATGACCACCTTCCTAATATTGTGTTGGTCCCCCTTTTGCTGCCAAAACAGCCCTGACCCGTTGAGGCATGGACTCCACTAGACCCCTGAAGGTGTGCTGTGGTATCTGGCACCAAGATACTTTAGCAGCAGATCCTTTAAGTCCTGTAAGTTGCGAGGTGGAGCCTCCATGGATCGGACTTGTTTGTTCAGCACATACCACAGATGCTCGATTGAGATCTGGGGAATTTGGAGGCCAAGTCAACACCTCAAACTCGTTGTTGTGCTCCTCAAACCATTCCTGAACCATTTTTGCTTTGTGGCAGGGTGCATTATCCTGCTGAAAGAGGCCACAGCCACCAGGGAATACCGTTTCCATGAAAGGGTGTACATGGTCTGCAACAATGCTTAGGTAGGTGGTATGTGTCAAAGTAACATCCACATGGATGGCAGGACCCAAGGTTTCCCATGTGATGTAAAAGAAAATGTGATTCATCAAACCAGGCCAGCTTCTTCCATTGCTCCGTGGTCCAGTTCTGATGCTCACGTGCCCAAAGTTGGCGCTTTTGACGGTGGACAGTGGTCAGCATGGGCACCCTGACTGGTCTGTGGCTATGCAACCCCATACGCAAACAAACTGCGATGAACTGTGTATTCTGACACCTTCCTATCAGAACCAGCATTCACTTTTTGAGAAATTTGAGCTCCAGTAGCTCATTTGTTGGATCGGACCACATGAGCCAGCCTTCGCTCCCCACGTGCATCAGTGAGCCTTGGCCACCCGTGACCCTTCACCACTGTTCCTTCCTTGGACCACTTTTGATAGATACTGACCATTGCAGACCAGGAACACCCCACAAGAGCTGCAGTTTCAGAGATGCTCTGACCCAGTCGTCTAGCCATCACAATTTGCCCCTTGTCAAACTCGCTCAAATCCTTACGTTTGCCCATTTTTCCTGCTTCTAGCACATCAACTTTGAGGACAAAATGTTCACTTGCTGCCTAATATATCCCACCCTTTAACAGGTGCTGTGAAGAAAGAGATAATCAGTGTTATTCACTTCACCTGTCAGTGGTCATAATGTTATGCCTGATCGGTGTATATGTCAATGCAGAAGAAAAATCTGGCACTACTTCCGCCCAATGGTCATGGCTAAAAGCTCTTTGATAATAAACTTATTTATTGTGAGTCTTAAACCTTTGGAAGATTATGTCTCAGAAACCAGATTAAATAAAAGTAATTGTGATTTTTTTTTTCTTTCTTTTTTTTTTTTTTTTCTAAAAAATATCTCACAGTGTGATTTTATATCTTGCAGTTATGGCTTTATTATGGAGATTTTATATCTCAAACTGAGACTTTTCATCTTATTTTAAACTTTTTCACAATTAACTATTTTTTTTTTTTTTACTCTGAAGTGGAAATGGGCTTCCATACGAACCAGCAACCTTATGATTGTCAGCCTTAAGTTTTAGCCAGTTCACCACCACAAAAGGATAAAACTTGTACTTTCAGCTGAAATTCCACATTGTGGAGAACACAATGTGCAGTTTCCCAGCCTGCAAAAAAAAAAAAAAATGCCCACACAGGCCACGCTTTTGCACTTACAAACATAAATACCAGTATGTAATGCACACCAGAAAACAAAATGCTTGTCTTTTGTCAGCAGGGTACTGCTGTCCGAGAATAAAATGTCCCACTGGAAATGCAAACCAAACGTGGGCTGGGAATGTTCTTGCTGTGTACACTGACATTACTATGAAGTCACTGGGTTAGGATGCATTGGCCTTTTTGATTTCAGTCCTGACTAGATCCTGTTTCGTCCAGTTGCTGGATTTGGAGACACCCATTAAATGTGGTGGCATAAACACCACAGTGAGTTATATTTCTGCAGCAGACCTCATGTCACCACAAGAGCATCTTGGCTGGAAACATTTGTGTCCTTATGGTCTGTGTGTGTGGAAATCACCTGTTCTGATGTACGGTTTTCATATTGCATTATGTCAATTAATTATACCTAATTCTGAGAACTACATTGTGTGCATGTCCACTAGTATAAGTCGTAGATATAGTTGTCTAACTGTATTTGGTGGTTCCAGAGAGCTTGTGTGAAACAACTCTGTAAACAATTAGGTTTTTTTTTTTATTTATTTATTTATTTTTTTAATAAATCTTGTTCTTCGTTATGGCAGGATTTCTTCACTTAATAGTATTAGACCACTGTTGGCTGACCTTTCTAAGCAGACACTTTCCAGATTTGCTGGAAATAATATTGAACAGATGTAGATGACTTACTGCATGAACTCACTTACACAGTAACTGTAAAATCCCAGGTCAAATGATCAGCTCCCAGTAGAGCCACAGATACTCAAGTAAATGAAGATCATCATGTGGTGTGATGCTGATCATTCTGCAAATAGTATAAATTCATGAAACTAAAAACCTACTCTAAAAAAACCAAATGCTCCTTAGTCTTATAGTTGTGCATTTTTCTCTTTTTCTTAGTGTCAGGAGACATGTTTCAAAATGGCAGAAACAAGGAAATTCGTTTGCACTCATGATGCAGCTGACCATCAGCACATTGCTCCAGTTTTTACCACAAGGGGGCAGCACACACCATTAAGGTCTGTGTCTTAAAGGGGACCTATTATGGAGAATTCACTTTTTCATGGTGTTTAAACACTGATGTGGGTCCACAATGTGTGTAAACAACCAGCCTATAATGGTAAAAATCCACCCACTCCTTTTTTTATAATCCCCATAAATCAGAAGCAGTCTCTGAAAATACGCTGTTCCAGATTCCCCCTATTGTGATGTCACAGTAGGTGCAAGCCCTGCCCATGACTGGTGACGATCTGCCCTATTACCCTGCCCTGAGTGAGCCATGCACACATAGTCCGCCATGTTTATATCTTCACTATAGCACCTATTGATATGTGTGCGCCACATAAACATTACAAATGTTCTGTTTTTGGATGTACCAGAGTCTCCGGTGGATGAATAAGAGGACACAGTCGATGAGTTTCATTTATAAAGGAAAGACATTAGGTAAAGTCTTATATGTTTTTTTTCAGATCATATTACGCCAGACTGCTTCACAAACGAGGGTCAGTTCAATGCTGGATTTGCACAAAAGTTGATTCTGTAAGATTGGTCAATACCAACTGTTCGTGCTCAAAACTTCATATCCAGAACAAGTATCACATGTTTTGTGAATGATTCCAAATCGCGTTTTGGAATGTGCTTGTTAGCATGCTGTACGGCATATGTGGGTGAAGATGATTATATAACCGTAATTAAATGTAGCCCTTATGGTTCGCACCTGCCCGCTTCAAGCGGGACGCGAACCCAGGCCTGTCCGCATGGGAGTCAGATGCTTTAACAAGGAGGCTAAAGGCTGCAACCTCTATTGTCAGTCACTAGAGCATTTCTTGAGATCAGGGAAGTTAAATTTTTACACGCATAGCACTTACCAGCCTATGTCTGTTACATAAACAAAACGATACCTGTTCTATCTTCATGCTAAATATATTCTCTGACTCTGTAGGCATCCTGCTAGAGTTCTCACATGAGCACCTGTACAACAATTTATGGATGATCATGATAATTGATAAGTTGAATAAAGTTAACTCCACAGACTAACATTACTACATAAATTCATCAGCTAACCATTAAGAAACGTCCTTTTGCATTCTAAAAGTTGTAAAACTTCTTCCGTCGAACCTGAACACCGCTACTGATAATTTCTGACATTTTGGCTGTGAGATTCTCCAGTTTTGTTGTTGTATTTTGTTTGTTGGAGTATCCGAAGCACAAGCTGTAAAAGCTCTGCCTTCTTCTGGGAAGGGGCAGGAAGCAGCAGCTCATTTGCATTTAAAGGTAACACAGGAAACCTCATGTTTTTGCTCACATCCAAATAGGGACAAAATGGACATGCTACTGTATAATAAATGATCTGTGGGGTATTTTGAGCTGAAACTTTAGACACATTCTGGGGACACCAGAGACTTATATTACATCTTGTAAAAAGGGACATAATAGGTCCCCTTTAACATAAGTGGTTTGATGTCCTAGGTATGAGTACCTAGATTTCCTTTGTTCCCAAAGTAAGTAATTTACTACTATTTCCTTTGATCCCAAAATAAGTAATTTACTTAGTTTAGAGTTTTCCATTTTCAGACTGCTGTCAATTTTTTTTTTCGGTAATCTGTCTTTTTTATGTCGGTTTAGTCCAAATTTTCTGAAGAGACTTGATCGCTTTATATGATGAACAGATTTAATTTAGGTTTTTATTTACATATAAATATTGATCATCAAACAAAAACAGAAGCTCAGCCGAACCTGCTTGACATGCGAGAACAAACTTCTTGCGGAAGCTCAAACGTGCTGCGTGTTACGATCACCAGCTGGAGTGCCCTTGAGAGCCACCAGAGGGCACGCCACATCAGACTATTGTCAATCCCTCACAAACTACATTTCCCATAATTCGCTACCCGGACTCATTGGCACTCATTGCATTCAGCTGTTGCTCATTAGCTCATCACCTCTGCCTATAAGCCTGGTTTTCTTATTCATTCCTTGCGAAGTCTTGTATGTGTCAATACTGCATTTCTGAGTGTTCCATTGATTGCCTGTTTCCTGGTTTTGACCCTGTTTCCTGAATTTGTCTGCCTGTGTTCCTGCCCTGGTATATGTTTGGATTGTTTGCCTATGTTTTGACTTTTGCCTGTTTTTGAATTTTGATTGTGGATTATCCTTTCAATAAATACTGCGTTTGGATCCTCAACCTTCATGTCTCAGAGCAGTTTTATGACACTGCGTAACACACGAGAGTGAACCTCATTGGTTCTTGCAAACATTCTGAGCTTCTGTTTACCACAACTGGTGTGTTAGCAATGGTTTTTAAGCAATTGGTTGGGACAGAGCTTCTCTTTTGAACCTGTGTGTTTTCCCCCCTTTTCCATTTCTCTCCCTGTCCATTTCTTATATGCTCACACACACACATGCACACAGAGAGTGTTAGATTAAAACCTGTCTATCAAGGTGGCAGATTTCATAATTTTTCTATTTATACTTGTACTAGAACATGTTGTATAATCCAACACTTTGATGGTTTTTGTGTTATCTAATGCCTCACCATATTTTCTTTTATGTCTTGGCAGAAAACTGTTTGACGAGAATCAAAATCAATAAAGTGTTTCTTTTTAAGTGAGAGGAGGTTAGGTTAAAGAACGTATGTGGGAATGAGAGAAAGTAATGCAGAATGTCATATTTTGCAGCATGTGTGGAAGTACAGTACTTTTTCATTGTGAAATAATACTTGGATGATCATCATTTGGAGTTGTTAGATGTCTGACAGAGGTTATGTCACGTGATTCAATGCAGAAACACTGTCAGTGAGGTATTGGAAGAAATTCTGTGCGTCCACAAACACACCACAAGTTCATTAAACCTTTAAACAGCTTTCTGTAATGGTCTCGTTGTTTATGAATCATATTTATATTCAGGATAGAAAATTTTCCTGTATATAGTACTCAGCTCCTTCCAACCCTGTAACAAATCCTTCCCTCGCAGGTCAAAATGACTTCTTTTTTCTTTTTTTTCTTTTTTTTTTTTTTTTGTCCAGAAATCTTATATTTAATTTTGATAATATTTTTTCTTTTTTAATGCAATTTGTTTTGGAGATGTTTTATTTATTATTTTTATTTCTTCATATCTGACACTACATATCTGTGTGCGGTCTGCATTGTGACTGATTTGTTCTTATTTAAAACAGTCTGAACTCACCAAGTCCACATAGTCAAACCAGCTACTGAATTGCAAGTTCCATGTCATTAGTTCAATATAGCTAAGGCGAAAAGAAAAAAATAAGTGTTTTCTCTTTATCTGTATACTTCACAGTAGTCTCTTTTTCATGGTTATCCTCATTTGTATAGCTTTCCCCATAAGCCTTATGGTAATGGAATGACACTGAGATGTACTGTAGGAAATGGGCTTCCATTCGAACCATTGTTTCCTCATATTTGACTCGACTCTGCAGCATGACTGTTTGTTTAGTCTGTTTGTATGCATGCACAAGTGTGTGTTTGTTTGAGGCTTTGAGGGCATGTGTTTGTGTGGTAGTCTTCACAAAAAAAAAAAAGTCTTTCAAGGAATGTGTATCAATCAAATTCAGTTCAAAATTGCAATTTCCTACAGTATGTTTTTGTGTGTTAGTCTGTCTCAGTGTGTAGTCTACTAGAGTAAACACATCATGCTGGCTGCTATTTCTAGAGAGGAGGCACGCGACCCTGGAGACCGGTTTAGCTCCCCGCTGTCAATCACACAGGTGACATGCGAAGAGCTCAGAGAACATGTGCACCGCACGGCAGAGAAATGGAAAAATAAACAGATATGTTCAGCCAGCTGTTAGCAGAACACTGGCCCCTCCTGACCCACCACTTTTGAGCTCTTCTCATGCACTTGTGGAGTTTATTGTGTTTCCTTTTCCTGATCTTAGAGTGATCTTTTGTGGTAAGAGATTTAGTAGTGGTAAGGATTGGTGTGCATAATATTAGCCTTGAGATTTCAAAGAAAGTAACAGTGAGATAAAGATAGAGGTGATGACAGGGCCCAGCTTGAGTGACAATGAATAGTTCCAGTGCAGTTGACATTCAAGACACATTTATCACAATTTCAGACACGAGCGTAGGTGCTGAAGTCTTTGTAAAGTCTTTGACTTGAACAACATATGCCATTACATAACTGAGATTTTTAAATAAAGTTTTTTTCATGGATACACTAGGTCTGGGTATCGATAAAGATTTCCTGATTAGAATGTGATTCATAAGCTCTCGATTTGGTCCAATTCCCATACATTTTGGTGTATTTTAGCTATATTGTCAATTTTGCTGACATATGAAAGAATTTATCTCTCTGCTAATGCTGCTAATTATACAGAGCAGTATTTCAGACTGTTTCAAACCAATAACCCCTCTTTTTGAACTATTCATTAGAACCAGCTCATAAGAGTCATTGGTGTTTTGGGCTACACTGTCTTGCTGTATATTTTTGATTCCCTAAAAAGAATCGGTTCATACATGTCATTTATGGTTGAGTGAGTTGGACCGTTCATATAATTTAATATATACTGTAAACCGTAATAATATAACATTGGAAATCCTTAGAAACCTAAGGCCCATTCTCCATTGTCTTCCTTAGGTGGCTAGATGTAGGCATAGCCCACCTGACCAGTTCCCCATGCTGGGTGATCTACCTGCGGGTTCTCCAGGATGCAGTGTGGCCCGGGGGTGAGCTGCCTGTGGTGCCACGGCCAGAGAGAAGCCCAGAGCAGAGAGAGAAGACTAGACTCCAGTGCTTGCATTGCCTTATGCAGCTGTTCCCAGGTCAGGTCATACCACAACATTAAAGCAGCTTCAGAATTAATGAGCTGGATTGTCTTCATTCCAATTTAGACACAGTAATCAAGTTGTATCTACTGTTGTAACTGGTTCGTCTAAAAACCTTTGACGTTCATATTGTACGTGTTTTCATATTAATGTGGAACTCAGATTGGAGGAGCGCACATTTTCATTGCAAGCAGTACATACTGACATACAAAATTGCTGTTTATGTATTTTGTGTGAATTATAGAGTTAATTACAGACATGCTTGGCTCTGAGAAATTCAGGCTAGTGTGGGAGCATGTGCTGGAATCTCTACAGGACCCCAGTATCAACAGGTATTATAATCTAAATTCACAATATCAGAGTCCTAACTACAACAGATAATCCTCAATGACCTGCATTGTTAAGAATCTGTTGCGTATATGAACTATATAACCTCAATAAGTGCCTATTAACAATTAAAACTTGTGTTGTTTCTGTATGGGGATGTGCAGGCACTTGGTTTACTGTATCTTTGATCTTCTGCTGGAGTTCCTTGTTCCAGAATTTTCCGAGGAGACGTTCCAGAGGTCTTTACTTCAGAGTCTCCCTGGGGATATAGAGAGAACACCATCCTCATAAGGACACTATGTTTCTTTTCTTCCATCTTTAGGAATGCTGAGGACATTTGGATGTGTTTTTATCAGTCTGGCTTATCAGTTTGGCAGGCTTTGTATACAGCTGCTTTTGTCTCACAATGTTCATCTGATGCACTAACTTTCCTGTCAGAAACACAAACAACTCAAATTTTCATTTGTCAAATATAAGATTAATCATTGCTGGGAATAGACCTCTTTTCTAATTTATTAATTTGTAGTCGCTGCTCTGTGCGGTTTGTAGACAAAACATGAAGAGGGGTAAATCAAAATCTCTTCTTGGCAAACTGGTTGTTTGGATATTATTGTCCTCCCGTGACTCTTTGTGGATGTTGAACAAACAGTGGATGTACATTGTTGGAATGTCTAAAAGTATTAAAACATTTAGGATATAATATGTTTCCTATACACTACCATTCAAAAGTTCAAGGTCAATACTATATATATATATATATTATTAAATCGTAAATAAAACATTTATTCAGCAAGGATGAAATTAAAAAAGACATTTACAATGTTATAAAAGATTTCTATTTCAAATAAATGCTGTTCTTGTGAACTTTCTATTTATCAAAGAATCCTTTAAAAAAGCATTATGGTCTCCACAAAAATATTAAGCAGCATAACCATTGATAATACTAAGAAATGTTTCTTGAGCACCAAAACAGCTTTTAAATGATTAAATTTAAATGATTTCTGAAGGATCATGTGACAATTCAGCTTTACCATCATTGGAATAAATTACATAAAATAGAAAACATAAATTGTAATAATATTTCACAGTTTGACTTTTTACTGTTTTTGATCAAACACATGCAGCCTTGTTGAGCGTAAGTGACTTTCAAAAACATTAAAACATTTTACTGACCCCAAACTCTTGAACGGTATGTTTATGTTTTAAGTTTTTTTTAAATATATTGTTCCATTAAAATGAATAAATATTTCTGGAATGTTCAGTACATTCATCTTCTTTTGTCACTTACTGTAGCAAATATACCCCAGTTTCACAGACAAGACTTAGGCCTAGTCCCAGACTAAAATGCATGTTTGAGCTGTATCAACTGAAAGCAACTTGCACCAACATATCTTAAAATATGTAAGTGCTATTGTTTTGTCTCAAGATGCACACCATTAATGTTTTTTTTTTCTAAGGCACATTTATAAAAGCTACTTAAATGCCCTAATTGAACTAAGGCCTAATCCTGGCTTAATCCAAGCCCTGTCTGTGAAACCAGGCCATAATATTTACAATGTCTATATCGATCTTAGTCAGGTAATGTATTCGGATGTCACTCTGATGTAGTCTTTGTAAACAGTGTAGCGCTGATTCTGCTGAAATATCTTTGACCTATCTGAGAGTGAACAGAGCCCAGCAAGATTGTCAATTGACGACCACAAGTGAGTCCAGGATTAGACTTAGTTTGGCTGCTGTAACAGTAAGATCCATACCTAAAATGGCAAGACTGCTATTTCCACGTCACCTGGCCTTGCAAGTCTGGATCCAGAGTTGGACCTTGTTTTAAATGTCTATAACCAAGGCCAAGCTTATTAAGGAAGCCAGTGAAGCAAAATTAGATTAAATTTCTTGTTATTTTCATTCTTGCATGCATAGCCATCAGATGCCTGTGGCTATAATAAAGTCCATGTGTTATTATTTGGTGGTTTGCTATACACACATTCTAGAAGCACTTTGTGTACTTGTCTCAGACACTGGTTTTGCGTGCTAGATTTTCGAATGTAATGACTGCATGATAGCAACAGGTGTACAGAGACTTGAAATTCAAACACCAGATGTAATGCTTTCAACACTCTTTTAAAACAATAGACAGAACTAAACAGTGGACAACACAAGAATTCAAACAATTGTCTGGAAGATAAACTGTTATTTATATGTTTTCCTTGTATTTGCTCATATTTGTGGACAGTCGCATCCTACTGAGCTATCGACACTGGGCTTTGCAAATACATCAAAAATACATATATAATGTACAATGGCATGTCATATATCAATATTTATAGTTATAAATGATAAACTTTGAAACAAATGTGTTGTATGTAGTAAAAAAATGTGGGCCATTTTCCTTAATTTCTTTACATTACATATATAAATCTAACTGACATTGTTAGTGTTTGTGGATCTGTGTTCATCTATTTGACAGATGCTTTATTACCAAATCAATGTGAGGGGCATTTACCAGAGCAGGATGTTAAGAAAAGTAGCATATTTTTCATGCTACTGTAGCTTATGAACATTGTGGTGAAGCAAGCATTTGTGATGGATGTGTTTATGTGACATCTGTTTACTTTCGGTTTTAAGTTTCACTTTATACTTTATAAGTTACTCAATTTAGTTAGCTTATCCAATCCACAACCTGTTTTCTGCATGGTGATGCAGCCTGAAATTAAACAACACCATGTTTGTTCATTGGCCTGAATCAACACTGAACTGACTTCAGCTGAACAGTGACACTTTTTTCTTTTTAAAGCTGCTTTACAGCCGAAGTGAACTCTGTTTGCATCATTGAATTATTATGTTCCTGGTTATCACTGTAAAGCTGCTATTAAACAATCTGTATTGCATAAAGCGCTATAAAAACAAAGGTGACGACTTGACGTGGCTTATCTTTATTTACATTATTTCTTGTTGGTTACACTTTCTTTTGATAGTCCACATCAGACATTCTACTAATTACAAGTAACTTTGCAACTAACTCTCAGAGTATTATTAGACATTTAGGTGAGGTATTAGGGCTCGGGTTACTAAAATAAGTTAATGTGCACTTAAAAAGTTACTTTGGGGGAGCATCAAAATAAAGTGTTAGCAGATATTAAGCAGACAGTCCACTAATACTCAAATGACTGGTAGTTGAAATGTAGTTGTAAAGTTACTTATTTAGTAGAATGTCTAAAGTGGACTATCGAAATAAAGTGTTACCTTTTTGTTCAGTTAATTGATTCTTTCCTGTGATTTTTCCCATCATTATGACTCTCCCCTTGGTTATTCTATAAGCAGTGCCTTTGACCAAAGGTTCATAAGCATATTATCACCATTGTGTTCCATGAGGACTGTCCCTGTAGCAAGTGTGCTGTTATTTGCTTTATTTAATAAAACATCTGCAAAAACTTTACTCTGGCCTAAACTGAAAACTTTTATTGACTCATCTTAACCACATTTCTGCAGCAGTCATTCACTCTAATGCATGTCAGGAAGTACTTAGAGAATCAGACCACTAATCAAAACGATGACGTATAAGGGAACTTTGTGGCAAACGGGAGAAGGTGGGATGTTGCAGTCTCCTTACCACACACTATCGAAATTTCCCAGATGATCGAAGCTGAAGCTGAAGTGTTTGTGTCATTTGTGATGACAAATCATAACAGTGTCAGTTTTACTGCCCATCAGTGTAAGGTTAGTGACTTCAGATGCTCACTTATGGCAGTAATAATAATGTGAACGGTTCACTGTGTTTTTATGGCAGATTTAGCAGATTGCATGGTGAATTTAGCACAAGCACATGCAAAAGCTCAAAGGAACATTAGAGTAGGATATGCCATGAAGGTCTGAGAGGTGTGCAGAAAGATTCATGAAAGGGTTTAAATCAGTATGTGCTCTGTTTGAAGTGGGAAGCTCCAAAGTCTGTTAAAGAAGATAAATGAGTACTTATCATTTTCCATCCTGGCTTTAGTTTCCCCTCGTAACACTGACGTGTTTGCTTTCTCAGTGCGCATCTGTTTGTGAAATAGACTTCATTTGCATGTGTTGTATTTTTGTTGTCTTGCATTGTGTTGTCTGTTTACTATGAGGAAAATTTTTTTTTTTGGCTCTGAAAACCTGAACTTACAGACGATGTTCATAGTTTTGACTTTGAACCTTTGACCAGGACACGCCAATTCAACTGCTAAAATCTTTAACAGACACTTTACATGCAATAACACGAGTGGAAAGTCACACCGTGTACTAAGAACGTTTCCAACGTCAATATGGTTACTTCTCCCAAAAGCCCACATTTGTGATAATCAGCATCAGATCAGAACAAATGTACAACCCTTAATCTAATTAAATAATAGAGCACTGTGGGGTTTACAAGGTGATGGCTGTCAATAACGTAAAGAATTACGTGCTGGTTCGGTTGAGGTGAAAATCTATCCAGAGCGCAATTACCCATTGTCGTCATGATTCGAGAGAGATGGGATGGAGGATTATGTAAAATGCAGGTGGTAGCAGCCTCAAGGCTTGGGTTTTGTCTGGGCCTTACGTAAGAGCATGATATGTTTTTAATCACTGTCAGATGAGAGGAGAATCTGAGGTATTTCACTCACGTGCAAGGTTTATGCACATAGAGGCAAAAACCACTTTAACTGTTTTTGATGTCACCTGCTAGTGAACAAATTGAAAATTACTACAAAATTATTCATAAATTCAGAATCAACTACACACTTTCTGGGAAATAATTTATTTTTGTCAGTAAAGTAAAGCAGCCCATGTAATATGCATATACGAAAAAGAGACAGATTAATAGGCCTAATGGAAATTTACACTGCAAGCAAATAAATAAATATTTATTTTGTCTTGATGTCTTGATGTTTAAACATCCTTAAAACATGATTAATTTAATTAAGTAGGCTAAATTTAAGCGATTTTTATTGATTATGCATTAAAAGCTATCATATTTTAGCCAATCAAAAGCATTAGCGTTCACTTATAAGCGGCAGGCAGAGAAGCCAGAAGGTGACATTTTATCAAACGATTAATCATCAACGGCAGGAAAACGTTGTGAAAGTAATAATAAAAACCGAGGAAAATAAAGAGACCAAAAAGGAACAAGACAAGACTATTTTTTAACTTTGTCATCGATGGAGAGTGCTGAGATCTTCCACGTGCTTCGAAACAAATGCCGTGCTTGTTTTGCTTCTACCTGACAGGTAAAAACTATGTCACGCCATGTCGCCATAATTATCGTAATTATGAGATGATACAATCTGTGATGTTCTAATTGGAGCTGTTTGATGGCAACGCTATCAATGCCAAAATGAATTTTGCAGGTCATGTGATAGCCTACAAGTCGGACATTTTTTACAAGTCAGAATCTCGTAATTACGGTACTTTTGACATGTCGTGAACGCATCTAGCCTACTATAGACCTTATGCGCCAGAGGAACAAGCGCGCCGCTATCTTTATAATATTGTCTTTGAACTTCCGTTTTTGCGGTAGCTCTGTATATTTCTATGGCATCACTGTCAAAGAATATTTAGCTGGTGAAGTGGATTTACTTGTTGGAGAGTTAATGAAAGTTATCATGAGCATTGTTATGTTTAAAGCAGATGTCTTAACAAATGTCAGTAGGACGGGAAGATTTTAAAACGAGCAGTTCATTTATAAATACGTAAGATAGCTGTGGAAATACAAACCGGAAGACAAAAGACAACGAGCGCAGCGCTGAAAAGGGGCGGGGCTATATAAGGTCTATATAGGCTATCCACAAGTTTCCTACGCCCCATGAGGCCTTGCGTCAAAAGTGGGCGCGTCTTCCGGTTCGAAGTAAACAAGCTGGACGTGACACTCATTCATTCAACAGTTGACAGTCATTCAAGATTTAACGATCTAAACTTACGAAGTAACAGTAATTTATTAATTTATGTCAGGAGTGCACATCAATCATGCTAAATCTAACTGATATTTATATTGACATAAAAAGAAAACACATACCTATTCAGTTGCACCTGCTTCCATTTATTTACGATCACAAGAATGCACAAAACAACTCCATTACGGTTTTTAAGTCCAAAGGCTTACACATTTATAAATATATTGATAACATACCCTATGTTTACGTCACTTTTCTGAGCATTTCTATTATCTTCCTCTAAATTATGCGATGATTGCGATCAGAGGACGTTTGAGCGATCTCTCCTGTCTATCCTGATCCTTACAGCCAGGGCAACAGAGGGAGCTCATGAGAGGAAAACAGGAGTTAACCGGAGTGTGTGAATCTGTGAAAGATATGCGTATGCATTCGGTATCAACAAAGGCTCAGGGAAGAGAGATAAAACATTAAACCAAATAAATACACGATTATAATCATATAAGAAATGTCTACGTTCCTCAAGCAGTCTCTGGTATTTTCCATAAACGTGTGTATTTATTATCGCAATGGTTAACATAAATAGCATTTAGCATCGCATATATGACAGTGGAAACGCCACTGGCTCTGGCACGCACGACACCAATAGGAGTAAAACATCACATCATAAGCCTTTGGTGCTAGCATCAGGGACAGGTGAAGAACAGACAACGGGTTGTTCATGTGTTGCAGGGCCAGGATGCTCTTGTAGTCATGCAGCAGCACTTTTGCGGAATGTCAGTAAAGCAAAGGACAATTAAGGGCACGAAAACTGTTTACTATATTGTGATATTATTAACTAATAAATGTACTGAATGTAAACTGAAATGTTGTCCCTGAGTGCCGTAACGACATCTCTCATTAAGGTTTGCAACTTTACAAAGTAAACAATTATCCGAAAAACACTTAGCCTCTTCGCTAATTAACACACAAAATACCATTGGTATGCTACTTCCGCCGCCTCACCGGAAGTTGTACCCACGTTCTTTTTTACAGTAGCGCCCCGCGGAAACCGGTGGGGCGTGTCTAATTAAATTCTAAATGCCCAATGTCACTTTACAGCACCTTTTCAATTTCTTTATTGTCAATAATACCATTTTTATATAAGGTATATATCTAACTATTAAACAGCAGTATAAACAGTGGCACTGAGATGTCATGTCTGTTTTGACCATTTCCTTCAGTGAACTATTTCAGCCGATACTTAGGGTGGCTGTGTACCATCAAGACCCTTTATAATTATTAAAAAACAATTAACCATATGCATATTTACGGCATATATCTAAGTATAAAGATATAGATGTGCATAGTCTTGCTTTACACAACATTTTAATTTTGTATAGATTACACATATTATGCTTTTAAGTTAGAGCACGTTAGACATGTATTTTATTTTAAGATTATTTTGGCCTTTTTTATTATACAAGAAAGTGTAGAGAAGCCAGTAAATGATGGAGAGAGAGGGTGTTTCAGTTCCTGGACGAATGCCAATGGCATTTTCTTTAGTGTACAGTTCTTGTTTTCCTCTTTTGTCTTCAGATCAGTCTATAGAATTAAATAAATTAGGTCTTTTCATAAAAGATAAGTGAGCAAACCCTCTTTTCCAGTTTCAGACAGAACAGACAACCACCCACAGCTACCCTTCAGAAAAGGCTGTCAGCAATGAACTCACATGCCACTCTAACCAGTGAGGAGGCCTAGTGTGTGAAAAAAGAGCTTTGCACTTGTGTTGTCATGGGCACTTGTCTTATCAGACTAAAACTGAGCATTCTTTGTGTTTGGCCCAGCAGGTCATAATGACCATGACATATGAGGAAATTACCTCAAAGAGGGTGACCGCACAGGCTCTTTTCTGCAGCCCTGACAGCCCTGCAGGTGGCTGTGATGTCATGGGATGTCATGGAGAGGAGTATGCTAACTATACTGATCATTTCCAGTAACATCGCATTGCTTATTTGCATTTATAAAGGTCTGACGTTAAAAGATGCAGAGATTAAAGGGATTCAACAGACTTTTGTGAAATGTGAGTACTGCTTACGCAGTTGTTGCTTCTACACACCTGTGAGGCTTTAAGAGAAATGAAAGCCTGCTTGTTCCAAAATCCATGTACCACCAGAAGCCAACAGAAACCGGGTTCCCAATGTATTATGTAAGGCAACGCAGAGGTCAGCACCTTACAAACTACAAAAAGAGTTGCCTGGGGGGATGGTGACATTTTAATATTTTCATCAGAATATAATAATAACTAAACTGATATTAGTTTGAATAGATGGACATTTTTGGTTTGGCTTAGTCTCCGTCTGTCTATTCTCGCTGTCTAAACAGATCTCTGATGCTTGGCTGTTGGAGTCACAGTTGGCTACTGTGGCTTTGGCAGAGCTTTCTGGTTTGAGACATTTGGATGACAAGTTGTGACTGTAATTTCATAAGAGGCCACCCAGGATTTACTTATTGGTGAGAAGAAATCCAGATAGGGTTCCAGATCTTTGTAGTCCCTCACCACCAGGTTTTCCATTTAATGGTCTCTTTTTCCTTCATGTAAACAAAGGACTTTGCCTCAGATGGTAAATTGCCTCAGTAGTAAATTAGAATGTTGCAATTTATCGTTCTTGTGGTGGTTTTCTTGCTGTTTCATATATTGCGAAATCACACGACCATTGTGATATTCTGACCATAGGCATGATTGCGTGCATACTATAACAGTTTACTACAATAGTTCAATCAACAATAAGTTAATATTGAGTCACTTACATTTTAGATAAACTATTAGACATAAATAGTCTAATAATAGTCACAGCCAGTTAGACATAAGATAAACACACTCATGACACCAAAACTAACTGTTCTATATATAGATCACAAAGTGAATTCCGATTTATAATCTGAACCCTCCACAATAATCCTTGTGAGATGGGTGTGTTATAAGGATAAATAGAAGAATCGAAAGAAAGAGCAAGAGTTAGCGAGGGACTCAAATCCGATGTTATGATTCAGTTCCTCCAGTCTCACGTCCAGCATCAGTCACACCATTGATCCCACACACACATCAATCCCTCTGACCTGCCAATAAACATGCTTCTTCTCTATTAAAAAAACAATTGCTTTTGTATTTATTCCACTGAGCTGTGTTCTCAAGGGTTCTGTACTCTGGCCTTGTGGCTGACGCTGTGGAGAGTTAGTGGTGGATTGAGGAAGGGAAACGGTGGGTCAGGAACAGGTCGGACTGGATTTATGAGCTGATTCTTAGTGCCTTTCTATGACCCAGACTGAAGAACATCATGGTGAGAGTCATGGGAACACTCCACACAGACTGATACCCTTGTTTGGTCTGCAGCTGAGAATTGATTTTCACTAAATGAACCTAGAATTATGTGGAAGGAATTTCTACAAATGAGGAATTTTGAGAACTTTAGTGAAACAAATGAGGAGTTGCTGGTTCAGATGAACTTTGGTGTTTCATAATCTGAATCATATCCTTGAATGATTGCCTTTCACTAAGAATAAATCAATCCAAAATGCTGGTAAAATAGTGATGATATTGTCGATCTAATCTCTGCAACACAGTTGGACGCGAGTCACGCAATTTCGTCATTATACAGGTTTACGCGTCTTTGCCTTTAATGTGCAGCTGATAATGTAACCTAAGCTAGACATCTAACCCCTGCAATGTTACATTTCATCCGACAGATGGCGGTATTGGGTTATTTTTTCCCACTGATGGGTGAGTTTGCGGCAATCTGTTTTGTAAGGATGATGGCAGTATGACTCTAAAAGTGGAGAGCCAGTGTGTCATAGATTAGAATATGTTACAATAATGCTATGACATGTTAGATGCTTTTAATATATATTAATATTAATATATTTTAATTATTATATATATATATATATATTTTTTTTTTTTTTTTTTTTTAAATTACTTATGGTTGCACTGGACTTCAGAACACCCTGCAGTCACTCAAAACAAGCTTTTAAGAAAATCTGATTCTGCCATTTTTGCAATCAAGTTTAAGTGAATTTTCAGAACAATTTTGTTAGTCTATTATAATAATCACCCTATGCAGCATGCTTTCTTTCCAGCATGTTTTAATAATCTCTAGCTTCGGCAAAATACTGTATGTTTAAACAATGAAAACACTGACAAAAACTACAGTTACTATATGAGACTGCAGAAATGGTTTGTTGATGATGTTTATTGTCCCCATTACATGCTTTATTTTTCAATTAAAGTTGTTGCCCGCTGACATAAATGTAAATTATAATGCATAATAACTATGTTAGCTTGAAAAAAAGAGAGAGAACTAGCTTAATTTCCTCTCAAAGGGTAATATCTTATGTTGTTTTAAAAGACATGAAATTTAGGGTTAGTAGTGGGTTTTGCATTATAAATAGATGAAATTAGTGTAATAAGCAATATCACACAGTCAAGTTGTACCTAGTTTCAGTATAGCTGGGATTCGGCAGGCTGAGTGCCGTAATCATAGCCGTGTTGATATTACTACAGCACGATTGTGAGGGTGAATTTTCAATAAACCAGAAAGTAATATTGAGTACCTTACATTTCAGAAGAAATACGGCCAGTTATTCTAAGTTTGTTCTGTCCCAACAGATTCAGCTGTATATCAGCGCTATTGGAATGCAGCTTGTCCAATCAGATTAGAGAACCAGAACTAACTGTTGTATATTATCTTGCACTACATTCAGTTCCGTTCATCGTTATGGACTTTTCTCTAATTTTGTCCATGTTTTTTTTTCTTAAAGATATAAATCAGTTCTCCAAATAATTCAAAAATCTTGCAAAATTAGAACATAATATCCTCACCAGCATCCTCACCATTACTGGATCTGTATTTTTACAGACTGATCTGGCTCCACTCCCTCAACTCAGATAAAAACCAAACTGTTTCTCTCACAGCTATTGCCAAGAGTGTAGTCCAACATCAGACAAGCCTGATTAGCAACAGTTAGCTTTAACAAAGAGTCTGGGAAACAAGAGAGAATGTAATGTTTTGCAATCCCTGTCAATCAGGACAGACATAATATAAACAGCCCTCATAGCTTGATCTGAGAGATTCTCTAATTTTAGACACTTTCTTTCTTTAATCGAATGAATGTTTGTAGATATTGTGCCATCAAGGGCTGACTGTCATGCAAAATGCTGCATACAATGTGTGGAATTGCTGGGGAGTGAGTGTGAAGTGGTATCATTTATATGCTAGAATTCAAATCATATTTGCATTTTGACCGATGTTGAGCCGGTTCCAAAAAGTAAAGAACAAAACTTCATGTTTAATAGCACACTTAAATCTACTGATTTGACATTGTCTTATGCATCTGAGTGGTGTGCGTCTGTGTGTGTTCTCTTGCAAAACACAGCTTTTGTCCCACCATGCTCATGGCACTAGAGAGTTGTTATTGTTATGATATTTATTGTGATATCAACTTGAATTTGACTTTATAAACGTTAAATCCCCATGTTCATTACCTGGTATTGCACTGCGTTCCCAGTTGAGCCTGGTTTTTCTCATGCCATAGCTATCTAGCTGTCATGAGTATGTTGGAACTTTCCTTTTCTATTGTCTTTAACTGAATCTGTTTTTCTTTGTTTTAATGTTATTGCCAAGTTTCAGGTTTCTAATTTAATGGCTCTGCTCTTTCTCCCTCTTTCCCTCTTGCACTTTCTCACTCCCTTTCTCTACATATGCTCTAAACCAATGCCACATGATGCTGAGCATGCAAACTTGCCTGTTTTTTTTTTTTTTTTAGTTAATTTGAGTTTTGAGGATTAAAAAGCATTTCTCATCTTGGCCTTCCATCAAGACTAGGACATTCTCCTTCCAAAAAAGGCATGTCTTTTGATGTGTGTTTGGACATTGGATAGAGAGGACCATGTTGGACCTCTACAAATGGAGGGCAGAGGTCAGGGAACTGCAGTGTAAATTATTGACAAGCGAGAGTGTCCTCGCTGTGCTGCACACACTCAAAAAATTTTTTCCTTCCCAGTACCTCCTTTTTGTTCTTCGCTTTATTCGAGTCATGTCTTGAATTGTGATTTTATCAAGTTTTCTGTCTTTTCCAGGCAAGGCACTCACTGAAGTGCGAATATTTTGGATGTAGTGGGAAACATTCACCTTATTACTTTAGGTGCCCTTTCCGGAAAGAGATGCGGTTGTCATCGTACTCATTTGAAAGTGTTACAGCCGACAGATCAAACACATTCCCTTCACAGCTGAGGATGTGGTGAGACCCGTCACATGCTGTAATCGCAAAGAGTCACCATTAGGAGAAAAACACAGAGGGACACACACTGAATGAAAGAGTGAAGGCAAGCATTCTGTATCTCAGAACTGCATGTTTAAGCAGTTCTATATGTAATATCAACCCTGTGGTTCTCCCAGGGCAGCTGATTCTTGCTGCTTTCAGCTCATTTTTCTCTTTCAACTTATCTTAGATCAAAATTATCTGTTTCATCACTGTCTTGTTTTGGCTGCCAAGTCACCGTGAGAAGGCCAGCATGGGTGAAGGCAACGTGGAGGTTATGACTCCTTTTTTCATACAGAGAGGATGTGCTTTGTGATAGATCACTTTAGTGTGAGGGCTGAGTTTTTTTTTTTTACCTTTTAAAGTATAAACTTATGACCCTTACAAGACGCAGGTGGAGATGGTCAATAAAATGCATTTACTTACCAGATGTTTTTGCAAATACCTGTTTATTCAAGGCCAGCTAACATTTAAAGGAATAGTTAGTTCATGCATCATGCACTGTCTTGTCATTCTAAACCTGTATGACAATTTTTCTTCTGTGGATCACAATAAAAGATAGTTTTTTTTTTTATAAGGTCCAAAAGCAATGGACCCCATTGACTTTCAATGTATGGACAAAAAACTAAAAACTAAAAAAGACAATAAACAAACTTTTATTTCTGAGCACCAAATCATCATTTTAAAGGTTCAGTGTGTACATTTTAGTGCATCTAGTGGTGAGGTTGCGAATTGCAACCAACGGCTCAGTCCACCGCTCACCCCTCCCTTTCGAAGCACAAAGAGAAGCTACGGTGGTCGATACAGGACAAAGATGTCGTTGTTTGAGACAGCAGAGAGTAGCCAGTAAAGCAGTGAGGTTTCTGTAGAGCAGTTTGTCCGTTTAGGGCTGCTGTAGAAACATGGTGGCGCAAAATTCCAACTTCCATGTAAGGGGACCCGCGGTGTATGTAGAAATGGCTCATTCTAAGGTAACAAAAACATGACGGTTCATTATGTAAGGTCTTTAAACACCACTGAAAACATAGTTATGTATATTATATTGCATTTCTGTCAATAGATCCTAATAAATATTACACATTGGAGCTTTAAAATGATTTCTGAGGGATCAAATGACACTGAAGACTGGAGTAATGGCTGCTGAAAATTTCAGATTGCCATCACAGAAATGAGTTACGTTTTGAAACAGTAGTGTATAACAAATTTCATTTTCTAGATATCACTGTAATTAGACCAAATGTACAATAGAATGATACAGACATCTTGGCCTTCCACATTCCCTCCTTATATGGGCAATGTCTGGACATGCATAGAGCAGTGGATGAATGGCTCAGTTTGCCAAGTGTCTAAAAAGGCCGAGTGTATATGGACATGGTCTGGTCTCCATTGCCTGCTCTGTTGCTCCTAATCACACCGGTAATCTGGAGCCTATCCAGATATATTACAAATAAGCTCAAACAGCCAGTCTATGAGATTGTACAGAACACATCCATCAAAACTTCTGTCAGTCCAAATCACTGAATATGGGAGAAAAGGGAGAGAGAGAGAGAGAGTGCTCCGCTATAGATATTTAAAGCAAAACATGCTTCTCTTAATACATAAGAAATCAGAATTACAACACACACACACACACAATGTGACTACCATGAACCAAATGCATGTGAATGCAGGCTACAGTGTCTAATACTACAGTGTTCTTCAAAACAAGTTTTGACATTGCTGTTTTAAAAGTTTGCAGATGTTGGGTTGTGGTGCTCTTATAAGATGAAAGTAATTTGTAGCTTGTGCAACCAAGTCCGAGTTTATCATTTAACAGTTTTCCTGTTGGTAGAGAACATATCTGCTGTGGATTTTAAATGACTATTTAGTGACATTGCTGTGCCTAATTAGTACACCTTTGTTGTGTGTTAGCTAGTCATAAATTGACGCCGTTTGATGTTGGCAGGCTGTTTGTGAGGGGTGCCTAAGACACTGAGTCCTCTACATCCAGTGTGTTTATGGAAATCCCCTTCACTTTGCTGTTAGATCATCATCAGTCTCTTTGCTGCCCAGCTGCAACACACACTCTCTCTCTGTATGTGTGTGTAAAACATCTGCAATCTGAGTGACAGTTGTGCTTTCTCTTGGGATGTAACAGCCAGCCAAATATGCATTAAGGCAGCGATTGTGAGGGATATTTTGTTTTTTTGAGTTTGTTTTTGTGTGTATATGCAGCTGTGCAGTTACCTAGTCAGTGTTTCATTGTATATGTGGGTTTGTCTTCAATATACACACATGCATGTGTGTTTGTGTGTAACTCATGCAGCTGTGACCTGACTACATGCCTCCAGCACTCTTGGGTCAGAACGACCCACCACAATACTTGTCAGCTAAGCATCACTGAGTTTGTGTGGGCTTACGTTTCAGTTTGTGGTTCTTAACGCACCTTAGTGAATATTAGGTCAATGTGCATCTGCGTGTGTTTGTTTCTGCAGGCATATTTACACTTTCTTATTCTTCAGGTGCTGCTTTGCTCTTGAGTGTTCTCAACTAGCATTTTTCAGAGTAATGGAATTCGCATTAGGATATGTATTTAGGATATATATAGTGCGTTCTTTGGGTCATAGTATTCAGTTTGGCTTGATGGTGAAGTCCGGATGTGAAGTTCATTTTGCTGGCCCAGATGGCTTATATTTATACACTAGTTATGTCCAGGTTGTGTTGACTTGAACCCTCAAGGTTTACAGGATGCAGCTGCAGTATATTCTTATATAGGCGATAGTAACACATCAATCAGCAACAGCAACACGTGTGATTCACTATAAGAACAGAGTATGGTCAGGCTATTTATTAACAATGTTAAAAGTAGTGTACTTTGTAACACTTGCAACGGCAACAAAAGACAACACAAAGTGAAAGAAAAAAATAGCAAAATTAGTAGCTTGTAAAAGAACGAAAGTATTTAAAGCATTTCAGACAGAGGAATTCACTTTGAAAATATTTGTAGAGTGTGCAGTTTTTGGATGGGGCCAAAGACATAACACTGGTATTTTGGTCAAGTCTTTGGTTTCTGTTCTCTGATGTGGTTTTTAAGGCAATTACCAGTTACCAGTTTAAAAACACTGTTTTTTGTTTGTTTGTTTGTTTTTTACAAAGTATAATTGCAGATTTAAATGTACTTTATTTGTCCTAAAGAAGGCTGTTTATATTCAGCATTATATTCACTCATTTTAAATAAAACACTGTTTTCTGCAGCTTTGAGTATGAAGAGTGACCTCTCTTCCCGAGTGTATCGCATAGCATACCTGTAACCTGACCCATTATGGAGGGATATGGAAGACAGAGGAGGAGGAGGAGATTGAGATCCAGCCTAGGACAGCCCATGATATCATGGGAAGGAAAACAGGCCAAACAAAACATGATGCGGCCGTCCAATTTATGGATTGTTTAGATTGGATTTTCCCTGCTAAGACCAGCAGGGGTGGAGTAATAAGACAGTGAAAGGGCAAACAGGACAAGAGTCTTTAACAAGAGACAGTTGATGAAACATTTATTAAGTCAGGTCAGGACACAAAGGGGCAATACGCCTGAAAGCACCGGTTCAGTCTGTATCTTCACTAGTTTGTACGTGCACACACACATTTACACTTAAAGGGATAGTTCACCCAAAAAAGAAAATTTTGTCATCATTTACTCACCCTCAGGTTGTTTCAAAACTGTATACATTTCTTTGTTCTGTTGAACACAAAAGAAGGTATTTTGAAGAATGTGGGAAATTGAACAGTTCTGGGGCACCATTGACTTCCATAGTATTTTTTTTTTCCTACTATAGAAATCAATAGTACCCCAAAGCGGCCTGGTTACAAACTTTCTTCAAAACATTTTTCTTTGTGTTCAGCAGAACAAATAAATTCATACAGGTTTGGAAGGTTTGGAACTTGAGGGTGAGTAAATGATGACAGAAATTTCATTTTTGGGTGAACTATCCCTTTAACACTTGAGTGTCACAACATTCTGTGGTCCAATTCCAGATACACATAGGTCAGAGATTGCTTTTTAAAGGGTAGTCCACCCCAAAATAATAAAAAAATCATTTACACCATTTACTCACCCTCATTAGATTAGAAATCTTTATTGTCCACACATGGGGAAAATCATCTTCAGCCTCACAAATACATAAAAAACACATACCACAAATGACTTTCTTTCTTTTTTGCTACATTAAAATATTTTGAGACATGTGTCCTGTAGCTTAAACAGTTGAGCATGGCATTAGCAACGCCAAGGTCATGGGTTCAATTCCCAAGGAATTTATGAACTGATAAAATGTGTACCTTGAATGCAATGCAAGTCAATTTGAATAAAAGAGTCTGCCAAATGCATAAATGTAAAAGATCTCAGTGTTTTTGTCCATACAATGGAAAATGTTCACCAAAACTAATTACCAACATACACCCCTGATATAGAACATACTTTTTTGTAACTATTGCGAAGTTTGTTTCTCATCAAATGCAATATTTACTCAGAAAGTATGTAATTTTGGATGCCCCTTAAGTTTATTTATTGACTACTTATTGAGTTGTTTTTTTTGAGTCCATGCTTCATTAAAACAGTATGTATAGCCCACGGCGCAGCTAGTATTCCATTCTGAACATAGCCAAACACACTAACATAACAGGCGACATCCTGCTTTCTAGTGCTTCGCATTTAACTGAAATAGTGTTATGGGAAATGTTTCAGTTGTTTATAGAACCATCAATTAAGCCTTTTCTCTCATTCTGCTACATATCTTGTTTATGGAATGTTGTTGCCTCTAGCAAATGATACAGTGGCCCAGCGTGAACTACGAATGCATGTGTGCAAATGTGTGTGCACGAGCATGTACGCCTGTAGGCCAATGTTGAAGTGTTTGTATGTGTGTGAATGCCTTCGTGTGCGTGTGTGGGCCAGTGTGGAAACATGCGCACATGTACGTGTGCTGTTTTAGGAGGGGTCACAGCATAAGTTTAAACACAAAAGCAATGGGGCGTTCTCCATCCATCGTATTCTCATCATGCCATGGATGGATCAGAGTTTGGAGAGTAACACAGGAAAAGCTGCTGACAAAGCGTGTGGTCTGACTGATGAGTAAGTGCTCAGGTGTAGCGGAAACTGTTTAGATTATGTTACAAGCCTCGCGGCACTTTTGCATGCTGCCTGTCAGAAGACCCGAACAAGCTGGAAGTATGTCAAACTTGTGCAAAGCATTATGAAAAGATTTGATGTACCCATCAACTATACAACAAGAGGAAAAAATGACACATGCTTTAAACAGGTGTCTGTTTGATTATAATATGCTGTGTTCTGGCTTTGTGTCCTGGCTCAAGCTTCAGGAATACAGTTTGTGCCTCTTGTAGTAACTGCCAGCTTAGTGATGTCAGTGAGTCTTGTTGTATGTTACTAATCTAGGTAACATTCAAACTATCTTGTGGTTTTCCTCCTAAATGCTTTATTTTCCATTGTTTGCAGCAACTTAACAGGACCAAGGTGTTCAGTATCAGATCTTTGTGCAGATTTATGATATTTTCATTATTTCTTAATCAAATCAAGATTCGCAATTGATTAGGGAATGTAGATCTGTGCCAGCAAACAAAAAACAAGTTCTACTTCAGTGCCAGGTGTTCTACAAGAAAGTTTACATTGGCTTTGAGATTGAAGGCCTGACTAATTACAGTGCAGATCAAAAGAAGAAACTGTTTTTAGTAGCAGATGAAAAACCCTGGGGATTAATTAATGTGGGATTGTTTCGTGGTTCAGGTATAACTGTAGTGCAGAGTTTGGTGAGACTTAAACTGAGTTCTTCAATCTTCTGCTGACCAAAACGTTTCTGAGTTACATTAGGGAGAAAGGGCGTTTATATTGGCAGACATTGAGTAGCTGATGGCATAAGCCTAGCTCAGTAAAATCTCTGTTCAAATGAGGTCACTCAGGGTGGAAAAAGGCAACACATACTTGTCTATTTCCAGAGACATGCAGTAATGCAGAATATGGAAGTGTGAGGCAGTGTAAGGCAACCTAGAACTTATCCAGTGTTATGCTCATTAAACATCAGTAAAGCAAAAATGAGAGTGTGGTATAGGACATGTTTAGTGTTACAGTTTTTGTTGAGTGCATTGAAGCTCAGTGTGTTAAAGGATGAGTTCACTTTCAAATTAAAATTTCCTGATAATTTACTCACCCCCATGTCATCCAAGATGTTTATGTCTTTCTTTCTTCAGTCGAAAAGAAATTAAGGTTTTTGATGAAAACATTCTAGGATTATTCTCCTTATAGTGGACTTCAACGGACCCCAAATGGTTGAAGGTCAAAATGTCAGTTTCAGTGTAGCTTCAAAGGGCTTTAAACGATACCAGACGAGGAATAAGGGTCTTATCTAGCGAAACGATTAGTCATTTTCTGAAAAAAATAAAAATGCATATGCTTTATAAACACAAATGCTCGCCTTGTGAGTGCTTCCGCCAGACCACCTTCCGAATTTTACAGCTTACGCTGTATGTCCTACACCTTCCCTATTCAACTTACGGAACTAACGTGGCGCCAGTTCCGTTTTTCCGTAATTTGAATACGGAAGGCGTTCTGGCGGAAGCTAGACATTTGACTTCATAACTTGTTTATATGGATATTTTTTTATACAAATGCATCGCTTCGCTTCAGAAGGCCTTTATTAACCCCCCGGAGCCGTGTGGAGTACACATTTTTGATGGATGGATGTGGATGGAAGCTCTTTCTTCAGCTCACACTCGTGGGTCCCGTTCACTGCCATTATAAAGCTCAGATGCGTCAGGATATTTATTAATATTTCTTCAGTTATGTTCATCAGAAAAAAGAAAGTCAAATACACGTAGGATGGCTTGAGGGAGAGTAAAGCTTGGGCTAATTTTCATGAGTGAACTAATCCTTTAAGTAGCAGCTTTGACATTTTAATAATAACTCCTATTGTGTTCAGTGTAAGGATGCACTGACATTAATATTCTGGCTGATACCCTTCATATCATTGCCAATATTAAGTTATATACTATATTGTCTAAATAAATCAAAAATAAAACACTAAAAACTAAATGCTAGAGGCATCACAAGATTATAATCATTTTGTGATTCGCTAAAGAATTAAGCGTTATTAAATGGCGGGAAATTAAATTTCAGTTTAAAGCAAATCAGCTGTAGAAGTTGCATCTGTTTAGGATAAACTTGTGTGTATGATATATGTATGATGTGAGATATAAATGAGTGATGTCATACAGTATATGTTTCTGTCTATGTGCCCAGTTTGAATATTTTCCAGGTGAGAGTCTGACATGTCAGTATTTGATTGATTGTTGCTGTAAAACGTGTTCCAGCTGAAATTTCTCAAATCATCTGGAGAAGACGGATGGAAAGGGAAGGATCACGATCATCCATCCTTTGTAGCTGACAGAGAGGGGAGGGGGCATGAGAGAATGAGGGAGAAAGAAGAAAAGTAGGCCATTTACTGGTCAGTGAAAAACCTTTGGAGAAAGAAAGAGAAAGAGGAATGACGCTCTTTAACACTCAGAACAGCTGAGTAGTCCACGCCTCATTCCGCCAAGCCAAGTGTCAAGATGTCGAGTTAAAAATGAGCGTAAAATAAAATAAGCTTCAGAAAGACTATTAGAAGACAGCTGGAGGGGATGGAAGAGTTAATGAGTCTGGAGGGATTGAGGTCTATGGGAAGAGTCCAGCTTCCACATGCAAGAGAGAGAGAGAGAGAGTCTAATGAACTGCACCTGCCAGTAGGTGCTCACTGTAAATGACCTACAGTATAAAATGAGCTGACTGTTTTTAAATAATTGTGCGTGCTCACTGTGCATGCAATTTTAATAATTATCTGCTTATCTGTATCAGTGCATCCTTAATGAACAATCAATACACTTTATTTGAAGCATTAATAATGGTACTGTAGCTCTCCATTGGACACAGTTGTTTGTGGACTATATGGCATGGGGCCTATAGTCTGGAGTGACTCACAATAATGCTACAGGAAATCATCTAATGGAGAGGAGAGTGAGCGAGCAGGTGATTGAGAAAACCATTGCCAATAGGGAATATAAGGATCCCATCCAATTCCACTTTGTTAATGACTGGCTTTGCCCTCTGCATTTGAAATGTCAGGAAATATAATGGTCAAAGCACTAATTGCCTCATTTTTTAGGCAATCAGTTAGAAATTTGGATGTTGAAGGTGGCATCTGTTCACAGAGGAGTTGACTCTTTTAATGGTTCAGCGATTCAGCTTTTCTCTCCCAATAGGCAGCTAAAGCCCTAATGGATATGCTGACTAGGTATAGTGTGAGCAACAATTATTCTCACAAACTAGTCAGAATAGCAATTATTGTTTGAAACATATTTATTTTTTTCTCTTTGGCAGAAACTGCACCACCAACGTGTTGCTCCCACAGGGGACGTCCATTAGCACAGTGTGCTCACTATGTAAAGGGGCTTTTATTTTTATAGCTGCCTGTGCTGGGCCAAGTTAACTATATAGGTTACAGTATGTTCCACTTGGCGCTCCAGCATGACTTGTGGGAATCAGTCTCCAGCCACCGATCCATGCCAGGACAGAATGACACTTCTTGGAGCGAGGAGGAGAGACTGTATTTGTTTACCTGCAAAGACAAAGATGATAAAAGAAATGGTAGGGTGACTGTAATTGATCAGCATTTGGGGGTAAGAAACAGATGATGTATAGATGAAAAAATGTATAAAAAATTCAGTTTTACTTTGCAATGACAAGAGATGAAATCATTATTATTCCACTCTGGAGTTCCTGGGGTTAGAATAATGAATGAACTGATCTTGTGTCTGGTTTCAGGAGAGCGAGTGACTGGAATGGGGAAGAGGAGGAGGGGATGTGAAGGAACGAAGGGGCATTATGTAATTCCTAAGAGGAGCCATGGGATTTCTGAACATGAAACAGGTGTGAGAGAAACACCTTTGGAGAGGGAGACCGAAATGTTCTCATGCTGCTTCATAGTTTGGCAAATGTTGAAAGTCTTTAATCTTCATAACTGGAGGAATTATATCTGCACTTGAACTTGGATAGCTGTGTTTCTCAGTGAGACTATCACTCTAGGTCTTGATTGATGATACGAATTTATTGCCATACAGAATTAGGTCAAAAAGAAGAAATATTATGTCCATGAATAGGCAGATTTATGTTGGACAGTATATCAAATTGTTTTATGCTATTTAAGTACTGTCTCATCACACATACCAGAGCAATTCAAAATGAAACTTGAAGCAATAGAAAATGTAGTGAAAAATTGGTCATCATTCCAAACCTGTTTTCCTTCTGTGACAGACAAAAGAAGATATTTTGATGTTTCAATGTTTCATCTGTTTTTGTCCATACAATTAAAGGTGCAATATGTAAGAATTTTGCAGTAAAATATCCAAAAACCACTAGGCCTGTGTTATATATTTTGTTCACTTGAGTACTTACAATATCCCAAATGTTTCCAACTATTTGCAAATCGTGAGAAAATTGAAATTTTAACCAAGGCTCCGGGATGTGTGAGGAGTCGCCTGTCAGTTGCGTCATACCTGTGTTACCCTTGGTTTCCGGTTTTATTTTGTAGAAACCATGGAAACACCGAAGACACTTTAATATATTACATGTTTTAATAGACAAGGGAACAACTGTTTTAATATATTTATAGACAGAAAACGAATTATTGTTATATAGCTCAACACATTTAGTCTTATTGTTTAAATCAAATTTTCTTGATTTTTTGCGAGTACCATGCTTTACCATGCCTCAGAGAAAAACACTATTTTGTGAAGTAGCTAACATAGCATAATCAGATGCTATGCTATTATTTTTAGTAAACAGTAATACAGAATTTTCTCCATCACACAATACGTTTTAAAGTTAATTGCATGTCATTTATCAACACAAGCCATCCAGCATTTAATATGATATTCTAAAATCGATCTATCTTACTGCAGTGTGTAACAAGTGTCTCAAAGCAGCCGCCGAGTGAACACACAGAGTAACGTTAAAACATCATTTTCAGCACACTCAAATGAATCTAATATGATAAACAGAGCTGTGTTACCTCATACTCATGACCGGAAAAGCGGAAGCAGCGCCGGCGACTGTGGCATAATAAAAGTTCCGCTGCTCGTGAGGCGTGTGTTGCGCAATCACTCCAGCAGCCTCGTTCAGCTCCAACAACACCCGGTCCTGCTCTGCTTCATACTACAGTAACGTTAACAATTGCATCCATGAACATGATTTCTTCCCGAGTCCTATCCTGATTTTTCCACCGGCTGTGATGTGAAGACCACATGTCCCAAGATTCCGTGCTCAAACTTGCCATCATCAAGCTACGCCTTTGTTTTGAATATCTCTCTAGCGACCTTACATATTGCACCATTAAAGTCAATGGGGTCCAAAACAACATTGGACCTCATTGACTTTCATTGTATATTTCTCAAAATATCTTCTTTTGTGCTACAGAAGCAAGAAAGTCATACAGTGTGGAACAACATTAGGTTGAGTAAATGATGACACAAATCTCATTTCTGGGTGAACTATCCCTGTAAGTCTAAGGTTTCAGTGTGTAGAGACAGTTTTTGAGTTGTGGTCATCATAGTATTTTCAAATTATGATAAATTGTTTGCGGGTACACTTAAGCCATAGACGAGATTCCAGCATGTTATGCCATTCTGAATAATATGCAGCCCTTGTCTGGATGTTTGGTCAAGGAGATTAATGACGAATTAATTCCATTAATAAAGAAAATCATCAAGTATTCATCATTTTTTCCTAGCTCTGCAAGAGAGTTATATTCCTAAGCCATCAAGGTTTGGCATGAAGAAACAAGGGCAGTGTGTATAAGGAAAAAAGAGAAAGGGAGAGGATGATTTATTTGATTTAGGTTAAATTGTGGTATAGAGTGAGGTTAATATTCAAATTAATGGTTGATCAATTTGGGGTTTTTTTCCATGAAAGGTTCTTAATTTCTCAAAAGTGAATAATTGGTTATCATCCTGAAGTCTTTACCTTTGGCAAACCAAGTTCTTAGTAAGATTTAAAGCTGTTTCTTTAAAATCCAGTTGTATTTTGGGAGTTCTTTGGGCTTAAGTGTTCTATGGTTCATTGTTGGGGAAGATACTTTGAAACTGTGGCTTGCCAAGCAACAAGCTCATAATTTAAAGTTAAGCAACTCAAACTACTACTCACTGCTCAAACAGTGGAGTATGGCACTAGCAAGACCGTGGGTTTGTTTCCCAGGAAATGCATGTAATGTACATAAGTTGCTTTGAATGTAAAGTGCATTAGTGAAATTTGTTTTTATCACATTGTTTATGTACATAAACCATCTAAACAAACCAAAAATGCATATTAACATATGAATTGGCTACAGCCAAATACACTATATTGCCAAAAGTTTTGGGACGCTTGCCTTTTACGTGCACATGAACTTTAATGACATCCCATTCTTAATCCATAGGGTTTAATATGGAGTTGGCCCACCCTTTGCAGCTATAACAGCCTCAACTCTTCTGAGAAGGCTTTCCACAAGGTTTAGGAGTGTGTTTATGGGAATTTTTGAAGAATTCTTTTTGGGAATTCTTCTAGAAGCACATTCGTGAGGTCAGGCAGTGATGTTGGCGAGAAGGCCTGGCTCGCAGTCTCCGCTCTAATTCATTCCAAAGGTGTTCTATCGGGTTGAGGTCAGGACTCTGTGCAGGCCAGTCAAGTTCCTTCACACCAAACTCGCTCATCCATGTCTTTATGGACCTTGCTTTGTGCACTGGTGCGCAGTCATGTTGCAACAGGAAGGGGCCATCCCCAAACTGTTCCCACAAAGTTGGGACCATGAAATTGTCCAAAATGTCTTGGTGTGCTGAAGCATTAAGAGTTCCTTTCACTGGAAGCCCAACGCCTGAAAAACAACCCCACACCATAATCCCCCCTCCACCAAACTTTACACTTGGCACAATGCAGGCAGGCAAGTGCCGTTCTCCTGCCACCTGCCAAACCCAGACTCGTCCATCGGCCAGACAGAAAAGCGTGATTCGTCACTCCAGAGAACACGTCTCCACTGCTCTAGAGTCCAGTGGCGGCGTGCTTTACACCACTGCATCCGACGCTTTGCATTGCACTCTCTACGCACTGTTCTTGAGCTAATCTGAAGGCCACACGAAGTTTGGAGGTCTGTAGCTATTGACTCTGCAGAAAGTTGGCGACTTCTGCGCACTGTGCGCCTCAGCATGCGCTGACCCCACTCTGTGATTTTACATGGCCTACCACTTCGTGGCTGAGTTGCTGTTGTTCCCAATTGCTTCCACTTTGTTATGATACCACTAACAGTTGACCGTGGAATATTTAGTAGTGAGGAAATTTCACAAATGGACTTATTGCACAAGTGGCAACCTATCACGGTACCATGTTTGAATTTACTGAGCTCCTGAGAGCAACTCATTCTTTCACAAATGTTTGTAGAAGCAGTCTGCATGCCTAGGTGCTTGATTTTATACACCTGTGGCCATGGAAGTGATTGGAACACCTGAATTAAATGATTTGGAGCGGTGTCCCAATACTTTTGGCAATATAGTGTAGATTTGAAAGAGCTTGTTACTAGAAAAACTTGCGCTAGTTAGTAGCGTTACTACTTTTAGAGTCAGTTAGTTCCTCACACTGCATGAAATAAATTCTGGAAACTATAATTTGCTTAGCTGCATTAGCATCAACTATTATGATGACAAGTTAGAAACCCATTTACCAGTAAATACTGTATGTTAACAACTGCAGCTACATTCTTCAAGGTAAATTCCCTAAGATCTTGAGCTTGATTAATGATGACAATCTTTTGGCGCTTATGTTGTTGTTCAATAACAAGCCCCGCTGTTTTGCAATGTTCACTGGACCTAAAAAATACCCTGAGCCCTCAGTCCACTCAGAATTAAGTATGTGAATCATTCATCAAATGATGCATACTTGAACATATTTTCACAAGCCCAAATGCAGGACTCCCACACACAGCAGATTTCATTTCATTCATCAGGTGCGTTGTTTTTGTTCATAGTTTGTTGTCCTGCCATGTAATGGAGCTGTTGTTTACATTATACATGCATTTAAGATTTATTGCTCCGCTCACGCACGGTTACACTCATTAAACACCACAGGAAAACATCCTGTGAATCATCACCATGATATCAAGCTGTCTGTGTGATGCTTTGAAAACTCTATTTAGTAGATATATCACGTATACACACATATAAATATTACCAACTTGGACTAAGTGAAATTAAATTCTCTCTCTCTCTCTCTCTCTCACTCACTCACTCACTCACTCACTCACTCACACACACACACACACACACACACACACACACACACACACACACACACACACACACACACACACACACACACACACACACACACACACAGAGAGAGAGAGACAGACTCGTGTACTCAATCACAGACAAGTCAAGTCAGTGGCGAAACCAGACACCTGCTTAGCATGAGACACATGAGGTCACTTCATGAAAACAAAGCTATTCCCCACATGGAAACAACAATATCATTAATTATAATGTCTTGAACTAACAAAAGAACAATCCACTGGCAACAATGAGCTTTCGCAAGAGATAGAGGATGGAAACTGCACAACACTTAAGTTAAAACATGCCTTCACTGCTGGACATATAGTATCTCTTATGCATTACTTTAAAAGCAAAACATGGCAGAATTACAAATGGAGAATATAAATAAGTGTGTCAAATAAGTGTCTTAATGGGTTTTTTATTCTCTTATCAATGTTAGATCAGAGCTCGGTAGCAACATGTGTACCGTGATTTGAATGATTAATTTTTTGTGATAAATAATATTTTTTTGCTGAGAGAAAATGTTACATGACATTTTTTTTAATTTTTGAAAACATGGTATCTTCAAAGAGCAGATTTATCATATTTGGTGTTCCCTGTGAGAGCAACATCTCATTTTATAAATTATTTTCTCCCTGTGTTAAAGAGCTAGGAAACAAGGCACTCTAAAATTTAAAACAGGCATTCCAGAGGGTGAAGGTAATAGCATAGGGAAAAAATCCAAAGGGGATAATTCAACATAGAGTCTTAGTGGGTTAAATGTTTCTTATTAATCTGCGCGCACACACACACACACAGACTCATCTGGGGCTTCACCATGGATGACGTCATCTGTGTTTTCATTCTGATCGAGTGTGTTCTGGTGAATACTTAGAATGGCCTTCCTGTTTGACATGCTGCTTATGCCATAAATGGCAGGGACTTTTTACTAGGAAAGTTTTATTCATGCTGATATGCTGACATATTGAGGTTACTTGATAAGCTGCTGCTTGAAAAAAAGTTTTATTGTTTAAAAGCCTCAGCAAATGTAAAACATTTCCCTTTTTGTACATTGGTTTGTTCTTGCTGCTGCTTAACATTATAATTTGCAGTCTGCAGTGTGATAATTTAATGGATTATCAAGATAACGAGATGCATATATTTACTTAAATTTCAAGAATGATTTTAAGAATAAAACACAAAAATGAACATTCTGTTATTATTTACTCACTGTCTTTAAACGTTGGACATCTATGTCCAACGTTCTTTACCATCCAATGGATGTTCCCAATGTCAAATACCTTCTTTTATTTTCCACAAAGGGAAGAAAAACATAAAGGTGTGGAATCACATGAAGGTGAGTGAAATAGATGATGCAAGAATTATTATTTTTGGGTGAACACTTTTTTTTTTTTTCTTCTTTTTTTTTTTTTTTTTGTTGTCTGCAAAATGACACGATTTTAGAAATCCTTTATTGTAGAAAAATGTTTTTAATTTAGTTTTTTTTAACTCCCTGAGTTCCTGTGTTGCCTTGTTTTTTATGTTCAGCAGAATAAGATTCAATCATGTCATGCTTGTGCTGTTTGTAGTTAATTTGATATTGAACAGAGGCAAGAGAGATGTTGACAGGCCAACAGATTTTTGCTGACTGATTAATAAACACACACACACCCCAACCGCACATACACCAGTGGGATTTTCTCTACGGAACCCTCCTTGAAAATGCTGAATGAGAAAATAATTGGCAGGGCAGAATTAAAACAAACATCTCAGAACATGAGATGAAACAATGTGTAAATCACTAATTTTTTCACTCATTTAAATCACTCCAACAGTGACAGAAGCGGAAAAAGAGGCAGCAGTATCTCCTTTACCTTCCTTGAACTCATTGTTTTGTCACAAGTAATACAGAGGGAATTTAATGAATCAAGTCAAGAATTTAATTAAGTCACAGATACAGAAAACACCTCTACATGATGTCATTATGTGAGAGATCTTTGCAATACTAAAACTAAAAAAAAGCCATTTAGACAAAATTAAGTTAATTGGTGTCAGCGTCGGCACCAGCCTCACTTGTTGACAGCTTTCTCAGCCTTCTGTGAGGTCATGTTGTTTTCATTCTCTAGAGCTAGAACTGGCTGTTTATTTAAAATAATGACCTGAACCAAACATTGGAAACAGCATTTTATGCCATTTTTTTCTGTAGTGATCTTTGCAAGCTTCACTTTGTTGTTCATATTTGGAGTTGTGTGAGAAAAGAAAGTAATATACATATGTGGATTTTTACCACATGACGAAGTTAGCAAGCATTGTTGAATTATGATTTGTGTGTGCAACAATGTGAGGTACAGAGCATGAGCACGCTGGCACAGTACATGCCAAACATCCAAACATTTATAGATGACAATTCTGAGCTGGAACCATCAGACAGTCAATCCCACTTAAAGAACCAACCCGTCGACCACAAACATGATAGAGCTTCCAAGACAACAGCAAAGCAGACCAAATAAACGCACAGAGGAATATACAAAGCCAGTATCCATCATAAATAATGAAAAAGTATGCCTGTTTGGACAAACAAGGATGGTGGAATAGAAAGGCGTCCTGCAGTGATGGTGGGAGGGGGGCTGACACAAATCAAGATGGAGATGTAAATGAACCTCTCTTTCTTTTGCTCTTTTTATTACTCCCCACCCATGAATTTGTTTTTGATGGCAACTTGCATGTTAATATCACAGCTTATGTTATTGCAGAACATGTTTGATTTGGAGAAAGAGGAAGAATTCTCTGGTATTTGTCCAGCCAGGCATCAATCAATCTATAGATATTCTATGGCAAGTATTGAGCTTGAGAGAAGACAAAATTATTTCTGCTTGTTCTGATGAGGAGTTAATGCAAGGGAAAATGAAAAAGTTTAACTATAGCTGCCAGGAACAACTTGAATCATTTATTGATTCAGTTCACCTTGTAACAACACAGAACACCCTAGCAACCACCCACAACAGCTGCCTTACAACACAATAGTAGGGTAACACTTTATTTTGATAGTCCATTTTAGATATTCTATTAAATGAGTAACTTTGCAACTAACTCTCAGAGTATTAGTGGATTGTCTGCTTAATATCCGCTAACAGTTTTTTTTTTATGGTCTCCCAACGGGCATTCTACTGACTATAAGTAACTTTGCACTTACATGTCAACTTATTCTACCCTATTCTACCTTATTCTAACCCTAACCTTAAACCTCACCCCAACCCAACAGTCTACTACAGTCTGCTAATACTCTAATGAGAGTTAGTTGACATGTACAGTGGGTACGGAAAGTATTCAGACCCCCTTAAATTTTTCACTCTTTGTTATATTGCAGCCATTTGCTAAAATCATTTAAGTTCATTTTTTTCCTCATTAATGTACACACAACACCCCATATTGACAGAAAAACACAGAATTGTTGACATTTTTGCAGATTTATTAAAAAAGAAAAACTGAAATATCACCCTTTGCTCAGTATTTAGTAGAAGCACCCTTTTGATCTAATACAGCCGTGAATCTTTTTGGGAAAGATGCAACAAGTATTTCACACCTGGATTTGGGGATCCTCTGCCATTCCTCCTTGCAGATCCTCTCCAGTTCTGTCAGGTTGGATGGCAAACGTTGGTGGACAGCCATTTTTAGGTCTCTCCAGAGATGCTCAATTGGGTTTAAGTCAGGGCTCTGGCTGGGCCATTCAAGAACAGTCACGGAGTTGTTGTGAAGCCACTCCTTCATTATTTTAGCTGTGTGCTTAGGGTCATTGTCTTGTTGGAAGGTAAACCTTCGGCCCATTCTGAGGTCCTGAACACTCTGGAGAAGGTTTTCGTCCAGGATATCCCTGTACTTGGCCGCATTCATCTTTCCGTCGATTGCAACCAGTCGACATGTCCCTGCAGCTGAAAAACACCCCTGAAAAACTGTATTGGACAGGTGATGAGCAGTGCCTGGTTTTCTCCACACATACCGCTTAGAATTAAGGCCAAAAAGTTCTATCTTGGTCTCATCAGACCAGAGAAACTTATTTCTCACCATCTTGGAGTCCTTCAGGTGTTTTTTCATGTGTCTTGCGCTGAGGAGAGGCTTCCGTCGGGCCACTCTGCCATAAAGCCCCGACTGGTGGAGGGCTGCAGTGATGGTTGACTTTCTACAACTTTCTCCCATCTCCCGACTGCATCTCTGGAGCTCAGCCACAGTGATCTTTGGGTTCTTCTTTACCTCTCTCACCAAGGCTCTTCTCCCCCGATAGCTCAGTTTGGCCGGACGGCCAGCTCTAGGAAGGGTTCTGGTCATCCCAAACGTCTTCCATTTAAGGATTATGGAGGCCACTGTGCTCTTAGGAACCTTAAGTGCAGCAGAAATGTTTTTGTAACCTTGGCCAGATCTGTGCCTTGCCACAATTCTGTCTCTGATCTCTTCAGGCAGTTCCTTTGACCTCATGATTCTCATTTGCTCTGACATGCACTGTGAGCTGTAAGGTCTTATATAGACAGGTGTGTGGCTTTCCTAATCAAGTCCAATCAGTATAATCAAACACAGCTGGACTCAAATGAAGGTGTAGAACCATCTCAAGGATTAACAAGAAGAAATGGACAGCACCTGAGTTAAATATATGAGTGTCACAGCAAAGGGTCTGAATACTTAGGACCATGTGATATTTCAGTTTTTCTTTTTTAATAAATCTGCAAAAATGTCAACAATTCTGTGTTTTTCTGTCAATATGGGGTGCTGTGTGTACATTAATGAGGAAAAAAAAAATGAACTTAAATGATTTTAGCAAATGGCTGCAATATAACAAAGAGTGAAAAATTTAAGGGGGTCTGAATACTTTCCGTACCCACTGTAGTTGCATAGTTACTTATAGTTCATACAAACCGAATTCCGGAAAAGTTGGGATGTTTTTTAAATTTGAATAGTTTCATTCAATAATAATTTCATTCTATTCAAATTTAAAAAACCTCCCAACTTCTCCGGAATTCGGGTTGTACGAACTATAAGCAACTAAAAGACTTTCAAATCACTTGAGCCAATATTTTATTCACAATAGAACACAGATAACATAACAGAGAAATTTTTACAATTTTATGCACAAAATGAGCTAATTTCAAATTTGATGCCTGCTACAGGTCTTAAAATAGTTGGGATGGGGGCATGTTTACCATGGTGTAGCATCTCCTCTTCTTTTCAAAACAGTTTGAAGACGTCTGGGCATCGAGATTATGAGTTTGTGGAGTTTTGGTGTTGGAATTTGGTCCCATTCTTGCCTGGTATGTTTCCAGCTGCTAAAGAGTTTGTGGTTGTCTTTGACGTATTTTTCGTTTAATGATGCGGCAAAATGTTCTCTATAGGTGAAAGATCTGGACTGCATGCAGGCCAATTCAGCACCCGGACTCTTCTACGATGAAGCCATGCTGTTGTAATAGCTGCAGTATGTGGTTTTGCATTGTCCTGCTGAAATACACAAGGCCTTCGTTGAAATAGACGTCGTCTGGAAACCTTTAAATACCTTTCAGCATTCATAGTGCCTTCCAAAACATGCAAGCTGCCCATACTGTATGCACTTATGCACCCCCATACCATCAGAGATGCTGGCTTTTGAACTGAACGCTAATAACACGCTGGAAGGTCTCCCTCCTCTTTAGCCCGGAGGACACGGCGTCCGTGGCGTTTCCAACAAGAATGTCAAATTTGGACTCGTCTGACCATAGAACACTTTTCAACTTTGAAACAATCCATTTTAAATGAGCCTTGGCCCACAGGACATGACGGCACTTCTGGACCATGTTCACATATGGTTTCCTTTTTGCATGATAGAGCTTTAGTTGGCATCGGCAGATGGCACGGCGGATTGTGTTTACCGACAGTGGTTTCTGTAAGTATTCCTGGGCCCATTTAGTAATGTCATTGACACAATCATGCCAATGAGTGATGCAGTGTCGTCTGAGGGCCCGAAGACCCGAAGCCTTTGCAACTTGATGTTGAGGAACATTGTTTTTAAAGTTTTCCACAATCTTTTTACGCACTCTTTCACAGATTGGAGAGCCTATGCCAATCTTTACCTTTGAGTGACTCTGCCTCTCTAAGACATCCCTCTTATAGCTAATCATGTTACAGACCTGATATCAATTAACTTAATTAGTTGCTAGATGTTCTCCCAGCTGAATCTTTTCAAAATTTCTTGTTTTTTCAGCCATTTGTTGCCCCCGTGTCAACTTTTTTGAGACCTGTAGCAGGCATCAAATTTGAAATGAGCTCATTTGGTGGATAAAAATGTAACATTTCTCAGTTTAAACATTTGTTATGTTATCTATGTTCTATTGTGAATTAAATATATTGGCTCATGTGATTTGAAAGTCTTTTAGTTTTAATTTTATTTAAATTTAAAAAACGTCCCAACTTTTCCATAATTCGGGTTGTAGAAAAATGGACCATGGAAATGAAGTGTAACCCCACCCAGAACAACTGCCTTGCAACACAGAATACCCTAGTTACACCCAAGCAACCACAGAGAATACCCTAATAATCCCCTACAACAACCCAGAATACCTTAGCAACCCACCAGCAACATCACAGAACACACTAGCAACCACCCAGAACAACTGCTTTGCAACACAATAAAGTACATTACTGCCCACCCCCTTTTTCAGCGGCGCTGGTTCTGGAAGTATTATTCTCGTTCATTTTTCCCATAGGGATTTTAAATTAGTCTGTTAAAGAGATATAATCCATGAACCAAGACAACCAGGTGAATCATAACACTACAAACTTTGATTTGAAGCAAAAAAGTTTTTGAAAATCTGAGAGATATAAAAGAAATATAAAACTACTCATTTACAAATGTTGATTATACTGTATGTATAAAAACAATATATTTAAAGTTTATTGCAAAATATACATATATATTTTCAGTATTTTGAGAGTGTAGGGAGATTGACTCGATTACATCATTTGCAGTGCTTCATGGGAGTGGGTGGAGCTAAAGAGCTATTTTGGAGCATGTTGCTTTTTTTTCTTTCTAATTGGTGTAATTTTCTGTACATCATCATGGGTAATGTTGTTTTTCACCAGGAATTCCTTTGTTAAACATGATTATTTTAAAAATATGCTGAAATAATGCAGGCTGACGGCTTCAGCAGAAGCAAATACCATGGATTAACAACCTCGTAGCTCACAGTACGTCTGTCTTTGAAGATTTATAAGTTATCGTTAAAAATCAATTTCCTTATGGAGAAAATGAATGGAGTTTTTACTTCCGGAACCCAAAGGTTGCGCTCTATAGTAACCACCCAGAATACCCTAATGCCCAAGCAACCACAGAGAACACCTAGCAACAACACAGAATACCCTAGCAACATCATAGCAACATCTTTTCATCTACCTAGCAACCACCCAGAGCAACCGCCTTGCAGAACGCTCTTCTAACTGCCTAGTGATTCCCTAGCAACCACAACAAACTGACAGTCTTTCCATCTTTTTTTCTGACCACAGCATGTAAAGCCTTCAAACTTGAAAAATAAATAAAAATTTTAGACAAGACTTTGTCAAGCCAACATCAGAAATGGTCTTGCTGAACTTTATTTTATAGTTATTTATAGTCATTCAGGTTTGGGCTGATATCTACACAAACGGATATATTTTTTCTTACTCACCAGCGAGACTTAGTGTCTCAAAGTGATGTTTTGTGTGGAGAAAATCCAAGAGCAAATCTGTGTGTTTGTCAAGAAGGAAACACTCCATAAACTGGGGCTGTAAACTAACCAAAGCATGAGAGCATGCTTCCTTCATTCCCAATGGCACCCACCTGTATTCCACCATGTTGTCAGCTTGTTTGAAAGATGTGTCACTGAGCTTTTACTCCACCTCAGGGGTGTTGGTTAATTGTATGCGGTTTCCTTTTTCTCTGGCACGCGTCTGGTAATATGAAGCTCAGACGTTTACGGTTCCATGGTGAGGAATAAAACGCCTGCATGCCAGTGAGCTCAGTATTTCTCCCATGTTCCTCAGCATCTTAAAAAGCAGGTGAAACAGGTTTTCTCATTCTGTGAAATGCTCCTTTGATGGGCCTATGTTTACTTTGTGGTAAAGATCACATTGTCCATCACCGCTGTGACTTTATGAGCTCCAGACTGAAAGAAGAGCACACACAAAGTGGGAAACTTTTGTTTTGTATTTTGTACTTTACATGTTATAGATTGATCTAAAAGTCTAGCTGAAAACAGTTGACCTAAAGGAGTTCATACAATTTGTTTCTAAAAAACTAGCATGTTAACATGCTGCACAAGTATTTACTTTTTTAACCTCACACAGCTAAAATATTTATACACTAAAAAAGAGAAATAGCTAAGAAAACTAAATAAAATGAAATAAAACAAATTAAGACAGTTTCTGAGTTCTTTATAATTGTCATCAGTACTTGCCAGCTTGAATTTGTTTGTTTAGTAAATGCTAAATGTCTATTTCAGCCAATAAACTCGTTACAGCAACTACAAAATTTCAGTATGCAATATAATACATTTTTTTGCTATCATGTGCATAACTAAGCTTTGAAATCTGTTTGCTCTAACAGTAATTTTTAAGAAAACATCTAATATCTAATTAAAATATCTTTTGTGTTCTGCAGAAAAAAGAAAGTAGGAGGTACTTTTTGCCTATATTTTTTTTCATAAATATGAACGTTGGAGTGGACTGAAGCTTACACACACTTGAAGAATCTTTGCATATACAAGTTATATAAATGAGGTCCATGTTTTCTAACCTCACTGAATTTACATTTTTACAATTGTCTTGCGTCAATAGTATGATTGAACACAGCTTGAATATGATTGAACTCAGGTGTATGCCATGTTGAGGTGGGATTTGTGATGGGATACAACAGGTCCACTGAGATCTTGCTCTGGAACATTATACTGTACACCTAATCCAAACCCTTCTAGCTATCAGTACTATAAACTTGTGAGTCTCAGAGGGTAGATTTACCCCAGGCCTGTCAGAGGATATTACAATCAAACATTGCATCAGGTAAAAAACATAACAGTCGTAGGCTCAGATGATTTCATACAGGGTTTTCAAAGAATTTGACTTTACAGAAGGTACAATGTACTGGTCAGAGGCAAATATTATTGCTTATGCCTTCAAGTTTTAACTTGTCATCATGTTCATTTTAACACTCTGTGAAAGATTTAACCAGGTCCTATAGAATAGACTCTTAAAAAAACAATATCTTATGACCAAAAAGTTCAGCAGTTTGTGTTTTGTCCGACATCAACATTTGTCTCATCAAGCCATTTGTGCCTTAACATTATCACTTGTGTAATCTGACATGTTTTAGTGTTTTCTGCCTGGTTTATGTCCTTGTCATCAGGTTTCACAGCTTGTTTTACTTTAAAGAAGTATGAGAAACCAGGAAAGTGCAAAGGTCAGCGAATGTGAACAAAGTGGGAAAGAAAGTTTGGATAATGTTACCTTATTCAGTAAGGTTCTGATCCAGCCTGACCGCACAAGTACAAATTTTTCTCATTTACAAACAAGAAAAGCCCAGCATTAGGTCTAAGGATTACCACATTTTTCTGTGACTATAAATTGAGGCTAATGTAATGCCTTGAGGTTTGGAAAAAATCTATGTTTGAAGGTTTTGCAGCTGCGGGTTTTGAAATCACAAATCATATCATTTCCTTTGAAGGCTGCCAAAAAAACTGATAAACATTGAACACACTGAATATAGCTCTCATTATTTTTGGACTAAATTTATACTTTTTCTGCATAGACAAACAACCATCATCTTCAAGTCATGTCGGATTAAATGGCTGTTTATAGTTGAGTGCTTAAGTTTGCAGATGTTGATAATTAAAAAAAAAAAAAAAGAAAGAAAGAAAAAGAAAAGGATCATAAAAAAAATTTACTTTATTTTTAATTTAGCTCTGCTCTGATATTTAACATAACAGATGTCTAGATATTTTCCACAAGATAAAAAAACAACAAAACAACAACAACAACAACAAAAAAACATTTACACAAATGTTCATGGCTTTGTCCTGAACTGATCTATTTTATTATTGCATGTTATTAATCAGATTGTGAACAATTCATTCATGTCTACATTTCTTTTTTTTTTTAAATCAAAAAGTCATAACTTATCTGTGAAACAACAGACTTCTCTCTGGTAACATATGCCAGACGTTTCCGATCATTTAGTCCTCTTAAACCCTTCTTAAAATCACCTGCAGTATTGCATTTACATCTGCCTCCATCCAATCAATAACTAATCAAATGTACATCACATTACAGAAGAAAAGATCTGTTGCTACTTACACTTCATTGCAATTTTAACCAAGGGGATATTAAAGTTTGAACAGTATGTAAATTGTTATCATTATTTCCTGTGGGAGTAAATATCTAATGTAGCTTCTGAAGGGCAGTACTAAATAAAAGTAAGATACTTTATGTATTATATTTGCAGATATTCTGAAAGTAATTTATAAGCTAAAGCAACAAATGCAAATGAATAAGAGGTTCTAATATAAAGTATGCCTTTAAACAGTAAAGAAACATGTACACTATTAAAGACCTCTTTCTCCATATTTCCATTTTGACTAATGTAAGGTCTTAGATACAGTGTAATTTTGAAAACACCCAGAAGACCTTTTGATCACCATACACATTTATTCATACTCCATCAAATATAGTGTCTGTCCAGAGATTTTTTAAGACTTAGAGGAGTTCATTATCTCAGGCCAACTCACCTTAAATCTCACTGTCTTGAATTCACATTTGATTCTTCTGTTTTCCTATATTTTAAGGCCTAAAAGTTTATCTCAAGAGCCCCCTTTTTTTTAGCCCACCCGTCTTTGCTCTTCATTTTCCCATCTTTTTCCAACTCTCTCTCAGTCTTTTAAAACTGATGACTACTTCTTTCCTACTTCACTGCTTTTTAATTTCCCTTATGCTTTTGCTGTCTTTTATCTGCGTTCCTCTTGTGTTTTGCTAAGAGGTCTTCCAGGCTCTTCTCCAGACTTATGTAACAGTGCAGGTTCTTTTTTGATTTACTGCACAGGTGTTCAGAGACACTTCGCCGGCAGGTTTTCACTCATAAAACAACAGCAAGAACACATTTTGAAATAAAAAAGGGAAAGGGAGAGATAGAGACTAGACAGGAAGGTTAGCTAGAAGACAAGAAGGTGTGATAAAATGCTGAAACAGTATAGAACAATCAAATCACACAAAAATCTGATCCTAAGAGCCTGTGGTGATGACATCAAATGATAACCGATCTATTGTACATCACGTCATTTGGAAACTATTCGAAAATTATTTCATATTGTGCTGTAAGTTATTCCAGAATATTAGATGTCTTTGGCTTGTGTACAGTATATATGGAGACCCTTAGATTTCATCTTACATTTAAATTTTACTTGTCTTTTTCTTGTCTGCAGAGCCTTTGATATTTTAGAACAAATAAATATCTGGAAATGGCTGAAAGGTGAATGCAGTCCAAGCTTCCATCATGAAAAACACAAAAATACTACAAAAATACTAGGCAGCTCAACTGATAAGAAATTTTTCTTGAGCAGCAAATCAGCATATTAGAATGAATTCTGAAAGATCATGTGACACTGAAGACTGGAGTAATGACTGCTGAAAATTCAGCTTTGCCATCACAGGAATAATTTACATTTTATAAAATATATTAAAGGCGATGTCAAATGCTATTTCATGCATACTGACAAAGAGTTGGATTCTCATGCTAAACATGGCCAACGTTTCAAAAAACGAGTTGCACCGTGTCCTAACCAGACGCGACAGGATGCCGCGACACGTGATAAAATGTATCTTTTCCATGTTAATCAGAGTTTTTGTCCTAACCAGCTGCGACGGCGACACGCGACGATTCTATTTTAGAAACGGTTTCTATTTCTCCGCGACATCGCGGCTGGAACAACAACACAAAGTATGGCAATGATAATATCAGGTACTGTTTATGTGCTTTACTTAATGTTAAAAGTGTTTAATGTGAGTTTGAATATCATTCTGTGTTCCCAGCTTTTTAGCTGTAATGAAAACAACACCGGCTAATTCACCTTAGATCTGGAAAATAAATAAATTTGCACAAGAACGTTCAAACTGTCAACTCAATGCGCACAAACAAGCATATTCTATGACAAAGATTGTTTAAGTCACTCCGTATGTACCTTAAATAATGTTTAAATGGTGTAATATTTATGAATTTTACTACTTGCCCATTTCATTGTGTCTGTTGTGCTCTTGCCGAGAGAGCCCGCCCACACTCTCTTCTGATTGGCTTTGGTTTTTGATTGATTTTATGGCGTTTCATAGTTGCATCATGCCTGGTGTGGACAGACAAACTGCTTGTCGCTGGAATCTTATCGCATCACGTCTGGTTAGGACACGGTGTTGGGCGTATGACGGAGTATTTCTGTGTTAAATACACTCCTTCGGGGTTCATACAAGTTTCGGAAAGTTTTTTTCAAGTGTGGCCTTGTATGACGTCATAAAGGGCGGAATTCCTTGAATGGGCACTTCTCCCAGAAGAGCGCACGCACACATCAACCAGAGCTAGAGCAAGAGCACGCCCATCAACATGCTTTGTTCGGGTTATTACGGAAGTCGTTGGTAGCGCTGCACTGGACTTGCTCGAGAAAGATTTGTCATTTTGTTTTTAGACCACAAAATCAACAATGTCACCAAAGTAGTGTGTTTTTGGTTGTGAGGGAAAGATAACCTTGTTCAGCTTCCCAAAGAGCCCAGCATTAAGGGAACAGTGGATGCAGTTTGTATTTCTGGAGCAGCAAAGGAGTTGTGCAAGTGTGTTCTTTTGTTCCCGGCATTTCGTTTGAAACTGAAATATGGAGCAGTCCCAGCGATAAAAGATCCCGGTCATGAGTCGGAACCGCAGGTAAGTAAAACATTCATCAAATGTCTGTGTTTTGTAGGCAATCGGAGCGTAAGTGCATACTGTAAATAACATGAACGTATAGTGAATCAAAAGTTATCCAGGGATAATGAGATGATGTATTGTGTGTATTTAAATACATTTGTTTAGCTGACCAAAATAAGTGCTTGTGACTTTAGCTCCGCCCACGGCACGTCTCAAGGGAGCTTGACTATTTTCGGAAAGAAACGGTACAGCTGAATTTGTCTTTTATTAATCTGATAAAAACTAAAGACTTTTTGGTGATATGAAGGATGCAGTACTACTCTATAGGTACTCAAGATTAACATGAGATTGGCAGAAACTGTGTATATTATGTCCCCTTTAAGTTATTTGAAATTGTAATAACATTTCACAGTATGACTGATTTTACTGTATTTTTGTTTAAATAAATGCAGCCTTATTGAGCATAAGAGTTTTCCTTCAAAAACAATAATAAATCTTACCAACCCCATGCTTCTGAACGGTAGAGTATATCCTTGCGTTTTTAACTCTCTAGTGGTTTGTCCTATGTCTGATTTTGTCAAGTTCACAGTTGTTTTTTTAAAGTTTAATCAAATCTGCATTTGGTTTTCACCTTATCTTGTCGTTTTGAGAGTGCTGAGGAATTGCACCTGTAGTTTGAAAGCTCCAAGGACTAATGCCCACTTGCTCTGGCAGTCCAGGTTATTGGAGTCAGTTAAAGATGATTGCTGTGAATGCTTTCCAAACTGCATGCAATCATGGAAATGAATCCCAAACCCTGCATGATCACTGCATAGACAAAAGAACCTCTTCAGCAGCCGACTGAATGTAACGTTGCCTGAAAGAGAAAAACAGGCAAACATTCGTTCCAACAGCCATCAGGCTCAGCTATGCATCCCCCAGCCAGCTAAACAAAATCGGACTAATTGGTGGCTGTTGAATCAATATGGGCTCTGTAGTAACTATTTAGTCATTGTCATAAAAATAAGTCAAGGCTATCAGGAATTAATAGAAGTTTCCTACTATTATGGCACTCGCAAACTATGAAATGCCAATTATAAAATAGACATTGTATTAATTTAATCTTTGGCTTCAGCCTCTCACACTTGAAGATTCCCTTATATGCACATGGTTTACAACCTATAAAAATCTCAGTCCAGGAATTGATGTGGTCGGGCACATAAGGCCTTTTTACAATCATCATTCCATAAGCTTTTTCTTCAGGCAGTTTATCTTTAATTGAAATACTGGGATTATAATTCTTAACTATTCTGTGTGTGGAGAGGATCTTTTTTTTTTTTTTAATGTCATTTCTTCAGATCGGACTGTTGCAGTTAGCCAACCTTGCCATGTAGAATTAAATTCAGCATGTGTGTGGAGGCTGTAAACATAGAGTCTGTTTGTTATTATACCACCCATTGGAGATCACACAGCGGGCTATTGTAAACAAACATCCATGCTCCTCAGGGGGCACATGCTTAAAGCTTATAGCCCACTAAAAGAACTGCCCAAAAAGTGAAGTCATCGTATAGAGACGTAATGAACTGTTATATCAGATTTACATGGAGTTTTACTTCAACATGTTTGACTGTATGCAACAAAAACGTGACTGTTTGAAAGTACGTGACTGGCAAAACAAATTTCAAAACACATTTTCAAATACACAGTTGGTTTTAATCATTAGTGCCTAACAAAATTGTAAATTTATGATTTTGTTTTCCAGTTTTATTAAAGGTTTTTGAGAAAGGATCATGGCTCAAGATCACGATTTCATTTCTGTTTTTGTGTCTGTTCAAATTTTATAATTGACTGCATGCAAATGAGAAAAAATGGTGTACAATATATATTAGTGCAAATGTAACTAAGTAAAAACATAAAAAAAATGGGCAAACAAGACAGATAGACCAGTGAACATTTTTTACAAGCCACATTTTATTGAATAAAGATGACTAACATCTTTAGAGGAAGAGCGTAGATTCAATTTGTTTGGTAAATAACATTCCATTTTTTTTATGTCAGTACAGCTGTTTATGACCATATCTACCTTTCATGTGGCCCAAAACACAGACAAATGGAATAAGAATCAATTCCCTCTTTTTTTAAATTGACACCGTGTTTTGCATATTAGTGATACAGTATGAGCAACCATGACTGTTTTGTACACACAAATTATGATAGTACACTCATACACATGTCTAGAAACAGTTGTGCCCTTTAGAGATATTTTTGGTTATTTCTTGGGACCTGGCATTAACTTAATTCTCTGTACCATGTTATTTATAAAGATACTGAACAAGTCAAGAAGGCCTAATCAGTTTAAGTGATTTCAAGGTACTGTTTTAGACCATGCAGCCCAATCAAAGGACTGATAATGTCTAATTCTTTACTATCTGGGTTGAATTTCAATGTCACTCCCTTGAGGTTTGTGTGAAACTAAAATCATAAGATTAAGAGAACAACACGCCTTTCCGAAAAGTTCTCTCCTTCTCTCTCACACACAATCCATCTCTCCCCCTTTCTAACCTTAACAGCTGTTCCCAGGCCCTCAGCTCTTTTGTAAAAAGCTGTGAGGCTGAATTTAATGGTCAACATTTCCTGTTCATGTTCTTCAGCACAAATTATTTTGAAATGTGTACGACAAAGGATATGATGATAACTGGAAAAACTAGCAGTCTCAGTTCTCATCTAGTTCACATTTTTCACTGGAAAATGTGTTATCTATCAAGTCTGAATATTTTCAGTGATTTCTCAATGACATCACAATTGCTCATGAAACCTACAGGAGTTTTTGTTTGTTAACTGTTTTTATATCATGTCTGCAAAGGAATTTACTGAAAATATCTAACTGAAAATGTGTTTTAAATGGATACAGAATAAAGTCCACACAGGGTTTGGTGTCAGTTCTTTTTAAATCTTTTTGTCATGATTTAATGACTTTTCCAAACTTTTATGTGTAATATATTTAGTTTGCTAAAGTGTATTGGAATTGGAGCCTTGCAGATGTTTCTCAGTGTTAACACCTTTCTCTTCATAATGTCTTTATTTTTGCTTGTGTTAAAAATGATCTAATTATAAGAAGCCAAAGCATAAACACAACAAATGGGGCACAAGGTGATTCTATTCCAATTCATCAAGTCGTTCAGGTCTTTGAATACTCCATCCTCCAAAGTAGTTGATAAATATGTGCATTAGTTGTAACTGTGGATTGATTTTTAGTTTATTTCCTAAATTCACTATTGTATTGAAACAGACACTCAGCCACAGCTGTTACACAGAGCTGTTTTCTATCTAGTGTCCAGTTCCTTAATTAAAAGTGTCTGGGCCAAATGTGATGAATATCCTAAGTGTTTGGTCAATGGTGGAGTGATGACTCTATGCTGTCAATCAAACCTGGAGCTTTGTGTCTGGGTGGGGTTTCCCCCTTGGGTCCCCTCTGGGCCAGGGCAGAACAGGCCGGCTTCCAGTCTGGCCCTGAGGTTTTAGCAAGGCGTGATCCCTGAGAGCTCCTGTGGTTTTACTATTTCATTGCCAGGTCAGAGGAACATGAGAGAGTGCCGCAGGGAAAGAGGTTGCTATGACATCCCGGTAAAAGGACTATGAGGGACTGCCAGAATAATTCTGTAAAAAATACAGTAACAATGTAAACATATTTAGAGAACAACCTGTAAATGTTACAAATTAAAACTGTAATTTACATAATAATAATAAATTTTAAACCGGTAAATCCAGCAATCCTTTTCTGCTGAAACAGTAAGGCCACTCTGCTACTAAAAGGTTTGCACCTTTACCATACACTGACAACCAACATAATAACACAGAAGGAAAAAAAAAAAGCCATGTGATGATTAAAGTTCATCATAAGTAACTAATCAATAAGCTGAGGTAAATGATAATATATAGAAGGTGCACACAGTGTCAAGCAACAAATACAAAATACCATCATGGTAACACACAACACTAAAATAATGTAATAAACATGAATTTAACAACATATGATGTAACAAATCCCTAATGTACTGTATCTACATAACTGATGACAAGAAACATTATTATGAAAAACCATCAAATATGAAGTGTCACACTGGGAATTCTGTCAGTTTATGGGTTTTTACTGTAAATTATAAGATGATTTGTTTATTTTTACTTCCAAAACAGTACTTTTTTCATGACATGAAATATAAAATCTATTGCACTTTTTCACCGTATAAAGTAAGACTTACTGTGAACCAATTGACATGTTTATACAGTAGCATTCTTACAGTCATTTACAATTAAAATTGTGATAGTTTCAATAACAAAGAAAGCAAAGTATCTGTTCATAATGATGTGGAAGTGATGTAGTGAAGCTCTGCAATTCACCGGCATGTATTACAAGAAGAAAAACACTACTTAACCACTTCAGAAAACCACTCCAAACTTCTTCCTAAATAACTTTGGTTTGTATTCTCTTGAAGTCATCTCCCGACCACAAACTGCTTGCATGAACAGTGCTGCACTTCATTCTGAAACATGCAACACTACACAGACTATATACTTATTTCAGTAATCCATATCTCGATTTTAAGTTTAGTTCCATTGAAAGATACTTTGCCAGATTGCAAATGTGATACAATTTTAAACAAGTTTAATAAACAATTTATAATTGCATTTAATATTACATTTTAGATGCAATATTGTCAAAATTGTCTGTTTTTGCTCTAATCTGCTACAGAAAATAGTTACAAACAAAGCCACAGAAGAACTGTATTGTCATCTCTCTAAGCAACTGACAACAGTGTTTTATTATTGAATGAATCGAGTGAGTCAACGATTCAATGACTCATTCATAAACAGTCACTTGCATCGTTCCTGAATCATTTGAATGAATCAATTTACTCAATGACTCATTTTTTTTTTTTTTTTTTTTGCCAATATCGGACACCTTAATGATCAATTAAAACTGTTAATAAAACAGAATACAAACCCATGATAAGAATGCAGAGGGTGTTATGTGTTCGAATTGTTGTCCCCTCCCCTTTTATTATTGGTTGCTGTGTTTCTCCCCTTTGTTATTGGTTTCTTCCTGTTTTCCCGCTCTCTGCTGTCTCTGTTTTAGGTGCTGTGATTGGTCAAGTAATCTGTCCATCATGATGAGTCATCTCATAGAACATCCAATCATTAACAGGTTCAGGATAAAAGACGCCGTGGAGAGCGGAAGAGGAGGGAGCTTGGAGTGTTTGTTGGCTGTGCCATTTGTTTAATGCTGCTGATTAGTGGTGGTTCGCTTGCTTGCTTGATTGTTTGTTTGTGGTGTTTGATACAGAGAACGTCTTATCTGAACTAAACTTCATCAGCCCGGAGATAAAGAAAAGGAAAGTATGTCACGTGACTTACATCTTACAAACATGCAGGATTGACTCTGTTTAGACACACTAGGGAAGGAGCGTGTGCAACCTTGTGTAAGTTTTGTTCTGATAGATAGTGAAGCTTTAGTTATGGCGTGAACGCCGAAGACTTCTTTTTTTTCTGGTTTTGTTTTCAGTTAGTTTAGAGGGCGGGGAATTAGTTAGTGAATGTTTTGGTTTTGTTCTTTTCATCTGTTTAGCGCCACTCATTTTCTTTTTCTCTGTGGCTTATTTCAATTTATTATAATTTCTTTTCTTTGTATATAGCTGTAAATAGGGATTTTGGTTGGGGTTTTCATTTGTGTAAATTTATATTCTTTTTGTAAATAAAGCGAACCACTTTTTGTCACGTCGATTGTCCTTGTGTCACTCACCCACAGTACTCCCCAGAGACCAAGATTATAGGGTTGTGTTTAAATTTTATTATGTGCGTCTTCCTCATACCTCTATGCCACCAGGGGACGTAACAGTGTACAACAGCAATAAGTCATGTTATTAGAAATGAAAAGAAAAAGAAACACTATGAATGTATATATAATTTTATCATAAAAGACTAGTAAGAATTAAATTTGTTATAGTAAATAAGCCTAAACATGCAAGCTCTCTCCATAACAACAGTAAAAAAAAAAAAAGTCTAATTTGGCAGAAAAGATGCTCAGTGTTTTCCTTGAAGAATTTCTCATTGTATTGGATCTTACTTGTATCTTCTTCCCTTGTAAATCAAGAAAGTCTTAAATGTTCATTCCTTTTCTTGACAATTCCTCTGCCAGCTTTTGTTTGAAGGCATTAAACTGCTTTATACACACACACACACACACACACACACACTAGTATTGCACTTCATATTTATCACAACTGCTAAACAACGTCACTACAGAAACACTATCTATGTATGTATGTATGTATGTATGTATGTATGTATGTATGTATGTATATTATATATATATATATTTTATGTATCTCTGCCCCTTTTTTAGTCCTGCGCTCGTTGTGTTCTGTTCTCTGGTTTGTGATTCCACAGCATGAAGGTAAGATCCTACAGTTTTCTGAATGAACTGCTTGTCTTCCCTGTCTTCTGACATTTTTTCTGACATCCGATTCAAACATTACAATGCTCATGATAACTTCATTACCTATACAATAAGTTAATCCACTTTACCACATAATTACTCTTTGACAGCGATGCCATAGAAATATAAAGCTACTGTATAACACAAAATATAGAGCTACTGAAATATAATATAGAGCTACTGTAAAACACAATTGTAAGGATGGCAGAAGATGGGTGCTTGTTCTTAAATACAAGAATATGGCGAGTATTAATAAATGGTATTGACAAGAAACATTTTTATCATGTCTTTGATGATCGTTTTTTTCTCTCTACAATTTGGGTTCAAATATATCCTTCGCTTAATTTTACAAGCTGTAAACAAAAGAGCATTGGAGCACATTTCTGTCTTTTTAAAAGGTTGAACATAAGAAGATATTTGGAAGAATGTTGGTAACCAAACAGTAGACGGCATTCATTGACTTCCATAGGAATTTTTTTTTTATCCTATGAAAGTCAATGGCGTCCGCCAACTTTCTGGTTACCCACATTCTTCAAAATATCTTTTTTTAGTTCAACAGAAGAAAGAAACTCATACAGGTTTGGAACAATATAAGAGTTTTCATTTTTTGGGTGAACTATCCCTTTAAGTCGATGTTGTTGACGAATGCACAATGCCTATTGATAGGGGAAGGGGGAAAACAATGTCCTTAGAAAATGGCTTTTACTTTTAGCTCCATCAAAAACATGGCATGAAACCATCTGTTTACTCACTATGCACTGCCTGGAGGTAATGGTTTGTTCTTCATGTAATACTCTATTGAGCAATCTTTGTGTAAATTGTCAGTGCCTGTGTTCCCTTTATCTCTTAAATGACAATGACACCGTGCCATGCAAAAAACATGTTGTATTCTTCTACTTTTATATCATTTTCAATAGCTTTTCACTGAAACGGGGTGAATATTAAAACTGAAATAAGATTTGCCTTTAAACACGTCAATCAACTTCAAGACAAAATTTCTTGTAAAATCATAGCTAATCACAATATACAAAGCATGCTTTAGATTGTGTTTTGGTGTTAAAATAACTCACTTTGGCATCACAGCTCTTAAACAGCACCTTTGATAATGTGCAGATATCTCATGTTTTCATTAAAACTAATCCCATTTTCTTCAACACAAGACACACCCAGACCCTTTATTAAAATTCTTAACCATTTGTAATGGCTTTTGCTGTGCACAATGTTATAATGTTATAGGCTACTCTTTCTCTAGAGCTTTGTAAGGCTATTAAGATTTTGGGGAAAAACAATGTCAAGAAAGCTGCCCAAGCTAAGGCTTTATAAGGCTGGCATCAGTTGTGTGGTTTAGGATTCTTGTAAACAGTTGAAAACAAATCTTTTTTACAAGATTTTACGAGAAAATAAGTCTTCATGCAACACTTTAAAAAACATAAAAACACTTTTAGCTCTTTTTTTGTCATAGGACATGATGTCACCATTTTTGCTTTTAATGCCCATTCAAGTCAGACCAACAAAGCATATCAAGTAATATGCAGCTGGCCATTGGATCAAGGGGTGTGTGTGTGTGCGCGCGCACGTGTGCGCGATTATAACATACATAACGTTGTGTTTACGGGTCGTTTAAAGGTTTTTTTTAATCAGTTCAACAGCTGTAACATTTTTTTTTTTTTTTTTTTTCAGTTGAGTCTTTTGACTTACACACTAACCCATAAATGTGTAAGGGATAAAGAATTTATAAGACATCTGTGGTTGTGCTTTGGTAGCTGTTACTCTTGTGTTATTGTGTGGTTTTTATAGGATATTTAGCTCATGTTTGGTATGTTTAAATTTTTTTAATTTATTGTGCTGGTTGGTCGAACAGGATGTGGTCAGTTTAGTCATGCATGATTTTTGTTTATTTGTGAGGTTAGAATTTTTTTTGTCTGTTAATTGGGTGTCTGAGGCTATGAAAAAGTTGTTCGCAAATACACTGCTGAGGTTTGGTGATTTAAGTTATTATATGGCATGATGCTTTAATTAAATAAGATGTGGTGATGTGGTATTGAAGTGGTGGATGATTTTTATTTCCAGATAGCAACTTTGTGCTGGCCCAGGTCCGGCCCATGCGTGTGGAATGATGACACTTGGGTGGACCGCTCCTGTTTGCCAGATCTGAGCAGGCCATAGCAATGCCACATGTCAGCCAAGAGCAAAGAAATAAACCAGAACTGGACCTTATCTGAGCCACACAATTTTTATATATTATTTATAAAATCATCTTAGCATTAATAAGCCTGTTAACAAGTAGACTGAAGGAACAAAGAGAACAGAAAAAAGAAACAAACAGAAACACAAGAGCTACAACTTCTTCCACTGATTTAGAGAACAATTTCTCAGAGTCGCCCCTTCGTTTCAAAGAATAGAACAACGTCAAGTATAATGTCTCGTCCGTTTGGGGAAGTGCGCGTGCAGTCAGCGGAGGCTCGTGGTGTGGAGCCAGGCGAAAGTATAAATCAGGCTTAGTATAAATCGCGCTACTGCCTACACTACTGAAGTTGTTAAATCACATGCACAATTTTTAACCTTGTGAGACATTGGTGGGCGCAGTTATATAATTTTCTTATATAGAAAATGCATCTTGATTTGAGAATTTTTAGATATTTGTACTTGAAATAAGACAAAATAAGACACTGCATTTTTGCATTGTGAATGAATGAATGAATGAATGAAGTAATTAAACATTGCTTGTGCTTTAAAAAGGGGGAGGAGACTGAAAGAAACTCTGGGTTTACTGAAGAAAACCTGCTCCTGACCAGGTTAGGCTCACAGAATAAGTTACCATGGTAACTGACTGAGTATAAGTTATCCTTACAGAAACTAGCTTGACTTACCCCGCTTTCTCAGGTTTGACATACCTCCCACTCTGTAATGGAAAATCCACAGTTTCCCCTCATTTCAGGGTTAACATACTCAGAGTTTTCACTTCCTTTCTGAAATGGGCCCTAGAAACTGAGTTTGAAAAAACTGACATGAGCAGTACACACACAAAACAATTTATAAAGCACTATTTTGTAAATTTCAACATTTTATATATTTAGTTAACAACAGCACAAGCACACCTGCATGTACTAAACCAATCACCACAAAGCCAATCATGATCTTTTATGTCTTTACATAAAAAAAAATATATGTTTGGAAGTACTTCAGCCTAACCACAGGCTCTACTCTTCAGCACAATGGTAACCCCAAAAACTCAGACATACCAGAAACATAAATAATAAAACAATAAACTCTAACAGATCTCCTTTAGATCTCTAAATTAATATTGTGCAAAACACATGAAATAACATTTAATTTCAACATTGACCCTTCCTTTAACAGTCAGAAGCAAAGCATGCTGGGAAATGAAAGCTTTAGCGTAAGTTCTACCAGGAAGACTCTAATGCCACGTCATTCATTCATACTAGGTCTGGCCAATCACGGTTTTACACCTGGAATATATAAGCACTGAACTCTGTTTCACGTTCGCAGTTGATGATCCTGACATTCCCCTCCATCCTCCCCACCAACACCAGGTTGGCCCTGTATAGCAGAATCTGCATCCCCCAGGATTTGGACTAAGGACGGGGCCTACGCCAAAACACTTATCTATACAACTAAATATGAATCATTGTAGCACACTACCATCTGTTAATACTTTATGGAATAAATACCAAGCAAACTCATTACGTGAATGGTGTACATACATTCACATTTATATGGGAACATGTATGTGCTATATATATATATATATTTATTTATTTATTTAAAAACTGCAGCTCTTGTGGGGTGTTCCTGGTCTGCAGTGGTCAGTATCTATCAAAAGTGGTTCAAGGAAGGAACAGTGGTAAACCAGCGACAGGGTCATGGGTGGCCAAGGCTCATTGATGCACGTGGGAAGCGAAGGCTGGCCCATGTGGTCCGATCCAACAGACGAGCTACTGGAGCTCAAATTGCTCAAGAAGTTAATGCTGGTTCTAATAGGAAGGTGTCAGAATACACAGCGCATCGCAGTTTGTTGAGTAGGGGGTGCATAGCCGCAGACCAGTCAGGGTGCCCATGCTGACCCCTGTCCACCGCCGAAAGCACCAGCAGCATCAGAACTGGACCACGGAGCGATGGAAGAAGCTGGCCTGGTCTGATGAATCATGTTTTCTTTTACATCACATGGATGGCCGGGTGCGTGTGCGTCACTTACCTGAGGAACACATGGTACCAGGATGCACTATGGGAAGAAGGCAAGCCGGCGGAGGCAGTGTGATGCTTTGGGCAATGTTCTGCTGGGAAACTTTGGGTACTGCCATCCATGTGGATGTTACTTTAACACGTACCACCTACCTAAGCATTATTGCAGATCATGTACACCCTTTCATGGAAATGGTATTCCCTGGTGGCTGTGACCTCTTTCAGCAGGATAATGTGTCCTGCCACAAAGCAAAAGTGATTCAGGAATGGTTTAGGAAGCACAACAACAAGTTTGAGGTGTTGACTTGGCCTCCAAATTCCTTAAATCTCAATCCAATCAAGTATCTGTGGGATGTGCTGAACAAACAAGTCCGATTCATGGAAGCCCCACATCGCAACTTACAGGACTTAAAGGAACTGCTGCTAACATCTTGGTGCCAGATACTACAGCACACCTTCAGGGGTCTAGTGGAGTCCATGCCTCAACAGGTCAGGGCTGTTTTGGCAGCAAAAGGAGGGCCAACACAATATTAGGAAGGTGGTCATAATGTTATGCCTGATCGGTGTATAGCCATACATGGTCAATGTATATATTGCAGTACATTGAAAGATATAAGCAATAGTTTCCTGTATATGGAAACATATGGAAATGTATTATGTAATATATCACATTATATTTTGCAGTATATTCCCATATATTTTGGCTACGTAAGAGGGTCTATGGGTGGAAAGATGCTTAAGAAGCCCTGCAGCAGTCAACCTGAAGCTTTCACCTGCACACCCACTGAAGCTAAGCAGAGTTGAACCCGGTCTATATCTGATTGAGAGACCTCCTGGGAGACTGGGTAGTTGCTGGAAGAGGTGTTATAGAGGCCAGCGGGTCTGATCAACCTGTTTCCTGAGTGGGTTCTAACACCCCAGTAAAGTTGCAATAAACTGTACTGTATAAACGGTTAACATAAACCCCAGAATATAAGGGGTGTAACCCTGGTGTAAAATAGTCCATACAGCACATCACATACCGCCTAATGCCCTAGTACGGTCACCATAAACTGTACTGAATAAAGGGTTAAAATAAACCCCAGAAAATAAGGGGTGAAACCCTAATCCCTACATTACATCATATACCATGCAGGTAGTTAGTTAGTTAGTTAGTCACATCACAAATGATATAGTACTTTATTTAGTTCTTACAACTTACAAGGAAAAAAGTGACTGACCCCAAATTTTTTAAAAGTAGAGTATATTGTGCAGTGTATTAGCTAAAAAGGGAAAAACAAACCCGACTGTCATTGAGATCTCGTAAACGAACGAAACTGACTGCTATTGAGATCACCTAAAGGAACAAAACCGACCGTCATTGAAATCTTGGAAAAGAACATAACCAACCGTCATTGAAATCTCATAAAGGAACAAAACAAACTGTCATTAAATCTCATAATGAAACGAAACTGTCTTTGACATATCGTAACAGAAGAAAACCGACCATCATTGAGAACCGACGGTCATTGAGATATCACAACTGAACAAAACCGACCATCATTGAGATCCTTTAAAGTGTCAGGATGTAGCAAAAAACAACAAAAACCCGACTGTTATTGAAATCTCATAAAGGAACATAACCAACCGTCATTGAGATCTCGTAACGAAACAAAGCCACGGTTGGTTTTGTTTAGTTACGAGATTTCAATGACTGTCTTTTTCACTGTAATCTCGTAAAAAAGGGAACAAAGCCGACCGTCACTGAAATCTTGTAACCGAACAAAGCCGACTGTCATTGAGATCTCACAACTGAACAAAACTGACCATCATTGAGATCCTGTAAAGGAACAAAACTGACTGTCCTTGAGACCTCGTGATGAAACAAAACTGTCTTTGAAATCTCGTAACCGAACAAAACCACCAATCACTTAAATGTCACAAAGAAACAAACAAAAAAACCTCATTGAAATCTTCTATAGGAACAAAACCGAATGCCATTGAGATCTTGAAAAGGAACGAAAACGAACGTCATTGAAATCCCGTAAAGGAACATAACCAACCATCATTGAAATCTTGTAAATCTTTGAAATATCGTAACAGAAGAAAACCGACCATCATTGAAAACCGACCGTCATTGAAATCTAATAAAGGAAAAAGGTGACCAACAAAAACAGAAAATAAAACGTCATTGAAATCTTGTATAGGAACAAAACCGAGTGCCATTGAGATCTTGTAAAGGAACAAAACCAACCGTCATTGAAATCTCATTAAGGAACAAACTCAACGGTCATTGAGATCTCGCAAGGGAACAAAACCGACCATCATTGAAATCTCGTAATGAAACAAAACTGACAGTCATTGAGATCTTGTAAAAGAATGAAACTGACTGCTATTGAGATTACCTAAATGAACAAAACCGACCGTCATTGAAATCTTGAAAAAAAAAAAAAAAAAAAAAAATTGACTGTCTTTGAAATCTCATAACCGAACAAAACCACCCATCACTGAAATGTCGCAAAAAACAAAAACCCGACTGTTATTGAAATTTCATAAAGGAACATAACCAACCGTCATTGAGATCTCGTAACGAAACAAAACTGTCTTTGAAATATCGTAACAGAAGAAAACCGACCGTCATTGAAAACTGACAGTCATTGAAATCTCGTAACCAAACAAAACCGACCAACATTTAAATCTTGTAAAGGAACAAACCCGAGTGTCATTACAATGTTAAGGAAAAAGACTGACTAAAAAACAAAACAAAAAAAAACAACATGAACCTGAAAGAACAAAACTGACCGTTATTGAAATCTCGAAAAAAACAGACTGTCTTTGAAATCTCGTAAAAGAACAAAGAAAAAAACCAACTGTCTTTGAAATCTCGTAAGCAAACAAAGCCCACCATCATTGAAATCTCATAACCGAACAAAACTGACCTTCATTGAGATCTCACAACTGAACAAAACAGACCGTCATTGAGATCCTGTAAAGCAACAAAACCGACCATCATTGAAATCTCAAAATCTCGGAAAAACAGACCGTCTTTGAAATCTTGTAAAAGAACAAAGAAACAATACCAACTGTAAAGATCATACCCAACATAACCAACCGTCATTGAGATCACGTAACGAAACAAAACTGACCGTCTTTGAAATCTCGTAACAAAAGAAAACCGACCGTCATTGAAATCTCTTAAAGGAACAAAAGCTACTGTCATTGAAGTCCTTTGAAATCTCGTAAAAGAACAAAGAAACCAAACCAACTGTCTTTGAAATCTCATAACCGAACAAAACCGCCCATCACTGAAATGTCGCAAAAACAACAAAAACCCGACTGTTATTGAAATCTCATAAAGGAACATGACCAACCGTCATTGAGATCTCGTAACGAAACAAAACTCTTTCAAATATCGTAACGGAAGAAAACCGACCGTCATTGAAATCTTGTAAAGGAACAAGACCAACCGTCTTTGAGATCTCGTAAACAAAACAAAACTGTCTTTGAAATCTCGTAACCGAACAAAACCACCCATCACTTAAATGTCACAAAGAAACAAACAAAAAAACCTCATTGAAATCTTCTATAGGAACAAAACCGAATGCCATTGAGATCTTGAAAAGGAACAAAACTGACCGTCATTTAAATCCCGTAAAGGAACATAACCAACCATCATTGAAATCTTGTAAATCTTTGAAATATCGTAACAGAAGAAAACCGACCACCATTGAAAACTGACAGTCATTGAAATCTCGTAAGCGAACAAAGCCCACCATCATTGAAATCTCACAACTGAACAAAACAGACCGTCATTGAGATCCTGTAAAGCAACAAAACCGACCATCATTGAAATCTCAAAATCTCGGAAAAACAGACCGTCTTTGAAATCTTGTAAAAGAACAAAGAAACAAAACCAACGGTCTTTGAAATCTCATAAGTGAACAAAACCGACTGTCTTTGAGATCTCGCAATTGAACAAAACTGACCATCATTGACATCCGGTAAAGCAACAAAACTGACCGTCATTGAAATCTCATAGAGGAACACAACCAACCGTCATTCAGATCTCGTAACGAAACAAAACTGTCTTTGAAATCTCATAACAGAAGAAAACCGACCATCACCGAAATCTCGAAAAAACAAACTGTCTTTGACATCTTGTAACTGAACAAAACCGCCCATCACTGAAATGTTGCAAAGAAAAAAAAAAAAAACACACGTCATTGAAATCCTGTATAGGAACAAAACTGAATGCCATTGAGATCTTGTAAAGGAACAAAACCGACAGCCATTGAAATCTCGTAAAGGAACATTACAAGATTTCAGTGATGGTTGGTTAAGGAACAAACTCAACGGTCTTTGAAATCTCATAACTGAACAAAACCGACCATCATTGCAATCTCATAACTGAACAAAACCGACCATCATTGAAATCTCATGAAGGAACATAACCAACCGTCATTGAGATCTCATAACGAAACAAAACTGTCTTTGACATATCGTAACAGAAGAAAACCGACCATCATTGAGAACAGACAGTCATTGAAATCTCGTAAAGGAACAAAACCAACTGTCATTGAAGTCCCGAAAAAACAGACTGTCTTTGAAGTCTCGTAAAAGAACAAAGAAACCAAACCAACTGTCTTTGAAATCTCATAACCGAACAAAACTGCCCATCACTGAAATGTTGCAAAAAAACAACAAAAACCCGACTGTTATTGAAATCTCATAAAGGAACGTGACCAACCGTCATTGAGATCTCATAACGAAACAAAACTGTCTTTGAAATCTCATAACCGAACAAAACCACCCATCACTTAAATGTCACAAAGAAACAAACAAAAAAAACCTCATTGAAATCTTCTATAGGAACAAAACCGAATGCCATTGAGATCTTGAAAAGGAACAAAACCGACAGTCATTGAAATCCCGTAAAGGAACATAACCAACCATCACTGAAATCTTGTAAATCTTTGAAATATCGTAACGGAAGAAAACCGACCATCATTGAAAACCAACTGTCTTTGAAATCTCATAAGTAAACAAAACCGACCATCATTGACATCCGGTAAAGCAACAAAACCGCCCATCACTGAAATGTCGCAAAGAAACAAAAAACAAACAACAAAAAAAACACGTCATTGAAATCCTGTATAGGAACAAAACTGAATGCCATTGAGATCTTGTAAAGGAACAGAACCAACCATCACTGTCATAGAAATCTCGAAAAAACAGGATGTTTTTGAAATCTCGTAAAAGAACAAAGAAACAAAACCAGCGGTCTTTGAAATCTCATAACCGAACAAAACCGCCCATCACTGAAATGTCGCAGAAAACAACAAAAAAATGACTTGAAATCTCATAAAGGAACATAACCAACCGTCATTAAAATCTCAAAAAAACAGACTGCCTTTGAAATCTCGTAAAAGAACATCATTGATATCTCATAACTGAACAAAACTGACCGTCATTGAAATCTCGTAACCGAACAAAACTGTCTATGAAATCTCGTAACAGAAGAAAACTGACTGTCACTAATCTCGTAAATGAAGAAAACTGACCATCATTGAAATCTCGAAAAAATAGACTGTCTTTGAAATCTCGTAAGAACAAAGAAACAAAACAGTCATTGAGATCTTGTAATGAAAAAAAAAAAAAAAAACAACTGTCTATGAAATCTTGTAACAGAAGAAAACCAACCGTCACTGAAATTTTGTAAAGGAACAAAACCAACTGCCATTGAGATCTTGTAAAGGAACAAAACCGACCGTCATTGAAATCTCATAAAGGAACATAACCAACCATCATTGAAATCTCATAAAGGAACAAAACTGACTGTCATTGAGATCTCGTAACGAAACGAAACTGTCTTTGAAATATTGTAACAGAAGAAAACCGACCTTCACTGAAATCTTATAAAGGAACATAACCGACCGTCATTAAAATCTCGTTAAAGAATAAAGCCGACCGTCATTAAAATCTTGTTAGGGAACAAAATCAATTGTCATTGAAATCTCAGAATGGAACAAAACCGACCATCATGGACATCTTGTTAGGGAAGAAAACCAAGTGGCATTGAAAAACCGACCATCATTGAAATCTCATAACTGAACTGAACCGACCGTCATTAAAATCTCATAAACGAACAAAACCGACCATCATTGAGATCTCACAACTGAACAAAACCGACTGTCTTTGAGATTCCGCAATTGAACAAAACCAACCATTATTGAGATTTTGTAAGGCAACAAAACTGGCCAACATTGAGATCTCATAACGAAACAAAACTGACTGTCTTTGAAATCTCGTAACAGAAGAAAACCGACCGTCACTGAAATCTCAAAGGAACAAAACGACCATCATTGAAATCTCACAACTGAACAAAACCGACTGTCTTTGAAATCTCATAACCGAACAAAACTGCCCATCACTAAAATGTCGCAAAGATACACAAAAAAAAAAAAAAAACGACTGTCATTGAAATCTTGTATAGGAACAAATCCAACTGCCTTTGAAATCTCATAACTGAACTGAACCGACCGTCATTAAAATCTCATAACCGAACAAAACTGACTGTCATTGAGACCTTGTAATGAAACAAAACTGTCTTTGAAATATCGCAACAGAAGAAAACCGACCGTCATTAAAATCTCGTTAAGGAACAAAGCCGACCGTCATTAAAATCTTGTTAGGGAAGAAAACCGAGTGGCATTGAAATCTCGTAATGGAAAAAAATCAATTGTCATTGAAATCTCAGAATGGAATCTTGTAAAGGAACATAATCGACCATCATTAAAATCTCGTTAGGGAACAAAATCGATTGTCATTGAAATCTTGTAAAGGAACAAAACTTTACAAGTTTAGTATGTGAGGATGCCAAGGAATAATTCCGAGTGTAAAAGTAGGCTACGTAAAATAACTATTACTATAAGTTAGGCTCCATTGTGTAACAAGCAAATTAAAATGATACACATTTATTATTCACAATATGGAAAGAGGAAATAAAACATAGTTTGTTAAGAGCATGACTCAAACATGCTATTAATGGGCTTATTCAAGTCCTCTTTTATTTTTATTTTAAGTCCTCTTAGTTATTTTTTATCCATTCCGCATCTCCCACATGTGTGTGTTTTAGCAAGGCGGTCTGTGTTGCAAGTTGGTGAATGAAGATACTTGCCAGGTTACGTGTCACTACTCTGCTTTATTAATTTATCCAGTGTAAAACCCGGACACTGCCACACAAATGTGGCTTTTTGTTAATGACTGTCCTACTACAGGATTTAACACAGAGTAACAGCCCACTACCAGTTACAAAAGACACTGTAACAGTCTGTCACAGGCAATTCTAGTTGCATTATTCATCAATTAATTAAAATTATCGTTTGACTATGTTCTGGCCCGCCATCTAGTGGCGAAAATTTTTTTGGCCTGATGCCAAACTTAATTGCCAACCCCTGTTGTAAAGGAACAAAACCGACCATCTTTGAAATCTCGTAAAGGAACATAACCAACCATCATTATAAATCTCATAAAGATTGAGATCACCTAAAGGAACAAAACTGACCATCACTGAAATCTCGAAAAAACAGACAAAGGCAAAGAAACAAAAACGGCCATTATTTAAATCTCGTAAAGGAACAAAATCAACAAAACCAAGATCTTGTAAAGAAATAAAACCGACCATAACCCAGCAAAACCGACCGTCATTGAGATCTCGCAGTTGAACATCATAAAGGAACAAAACCAACCGAGATCAGTTCTGGTTTATTTATTTTTTTACTTGGCTGACATGTTCATTGCTATGGCCTGCTTGTGGCTCAGATCTGGCAAACATGAGCGGTCCACCCAAGTGTCATCATTCCACGCCACATGTGCCCCAGATCATCATACCAGGCGTGGCAGATGTAGACCGGATCTGGGCCGGCACAAAGTTGATATCTGGGTTCTAAGCTGTTAGTGTGGAATTTTGTTTGTTTTAGCTCTTACTCTTTCTGTAAGTGATGACCTCAACTCACAGGATAAAACTGATGAAGAACATTGCTGTTGGTCATTGAAAATGATTGGCACATTCTTTATAGTGTCAGATGTCGCTATATGGAAAAATAAAATTCATGCATACACTTCCTTTGCTAAAGTAATAAAATTCTGTCACCCTCGTGTAATTCCAAACCTGTTTTTGGGTTCTGTAGAAAACAAGGTGAACTTTTTAAGAATGTAATGAATATAATGTAAGTAAATGGGGATGAGCACTGACAAGCTCCAAAAGTAAAGAAAAAAAAAAAAGAAAAAAAAAAAAAAAAAGAAAAAAAAGGACACCCAGTGCACCCAGTCTTCTAATTCTTCTTCAAAACTTCATTTGTGGTGTTCCACATTTGAAAGAATTAGGGGTTTGGAACATAGTTTGGAATGACACGAGGGTGAGTAAATTACAGAATTCTCAAATATGGGTGAACTAGCCCTATAATTAGCTGAAAACTGACTAGCACACAGATAATATTTTTTATAATACATAACAGATCCAGATAGTATAACAGTCAGATAAATATATTTGAGGCATGCAAAAAAGCCATCATGCATTCAAAAATATTTCACTCAGTTTGCAACAAGTAGTTGTTGCTGTGCCTCTGATCATCATGAGTGGTCTACAAGACTTTAAAAAATGAGAGATGTCTAGTGAATGACTGGAGGAGAGACATGGAATGAAATATGACAACAACAAAGATAAGGTCTGCCTGGAAAGGGATTTTGTTGTTTATGGAGATTGGTTGGTTCTTTTTATTGTTGGTTCCAGTGTTGCCAGACATATGATAATTTGTGGATCCGCGTCCCAGGTTTTTGACACCCGATGACACACACAATCTGTGCATTTTCTGTCTGGGAGAAGAGCATGCACGGACAGTGCTCGAGGACTGAGGCAGAGCGGCGACTGAAATCATGGGGCTCACAGATGGAGCTTGCTGAGGAGTTTGAGAGAGGTGTAAATCTGGCTTTAAGCCCAAGAAAGCAGGAGATGGCTGTTGAAGAGGAAGAAGGTGAGCCTTCTGAAACTTCAAAGCCTCCCTGCCCCGCATATGCGGAGCTGCTCAAGGTTATTGAGCACGCTTCTAGCAGGCTGCAGCTGCCATGAGAGCGCATTAAGAAAGGGACCGCACGCGGCGTACGGTTCCTTTCCGACCATAATCTGGCAGCCCCCGTGAGCCTTCCATTCCTTCCTTATCTACATGTGGAGATCGAGAAGTCATGGAAGAACCCGTACTTGGCTAATATTCACCGACATCAGTGAGCTAATTTCGCTGATGTTGAGGGAATGAGCCAGCATGGGTATGTGTCGATGCCCCCTATTGACGAGATGTTTGCTAACTATCTCGTCACAGGGCGTGCACAGACATTGAAGTCTGTGCTCCTTCGAAGCTCCTCAAGATGACATCTCGCTTGAATGGCAGGGCATACGCGGCAGCGGGTCAGACTGGTGCTGCCTTACACACGATGGCAGTGTTACAGGCTTACCAGGCTGATCTGCTGAAGGATCTGGATCAACTGCAGTGTTTAAAACCTGCATACCGCTCAGATCCAATTCTGGGCCCAGACAGACAGGAGGTCCTGGCCTGTCCCAATCTGAGGATCGGAGACAGGTCCAGAAGTCCAGTATCGCCTCTCAGGCACATCCTCCTCCTTGGAGCAGGTCCCAGTGAAGGCGGGACTCTAGGAAGAAGAAAGATTTGAGGGAGGTAATTAATTACAAACGGCAGCAGCGTCAGTGATTGATTTCCTCTCCATGAGGGTAGTTACATCTACCCTCTCCTTTCGTCTTCCACCTCCTGAGTAATGATATTTTTAGAAATTATACGTTCCCAGAACATTCTCAGAACATCCCCACTGGTGTTAAGGATGTTGTCTAGTAGTTCCCAGTACGTTCCGAGACAGTCACGATGTGGAGTTCTTTTAAGGGTTGGGGGGACGTTATTTGGTGGACCTTCAGGGAACATTCAGGACGTTCTGGGAATGTTTAGGGGACTATTACTATACACAGCAGAATCCCCAGTGTTAAATTAACACTCAAAGTGTACATATAAGTCCATCTTGCCGGGTGTTAAAAAGTAACACTGAAGCAGTGTTATAGTTAATGAGATGATTGAGTGATGATTGACAATCAGTGGTGACTTTTGATGTTAATAAGCAGAATCATTGAAGGAAAGAGAGAAAAAAGGTGTTAATTAATGTTTTATGGAATGTTTCATTTCAAGTCACCATGAAAGAGGTCAGCGTTTGCTTTAGTTGGGCTCTTGACTCTGTACCTTTTATTATTAATTTTTCTCTGGCTGGTCCAACTTTGTGTTTGTAAAGCACATTTGTTAAGGCCAGAGATAATATGATCTGGTCGCAATATGTTTTGATGATATTATCATCATGCAATGGCCTGATGTCATTTAGAACCTGAATCTCTGACTGTATGCTTGATGTGTAGCTTTAGTATTAATGATTGTAGTCCTGGGATCCAACAGCAGAATGAACAATATATATATATATATATATTTAAGAAAAATACATTATGCACAGAAGGTTCTATGTTTAGACACACACAGACATCAAGAATCAGCATATGATTCTCAAGAACGGTGACAATAAATAAATACAAAATACTGACAAACAGATCAACTCTGAACATCACAAAACAAGCTACTGTCACAACAAAACAACAGAAAAATAAAAGCAAACATGAACAATCTACGAAAATTACAGGACAATTCAGCTGCATAATTTATTCATGCAGCAATGCATGATGGGGGCCATGGATGAGTTTTGATTGGTGGCTCCCATCATGCACTGCAACAAGAAGCACTTTGTTTGATTGTCACCATTGTTGAGGGTCATATGCTGATTCTTGATGTCTGTGTGCGTTTCAAAATACACTTCAGATTATAAAAGCTCTGCTGGATCTTAAGCGGTAACAGATTTAGTATAAATAAGTAATATAACATCTATATGACCAGTTAACAATACTGGATGTCACCAACAAATCAGGCCATTTCACAATGAGAATGTTATCACCAAAACACAACCATTATGGCTGTGCTTCACAAAGTGTCGTAAACCTAAACTGATCAACTTTGGCTTATAATTTAACACTGGGGATTTTGCTGTGTAGGACATTCTGTTAACTTCCCAAATGTCTTCTTTGTAACATTCTCACGCGACCATAAAATAACCAAAATAGAACGTCCCCCTAAACTCCTATTGGGAGCGTTATTAAATGACCAACAGAGGACCATGTGTGAACGTTCAGTTAATGTCCCAAATATCCTCTTTGTAACATTCTTGTGACCATAAAATTAACCAAATTCAAATGTCCCCCTAAAGTCATATAAGGAACCTTGAACTGCAGCACTTTGATTACCAAATGAGGACGTTTTAGGAATGTCTCTAATGTTCTGTAAAGGTTCAGAATTTTTGTCACCTTTAGAGAACTTTTAGGAAACATTGCACAAGTTCACGAGAATGTCGCCTTCTACGTGGGTGTTTTATAGAAAATAATAAAGTTTGAAATCACCGTTACGGAGGTGAGCGTTTGCTTTAGATGGGCTCTTGATTCTTGACATTTTAACATTAGATTTTCTCTGGCTGCTTTAACTGCGTTTCCAAAACACACTTGTTACAGCAAAAATTGCGAAAGAAAATCTTATCAGAATTTGGTTATTTAGTGATGGTAGTTCAATCATAAAGGAGTGTCCTGATTTTCTCCAGAGACTAAACTGTTATTAACTGTTAGCTTTGAATTAATGAACGGTTAATTTTACCTTTTTTATAAGGTTTTTTTTTTTTTTTTAATTCATCGTACAGACATTATGAATCAGCATATGAACCTCAACAATGGTCACAATAAACAATCTTTTTTGTGATGTTTAGAGTTAATCTGTTTATCTGAAATTGTGTCACCATTGTTGAGGTCCATACGCAGAATCTTGATGTCTGAATTTCTGCACAATAAAAAAGAATTTCAAAATATGACAACATGAAAAGGAAAAAAATATTCAGAGATAACTGAATAAGGCCACTGTATGATAAAATCAACAATAGCAACCAAACCCATTTGATCAGATTTTTTTTTTCCTTACAATTTTTTTTTTTTGTTGTTGTAACAAATGTGCTTTAGAAACACACAGTTACAACAATTGGAGAAAAATTAAAAGTTAAAATGTCAAGGGTCAGGAGCCCAACTAAAGCAAGTGCTTACCTCCATAACGGTGACTTCAAACTTTATCATTTTTAATAAAACATCAACACCTCATTAAGAAGTTTTGAATGAAAGAAATAAAGTCAGAGTGGTTTGTAATAAGTGAAGATGCTGAGATCTGAGATCTGTTAGTGTTTAATGTTCTGTTATCTGTGTTTTGTGAGGTTACCATTGTGCTGGAGAGTAGAGCCTGTGCTTCAGTAAGTGATGAGCTAAGAAACATTGATGTTACACTGCATGTTGTTTATTTAAAGGCTGCAGTGATACAGCAGTTATATTAACTCATGCATGTGCTGTTAGCTAATGACTTACTGCAAATGATTTTAAAGAACAGATTTTACAACCCAAGAAATACTGTTTTTTTTTTTTGTGAGACATTTAAGATTTATTATTTTTTGTTTGAACGGCTATTTGTGATAGTCAATTTAGCTCTAATTTTCAATTAATTTTTTTGACAAGGGCAGCAGGGACATTCTGAGAACATTTCCAAATAAAATATGGTTTCCTAAAGTTCAGAGAACATCCTGAATGTTCTGTGAAGGTCCGCCAAATAACGTCCCCCAAACCTTAAAAGAACTCCACATCGTGACTGTCTCTGAACGTACTGGGAACATTACTAGGCAACGTCCTTAACACCAGTGGGGACGTTCTGAGAATGTTTTGGGAACGTAAAATATCTAGCGGGGAAGTGTTTTACTGAGTACATTGCCTGTTGGAATGTGATGAATAGAATTTAGCTCAGGTTGAGCTAAATAGTTAACCTCACTGAATAGTTTGGTTCTCATATATGGCTCCCTTAGGGCTTAGACACTGCCACTAGCTGACACCACATGTCTTTCTAGAGTCGCAGGCCCTGTTTGGGCCTCCTTCAAGAACATGATGGCGTAGGTTTGTACTCCTCTTGCTTAAAAGAGTAAAAAGTGTTTTTACAGAGTACATTGCCTGTTGGAATGTGTGGATAAAATTAGCTCAGGTCGAGTTAAATTAGTTAACCTCACTGGATAGTTTGGTTCTCAGAGTTGGCTCCTTTAGAGCTTAGACACTGCCACTAGCTGATGCCTGTGTCATTCTAAAGTCGCATGCTCTGAAGTCCTTCAGAGCATGATGGCGTAAGTTTGTACTCCTCTTGCATAAAGAGTAAAAAGTGTTTTTACTGAGTACAATGCTTGTTGGAATGTGTTGAGGTAGACTGTTATGGGCACTCTACACTCTACAGTTTCAATCAGAACGAGTTCCCATGTTTGTTGGCTCTTGCTTTATCAGCAATTGAGATGCTTTAGGTGTGTGGCCTTCACACATATATTCTACACGATGTAGAATGACTTTATGTTGTAGGCCCTTCCTGGGCCCCCATGATTTTGTGCCTACAATATGGTTTATCTGTTAGGTTGAGCCCAGTACTCCCCTCGTTTAGAGGTTTGTTCTGCATAGTCTTTAGCTCCCTAAGTCTGGTCAGTGGTTGAAGGCCTCTCTGAGGCCTCCCTGTTGAAGATCAGCCCCTAGGCTGGTTGTACTCCCCTTGTTTGGGTCCCTTTAGAGTGCACAGCCTCCTCAGTGCAAATATTCAAGCGCTGAGTAGATCTTAGGATTGAGCAGAGCGTTGCTCCCCTCATTGGTAAGGGTAAAAAGCGCTAAGCTGAGTCCTGCTCTCCAGGATACCCATCTCTACGTTCTGGTCTGAGTTGGTTACTACCTCTTTTGCAGTCCCTTCTTCTCTGAAGAATGTGAATTGAGACTCTGTGATCAGACAGGTCGTTGGCCAAGACTAGGTTACTTTAATTAGACCAGGTCAGCCTCCCTGGTGGCATTCAGGGTTGACTTTGTTCTCCTGACAAGTGACTGGTTAGGGTTCCTTCAGGCCCCCTGGCTACATTCCCTTAGAGGTACCCTCTTTTCTTCAAAAAGAAGTTGGTCCCAGAAGCCTTTGAGTGGCCTTGGTATGCCTTCTGTGGAAAGCCTCTTAGAGGCTTATAGCTTGGGCTGTTGGCCATAGGGAATGCTGTCACTGACAGCCTATGTATGACCTGTAGGGGGAGTAGTTCTGGTTTTTCAGTTGAAACTGCTAGTTCTGACATTTGTCTAGCCATTTTTTGGCATGCACTCCCCTTAAGCATGGTGGCATGGGTATATCGTTCCCCATAGCATGTTCAAACGCAGTGTTGAGTTCCCTTTCGAAGGGAACATCTCAGGTTATGTATGTAACCATGGTTCCCTGAGAACAGGGAACAAGACACTGCGTTACCGGCCATACATCAGGGGTTGCCTGCTGAGCAGTCCCTTCAGACGATAAGGTACTGACTGCTTCTCTAGGCACTCCTTTTATACTTCCGGGTCGTGTCTACTATGACGTCATAGGCTGTCGCCGGCCAATAGGATTGGTGAGATTTGATAATTGCTTTCAGACACCGGTTCACGTGATGATGTTCCCCACTGCTTGTTCAAACGCAGTGTCTCGTTCCCTGTTCTCAGGGAACCATGGTTACATACGGAACCTGAGACATTTCCCATTAAGGTACGCCTAGTTATTTATCTATTGTGGTAATTTGCAGGTCGTGTCAAAAAGTTGTTGGTCTAGATAAATAGCTGTATTCTGTACGTTTGACTCGTCAAGTCACATTTATTTATAGACTATAGCGCTCTTTACAATGCAGATTGTGTCGAAGTAGCTTTACAGTGATAAAGGGAACATAATTTTGGCTGTACAGCAGCTCTAGAAAAAAATAGTGTGATTGTCCAGCTTAAATAAGTTAAGTATGGAGTCATTCCATTGAAAAAAACATTAGTTATTAATTTAGTTCATTTATCTATACAGCAGCTCAGAACAAAACATATAAAAAAAAAATAATAATAATTCTTCCAAATACGATAATTTTGAGCTTCTGGTATGATACTTGGACTTTTCCAATCTGGCAACACTGGTTGGTTCTGTCATTGTTAGCTATGTTTCCATCACTTTTTATGTGCATTTTGAAGTAACAATATTTAACAATACAAAAAAAAAAAACAAAAAAAAAAAACTAATTGCTTATGTGAAAAATTAATAAGAATAAATGAATGATAGTATAGATTAAAAGTTGCTTGCATTCATTACACGCACACACACATATACACTTTACCACACTTAGTCATTCAGGCACAAACCCACTGTGTCAATTAGGGGTGAATTCTGTGTGGATGACTCCATCACAGTAAAGAAACGTTCTGGCCAAACTTATCTGATTAAGAGCACATGAAGCCACAGCAAAGAAAACATGACAGAAAAAGTAAAGAATCCAGTTTATAAATGTAGTTCTGATAATATCCAGGCACCACGGTTAGAAAGACTAAGTGATTATAAATGATGTGTGTGTGTGTGATGCTCTCCACTTGGACAAAAGGACAGATGGTGTAGACTATATACTATTTCATATAAACTCATCATGACACACATGTGTGTTGATGCTTTCTGTGAATCTGAGTATGTGGGTGTGTTTCAGGCATGTGGCATTCAGTGAAGTTAAACAGTTTTCACCTTCACTCTAAGCATGCTCACAACTCTGTATACAGCTACTGATTAATTCTTGATTGTTTTGCAGTCAAGTGAAAAGTGTGTTTATACCAAACGGCAACCTCCCCCAGTTTCTCTTGAAGCCAATACGGAAGGGACTTAAACTGCATTTCATCTACTGGCCGCTAGGGACAGGCTCCAAAAAAAGAGCAGAATCTCATTGATCCCCATGTTAAAATGCCCAACTTTACAACAGAAAAAAAAAAAACATGTTTACAGCTGGTACAAATTGTGGTTTTGGTCTATACTGCTAATTTTGCCCTTCATGACAACTCTGAGGGGGGTGAATTTGTTTATAACTTATCCGTTTAAATTATATTAAGCCTTAAAGTTCTGCATAATTAAGGGCGTGGTCACTTGAGTGACAGGTCAATTGCCGCTGCTGTCTGTGAGCCGTCACTTTACCTCAGCTAATTCCAGCCGCTGAATTTGGCATCTCTGCCATGTTTGTGCTTTTTTTCAGGATTATTTTATACAATTATAAAATATATACAATTATATATTACAATTATTGTGGCATTGACTAAAAGTTTTGTTCGTGAGATGTACTACAATGACAATGGCGGGAGGATATAAAACTCCGACAGCACTGGTGGATATTATTAAAACTGCTGCATTTTGAAAAATTATACATTGGACGCGGGCTCATTTGTTTGTGAGATATATACGATCATATACAGTTTTACAACATAAACACTGCTCAGGTTGCATAATTACTTGATGGAGAGCAGATCATTCAGAAGAAAATTTGATGCAAACAATGGATAATATATCAATATTTCATGGATTTAACGTTTTTGTGGACAAAAAGTACTGTTTTTTGTTTTTCAATGGACACTCATGGAAATTTTACCCAAGTGCCACAGATTGGATTCATCTCGTGATTGCTATTTCATATTAAAAATATGAAGTCCTGTTTGATTTTTCGTGTTCTCATTTGCACATCTGACACAAATTAGAATTATTGGTGCTGGAGCATCTATATCGTAAAAAAGACACCGTAGATTGACAGTAACCTTAAGAACTTTCTAATGATATAACTTATCTTTATTAATATTTTAGATAGTGCCTAAGATAGATAGCTCCTTTGCCTGCGAACATGATCACGTCGCGCTAAGCGGGCGTGGTTTCAGCAACCAGGCACCTCAGTTCCAACCACGTCCTGCCTCTTTGCCCATTTTCAGTTATCTGGGAGTGACGTGCGATGATGCGCTGCTAAGATGGCAGTGGCCTCATTTTCACTTCAAAAATGCTCTTCAGAAATCTACGGGTGACGTCACGGACACTACGTCCATATTTTTTTACAGTCTGTGATTTATACACATGCCTTATCTAGATCTGGGGCTCTTTAGGGCACTTTTTTACTGCATGATTTTTAACAAAACGTCTATTTGATTGGATATGTTGCATTTGTTTTGTGTTTTAATTCTTTTATTAGAACTTTATTTAATAAAAATGTTTTACTGTAACATTATGAGGTCGCATCCTAGATGGCACACAATAGTTTTGAAATTAATAGGTATTTCACACTATTTTTCTTCATTGATTGATATTTTTATTTTTTTGCTAGGCCAGTGGTGTTTTAAAATTAGGAGACAAAGTCCTCACTGTCAGGCACACAGATGGAGGCAGGCAGGTAAGTGAATAACAGGTAGTTTTATTTAGACAGAGGCATGGATCTGGCAGAGGAGAATACAGGTGAGTAGAGATACTGAAGAATGTTTGAAGTGGAACTTACCTGGAATGGTAACCAATGTCTCTATTGCAGGAGTGGAGAGTGGAAGGAAGGCTGGCAGGCGATGGATGGTGGATGACAGTAGATGGAACACAGAAGACGGACGATACGGGTAGGTAACAGGTAAGTAGTCCATAAGGTAAGTAGATACATAGAGACATCTATTGACGAGACCAGACACCGTTGTGCAGGAAGTGAGAGTCTTTATAGAGAGAGTGATGAGCGCTAACAAAGGTGATAACTTTCAGGTGCGGGTGATTGGCGAGTGAGTGCAGGTGAGGAACCAGAGGGATGCTAGGAAATAGAGTCCGGGGAAGGTGATACAGACGGTGACTGTGACACTCACATTTTTTTTATAATGTAAATGTAAATTTATGTCCCTGTTACACTTCATTTTCCTGGTTAAATAAACATTACATAAAAAAGAGACACCAAATACAATTCTATTTTGTATTTTTACACTAACTATGTAATCGAGTCATCAAGTTAGTGTTTTTATGCCTTATTCCAAAATAATAACTAAAGGCAGTAACAATTTAAACAAAATATTTTATTTGTAAACCAATGTTCAGCTTTTCTTTTTAATAGTCAAGTTATTTTCAGCAGTCATCAAGCTTGTACACGCTGGTCACAGACACGAAGGTGTACCTTTAATTTCATGTTTTCACGCCATTTCAAGTTTGATTTAGACGTGACAAAGCGGTAATATCTAAGTGGCTGAGTTGTTTACTTTTGAAATTAGTCTTCCCATTGTCGCCATCATTGTCTTTATTTAGGCCGACTTGATTTCTTTGTCGCTGTTGGACAGTTACTTGCAAGTGACTTTTACACTTTTTAATGTCACATTTTGTAATATTTGCGTTGTTTTACTTTTGTAATATCGATTATTTTACTCATCAGGTTTTTTTACGAGACACTGCCCCCGTTGCCTCCTCGGAGGAAACGCACTTGAGGTAGGCTGTAAGTGAAGTGAACCATGCTAGTATTTAATAAGTAGCTACTATAAAATACTCCAACTCTGGTTTTACCACTCTGCATCATCAAATCAAAAGTTCAAAGATTGTAACGTAGTTCACCAAAAATAATTTAAAAGGTAGCCACTTTTCTTAACCCTTTCACACTTAAGTTTAAAATATTCTGGCTGAGCCCCCAGCGTGAGTTTTTCAAGGCGACCGTTATTTAGAACTTATCACTTTATTGTTTCCATGGTGACGCGTCATTGCTTGTTACATAACATACCGCAGCCACAATAGCTGAATGACTGATGATCTGCTTTTATTTCATTTTTCCTTTTTATTCAAAATATTCACAAATTTGTAAACTATAGCATGAAATATCTGATATTCCGACTGTAAAATATGTGCAAGTGGATGTGTTTTATAACGATTATAACTTTATAACAATCGCGTTAATTGAGCTATACGCGCAATGGGCGCCGCCATGTTAGTTTGCGCCGCGCACAGAGAATCGGATCTGTTGGATTTACAACACGCGAATTCATCCGCTTCTCCCGAAATACATGGAAGTAAGTGATCCGGTGAACTGGGAGAAGAACAGAGTAAACCTTAAAGTTACTTACACAATGTGTAGCCTATCTGATATGAATTAAACATGTTGTCTAATTGGAAAGGATTGTTACTGCCGCTTCTATAGACATCAGTGTATTTTACGAACTCTAAACGTTTTGTTTTGTTAGTACTTGTGTATTTAAACGTCTGAAACCTAAAATAAACATTATGCGGTGGAAAATAATGTATATTTGTATTTTATGAAAAGCGCTGCGCGCGTCCGTCTGTGGTTTAGCACATTTGAATTTGGCAGTTGATCACGGGATTCACATTTAACATTTATTTGATCAAAAACACTGCAAAAATTTAATATTGTGCAATATTATTAATATTTTATATATATATTTTTTATTTCTTATTATTATCAATGTAACAGTTTAAAGACAAACTGTTTAAGTAAACACTGCTTAGAATTTTTGTAGAAACCATGATATGTTTTTCAGAATTCTTTGATGAATAGAAAGAATAAAGAACATCATTTATTTGAAATATTACTAAATTTTGTGACATCATTAATGTATTTTGTCACTTTTGATCAATTTAATGCATCCTTGCTGAATAAAAGTATTATTTATTTAAAAATCTTACTGATTTTTGAACAGTAATGTAGGCATGCCATTAAAACATGGATGCTACAACATCTGAAAAAAATCCACTGTGTTTCCCCAACACTCTGTTCCCCAGTCTTTCTTTTTTGAAAAAGACTTCAGGGATTTTTGCACACTTTTGCATCTGTTTTCTCTCATGCTGTCTGTTAGCATTCATTAGACAAATATACAGAATAAACAAATTTAAAGCTACAGCCCGAGCATCTGGTTTCCACTGCAATGGCACTGAACACAGAAAAAAGATGAAGCATTTTTCCTGCTCCCTACATTAAGGCTTTGTGATTATCTCTGATTGAGACAAGACAGAGGTTTGTTAGTTTATAGAGACATGAGAGCGTTCCTTCAGATGGAGTGTAAAACAAATCACTAGAATAACTGAATTCAGAACTTGTCATGGAGTCATGGCAACACATGAAGATTCACCAGTTAACTTTATAATATAGAAGCCAGGCTGTTAATGTAGGATGTTAAATTATTTTTATAGGTAATATGGTTGCAGTTTGTGCCGTTTGCTATGGGGTGCAAATGAGACATGGGAAAGGAAGCTTCAAAGAATTATTTGCTTTGCCATACAATTTTGTATATTCCTTGTTTAAATGCCTTGAACTGTTTTAGCATAACCAATGTAAAAACATTCAGTGGAAAAGACTATTCAAAACTGGCTTAAAATGTTTCTCTGTTCTTAAGGGCTGACACAGATTCATGGACCATTTAAACCACGGATGCTGTGTGAACATATCCTTTCAAAGCGTACTGCAAAGTTCACGAATGGTCAAACCAACAGCTCCATAGTGGACAGTGCGTCAGCTTAAAGGATCCCCTCTAGGTGAGCCAAAGTAGATGAAGTCAAAATACAGCATTAAAACAATAGAGTTGAAAGAGAGAGAGAGAGAGAGAGAGAGAGAGAAGTTCATCAGATCCATGTGTTTGGGTGTGCTTTGGGTTTGAGGAAATGTGTTGAATCACACATTACTGGATGTGCGTCATTTGACACATTTATTGTGAAAAATAATGAACTGAACTGCTGGAGATAATGAAGTGCAGCAGTTTGGGACTCTGTCTGTTTCTCTCTTTCTTTTTTTGTTCTGTCCCTCTCATCCTGTGACCATTCGACCTTATAGTCTTGTTGTTAAAAACATTAATCAGAATCCATGACGCATTTTGTGCTCCACATTTGATCAGCCATAATATGCTGAGTTGGCAGTTTGTAAAGGCCTATTGAGGGATCAAAACAGCCCTTGTTTGTGATTTTTTTTATATGTGCTTGAATGCATGTTTTCTTGTGTGTTTGTGCCTGATTTTATCCCCTTATCTTTGTGATCCCTGGAGTGTTCACTGTTGCGGTTTTAGGCTTTGAATAGTTTTGGCTAAATCGAGCTGTCTATGTTATGAGTGCAATATGAACCACATGTTGATTCAGATACACACTCAGTCAGCCATCTTCCAGGAAAGACAAGGATTGAATTTAATTTGAAATGATGAGACATTGAGGATCGTTGATTAAAAACAATCCTTTTCTGGTCCATTGGATACCAGTTAGTACTGGAAAAGGAAAGTAAAAGATCATGCAGCGCATTAGACTGGTTCTTTAGGTTCTTTCTTAGCATTATGATGACTCTCATTAAACACAATGTAGTCTGCAAATGATCATACACTAACTTTTCAGCATTTCACAAAGCTCACATTTGTTTCTTGAATATTGAATCAGTTACCATGTAAGAACATTACATTATGTTTCATTGGTTTGGACAGAGTATACTAATAGGGTAGATCTTCTCCATATGCCATTAATATTCTAGTAAAACTATATAAGTACACTGTAAAACCGAACAGTGAAATTATTTAAATGAAATGAGTTGGTTTCACTCAAATAATAATGAAAGTTCATTGTACTTAATGGAAAAAAGTTGCGTGAACTCAAAATTTGATTGTACTAAGCTGAACTTAATATGATTGAGTTGCAGCAGATTTCTAATTCCCAGCATGGTTTGCGTCAGACTGTATAAGGAAAATAAATGTTGCAATTAAGTGTTGTTTTATGTTTTTGCACAAGATTTACATAGGGAGACATAAGTTAGTGTTTAATGTTGTGTTATGTTGGGATTTACAGGGGGTTCTGTTATGTTAGTTTTGTAGGGTTACCATTGTGGTGAAGAGTAGAGCCTGTGGTTAGGTTGAGGATGGACTACAAAACTTTTAAGACCATATATACTCTGTGTTGTTTGATTATATACATGCAAGTATATAATGATAGCCTTTTTGATAGTTATAATAGCATATGTGTTATTTACTAACCATGAAGATCTGAATGTGATGTTTATGTAAATGAACTGTATGTAATTAACATTATGATGAGTGGGGCGAGGCTGAGAATGATGCCAGTGACGTGATTGTTAATGAGAGACACCTGTGCACCACACTGGCCTTGCTCCACTTCTATGGCTCTTGGCCCCGCCCCACTTGTTACCAAAATTTTAAGTTTTACTAACTTAATAAAATTAGTTAGTTTACTTAAATGTTTTGAGTATTCTGAACTTACTGAGTTTTACAGTGCTCCTGTTCTGTCATCATTTTATGCCAATGTTAGGTTTTGCTTAGTCTTATGTAACTTTATTACTTTGAGTTTGATGAACTTAAACCATTTATGGCAATCGGTTTCCTCAAACCATTTAAGTAACGATATAGTTGTTAAGACTTATTTAGATTTGTTACCTGTATTCAAACTGAATGAATAAAATGAACTTAAAATCTTTCAGTTGAGTTTACTCTAATGATTGACTAAACTAACACTAAAATATAAGTGAATTTAACTCAATGTATATGAGTTTATAGTACTCATACTTAATGGTTTTAAAACTTAAATGGTTTACGGCAATCGTTTTCCTCAAATGGTTTGAGTTACCGTTACCTATCGGGTTTTACAGTGTAGTGTTATTTAGTGATGCACAATATAATTGTACATGCCCATTTCCAAATTTTAATAGTGCTGTATAATTCCCATATTTTAACTAATAATTTAATAACACTGTTAAATGTAATGTTTAGATCCAAAACATCCGTCTTTCATACTTTCCTTTATAGTGTTGTAAAACCTAAATTAGTTTTTAGTATTTCAAACTGTTGATTTAATTTTTGTGCAGTTTACTTTTGACATTTTACATGCAATAGTATAGAATTTTAATATTGGTAATTTATTGTTTATATGCAGTAAGATAAAATAGTCACCGGCTTACTGATATTGGCCAGAATCCCTAGTATTATTACCAATAAAATGTGCGCATGCTTTGCATATAAGATTGTTCCCCCTTTTTTTTATTTTTTTTTTTATTGTTATTTAGCATTTTATTTTTCTTATTTTTTTGCTCTTTGTTTAGACTTCATGAGTCCTGAGGAGTGTCCATACAACATCCACATGGTTTATGGCTATTCTCTGGTATGCTTTTGTTAGCATGGCAGTAGCCTTTCTCAGCAGGCATGTCAACACTCACCGTGATCCATTTGTTGTGGTAACTAGATAATGGAAAACAATCAGCTAGGCTGAACTCAGATCAGTACCATTTTGCCTTGTGGGAGCTGGCTGTGATGGAGATTGTAGAATTGGCAGCAATTGTGCTGCTTTGGTTTTAATTATGCATGCACTCATAACATCCCACACCCTACATGTTGCTTTCATAGTTCATTATTGTAATGTAATAAAGTGCATTACTGTAAATAACATTACACAGGGTTTTAATATGTCATTTGTTAGCGTCCAATATGTCTTCATAATTGTGAATGTGAATACGAAAGGCATTGTTGGATTGTGATTTCTATGGTATGAGGTGCTGTCTTCTGCTCATTCCTTTTTTTTCCATAGATTATTTTGGCTGAGTCAGTGTGTGAGTTGATCTCCCAAGGTCAAGCCAATGAGATCACAGTTTTAAAAGTAAATTATTCTCATCTGCACAAATAGGACGATCTAGTGCTGCTCGTCATGTACACCCCTGAGGTAATGGTAAAGGAAAAAGTTCAACACTTGACTCTGGCAAAATGTACATTTTCTCCTTTTAGCCATTTATATTCTATGAGACAAAAGCAATAAAACTTTAAATTTCTTTTGAAAGAAAAAATACCTGCATGTCTGGTTTTATTAAGTGACCTCTATTACTTGTCTTGGATGAACTGTCAAAGACTTTGACTTGGATTTGTTTATTGTCTGGTGTCTAGAATTAAACATTAGACTAGATAATTGCTTTTTTCTTTTGTAACTATCTTGTGGCATACAATGGTCATTTATCATTCTGAAATTGTACTTAGAGTTTGTTGTAAGAACAGACTTTTGAACAATATTTAGCAATATGCTAAATAAAAAGTAATGTTTTATTTAATGTATTTAATTGTAGACTAATATCAGGAACAGTCATCTTGTGATTCAGTGTGGCTGATGTTGCCTGGATCAGAGCTAGAGGTCCAAAATGTTTTGTGACCCGTTTTATGACCTAAACCGCATTCAGTGGTGGTGTAATGCAAATATACACATCATGTTTGCAGTAAAATTAATATTTGGGAGTATATTTAAAGCAACAATGTGCTTGAGACATTTAATAACAAATCTTAGGTGTTCACACACAGGCAGGTGATTGAACCTGTAAGGTAAACACTGGTTAAGAGCTCACAGTTCTTGTGTTATTGTTTGTTATGGCCAGCCTTTTGGATGAAACTTCTTTCTCATTAAGTTCTTGGCACAAAGAAAATCTTCTTGTCCAAACCTTGTGTTGGTGGGCTATACATACTGTAGATCCTGGCACACCAACAATGTTGTTTCAATCAGTTTGCCAAGAAACAATTATAGTTCTGATTCCTGAAGGCCATAAATGGCCATTGAGATACATTAGTGTAACAGCATATCTCTCCTGCAAATCTGTAAAAGCAGCCCGAGGACCTTTTAGTGTATCTTTAGTATATATTAATAATAGTGTCTTTCTCCATGACAGTTTTTTTTAACATAATCAAATCTACAAACAAATGTTCTAACTGATTAACAGAACATATAGGAATGTGTACTGATTATTGTTACCCATGTCCACTTTAATTTTTTTTGGCATCCTCTCAAACATTAGAGGAGAGTAATACAATGTACAAGAATACTTTATTTTTGTTTTTAACAGTATCCACAAAAGCAAAATTAAATTAACTTCCAGTGTAATTCTAGGCAAGACCCAACACAGATTCACTTTGACATGGATGGCTGAAGTACTCTGAGCAAAGCCTTGAAGTCTGAGGTCTGAGAAGTCTTTTTGAGCTTTATCTGTTGTACGTAGTCCTACTGATCTCTATCAGAGGACTAGCTGATGAATGTTTATGTGTGGTGCTCCTCATTCTATCTTTATCTGTATAATATACCCTGAATTATGGCTGCTAATCCATTATGTCTGTCAGCTTTTCCCTGTGAGGTTTCAAGATCTTTAATCCAGTTTGCAAGGCATAGAAAAAGGTTTGAAGAAATCAAAATAGAAATGGTTTGAGAAAATCAACTGGCAAGTGTCTTTTGTAAAATCAAATAAATTGCTTTTTAAATTATTAAACAAAATGTCTTATAAATTATTTTATACATTTTTTTTTTTAAATGTAAATCATCTTTTTTAAGCAACACTCCTAGTTATGAACAAAATATGTTCATGTAAAATTTGGTTCATGCATGTTTGTGTTTATCAAATGTGTACTTTGAAATGGTTCAGCTGACACACTACTGACACACTACACTACAATCACTGAAATACTTTTTAAGGACTGTTTTGGTTTAATAGCTCTTATTCTCATGTCAAGCTGAATCACATTTTGTGCCATCTTTGAATGGTTTTCTTTTTCAGGTATTGTATTTTTTAGTGGTTCAACAGATCACAAAACTCACGGTTCGGATCATATCACGGTTATTAGGCTAAGTCACGGATCGGATCATTTTTCGGATCAGCAAAAAAAAAAAAAAAAAAAAAAAAAAACTTTAACTACTCCGATACCACAGCAGAAACTACTAGCCTAACTAATACATTATTAAAGGCAAGTGAACAGACTATAAAAAGAACAAATACTGTACACCAATTACAAGCATAGATAAATACAACATAAAGTTACAAATAAAGTATAAGGTCTAACTGTAGTATTAATTTTCGTGTACAGAGATGTAATAATTAAATGTAAAATGACACTGTTCACTTTATAAATTTAATATAGATTAATCTTTTTAAAAGCTGTGTTTTGTTGTTTGATTTACATGACAGACAACAGCGGGTATTTATAGGTTGCTGTCACTTTAAGAGTAAGACCCCATGCACTCACACATCCGATGGATACACATCCGACTTCTCACCTCATTCAATTAAGACATAACCGAATGTGTTTACGAGAATACTTGCCGAGAGGGGTATTTTGACTGACATAATGCGTGTATGTGTCCATCCAAGTGCATTGAGGACGCGAAAGAGAAATCAATTTGGAGTTTGCGATCTGAAACATGCCTCTCTCTCTCTCTCTGTGTGCGCGCGAGCCTTGTATGTATGTGCGTCTGTGTGCACCGATAACAGCGTGGCGTGCGATACCGAATTAAATCCTCTTTTGCCTCTTCTAGCGCTGGAATGGTTTTATATCTATTTAATGTGTAAACTAGCAAGACAAAACACGTGCAAATGATAACCTTTCAATCTATTGCGGTTAAACTTGCAATTGATCCGCTAATCACATGCGTCCCGAACCGTGGGGCTTGGTCCGTACGGATCACGGATCAACAACGATCCGTTTAACCACTAGTATTTTTAGAAGTTGACATTGGCCTCCACTGTTAGGCTTGTTTGTGTTGAGTAGCAATTATTTTATCTGGAAAGGAGAAATCAACTGTTTAAATAGGCAACTTTTCCTATAGGAATACTTTACTGCTGTCAATTCAATCCAGTGTGAAATTTAGCATTTAGTAACAGAGCTGAAACTCAAGTCATGAAAACAATGAAATTTGTTTAAGATCTTGAAATTGACTGCTGTATAATAAATGGGACAAAAAAGGCCAGGTGGTTTATTCACTGTGAGAGGCAAATATGAAAGGCTGGGACTTTCATATATATGTGACCCGTCCTGGAAAAATGAGTCGCAATAAGCAAATTATCAAAAATGTGTTATTGTTATTTTCACATTCTCAATTAAAAAACCTTCAAGATGATGTATGATTTGTTGGAATCCAACAAAAAAAAAAAAAAAAGACTACACACGTTTGAAGTCGATACAGTCAGCCAATTTAAAATTTCAATTTAAAATACAAAAAGTCAATTTAAAATACAAGCCTAACTTAAAATCCCTGGTAATAGCTACCACCAAATTTGACACAAGCCAAGTCAAAACCCATATCTAGGAAGAAATATATTCAAAAAATTTTTCCATAATTCAACAGTTGTTTGCTTAATATATAGGCTGTCTGTTTCATTAATGTTAAGACCTACTGTATCACACGGATCTAATATAATGTAACACATCAGATGTTTTTCCCCAACAGTTAACCAAAAGTTCACTTAAGACATAAAAGATAATGGGCCCTATTTGAACGATCTAAGCACATGGTCTAAAGCGCACGGCCAAGTGCACTTAGGGCGTGTCCGAATCCACTTTTGCTAGTTTAATGACGGGGAAAATGGTCCGCGTGCCCGGCGCATGGTCTAAAAGGGTTGTCTTTATTCTCTTAATGAGTAATGGGTAGTGGTTAAACGGATCGTTGTTGGTCCGTGATCCGTACGGACCAAGCCCCACGGTTTGGGACACATGTGATTCGCGGATCAATTGCAAGTTTAACCGCAATAGAGTGAAAGGTTATCATTTGCACGTGTTTTGTCTTGCTAGTTTACACATTAAATAGACATAAAACCATTCCAGCGCTAGAAGAGGCAAAAGAGGATTTAATTTGGTATCGCACGCCACGCTGTTATCGGTGCACACAGACGCGCACACAGAGAGAGAGGCGCGTGTTAGATAGCTCGCAAACTCCAAATTGATTTCTCTTTCGCGTCCTCAATGCACTTGGATGGACACATACACGCATTATGTCAGTCAAAATAACAGCAGGTATTTATATTTGATTTCAAATATAAACAATATAACTAGTATTACCAATATCCTACAAAATTAAAAGGGAGGAAATGTAATTTATTATGAATAAAATAGTTCAATATAAAGTATTTAGATATTATAAATTGAAGTAAAACAATAACATGTGATTGAAAAATAATAACTCAACAAATCTGTAATTAAAGTTGAATTACACTAGGATTTAATATCAATCAATTGGGGGCATGGGTTTTATAACATATAAGGAGGGGCCCTTCACTGTTTTGAATCAGCCGTTTCTGAGAATGGTCTGAAAAAGAGAAAATATTCAGTGAGAAGCAGTTCTGTGGGCAAAAATGCCATTGTTAATGCCAGAGGTCAGAGGAGAATGGCCAGACCTGCTGATGGAGCAACAGTAACTCAAATAACCATTCATTACAACCGAGGTGTACAGAAGAGCATCTCTGAATGAAGGCCAGCTAGTAAGAGCTGTGCGAGTAAAACTTACTCCCCTCCCATGCCAGAGACTACGATTCAAATCCAGCTCAGAGCAGTACGAGTAGAACCGGAGGGGGGTACAAATGCACAACACGTCGAACCTTGAAGCAGATGGGCTACAGCAGCAGAAGGACCACACAAGAGGTGCCACTTGTCAGCTAAAAACATGTAACTAATGCTACAATTTGCATGGGCTCACCGTAATTGGACAATAGAAGATTGGAAAAACATTGCCAGAGTCTCGATTTCTGCTGCGACGTTCATTTAGATGCCACAGCCTACCTGAGTATTGTTGTGGACCATGTCCATCCCTATATCACCACAGTGTACCCATCTTCTGAAGGCTACTTACTGCAGGAAAACGTGCAATGTCACAAAGGTCAAATCAACTTAAACTCAGTTCACTCTACTCAAATGGCCTCCACAATCACCAGATCTCATTCCATTAGGTCACCTTTGGGATGTGGTGGAACGATTTGCTTCATGGATGTGCAGCCAACAAATCTGCAGCATCTGCATGATGCTATTATGTCAATATGGACCAAAATCTCTGAGGAATGTTTCCAGCATCTTGTTGAATCTATTCCATGAAGAATTAAAGCAGATCTGAAGGCAAAGGTGGTCCAACCCAGTACTAGCAAGGTGTAGCTAAAAGAGTAGCCAGTGAATATTTATTTATTTATTGCTAGCAATTTTTCATTTTTGTCATTATATATAGTTTGTAAGTTCACATATTATTTGTAAAAAAAAAAAAAAAAACTGTCCTTCCTTGTAATTTTATATATATATATATATATATATATATACAGTGGGTACGGAAAGTATTCAGACCCCCTTAAATTTTTCACTCTTTGTTATACTGCAGCCATTTGCTAAAATCATTTAAGTTCATTTTTTTTCCTCATTAATGTACACACAGCACCCCATATTGACAGAAAAACACAGAATTGTTGACATTTTTGCAGATTTATTAAAAAAGAAAAACTGAAATATCACATGGTTCTAAGTATTCAGACCCTTTGCTCAGTATTTAGTAGAAGCACCCTTTTGATCTAATACAGCCATGAGTCTTTTTGGGAAAGATGCAACAAGTTTTTCACACCTGGATTTGGGGATCCTCTGCCATTCCTCCTTGCAGATCCTTTCCAGTTCTGTCAGGTTGGATGGTAAACGTTGGTGGACAGCCATTTTTAGGTCTCTCCAGAGATGCTCAATTGGGTTTAAGTCAGGGCTCTGGCTGGGCCATTCAAGAACAGTCACAGAGTTGTTGTGAAGCCACTCCTTCGTTATTTTAGCTGTGTGCTTAGGGTCATTGTCTTGTTGGAAGGTAAACCTTCGGCCCAGTCTGAGGTCCTGAGCACTCTGGAGAAGGTTTTCGTCCAGGATATCCCTGTACTTGGCCGCATTCATCTTTCCCTCGATTGCAACCAGTCGTCCTGTCCCTGCAGCTGAAAAACACCCCCACAGCATGATGCTGCCACCACCATGCTTCACTGTTGGGACTGTATTGGACAGGTGATGAGCAGTGCCTGGTTTTCTCCACACATACCGCTTAGAATTAAGGCCAAAAAGTTCTATCTTGGTCTCATCAAACCAGAGAATCTTATTTCTCACCATCTTGGAGTCCTTCAGGTGTTTTTTCATGTGTCTTGCACTGAGGAGAGGCTTCCGTCGGGCCACTCTGCCATAAAGCCCAGACTGGTGGAGGGCTGCAGTGATGGTTGACTTTCTACAACTTTCTCCCATCTCCCGACTGCATCTCTGGAGCTCAGCCACAGTGATCTTTGGGTTCTTCTTTACCTCTCTCACCAAGGCTCTTCTCCCCCGATAGCTCAGTTTGGCCGGACGGCCAGCTCTAGGAAGGGTTCTGGTCGTCCCAAATGTCTTCCATTTAAGGATTATGGACGCCACTGTGCTCTTAGGAACCTTAAGTGCAGCAGAAATTTTTTTGTAACCTTGGCCAGATCTGTGCCTTGCCACAATTCTGTCTCTGAGCTCTTCAGGCAGTTCCTTTGACCTCATGATTCTCATTTGCTCTGACATGCACTGTGAGCTGTAAGGTCTTATATAGACAGGTGTGTGGCTTTCCTAATCAAGTCCAGTCAGTATAATCAAACACAGCTGGACTCAAATGAAGGTGTAGAACCATCTCAAGGATGATCAGAAGAAATGGACAGCACCTGAGTTAAATATATGAGTGTCACAGCAAAGGGTCTGAATACTTAGGACCATGTGATATTTCAGTTTTTCTTTTTTAATACATCTGCAAAAATGTCAACAATTCTGTGTTTTTCTGTCAATATGGGGTGCTGTGTGTACATTGATGAGGAAAAAAAAATGAACTTAAATGATTTTAGCAAATGGCTGCAATATAACAAAGAGTGAAAAATTTAAGGGGGTCTGAATACTTTCCGTACCCACTGTATATATATATGACTTTCTCACACTCTGCATTGCTCTTTTCAGCTCCATTGCACTGTTTTCATGGCTTATTATCCAGTTGCTATCCACACTAACCCCAACAATTATAGGCAGTTAATCAAAAACAAAATACATCTGACTCATTATGGTTTGTCTGTATGGATTTAACAAAAGTACGTGTGCCAAGGAACTCTGAGCAGGCCAACAAGGGACATTTACATTTACAAATTGAAGGAATTGTTTGTTATTAAAGTCTCAGTTTCCTGTAGGTTTTTTGTTTGTCCTTATGAGATATAATTTGTGTTGTTGCAAGTATTGTGGTTAAAAGATCGTGAATACTCAGCAGTGGATTTATGGTCTATGTGTGAACTCTGCAAATCCCTTTGTCCTCAAAATGAGAGAGAAAGACAACAGATGAGAACAGATTGTACCTCAAGACTGTTTTTGAATTATTAGGTTGTTTATATTAAGAATTTATGGATCCCAGCTGAGCTGATTAAAGTGCAGATAGCCTTTTGCTACAAGTGTGTACAGTACAGTATGTGTCTTAGATAGGGTGTATGTATCTGATTATGGGTAAAGGGAAAAGTTCTTCATCACCTAGCCAACTTAAGCCTTGTTTATACTTTTGTCTGGCTCCGCACCACGAGCCTCCACTGACTGTGTGTGCACCTCCCTAAATGGACAAGGCGTTTATATATACACATAGTTTATTTTATGTAGTTTTATGTAGTTTGTTTTGTTATTAAGAGGAAAGCACGCAGTGTATATTTACATTGTAGGCCTGCCCAATCGTCCGAACGATGTTCCCTTTTAATGCAATTTAGAGTTTATAGTACACGTTACATGCATTCCTATGAGTTTACAGCATATTTGAATGTTAACTTTTACAAATGTTATGTATTTACTATTACGATTTTATTTGCGTTTTCATGTTATGTGAGATAATTAAGCACTACATTTACTCATGTTAAATATTTCTATATGTAACATCCCTTAAGCGTTCGCGCTCAGACGCACAGTGTATGGGAACGGAGAAGCAGAGGAATGAGAGAGTAGGCCTGATGTGTGTATACTAATATTGCCTCACACTACTCTGTTTAAGGAATAAATTCATCTGCATCCATCATCCCATTTGTGGTGTGGTTGTGTTTCCGTGGTGTCTGGAGGTTACCACTTGAAGTCTGCTACACTAACAATGCGAGTAGTAGGCCCTGCGGCCTCCTCTTCTTTATTTCTTACTCCATTACTACTGTATTTTAGCAATGTTTGTGTATGTGGTTACCATGGTGTTTAGTATTAGCTCAGTGACAAGCAGTGAGCATTTGTTATTAGGCTCCCTGTTGTCGCTGTATGCGTTGCAGGCTTCCTCTCGCGTTCGAGAGTGCACTTTTTGCTGAAGCCTCCGCATTCTGAGCTTGGTAGTCTCATTGCAAGTGGCCCCTTGATTGTTTCAAGTGTTTATTTTATGCCGGCCTCCTTTGGTTCTTTCCTGTGGAGGCCGCTATTTATATGGAGCTAGCTCCTTTGAGTCTCTTAGGATCCTCTGGATCTTTTTTTCTATTTCAAGCTCTATGCCCCATGCATGCTTTACACCTACACTGCTCAGGTCGAATGTGTTTTCTCCCTCACTGGTTCTGGAAATTTGCTCCACTAGAGCTTTAGCATTGGCAACTCGGTCCCGTGGCTGTGTTCCTGGGAGTAGTAGGCCCTGCTTGAGGCCTCCTCGCCATTCTGGTAGCGTTATGTTGTGCTCCCCTCATTGTAGGGTTGCTGGACGATATGCTGAGCACACGGCTCGTGTTTGCTATGCAAATGAGTGTCCCAAGCCTGCAATTCTATTCTCACGTATAAGTAGTTGGCTCCGTGGAGCCTCCTTGGGTGTGCTATATAGAGGTTGTTAGTTTCTCTTCCTGTTACCTCCATCTCTGAGCTGTTCAGATTCCCCAGGGTTTTTATAGGAATCCTCACCTATTTCTGGTGCTGTTTCGTAGCTCTTTATTGCTAGGCTTGGTTTTGCTCATTCCAGTTGAGCTTAGTTCTCCCCTTGTCCTTGGGGCGTTAAAATTGGCTCCTGAAGACTGATCGGAAGGTAGAAGGACTTTTTAGACCGCCCTGAAGGATTGGTTGTTAGGCTGTTGTTACTCTCTGGCTGTTTGAGTTCAGTTCATATGCTAGGAGTATTTTCTGTCTCCTACTATACTCCAGTCTCTGTTCCTCGCCTGGCTTATCTAGAGTACCCAGCCTCCAGAGTGTTTCTCCTTCACTCTGTAGATCCTAGGTTGAGTAGACTGCTCCCCTCTTTCAGGGATCCTGGTTATTTGCTGAGCTCTATTCCCAGGGATGCCCATCTCTGGTCCGGTGAGTTGTTACTGCCTTTTTGCAGTTCTCCTCACAAGGTTTCTTCCTCTTGTGGAAGTTTATATCCCCATATGCGTTCTAGGACGCAGTGCGAGTTCCCTTTTGAAAGGGAACGTCTCACATTACGCATGTAACCATGGTTCCCTGAGAACAGGGAATGAGACACTGCGTCTCCCTGCCATGCTTCTGGGCTGCCTGCTACAGTCACTTCAGACGATTAGCGGATGTCATGTTTCCTAGGCGTCCTTTATATACTGTCTGGTCGCACTAGTATGACGTCATAGGCTGTCGCCGGCCAATAGGATTGGCGTGATTCCACTTTCACTTCAGACACCTGTCACGCGAGAGCGTTTCCCCATATGCGTTCTAGGACACAGTGTCTTGTTCCCTGTTCTCAGGGAACCATGGTTAAATGCGTAAGCTGAGACGGTTTCTAATAGAGCAGGTGAAGGTTTTCTGCACATTCGTTCTTGTCAGCGTGGCAAAGTAATTCCAATTAAACTGTTATCTGACTCTATTTTGTTACGACCTCAAATTAAGGTTAGGATGCCAATTTATTATTGGTCATTTGTATAATAGTTTAGCTACACATTTGATTATTCCATTTAACTCTTCATTGAATTACACCCATTCATCCAGATTCCTATAAATCTTTGAGTCTCGCACTGGCCAGGTATACGATCTCATACTCACAAACTCCTCAGTCTTGGTCATTAGACAGAGGCGATGACTAATATTAATAGGCCATACCCACTTTGCTCATTCTAGAATACATTATTTATTCCCCATAGATCTACTGAATTAAGACTATTTTTAACCAGAGGCCATGACCATTACCATAGAACCAAGCCAACCAACTTAGCTTCCTCTAATGATAACTTTATATAATCATGCCGTGGTTTCCCACAGAAACTTAGTTAGAATAATCTTACAATAATCAGAGGTTGAGGCCCCCCTGTTTAGGCCCACCCCTGGTCTAGCAACACTCTGCAACACGTATGTAACCATGGTTCCCTGAGAGGGAACGAGACGCTGCGTCCAAAGCACTTTGGGAAGGCCTGAAGCACATGTGAAATCAGTCTAATGGCGTGACGGAACGTCATAGGTGGGTGACGTCATGACCAGGAAACTATAAAGCACTCCTGAACCAAACAGTGTTAGCTTCTGATAGGTTGAAGCAAGTCGGTCACAGGCATGCGGGGAGTATGGCAACGCGACGCAGCGTCTCGTTCCCTCTCGGGGAACCATGGTTACATACGTAACCTGAGACATTCCCTTTCAAGGGAACTCGCGCTGCGTCCAAAGCTCTTTGGGAACGATATACTCACGCCGTCATAGTAACAAGTGCCTGTCTGTGTGAAATCGTGTCGCGCACACTAAGACGAAATCAACCGTGACCCCGGGGTCGAGGCCAAGTCCAAGTTATAAAACCTGACAAATGTGTGCGGTGAGGACCAACCTGCCGCATCACACACTTCCAAAAGCAAAGCCTTAGAAGCAGCCATACTCCGAGTTGAGTGAGCTCGGACCATAAGAGGTGAAGGTTGGCCGGCCAACTCATAAGCCAGTAATATAGCCTCAACTATCCACTTACTCAAAATCTGCTTAGATGCAGGGTTAGGGACCCCAAACACACAAATAATTGATCTGATTTATGCCACAGGGCAGCTTTGTGGACGTAAGCATCTAAGGCCCTAACTGGGCAGAGCAGATTTTGTTTCTCCTGGTCTTTTAGAGTGCCATGGAGGAAGCGAGTTACCCATGGGTGTCTCCCAATTGAAGTACCATCTAAAGGAGTGTGGTAAGCAGCTATGGCCGCCACATACACCTTCAAGGTGGACAGGGATAACCTTGCAGAGAATCGGTCTTGTAAGAACTCCAGTACTGACTAACTGGGCAGTTAGCTGGGTACAGCATGCGACTCCTGCACTATGAAGTGAAAACATTCCACTTTAGGGCATACAGCCTCCTCGTGGAGGGAGCTCTGGAATGCAGTATGGTCTCTACAACCTCGGTTGAGAGACCTGAACCTATGAGCTGGGCCCCCTCAGAGGCCAAGCCTACAGTTTCCATAACTCCGGCTGGGGTTCAAGAAGTGAACCCCCCGCCTGAGAGAGAAGGTCCCTCCTGACCGGAATCTCCCACTGAGAGCTGTCAAGGAGAGACACTAGGTCCGAGAACCATACTTGGCCCAGCCAGAATGGGGCTACTAGCAAAAGACAGACCCCATACTCTCTTCAGAACTCCTGGGAGCAGAGCAATCAAGGGAAAAATGCACAGGTGCAGCCTCGGCCACGTCTGTACCATCGCATCCATGAGGGAGTAAAACGCTAGTCTCTCGAGACGCAAACAGATCCACTTCCGCTTTCCCAAAGCGCTTCCCACAGGAGCTGCACCACCTCAGGGTGAAGTCTCCACTCCCCGGGCCTCAGCCCCTGCCTCAACAGGATGTCTGCTCCCTGGTTCAAACGCCCCGGGATGTAAACTTCTCTTAATGACAACAGTTACCCTTGGGCCCACAAGAGGATCTGGAATGGGCGCAAACGCAGATCCCCTTGATGGTTTACATATGAGACCACTGCTGTGTTGTCTGTGTGGACCAAAACATGGTGGCTCCTCAGGTCTTGGAGGAAGTGCTTGAGTACCAAGAACAAAGCCATCATTTTCAGCTGGTTCATATGCCACGAAAGATGATGGCCCCATCACAGACCCTAAGCTGAGCGACCACTCATGATCGTCCCAGCCGGTGAGGGACACATCCGTCGTAAGCATTACGCGACGACAAGGAGCTCCTAACACTGGCCCTTGGGAAAGAAACCAATGTTTTTTCCACATGACACAGGCACAAAGCCATCGTTGCGTGATCCTGATCATGCGAAACGGGTTTCCCCTCAGAGAGAACCCGTTGGTTTTGAGCCACCACTTTAAGGGTCTCATGTATAGCAGGTCAAAAGGTATCCCGTTGGACGCAGCTGCCATCAGACCCAACAGTCTTTGAAACTGTTTTACAGTGAGTGACTGGCCTAGCTTTAACTTGTTTATGGCTATGAGAATCGAATCTACTCGAGCAGGAGATAGATGTGCCTGCATCGTAGCTGAATCCCATACTACGCCTAGAAAAGTTGTTCTCTGTACTGGAGATAAAACACTCTTCTTGGCGTTTAGCCTCAACCCCAACATTTTCATGTGAGCAAGAACAGCACCTCAATGCTGAACTGCTAACTGTTCTGACTGTGCCAGAATGAGCCAGTTGTTGATGTAGTTCAACACACGCATGCCCTGGAGTCACAAAGGAGCCAGAGCTGCATCCACGCATTTTGTGAACGTGCGGGGAGATAAAGCTAGACTGAAAGGAAGAACCCGATAATGGTACGCTTTGCCCCCAAAATGAACCTTTAGGAAGGATGAAAATATGGAAGTATGCATCTTTTATATCTATCGTGACAAAGCAGTCCTCGGACCTGATTTGTTACGTGATTTGTCTCAAAGTGAGCATTGTGACATTGAGCTTCTTGACAATGATATACCCTAGATCTAAAAAGGGAAGCAACCCTCCATCCTTCTTTAAAACTATGAAGTACCACCTGTAAAACCTGACTCCCTGCTGGGAACAGGGACCCGTTCTGTTGCCGCCTTTTGCAAAAGAGCCTGTACCTCCTGTTCCATGACCAGAGCCTGCTCGGGGACAAAACCCCTCTAAACCTGGGCGGGCGAAACCCGAACTGAATTCTGTACCCTTTTTCTACTGTCTGCAGGACCAATTGAGATGTATTTGGTAGAAGTTTCCATGCTACCAAAAATCTATTAAGGGAACCAGTCTCTCAAGACTGGTCTCTGGAATAAGACGAGTGGCCAACTCGGTGCCCTGAAGCGGCGAACCAGCAGGGAACAACCAAACTGGCCCCTCTGAAACCCTCCTCAGAGAGAGTGAACGTCCTAGCACCGCTATGTTTCCGGGCGGACATATGTTCGCTGAGGACCGCTGCGCCCTGAAGCACACGAGGTGGCAGGGTTGGCAGAACAGCCCCCTGAGGGCACAGAGAGGAGATGGGCACCGTATAATGAGGTGTAATCCGACTCAACCCAGAGGGGAGTGCCCTCAGAAGTCCAGCACATCTGGCGTCAGGCCTTCTTAGCGATAAGGACGGTCCTCAGATCCGGCCTATCAAGAAAAGACTTCGGCTGTGAGCGCCCACCCGATCCCCAGTCTCTCTGCTGGGGAGCTCAAGTGGCAATGTTCACCTTTTTCTTTTTTTCTCTTTTAAATTCCTCGGAATTTAATGTAGCCAGATATCAAACAGAGACAAGTAAAAACGGTCTGGATGAAATGCTGAATGTAGTGCATTAATACAGACATCTAACGTCTGAAAAGTATTTGCCATTTAATTCCTCAAAAATTAAATGTAGCCAAATCAAACAATATCAAACAGTCTGGATGAGAGGCTGGATACAGTATTTTCATACAGACATACACTTTTCAAAGCAGATAATATTTCATTTAATTTTTAAATTAAATGCAGCCAGAAAACAAACAGACAAAAATGTCTGAATATATAGAATGCAAAAACAATTATAGCTCGTAATAGTTTGCAAGCGATAGGGACAAGAGAGAAAGCGAAAATCCCATCTGCTCAGTTCCCTCCAAATATATATAAGTATAATATATATTATCTAAATAAATTACGGGCACATAATCTAAAGATCCAAGCCATATTCTTTATTGCAGACCAGAAATCTATGAGCTGCCTCGGCGAACGCGAGATCCGAGCCATATTGTTATTGCAGACTGTGATCCGTTCTGGCTACAGAATCGCGCCTGGAGCCTTTTGCAGCATTTCTTTAAATACCAGACCAAGACAGAAACCTCCTCCAAAGGAGACATGAGTTGACAATGGAACTTTGCATTAATCAAGGTCCCAGACTTGGGTAGTTTACACCTTACCGAGGACAGAAGGTATTCATTTGCATGAAAGACCCTGGGAGAGGGCACACCCACCACAGTAAGCAAAGTATCTCTAAACTCTTAAAACCTTTATTGTCTTTTGGTTTACTTCTGTTGGAATGGGAAAGGAAATGTAAATTAAGACAATACTGTGGTGTGATCTACTTAGTGTGATTGGATCTCAGATGGGGATGCTAATTTTGCAAGAGAGAGTACAAATTGTCCCCTTGGAATTATAAGGTTCTATCTGCGTTCTGAGCAAATTTGAGGAACTATATGGGGAACAAGTTTCTTTCAAACATGAAAATGACAGGGACCCTAAATGTATTCTAAATATACAATATCAAAATCCTCTCAAATTTGTAAATGGGGATTTTTGGAACAGGTCAAATGCAGATAGAACCTTCTAATTCTATAAAAACACTTTTCGCTTGGAATTATAAGGTTCTATTTGCCAAAAAATTAAGTGAAGCAATAATTTTCAAGAAACACAAGCGGTTTGCTTATAATTTGTTTTAAAACATAAAATTAGTATTGTAACAATGTGTTGACATGCATGAGAAAGTTAAATTTAATGGTTTTTATGACATTTATTTCATATTTTAAATTAATATTTTTTTCTTGTTCAAGTTAAGCACAAAAGGCAGTGCTAAATATTTTGTCCAGTGCAGATGTTAAATTTAAGAAGGTATATGATGGGTAATTTAATACATTATTGCATGAACCATTTAAGTTTAATTTTCCTTTTGTTTAGACAGAAAGCAGCTACTGTAACACATCTGAGCAGAACTTTATTCCACAGAAAGACAATTAAATGGCTGACTATTTGACCTTTAAGGCTTAATATTGTAAAATTTAAGACATTTAAGACTAAAAAACTGCAAGAAAACAGACAATGCTTCAGCAAAGGTGTTTAACAAAGTTTAATAAACATTGAAAAATGTTTCACTGACTATATATAATTAAAAATATTTCACATTTAAAATATTTAAATTACTTCCACTATTGCAACAACTTAGTTTTTACCAACAATGTAAAATTTTACATTTCATCTCACTTAATTTAGTATACACTTTAATCCAGTATGCCATAGGGCAGAGCTTTATAGCTATACAGCTCAATTCAAGTACACAGGATGGATCAAGGTTAAAACATAACCTAATATATACATAACTTTCCCTCGTATGACAATGACATGACTGGAGTAAAGCAAATAGACTACAAAAACCGGACCTATCCTCTTAATAGCGCTGCTGGCTAAAGTTAGCGTGGTGTCTAACTGAAAATAACTCCTCAGCAACAGATACAGCAAAACACTCAAAAAGACTGTAATTCCCTGGGGCCGGTTGCACCAGCCGGACGTAAAAAAGTTGGGTGTAAGCTCTACGCTGGACTTAGTTACGTCCAGCTTTCCGATGAATATTTACACCTGTTGCACCATCTAAAACTACGACTAGGCGCAGGTACGCTTAGCGTAGACAATGCACGCACACGCTGGCATGTTCTACAGCACTGTTAGTTGAGACTCCGTTCGCGTTACTATGGTTATCAATTTGAATTTATTGGCTGCAACGAATAGATGAAAAATGACTGCTGAGCCGAAAAAAAGAAAAATTAATTACTCAGATTGTGAAACAAGAAAAATTATTGAGCTATTCAGTAAGTATATGCAACCTGCTGAAACGAAACCTTTCAATAAATTCTCTGTCTCCATATATATCAAGCATCTAGAAAATTGGTCTGGTCTCTCATTACTCTTTCACACCGGAAAACCCGCTGAACGTGTAGCCTGTATACCAGACGCACCATAGTCTCAACGTTTTTATTTATCTTTATTTTCACCATGGAAACAAGTCAAGACTTCTCACTTTACACCTACCTTTGACTAGGCGTAAGATTTAGTCTCAGACATGCGCTACACCCAGATGGTGCAACAGGTATTAATTCTACGCAGGACTTAAAACGCATTTTACGTTAAGCTTAGTCTTACGACCAGGTGTACGTCCAGCTGGTGCAACCGGGCCCTGGAATTTGGGCTGCTGTCATTGACAAGATCACAAAAGAAATAGTCGATCATGAGGTTTCTAATATACATCGCGTTGTGTGAAATTATTTAGTCTTCTTTTCACCGATTTAGCATTTTCGTGCGCTCTCTTCCGCTATCGCGGCGACATAACAAAGAACGCTGATCCTGATTGGTCCTCGTGTGTGCATTCGGAATGCTGATTGGCTCACGCAGATAGAACCTTATAGAACCAAGTTAGAGTGCGACTTCGTAGCTAGAACCTTTTTGTTTTCTAAAAAAAGTACCAAAATGTACACAACTTAAAAAAAGAAACATCACATAATGTAAATACGTTGTCACAGAATATGAATATGTGAATAACGTCTCGGTTACATTGGTAACCCTCGTTCCCTGAAGGAGGGAACAGAGACGTACGTCGGACAGACCGACGAATAGGTATCTCGCTAGAGAGGCCAATCTACTTTGAGTGTAACTTAAACGAGCCAATGCATATTGGCAAGCAAACGTATGCATCAGCTGCTCTGCCACGCAGCGCGGGTACTTAACGAGCAGCAGGTGCATTGCATCTTCAGGTTTTCGCTGAGGAGCCGCACAGGTTAGGCGGCAGCATCAGAGGGGTACAGCGACTGTACAGCGACGGGACGTACGTCTCCATTCCCTCCTTCAGGGAACGAGGGTTACCTATGTAACCGAGACGTTCCCATTCAGTCAGTCACGTTCAACGTACGTCGGACAGACCGACGAATAGGAATCCCTACCAAACCGCCACAGGCGCTGCCCCCTTCCAGTGCTCTGTGCAAGCCTCCTGCACCCCCTTGCCTAAAGGTCTCAATACCACATGGCCGTCGCCCGGCCCGAACTATAGGCACGATTTGTTGACCGAAAATGCCTGCAGGTCCCCTACCCTCTTGATGGAGGCCAATGCAACCAGCAGCAAAGTCTTCATAAACAGAATCTTTAAGTCTGCTGACCGCAAGGGCTCAAAGGGAGCATTCTGGAGTACGTCAGACAGACCGCCAGAGCAAGGTCCCTAGAGGGTATGGAGGGGGGTCGAGGAGGATTTAACTATCTCGCCCCCCTAAGGAACCTGACGACCAGGTTGTGCTTGTACAGCATGAACTTTGAGGGTGGAGGGAGACAGCCTATGCTCCAACCCTTGCTGTAAGAATGAAGGCACGACTCTGAACAAAACATCTTCGGGGGTCTTCTCGGCGAGAAGAGCACCACTTGACAAACAGGTTCCACTTCAAGGCATAAGCACGTCTCGTAGACGGTGCACGTGCTGAAGTGATGGTGTTAGACATAAGTCGGGAAACACGTCAGTGCGTTTTGCACAATTTTTTTCACATTGCAGCCAGGGCCAGCGTGTGCCTATAGGCGAACTAGGCAGCTGCCTAGGGCGGCAGCACAGTCAGGGCGGATTGGGTGGATCCCCAGTCAGGGATTTAGTTTTTAATTTAATTAATGTATTTTTTATTTTTTTTTGGACATTCCTTTAGAATTATTTCACTTACATCAAAAAGTTATCACCCAATTAGTTATTCTAAATCTAAATTATCTTTTCATTCTACCAAGTAGCTACCAATACCCGCCCGCCCCAACCAAGAGCGGCATATGGGTCTATCTGTTGATTTCGCAATGGCCAATCAGAAATGTTTAAGTTAGCACTGAACAAAAACTCTGGCGTTTTGAGCGGTGAGTGGACTCTGAGTTCTGCATGCTCACAAATCCTCTTATAATAACAAACCAAGTGTAGACATTATGTAAATAAGAGATTCGTTGTGCAGACAGATTCATTGGTTATAACAGAACTTTGTGAGATCGCGATGAAGTAGCCTAATATGACAACTTTTTAGTGATTATAGAGTGAGCGCTCTTTGCGCTTTCTGACATGCCAAATCCCTTAACAGTATGATTATTTTTCTGTTAAAATTAACAGTAGTTTGTGAATGTAGACGCTTTAATAACAAATGATTTATCAGGAGTGTTTATGCTGGGCTGTGTAGGTTGTGCAACGACACGTAAATTTAAACTATTAAAAGGAAATGTATGTGTTTTTAAAGGGGAACTTCTCTGCCTTCCCTTGGAGTTCACCCTCCGCCTATGTGTGTGAGAGAAAGCGGAGGAGAGGTCACGTAGCTCACCTTTTTGTGTGCGTAATATTTATATGCACCCTATAACCTCTATTTATAACGAAGAGCTGTGCATGCTACTACACCGATTTTGCTGGTTTCGTGTGTCTCATTGAAAATGAACTAGAGACTTGTGCTTTGCGGGTCCCGAGTAAAACTGTCTTTATGTCAAAATAAGCTACTGCTGGCTAAATGTATCAGTGGCCCACCAGGAATTTTCCTGAATCTTCCAGGAGATATTCTTACTAGCTATAGCCTATAATATAATACAGCGTTTGCATTTGCACTTAATGGTAGTTTTTTTACATTGCAGAATAAAGAAAAAAAAAAAAGAAATCCGAAAACTTGCCTCTACATGCTTTTATTTTAGTGTAAGTTTATTAATAAATCAATAAACAAAACCTCCAGTCTTTCACATGCATTTCAAAGATCGAGTTTAATTGTGAGTGTGAAGTGGGGGCGGCACGAGTGTTTTGCCTAGAGCGGCAGTTGAGCTTATGCCGGCCCTGATTGCAGCAAAACAGGGCCGTTTTTTGTTATAGAGACAGAAGTAATATATCAATTGAAACTATAGAATGTCTTCTTTTATTTGTGTACACTCAGAACAAAATGTTGTGCTTTTTGCAAAATAAAGAAAACTGAGATGATGTGTGATCTGTCGTCTCCCTCTGAACGAAGTCCAATCTGATAGTTCTCAGAAAATGAAGTGTAACTTAGTGAATACTAATGACACAAAAATGAGACTTATGTCTAAAGAAATGTTGAAATGTCAGGTTTTAAATCGTGCAAGTCAAATTGCAAGTCAAATTCTCTGTTTATGTAATCTGTATGAAAAGAGAGACATGTCAGATGTCCGTGAGTCAGCTCATTATCCACTAATTTGGCCACGCCCATGGAGTGAGCGCTATTCAGACGCAAATTCTGAGGCAATACATGTATATATCATCGCAATCGTGTGTTTATTATCTTCAAAAGTGTCTATCTGCATGTTATAGCGATCTATGGATGCCTCTGTTAGTTCCTGGAATGTCACATGGTATGCCTTTTCTTCATTACGAGTCATTTGTGGACTAAATGTGCACATAGAGCCCTCCGGCTGCAAGTATGAATTGAAAACACAGTATCCAGCGCTCATAGTGATGACATTAAATATTGAATAAATATTACTCTTCTGTATAGAAAATTGACATAAACATATGAGAATCCATCAATATTTCTCCAAATGTGCATGCTTTTAAACTAAAAGCCTATATGAAATGCCATAGAGGGAACATGAATGTTCAGACACTTTGCATCACAGAAATACATTATATTTTAAAGTATATTAAAATAGAAAACCATTTTTTCTGTATTTATGATATACAGCATGATGAGCATGAGACTTCTTTTAAAAACATTATAATAGTAATGCATCCAATCTTTTGACTGGTACTGTAATTTAAACTATAATAGGCCTATACAAATTTTTCTTCACATGATGTGCAATAAAACGTGCATGCATGAGATCACAAAAATCATGTTTTCTGTCAAGAGTGGACATTATATTAACGTTAATACAGCTGACAGACGTTTTTTTCACATAGCCTACCTGACTGAAAGGGCTCATTATGCGGGTCATTATGCAGGTCATTATGTGGGTCTTTGTCTTCTCAGGTGTGAATCACAGCATTATTCATGAAGATTCACGCCTCCATGCATACTGTGTGTCTTGACAAAAAGTGTCTTACAAAATTTAAATCTCTATATTGTTTTATATGAACGAGTAGGCAGGATAATTTTTACATAATTTTGAAGCAAAAATTGTAGTCTACAACCTCCAATACCCAGAAGTCTTGTGAACTCATATTTTGTATTTATTTTGTGGCCTTATTTCAGTGATTTAAGTTTTTTGTTTTTTCAATAACCATGCATAAACGTTATTCCTTCAAAAATACAAACATGTACATACATGTTGTTCACATATTATGGTAGCCTAGTTCGTGCTGAATACAGTGTAATGACACCTTTTCCATTAATATGTTTATGAACAACTGAAAAGAGCACAAATGTCAGGGCATGTCAGAATTTCTCCAGGGCCCCAAATCAGCCTCAGACTCCAGAGGGTTAAGTAGCTCGAGGGGTAAGTCACCTAGAACCTCCGCATCCCATCCAGGGACCAGACATGGAGTTTCCAGAGGTCTGGACGCGGATGCCAAAGGGTGCCCCGTCTCTGAGAAAGAAGGTCCTTCCTCAGAGGAATGCGCCAGGGAGGGGCTGTGGCGAGGCGTGTGAGTTCCGGGAACCAGGTCCGGTTGGGCCAATAAGGCGAAACTAGCAGGACCTGCTCCTCGTCCTCCCTGACTTTGCACAAGGTCTGTGCAAGTAGGTTCACTGGGGGAAACGCATATTTGCGAAGGCCCCGGGGCCAGCTGTGTGCCAGTGCATCTGTACCGAGTGTTCCCTCGGACAGATAGTAAAACAGCTGGCAGTTAGAGGTTTCTGGCGAGGCAAATAGGTCTACCTGAGCCTCTCCAAACTCTCTCCAAATCAGCTGGACCACCTGGGGGTGGAGTCGCCATCTCCCGGCAGCGCAGGTCATGAGAGCTCATCGGCCACACAGTTGAGCACACCAGGAACATGAATGGCGTGAAGCGACCTCAGATGCTTCTGATTCCAAAGGAGGAGATGGCGGGTGAGTTGCGACATGTGACGGGAGTGTAGACCACCTTGACAGGTGATGTACACAACGGTCGCAGTGTTGTTTGTACGGACCAGCACATGCTTGCCCTGTAACGGCCCTTTCAGGTGGCTTGAGGCAAGGCGTACTGCTATCAACTCGAGGCAGTTGACATACCAATGCAGTTGGGGGCCCGTCCACACCCCTGACACTGCATGCCCGTTGTACATGGCACCCCAGCCGGTGGCAGAGGCATCTGTGAACACCACAGCATGCCGGGACATCTGCTCTAGGGGCTGTAGAACCCTGACCTCATATTGGCTGGAGGGACCGGCTCTATCGCGTCCTATCGCCAGTAGGACCGCGATCTCCGCACTCAAGACATGGGCATCGACAGCTTCCACCGAAGTGAAGTGGACGCCCCTGAACTTGGGGGGAAACCGGGCGAATTTAATCGCATAGCTGAGCCAGATGGTCCGAATGAGCCAGCAAGATGGACTGAGGAGCACTAGCCAGGCTCGCAGAGACCATACAAGCGAGACCAAGGGGACCGTAGGCGTACCCGCAGTGGGGCAGCAAGGTGGAACGCAGGGACGCAGCTAGGGGGCTCTCTTTGCGAGGCGGCCCGTAGCGGGGTCTGAGTGTGCTGTGCAACACTTACCTGGTTCCACGGTTGGGCAGGGGGCGCAAGAGAGGCTTTGGTTGCCTTCTCGAACTGCGTGCTGCTGCCCGCTGGTGATAAGAGGAGGATGAGTGTGGGGAGGTTTCTGGCCTTCCACTACTCTCCATACACTCTTGGAACCCAGAGATAGAGGAACTGCTTTTTTTTTTTTTTTTTTTTATTTGAATTTGGGTACCACTGTAACTCCAGTGGCAGAACAATCTCAAAGGATTCTTTGCCTGGTCCTCCTTCTCCGGGGAAGAGCAGCCCCACCCATCTCCGGGTCGCCCGTCTCAGGGGTGATTTCACTGACCACTTAAACAGCAGCAGAGACGGGTGCCATCGTCTCCCTGTGGCGGACACAGTAGAGCAGACTGTGCCGGAGTTTTTTTTTTGTGCAGGGGACGACACCCTTGCCGACGAGCAGACTGAGGGGCGACCCACGAGGAACTCAATGGTTTGTCGGGGGAAGCTCCCCAGTCTGCTACTAACTGAGGAGAACTGCTGGGCTCAGTCCCCGACAGTGTCGCCTAAAAAGCTACCTTGAGAGATGGGAGTGTCGAGAAAGCGTTTTTAGCTTGACTGTCTCTCGTGCTTCTGGACCACTGAAGTGGACATCGTCTGGCCGAGGGCCTGCACCGTAACTTTGATCATGGTTAGTCAACAGGCGCAGCTCAACCCCGGCACAGAACTACCCTCGTTCATTAAGAGTGCCTTGGCCTCACATGCAGGGTGGGTGTGGTCTGTGCAAAGCCAGGGTAGTGAGAGAGGAAAAAAACTTTATGCAGATAACAACAGAGGGGACTCAAGCTTCCCGGAGAAAGAAAAGTCGCGACCGGCGTGTCGACGTGATCATGTTCTCATACGAAAACATGAACCACCCATGAACATCGTTTCAGCACGCTATGCCCAGACATGTGAAACAGTGATCGTGGCCGTCAGTGAGGACAGGAAACAACCGCATCCAGAAACACACAAGTAGAATGTCATCTTTAAAAAGACGCAAGCTCTACTTGTGTAAGCTCTTTTTGGGACTTTACTCTTTTAAAAGTGCTGAAGCACGCAGGGGAACGGCCGCCGCAACACAGAAAGGGATTGTGTGCAGCCTGTCGTGTGCTCTCTCTCTTTGAAGGCGCTCACTCTTACCAGCCTTAAAAACGGCTTTTCAGTGCTCAAAAGCGAACGGTACCGCACGGTACTGGCTCAAAACAGCTATTTGCTCAATAATGGCAAATGAAACACAATAATAATAAACAGAAAATAAAGAGAGGACTTCGACCCCGCTGCTGTGCTGTACGCCTGCACTTGAAAAAAGAGAAGTTCAACCAAAAAACTTGACTCGTCTTCTAGATGACACTTGCTTGCAAACACTCTAAGATGCAATGCACCTGCTGCTCGTTTAGTACCTGCGCTGCTTGGCAGAGCAGCTGATGCATATGATTGCATGCCAATATGCATTGGCTCATTTTAGTTACACTCGAAGTAGATTGGCCTCTCTAGTGACGTTCCTATTCGTCGGTCTGTCCGACGTACGTCAAACGTGACCGACTGAATGGGAACTCAATTTTGACAAAAATGTCAGATAGAACCTTATAATTCCAAGAGGACGAAATGTTAATTTCCTTTGTTTTCTCAGAGAGTAGCCTTCTCTTAGTCCAGACAGTCCGGCATCAGTCTTACAGCGTATTCATCTAAACGTCACTCTCAGCAGCGTGGATGACATTGGGATGTTCGTTAACAGTAGGGCCTACTTGATGCTCTCGCCATTGAAATATTCTTTGAAACAACAGGGTGAGACTTGGAGTAATTGTCCTCTAAACATCAGGAAGCAGCGGAACATTTTTATTAATCATGGACCTTTATTTTTTATTGAAAGGGCTTATTTCTGCTATTGTAGGCTCATTTTGTAAATGTAAGTAACTTAGACAAGCACAGTTTAGACTAGATGCCGCCAATACAGACATGCATCTTTGGAAGCGGAGCTGTGCGCAAAGTTACAAAAAATGTTGTGCACACCCCCACGTGAAATGGGGGCTTACCCACTCAACACGCATGACCTCCCTCACCGTGATGACAGCATTTTTTGCCATGCACACCTTCGCACTCTTGCGGATGCGGCAAGTATAAACCAGACTTTAGACCTTGATTCAGAAATCATCATGACACCAATATCATAAATGTACTTTTCTTACACGCACATGCATATTCTGTTGTCTTGAGCTACAAAGTGAGAAACACTGAAGAATACATGATGTTTGGACTTTAAAGGTAAAGTTTGACCAAAAGTGAAAATTCTGTCTCACCTACAGTATGTTGTTCTAAATCAAATAGCCTTCTTTCATTTTATGGAATACAAATGTTGAGTTAATACAATAGTGTTGATGTTTGGCTTCAGAAGACTTATAGAGCCCAACTCCTTTTCTCATTTTTTTTTTTTTTTTTTTTTTGAACTCAACAGTCATTTTTCCCTTATTCACTTTCATTATATTGAAACGTTTGGTCACAGAAGAAAGTCATGAACAACATTAGGGTTTGGAACCACATTAGGGTGAGTAAATGAATGTATAATATTCATTTTTGGTTAAACTATCCCTTTTAATAAATCACTGTGGTAGGACTCCATGCCCTTGATAAACTACTGAAACAAATGCATGACACTCAGCAGCTCTTTGTCTGAGATGGTGCGACTTATTGAAAAATCCCAGGGTTCTCTGTCACATTCTTCTAGATAATTTTCTCTCTCCACATTTAGGTCAACAGCATTGTTAAGAAAAACAGCTGCTGTGGAGAAGACTTAGCAACTGCAATAACTCTGAATAGGACGTGGGAGGTGGGCAGCTGGGTGGGATGGAATGGATGTGTCAAGATTTGCTGGCATGGACAACAAACTAATGTTTTCACACACCAGACACTTTCACAACCAACTTTTTTTGTCTCTCTTTTTTTTTTTTTTTTTTTTTGAAGATTTTTCATGCTAGATTACCCTGTCCTGTAAGCATCAGGCCTGTTGTGGGGAAATAACTCACCAACTCACTAGTTTCCTTCTATGGGGCAAAGACAGTGATTGTGAAATTTCTCAGATTTTCCAATCTCTTTCTTCTTCCTTCCTTTTTTTTTTTTTTTTTTTTTTTAACCCAGCTATATGTTAGAGCCAGATAGTCTATTCCGTGTTTCCAATAAAGCAAACAACACAGGTCCTTGCCTTTTGACAAATAGCACTGTGTTGCTGCAGTCTCTCTGAGCCTATTATAATCTGGAAAAGTGTGTACATTCTTGGCAGTGGAGTCTGGGCGAAAACACGACCACATTGTAGATTCATTTGCAAACCCTGATAGAGGCTGTTTTCGTTCTGAACCGAGAGCAGTGATGGAGGACTGAGGGTTCTGTCTTAAACATGATGCCTCAGGCCTATCTGCCAAGTTCTTCCACCACAGACATTGGAAGCTTTCCCGATTATCCTCACCCTGGGGTGCCTTTTCAAAAATTTCAAGCGATTAAGCTGTTTCTGTGATGAACACTTGATTTGGAGGCAGTGATAGAAGTGGAAAATGTGACAGTTTAAGCCTAGTAAATGAACATCAGGATTAATTGAAGATTTGTATTCTATTTGAATATTCGTAGAATTCATTATTTGCTAATCAAATATATTTAGAATATTTTGAAAATGTAATGTGTGAGGGTATTTGGTTTGTTTCTCACAGCTAGTGTAAGCGGCACATTAATTTGGGAAGTATTTTAACTGGTGAAAGAAGCATTTGTTGGATTCATAATGTGTGTGTAGAGAGAAAAATAAAAGGATGTAAAAAGCTAATTATTTTTGTTAATACTGAATGTGAAAAATACTTCTTTCTATAGTCCGTGATGCTGCAAAATGTATGAAATGAAATCCCAGGTGCACTTTATTATGCAACCAAATAAAAAAACAACAATAACCAGAAACTTGTGATGTCACACCAAGAATAACTTTTACAATAAACAAGCCTGAAATACATTTATTTATTTATTTATTTATTTATTTATTCTCCTGAGGAGTTTTGTTTCTCAAAATAAAACAACATTATTGTGTGGAAACAGTGGAGCTCTGTATACCAATGATGTCACTGCTTGGAGATAATGAGTTGAGGGGGTATATTGATCTGTAACCCTGAGTTAACCAATATCTGTCTTCTAAGGCAAGTATTTACTCAGTTTTTGCAGACTGAACTGTCATCAGCACAAATAAACCTAAGACATGGTGCAGACTTTGAAAACAATTAAATGTGTTTCCCTTGACTCTGGGCATGTTCTGTGTTTTGTCCTGTGATATTGGTCTGACTATGTGTTATTAACACCAGAGGCAGGCTCGAGACATTCCTGCTTTAGCTCTGACTAAAAGTTGTCAAAAATGTCCCAATATGGAATCCACATAATGCACTAGGAGTGTTGTACCGTACGTAACAAAATATGTCAAAGATAATCTACTACTCATTTTATGTTTTTGTTTCATTAGTTTGGTGGCCAAAGCAACACTGTTGTAAGATGTGAGTGAAGTTCAGATCTGAAAACTAGGCACTGCCAACATTATCAAGGCTTAACTGTGAGAACATCCAGAGACTGAGACTATAGTTAGAAATTTGCCCTGCACCATGAAGAATGAAAAATTTGCCCTACACTGCCCTGCACCATGAAGATTGAGTTCTGCTATTCAGAAGCCATTGTGAAATTGTGTTCAGTGCCTTGTATCGGTAATTATTGTGATCATGTAGAATGTTCATGGTAGATCAATAACATATTCCTTCTCTTAAAACGACATCTCCTAAGCTGAGTTGATTCAGATTTGGTCAGGGATTTCACACCTGACTGTATTGGCTTAAATCTCATCCGCTTTTGTTGGCAGTCTGTCTCACTCAGCTGAGATTTGGGTATCAGAGAAGAAAGAAAGTCCAACAACTTTGTAATGATATGAGGGTGTGCAAATGAGGACAGAATTTTCTGTTCCTTTAAGCTCACTTGCCATTCCGATGAACAAATGAGTTGTTAGAATTTTAGAAATCTACATTTTCATGGTTCTTTTGTATACTTGTACAGTATCTACAAGTTCAAGTTTTTGTCTTGAATTAGCTTGTCAGTATGCCAGAATCTATTTAACGGGGATTTCTGACAGCTGCTGAGACAGTTTCTGATTCCATTTTGACTGGGAAAAATATTATTTCTCACATGGACAGCTGCAAATCTTCACGCCAAAGGTTTTAAGTTACATTTGAGTATAAGGGAAGTTAGACAATACCTAAACACATTTAAAGGGATAGTTCACCAAAAAATGGAAATCCTGTCATCATTTACTCACCCTCATGTTGTTCCAAACATTAAAAGTCAGTGGGGTCCAATTTCTTGTTTTGGAAATTTCCAAAATATCTTCGTTTTTGTTCTGCAGAGAAAGTCATAAAGGTTTAGAACAATGTAAAATGAATTATCGCTTTAAATCTTCATGTACATCTAATGTGTAAAAATGGCAACAGATGTACATATACTGTATGTGAGAAACTTGCTCCATCCTCCTAATACAATTGTCATGGCTCAAATTCCCTTGTTGTTCATGTAACATGTGGCTAATAAATTGCCACAGAGCATTACTCTGTTCTGTACACATATATACTGTTGATTCAAACAAACCCAATACCCCAAATCCTCTGCTTCACTTAAGCCACAGAGTCTTTGTTTTAATAGCTTTGATTAGTGAGAGAACGCTGAAGGAGTACTTGAGAAGATCCAGATGCTTTTCCTTCCCATGACGCTCTCACACAACTTTACAGAATATGGCATGTGGTGGATGGACGTGAGAAGGGAAAGGGTTGGAGAAAGAGAAGAGAGAGAGAGAGAGAGAGAGAGAGAGAGAGAGAGGGAGTATGACTGATCTCAAATTAAAGTGGATGTGGTGAAAGAGAACATAAAGTGAAAATAAAGCAAGACCAAGGCACACATGCACAGTGTAGTGGATCTGAAGAAGCTTCTTTGTACCCTTAGGCTTTGGACAGACATATGGGTATGATCAGAAGCGTGTATTTTGGATTTGATGGAGACCATCTTGGACATGTTGAATATTGGCTTTGGGGAATATTTGAATCAATTTAGCTCAGATGTTGCATCAACAAACTGCACAGTTAAGCTACATGAAGTTACTACATGAATATTGTCTGTTGGTGAAAGTATATTTAAAATAAAACATTTTCATTATCAATTTTTAAGTTAACTTGTTTTCCAGGACAAATACTTGAGCATTTATCAGAAAGATACAAAACTGTGTATAAGACATTTTTTCTTTTTCTTTTAATAATGTGAATTAAGTTCTTACCCTATACTGGCAAATAGTTTTTGTTTCGTCATCTATTAGATCTATAAGAAAAAAAATCTAATGTGATAAGAATAATTCAAGATAATGTTTTTTTGATATTATAAGACTTATTATTTAAGTATTAATAATGCATCATTGTTTGTAGTGTAGTTGTTTGGGGTCCGAAATGTTATAAATTAATACTTTTATTCAGTCAGTATGAATTAAATTGATCAAAAGTGACAGTAAAGACATTTTAACAATTATTTTAAACTGTAATATTTCACGATAATTTTGATCAAATAAATGCAGCCTTGGTGAACTTAACAGACTTTTTTCAAAAACATTTTTGGTAACACTTTACAATAAGGTTCATTAGTTAAACATTAGTTAATGTATTAACTAACATGAACTAACCATGAGCAATACATTTGTTACTGTATTTACAAATTTTTGTTAGCGTTGTTCATTGTTTGTTCATGTTAGTTCAGAGTGCATTAACTAATGTTAACAAAATTTTAGTAATGTATTAGTGAATGTTGAAAATAACATTAACAAAGATTAATAAATGCTGTATAAGTGCATTTCATTTTTAGTTCACATTAACTAATATAGTTAACTAATGTAACTACCACATTTTTAATAAATCATACCGACCCTAAACCTTTGAACGGTTAATCAAATAAATTTGTATTTTTTTTGCAACATAAGACAAAATACTGGTCTGTGTGTATGTTTGTGTCATTATGCATTAGAACTGCAAAAATGGTACGTGTATAGAGTTTAGGGTCGAAGGTTGTGGATATATGTGTTGTGGATCCCCGACGGACTCATCAAACTTAAGTTGACAAGAAGAAAGTAACAGCCCATCCCATGTGAAAGCCCCTCTCCCTTTGAGGGTCTGCTCCAGCCCAGCCAAAGAACAATCTGGTAATGATTGAGAAGATGACATCATCAGAAAGGTCAGCGTTGAAGTGGCAATGTGGCGCAAGAGCAAGATAAAGAAAGAGAGGAGAAGAGTGAGTGAGTGTGCATGTGACCATGTGCATGAGAATGAGGGAGTCAACAAGCGCTGCCTGAAGGTCACATGACAGAAAAAGAGTGGAAAAATGAATCAAATGTGCTTTCTTGAAACACCATGTGCTTTTGGCAGCTGTTGTGGCCTTGCGTATTACTGCATGGACTGTGTGAGCAAGCGGTGCGTGATTTGGCTTTCTGTAGGTTACCCACATACACCCACTGACACAATTCAAACACACCCACATTGATAATAAACGATATTGCCGGGATCATTCACTTGTCTTTCTCAAATGAATAAATAGTCTTTGAGACACAGATGTCAGTCCTTGGCCCAGTTCAAAACTAACAGCAACCTTGAAATTGATGTGTTGGACATTTGAAACTTGCCTCAACCATAGACAATGCCGCACAGTAAATTGACAACTTTACAACAGGAATCTAATTTGCAAATGCAAATGATGTAGCCCTCAGTATTTATATATTCCACTGTTTTTTTTCTTTTTCTTTGCAATACACTGCTTCAGGAGTCCTTAGATACCATGTTTTCTTGTGATCTTGATATGACTTATTTTTAAGAAGATCACAGTGTTAATTAATGTTCCATTAATTCCACAGTTCCACTAATGTGTTTTTCCATATTTGATACTATATTTAAGTGGTTAAACCTTAAATTTGCACTGGGAATTGTTCACCCTCACACAGAATTCCTGATTGCGTGGATTCCTATTAGAGTGACTGGATTTCGCCCGTGAAATTTTGCAGAACAACGGTGAATGCCTTACCTTAAGTATTTACAATTATACACCTTACGAGTGGCCATGAGACTTGAGTTCGCTCTATCTGTTGGAAAGCTGAATGCATGATGTCTGTGAATACTAAGATGAGCTGAGGGTGTGTGCTGACTTCAGACAAGGAAATCCTCCTGGGGGTTTTGCCCTGGCGCCTTTTGTACTCCAGGGAAACTATAAAGCAGTTCCTTCTGTGTTAGGCACTTTGAACAGAAACTCAGACTGATGCGTTGTGAGCTGAGTTGTTCTGAGTCTTCTGTTGCATCATTCTTGCACCCTCCCTCTTACTTTTGTTAAATTCTCAGTGACACTTGATACCCTTTCAAAGCCTGTTCTCTGCCTTGGAAAGGTCAGACACCGAGGTGTGTGGTTCGTATGTGTTTATCCATTGTGTGTTTGTCTTTGTGTCTTACGTACCCATTTCCAGCTGGTCAGACCTTCAAACACGTCATTGTCCAGACTCACCACATCAATGCATGCAGTTCTTGACACTCAATGGAAACAAAAAAAATCATACTTGCTTGATTGTACACCGCCGCTGTCACAGCGGGTCTCTCAACCATCACTTCAGCTACCTCACTCTAATTCACACATAACACAAAGGAACAGCTTGCACTGTCCTCTCCACTATTAATAATAGTATTTGGGAGGAATATCAATTTTTTTTTAATTAGAGATTTAGATCACATCCATCCAAGTCATAAAAGGCCATTCCAGAGGATTTGTGTATAAAACTTTGCCTAAGTTTCATTCGAAAAGTATGCGTACAACAAGTGGCAAGATTTGTAGGTGCGTTCATGTGAGGTTGTAATTAGATGACAGTCTGGACGTTCTTGAGGTGTTCATGTTCTTGCATTTCTGTGGCAACACTAATAATTGAAAAATGAATATGTAATTTGAGTAATCATTAGACAAAACCCCAATACAATAAGTAATGGTTGTTATGCAAATGCTTCATTAATAAACTTTTAGGCCCCGTTTACACTAGTGCGTTTTTGTTTTAAAACACATAAGCTTTGCTACAGTTAGGCCTGTTGTTTACACAACTCCGGCGTTTTCGAACCTTGAAAACTGAGACTTTCGAAAACGCTGCAGAGCCCATTTTAGTTTGAAAACGCCGGGGTTGCATTTCAGTATAAACGGACCAAAACGGAGACTTTTGAAAACGATGCCCACGTTCGTTCTGCGTATCCTTGATGATCGTGTAAACAATAACATGGAGAACTGCAATCTTTGCCAGCTTTCTTGTAATTTTTAGCAGCCATTGTGCAGTTAAACTCTGCATTTTTTAATACTGCAGCTGCCTACATGCGCAAGAGGCAACTGTTTACACTTGTACGCGCATATGCCCAGTGTGCATGAACAGTCATGTGACATGCGTTTTTGGACATGTAGCGTGTAGATGGAGGTCGTTTCTGAAATGCTGTGGAAACGCCTGTGTAGACGAGGATCATTTTCTTTTTAAAACGCCATTTCAAAGCAAAAAGTGTAAATGGGGCCTCAGAATCTCGTAATTACGGTAATTCCGACATGGCATGCGCCTTGTATGTTAGTTTAAAATATTCCAGAGTTCACTGTGTAGTATGCACACATACGTTAGTCAGAGTCAAGTGTGCATCACAGATTCTTTTCAGTAGGCCTATCCTTCGATTGTTTGGCTGTGTGGTGGTTCATAAAATCCTTTGACTTTTTGTAATTATAGAGTTTAAATGCTACCTATTGTATTTTTTTACTTTTTTACATGTCTTCAGAGGTGCACTTACCCTTTAAGCCTGTCACTTTCTTGTGTTTATTATTGTGTAACCACTGTAGTTAAGACTGCGGTTCCCACGAGTAACACAAAGATCTTATTTAAAACAACAGTGTCAGATGGATGGACTGGTCATAGGGAGCACCTGGTGAGCCAGTTGTAATAAACATTTGAGCACATGATGCATTGTCTCCTGAGATTGTGATTTCAGTGTAAATATACTTATCACTTATCTGCTTTAAAAGTCACTGCAAAAATTCTTTTAATGGTTGGCCAATATATTTCAAATACAGCTTTTGTGCAAATGCTAGCTCTAAAGGCCTCAGAATGTAAGAATTTAAATCCATTTAAACATTGCAAAGATGGGACAGAATTTAATGTAGTAGAAGTGTGAGACAAAAAAAAAAAAAAAAAAAGACCAAGGACAAGCACTTTCTCAAATCATTCTTGGAGATTCTGAAAGTTTATGTATAGGAACATTTAAAGTGTGATCTGTAGAATGAAAGTTGGAATCCATTAACATTTTTTTAATAATAGAGTTAAAAATATATATATATATTGTATAATGAACAATATACCTTCCAAAAGTCTGAGGTTGGTAATATTTTTTTAAAATAAGTCTTTTATGCTCACCACGGCTGCATTTATTTCATAAAAATACTTACTGTAAATATATAAAATATAATTATTGTGAAATATTATTACAATTTAACTGTTTTCTAATATATTTTAAAATGTAATTTATGCCTGTATGGCAAAGCTGAATTTTCAGCATCATTACTCCAGTCTTCAGTGTCACATGAGCATTCAGAAATCATGCTGATTTGGTGCTAAAAACTATTTAGTATTATTATTATCAATGTTGAAAACAGTTGAGCCGCTTATTTTTCCTTTAATTTTTTTTTTTTTTTTTTTCAGAACTCTTTGATGAATAGAAAGTTCAAAAGAACAGCATTTATTTGAAATATATATATAATTTTTGTTAATATGTAAAAGTCTTCACTGCCACTGTCAAGTCATCCTTGCTGAATAAAAAGTTTGAATTTCTTTTTTAAAAAAATATCTTACTGACCACAAACTTATTTAAGCTATATTAAAGCTATTTGCAGCAATTTACTTTAGTCCAGAAGTTCTGTTCCATATCTTTCTGTTCATATCTACTTTTTTGTTTGGAATGCATTCAAACTGCACAATGAGACCCTGCAGCAAATCTAAGATGATCAAGAATTATTGCTAGATAAGAGCCAATGACTGCTTTGATGCTGTCCAGACAAGACACAGGCTCAAGAAACTGTCCAAAAAAACATATCTTGTGAGGTCTGCATATTAAAAATATCTAAAAAGCTGTTACAAGACTGTTTTGACATTTACAATATGCACACTTAAGCATATTCAGATATAAGTCTGAATGATTGTTATGACTCTCTATCTTTTCCTTCTCAGTCTCTTGTTTTGATTAGTGCATCACAGTATCAAATAGACGGGATAGATTGCAGTTTCTCATTTTTCTGATTTTAGAGCTCCTACAGCCATAACTTTTATCAGTTTTGTAGCCGTGCCTAAAGCCTGGCCCTTGGCAGAATACAGCTGGCTAGATTATGGGGATCTAATCGTGCCATTAGACTGACCGACCCTGGCAGTTGACACAGCGACGCTAATCACCAACAGACCGCACTGCGTTGTTAATGTGTCACGTTCCTTGATCATGTGTGCTCTTTTTTTAAGAGTACTATAGACTTTATTAGTTGCTGTTGGGTTTTCTGGCATTGTACACAGAATAACAGGAAGTATATTTGGACAGACCGAAGTTTCATGATCTTAGCAACTAACTATAAGGCTAAAGCCAAGATGGAAACTTAATGTAACATACAGCACAGTATTTGAAATGACATACATGAAATTACATATATATTACATATAGAGTCTTTAATTATTTTGCACATCATCTCAAAATATTCTGTGCTTATCTTTTGGCAAATACACCAGGATGAAGGGTAATTTGGCCCATATACTGAAATTAAGTGTAACTTTTCTGTGGGATGGTAAATTTTAGCTGCTTGGAAAGGGAGAGTCTGGTTTTGCTGAGATGGTTCCAGCCAAGAAATTTATTCCAGTAAAAGCCAGTTTGGCTCTCTATAAAACACTGCATGGGTGGGGTTCTATTTCCTCTGTCAAATTAACAGAGAAACATTCAAAACCCTCACGTCACGCTACTCAAGAACCTCTACAGGGCTCAATATCTTAGGACCCCTTGGTGGATAAAGAAGCTGAGCATAAGAAAAACACATGTAACATGCAAGCAATACATTTCAAGCCTGGCTTATATTAGCATGTGTATGGTGCCATATTAATGTATTTGCATATTTTATGATGATGTTTACACTCCCCTTCAAAAGTTTGGGGCCGGTTTTATCAAAAATAGCATACAAACAGTAATATTGTGAAAATATTACACAATTTAAAATATGTTTTCTATTTTAATATATTTTAAAATGTATTTTATTCCCGTAATGGCAAAGTTGAATTTTTGATGAATAAAAAGTTCAAAAGAACAGCATTTATTTGAAATAATTAAAAGTCTTTACTTTAGATCACTTTAATGCATCTTTGCTGAATAAAAGTATTAATTTCTTAAAAAAAAAAAAACTTACTGACTCAAACTTTTGAAACTGTAAAGTACATTACAAAGCCATTAAAGTTATCATTACTGATGTTGAGACTCATATGCTTCACTTTTTCATTTTTTCAAACTCTAGAGGATGCAGTCACATTACTGCATGGCACAAACTGATTGGCCTCTGTTGATCCTGCAGCCAATGAGATTGCTTGCTCAACATTGTTTGTTCTAAGCTAGTCTTGCAGCATGCTATCAGAGTTACTCTGAGACCCTCCACCTCCCCCAGCTCCACCTGCCTATTTGCTACAGGATTTATGTCTGTCTATTTATGCAGCAGCAGCAGCATATCTTACATGCTCACAGCAGTGTGTCTGTGTAGTGATTAGCAGTAGCAATTCCATACTTGCTCTGCAGTAGCAGTAGCAATAATCAGGAGCGGCAGCAGCGTAGCAGATCTAGTTCGCTAAGACCAAATTCATTAACATTGCCATATTCAATATCATGCTAAAACTATTCTGAGAGTTGTCATGATTGAAATTAGTTTGACATCAAGGGGTCAGTATAATTGGTGGACATCCTGTAGTGATTCAGCAGACCTCCTGTTGAAGACCCCTATCTTAGTCTGTGCTGTAGGCTACACATAATCTAAGTAAGTTCCAGCTTAAGGAAATTGTTTGCTGTTTATTTTGAGATAATATGCCTGTCTCTTGCTGATTGTTTCTGCAGGCTACAGGAGGAAATGTTTGTAAAAACAAGACCACATTTTCTAAACCTCAGCATGCCAAACCAAACAAATATCACTGATGGCATCAAGTTGACTATTAAAACTTTTTGATCTTTTCACCAGAATAACAAAAGTAACACGTTACATTAATGCACAATTCATTTATAATTCATAAAATTAGTTAATGCATTTGGTATCACAAAGTAACAATGAACAATACTTTTAAAGCATTTATTAATCTTGGTTAATGCTAATTTCTACATATACTGTACATATTTTGGAATGACTTGGAACCGTTCTCATACGCTGTGTAATTTTTTTTTTTAACACAATATGTGATATTTCCTCACACAAATACTTCTTATACTTTTATAATGGCTATTATTGTTCATTTAAATATTGCTGTTCAATAAATATTTTATTTTTGCCCGTTAGTGATTGTAATTTTTGACTTCAGTGAAAGTTACATTATTTCGCCATTAGATGGCGCCAAAGACTGTCTTTATCAGTGAGTCAGTAGCAAAGACTTTTATATTGAAAGCAAGCTTGTTGGTTTTATTCTTAAATTGTGTGAGCTAGTGCCAGTGATGTTATTTCTGTAACTTTAACTAAGGACCTCAGTGCTATTGTGTCGATCGGGTCTGAACAGACAAGAAAGAGAAACATCTATGGAGTTTTATGGAGTTATTTGGATGTTGGCCTACTGTCTACATCAGCAAGCGAAGGTCTGAATCAACTCTCCAAAAGTCATTTATTTGAAATTCTGCATGTATAAGAACGCTATGATAAACTGTGTTTTTGTATTCTGTTTGATGAACTGGTGTCCTTTTGAGCTAACTAAGAGTACTTTTGTTATTCAACTTGCAGTGCACATGCACTTACAAACACACACATAAGAGATTATTTAAAGAGCTTGCACAGCTAAAAAAAGTAATGCAATGCCATTAAGAAATCCTTCTCTCCGTGTCTCTCATTGGAGCAGTGAAAGAAGTTTCAGTCTGTGAAAACACTAATATAGTGGATTTGAGGCCACTCTTCGATAGCCAAGCAGTTTCATAATGTTTGTGTGTGTGAATGTGTTGCATTTTAGAAGGGTTTAGGGGTGGATCCAAGGGAGTTCGGGGTGGCTGTGGTTTCAGCCCCTAAACTGAGTTCCCGGTACAGTCGCGCTGACTCCACATTAGACAACCACACACCAGGCCATGACTCATCCTGCTGGAGCTGATCCGTGTGTGTGTGTGTGTGTGCACAGAGGGGGCCTGCATGAGTATGCATAGTTGGACCCACCATCCAACCATGACTATCAAGTGCATATGCAACTGTTCAGAGTCCAGCCCACAGTGCTATAGCTGATGCACTGGTGCAAATGATTTATTTGCGAGTGCGTCTTCATAAACCATAAGCAAAATGCACGTAAAAGAAACAGGCTGTTTCATACTATTGGATTTAAATGTACACATGCATGTAAACACTTGCTTGTGGCCATCTGCGAAATATTTCTTCTCATCCAATGTTTTATTTGTTTAAAATGGGTCATAACCTTCATGCTTTCAAATGCACTGTAACCCAAAGCCTTTAAATATTACATCACTTTCTCACATGGTTTCTTGCCCAACGTTCTACTTTTATGGGACCTGACATTGTGCACCGGAGCATTTTTACATGTGGAACTAATCTACAGGCCATTAATGACTTTAGCAGGTGAAGCAAGGCAGTTCATCCTCCAATAAGTTAGAGAAGGAGAAAGATAGAGGTAGTGGATCTCTTTAGAAGCTCCATCAAACCTGCTTTAATTGGTCCAGGACTCTTTTGTAGTGGAGTACTGCACATTCCTTCCCTATAATATGTTGATTGTCTTCAGTGAAAATCATCTGATCAAGAGCTAAATGCAAATGTTTCGGGATGCAAAGAAGTAATCGAGTCATTTATTCTTAAATGTCTGCCCTTATAAGTGAGCTTTACACAACAAACAGTAATTTCCCATGTGTTGAGTTTAATCATGTGTCTGCATCTTCAGCACAAGTAGAAACATCTGTGGCAGCATTTGGGCTCTCTGCTATTGCAAAAATTGTTCAATATTGGAATAGAATAGGCCTTGGAGATCAACAGGTCTGCATAAACCTCTTTTCATCTGATCAAATACACAACATACTGTATGTACATATACACCAACAAACATTTCTTAATCAGATCTTTGTTTTACTTATTTCAACCTTTTAGACATTTTGTTATCCAATGGAGCTAACATGACAGATGATTAACTATAGTCCTGTTGAGTCCAGAAATAGGAACATGTTTAAGACTTGTCCATTCATGTTGTTAACAGTTTATTTTTCTCTTTCTGCTCTCAATTAGGTTCAATTCAACAGAAAACAAAAACACATCTGGATGGTTACCACAAGCCCTGCTGGGGTCAAATCAAACGGGTTTCTGTGCCATCAAAAAGTCTGTTGGATATGAATTATTCAGTGAAAGCATAGTCATCAGGGGCGGTCAAGCTCCAAAAAGAACAAAAAAACAACATAAAAGAATGCAAAAGTGGTTCAGTTGATTTATGCACTACATTGCAAATCTTCTGGATCAACACAACAGCTTTGTGTAAAAAAAAAAAAAAAAAAAAAAAAGACAGACTGAAATTTAAGTTCAAAATTTGATCTGTTTTTCACACAAAGCAATCAAATGGTTTCAGAAAACTGTCAATTTAATGCACAAGTCATATTGCTTTTTTTTTTTTTTTTTTTGAGCTTGGCAGTCCTTGCTCTCTGTATCAGCCAGTAAGTTTGTTAATTGGGGAAAAACTGCAAAATGCTCTTAAATTCAAAACATTACTTAAAAGGCATCAGATATACATGTAATCATGACCCATCAGCTTTCCATTAAAATACTGCAAATCACTGAAAGTTATACCTTTCTTAAGAGCAGGAGATTGGCTTGTTTCTCATTTGTTTCCTTATCCATATTAATCCAAACTAACTAAATAAGGGGAATCTGGTGTGCAGATCCAAGTGCATTTGCCAAAAACAACCCAAGGGTTTTTCCCTTTTACTCTGATCAACATTATTTGTGGTAGAACATTAACATTTATTACTCTAATGAAACATTATTTTTCTTCTCATTGTTTTAAAAGTGTGTGTAAATGTGTTGCATTTTTTTGTATCTTTCCATTTTATAATCTCTTATCAATACTCCTGGCAACAAACTGTCTCAGGCTCTGGATACCAGAACTGGCGGTACTTGCCTGGAATCATGCTGTTAGCATTCCTGTTAGCTGAAATAACGTGTTTGCTGAGGTTGTGTTGCACAAAAGTCTAGCAAAATGATGAAACATCTTTATTATAATGACAGTTTGGATAAAATAATGTGGGTAAAAGAAGCTTGCTAGCATGTAGCACTTAACCGCTTCCTGATTTGCTTTCTTGTTTAACCAATCAACTAATAAAGGTTTGCTGTTCATAGTTGGATTCTCTTCAAGGACTAGCCTCACTAGCCTAAATGCACAGCATACTAGGAGTAAGTGTACACTGACCTATTCTCTCACCACAAACAAGGCTTTGTTTTCATCAGCCACATCAGTTTTGCTCAATGTTAACACCTGTTTTAACTGCACTGTTCCAGGCCTGGGCAATTGCTGAAAGAGCCTGGAGGGCTACAGTGACAGTCTTGATATAGGAACATCTTAATCAAAGGACCACAAACTTTACGTTAGTGCTGCTGGGATGAAGACAGCCAGACTCCCTGTTACAGTAGAGGTGATGACTGAGGTTTGGGACATATTTACAGATGTAGGTACCTCCTGACCTAGATAAAGTGTAAATATGTGTTAAATGCATTAAATGATTGTTCTACAAACCCTGTAGATATTCCAGTTACCTGTTGTACCATATGTGACCCCTATATACTTTATTAACAATATGTTTACAGTTGTATATCTACATGAAAAATTAATGAAAAGATTTGTGGGAGGAACAGACTAAAATTTAAGTTGTTTTTTGATGTAAGAAACTGACAACTTTGAGACTATAAGGTTAAAAGTATTATTCAAACTATGTAGTTTGTATAACCGTTGATTGATTACTGTCAAACATTTGAACATTTGGTGGACTCCACCAAGAAAAAGATTCTTGAACTATTGCAGATATTTGTATTCCCTCTCTGTGTGTTTACAGATTGGTCGTGTGCAACTCCCATGTCATGCAGCCTAGCAACTTTGTGTTCTTGGACATGAGACATTAAAGGGGTAATTCACAGCTGGCATGATAGGCATTTAAAATGCAGTAGAAGGGAATTTTTTTGTCGTTGTTGTTGTTGTTGTTCAGATCATGTGGCATGCGCTTTTACCACACAGACAGGGAAACGTTAATGCCAATAATGCACTGAGCTCATTACTGACTGTCCATGGGCAGGGATAGTAGTATTTTTAACAAAAGCACTGTAGCTGACAAATCCGTCTTCTGACCGACTTTTGCTGATAAATAAACAGTGGAATCTGAGTGCAGGTAACATGGAGAAAGATTACACTGTTCATATACATCTACTATAACACTATAACAATTCAAAGTTGGTTGAAAATTGGCAAACTTAAAGCTTTCTTTGTTTTACTTTTGTGTAAAATGTGATTTATCCTATTATTCCATATGTAAATCATTGCTCTTTGCCTATTTTTTTTTAGAGTTTCCATTTGCCAGTCTATTGATTTGTGTATTGATTTGCTGTTATGGTGTGTTGGTATTGTGATTAAAGCTATTGTTGTAGTGTATGTGGCAAAAAGTGCAAGGCAGGTTATACAGTACATGGAGTAAACTTTTATAAGTAAGTAAGTAATATTTTAAGGTTATTTGTCATAGTATGTTTTTCTTTGTGTTCTATCTCTAGCATAGTGTTTATTTTTCAGACATTATTTCTTGTTATGCTTATAGATAGAAAAAGAAAAAGAAAAGATAACCATGATGTTATGACAAATCTTCTTGGCCCTCTCTTGTGATTAAGCAGGCAGTTTCGATTACATCCTTCCATTAGTGCTTTACTGTTTAGCTTAGGCCCTCTAAAGCTTGGACATGCAGTGTCCTTGTAGATTACATAAATGTATGTGGTATGGCCAAAAGTGAGCTTATATAGCTACAAAAAAGTTTCTTTGTCGATGCACCACATCCTCAGTAAATGCAATGTATCTGATTAGTGTCTGCCAGCACGTACAGCTTTATGAACTCATTGCGTTTGGTGGCTACATCTAGTCTCATGCTGAATGTTGGAATTCTAGCTTCCCTCTGTGCTTGATTGAGGGATTATGACATTGACCCTGGAGACTTGTCCCTGGTCGTGACCTAATTTAAACTTGGTGATCAATCATAAATCAGGCCTTCAAAACATGTAGGTTGAAAAGAAAGCAACTGCACTCTGGAGGGTAATCCAACACACAATTCCAGATAAGCAGGACTTCTTAAATGTCCAAAACAACTAAAAGGCCAATCTGGCTTTGACTAGTACTCTCATTTGTGTCTTGTATGATGGCTGTATGAGTCTGGTTTGAGTTTCTTAGACCCTAAAAGCAAGCAAGCAGCATAGTTATACTAACTGGTAAAAAAGGAAGACCTCAAGTATCCCATGTTTCTTATTCCATCAGTCCATTTTTGCCATTCAAGACAGTACAAATTTTATTTCACTTGTATGGTCTTTACAGTAACAAAACCTGTACAGTATGATTAACACTATTAACAGTATCAATTTGCAATGGCACACAACAAAGTGCATAAATATATTTTACACTGCAACCTTATAGTCATTGTGAACCCTTTGCTCAGTTTTTTTCTTATAAGCCATCCCATTTGCTATCCTCCCTCAATACACAAGCAGTGTTTAAGATAAAGACAAATGGCTCTTGGCTGAGAGAGATCATTGAACTCGCAGTGCTCTATAATTTGTTTATAAAACAGGATACTGCTGTCTGAGAGCAGCTATCAATGCTCAGAGTTCAAGGATTCACTTATTTTAAGTATATACTGTAGTGTGTAACTGGTAAGAATAAATAAATCAAATAGCAAGGTGAGTAAATATCTGAACCCCATAATGTAACCAACAGGGTACTGTAGTTCATAAGAGCAATAATTTAGTAATGGCAGACAGTAATCAGAGGTTACAATCAGGGAGATGAAGATTTTATGAGCACTTTCATTGGGCTCAGATGTTTCTAATAAAATCTAAATCTTTTTGGACTATTTTTCATTTATCCAAACCCTGAGTGCCCAAGGGGCCTCCTAGCTGTTTTTCACATTGTAAAATTTTTAAATAAATGTTTGATGATGAAAATGATTATTATTATTTTGAAATGAATTCATTTAAAAACATTTTCCTAGACCGCTCTGCAACTCTTTTTCTTTTTTATTTTTTTTTTATTTTGAAGCTGGCAGAGAGTCAGAATCACAGTAGGCTTGGAAATCCAGATAACAGTAATTTTATTAAATTTGAGGAAAATAAACATTAGTTTTTCTATTTGTTATTTATTTTAACTATTTGCCAAGTGCAGTTTTATTAAATGTGATGTCAGATGCTGGAAAAACATAGGCCTGTTAGCAGACGCGTAGGTATGATTTTGCATTTGGGTGAGCCTCTAGACAAATGGGTAGACCAGGCAAATATAAAATAAAAATTAAAACCACGAATTGCAGTTTTATTTGCATGAATGTAGAAAACAGAGTCTGATGCACCATGAAAAAATAAAGAGGCCCATTTATTTTCTCATCTGTGTATATATTTGTATCTATAGTATCAGGGCTCTGATTGACTTACTCACTTTGGGGGTCCAGTTGAAGGATTTCAAGTTCATTGAGTACTCGCAATGCTCTATAATTTGTTTATAAAGCAGAAGACAAGGAGTGTGTAACTTATGAAGAAATCGATCAAATACTGTAGCAAGGTGGGCATGGTTAGTAAAATATCTCAGCCTGTAACGTAAATAGTGTATGATATTGATTGATTATTTGGCAGTCAATTACTTTTAATTGTTTTTCTAAGCATTAATCAGTGTAAAAAGTTCCTTTTGTTAAGTTTCATATTGCCCATATCCTGCTTTATGCAAAATAAATGAGATCTGTGAGGTCTTACGTGTTATTGGTTTCTTTTTAGCTGATTATGTCTTAATCTTTTTTTCTTGTGTCTCTCTTTGAGTGTGTCAGCTTGTGTCTGTGCTAAATCATGCTGCTCACTTGCCTCACATTTAGAACAAAATATTGAAATATGTTGCCAATCTTTAAAGCCTCAAAATCTCTCCACCTGTTGTTGGAAAAGGACAACATTCCTTACAAAAAATATTATGCTCTACTCAAGCCAATTAAACGTATTGTTCCGTTGAGCAGTAAAAGTTTGGGTTTTACCAGTCACAGTCTTTGTTGCAGAGAATGATTTTAGATTTGGCTTGGGTGGAGGCTCATCAGTTGCATAAGTATAAGTAGATCATTGAACACAAGCCCACCTGACTTCAATTCCATGTCATTTGTGGTGTCATAATCGAACAGTTCTCAAAAGCTCAAAGGCTGTCCTACTTTAGATTCTGAGTGATATTTAAGTTTACAACATTGTGCACTGGGATGGCGTTGGCCTGCTATATGCCTGCTGTTAGTATATTGGGGTAAGGTTTGCTTAGGGGGAAAACTATAAAACCGAAGGCTTTTAATGGTTACAGTCAAGGGTGGGACAGCCTAGAAGAGGTCACTTGGGTTTAAATCTATTTAGCTGCAGATGCTGGGAGAGAAAGGTTCTTTAAGGTTAAACAGCGGGGTGGGGTTTCATTCTTAATTTGATTTGTTCTCTCTAAACTCTTGGAGGAGAGTCTTTTATTTAAGCTAAATTTTAGTTATTAGTTAATCAGTTTAATGTAAAGCCCCCAAATCTGTCAGAATAGCCAGCTTAAAAACAATTTCACCTTCTAAAATTGGTCCAGTGTCAGTTCATGTCTTGGTTTATACAGCACAAATGTAATGTTTACAGTCACTTTAAATTTCAAACTCAGGTAAAAAATAATGTTAATATTGGAGCTACACACACATTGGCAAATGGCTGGATTTAGGTAAACAACATAAAACTGAAAAAAATCAGGAAATTCCTCACTTTCTTCACCTCCAGACCACATCAACAACATCGGTCTGCCAAAGTCTTGTCAGTTGAGCAAAATGTGGTGAGATCATTTGAACTGGTTTGGAGCAGGACAGCAGGTGCAGTGGTTTTGGTGGGTTGGTGCCTATTTTTTTCATATGAATGAAAACAGAAAAAGGCACTCAGTTCAAATTTGAAACAAGCTTTCACTAGATGTCATTTAAAGCACTTGTGTAGCCTACAAATTGATAATGTCATCACTGTAGATATGCTTGTAATGTATAAATAAAATCTGTAAGAACTAGTTATTCAACCAGAACCTCCATCACAAGAACGACTTGAGCAGGACGTTTCTCAGTGATACGCTACTCAGTTTGTCATACAACATGAGATGTTGCAACTGTAATTCCTAACCATCAGCATTAGCAAGTGTATGTCCATCATCAAACCAATGTGTATATTTCTAATTTATTGTGGTGCACAGTGGGAACTGTATCATTAACGGTATCAATAACAGTGCATATGATAGCCGAGCACTAATGTGAATGACCGATGTAACATTAAGTAACGTGACCATAAGGTTACATTATTTAACCATATGGCGGGTGCACACTGCGATTTTGGCCACGATTTGGTCGTCTGAGACAAATTTTGAGGATCCTAAAAGATTCCTATAATCCTAGGCAAAAATCTGTAGTCTTTGGTCGCCAGTTTGACATGTTCACCGACAGCCGATTAATGACCATTGCGATCAAATTTTACCTCCAACGAAATTCTGGCAGTGTCAGAAGATTTGGCGCACAGTCCTGCAGTGTGACTTCTACGACAAACGTCAAATTGTCTTCATTTTTCAAATTAAGCCGTGATCAAAATTAACGCTAGAGATTTCTTTGTTAATGACTGTCGTACAATCTGACATATAGGACAGCTGAGATCCCACAGTGTGACGTGAGGATCATGTTCGTACAGTCTCACAAGCAACAATCGTAAAGGACTATTATAAAACCCACAGTGTGCACCTTGTGTCTTTATCGACCCGAGACGTCATTCATACCCTCCCCCTCATTCATTTTTTTAAATTTAGACACCAACCTTTTTAGTATTCCTCAATCTATTAATTTTAAACAATATAACAAGGAAAATTAAAAAAAAAAAAAAAAAAAATTAATAGTAATATAATTTAAAAAAAATTAAATTATAAAACAATTTTTGTTTTATAATTAATTTTTTGTAAAAAGTGTATAGGGTCACTAGCAACCCGAGGTATGTAATAGTATAAGTATATTTTTTTCTGCATAACAATAATTAAATCTCTGATGACTCAATAATTGCAGTTCACCTTTATACCTCAAGGTGGCAATATCTGATTCAGAATGATGATGTGATGTTTCACTTAAAACAAAAGAATAAGCAAGTATCAGCAAAACTTAGATATAAATCCGGGTCGCTCAAGACCCGAATATGTAATAATGATTGGTAAAACAATTGGTGCATAATTGTTTTTTGTTGGTAAAACAAAAAACAATTATGCACTTAAGGGTTAAAGTTTGTCAAAAAAAAATTTTGCTCCATCCTTTATCATTACTCAAAGTAGTAAGAACAACAGACAATCTGCATTAATGGACACAGTTTTAGGTAATAATGGGCCCATAGCTGATTAGCAGAAGTATTTCAGTAAGACAGTGGTGAGTTAGCCGGTTAGCCGGAGACCTATACAATATAAAACACAAAACTATGTATTTTGAACACTCTGTAGAAAATATATACATCAATAATTAATCATTCTTACAGGTTGTGATTCTGAGGAGCAAGTTGGTCCAAATAAAGTGGGTACTGTCCCATCTTTAATGGTTAAGCATTTTGTAAATCCCATTTAGATCTTTAGATTCAAGAAGCAATCGTCAAAAGGGTCTACTGCTGTTGTATCGCTGTGGTAATTATAACCTCATCCTCATCCTTTGGAAATGTATACAAAAGAGAATTTGCTTTTTCAGCGCGGAAACGTCGTCTTCTCGACATGTACACAACAAGAACCAGCTACAGTGTTTGAGGGCGGGTCAAAGTAAACGTTGTTCGCGTGCAGCCAATGAAGACCATAGGTGGGCATTATGCAAATTTGCTACATTATTACCTATGTAAGTTGAGGAAGAAAGATTGGAATTACTGACAACTCGTTTTGGAAGTTCAGAATTTTTTTGGAGCGACAATAACTTCATTTATCTGCACTTTGATCTTTAAAACTTTGAAGACTTTTTACATTCACAAACAGCTATATTACACACTGCATAAAAGGTAATATCTATAATGAAAGAGCATTATAGGGACATTTTAAGTATACATTTCCAGAAATCGACACTGTCTAAAACATAGCTTAGAACTTGCTTAAGGCTCAGTCATGCTCTCTAACAGATAATACAGTTCTTTACTGTTTGGACTGAATTTCATTCTGGCCTTAGCTGAGACTCTAATGAGTCAGTGATATTCTTCAATAAGAAAAAGTAATGATGTATTGTTACACTGGCCAAAGTTATGGAGACAAAGCTGACTCTTTATTTGATTCTGCTCAGGGTTTACCTCACCATAAGAGCTGATGTGAGAACGCACTTAAACCCAATAGAAATGAATTCCTAGCCTCTCATGTGATGAGGCATGAGTTAATTGATGTTGTTTGCATTTGCTTTTTGGTTGATTTTGTGTAAGCCACACCATTCTCTTCAAGAGTAGTCAAGTGGCTTATTTGCATGTAGGCCTATGTCTGGAACAAATAAACTTTTGAGCCAAGAAACTGTGTGTAAATACTGATGAGGCCCACTGAGTTCATTGACTGAGACCTCCCTGATCGTCTGTGTCAGCATCCCTGCACTTAATTAATGGCTGTACATATCCTGCTTCTCTCTTTTTTTAATTATATCTCAAAACAGGGGATTTCCTGATGGTTTATGACTTTTACTTTCATAAAGAAAATCCTGAAATTAAATATGAAATCCATCTCTATTCTAACAAACTTTATTAAAATGAGAATTTTACCCCTCTAAGTTTATTAAACTAGATGTATTAGATCATTTGTTTAGAGTCACAGTTCAGTTGAGGCAAAAAATCTCTTGATTTTTTTTTTTTTTTTGATCATGGATTTATTATTGGAAATATAGTTTCTGTAACCCCCTTTTGGAAGAATATGTCCCATTAAACAGCATGAGAAAATAAATGTAAGCTGAGGTGTCTTGTATCACTCTGAAGGGGTTTATTTTGCAATAACGACTGGGTGACTGTACATTATCCAGCTTATTACCCACTAATTAAATAAATTAAATACATGGATATGAAACTTTAATTTGAACTGAAATTATTTTACAATTTTACATCTATTTTCTTAAATCTTCCTCTAAGAAAAAAAAAAAAAACACTACATGGTTATAGAGAAATTAACAGTCCACAAAATGTGCTATAAAGACAACTCTCTAAGAATGCTCAATACAATGTTCGAAACATGCTAAAGACACTAAAACAATATTACAAATATTAACTACAATCTATTATTGAGATGCAGGATCACTCTAGTTGTGTTTGTAAGAGAGCGCAAATGTGCGGTGTGATACGAGAGAAATGAAAGTATCGCCAGTTTCAGTTCGACAGCCGACTGATATATGTTATTAACATGGACAACTGCAAATATTTAGCAAAATCTGACCACTGAATGTGCCGAATGACCAATCAGAAATGACCATTCTAGAAGAGTTGTTTTTGTAGCATATTTTGCAGATTGTTACTTTCTCTATAACCATGTAAGTAACAACTATTTTCTATTATTTAATGTTTTTAGTATTTATTCTTTAGTGTTTGAACCTTTAATTAAATATCTGTCATTCTTTTTAGTCTATGTTTAAGCATCTAATTATGTTAAAGTTCTGGAGCTTTTTGGACCTTTATCAGTCAACATACAATCAGTGTAAAAAAAAATTAACTTTATTAGTGCAGCCCCCAGGCCCAGGTTTATTAAGTCTAACTGGTTGATGTTTGTTCACCATAAAAGTGCATAACTCAGAGCCTCAAAATGAAAACTGCATGTTTGTGTTTAGAGTCCAGATTTCCATCTGAGAGAAATTGAGAAAGCAGGAATCCCCTAACTGTGTCAGGTTGTAATGAACCTCACTCCTGCAGAGAGCTCTACTTGTAGGGATTTATAGCACATATGACTTCATCCCCCCCCCCCCCCCCCCTTTATTTTGTGGTACGCTTCCCTTAAGATGTCCTGCATTGCGAGCCATCAAGCAAGTCTTCAAGGTCTGGCAGGCAAATTAACATGGCCAGAGCCCAACTGCTCTCAAACCGCATGCTAAAGAAAGCCAAGCTATGAGGCGAAACCCCAAGCACAAATGAACATTTAGATGACAGTATAGTATCAGTTCACATTTCTTTCAGAGAGTCAATAAACTAAAAAGTAAACAAATGTAAGTACTTCAACCATAGAAACAGCAGGACGTTATGGATATGTTTTGGGTGATTTCAGCATATTTCTGTTATGATCTTTAGTCAAACCTCTCTTGAGGCGGGTTAATATGAATGTTTGGGTCTAGTTCTTAGAGTCGTCATCACCATCTATGTCATCATCGCCCGGCTGCTCAGGTCAAGTCTCTTCTTGGCCTTCTCATTATTTAACCACTTCTCAGATCTTTATGAATCTTCATCATCCATCTTTTCCTCTGATTCTTCTTTTCTCTTCTTTTCTCACATTGTTCTCAAATCCCAAGGCAGCAATGGGCAGTGATATGTCAAACTTCAAACTGCAATGCGTTTAGGGAGATTAAACAAAGTGATTTTATTATAAGGACTTACTGCCTTCTCAAATGTCTCCATTTGATAACAACAAAAGTATTTCTCTCTTTTTGTTAAAAATCACTTGATACATTTTGAAAGCTCTTGCACCCTTTGGAGATGTTTTGGCAATGGATGTTTCGGACAGATAAGCATGATACAAGACATTTGGCTGATTCTTAGAAGTCAATTTTATTTGCATAGTGCTTTTCACTATACATTTTGTTTCAAATCAGTTTTAAGGAAAATGATTCTCTATTACCTCCAGGAAAGCAAACCAAAGCATGGAAAAATAATGAGAAGTCAAACTTTCATGTGAAGTGAAGTTAGGAAGGAACTTTTTTGGCATCACAATCTTTTTTCATTTGTATCTTATTGATGTGGCCTTAGGACTGTTTCACAACACATGCAAAGGCAGCACATATTTATTTTGACAGCCATATTAAATATTTACACTGCAAGCATCAGTGGCACGGTGCTGTGTAATACTGACTATATTTGCCATTCATAGCGAATGTGTTTGAACACATTGAAATATGTTGGGCTTGATGAAGTTCCACATGCAGTTTCAGAAACCCAGAGCACTTTCTAGTCAGTAAATCTGACGAAATCCAGACAATATATGCAATTTATAGCTACAGTTTAGGGTTTGGCTTCATTGTAGATTCATTGTCATTTAGACAATCTAACTGTACATTGTAAAGACACACCAACAGAAGATGGAGAAGAACTCAGTTGCAGGAGTTAATTGCAAAACAAGGTGATAAAACAGGTGAGTAACGTGAGGTAAGTATGCAGGCAAGTTTAACAAGTCTTTTAAACAGTCCTTCGAAGAACATACAGGTAAGTATTTACAGGTAAATCTTTCTCAAACAGGAACTTAGAATATCAGGTTCTTCATGAAAACAGGTCAACAAAACTTAATCCACAGGAAACAGGGGGCTATACCATGATGGTAGTTAATCAAACTCAGGGTTACAGGATTAGTTTCAAGTTGACAAAACCAAACCAATTCAGTCGGGCTTTGTTGGTACTATGATACTAATCATCAACTTTTTCTTTTAACTCAGTCTTTAAATCTGAGTTCAGCAAGTGCACATGAAAGTGTAACATCAGTTGTGAACATCCAATCACATGCCTTGAAACATAGAGAAACGTCTCAGTTACGTATGTAACCCTCGTTCCCTGAAGGAGGGAACGGAGACATCATGTCGGAACGTACCAACGAATTGGGATCTTGCCTGAGAGCCGGTGCTGGTGACCCAGCACTCAGCAGTGGTACAGCAACTGTGGTGATGGGAAGTTACATATGGTGGTTACATATGTAACCAAGACGTTCCCTTTCATTCGGACACATTTGACGTCACGTCGGAATGTACCAACGAATTGGGATCCCTAACAAAGTGCCACTATTGCTGCCCCTTCCAGTGCCTCTAGTAAGCTGATCCCACCACACCTACTAGGGCAGAAGATAGGACAGGGCTTAAGTGGAGAGAGTCTATAACTGTTGTTCTGCTTGACCCATAAAATAAGACTATTGGATAACACTGGGAAAGCATGCCCTTTCAAGGGTAAAGGGACGCTGCAGAATCCACATCCTGCCTGCAGGGAGGTATCGTGTGGAGATTACACATATGGACTGGGCATTAATGTCTGAGCTGGCTCCGGCCTAGTTAGGAGGGAGACAACACTGCCAAGGGAAAGACACAGGCTCAATGACAGGGGAACTGTACCGTGGAAGAATACACATATGGGATCACCGTGGGGATCGCAACATATGGACACCTAGCCTAGCACCGGGGTCAACCAATGGGCGTACTTACGGGTGTTAGGCTTGGCATCGGACGCTCCGCCACGTCTGACTGCCGAGGGTGATGGAGGAACTCAACAGGGTTCACCATGCGGGGAACTGAACTGAAGAGCAGAATAAGCAGACGTATCCAGTCCGTAGACCATCTACAAGATTGTGATGTGTGGCAATCGCGGCAACATGCACTTTTAGGGCGGAGGGAGACAGCCTTTGCTCCAACCCCTCCTGGAGGAAGGAAAGCACAGCTCTGATCGGGCATCTCTGGGGGTCTTTCCGGTGAGAAGAACACCACTCAACGAACAGGTTCCACTTCCAGGCATAAGCATACCTCATATAGGATGCTCTCACTAAAGTGATGGTGTCTACCATCACTTTAGGACCTCCACCTAGGCGGAACAAAAAGAAAAGGAAACAAAAGATTCTCCACCCGGCCCTCCTCCGGGGGAGGGAGCTGTCCCCTCTATCTCTGGGTCGCCCATCTCAGGGCCTCTTGCTTTTGCACTAGCCTCTCTGTTTGGTGGCACCATTTTCCTGTGGCCAGCTCCCCATTGTTGCCTAGGTGGAGGCTGCTGCTAAGGCCGTGCGGGGGACGGAGGAAGCCGCAGGGAGGCGCCCTCAGCAACTAGCAGGCATAGCAGCTGCAGCCGGCAGCAGGGTGGAACTTACAGGCTTTTGGATGGGAGACACGGTTACCCCCCCAGGTGGCATAATTGTATCGCAACAGCGCGCTCCACCGAGCGGATCGCCACGTACCCCTTGGCTGACCCACCATCGAGGGTAGTGAGGAGGTACCAGACCGGTTTCAGGCAGAGAAAGGTGCCGTCCATGATTCTTGTGACCTCCTCATGCACTTCCGGAAAGAATGGCACTGGGGCGGGGGGTTGAGAACCAGCCCGAGCTGGCCTGAGACACCAATTGTCCAACCTCAAGAGTTTGGGACTCACAGGGGAAATGGAAGCTGCACAGCTAGCTTATCTCATAAACGCAGGGAGGACAGTTTATAAACCAGTAACAACAAAGTCATGTCTTTTCCAACAAACAAACAACAAGGCCAGACAATGACTGAGCGCAAGTGAGCAGTTGAAATACTGTCCAAAGTCCAAACGAGAAGGTGATTAGCTGCAGGTGTGTGTTTAGAGTTAGAGCGGGTGCGCAGACCGATCGGTGTATGACATCAAAGTACTGCAAGAGTGGTTCGAAAGCATACAGGGCCATCTGCTCTCTAATCACTCTCGTGGTACTTTGATGTCATACACTGATCGGTCTGCGCAGCACCGCTTCAAGCCGATCTCACCTTGCGAGTGAGAGGGGGGCACAGTTCAGATATGCATGTGACATACATATAATATGTTTTGTTTTTTGTGTTAGTTCAAATGACCAGTAGGGGTCATTGTGTCTATTTTTTAGGGGGACTCATATTTTGAAGTGTTAACAGGTTTCTTCTGCCCTGTCTTCCTGTTTCTTGTGTTTCCTTTTTCCGATTGTAATTATTAGCACCTGTGTCTTGTTTAACCTCATTAGCATGTTATATATAACCATGTGTTTGTTCCAATCCTTTGTCCAATATAAACTTGATAGATGGTTTCCGTATTGAGGTCTGTTTTCAGGTCTTCCTTTTTTTTCTTGTTGTTTCTCTTGCTCATGGGGGTTGGATATATTTGTAATTTTGTCATTTTTAATAAAGAGCTGCACTTGGGTTCAGAAACTTTTCGCCTTACCATCTGTTTGTTTGTTACATTACTGTTGATTGACAATGAAGAGATGATAGTGAGATAAAATGCACTACTACTACACCACATACCACATACTCTCACTGACATTCCAATTTGTAACATGATGCAAGAGATTTTTTTTTTACTTTTTCTTTTACTTTTTACTTTTTTTAACTTTGACCAAAGTACCTCACACAACTAAAACATGCGCATTGTAGTACCAAAGTATGACTTCATCACTCCAACGTTACTCTATTGCCAGTGTATATCACAGAACATCAGATCTATGATAGCTCTATGATAGATCTATGACAGCACTCCCACATAGAAGGCGACGTTCTCGGGACCTTGCGCAACGTTCCCTAAAAGTTCTCTAAAGGTGACGAAAATTCTGAACTTTTACAGAACATTCGGGACGTTCCTAAAACGTCCTCTTTTGGTAATGAAAGTGCTGCAGTTCAAGGTTCTTTATATGACTTTAGGGGGACATTCCATTTTGGTTATTTTATGGTCGCGCGAGAACGTTACAAAGAGGACATTTGGGAAGTTAACAGAACGTCCTATAGTAATAGTCCCCTAAACATTCCCAGAACGTCCTGAATGTTCCCTGAAGGTCCACCAAATAACGTCCCCCAACCCTTAAAAGATCTCCACATCGTGACCGTCTCTGAACGTTCTGGGAACGTTACTAGGTGACAGGTTACCCCGCTAGAAATTTTACGTTCCCAGAACATTCTCCGAACGTCCCCACTGGTGTTAAGAACGTTGTCTAGTAACGTTCCCAGAATGTTCAGAGACGGTCACGATGTGAAGTTCTTTTAAGGGTTGGGGGACGTTATTTGGTGGACCTTCAGGGAACATTCAGGACGTTCTGGGAATGTTTAGGGGACTATTACTATAGGACGTTTTGTTAACTTCCCAAATGTCCTCTTTGTAATGTTTTCGCGCGACCATAAAATAACCAAAATAGAACGTCCCCCTAAACTCATATCGGGGATGTTATTAAATGACAAACAGAGGACCGGGAACGTTCTGTTAATGTCCCAAATATCCTCTATATAATGTTCTTATGTGACCATAAAATTAACCAAATTGGAATGTCCCCCTAAAGTCATATAAGGAACTTGAACTGCAGCACTTTCATTACCAAAAGAGGACGTTTTAGGAATGTCCCTAATGTTCTGTAAAGGTTCAGAATTTTCGTCACCTTTAGAGAACTTTTAGGCAACGTTGCGCAAGGTCACGAGAACGTCGCCTTCTATGTGGGTGTTTTATAGAAAATAATAAAGTTTGAAATCACCGTTACGGAGGTGAGCGTTTGCTTTAGATGGGCTCTTGATTCTTGACATTTTAACATTAGATTTTCTTTGGCTGCTTTAACTGTTTCCGAAACATGTTTGTTACTGCAAAAATTGCAAGAGATATTCTGATTGGGTGAATTTGGTTATTTAGTGATGGTGATTCACTCATCATGGAGTGTCCTGATTCACTGATCCTCTCTACAGTCTAAACTCTGAGTATATTGTTAGTTTTGCATTAATTAATGGTTAGTTTTTTTTCTTTCTTTTTTTTTTTATTATTATTTATTATACAGAGAGTTTTAAGCAGTGTCTCTTAGACTCACACAGACATCATGAATCAGTGTATGAACCTCAACAATGGTGACAAAAAAATTTTTTTTTTGTGACTTTAGTAGCTTGTTTTATGATGCTCAGAACTGATCTGTTTATCTGAAAATTTTGTCACCATTGTTGAGGTTAATACACAGAATCTTGATGTCTGTGTGAGTCTAGATGATCGTGTCTGAATAATTTCTGCACAATGATAAAAACTTTCCAAATATCGAAGCAAGACCGGTTTTTATGCATTTTCATAGGACTACAATGACATGAAAGGAATACAATATTCAGAGATCAGTGAATAAGGCCACTGTATGATCATAAAATCATCAACAAAGAGCAACCAAACCCTTTTGATCTGACTTTTTTTATTTCTTGCAATTTTTTTTTTTTTTGTAATAAATGTGCTTTGGAAACACACAGTTACAACAACCGTAGAAAAAGTAAAGTTACAATGTCAAGGGTCAGGAGCCCAACTAAAGCAAGCGCTTACCTCCGTAACGGTGACATTTATAAATTTTGATAAAACCAACCTCATTAAGAAGTTTTGAATGAAAGAAATAAAGTCAGAGTGGTTTGTAATAAGTGAAGATGCTGAGATCTAGAGAGATCTGTAAGTGTTTAATTTTCTGTTTGTTATCTGAGTTTTGTGAGGTGACCATTGTGCTGGAGAGTCGAGCCTGTGCTTCAGTCAGTGATGAGCCAATAATACTGATGTTATACTGTATGTTGCTTTATTTAAAGACAGTAACTGTGTAGTTGCTGATGCAATGACGCAGCAGTTACATTAGCTCATGCATGTGCTGTTGTGCATTTAAAGAAAAGGCTTCATAAGAATAATCCAGAAAAAACCTGTGAAGAGCTTCTTTTTTTTTTTTTGTAAGATGTTTAAGAAAAATTTGTTTTTGTTTGAACAGCCACTTTTGTTAGTCAATTTAGCACTAATTTTCAATTCAATTTTTTGACAAGGGCAGCAGGGACATTCTGAGAACATTTCCAAATAAAATATGGTTCCCTAAATGTTCAGAGAACGTCCTGAATGTTCTGTGAAGGTCCGCCAAATAACGTCCCCCAAACCTTAAAAGAACTCCACATCGTGACCGTCTCTGAACGTACTGGGAACGTTACTAGGCAACATCCTTAACACCAGTGGGGACGTTCTGAGAATGTTCTGGGAACGTAAAATTTCTAGCGGATCTGTAACATCATGAGACCCACAAACACTAAGTGGGTGTGAATTGGCCGTCCTAATGTGCTCAAAATTTTGCTTAAAAAGTTAAACAGCATATACAGAGATTGATGTTATAAACTTGAAGCTCTATTTTGATTTTTCCTGTCTATCTAGTTGAGAGTTATGCAAGAACTGTGTTTGCTTTAAGAAAGATGATGAGAGACTCTACTGGGCTGATAATAGCTGGTATTCGGTCAAGTTTTGTTGTTGCTCTCCTACAGGCTGAAAAGAACAATGTATAGTTTGTACAGTGAATTTGGTGCAAACATTTAGCAAGCAGCTGTAGTGGCTGTACATGGCAGTGAAATAGACTCCTACAGTTCAATACTCTCACCTCATACAGCAGTATGACTCACCATATGGGACCTGGCTGAGAACACATTTGGCATTTAGTTTGTTGTAACTGGACAAAATTTGATTTCAGAGCTTTATAAACAAAATGTTTTGGGACACATTAAAGGAAGATTTTTTTACTGTTTTCTGCAAAATAAGAAGGGAAAGTATCTGCTTTGCTTATCTTCTCAGGCCATCACAACCTTCAAGAATTAGCTGAAGAACACAATACTTCCATAACCAAAAAACAAGAGCACTGCCTCTCTGCCTCTCTCTTTTCTCTGCTCAAACTTCTACATGGTTTACTGTTCTATGGAAACTCGGTATTGTGGTAGTACTAATATTATTAGCTCCTGTAAATTGCTGGTTTTAAATTCTTCTAATTTGTAAGTCACTTTGGATAAAGGCATCTGTTAAATTTTTAAATCATTAATTTCATCAGGCAGTTTTGTTGAGTGTGTTTGTGGTGGCACAGAAATTCCAGAGTACATATGTCCTTTCCAAATAATTTTGGTTGTGGTTTTTATCCTAGCCGTTACTAGGAAAACATCAGTTCTTCCAATTGAAATATGAATTTCTACCATAGCTTCCACAGAGAAGGTTCCTCCTATTTCTATGTTCTCCTGTCCATCTAACATGTGGGTGAGAATGAGATCCCCAAAGATTGGGTCAAAAGTGTTTAGTTTCAGACAGGATATTAAGACAGCATTGTACTGTCAAGACTATATTTCCTTTTCTTGTTTGTTAATGATACGTAACATCAGGGAGCAAACGATGGTGGTTATGAGGGATAATTGACAAACAGTGATTAAAAAACAACACATCATATCCTCCATCCTTCCCCAAAAGTTGTAAAGAACTCCAAAACATGTTGTTCTAGTGTTAAAAGATGAGCAAAGCATTCAAAGAGCTTTTGATACCAGCATATTTCTTTAAAGATCAAGAGAGGACTTCAAACAGTGTAGCATATCAGGATTCAAAAAAGGTAAAAGGAGGAAAGACTTGGAGCAAGGAAGAAGAGGATAAATTATCTTTCATTGTTGTTCAGTCTTGTTTTATAGTCCATGCTGGTCTTTATGTAGGTCAGTTGAAATCAGACTGTTTTGGCCACTGACAGAACAATGCTTTCTGCTTGATGTAATAGCACTAGTCTGTCTCAATACCCACAATGCACAGCCCTGATCCCGCTCTCCAAGTTATATACTCATCCGATCGAGGTCAGACTGCCTTAAAAGGCCAGAGACGGCAAGCATGCAGCTGTTACATTCAACAGCTTGAAATATTACCTCTTTTTTTTTTTTTTCATTTTTCTCTCCTTTCATTGTCTCAGGAGTTTAAAACTATTTCATTTTTTAAATTCTTGTGCGTAGACATGTATATTGTCAAACTAAGGTAGCAATTGGGTCAAACAAGACTTTTGAGATGATTATTAATGGCACAATCTGTAAGATTTTTGCAAGAAAATATCCAAAAACCACTAGCATATTTTGTTCACTTGTGTATTTACATTATCCCAAATGTTTCCAACAATGTTTAAATCCAGAGAAATTCACGATTTTAACCAGTGTAATGTCCCACTTCATTGCATTGCCTGTCAATGGTGTCATGTCCACGTTATCCTTGGTTTCCGCTTTTACTGCCATAGAAACCATGGCAACACAGTGAGTCTCATGAAAAAATGCGAAAGTAGTAGCTGTAGCATCTAGCACGCCTCTCTGTTGTTGTGTCGCACAGTCTTCATGGACCACAATTATTCGTTATGGTTTGCAGTAGGTTCTGTCGCCAAAGATAACTCCAAGAAACGTATGGGTGAATCAAATGACCCAAGAAGAGTTTTGGACAAGAGGAGAAATAAAGCAAGGATCAATATCGGTGTGACATTTAATAACACTGTTCAACAAGTCTCGTGAACAAGTCTATGGCAGTTAAAAACAGTATGTGATACATAAATAGTAAGTCAGCCTTTTTGCAAATGCTGTGGGTATGTTTAAATATACTTTTAATATGATAGTTTTGAACATGTAAAACTGCGCTGCGTTACCCCACCATTTAATTCGACAAATAAAGTGACATGTATGGGTAGTGATTTAGCATTAAACATTATGTTACTTGCGGCTAATTCATTAGAATGAAATAAAATCATGTGATCAAAATTTTATTTCATTACCTCATCCATGAACATTAATCCCGTCGGATTAATTTCCATCAGCAGTGGAGGTGAAGATGACAACTCCCATGATTCCATGCTCTTTCACAGTGTCATCAAGCTACGCCTTTGTTATTGTTTTGAATATGCTACCACTAGTTGCCAAAAAATCACATACTGTGCCTTTAATAGAGAAAATGACACAGACTGCACCACAAAATATTTCTAAATGTTTTATTTGGAATAAATACCTTGAAGCATGAAGAGAAAAAAAATATGTATAACAAGACATAATAGGTATTTACATGACTTGTTTGTGCACAGCCAGATGGATGTATACATGGTATACAAGCCCATGCAGGACATTGAAATCTTTTGCTGTACGAATGCGCAAAAGAAAAATATGCATTAAAGTAATACAGAAACCATCTTTTAGATGGACGATATGGTCACTCTGATGAACCTTGATCACAAACGTAATGTATTGGCGTATTACAGGGATTTTCACTGTGTACAAAGAATGACTTGCCACTGAAGCACAGGGCACGACACTGTACAACCTTGTGCCACCAGTTCTTAAAATTCATTATAATAGTAATAACTTAGTTAAAATGGCAACTGTACCAGACAGGGCATGATTATAGCAGCTGCACCTCTGGCTCAGTGGTAGGTAGAGGAGGGGAGATAAACAGCATTACAAACAAACAAAAAAAAATGTTCTGGTTGAAAGATGGACAATGAGACAATGTGTTTGGCAGTACAGAACATGGCTGACAGCAGGAAATATGCTGGCCAGAAAAAAATGCAGGTCTGCTGAACTAAATAACAGTGACTTTAAGGAGATGAATGAACATACAAAAAGAGCCAGACCGCTAAGATGCTAACACAAGTGTACTGATAAAACACAGGTCTTGTGTACATAAGGCTTTCTCATTGCTGTTCTTGTTTTAAGTGGGCTAATACATCGGCAAAGACTTAAACATTTCCATGATCTGTACTTTGTCAAAATGGACCCTTTACTGCAGTTACTGCACATCATCTTGCAGTAGTAAAGGTGGATCACTGGATTGCATGAAAACCCATGTGGAAAGTAGTTAGAAGATTTCCAGTTACATTACAACACAGATGACTTCATTTATTTGCATGACGTAAAGCATTGGGATAACCGGCTTTCTTGCTCTAGTTGTGAAAAAATGATAATATTTAGGCCTGTTTGTTGATACGAAGGATGTGCTGCCTGTGCTTCCTCTCAGTCCGTAAGCAATGTGAAAAAGTGAAAAACTAGTGAACCAGTAAACTTTTTTGCAAATATTAACCTCTTCTACAAATACTCCACTCTCATTCTTGGATGTTGATCTTAATTTTTTGTTAATAACTACTTGTTCCCCAGGAAAAAGGGTAGATCAAATGGTAGATTGCAGCCAGTTCCATGCAGTACAAGGGCATTTTTGAGCTAGTTTATTATATACCCTGTGGAATGTTTCTGTTAACCCAGATGGACTGCATCAGTGCTTGGTTTGGCCTCCACTGTAGGCATTCATTAATGGCCATTTCAAACATCAATTAGCTCACACAAATAGAGATGTTTACACTGATGTCTGCAGAAACAAAATCATCCATTCAGTTAAAAGCAATGTATTTGTGCAGTTTAGGCTTAATAATTGCACTGTTGTTTTGGCCTCGCATGGCAATGCCCAATGTCAACTCATTAGTAATCACAGGTATTCATTTATAAGCGTGGTAATACCACATTAATTTTCACGTACATTACAGACATATTAACAGCATCTCAAATGTAAGCTTTTTGCATATGAATGACTTAGACATACAATGTTTAAAATTCTTTTTGGTTCACGGAATATTGAACTGATGGAATATGTTAATTGTACTGCATTTAATCAATGACATGAGTATGTTCAATGTCATCATATTTTAATGCTTGAACCTAATTTGAAATGATTTACATTTATCTGCCTTTTTTTTAATTTTGTTAAGAAGTGGTTAGCTTTAGGATAGAGGTGGGGTTAGGGTATAATAGTGAAATGTAACTATGCAAATATTAAAAAATAAAGAATTCATAAAGATTTTTGTTTTAAATTCATACTTAATGCTTATGTTTTAGATGCTGTCAATATGTCTTTATGGCATTTATTTAAACATACAAAAATATATTGTGTAGATGTTACGTATGAATGCCTATGAATTTTAATGACATCAGGCTATAATTCCATTCATGATTATGAATTTGCTCTAATCTGAATGATTTACAGGTGATGGATAATTTAATAATTGTGTTACTATTGGAGGTAGAGTACTATTTGCATTCTTGTTCAAGCCTGTTTATCTCATGACCTCAAATGTCCCTTTTATCATTTTTCCGTCATTTTTTTCCCACAGCTGTTCATTTTTGTTCTGTTGTCAGGCAGATGAGAAAATATAAACTATGAACCAGAACATATAGTCTTTTTTTCTTTGTTCTTTTCTCTGTTGAATATGCAATTCGACAAAATAGAAGGTCCATGGAGAGCAATAATAAAGGGAGGTACGGATTATTTACAAGGGGTTAATGAACAGAAGTCCAGCTCCTGTGGCTTCTTCTTGTCTGCACACTTCTCCCTGGGAAGAAATTTTCCCACATTTGTAACGCAGTGAAGCAGGCGCCGTTTGAAGCCCTTCCCACAGGTCTTGGAGCAAGGGGACCAGTCGCCCACCTCCCACATGGGGCAAGGGTCTCCACATGCCTGAATGGCACTGGGCTTTTGGGTAGGGTCACAGTCCACCCCAGCCCCACCATCTCCCCCAAGACATTGCACCATCCTCCTCTGGAGTCCATTACCGCAAGTAACCGAGCAAACATCCCACCCTGCAGCCACCCACTTCTCTGGTTTTGGTGCGATATCTTTGACGTACATAGGTGGGATTTTGTCCTTGAGAAGATCTACCCCCTTTCCACCTTTACTGATTCCGCCCTCTTCCCTAAGAACACTGTTTTCAGCATGTGCCTTTTCTTCTTTCTTTTGCACCTTGTTATCTTTGCTCTCCCGTGGCAAGTAGAAAGAATAGCGGATGCGTGGTGGTGTCATCTGGCCCACAGAAAGCACTTCAATTATCAGGGCTTCACCCAGAGGCTTCACAGCCTGTAGAGTCTCTGAGGACCCAACCGTTCCACTGTAGCGGAGCAGACTCCCTTTCACCAGAATATCCTTCTCCATGGCTGAAACCACATAGTTTCCATTCAGCATGTACTTGCCCTGGCTGTTCTTGACAGCAAGATAGTTGTCATCACTCATGATGCCCTTGTAGCCACGCTGCCTGATGTCCACGTTGGAGGCTCCCACAGGAAGCATGACCACAAAATTGTAACCATGCCTGAGAAGAGAAAGGTCAGAAAAAGTATTAGAATGGTTTTGGAGTAATCTTTTCTTTCCTAGTATGCCAACTGACCAGTCTGTATCAAAAAGAAATCATGAGAATGTTTTGAGTTTGTAGTATGTATTGAATGTGAAAACATTTCTAAAAAATAATGGCAAGAAACTGCCCTGTATAATTTGCCCTGTTGGTAAAAAAAGGAGATTATAAACAAAATATACCCTAAATAAACAGAATCTAATGAAATCTAATCAAATTTAGAATCAAATTGGGAAATCTGTATTGATACCCAGGCCTACCAAAAGCACAATGCATAAATTCTTTTAAAGGGGTCATGAATTGAGAAATACATTTTGACATATAAGAGGTCATTGTACTATAAAAATATGCTGTACGTTTCAGAGCTCAAAACTTCCCTGTTAGTCCAAAAACAGCTCAGAAAACTACTTGTTTAAGATTTTGTCGCATTATTACGTCATAGTGCGATGAAAGACCGCCTCTGCAGAAGAAGATCAATGACTACTTCTACATCATTGCCTCTTTAGCACCGCCCACCAATTCGTTCATGTCATGTAGAAGTAAATACGAGATAGACTCAAACACATGATTACTCTAGCAACAAATCGATAGAAATGTCTCTAAGGATTACAAGACGTTTTGAAGTGCCAAGTTGTGAACAGTCTTTGCATTGCTATCCTTGTGATCCTAATATTAAGAAAGCATCAGTAAGACACTTTTCGTTTGTTTGCTTCATTTTTCTGCGGATTCGTTTTTAAACAAGACACAGTTCAACACAGGCTTTTCAGAGAGACCGAAAATAAAAGATGATGCAGTGCCAACTATACTGGATCTGACAGTAATGTGTCTGACAGTAATTTGTTTTGATCAAAGCCATTCGCTGTGATCCTGAATAAAAGCTTCAGTGAGTGAGACCTCCTGTTTTGTCATCAGTAAGACATTACAAGTTTCATTTTATTTAAAGCATGACACTGCAAATGACAATGTATAAGTTTTTCACTTTATCAAATAAGATGAACTATGAATAGCCTATAAGAATGACAGTGTGACAAACAAGGGCACATTAATTCATAATTTTGTTTACATTTGTTTACTTGTTAGTCATGCTTTGTCAATTATAACTGTGGTAACTTAGTATTTAAACTTTATTTGCCACAACCAAGACTTATATAGCATATGACATGTAATACGCATAAATGTTTCCCATTGTTGGCAAATGTTTCAACTATTTAACAAGATATTTTTCATCATCAGAAGTTTTCAAAACAATTCCACACGTGTAATGGCGAGAACTTTGAAAATTATTTTAATATGCAAAACTGTTACCCAATCATAGCAGTGGGCGTTCACTTTCAAGTCTTGAATGCGGCACGCCCATCAAAACGGAGTGTTCGAAAGGGAGGGTCAAAAACAGGATAGAAAATAACCTATTACTTCTAAATTAGGATTAGTTTTTTGAGGTAAAAATCTTGAAAACATTATAAGTGGACCTCAGAGAATGTAAATTTAAAAAAAAGTTCATGACCCCTTTAAGATTATTTGTCTGACACGGTTTCACTTACATGGGCTTGGTGAAAAGACCTGAGACCTTCTTGCAGTTCTTGTTATCTCCTCCACAGACACCACATTTGTCAAACTTCTTGTTAGATCCCAGTTTCCCATCACAGCCTGCCTTGATGCATTTTCCTTGGACACAGACTGATGAGGAGTCAGGAGAACATGGTGTACCATCAACAACCTATAAAAAGCAAAGAAAAATGATTTAAATGCCAACAATCTTGTGGATCCGTGTAATTGTAGCATTTTATGGTGACTATTCTTGTACAAGGGCAAATCTTATACAACATTTTTTTTCTTTGAAAAACAGTGATTCATGTATTGATGATTAAGATACATAAATTACACTTTTTTATTTGTAAATGAGTGAAACAGATATTAAAACAAAAATATACAGAAGATAAGTATGCATTAGATTTATACATATATTGTACATTTACATTAGATAAATCCTCCTTAATTTTTCCAAGTGCTCAGTTTCAGAGCAGCTTTGCAACACAGGCTGATTTCTTTTCTTTTCTTTTTTTTATGGGGTTTTTGCCTTTATTGAGATAGAATAGTATAGACAGTAAGTGAACTGGGAGAGAGAGAAGGACAGGATCGGGAGAAGGTCCACAAGCCGGGACTCGAACTTGGGTCGCCCGAAGCACAATCACCCTATATGTTGAAGCGCTGCCCACGAGGCTATCGGCTCCAACAAAAGGCTGATTTCTAAGTATGACAATATGTGCGGGGGTCCAGCCGAAAGTGCAAGAAACTATTCCCCTATGTCTACTATTAAGCTATTTCTGGCTCTACGCTGACCATTTGTTTTGGATGAGTCACACCTTCAAATTAGCAATGAGGCTTACTGAATTAATGTATTGTCTAGTCTTTTTTTGCCTTTGGCAAAACATGTCTTGAGTGGATTACAGTCTCCTTAAGAATCTGAATAGTTTCTTTAGTGTCAAAGCCTGGTTAAAACAGCATGTCAGTCTCATAAACATACCTCTAGCCATGCACTAGCCATGACGTAACTGTTGCGTCTGTACAATTTCACTCCACACAACACTATCTCACAAGAGATAGGCCCTTTTACCTTTGTTATCTTTCATCTTCCTGACCACTTCAACTCTGTCTACAGTGACATCTGACATAAGAGTAAAGCAGCCATGAAACAGCAGGTAAGCTCACCACATATTTTCTTCCCTTACATGCATATAGTAAAATATGGTTTTAATTTAATGATTCTTTTCCTTTCAATAAATTCTTGAATGTCCAGTAACTCATAACTTTTCTGATTTTGCATGTGTAGCCTTTCATGTACCAAACTATCACAAATGTATTTTATGGTGTTAAGGTGTCTAAGGTTCACTTTATATCATAATCTCCTGTACTCACTGACAGGATATATACTGTAGGAGACCCTATAAAGTAATGTGTTTTCCGCATCCCCCATAAAGCACTCAAGCTTCATAATCTCCAGTGAGAGAAGCTCTTTTTCATGAGACACGAACAAGGTTACATATATATATATATATATATATAATCTAAGTTTATATTTTATTAACTAATATGTTTATATATGCTTTCGAACCCAAACTTCTTGTTATATTGTTTTATAAATAATTTCTAAAAGTAGTAGATGGTTATTAATTTTATTTCTCACCTTTGGTGCAAGAACGTAGAAGTATCCTGTTCCATTTGCTCTGCAGATCAGCTTGCACATATCTTTGGCCGAAACACCAGAATATTTGGGCACCCACACCACAGAAGGGGTGAGCCGGTTAGTGTTCAGACTAAACCCATTGTAAGCTTCACATTGCTCCTCACGATAGCTCTTGCCTAAAAAGAATTAGGCAGATGTAAGAGAAGCACATTCCTGAAATTGTTATTTTATTGTATATTTTATTCAATGCATACAAAAAACAAAAATTATTCCAAATTATTCTTGTTTACTTTATATATCCATTGATGCTGATTTTTTTGCATAGAAAACATTTTTGAAAGGGTTTTTAAACCTGTGTCAGTGCATGGGGAAAGGTTGCAGGACCGGTATTTGACCCTCACTCCCTGACAGTATTTGCCTCCGTTGAGTGGCACAGGGTTGTCACACTCTCTCTTTGACAGCTGCACACCACCTCCACAAGTTCTGGAGCAGGTACCAAAAGGCCCCCATTTACCCCATCTGCCATCCACCTAACAGAGAGGAACAGGAATAGGGGGTTGTCACAACTCACTTGACCTTTGAACATTGAACATACCTTGACAACTGGCAATTTTACTTCTAAACCCCAAATGACTTGGCCACAAAGAACGCAACACATTCACAGGTCATGTGCAAGTTCTCTAAGCAACAGGGCAAATAAACCAAGTAGCAGGTCAAGTGGAGTACGTTTAACTGGCTGACATCGATGTGTCAAAGCTCTGTTGTGCCACATGACATACATCTTTCACAATGCAGTGAGAGTTCCTTATGTGTTCAATGTGTTCATTCAACAGAACTGTAAAACCCCTTATCTAAAATTCTAAACTCTGCAAGTTTGCATGACCAAAACAACAGAAACAGCAGAAGTGTGTGTGTATATATATATATATATATATATATATATATTCACACACAACCCTGTGTGCGTGTGTGTAATATTAGTATATTTAGAGTGTATGTGTGTGTGTCCTATATCTGAAATTTGTGAAGGTACCTTAGTTTTGGTGATCTCCTGTTTATCCATGCATGTGCCCCGCATGCAGAGCTGTCCGTCCCCGCAGCTGGTTCCATCTGCCCACGGAAAGTGTCTTGTCTGGCAGACCAGTTGCCCACGGGTCTTCCCTGTGCACCATAATCGCTGACATGGTGCCTGCATGAATGGGCATGGCTTTGAGCCGGCACCGAAGGCAAGCTCACACTGCCGCTCTAAACCATACGATGCACCAGGGAGCACTTCTGGAAGAGCTAATGGTTTCTGAGGTTGATCCAGCAGACAATCACCTGCAAAGATGTCAAATAATAACTTTTACATATATACAGTTATATAAAATTGTATTTACAAAGCTTAAGAGACTTTTGTTTGCACTCATTTTACCTGCATTTCTTATAATTATTTTATTAAATATACAATTATCATTTCTAACAGTAAGGAACTAAAGTTTGAATAGATGACTGGAATGTGGGATGATATATTTGCTTTAGATTTTTATGTTTATCAGAGATGTAAGTGTATCCACATATGTCTTAGTCTACAGAGGGCAAATACCAACCCTGAGAGGGGTTCTGAATCCCACTGTAAACCTTCACAGAAACACTCCAGTCAAACAGTTACGTCAGTCGCCACACTGTTTAAACAAAAATTTAGATCAGAGAATTTTTGCAAGCTGTAACTTAAGTTGACCTTGGGACGTTTATTTCTTTGAAGACAGCTTTTTAGAAAGAACCAACACTTAGGTGTTAAAGCCAGAGCTGAGCTCACTCATATACCATTCAAAAGGGGACAGTACGATTTAAATGTATTTTTAAAAAATATATTTTATTCTCACCAAGGCTGCATTTATTTGCATTTAACAAAAATACAGTAAAACAGTAATATTGTGAAATATTATTACAATTTAAAATTACTTTTTTATATAATATTTTTAAAAATATTTATTCCTGTGATGGCAAAGCTGAATTTTCAGCAGCCATTACTTCAGTCTTCAGTGTCACATGATCCTTTAGAAATCATTCTAATATACTGATTTGGTGCTCAAGAAACATTTCTTATTATTACCAATGTTGAAAATGGTTGTGCTGCTATGTTTTTTTTTTTGTTTTTTTTTTGTCAAACAGGATTTTTTGTAACATTATATGTCTTTACTGTCACCTTTGATAAATTTAACGCATCCTTGCTGAATAAAAGTATTCATTTCTTTTTAAAAAAAACATTTTGGTTGTGTAGCTGCTCCAACTTCATTAGACACTAATGCAGTCAATAAATAAAACATTTTTAGTGAATATTATTTTGTTTTATATAGTTTAAAAAATAAAATGGTATTTTTAAACTAAACAAATAACATTTTGATATAAACCTATATTTGTACAGGCAAATTTAAACATATTCAGTTTGTGATAGATTAATCCTATGTCAAAAAATAGTGTTATATTTCAGTAGTGTAATTTCTACACTTTCATGGCATTACCTTTATACAGTAACCCTGCAAAGGCCAAACCTACAGTATTAGGCATTATGCAAAAGTGCAGGCACAGTTGCATTTATAATTCACGTTACAAACAAACCGTATTCAGGCCACCTCAGTTTGCTTCAAAATTCACGTGCACCACTCTCAGATCCCTGAAATATTGCATGTTAAGTCTAGGCCAACAGGAAACGTACAGTATCACTTTCTTTGACTTACCGTGTCCACTGTCCAGGTAATCAGTGATAATGGCAGCACTGCATGGGGACCAAGGACTGGTGCGGTTAATTCGGATTAGAGTGGGAGACATCATGTGATTGTCCTCCAGCTTGCCAAACACCTCCTCACATGCCTTAACATTATCATGTGGCATATTGAATACATGTCCTGCAGCGGAGAAGGAATAAAGGAGAGAAGAAAAGAGTGAGAAATTATAAGAACACAGCAAGGGAGAGAAAAAAGAGAAAAAAACAAAATGCGAAAAAACAAAAACAAAATGCGATGTGTGTCAGCACTCCATGTTTATGTAAATTAACCATCTCTAAAAAATTATACAAATGTAAGTTTAGATTTTCACCTTTTAAATCATCAATCATTCCAATAGTTTTCATACAATTTTCCTCTCAGCAATCAGACCACAGCTATGCTGAGTCACTTCTACAATACCTCCAACAGCTCCCCACATTTCCTCCCTGGCCTTGAGAGGAAACTTTTACAAAACCGCCTATGAGGCTTCCTACAGGGAAACAAGCCACATCAATAGAGCTTATCTTTCCTCAGCTGCTCCTCTGAGCTAATCTGAACTGAATGAACATCATCTCACGGACAATGTTGTGGAGATCTTCCAAAAGATTTTGGAGACTGAAATTACTGGTTCTAGCCCCAGATATTGAGTAGGGTTGGCATTTGCAAGCATTCAGTTAAATGATTTCAGCACCTCCTAAAATAAATGGCAATGCAAAAAGCTTGTTGGAGCATTATGTTTGTGCTGGAAGCGATAATCTGAATGCTATTTAAGTAAAAACTGTTGTGAGTGTGTGTCATATATTAAGATATAATTAAAGATAATCTGATTGTCTGCTTGAAAGCTGGGGAACCACGTCTGGGTGAACCGAAGCAAACCAGCAGCTGGTCAGTCTTACACCACTGGGCAGTCTGTGAACATAAGTTTCAAGGACCCTAGCTGGGCAAAGCTGACTGAGCTTCTCTTGGTCCACTGACACAAAAGGAGGAGGATGAAAAGCCTGCAAAATTGTATAATGTGCTATGCTCATGGCCAATTTAGGCACGTAGCCCAGTCTAGGGTGTAAGATGGCTTTGACCCTACCCGGGGCAAATTCTAAGCAGGAGGAGGCAACAAACAGGGCCTGTAAATCTCCTACTTTTTTAAGGGATGTAATAGTCAACAGAAATGCCATTTTTAGTAATTTCTCTGAAATTGAGTCCAAGGTCTCGAAGGGTGCCAGGGACAACCCTTCCAGAACCACAGCCAAATCCCAGGCTGGAAATCTCAGATGAACTGCAGGCTTTAACCTCAAAGTGCCATGAAGGAAATGGGTTACTAATTGGTGTCTCACTAAAGACCCATCGCAGCTATTGCCACCACGTAGACTTTAAGCTTGAAGAGGGCTAGACCAGCAGAAAAACAGTCCTATAGCAACTCCAGCACTGAAGCCACTGGACATTTAACTGGGTAAAATTGGTGTTCTCTGCACCATAAAGTGAAGACTCTCCACTTTAGAGAGTTTAGGATGGTCTCAACAACCTCAGCTGAGAGACCATAGTTCAAGAGTTGGTCCCTCTCAGGGGCCAAACCCAAAGCTTTCACATCTCCTTGTTTCTTGAGAAGCAAACAGGTCTACTTCCGCCTGGCCGAACTTTTCCCTAATCAATGCCAACGTCTGGAGGCACCACCGCCCTTGCCTTGACAGGATGTCTGCTCCATGATTCAGATACCCAGGGAGGTAGACTGCTCCTAGGGAGAGCAGCTTGCCCTGGGATCACAGGAAAATGTGGTGTGCAAGTCTGCAAAAAGGACATGACCTCAGAATCCCTGATGATTTATGTATGAGTCTACTGATGTGTTGTCTGTACAAACAAGATCATGATAGCCTGGGAGGAAGTACTTCAGGGCTAGAAATACAGTCATCCTCTCCAGGCAATTTATGTGCCAAGAGAGATGATGCCCTCTCCACAGACCTCAAGTCAAGCGGCTGTCTAGAATTACTCCCTGACATGTAAGGGAAGCATCCGTCATGTTTTGCAATGACATGACACCCCCAGCACAGGTCCCTAAGACAGACATCAAGGTTTCTTCCACATCATCAAGGAACAAAGGCATCGACACATAATCTTGATCATGCAAAATGGGTTGCCCCTTGGGGAAAACACCTTGGTCTCTTTAGAGTTTAGTCTTACCCAAACACCTTATGTGGATGAGGTCGACATCTCAAGCCGCCATCTCCTGAGTTAAAATACCGATACTGGTAAGCTTCGCCCCTGAAAGCGAACCTGAGGATCTTTCTGTGTTGAGTAAGGATGGAAATATGGAAGTATGCATCCTTTAGATCTATCATGACAAACCAGTCCTCTAATCTGATTTGAGTCATGATAAGAGGAATCGTCAACATTTTGAACCTGTATCTCCTTAGAGTATGGTTTAACTGACGCAGATCTATGATGGGACGCAATCCCGCATCCTTCTTTGGAACTATGAATTACCGGCTGTAGAACCCAGAATCCCTCTTGGGATGAGGAATACGTTCTATGGCCTCCTTCACCAAGAAAGACTGAATTTCCTGTTCCAGCACCTGGGCTTGTACGCTGAATCTTGGTGGGCGAAAACCAAACTGGATTCTGTACCCCTTCTCTATTGTACGCAGGACCCATTGAGACACATTTGGCAGAAGTTTGGGTGTCCCTCTCATCAAAGAGGGAGATGCTCACAGTGAGTGCAGTCAGTCCCCTCAAGAGCTGACCGTGCAAGCTATGCTCCCAAGCAGTTAACACAAGGATCATGTGCGTCCCACCCGTGATGTAACGTGATCTAAACGGCTTATTCGCCATATCTAAGTTCTTTATTTGGTCTATGAGACAAACGAATAATAAATAGGTTGGACAGAAACGCTGCATTATTTGGGTATCTTTTATAGCTTTCGTGATAAGGAATAGTTGCACACGTGCTTCAGAGGCAGACACGCTGAGGCATTCCCCATAGCATCAACGTCAGATGCAGCATGGAGTTCCCTTGAAAGGCAAACAAGCTTTTTGCCAGCAAATGAAGTAAATGTACATCTGCCAGCAGGGGCAAATTGCTAATGAGTCAAATACTGACCCCCCCTGAGGAGAGCCAGGTATTAAAGGTAATGTATTTTTTTCATAGAACATCTTGCTATTAAATACATTTTTATTGAAGTCAATCACACTAGCTTGTGGCTTCTGCAGAAGCATACATCACTGTTTAACAATCTTGAAGCTTATGGTACCGTAGGTCTCTCTTGAAATGTTTATATGTTGTCGTTAAAAATCAGTTTCTCATTGAGAAAATGAATCGGATTGTAAATGCCACAACCCTACTGTTGCGCTTTATACATCTGTTTACACTTACCAAGCTCATGGGCAGTAGTGAAGGCAGATGGCAACCCATCATCTTCAATCACAGAACAACTTCTCTTTGGATCACACATGGTTCCAACATCTGCCATACCCAGTGTGTCACATGTTGAGGCTCCGCACAGGTCCTAGATCAACAAAAAATAAACAAATTGTAGTCATTAACCTTATCTGAATTTTTAACACATACTAAATGTCAATTTGATTTGTAATTATAAGTCAATTTGAGTACAAATTACATTTTCGCATATTTAACCCATACAAGGGTGTGTGATTTTAAATTATTACATTTAAAAATAATAATAATAATAAATTTAGCCTTCAGTAAATATCTAAAAATAAACGTTAACTGAATCTAATTACTTATTTAGCTAATATACAAATTGGTATGGTTGGTGAAACCAATGGCGTATGGTTTCAATCACTGCAGCCTAAATCCTGGTGATAATAAAAAAAAAAACTTTCGGGCAACACTGATATGCAGGTCAATCTAACTGAAGAATCACACTTGCATAATGAAAGGGAAAGTGGGTAAAAAAATAGGAAACAGTTAGCTGGAAGAATGTGCTTTTGATTGACATGGAAATATTTCAGATACCCTAAATATCTCTCATTTTTATTGTGTAAAATAAAGTACCTCAGTCCAAAAGGAATTTCCGGCTGACCTATATTGTGTTACCACAGTTTAATATGAATTTTCTCAAAATATCTGTTGAGCCCTACTGACTCAACATCATAATAGCAGGTTTGCTGGTCAACCCTATCCCATGGTGCAACACCCTATACCAACTCCCAAAAAAAGGACTAACGTTGCCTGCGGACATAACCTTAGCATTAAAAAGTAGAGTTTCTTTCTGGCCACAACACACTTAAAGGGAACAGAAGCTTCACCACATTCTGAAAAGATCTCCTTTAACACTCAAATTTTGCTCTGACAGCTTTGACCACAAATTAAATTGCATTGTCAGTGTGACATGTTAGGCTACAGCTCATATATTTATACATGAACATAGAATTATTAGTCATTTAGTAAAAGTTCAAGACAGCCTATAAGGACAGGGGGTTTCTTCTGGTCTCTCTCACTCTCTTCATTTTTTTATTTATTTGACCTAGTTTTCACATCCTCTCTACATTTCTTGATGTGTGAGAATCCAGCTGCTAACTCCTAATGATCATCATGGGGCTAATCATAAACAAAGTCCCCTGAATCTTTTTAGACCTTCTAACGATGTCTGCCTCATTCAAACATTCAACAGGTCAAAGTACTTCCCTGTAGTCAGGCATCTGCCAGAAATGGTTGGGAGTGTATTCTTCAGTCATAATTTTGTGTGACAACTAATCTGTGAGACAGAGAGACAGGGATAGCTGCAGGTCGTAATGGGCGTGTCGAAAGGTATACAATGCTGCAACAGAAACGAAACCCTAGCCTTAACCCACACCCTAACTGGCAGCTTTCATGACCAATTGTAAAGACCTTTTGGCACGCCCCCTACCTTTCTGCATGCCCATTACTCTGACCTGCAGATACCCACACTTGAAGACAGATAACAACCCTGAGACTACTCTACACTCAGGATGAAAATACAGCAAAGTGGCAAAAAATAAATAAATAATTAAATGCAGTTTATTATTAAATGAAGGCAACATGGCCTCTTCCCACAAATGCATGTAACAGGAAAGGTGTGACCTCTCTTTCTAAATCACTTCATTCACAACTAGCTCAACACCAGCTGTTTTTAACTTTACATTAGTGCTTAAATTAGCCACTCTGCTCTGGTTACAAATATACACAAACAATCTGAAAGCAGACAATTTGCTGATTGGATTACAAAAGACCATGAACAATTGTAGTTGTTCACAATTATGGTGTTTAGGTTATTAATTTGGTCATATGTAGTCCACAAAGTAGACTCCTTTACACACTCCATTACAAACAAATATTCACAGAAAATTTCATGAAACCCTTGACCTCTTCAGCTCATATGATTAGCAATTCAGCTGTGAGAATTATGTTAATTTATTATTATAATTTACAGGTTTTCTAAACTCAAATGAAAATTACATGAGTAAAATAACTCATATTTAAAAAAAAACAAGTTTGGTTCAGTGGAACATATGAAACATCTGATTAGAAATGAGAAACACTGTAAACCGGATCCCAGTCCTGACAAATTTGTACTTGTGTGACCTGAATCTAAAATTTGTTGGACTGCTGGTTGAAATATGAAGAAAAAGAGCAAATGAGGTAAGAGGTTTGGTTTTTTTATATGCAATATTTATCAGATACCATTTAAGATATTATCTGATCAGTTTCTTGTTACACCATTGTACCTAGTTATCCTCCTACCCCAAGTTCAGACTCCAAGTGCCAGATGACATGCTTTGGTAATAAAATAAGGTATGGGCCTTTTCATTGGATTCTAGCCATCTGCTTGTGCCCGGTGGAGGAAACAAAATCAGACTTTTTCAGGTCATGGTTAAGCTAATGGTCTGTTGCTCTCACAATGTTAGATAAGCAATGAGAGACTTCCAAGTCATTTCAAGTAACTTATCTATCCACTGTTTTTTATCCATCCTCTATGTTTGGCCAGAAATCTCTTTATAATCTGCAAAATGGGGGGGGAAACTTGCCCATACTCTCCACAAGCAGTGCTGACCCAATTGGCATCCAACATTGCAAACATACGACTTTGATTATGCTTTTATAAAATCCAAACTGTTCCACATGTGCATTTCTCTCTTTTTTTCCCTCTTTCACTAACTCTTGCCTTCCTTCGCACTTTCTGTCTATATCATTGTTGTACTTTCTCTGATATACTATCTTACCCTACCCCTGCAGGGCAGTAGTGGTTATATGGTTAGCAACCCGGGTAGATGTACAATTCCAGCAGGGTGTCTGTGCAAACAGGCACATAATTAAATACAGGCCACATAGCAATCAAATTGTTGTGCTTCAAAATTACAAAATTGAGATGATTCTTCTAATGATTGCAACAGTGTATTTCCCAATTATTATTTGAGGCATTTAGTTTTCGCCATCTTGTTGTTGTTTCATTCTGTTCTGATACTCTACTGCCCAACAAGCTCAATAAAAAAGTTTCTCTTGAATCCTACCATGTGACAAACTTGAGAACCACATGAACTGCAAAAAACAAGCTCACATGGCAGTCAACAAGCTCCAAGCTAGTGATCATTTTCAAACCAAATATGTTGTTATATAAAAATAGGAGATGGGCCTATGTAGCCCAAGGATGTTGGTTACTTTTAGTTTGCCAACTAAAAACATAGGAACATAGCTGAGAAGGCAGATGTAGGATTGTGCAAATGTTTGATGCTGGTAACTTTAGCAGTAGTTTACGGAAACCTTAAGAGGCTATGCAATATTATTTTTTATTTCTTGTTTTCTCGTGATCTCGACATAACAAAAGTTGTTTTCTCATGATCATGATCTCAACTTAATTTTCTCATGATCTCGACATAAAGGTTGTTTTCTTGTGATCCCAACATAAAAAATGTAATTATAACTGCAATAAAGTTGGTTTGATATCTTTTCGATTGATGTGGAGAACAAATCTGAGCAAACAAGCTTAGTTTAATGAATTTATGATGCTCGGGAGGCTAACAGCAAATTCTAAACTGTGATTTAACATTGCCCACTAGAAGGAGCCACAGGATAATTAATCTTTTCAGCCTTGAAAGATATAAAAAGTTAGTCTTTATCAGTTTCCATCCCTTTGAATGGAAACAAATGCTTAGATCTAGTACATTTGTATAACTATGAAGTACTGATAGTATTGTTTTATGTAATTATTGTACAAAGAAATCTGTAAAACATTTTCAACTGATTACTTAGAAATGAAAGTTCACCAGCTGTCTTAAAAATGTGAGTTAACTCAACTAAACATAAGTTAACTCAACTTGGAGATAACCTTTGTTTCAACTCACAAATAGTCAAGACAATGCATTACTTTAAGTTTAAATTGTAACGTAAAGTAATGCATTGTCGACTATTTTTGAGTTGAAACAAAGGTTATCTTCAAGTTGAGTTAACTCACATTTTTAAGGCAGCAGGTGAACTTTCATTTCTAAGTTTAACCAGCTGAAAATGTTTTACAGTGAGATCATTTACCCCCAGTTTCACAGACAAGGCTTAAGCTAGTCCTAGACTAAAATGCATGTTTGAGCTGTTTTAACTGAAAGCAACAATACTGACATATATTAAAACATGTCAGTGCCATTGTTTTGTCTCAAGATGTACACCAGTAATTTCTTTTTTTTTCTAGTGTACGCTTATAAAAGTTATTTAAATATCCTAATTGAACTAAAGCCTAATCCTGACTTAAGCTAAGCCCCGTCTGTGAAACCGGGCCTTAATGTTTATCTTTTATAGACCCCACTAAAGCATTTTTTCTCAAGTTGCCAGATATGATTTAAACACTTAAGTGTTAAACTGCAAGCCTAAGTAATCAAACAGACAGCACATTCTCATATAACCTAACACCAACTCAGAAGCACATGTAGCTCAAGAATTATTTAATTACTTTTTCCTAACATGCTGTCTTAAGTTTTATAACAGTTTGATCTGTGTAGTATTTCTGCATTCCAGTATTATACTATATTATAATTTCTGCAAAAATATTTGAAAAAAAAAAAAAAATGTTAGCAGCACACATTTGTTATGGAAACTATCCTGCAAAAAAAATTTACAAAGTTATTTAAAAAGTATAATGCATTGGCTGTCAGCACAAATCATCACTTTCCATTGGTTCCACACATAGTGGACAAATGCCTTTGATGGAGGCTACATTTAGCCAGTTCAAATAAACTTCAAATGCGCCTTTCTGTCTCCATGATGAACTGCTGAGTCAAACCTTTCAACTGGTTTGCTGTTACCAATTACCCAAATTACATAACACAAGGATGCATTATAAAATAACAGCAATGCTCTAAGTGAAATGACAAGTTTATGAGTATACAGATATATTTACAATCGAGAGTAAATGTTACGATTTAAAGTAGACTGAATTACAACACCTTGTTTAACACTGAAGTAAACATTTTCTGGGAGGCTAACGTCAGTAGTTCATCTGATTCTTTGAAACAGGTTCTCAAACCTGTGATGCTGTTCTTAATGTTATTGCACTAGCTGACTGTATACTGATTGCCTCAAAGTCATATAACTGTAAATGCTTCCTTAACAACACGTGTACACTGTAAAATGTAGTTCATGTGCTGAAGTTGCATGTAAAGCTTTGTAAATCCATCTTATGTCAGTATTGTAATGGTTATATTTCATGTTGCCATAGCATGACTCTCAGTCTCTCTTGCAACAGTGGCCTAGTTACAATTATTGCTCTGGTTTTTATTAAACATGAACCGTTGCAATTCTGCATGGCTGGCCAACGATGACTCATTTTGAGACTTTTCTTGTTTCTTGCAACAAATGTACTTCTTAAAAAAAAACATACTTGCTGCCATAATATTTAATTGGTGATTAAAAATACCTACAATAATCCACTGCTGGTTTTGATGCCACTACATCATTTGACAGAAAATGAGGTCATAACAGAACAGCGTGGATAGAAAGATATGTCGATTTATTCCCAGGCTGCAGCTGGAATTGGAGCTCTGCAGCAGGTGGGCCTGGACACAGCGGGCATGTAGGTTTTCTCTCTCTATCTTCCTCTGCTTTTCTTTCTCTTCACCACCCTCAGCTTCTCCCTCATTAAATAGTAATGGTGAACAGACTGTGAGGGGGTGGGAGGAGGAGAAAGAGGGGTAAAGAGTCCGATCTCTCACAGCTGGGATGGTGGTTAGGGGAAGTTCCCCTCGAAACTGGACACTTCCCATTAGTGTATCTCCCAAAATCCTGTATGAAACTCACTTTACCTCTTTTTTGGCCTTTCTGAAATAAACAGTTTAAAGAAATAGTTCTGTCATCACTTACTCGGCCACATGTTGTTCCAAACCCATTTGACTTTCTTTCTTCCGATGAATGCCAAAGAAATAAAATAAAATAGTGTACTGGTAACACCTTTCCATTCAAGTAAATGCACTTTAAAACTTTAAAAAGGATGCAAAAGAACCATAAAGTACAATACATTCAAAGTCTCCTGAAGTTATCATAGTTTTGTGTGAGCAGAAGTCCAAAATGTAAGTCCTTATCGTCATTAATTCAAAATCTGGATCAGTCTGATTCTTGATCAAATCAATTCAAAACCTGCTCTGCGAATCTGATCAACTGAAAAGATCTGACTCAAAAGTACAATTGATTAACAAATTAGACAGTGCTACTTCTCACATGAACTCTTTCAGAGCAGAAAAGTGAATAAGCTATAAGTGCATAGCTTCAGAAGATTTATAAGAAATATATAGTGCATATGTCATATGAACGACTTTTATTATCCTTTTCTGGTCCGTTTTGAAGCTTGAGAGCTCCAGTCCCCATTCTTTTTAACAGAATGGAAAATAGCAACTTGCACACTTAAGAAAATGTCTGGGCTTTTTAATCTCCCTATTTTATCCCTTTAACATAATGGATTCCCAACGCATTAACTATGTTGTAATCTCCGTTTAAATGTCTGCTGAATCTACATTTTTATAGCTGCAATATGTCCAACACATACCTGCTATAGTGTTCATTTATCATCATTTTCTTCATTCATCTCTCTATCAATTGATATTTGTCATTTCATTCATATTTCTCTCTGTATTATTTATGCAGACTTGCATAATCACAACCCACTCAAAGTTGGAAAATTTTTCTTTTATGTAGGTTAGCAGATGTACAAGTCTAACCCCTCTCCAAATCATCTTGACTCATCCAAGACCATGGAGAAACCCGACAATCTCTCTATGTCCACAGGGAGTAATGAACATAATGAGTGGAAGAATGTAGGGAGTAACTGTGCTCTCTTGCTAAAATGCTTCATAAGTTCCCTTTGGAGAAGAAACAATAAAACATTTACTCCCCTCAGAATGATTCACTACAGCTGTCATCCAGACTAGGCAGACATAACTGGTCTGGATGTCCAGCTCAGGTCATGTGTAACTTCAGCAGATTACCAGCGGATACAATGGCTGCACTCATCTGGCATCTTTGGAGCTGTTTTCACACATACGAGTGTTCCTAAAAAACAGCTGACAGCCTAAAATGAGTTCATGAGGGTTAGTAAGGGTGAGTCAGTGCAAAGTAGGAGTTTATGTGTGAGTAAAAGCATAACCTGACAGACTGGGGACTTAATGCTAAGCTTTGTAGCCATTCCTTAATATTGCCCTGGTCAATGTCATTGAAAACAGTTGATGTGAAAAGCTGAAATGAATGGAAACAGTGCTCTATTTGTGAGGAGATACTTTTATTCTGCAGTGGGGTTAAATAAGGGCAGGAAGATGTGAAATTGAAGGAAGTTGATGTTACAGACACTAACAAGCAGAATTTCATACAGGTTTGGTAACCAATAAAGACTGTCAGTCATTTTCAGTCAAAAAACATGCAAAAATAAATCTTTATTAATCAATCATTTTCCTGCCATCATAATTTATGTGAAACGGAATAAAGGTTGTTGGTGTTTTACATTGGGAGGCTACATATGACTAGCACACTATATTCCAAATCCTCTGGAGCCATATGGTAGTTTTGTATGAAAAAACAACCTGAAACTTAAATAATTGTTTACTGAAAATCTTTCTGTGTATATAGTGCATGAACTGTGAGGTCACCTTTAAGGTGCCTTTTTGTCATTTTGGAGTTTGACAGCACCCTTCCCCATCAATTTTAATGGTATGAAAAAGAGTGGCCAAGATATTCTTCACCTTTTGAGTTCCATGAAAGAAAGAGATTCATAGGGGTTTGGAACGACACGAGGGTGAGTAAATGATAACAGAACATTTATCTTTGTGTGAATTATCCCTTTACTTCCAAACGTTCACACTCTTTCTGTTTTCTCCCAAAAGAATCTTCTCAGACCAGCCAAGAGTTGATGTGACGTTTAGATCTGACCTAATGCAAATGATCATTTGAGCTGACACCTGAAGACATTGCCCTTTTTTAAATTTAGACGTTGTACATCCAGTGTCAAATCCTGCTCGATATGCTATCAATTAAAAATAATGCTCCAAAAGTTCAATGAGATCAATAAGCAATTATTTTATCATTATTCTGCATATGTGAATGGTATCTCAGCTGATTCAGAGCACACATTCCTACTCGCATTGCCAATACAGGGCAGTAGCTCCAAGGCAGGCCTGACCCATGACCTTAACAACACTTATAAACATGATGGGAAGCCCATGGCAACTGCAGGTTAACTGGAAAGGCCACTCTTGTTGCAGCCTGCCCATTACTCTGAGACACAAAACTTATTTCAAAGTTTAAAAAAGCTATGTATACCAATGTCTGTTCAGATATTACGTTTTTTTTTTTTTTTTTTTTTTTAGTTAGAATAAAACCCGTTTTTTTTCACAAACAACACATGATTAAAACACCATATTGTTACTTATGCAGTGCACCTTTGGACTTAAAAGCTGTGATTACAATGTCATCATAAATCATGTCTAAATTGGTTTGATTATTGGGTAAGTAAATTGCAGCCGTCTGTGTGTTCAGTTTTGTTTCATGTTGCAAGCCATCTTGATATAATTACCACAAGATACATTAGCAGGATCATTCTATTCGCTGATTCTCATACTGCCCCCCTATTGACGAAACGCGCATTACACCTTACCTGTTTTGTGAATAGGATTGCCGTATCCCAATACTCCTCATGCTTGTCACTGTTTTTGTTCAGCTTCTTCTGCCAGGTGCAGAAATTACGCAGGGTCATCGCCGCGTTCCCGGAAACCTTGGGTCCTTTCTCTTCCTCGTTAATCACCATAAACTTGACAACCACGATGTTGATAGAGTTGAGAATGGTGGGGTGTTTGTAAAGCTTAGCTGCCACGGACATTAAGGTCAGCACGTAATGCTTGAGGTCATCACCGTGGAATTTGGCCATAGATTCATCGGCCACCACTAATGTCTCTACATAACGCGGAATGGAAACGAATCTTTTCGAGCGGGTTTTCAGAACTGACATAGTGAGGTTACTCATGCGTTCCTTCATGTGCTTGAACTTCGCCAAAGACTGAGCAACGGTGTGGGTCACATCGCTGTCCACGCCGCACCTTGACTTTGAGTTTCCACTCATATTGGCGTTAGATCTGCGTCTGATGACATGCGCATCCATATTGTCCCGGTCGGTGTCGTTAACAGCCGGATTGATGAAATATTCCCAGCCATCGTAACCGAATGCGCCCTGCAGCCCCTTGCACAAGCTGAGCGCTGCATAGGAATATGGGTCAGAATTCACCTCACCGGCATAAAAACACCGGCTCAGATCTTCGCTGTGCGCGGAATTTTGAGCAGTTGAGTCGGCGCGCGTCGAGAAACCTGGAGCAATGAAGCTGGAGTCCGACTGCAATTCGAGTACAAAATCTTGTTCAAAAGCACTTATTTTGAATACAACTTTTTGCGCCAACGTGTTGTCTAAACTGTTCTTGACATGATCCAGTCTGACCGGCACGCAAAACTGGCTCTGCATTGAATTCACAATTTCCAACTGAGCATAGAACACGTTAACAAGAAGAACTGATCTTAGCAACAAAAACATGTTTGTGCGCGAGAAATTTGATTTATAAAGCGCTAACTGAGAAAGAGTGAGATGTGGATGCAACAATATTCCAGGATGCGGTTGCACTAAAATGTTGTCTTTGCGCGTCCACAAAGTGTGAATTCCGCCGGTCTGTGATCCATCCCTTTCTTGTACCTGTATACTGAAGCGGCACTGCTCATCTGTCGTCTTTATGCGCGCACGTCATGTGTAAACATCTAGCGCTTGTAATCAGAAGATTTTGGGGAGGTGCTCGAGTGCGCTCATTGGGTATGCCTCTCAGTTTAAGGTTAAGCCCGCAACTACTTGTGGCTCTGTGAGCTTTCGCATCATCAGCCTGCAGCGCTCCAAGAGCAGGGTTTCCCTCCCACTTCATCTACAGCATCCAAACAGTCACTTGTGATATGAAGTTCGCAAGGGGAGGACAGCACATGGGCATAGACATATCTATACTGTACTGCAGAGTTCTAAATATATATTATATTTAAGTGATCTTATATATATATATATATATATATATATATATATATATATATATATATATATATATATTATATATATATTTATTTATTTTTTTTTATTTTTTTTTCTTAGCTTGTATCTGTTTTGTCTGAATTTATTTCCATTTCTCTTTTCTGAAACCTTCAAAAACCAGTGAGTGATATATTCATAATTTAAGGAGAGGTTATAATGGTACCTAAATTCTATCATTTATCCAATCATTCAATAAAAAGCATCCATCAATGCTGCGTGTGCTTGACCATTTCCAAACATATTTTTGGTACAGTACACTGTCAGAAAAAAAGTCGGAAAATTAGGGGTACAGCAGCTTGTCACTGGGGAAGTACCCTTAAAGGATTAGTTCACTTTCAAATGAAAATTACCCCAAGCTTTACTCACCCTCAAGCTGTATATGACTTTCTTCTTTCTAATGAACACAATCAGAGAAATATTAATACATATCCTGACATATCCAAGCTTTATAATTGCAGTGAACAGGGGTCACGAGTATGAGCTGAAGAAAGTGCATCCATCCACATCCGATCCATCCATCATAAACGTGTACTCCACACGGTTCCGGGGGGTTAATAAAGGCCTTCTGTAGCGAAGCGATGTGTTTGTGTAAATAAAAATATCCATATTTAACAAGTTATGAAGTAAAATATCTAGCTTCCGCCAGACTGCCTTCCGTATTCAAGTTACGAAGAAAGTTTAAACTGACGTCATGTCAGTTACACTTTTTCCGTAAGTTGAATAGGGAAGGCATAGGATGTAGCGTAAGCTTTTTGAACTGCAAGAGTTTTTACACTTTCTTCGTATGTTGAATACGGAGGGCGGTCTGGCGGAAGCTAGATATTTTACTTCATAACTTGTTAATTATGGATATTTTTTTACACAAACGCATCGCTTCGCTTCGAAGGCCTTTATTAACCCCCCGGAGCTGTGTGGAGTACACATTTATGATGGCTGGATGTGGATGGATGCACTTTCTTCAGCTCATACTCGTGACCCCTATTCACTGCCATTATAAAGCTCGGATGCGTCAGGATATTTATTAATATTTCTCTGATTGTGTTCATCAAAAAGAAGAAAGTCATATACACCTAGGTTGGCTTGAGGGTGAGTAAAGCTTGAGGTAATTTTCATTTGAAAGTGAACTAATCCTTTAAATGTAGTTTAAAGGTACACCTATCCTTAGGATGCATATTATTGGTACCTTTCAGCTGCATTATTATAATAATATGCACTTTTTAGGTAGCTAAGGTATAGAAGGGCACCTTTGGGGATGCTTGTCCCGGTGACATGCTAAAGATACAATTTCTTAACTGTGTCTCTGTCATGACTGCTGAATCTAAAAATTTGATATACATGTTCAATGGACCCCATTCAGTTATGCACAGGTGTAAGAGCGACATCTTGTGGTGAAGCAATTTTAGCACAACTTAGTAAATATTAAAAATCTTTAAACTACGACCAATAATTTCAGGAAAAAAAAAAAACTCTTTCTATTCCATGCAAAATCATTATAGTATTGGACAATGTTTTGTACCGTAGGATGCCATACGATCTCTTGTTAAATTGTTATATTAGCAGAAAAACCTCTAGTTTCCAACATTATACAAATGATACAATGCTGCCCCTCAGCGGTGGTTTTGAAATCAACCTGACATCAGCCACTGTACGCTGCGCTACGCATATGTACTGCGCTATGATAATGAAGACCTCGCTGAAAAACTCTCACTGTGCGTTTTGTGAATAACCTCTTAAATGTCCCTATTTATTTTTAATCATGTGTCTTTCTGTTTTGTTCTTTAGAGGTTTTATGAGTTTAAAGTGTATTCAGGATTTAACTAAATCAATTCCACAGATAGAGAGACAAGCTCAGGATTTCAAACTGATGTGCACTCCAAAACGTATTTGGGAACTTTAAAATCATTTTGATTTAAGGTTCACCTAGCCAGGATATTCAGATGTCACCTTGCTGCGTTTCTTCCAAGTTTTTCACTCGTTTAACACGCTCTCTAGCATCTACATGGTTGACACTCAACACATACTTTGAGAGTCCTGCAGCATTCCAGCCGGCTGTTATAATAATAGCTGTAAGACTCGCAGTAGTGAAAAGGGGGCGTGCCGGTAGCCCCATTGGATCAAACTGAGTTTTTTTTTTTTTTTTTTTTTTTTTCTTGCTCTGGCGCACGAGGGGGAGGAGAGAGAATGAATATCAAAAATAAACCGCGTACGCTGTAGAAGCCCAAGACAGTATAAATACCAGCAACGCGAACATTCTTCGCTTATACAGTTAGCCGGATGAGTATTTTCTTACAAGACTGTTTTTATGAACTCTCGAGACTTAATTTTAATTCTTATTAAGTCAATATTAATATTAGGGTTTTCTTTTAATTTTCATAGGATTTTCATTATCTTCATCTGCATCTTTGTTTTAAAATATTTTACAACATACAGTTTGAATATTTTCGAATTCATTATTAAAATGGGATCCACAATAGTTTGTTATGTACTTTTCTTAGTAAATCTTATGTCTCAGTTTGCTCTGGGTGAGCTAAACGAGGAAGAGGAGACTGTGCCAATAAACCTTGCATTCAGAAGAGGTGTTTTTTGGAGGAATGAAGAGAGACAGCGTTTTAAGATAAATGCATTTGGCCAACTTTTTGTGCTTGACCTGACGCCGGACAGCAAGTTCGTGTCTCCAGCATTAAGCGTCCAGCGCATTAAAGCAAAGGATCTCCCCGCGATTATGGACGCCTCCAGGGGCGGAGGTGCTCTCAGGGATGTCACCCAGTACGGAGACAGCGGTGCGGACCTCAGAGACTGTTTCTACACAGGAACGGTCAACTCCGAAAAGGAATCTGTAGTTGCTGTCAGTTTATGTCACGGCATCCAGGGTACTTTCATAACGCAAGGGGACGAGTACTTTATTCAGCCTAAAGCAAGTGTCAAGACCACCGGGAAATCTTTTACGCAGGTGCACGTAGTTAAAAGGCGAGTCTTTTCCAACATCCGGAGAGCCTCAAATATGGTCTTTGATCAAATGAAAGTGGACCGTTTTGTGAAAGAGAGCAACCTGAACTCTAGAGAAGATGAAGACGGCAAAATGAGACGCGCAAAAAGATTTGTGTCAGCTGCGAGATACATCGAGACACTGGTAGTGGCCGACGCTTCCATGACACGTTTCTATGGAGACGAGATAAAGGTTAGTCAACTGTCTTTAGATAAGAAGCAAATTGCAAATTCAAAATTTTTAATTTACAAATTTAGTCGTTTTATTAATATTATTTATGCATAAACAACTTTCCAGTCATCTAATTCAGTCTGAACATAATGTTGCTACAGTTCGATTGAAGACCTTTAGTCCAAGAGGGCTGGCTCTCTCTCTCTCTCACACACACACACACACACACACACACTATATATATATATATATATATATATATATATATATATATACACACACACACATACATATATTCGTATTTTTGTGTTTTACAAGCTAATATCTTTAAATAATACCCCTATTTTTGTCCTTATAATGCGGACAACCGTGACTGCAATATTTATAGTAGGCATATTTATGGAATATTTGTAGAAATGTTTTAACTGTAACTTATTTGCACCCGCCTTTGATACGGTAGGCTACCTAAATATAGCCATTCATTTCACAGAGACCCGTTAAGTCTCCTCCATACGTTTTCCAGGTGACATTATATGACATGATCTCCGTCTGAGCATGCGCAGGACGCGCGAGAAAAGTGTGCATTAACCGAACTCACCATTTTCGGTCAATATAAGCCTACAGTGTTGTAGGGAGCAAGGATCCTGGAGTGAAGAACGGGCTTTTTAAAAGTCGAGGCATGGTTTCTCAAGCGAAAAGGAGGGAATTTGTATAATTTTGGCAGCAGCAAGGGATGTGTTTTGGAAAGTAAAAGCGTCAAGTGTTTTCCATGGTCGCTTGCAGCGGGGTTTCTCTCATTGACAGAAAATCCAGAGTGGAGTTAGATTGGAGTTTCAGAACGCTTTAAGCTAAATCTGTCTGCACGTTGCATAGAGGTGGAGCCAGACAAAGCCAAGATCAACCCATGACGTCCAGAGAGGTGGAACTGGACATCATTTGGCTCTTCAGTGAGCACCACTTGCGTTGGTTGGAGAAATGCGAACCATGATGGAAGTGGCGTAGCGTAAACTGCTGCAACTCCGTGACCCCCCTCGGTAGAGATGGCGTTCCCGTCCGAAACGTCGCTGCTTGATGGCGTCTTTTGGAGCGATTTTGTAAAAAGAAATAGGCAGACTAATTTCATGTTTCTCCGAGATGCAAGTTTCTGGATAATAATTACTTAGAACTATATGAAAAACACATTTTGTTGACACTGTTACCCTCAAGGTCTGTATTGAAGTAAACACTGGAAGAAGGGAATATGTGTTTATCCCTTTAGCTGATGTGCCACTAGCTAAATATGAGTGCACTCAAAACAGCTGTCATGTGTGCTGTTTTATATTATCAAGTATTTTAGGGCAAAACTATCATTCAGGGACACATTTCCATTGCAGTCTATATTCTTATGCTGCATTCACAAGTCGATTGAAGTATCATAGAAAAGGTTTTAATAAAAACTAAAACGAAGTAGCTCTTAATGTTTGGTCTATGGTTTACATATGAAAAGTAACATAAATCAGGCAAACCACTAAAACTTTTGGTTTAAGGGTGACTGGGGTTGGTTATAGAGAGTGTAACAAAATATGAAACTTGTCTGAATCAGTGTGGGAGCAACAAAAAAAAAAAAAAAAAAAAAGAAGAGGGGGGTGAAAGGACCGTCTGGAAAAGAAGGACAGCCAGGAGTTGTTTTTGACCCATTTTATTGATAGAAAGAAGAACAAATGTTTAAATATTTTAGTCCCACAAGCCTTCAAATTTGGGCTACCCCTTTACTTTCTCCCCCAAAATGTAGTGTCAAGTTTAATGAAGAAAATACTTATTTTGTCTTTACTGAGTCTACTATGATGTGTGTGGCATTTGCATTAATTCAAATGATTGAGATAAGGCATGTGAATATGCCTAACATGGAAACTTATGCCTGTTTTTAAAAATTTTGTCAAGGTGTAGTCTCTGTCCTAGAGTATAAGACTGAATACAGTCAATCAGACAACATCCTGTTTTAATGCCAAAGAAATGTTATTGCTACTATATAACCAGGGCTGTATTTTTAGTATCTTTGAGATTTATGCAGTGTACCCACAGACCATTTTGGTTTTATTACTAATTTTATATTCTCTCTCTTAATTTCTACAGCACTATCTCCTGGCAGTGATGTCCATGGCAGCACAGATCTATGCACATCCCAGTCTGAAAAATGCTGTTAGTCTGGTGGTAGTAAAGATGGTGGTTGTTGAGGATGAGGAGGTGGGACCTGAGCTTTCAAGCAATGGCGGTGTTGCCCTGCGTAACTTCTGCATGTGGCAACAACTTTTCAACCCAGGCAGCCAGAGAGATCCTGAACACTATGACACTGCCATTCTGTTCACTAGAAAGGTGAGAAACACAAACCATTTTTTTTCCCCAGAACAAAATAATCAAAATTTGAGTGAAACACCAACATTAATTGAGATTGCATCATCTCATGCACCATGTAAGTAACCTACATTGGTTGCAATAAAAAAAAAGTATGACACAGCTAGACATTCAATAGCAGATTTACTTTTAATATTAGAAATATGTCGGTTAATTAATTTTTCCATAAGGAAAGATGGGAAATGTTTCTCCCAACCTTTCCAGTCCACACATTTTACAGCTTTTGATTAACTCACTTGGCTACCACTTTTCTAAAACAAGACATAATTTCATTGAGGCAATGACAGGGTCATGATCACAATGCTCAGTCGGGGACCCCTTTGTCCAGTCTTGGAGACAGAAAACATGAGATTGTAGCACTGCCAAATCCAGAGGGTTAGCACCACATAAAGTAGATGAAGAAAGAAAATTTGGCTGGACATCCAGCTGAGAGCAACACAACAGAACTCATGGAGGTCTCAGTCCTGCTGTGGCTAGATGGAGAAACAGGTGGTTTTTATTTAGTGGAGGAGGTCTGTGTGTCTCTGGTCGTCTCACATGGCTTCACTGAGACGTCTTCCACAGTCAAGGTTATCCCTGTCTGGACAGGGAAGTGCTGGACAGACTATTGGTCTGCCTGTGCTGTGTGGTCCAGCTATCTCACAGTTAATTTTCCCCTCTTGTTTTTTCTCTAGTACGCAGTCTGCCTTGTATTTGCTTCATTTTACGATGGAAACACTGACAAATATGTTTTGCTGGCAAGAGCCTGCTTAGGGAAAAAAGGGCTGTCTGGAACTAATGGAGCGATGGCTGGATATCAGTGTCTCAGATGTGTCCCCCTCTCCTCTCCTCTCCTCTCCTCTTGCTTCTCTTTTTTGTCTCACATCTCTCTTTCTCATATGCCCACTTGTCACTCTCTCTTTTTGACCTCAGGATATTTGTGGATATAAGGATTGTGACACTCTGGGTGTAGCTGATGTTGGCACTATGTGTGACCCCAAAAGAAGCTGCTCAGTTATAGAGGACAACGGCCTTCAGGCAGCGTTTACTGTGTCACATGAACTCGGTATGTTCACACACATGACCAGACTCTATGTCCATAGTTGGACATTTCACCCTAACTGACTGTCTGGACAAGAGCATGTGTTCCAGACTTAGTCATTAATTCATGTAAACCAGCTGTTTTCAGCAGCTAAAGGACACTGAGAGCTTTGTGTGATTTTTAGGGTCAATCAATTTCAAATTTTAATCAAATTTTAATTCTGATTAAAGTCAATATTTGGTTATAGAATGCAGAATCACATGTCAGTATTTTAGGAGACAAAATTAAGATAATTCAAAGACATTACATTATGGTAGTAGACCGGTAAATTATTGCATATACTTACTTACATATTGTAGTGGCTTTAGAAGTCACTATATTGCCAATTTCAATATCACTGAGTTGTCAGTCTGTCCGAGGACAAGTTCTTGTATGCCATCTGTGCTGTTTTCTTCAATCATATTCTCAGGAGTAAGCTTAAACAACCCGTACAGAATATGCACACACAAATAGGTGTACAAAATACAGGTAAATTGCAGGAGTAGCTGCAGTATTGTTGTCTTTTTGAATGTTTGGTTGTAAGTGACACTCTCTGGAAAGTCAAAAACTTTGCAGCAGTTATAAACATCGATGAAAGCTATAAAGAGCTCAGTCACATGAAGGAGCTTAGCAATGTGAACTACAGTGAAGTTATACTGACTGTACAGGTTCATCTTTCTGTTTTTCTCTCCTTTTGTCAGGTCATGTACTCAGCATGCCACATGATGATTCTAAAAATTGTGAGAAATGGTTTGGACATCTCAATGGACATCATATGATGGCTCCTTTCTTCATTCATCTCAACAAAACTCTTCCCTGGTCTCCATGTAGTGCACTATACATCACAGAGTTTTTCGACAATGGCCACGGTATGATCCTTTTCTTTTTGTCAGGATACTGTTTTAATCATTTCCCTTCTTTAAAAGTTTTATGTCAGTGAAAAAGAACTCCCAGGAAAGCAGTACCATTTGTTTTTCTCTTGTCTTTCTGAGTGTACCTTTTATTAACAGCTGGTTTTCTCTCAGTTATCATTAGGTTTTCAGTTTTTGTTTGGTTTTGGCCTTAGAACATAATGGTGCATATTTCCCAGAGACCCAGATAAAAAACGATAATAACATTCAATAAAGTTTTTCAGACATTTGGCTTGAATTGTAAATCTGTCATTCTAAAGTTAATGGAAACATGTCACAGAGAATCTACTGTATAATTTTGATCTTAATGTGTGGTGAAAAATCTCTATAATGTAGATGCCTGTGTTTTATGAATTTACTTTCTTTCAATGTTTTGCACGTTTCTTGTTTAAATGCCTCTTCTATCTGAACTTACTCCCTAACCACTAATAATGGGCTGGTGGGACCACACTGTGTAATTTTGCTGAGAGTGTCAAAACTAACAGTCTTTGCAGAGCAAGCTCACTCTCACTCACTTCATCTGCTCATGTATTGTATGAATATATACACTACTGTTCAAATGTTTGGGATCAGTACACCTGATTTTTAGTGTATCTTATGCTCACCAAGGCTGTATTTATTTGGTCAAAAATACAGTAAATATAAAAATATATATAGTTAATATAAAAACAGTAAAGTAATGAAATATTGGTACAATATTAAAAACAGTTTTAATATATTTTAAAATGTATTTTTTTTCTTGTAATAGCAAAGCTGAATTTTCAACAGCCATTACTCCAGTGTTACGTTCACTTGATCTATGATGAAATCATTCTAATATGCTGATTTAATAATACTCAAGAAACATTAGTTAGTTCACCCAAAAATGTAATTTCTGTCATTAATTACTCACCCTGATGTCGTTTTCACACCCGTAAGACCTTCGTTCATCTTCGGAACACAAATCAAGATATTTTTGATGAAATCCGAGAGGTTTTTTATCTCCCATAAAAAGCAACGTAATTACCATCATTCAAGTTCCAGAAAAGTAAAAACATTGTTAAAATAGTCAACGTGACTGCAGAGGTTCAACCTTAATGTTATAAAGCGACGAGAATACTTTTTTGCGCAAAAACAAAACAAAAATGACGACTTTATTCAACAATATCTTCTCTCCTCTGTCTTTCTGCTACGCTGTTTGCATTCAGCGCTTCCAGGTTCTACGTCAGAACGCCGGCTCATTATTGGCCGGCCCCTGTGTCACCATCACACGCATGCGCCGGCCAATACTGACATAGAACCTGGAAGCGCTGGACATAAACAGCATTTAGTTGAAGTAGAAAACTATTATATATTTACTGTCACTTTTGATCAGTTTAATATGTCCTTGCTGAATAAAAGTATCACTTTCAAAAACAATCTGACCAAACTTTTGAATGTTAGTGTGTACAGTATATATGTTTTTCCTGTCTATGAAGCTTGTGAAGTTTTGATATAACTTCATCAAGTGAAAAATATTTCAAAAGGGACTGCTTTAGGTTTCTGAAAGGACACCGCCGAGGGGGATCTGTCCAGACTGCCTATTAGGGATACCTGGTGTTAACTGTGGTTCAAATAAAATAGAACAATTCACAATAAAGATGAGCTCAGATAAGAAAAAGTGACAGCTCAGGAAATACGGTTGACATATTTTCTCCAGTTGTTGATTTATCTCCGTCGATATCTCAGTCTACACTCTCTCGTTCCCGCTCTTCCATTGACTCATCTTCAGTGACTCACACATTCCAGGTTTAACAACTGTTTTCCCCTCACAGAAACAGTATGCGTAGCCAAGCACATGCCGTCTTTACCGGTCCGACTGTTGCCACAGGTAGACTATGAACTGATACGACTTCAAGGCTGTTATTTTCCATTGTTGTTATACCTGTATCCGTTTTGACAAAAGCCTTTCATTACTAAGCATTCATAACATTCATTTAGGTGTGCAAAGCTGTATTGAAACTTGTCCAAATTCTTAATACTTAAGAAATTAAGGTGTCCTCAATACTTTAAGCCTAATTAGATTTCACAGTATCAATCTTGGAAAAACACAAAGGGAGTCGAGGAGTCTGCACAATTGTTTCAAGGTGTTATACTGTCTCCATATCTTTATCCATATGGATAAAACTACGTTTATGAAGGACTCAGGGTAGACATTCCTTACAGTAAAATTATACTTTCTTTTGTTACTGATTTTTGTTCTAGAGTGAGCTAACTCCAAAATAATAGGTTATATAATGGAAATCTCCAGATGGGAGACTATTATGTCTTACGCACATTGGGATTAGAGGAGGTACAGTGAGATCTCTCTGCTATGAAAATAGTCCCCTCAAGCTAACGTGCACACCTGTTTTAGACACGCTGAATGTAAGAGAATGTTTTATTTGAAGTAAACACGCAGTCAATGGCAACAGGCTTCAGGAAAACAGTCCAAACCACCTCATAAGCATCATTACATGAGCTAGCAATTAAAGCAGTCTCTACAAACATACAGCTGAATAAGACCCTGCATGTGTTTTCCTCAGGTGACTGTTTGCTGGATCCACCAGAGAAGGCCATCCCTTTACCCACTGAGCTCCCCGGCCATAAGTTTGGTCTACACCGTCAGTGCCAGCAGGCGTTCGGGGACAAATACACCCAATGTCCCAATGCTCCTGAAGATCAGGCATGTGCACAGCTGTGGTGTCAAGAGGAAGGAAAGGTACAGTGCACCACCCGGAATGGAAGCCTCCCCTGGGCCGATGGTACTCCCTGTGGGGAGGACAGGCGATGTCGTGAGGGACTGTGTGTGTCGAGTGCACTGGAAGAGGCGGGAGAGAAGAAGGTATGCATGGCCAGGATGTGTATGTGTGTCATCCGGTTTTATCACGCTTCACCTGTCAGCACGTATGCATCTAAAGTAAAAAAAAAAAAAATGACTGGAAACACCTCTGTACAGATTTACGGGCACCACTATTAAAAATATCTGACAGTATATCTGACGCCTTGCTTATGGGCCCTTGTGCTTCACCCTACTCTCCCTTAAGAACTGTAAACATTTGCACATACTGTCCTAATTTTCTCTTCTGTCTCTTTTAGATTATTCAAAACTTTTACGTATTTCCCTTCCTTTGACATCAAAGATGACACATTCTTTTCACCATACTGTTTACATGTTTGAAAAAGTCTTAGAGTCAGACTGTTCTTTTTTTTTTTTCCACCTTCAGAAAAAAAAACGTATTCCTCCTTTTGGATCCCAACCAGGCCCTGTCTCTGAGCAGCTTAAAATAATCAATCTACTTTAAATCCAGCTTCTAAATGCCAGAGAGAGAGTTTATATAGAGGGAGCCTTTAAAAAGCTCAATTATTTTTTAGCCTTCCATTTAAGAAGCAGTTGCAATGTATTCAGCAAAGCCTCTTAAAAAGTGTGATTATATTTGGTGTAGTGTGTTTAAAAAAAACCAAGCTTGTGATCCCAGACGGCCTGGCTGTGAGAAGGCATCCCTCAGCCAACTCATAAAAAACCCTGACAGAAATGCAGTGTGGTATGCTCACATTCCGTCAGCACTACGCTTACTGGAAGTGATGTTTAGGAGCACTTTGCAAGGCTACGTACATCAGGGGTCAGCATGAGCACTGTGATTGAATCAGATAATACACTGAAACCATTATTTATTAGCTAAAATGATTAGTTATCAAGACATTTGAAGTTTATAAATGTATATACAGAATAAAAATTGTGATTTTTTTTTTTACAGTATATAAAATAAAAAAATATACTTATAAATATATACTGGTAATAATAATTGTTCCCTTTTGAATGGGAACTCGCACTGCGTCCGAAGACACATTGGCGTTCCCCAATGTGTCTTTGGACGCAGTGTCTCGTTCCCCTTCTCAGAGAACCATGGTTACATGCGTAACCTGAGACGTTCTCTTTCGAATGGGAATGAGACACTGCGTACGAAGACACATTAGGGAACGCCAATGTGTCTTCAGACGCAGTGTCTCGTTCCCCTTCTCAGGGAACCATGGTTACATGCGTAACCTGAGACGCTTTCTACTATTTATAGTAAGGTTTTTTCCGTTTTTTTTTTTTTCTTCAATTTCTTCAAAAAGAATTTTTTGAGAAATTAATACTTTTATTCAGCAAGGATGCATTAAATTGATCAAAAGTGACAGTAAAGGCATTTATAATGTTACAAAAGATTTCTGTTTCAAATAAATGCTGTTCTTTTGAACATTTTATGCATCAAATAATCCTGAAAAAATGCATCATGATTTCCACAAAAATATTATGCAGCGCAGCTGTTTTCAACATTGATAATAATAAGCATCTTGTTTCTTGTGCATCAAAGCAGCATATTAGAATGATAATGATTTATGAATGATCACATGACACTGAAAGTGGTGTAAAGGCTGCTGAAAATGGGATAAAATACATTTTAAAATGTAAACAGAAAACATTTATTTTAAATTGTTTTGATATATTTTACAGTGTTACTGTTTTTACTGTATTTCTTGTTTTTGTTTTTTACTGTATTTGGATTATTTTCTGCTTGGTGCTACATATTACAGTGAAATGTATATCTAACAGCCTCTATTTGTCTTCCAGGTGCCAGTCAATGGTGGGTGGGGAGAGTGGGGCCCTTGGGGGCCATGTTCACGGACATGTGGTGGGGGTGTGGAGTTTTCTCACCGAGAGTGCACTGCTCCAGTGCCACAGAATGGGGGATCATACTGTGTGGGACAGAGGGTCAAATACCAGTCCTGCAATACTCAGACTTGCCCAGAGGACCATGGTAACATTTTATAAATAAACCTCCATACACACTTTGTGTAGCATAGGTCACATGAATGAAGTCAAGAGGTCAATAAACGCTTCACTTGTTATGATCACATTATTCTTAGTGGTACACCAGTGACTTTTATTTTTTATTCACAGGGAAAAGCTTCAGAGAGGAGCAGTGTGAGAAGCATAACAGTGACCGTTACTTGGACATTCAAGGGAACATAAAGCAGTGGATCCCCAAATATTCTGGTGTCTCTCCACGAGACCGCTGCAAACTTGTCTGCCGAGCCAAAGGGAGCAATGAATTCAAAGTTTTTGAAGCCAAGGTGCACATCCGTTGAAAACGTTTTCTTTATAATCTAATCTGATCAGTGACAATCTAATGACAATACGTGAAAGAAATTTTAGTCTCTTCTGTGTATCTGCCTGCTCTGCTCTAAAGCTTTACTAAGATGTCAGATGATCTCTTTCTTAGACTTCCCTCTTGCCACTGGCCCATTGATATCTTTACACTCCCACTAAACTCTCATGCATGAAATATTTTCCCTGTTGTAAAATGTGAAACCTGAGCCCCCGTATCCTACAGTCCAGCTACTTGCTTAAGCTCTTGAGTGCACCTCTGTAACTGATATTTCAGATACAGCTGAAATGTAGTTGGTTTTTGCGTCATCAGCCCAAAGTTTTGGCCATTCCGCTTTACGTGGAATAGCCATTATGTGAGAACAGAATACACTGGAGCACTTAGGCTGCCACTGCAATATAAATGCACATTATTTCTTTAAACATTTGTTTAGTGTTTCTGTCTATTCTAATGCTGATCTTTCATATGTTCTGGGCAGGTTGTGGATGGCACCACCTGCGGGCCAGACACCACATCTATCTGTGTTCAGGGCCAGTGCATCAAAGCCGGTTGTGACCAGGTGATAGGCTCAAATGAAAAGCTGGATAAGTGTGGTATCTGTGGAGGCGACGGTACGACCTGTAGGAAAATAAGTGGCTCACTAAACAAAGCTACGTAAGTAAAAAAAGCATTATTAAAATGTTAGAAAACTAATATAAACTCTGGGAAAGGAGTAAGTTGCTGATATAACTAAGCATATTTAGTTTTTGATAAGGATGCACTGATATTAATATTCTGTTCAAAAATAATTCATAAAATTCTACACTATTTTGTCTAAATAAATGAAAAGTAAAGCACTAAAATCGGTGCTTTTAAATGCTACAAGTGAATTTAGGCATCACACCATTATAATGTACAGTATGAAAAATGGACATTCATTTTAAAATTTGCTAAAAATTTTATTAGATTTTTAAAAGATGAACTTTAAGTGAGCATAAAAGAAATCAAAGGTAGTCTAAATGTAAAAGTAGGGGAAATGAGCATGTACAATTAAGTATCCAATATGAGTCAATATATACCGATAAATTCAAAAGTCTATGCTCCAAAAGGGGGTCTTCTTAGCGATACAATAGAAGAATCATTTTGTGGTCCCCAAAGAACCTTTCAGTGAAGAGTTCTAGAACCATTTTTGTCTTAGTGTAAGGTTGTGTAGTAGTCCCAAACCGCGGGATGCAGACATAACAAACAAAGTCTTTAATGAACACGGAGAATAACACTGGAGAACACTTAGGAGAATATAGCAAACTACACGTGTAAATTAAGCACAAGAACCAACAACTGAACTGAACATAACAGGCAGTATAAATAGAAGGCGAACATAATGACAGAAAGGTGAAAATCATACGTAACCATAGGAACAAATGACAATATAATCAGTAACCAAGGAAACCAAAACTAAACATAGCAGGGAAACAGGAACTAAAGGAAACAAAACAGAATATCAATATAATAGTCCATAACCATGACACTTAAGGCCCGTTCACACCAAGGATGATAACTATAAAGATGACGATAAAGATGTAGTTCTAAAAGTTATTCTCAATATTAAAGAAGCTATAACAATAATGGCACAGGAGAAACAATATCATTGGAATCACAATTATTTTATCCAGCTGATGAACGATAAAAAACATTGACAGCCAATTAGAATCTATCCTGCTGTAACAAGCTCAAGCATGTAAAGTAACGTCTGCTGGTGTGGACGCTAATATAGTTATCTTTATATTATCGTTCTTGGTGTGAACGGGCCTTTAGTGTGAAGAACATTTTAATAATCTAAAGAACCTGTTTCCATTATAAAGAACCTTTTGTGCAGTGTGAAGGTTTCATGGATGTTAGAATTTTTTCATGAAACCATAGATGCCAATAAAGAGCCTTTATTTTTTAAGAGTGTAATGTCAGCCAGTAACCAATATAGTACTGATATAGCATGCATATCACCCTAGTTCATGACATACTGTTTGCTTATAATATCTCCACAGTATTGGCTACATTGATATTGTTACCATCCCGGCTGGGGCTACTAATATTGACATAAAGCAACGCAGCCATCGAGGCATCGCACACGACGGTAACTACTTGGCGGTAAAGGGGGAAGGTGGAACCTACATCCTGAATGGAAATTTCTCAGTGTCTATGGCAGAGCAGGATATCCCAGTGCCTGGTGCCATGCTTCGCTACAGTGGCTCTTCCACCACCTTGGAGCGACTCCTCAGCTTTCACACACTTCGGGAGCCCATCACTGTCCAGCTGCTGTCCACTGCTGGGGACACCTCACCGCCTAGGATCAAGTATACTTTCTTTTTGCCCAGGGATGTGCCTTTTAGCAAACCTGGCACAGAAAGCAGGATTTCGGCACATGTTATCTTGCCTTTTGGTGGAGCTGACTGGGTCTTGGGTGAGTGGTCTGAGTGCTCCAAGAGCTGTGGTGCTGGATGGTCCAGGAGAAGCGTGGAGTGTAGAGATGGGCAGGGATCCCTGTCTTACCTCTGCGATGCCGACCTGCGACCGGCAGACATCCGGCCCTGTGGGGATCTGCCCTGTCCCATGTGGCAAATGGGGCCATGGTCAGCATGCTCACGGACTTGCGGACCCGGAGAGCGCCACCGTGCCGTGGTCTGCGTGGACTACACGGGCAAGGTTCTAGGGCATGAGAAGTGCAACCCAGATAAGAGGCCAGAGGTAGTTGTAGGGGAATGTTTTTACCAGGACTGCTAAAGCTGACATTGTGTCCAGTTTTAGAGAATGAGGAGGTGGTGGGATCTGTTGTGTCTGTAGTGACTGAGAAAGCCCTACCAAGCTTCAGAAGCAATCAAAGGAGCTCTTAGGCATAACAAGGGCATTTGTTATGAATTATTACCTATATCATGGTTTAATCTAATTCTCTGTCTTATTTTGTTTAATTTTAACCACAAAGGTAACCTCCCACGGAGATCTACCTCAGTCAATACAAGCTTCATAATGTTCACAGTTGTTTAGAGAGGAGTCCTTTGGAAAACACCAAAACCTTTGAAAAACCTGCTGAAATTCTGTTCAAACATCTGTCAGATACCTCCACAATGCAGTACAGTTAAATGAGTCCAAATTTAATGATATATCTGAAGGTGGTTACATAAATTATTCAAGTCAGAGCATCCACCTTCCTAAAAAAAAAAGTCTAGAACGGACCTCATAGATACTAGACGAATTGATTTCACACATTTATTTTAATTGCCAGCTTTGTAGCATTGAGTCTGTTTCATCTACTACTTTTAATACTGGTATTACCCTTGAAGGCTTTCAGATTTTTCATATTACAACACTGGAAGAAACAGTATTTGGAAGTACAGTCCTTTACTGGCCACACAATAGCTGTATTTGAACAACATACAAAGAGAAGAGCTGTTGGAATAGATACAAATGTGCTAATTTTACATGTTACATGGTTACGACTGTTAATTTGGATGAATGATTTTAGTTTATAATGAAGAATCAAAGTGGAATTGCCTTCTCTCACACACAGTTGTCTACAGCCATTAGGCAACAAGCTACCCTGGTCTGACAGCAACAGTGTAAAGACTGCAAAGTGTGCCTTAAATTAATTACTTTTTCTATTAGCATCCACTGGTGCACATTACTTAAAAGGGATCATATTATATAACCAATACTGGCATATGTGTCTTTACAGGAGAAAATAATTTATTGCTAAATGTTCATTTAGAACTGGATAATTACTGTATATTATTGGACACACATGTGCCCACAAGATAATTGCAATGGTTACTAAAACACAAAAAAAAAAAGAAAATTCATTTCCTATGAAAGACACATTGAGATTGCATGCATCTTTGCAATCTATAATATGTTTATTGACACTGTATAAATACATTTAAAAATCCATCACCCTCACACCCATCATAAAAAAAATCTGAATGTTGTCAGTAAATATATATATATTTCTTAATGTAATGAGACAACTATAGGTCAAGAGTTTGTTTTAATGCAGTAGTACTGAGCAGACAGGCCTGATATTTCTGAAATTTTCCCTTTAGCCAGAAGAACACTGATATTTTTCAATAAGTGCAAGAGCTGTTTCGCATGTGGTGAAATGAGATTAGATTTGATATGTAGTTGCAAAATTACCTAGCCTATGATTTAACGGAATAGGACATGTAAAGAAAAAAATGAGAGAAAAGATTTGCATTCCATTTGAGTCAAAAGTATGCAAGTTTTTGAATGGTGCATATTTGAAACTAAAGCATTCTATCCCTTCAGTGAAGGTCTGCACAATGCTATTGTTATAGCTTCCTTTTACAAGCTATTTATTTTTTTCTACCTTTAACACCTAATGTTTTTTTCCTTGATGCTGCTGTCTGTCTTATACATGATTGATGTATGAATTTAAATCAATTAAATATGTCTACAATAAAATTGTTCTTGATTCATTTGTAAGGCTTCCATGCATCGAAGAGAGGATTATCTCATAAAGAATTATTAATTTTACACATTCATTTTTCAAATCATTCATAAAATATTTCAGCAATGAACAAAAAAAGCTATATGCATACAATACAGAATATATGGATGAAAAGTTGTATGTCCAGACTAATGAAAGGCTGGGAACTAAGATAAAACCTCAAGAGCATCAATGAAAACACAGAGGAGATGCAAATGTAGTAAAACAGAAGGACTCTGTATTAGAGACTTGTGCGCGTGTCTGGCATTTCAGTAGGTTTTGTCAGGGAGGAAGGTAAGTTTTCTACTTTAATCAAATCTTATTTTATTAAGAACAGATTAGTACCTTGTCACAAGTAACAAAAACAACAGTCACGTGTTGATTCTAAGTTATTTTGTTATCTCAAAAAAAGGACAGAAGAGCTTTCCACAACCAGAAACATATAATACTGTAGTCTGAAACAAAACTCTTAAATACTCTACAGATGGTCTACAAAAATGAAAATCATGCTTTTATTTTGTGTTATTGCGTCATCACAGCGCTTTTGAGGTCATCGCTAAAAAAAATGAAAGGTCAGTCGCACAAGCCCTTGTGAAAAGCATTCTGGGATACAGTATGTAAACATCAGCCCCAAACCTATCAGAGGAGATACCAATGCATTTTATACATAATGCAACTTTGAGCAGGCTTCTTTTTTATGATTTTGCCTTTTAATACAAACGGGGCGCACTCGACTTCGTGATTTATCGGGATGTAACTATGCTTTCAACAAGCGACAGTACTTCTGTGCAAGTGTCAGAATGCTAGCGGCTAAGTAGTTAGCTCGCTGCTGGATCATTCATGCGCTCATAGTTGTATCACATTTCAACGGATTCGTCCAGTCTTCTTTTCTACCGGTGAGCTGCACAGACATTCATCCAACTCGAGTAATGTTTTGTACACTGTGTTGACACTGACGACACTGTTTTAGTCATCGTCTGAGATTAGCGAGCTAGCCAATGAATGCTGCAGGTTAGCTGGACGTTGTTTTTTGACTCTGTGAACGGTAAAACACGTTACTGTTCTTCTTGAGTATATTTTCTGCAAAAGTTTCTGGTAATGTCACATTGTTAACTCTTGGGTTTTTCATATATAGACCGTAACCCTACTCTCTAATTTACTTTACACACCGCACAATAGCAGGCCACATCCAACCTGTCAAAATACGCGGCTTTGGGAGATCAGGAATTCAGTGTGCATCAAATGCTCTAATCTAAACCTTTGATATCGGTGTTGAGAATGATATTGTCACGGCTGCAACAGAATGAATGCTTGCGATTTAATACACAAACAAAAGCAACTCGTGTGTAAAGCCACGCCCCTTTAACGTTCCTCTACGAGGAGTTTGACAGCCATCAACAAGATGTCATTTTGCAACGTCCTTTCCATTCATTACTTATGAATTATGTCTGTAATTCTGCATTCTGATAATGACTAAGTGTATCTGTTTTTGCTACATTTTCCCTGAACTAAAATATTTTACATGGATAATCCACGGATAAATTAACTTTTAATTATTAAACATTTCGAAACTGATATCTTTATATTTGTTTTTGGGAAGCCAAAATAAAAATGGTCTCACATTCACCCTCATGCTTTCCCAAACCATTATGACTCATATGACTCATTTTCTTCTGGGGAACACATACATATTAACTGAAGAAAGAATATTAGTGCAAGGGATCCCTTCTTAACAGTAGCTTTTTTTTTTTTTCATGTATACAATTAGATACTGTGTATATTATAGGGAATTCTAATAAATAATAATAAAAATAATTAGTCATAATTCAGTGTTTTCCATTCAATAACTAATCTGTCCCTCCACAGTTTCACAATGAACCGAAAATATTAAACTTCTCATAATAACATAAGGTCTTTAACGTTGTGTTTTGCGCCATTGCTTTGGCAATGAAATGGACTTCCATTACTTTCTTTGTTGACTGTACATCTTTTTTTACTCATTTCTTTATGATAATGTTAGACATATCTTTAAAATAAACTGATTTCATGGATTCTAATTTTTACTGTTAAGTTACCATGTTATCTTGAACATTGTTAGAAGATATATTTTGTAAAATCTCTTCTGTTCTTCAAGTTTGTTCACGGCCCCCCAATAACTCTTGGGGGTTCCTAGATTACACTTTAAAAAACCCTGGCTTAGAGCACTGACACCTTAAAAAGTGGTGGTCGAGTTTTTATCAGTATTTCAACCGTGACGTCCAGTTGCTGCTGGAGCAGTAAATCAGAAACGTGCAGAGGCAAAGAGGTTTTATGGCTATTTTATAGCTCTACGCTTTCATTTGTCCCAAAAATCTTGTAAAGTCTCTGTCACTGTGGAATGTAGCTTACCATTCTAAGAACTCAAAGTAGTATCTTTCTAAGAATTAAGTGAATTTCTCGGATGTTCCTTAGCTTACTTCATCTCCTTGTTTGATTAGACACTGCAATTGTAAATGTTTAACAGTGTGAGTCAAGGACCAAAGATGATCTCTAAACCGAGACAGACTCATTTGGACATCTGTATAGTTTAGACATATCTGCCATCACTCTGTTAGCTGACAGCTAGATCCAAGCAATTCTAAACCAATTTTCTGCAGATGTTTATTTGGGCTTGGAAAAGTTACAAAATCAGGATTCTTCAGCTCTGAATCATTCTAAGTATGTGCTTGTGCTTTGTGTCATAAGGATCACTGGAATTGAAAAAGTGCGGAAGGGGTAAAGCCTCGTGTCTTCTGTCTGTATATCTAGCTCAGCAATGAGGAAGAATATTCCTTGCCAGTGACATAAGTGAGATTGATGAACTAGGACTTTTTTGGGGTTTTTGTCCACATTTTTATTATTATTATTTTTATTTATTTGTTGGCAGTAACATTGGTCCAAGAGGGCCAGAATAATAATGTAAATAATTGTACTTTTTAAGCTTATATATTTTCAGTGAATCAACTTTAGCACAAATGTATTCTATAATGATGCAGTATGTATTTAACATTTATTTAAATGATATTAAATATGATATTAAATTATAATTTATAAGTAGGCTGTGTGTTCATGGTATTTGGAGTTCTCATGTTTTTAATGATACTAATGTTTAACGATTAACCTATTAATTGATTGTTATAGGGATAATTCATCTAAAAATGAAAAATCTGTCATGATTTACTCACTCTCATGTCGTTCCAAATCTGTATGACATTCTTTCTTCTCTGGAACATGAAATATATTTTGAGAAATGTCTAAGTGGTTTTTTTTTCTTCCATGCAATAGAAGTCAGTGGTCACCAAAACATTTTGGTCATCATTCTTCAAAATATCTACTTTTATGTTTCACAAAAAAAGCAAGTCATGCAGGTTTGAAATGACATTTTGGTGAGTAAATGACGACAGCTTTTTGGTTTTAATTTTTGGAGTGAGTATTCTTTTAACTTTACTGACGGTCAGTATGTATATTCCTGCAAACTTACATCCCTACTTCAAAAACCTGTTGTAGCTTGCATATAAATGTACTTGCTTCTGTTAGCCATTTTGTGGGACTAATGTATCTTATTCTTTCCAGGCAGCCCAGACTCCTCGTCCTACTGTGAAGGATGGGTGTGAAAACCTTCACTCACAACTCCCCCAGCCACAGCCAGGAGCTTTTGGATAAGCTCAACACCCTGCGCAGTGAGGGCCACTTCTGTGACGTCACCATTCGAGTACAAGGCCAGCTGTTCTCGGCTCACAAGGTAGTGCTAGCCTGCTGTAGTGACTTCCTTCGAGCGAAGCTGTCTGGGAAGCCGGCTGAAGAAGACACTGTAATTGTAGGCGAAGATAACAAGCATGTGCTGGATCTTCAACACGTGACAGTCGCTGGTTTCACTCCTCTTCTGGAATATGCCTACACATCCACCCTGTCCATTAGTACGGAGAATATCATTGACGTACTCGCGGCAGCTAGCTACATGCAGATGTTTGCAGTAGCTAACACTTGCTCTGAGTTCATGAAGTCCAGCATTCTGTGGAACTCGGCATCCTCGGGAGCAGGAGGTCCTGGTAGCACCCAGCCCCCAGGTTTACACAGGCCCCAAGAGCCCCCTGAAGGCCATGCGAGCTGCACCCTTGCCCCTGTAGATGCCCTCTCACCGTCTCCAGTCTCATCCGAATGCAGCGTACCAGAGCGGCCCATCCCTGTGTGCCGTGAATCTAGGCGCAAGCGCAAAGGCTTTGCAAGCCCGCAACCAGCATCCTCTACCTCTCCACAAGTCCCCAACCCCTCTCCCTCCTCTTCTTCCTTCCCAGAGAGTTCAGCGCAGGCTCTGGAACCATCTCTGGCCTTCTCCTGGACATACCCCTTTGGTGTGGACCGGCGGTTTACGCCAGAGAAGTCAAAACTACCTGAAGGTCTCCTGGAACCATCCGGAGCGTCGGGGCAGGACTCTAGTGGACGGGCACTGGTGGAGTATCTCGCCTGCGAGGGCCCACGCAGCCTGGGTGTAGGGGGTGCGGCAGGGGTAGAGGAGGAGGAAGAAGAGGATGTGCAGGTGAAGGTAGAGAGGCTAAGTGACGAAGAAGTGCATGAAGAGGCTTCTCAGCCGGTCAGTGCTCCACACAGTTCTCTGAGTGACCAGCAGACGGTTCCTGGGAATGAACATACCCAAGAAGATCTACTCATCAGCCCCCAATCCTCATCCATTGGTAAGACTCCTTCCTATTTGTTTTTGTTTGTTTTTATTGATATTATTAATTAATGATATTTGTTTAAAAAAAAAAAAAAAAAAAAAAAAAAAGCTTTTACTTTGAAAATTACACTACTGTTCAAAAGGTTCGGGAAAGTAAGAGTTCTTTTTGAAAGAAATTAATATTTTTATTGAGCAAGGATACATTAAATTGATCAAAGTGGCAGTAAAGACATTTATAACATTACAAAAGATTTCTATTTTAAATAAATGCGGTTCTTTTGAACTTTCTATTCATCACAGAATCCTGAAAAATGCAACTGTTTTCAACATTGATAATAATATAAAATGTTTCTTGAGCACCAAATCAGCATATTAGAATGATTTCTGAAGGATCATGTGACACTGAAGACTGGAGTAATGGCTGCTGAAAATTCAGATTTGCCATCACAGGAATAAATAAAGTTATTTTAAAATGTAATAATATTTCACAATATTACTGTTTACTGGGTTTTGATCAAATAAATGCAGCTTTGGTGAGCATAAGATACTTCTTTCAAAAAAAATTAAGAAATAGTACCAACCCTATACTTTTGAACGGTAGTGTATATTTTAAACACTTGAAAATTATTAAGATGTGTACACTTACATATGGAAAAATGTTTTTTTTTCTTGATGATTACACATGACGGTTAAGCCATTTAATTGAAAATGTCATATCTACCTCAAATTTATCAGAGTGTTTCTCTTTGATTATTTCATGCACTTTTGAGAACTACTGAGGCAGTGTCTGTTTATAAAAACAACAACAAAATATTAAGACAGTTTTACTGGATATGAGGTTCAAAAACAACATTCTGCTCTCTCTTCAGGCTCCATGGATGAGGGGGTGACGGAGGGTCTCCAGTCCATGCAGGGCACTCCAAACACTACTGGTCACATGGAGGAGGATGAGAGGTAAGACTCCTTTGGGTGTCTGTGTTGTTTTTACAGAGTGTCCTTTTACGGCGTCTCACTTTTATGATTGAACTAAAGGGCCCCTCTGAGGAGGGACATAATTTTTTAGACTTCTCATCATCGTCTTTTCTCATGTATACTTATTTATAAGCAGTTGAGGCTTCTGTGATATTGTAGTGGCTATTAGGATGAAGATTTCTTGCCAAGAGGCCAGAGAAGCTAGTTGGCAGGGTTTCTGGAAACTTCTTGGACCTGAATTTGCCTTTTGGAATATTGGAAGAGTAGGGAAATGGTATGATGCAAAACAAATGGGATAGAAAAAAAAGAACACTGCTGTCCATCTCAGGAGTGGAGTCTGCTTTTATATGACAACTTGATATGCCTGACTAAATGTGTTATATGTTAGCCTTAAACCTTTGTGGGGTGATCTTTGTGGATCTGTAGACAGAGGAAATTGTAGCAGTAGCATGAATACAAATAATAGAAAATACTCAATTCACAGTGTGACACTTTCTTTATATCCCCACCCAAATTTACATGTATTCCTTTCAAGGGGTCATGAAATGGAAAATCAAAATGTTCCTGATATTTACACATAAGAGATTACTCTACAATAAAAACATACTACGATTACCATTCTGAAACTGACTGTTGCAATCATTTGTGTTGGCTTGGTTGATTTTCTTCTGACTCGGGCTCAAACATATACGGCTCTGTTACGGCACTGGCCATCTTGAGCATCACACATACTGTGAGGGAGGACATAGATACGGTGCGACAAAGTTCACCAATCACAGCAGTGGGCATTTACTTGTATTTCTGAAAGAGGTAACCCCCCTTGAAACAGTGTGAAGAGAGTGAATGTGAAAATGAGGATGAATGAATGATTTTTAATAAATAATTGAACTTTTTTTGTTCAAAAAATCCAGAAACATAATATAAGGGATTTGAAAATGCATTTTATGACCCCTTTAACAGATTTTAAAATTTAGGTCTTATAAAAACAAACAGGACACTTGTAAATTGATCTGTTGCACTAATGGTAAGATTAGAGAAGATAGTGACATTACACGTACACTACCATTCAAAAATTTTCTCTTATGTTCACCAAGGCTGTAATTTATTTGATCATAAATACAGTAAAAAACTGTAACTGTGAAATATTATTCCAATTTAAAATAAATGTTTTCGATTTAATATATTTTCAAATGTAATTTATTAATTTTCAGCATCATTACTTTAAAAACAGAAAAATACAATCAGTAAAAAACATAGATAAACTGTAAAAATACAGTAATTTCTTATCCTATAATTAGTTTATTGCTGTAATTCTACAGAAAATCTCCTTATAATCCTATAAAATCTTTTACTTTTAACTTACATTAATCTCTCATCACCTCTAAAACGCACTGTAAAAAACAAAAACAAAACAAACAAAAAAAACGGTAGCTGTGCTTGCCAGAAATTTACCATACAAAATATGGTAGCAACATTTTAAGCTTTACAGATTTAACTTAAAATCACAGTAAAAAAAACTTATTTCATTTACTGATATATTGTTAATTTACCAACCAAATGAACTACTAACATCTGTTTTTTTTAATACACTGACAACCACCAACAACAAATAGTGATGAGAAAATCACATGATGACTCAAAGCTCATCACAAGCTTCTCCACAAGCTGAGAAAGTGTGTACTTATAGAAGGTGCACAGTGTCATTCAGACACTAAACGCCATCATGGTAACATACATGATGTTAAAAAATAAACTAGTATTTATACGGTGTTAGAACTGTCAACCTATTTCATTTGAATTCAATGAAAATGATTATTTCTTAACATAAAACAGCAAACTGTATGTGTAATAGTGAAATAACCAAAACATAACTATGTCTATGGAAGCGGCAATAATAATCTGTTCCATTATACAACGTGTTATATTAATATCAGATAGATATTATGTAAGCAACTGTAAAGTTTACCCTGTTATTCTCCCAGTTCACGGGACACTTACATTCATGTATTTCGAGAGAAGTGGATGAATTCACATGTTGTAAATCCAACAGATCCGAGTCTCTGAACTGCGGCACAAACAAACATGGTGGCGCCCATCATGCATTCAGTTCAACTAACGTGATCATTATAAAGGTGTTTAAACAACAAAAACATTCACTTACACATATTTGACAATCGGAATATCAGATATTTCATGACATCGTCAACAAGTTTGTGAATATTTTGAATAAAAAAGGAAAAATGACAAAAGCAATCCATCAGTCATGCAGTGCTGTTGCTGCTCTGGTGTCACGTGACAAGCAGTGACATGTCGCCATGTAAATAATAATATGATTATTGTTTTCCCTTGATTTTACAGCCAGGCAGCAAAGATGCCTGTAAATTACTGTTTTTCTATAGTCTGTTGCCTTAAATTTATTTACAGTTTAGTACTGTTAAATTACGGTTAACTCTGTTTTTTCTTTTTCATTTTACACCTTTAACCCTTTTAACCCCACAACAAAATCCTCAGTGTTTAATGAACACTTATATGTGTGCACACTACAGAGTGTTAGAGTATCAGTGCAGCAGTGCTTAAGTTAATTAGGTAATTAGGTAATTAGGTGATTAAGTAAGGATTGACCATTACTGATGAATACCTGCTGTTAACAAGTACAATCATTGAGAAACAAAAACAGGAAAATAAAAGCCTTAAAATCAGACATTAACACTTTCGCACATAAGTTTAAAATATTCTGGCCTTTATAACGATCGCGTTAGTTGAGCCATATGCGCGATGGGCGCCGCCATGTTAGTGTGTGCCACACAGAGAATCGGATCTGTTGGATTTACAACACATGAATTCATCCACTTCTCCCGAAATACATTAAAGTAAGTGAGTCGGTGAACTGGGGAAGAATAGAGTAAACTTTAAAGTTACTTTCACAATGTGTATCTGATATGAATAAAACGTGTCGTCTAATTATAATGGAAAGGGTTGTTATTTCCGCTTCTATATACATCATTGTGTATTATACAAACTCTAAATATATTGTTTTGTTAGTACTCATGTATATTTAAATGTCTGAAACCTAAAATAAACATTATTTGTTTGAAAACACTGCATATTTGTGATATATGAAAAGCGCTGCGCACGTCCGTCTCTGGTTTAGTGCCAGCCAAAGCGCGTAAGCACATTTGAATTTGGCAGTTGATCACGTGAGGCGCTGAACGTTCTAATCACACCAGTGTGATCGTACGCGTCAAAGGGTGAAATCTCTCAAGATCTGATTAAGCAACTCCACAAACCGCATTACCAGCTTAATTTATTACTAACCAAACTGACTTTATTGCTGTCAGACGTCTACAGAAGTTCTTATTGAGAATTAGCAGAGGTTTAGATGTTTTGGTTCATTTGATGTTACCATTGTGGTGATCAGTGTTTGCTGTAGTTGGGCTTTTGACCCTTGACTTTTAACATTAGCTTTTCTTTGGCTGTTGTGACTGTATTTTTGAGACACATTTGTTCTGATAATAACATAAACATGATGTAAAGCATGATTCACTAATTTTGTCACATGTTTCTTAACAAAAGTGTTATATTAATACACCTTAATTTTATGTTGCTACCACCACTGTGATACTACAGCAAAAGATAAAGCAGTGTTTGAGCAACCAGTTATGAAAGACTTTTAAACTCATTCACAAAAAAAACAAACTTTGAACTACTGTGCCATTTAGACACACACAGACATCAAGAATCAGCATATAAATCTCAACAATGGTGACAATCAACAAAATAGATAAACAGATTAGCTCTGAACATCACAAAACAAGCTACTAAATATAACATAACAAAAGCAAAAAGTAGGAATTAAATGATGCCGCTGAGTTATTTTCTCTTATTCATGCTGCACTGCATGCTGGGAGTCATGAATGAGTCTTGTAGTATGCTGGTACCCAGCATGCATTGCGGTATAAAGCTTTTTGGCTTCATGGCTTGTCACCATTGTTGAGATTCTTATGCTGATTTCTGATGTCTGTGTGTGTCTGAATGATACAGATGTTCAAAACCTTTTGAGTACAAACTGTTTTTAAAATGCTTCATATTATCTGATTGTCATGACACTGATGTATTTCATGCTGCAGAATGGCAGGGATATCATAATCAAAAATATAATACATCACCCATAAAATTATAGATTAGAAAGACATCAGTGTACCAGGCCGTTAGATGACTTCAACCATTAATAAACAGCTAATGTCATCTGATCACGTTTTCTTTCTTTCTTTTTTTTTTTTTTTTTTTTTTATAACACATGTACCTTAAACACACAGTTACAACAGACAAAGAAAAACTGATCAAGAGTCAAGAGCCCAACCAAAGCAAACACTGACCACCACAATGGTAACATCAAATAAAACAATAAAACTTCAATATATAAACCTCTGGTAATTCTCAATAAGAACTTCTGTAGACGTCTGACAGAAATAAAGTCAGTCTGGTTAGTAATAAGTGAAGCTGGTAAGGCTGTTTGTGGAGTTGTTAAATAAGATCTTGAAACTTTTCATTTACTCTTTCATCTTCAGTTGAGTTCATCCAAGGCTGTGGCTGAAGTCAGCTGTAGTTCTTGTGTTTCTCTTCCCTTCACTGATTCTGCTTGTTAACAGCAGGTTTTCATCAGTGTAATTCACTGTCTCAAGTGGACTTTATTAGTAAACTAATGTAGGGAAAAGTGAATGAGGGTATAGGGTGTGATTTGGGACACAGACTCTGAGTGTCGACTTTGAGCGCTGCTAATTCACGTTATAATGCTGTAGGCTACTTTATCGAAAACAACAGATATTACCCAGAATGCATTGTGTTGTACGGTATATTACTGATTATTTAAATAACAGCAAATATCTGTAAAACAACAAGTATTTCATTGTATAATGACAGACCATTGCCTGTAAAATTACATTTATTTTTAACAGTGTACCAACAGTCAGTGTGCAACTGGCTCATCTAATTAGTCAGTCTCTTTTCTTCTTTTCTTGTTGCTTTTTCTCCAGGCTAGAGAATGTCCAGTACCCATACCACCTGTACATCAGTCCCTCCAACCGCCCAGGACTCAACGGTCCTGAACGGCCCTTCCAGTGCCCTACATGTGGCGTCCGCTTCACTCGAATACAGAATCTCAAGCAGCACATGCTCATCCACTCTGGTGAGAGAGCCTCTGCTATTACAGGATTCCACATGGACAGGGACAGTGCATGTGAATCCAAAGAGAATTTTTTTTTTTTTTCTTCAAACACTATTCTCTTTATATTCCTGATGCCTCATCCAGTGCTTAATTTGAGCTGAATCCTGCCGGATCCTATTCCGGAAAATGTCAGATTTTGGAATTTTGCGTTATTAACAAGTGCATTGCATGGTGACAGTGCATGTGCGTGTAAGACAGAGCGTGCATGGGTTTGTTTTGCGCTGTGAGCAGCGGAAAGTGTATATAGGCTACCTGACAACTTATTTTATTAAAAATACGTTAATGTCGCCAAAATGTCAAAAAGACAGTCAAGTATATTTTCATTTTTCATATCCGTGAGTCAAGCTGATGGTGTTTCGGATCACAAGAGATCCCGAGAAGATGGAACTGCACCCCTGGACAATTCTGCTAATACTAATCAGGATAGCGGGAGACACGAGCAACGGGAGTTAGATCATTCAGAAATCAATGTAATGGAAGAGGCAATGTCGTCATTGGTAAGAGAGGATATCACTGATCAACTAAATGATATTTGATCTCAACATATATGTGACAGAATAATACACTAGGCTGTAGTTAGGGCCGTGCAGAAACTTGTGACGGATGCTCTTATTTAGTTGTGCTACCACCGTTTAATGACATCATTTTATGTTCCGGGAAAACTGAAGTTGTGTAGTCAGCGTCGATCACAGCACCTTTTAATTGTTGCTTTGGATCCGGCAATTATTCATTTACAAATGAAGCACTGGTCACATCCCATTTTTCTAATGATTAATGTACTGAAGCTCTATTGTTAAAATGTTTTAAGACAGCTGAGTTAAGCTTTCAGACAAGATCCTGGAAAGGCTTAATGTCGGGCTCTGTATTACATAAACTTCTTGTTTGCAGAAGAGTACAACATGATTCACCCTAATCGACTTGTTAGTTTACACAGAGGTGGCGTCTTGTTTGCTGTCGATTATCCAAACAGAACTCCTCATCACAGTTATTAGTTATGGACTGGTGAAAGCGTTTTTATGCAATTGATTTAGTTGTGGGTTATTTGGCCAACGTGCCTAACGTGACGCTTTGGTGGAGTGAACCTTCATAATAAACATCCTGACTTATTTGCACAAGTAGGACAATGTGTTTGGTAATTTTGTGTTTTATTTTATTTAGCAGTTAGCAAACAAACTAAAACAGACATTCTTGTTATGGTCCTTTCAGTCTCACTGAACTTCATTATCATCTTTATTTGCGAATTATCTCCTGTTTTCTGATATGGTAGACAGTAATCTTTCATGGCTTCCCTCTACAGGTATTAAGCCATTCCAGTGTGACCGCTGCGGGAAAAAGTTTACGCGGGCTTACTCCCTGAAGATGCACCGGCTGAAGCACGAAGGTAAACGCTGTTTCCGGTGCCAGATCTGTAGCGCCACTTTCACTTCCTTCGGTGAATATAAGCACCACATGAGGGTGTCTCGCCACATCATCCGCAAGCCTCGGATTTACGAGTGCAAAACGTGCGGCGCCATGTTTACCAACTCCGGCAATTTAATCGTACACCTGAGGAGTCTCAACCATGAGGCGTCAGAACTAGCAAACTACTTCCAGACCAGGTGAGGAGGAGCTGAACATTTTAAGAAAATATGTAGAAGTACAAATTTAGTTTTGTACGGTCGGCCGTTCATCTCATGTTAAGGTAGCAGATGCGTTTTTGAATTGGGGGGAGAAATAATTTAATTGTATTGAGCAATGTGTATTAGGTGAAACACTTTACAATAAGGTTCAATTCGTTGACAACAGGTAATGCATTAGGTGTCACGAATTAACAGTGATTGTTACTTTTATAGCATTTATTATTTTATTTTTTCAATAATTTTGAAAAAAAAAATTGTTCAACAAGGCTGCATTTATTTGATTAAATACGGTAAAAACTGTAATATTGTGAAAAATTATTACAATTTAAAATAACTATTTTATTTTTCTTGTCAAAATAAGTCAAAATTGAACTTTCAGTCTTCAGTGTCACATGATCCTTCAGAAATTATTTTAGTATGCTGATTTGGTGCTCAAGAATTATTACTTATTATTATCAATGTTGAAAACAGTTGTGCTGCTTAATATTTTTGTGGAAACTAATAAATCAGACACAAAACTGAATTTTAAAATATATATTTTTTGGTAACAATGTAAAAGTTTTTACTGTCACTTTTGATCAGTTTATGCATCCTTGCTGCATAAAATGATTAATTTCTTGAAAAGAAAAAACTGTCCTCAAACTTTTGAACAGTATTAATGTCTGTTTACAATACATAAACTAATGTTAATTTATATAACTTGAATTGTACACTTTAAGTTATATAAATTAAAATCCGTTTATGTATTATCAACATACATTAATTAAAAATGACCAATAGCATATTTATAAATTAACAGTAACCTTGATTAATAAATTCTGTAATAATTGTTGCTTATTGTTAGTTAATGATACCTAATACATTAACCAATGTTAACTAATTGAACTTTATTAACTATTAGAGATGAAACATTGTGTATTTTCATAGACCCCTGAAGATGACAGGCTTTTCTCGTTGAGCTGTGAGTGACAAAATGCTTCTATCAGATTAAATGTCTTTCCTGCTGAGTTACAACAGGTTTACCCCAGTCCAGGCTAACGCCCAGTTCCATTGTGTTTTATTTGGAAGAACGTTATTAATTACTGAATAGAGCTTTCAGGAAATAACTGAAATCTCCTCTATTGACTGTCCTGATCAGTATTATGCCAAGTATAATATAATGTTTATTTATTTCTGAATAGCTTTAACACATGGGCACACCCTTCAGTTTCTCTTGCCTTCTATTCTTAAAATTGCACGTGTATTTCTCTTTCTCTGGAGATGTGATCTCCATAGAAAACCAACTAAGTGACTTTCCTGTTTGAAAACAAGTATTTTCTAAATGAAATAACCATGGCTTTGATTCCATTTTGGAAGTAGTGAGAGTTGGACTGTGCGTTAGGAAAAGAAGCAGTGCGATGTAAACATTTGGAGCCGGCAGGGAAATCAATCCTACATCAGCTGAATAGGTTTTTTAAGTGAAGTTCTCAAAAAAGCCAAGTGGAATCACTGTCTATATTTTTGAGGAGACTGTAAGAGACGTTCTTCTGAGGTAATCTTCATGACGATAGCCCTTCATTAAAGCAGAGGGAAAGGAGTCAGGTGCCTTTATGCATTGAGCTCCTGCTACACGTAGACTCCCTTATTTCATCCAACTGTTTATTTGATTTAAGCCCTCTCGCTTTTAGGATCTCTGTGGTCTATTCATCTTTGTCAGGCACAAATAAACAGTGTCTATGAAAGCTACAGTGGTGAGGCAATAGTTTGGCTCTGCCGTGTGCTTATTAAGAGAGGGAGTGGTCGTGTAGTGTATCCCGATGAAGTTTTATTTATTCTGATTACGAGAAACAGTCGGCATTGCGGCCATACTTTTCAGAGATCTTTGATGGACTTTTCATTTTAAGATGAGCAAACAAGTACAAATTGGAAAGTGCTAACTGGGTTAGATATCTCACATGATATTTTTTTAAATGATTTTGAATACTTTAAAAAATGAATACCTGGCAATATTTTGCTTTAAAGTTTGTGCTAAAGAATTCGGAAATCATAGTGTCGAGACTGCAACAACTTACTGTGAAGAAATAGGAAATGATGTCATTAGTATCTAAATCCTATTCATGGATTAAGCTATTAGTGTTTGAATTGTGATTACTTGCTATATCACTTTTTCTGCCAAGCCACAATCCTCAATCTAGTTTTGAAGCTTGAATTTTGACTTTTCGTTTAGATAGCTGGAGTGTTTTTGCCAGAGGACATTTTGCCAAACTTTATTGCTAGACATGAACATGCTAGGACTGGCTGTTCAGTGTTCAAGGGGGGAAAAGAAAATCCAAAGAATCTTAGACTCATATACCAAACTTGGAACAGAATCTTGGGTTAATCATAAAAACTTACTCTTTTGTTTTGAACCTACTTTTTGTTTTTTGACCAGTAACTTTTTGAACTTGCGCCTGAGTGGTTTGACATCCTCTGATTGTGGCTTCACAGAGGAGACTGAAAGCAATAACTTTGCCCATTTTTTGTGTTTTAGCCTTTTTCATAAAGAAGTTTGAGCTTTTATGCTAAAAAGTCAATGAAGCTACTAAGATTGGGAAAGATGATTGTAAATATCATTAAACTTGTCAGTTTTATCTTATGTTAAGTTAGTATTGATGGCAATGATGATTTTCTGAACATTGGCGCTTCTCTCCCTTTGTTGCCCTAGTGAGTTCCTCCTCCCAGACTACCTGAGTCACATGCAAGAGGAAGAAGGGCTGGGACACTTTGAAATGAGTGAGCAGACCTTTGAAGCTTCTTCCTCCTCTTCCTCAGTCCAAACACCAGTTATCTCTCAAGTTTCCTCTACCATGAACTATGACAACCACACTTCTGCACCTCCTTCCCAAACCCCAAACCCTAGATCAGGGCACGGAGGGGAGGGCGCACCAGGGGACCATACGAAGTCCACGGCCGCTGTTACCTCTCTACAAGACCCAGAGGAAGATGAGGGAGAGAAGGAGAGAGGGGGAAGAAAGAAGAAAAGACTTGTGTCAATTACAATTGAGTGAAAACGTTCCATACATTTAAACCTGTATAATAACAGTCCTGTTGCACACTCAGTACTTCTTTTGTTGACGTCTCGTTACGTTTTAACAGCTTACAGATCTGATATGTTACATAATCAAAAAGTATAATGCCTTTTGATATTTGTTCATTCTGATTTGAAATTTAAGTCAAATCAAGTCACCTTTATTTATATAGCGCTTCATACAATACCGATTGTTTCAAAGCAGCTTTACAGTGATAAACAGGAAAATAATGATTCGGTGAAGCAAACAGTCAGTCAGTAAACAGTCATTTGTTGTTTTGTTTGTTCCATGTGTTTTAATATCACATTTGATTTGGATTTACATGCAGATCTTTATGAAAGAACATCCCGGTTGTAAATTAAAAAACAAAAACTTGAATCAAAAAATGTGACTTATTAGTAACCCATTAATATCTGTGATTATAATGAATTTGTTCCATGGAACATTTTCTTAATTTAATTATTTTTTTATTATATAATTTTTTTAACCACTTTATGGCAGTCTGTCGGAAAAAAAATCTAATTGTATAAATGTGATGTTTTTTGTTTTGTTTTTAGCATTACGTTCAACTATGACTGATCTCTTTTTATTATTTTACTTCTTTTCTCCAATTTCATGTCTGCGCCTTAACTATAGCAAACTGCCCCTTCTGACTGTAAACAAACCTGTTATAAACTGGGAAGCTTCGACACTCGGAGGACCGTTCCTAAAAATGTGAAAGACTGTTGTTACTTCTTCCATGTGTGTTCAGAGCGGAAACAAAACACTGAACCTGACTGGCACAAAACAACCATGAAACCTTGTTAATGGGTTGTTGTGCGTAGATGGTGACTAATCTAATGTGCTTTAGTGTGTTGTTTTGAATGAGTGTATATGTGAAGAGTAGCTCTGTTTTCCTAGCCCTCTTTTCTGCTGTATGTGTAATGCTGCTAAAATTTTGTAAACTGTGCCTCTTGCCCAGCTCTCCGAACCACTCATCAATTCGACTGAAAGAGCTGTACGTGAATTCTTTTGGTTTAACATTCTTCGTTTGATTGTGACATATATGGAAGAAATGGGTCACAATTTAATAGAGTGGAAGGTGATATTTCCATAGCCTTTCCCATTTTATTGCTGTTGGAATTATACTATGGAATTTTTCTCCATAACTTGATGCCATAGTTGTATGTGCCTAACAGTCTCCCAAACAAAGTTTATGAACATCTTGTGACTATGGCATGAGCCTTGATTGAAGATGTAACTTGATTGCAACTTTGGAATATGTAGCATTTGTTTTGTTTGGTGATTGTAATGATCGTGTATCTTGCGTACAAATCCGCTTCCTCCATGTGATATTGCACCTGGCAATCAGTCTCGAAGCTGCTCCATTCCAACATGATTTTGTAGGGAACAAACATTTTATTAGACTTTGTGCAATATTGTTTTAGATGATTCACATGTTCTAAAATGAAATTATGTGAATTAAAACATTTTATACTGCAGTGGACAATGAGATGAATGACTGAAGATAATGAATAGAGGACGGGGGTTGGTCGAGTGAATAACGTAAGGCATGTACCCTTCGATAAACAGTTCATATGAATTGTTAGTGTACAGACAGCGAAAGAAATCACATTGTGTAACAAAAACTAGGCTGCAATATCATTCTCTGATGTCATTTCCCTTGAGATGGTCTCCCACCTATCTCACTCTCTCCATTTTTGCAACCACGACTGTTGCTAGAACTCAATTACTTCATAGTCTGAGAGTTTGTAGTGACGCATTTATCCATAAGACAATATTGGCTGTCTGTCCCAGATTGCTCTTTGTGCTACTTGCATGTTTTCCGTGCAAAAAAGACATATGGGGAAAAAAAAAAAAATCAATATAGCATGGGTTGATTCGTTTGTTGGATGTTGTTTCAGATATGTGCAAATACCATTTTGTATACAATATTCAATCTTTGGTGTTCAATTGTTTGAGCAGAAAGAAACGTGATATTTCAGTAGTCATAATGCTTTTTTCCAGATTCTGTATCAATGACAGTTACCTTAAAAAGTGTCAATTTGTACATTTGTAATATCTATGTGAGTGTGAGTAGTTATTTGACTTGAGCTTTGTAGTGTTCGCTTTTGTGACCATGTCTTATTGGTATATACTCTATATTCTTTTTTTAAAGCCTATAGTTTTAGTCGTATCTCGTGCCTTTGGATATTGGATCTGTATTGTATTTTAATTGGCTTAAACATGCATTGGTATGAATTCATAATGTTTTGTAGACAGAATGCTGGTAGACTTCAAATGTAGCTTGAATCTAAAAATATTTTTGAAGTGCTATTCGACACGGTTTAAACTGTATGTTTTGTGTTTATTTTCATAAAGACAAATGTATTAGTCATTTTGTATCCTTTCAGTGGTTCTTATCATCCGTTTCTGTGCCAATTCAGATTTATTGAATGATGTTTTGTAAAAACATTATGTACATTAAGATTTACAGTAAATGGTTACAGCCTGACACTCCAAGTCTGCCTAAATTCATTGCTTCCATTCTTATTGCTAAATAGTCATTCTGGTTTATGTTCTTAAAATAATCCTACACATATGTACACTACCAATTTTTTGATTGATTTATTTATTTTTAAATTAATGAAAACAATACTCTTATTCAGCTAGAATACATGAAATCAGCATTAGAATGATTTCTGAAGGGTCATGTGACACTGAAGACTGGAGTAACGATGCTGAAAATTCAGCTTTGCCATCACAGGAATAAATTACATTTTAATTATATTTACAATATTACTGTTTTGCTGTGCTTTTTATCAAATAAATTCAGCCTTGGTGAGCATTAGAGACTTCTTTTTAAAACATAAAAAAAATCTTGCCAACCCCAAATATTTGAACTGTAGTGTAGAGTTTGTGCATGTACTACAATTCAACTAGGGAAATAAAGTACTGTATACATGTGTATGACAACACCATGTTCATGAACTGCTGAGGAAGTTATTTGCATGGCTATTGAACTATAATTAACTTCTCACTTGACATTTTTGTGAACGTACAATGGTTTTCTAGCAAGCTCTGGTGTGTGAAGTGATAGAAATAAGGAAATTCTTGGCAACCAGGTGCACAAACACATGCTAAAAGAAACAACGAGAGGCTTTTAATTTTTCCTTGGCCTCCTAGATGAAGTATTTGTGACACAGCACAGTATTTGCAGACTCCAAGCACCTGCTTGTGATTTGGTGTCCTCTGACTGTCTGACCCATATCAACTCTGGAGGGATGGTTAAACAAAGCCCTCAAAATGGGTCAAGTCAGATAATATTCACAAAATGGTTTTTGATTCATTGTAATTGAACTACTATCTTAAAATGTCAAAAATTGTCCGTGACATTGACCACTTTTCCACTGTTGTTGGCCACATCGGTACTTCAGACAACACACCTAGTATCATGACCTAGCATTTCAATAATTTACTGCGTGAGAGACATCAATGGCTCTACTGGGTATAAATCTAAGGGCACATCTTGTGCCAAACCTTTTGCCTCCTGCACCTGCAAACATTAGTCAAATAGAGTTATATAACAACCACCTTTTGTCTGCCTTTTATCTGCAAAGCTTAGATGCTATTTTGTGGTGATGGATTGGAGTTCTTCAATATAGCCCCACAATCCTTTTTATTCTATACCAAAACACATCAATATCAAATATAGACTACTATATTTCTGTGTAAACTTTGTTCATGATCTGAACACGAACATGTAATGTATCTTTTTGCTCACTACGAATCAATATTTCAGTGTAGATAATCTGTCTAAAGTCTTCCCATATTTTTTCTGTATTCTTAATCTTGAGTTACACAAGGCATTTATCTATAAACTTAATCTTGACTTACACAAACCATTTCCCTAATGTACCTCAGCACTGTTGGGGGGAAAAAACATTACATCAGTCATGTTATAAAGTCTATTATGAGTAGATTTACTTAAGTAGAACTAGTTGAGTCTTAAAATAATTTTAGACATTACTTATTTCTGCCACTTTGCTAATTTCAGCAACACTTCTTTCCAAAATCCTGCACTTTCAAAGACATCAAATGCATATGCACACAATTATTCCCAAGCAAGAGACTGTTTCTGACCGGCTGAAAAAGTGCAGGCTGCTCTAATGACTTTTTTTTTTTTTTTTTTTTTGCTGCTGAGCCTGGAATTGTCCTGTAATTTCTCAGGATGATCATCTGTCAGGTAGGAACATTTTATGTGTGGTATTCCAAAAAATAGCTTACAGCACCTTTATGTTTTCATTGCTAATGACATTTCAAATGAGTTTTGGGTAGAGGCTTGAAAAGAAAAAATGTTCCACACTGGTCAGTGATCACATGGAGAGCTCCACCGTCACCACTGTTACGTAATGGCCAATCCTAAGAGAATAACTGGAAAGTGTTTCAACATGATTCTTGTTCCAGTGACTGCTATTTCAAATAATGCCTCCTTTTTTATAAACACCTTAATCAATTTTCTTCTCTTGTTTGCCAAAGCTTCTTAGTCAAGTAGAAACATTTAAGAATAGTTCCAGCAACAGTAAAATCATATCTATCAAACAGGATCCCAAAAAACACTAAGTACAGTAGATATATGCTAAATGTTCTCCAGATGCAGCTGAGGTTGTCTAAATATGATATCTGAGATGCTGAGTGATCGCATAATGTATAAACATGAGTCCATTTTAACATCTGGCGCTGATGTGATTTACACAGCAGATTTGTTAAAAGACCACTGACCAAGACCATTAGTAAATACCATTAGTCTTTCAGATGTGGACAGCACTTCATAATCACAACTGTGATGCCCCGCCGAGTTTGATTTACCACCAGACAGACTAGAGTTCTTTTTAGATTTTGGAGGCTGTATTCATTTACTACAAACATAATGTATCTATTGGGAACACAGCCTGTTATTGACAAACTATATTGACTGAGCTTAACCCAAATGAAGTTTGTAACACTGTACGCTCACATTTTTCTCTCTAATGTCTGCCACAGTTATGATCGTATCTCTATCTGAGATGATTTTGCCAGTGTCCACCTGTGCTGGATTAGGCCGCACTGTATAGTTACTGTTCTTGTAATGTCAAAACAACAAGGAAGCCTCAAATCGAGCAGTAAATTTGATGGAAACAGATTCCAAAACAGATGCGCCATAAAAGAGATTTGCCCCTGAAACTTTTCCTTACAAAAATTAAGTTTACTTCAACTTAAATTATTTTATTATATATAAAGTTATATTTTATTAAATATTTTCAAGTATATTTTATATACTTGAACTCTATATTTGCATACTCTATTTATTATGTATACTAATATCAATGTACTAGTAGTATACTTGTAAGTGTACTATTTCAATACTACTTGGGACTAAATTGGCCCACTTTTTAGTGTATAAAAGTTTAGTATACTTTAAATGTAACCGTAGTCAATGTTGAGTACTAGTTTACGTTTTTTGTTTGTACTGCAAGTATATTACAAGTGACTTATAGGTATACAGATAGTTTACTAGTACAAACTTAATTTTTAGTTTATGAACAGGGGTGCACATAAGTGGTGCGCAGGTGCGCGGTAAAAATAAACGATGTGTGCACCAGAAAACATGGAGGGAAGCGCTTTTGAGTACCAACATTTTTGGGGACTCATTTTGGGGACAACATTTTTGAGTACCAACAAATCGGGACTCACGAGCTGTTATCTGCAAGTGGTACTCACTGTAGAGTCTATGATGGCCAGCTCCTCCTCTCTGGACGTCCAGTGGGGTGGAGAGATAGAGTTGTGGGTAGGGTTAGGGTGTGGTTGTACATTCGCTCCTCCTCGCTGGACGTTAGCTCCCCCTTGCTAGACGTCCAGCGAGGGGGGGCTAACGTAAGCTCCACCTATTTGCTCTGCAGTAAGCACCTTCTCGTTATCTGTGCCACACCCGAAGCGCGCGCACGCAGAGAGAAAGAGCGAGAGAGGCGCGTTTCAGACAGCGCTCAAACACCGAATTGATTCCTCTTTCGCGTTTACTTTCGCTTGAACGGACACACACACAAAATCATGTCAAAATACCTGTCTCGGCAAGTATTCTCTCGGTTATGTCATTAGCGAACAGTTGAGAAAGAAACCGGATGTGTGTCAGTATATTCAGTCCATGCGTGCATTCTGTCTTAAAGTGACAGCAGCCTAATATTCTTCCTGTTGTCTGTGTCATTAATGTTAATAAAATAAAATAAATAAAAAACATCATTATCATCTACCATGTTCGAGAGAAAAGAAGATAGTGAGGAGAGCAAAGTGTGAGTACCAAGCAACATCTCCAGGTGCTCCCTTGAGAACCAGACCAAAAAAGTTATGTGCGCCCCTGTTTATGAAAGTGCACTTTGAAGTACACTCTCAGAAGTTTAGTAGTTTTATACTGCTACTTTGTAAGTTCTTTATTTCTTAATATTTTCAAACAATGTAAGTTTATAAGACAGTATGTAAAACTAAGAAAAATATTTAATAGGCTCCTCAATCAAAAGAGCAAACACAACTACAAGCCAAGTATACTTGGAATATAATTAGAACTTAATTATACTTTTAAGTATATTTATATCAAAAGATTTAGTTCAAGTATAGGCTAAATAGACTTTTCTGTCAGTATAAGTCAAGTATACCTGTGTAAATGTAATTTTAAGTATATTCCTGATTAGTACATAAAAAGCAGACTGAAAGTATACTTTCTTATTTTATTTATTTATTTATTGCTTAAAAGAAGTATACTAATAGCACACTTGAATAACCTTTTTTTGTAAGGGTTATCAAAGATCCAGAAATATAATTGTGAGTGTAACTGTAGTTGGACACACTGAAATTTAGCAGTAATTACTTGCATAACTGAAATGGGAAAGAAACTGAGGTCAAATTATGTTTATCCAAAATGTTTGACAAATGTTTCAGCTTCATTTTCAAAACAAACACTCTTTTGCAGTGTAATAAAAAAAGCTTTATGTTTGTTCAACAACTCCTAGTGGTAGAGAGAGGAAAAGAAAAAGAAAAAATACATTGCAAATGAAAGATTATGCTCAAAAAATAAAATGCAACTCAAACATAAGATGTAATTACAACTGATGTGAAATAACACATTTGTAGCTGACTACAAGTACTTATGGAAGGTAGATTTTACCAAATTAAAAGAGTTAAATCAATTCATTATTTGACATTTACACTGCAATTCAAATTAAAATACAAAGTTTAGTTTAATTTTATTTCCCCCTTTAGTTAATTCAGTTTATCAGTAGGTGTTTGAATGCTTGGTGTTTTTCTATTGTGTCAATCATTTCTGGTGGCAGTTTCTCTTGACATCTATCAACACTGACGCTTCTTACTGCACAATTTGTTCACTCGTTGAACAAAGTAAGTGTACAAGTTCAAGCATGTTTTATTAGTTTTAGGTTTAAGCCAAATACAATACTTGTCACTGAAATGTACTAGATCGGAAGTAAAACTATCATGTAAACATTCAAGTAAAGTACGGTACTTTACTATGTAATGTTTGAGTAGACTTTTAAGTCATAGAATCTGTGTGGCTATAAAGTTAATACCAAACTGTCAGGGAATAATACTATGCTTTTGAGATCACTGCCATGTACAACAAATCAAACGTCAAGACCAGGCAGGCTGCAACATTTTATGAAGCCAAGAAACTGATATAACTCCTCGGGTGCAATTAGGGATGACCTGAAAATGAATGGGGTGTTATACCAACAGATTGTGTAATGAAAGGTACGTCATGATCACACAGAGTTGAGCTATTTCTCCACGTTTTGTCTGCTGAAACTGAGTCTGGATTTTTCTAAGAAAAAACCCTGATGATCTATAATAACAAAGGCAGTTAATATTAAACACAGTAAGTGACAGTGAAATGTTAGATTTCCTTTTCTCCTCCTTTGTATGATATGAAATTAACATTCCAAGGAACTGGCGTAGAAAGATAACGTTTACCCTGACTAATTTTTCATTCTGAGCCCAAGAATGTTTTTGCCTCAACAGAGCAGTTTCTTGGCACGTCACTAAACTGTAATATACACTCAGACATACTGTCATCTGATGTTTGGTGCTGTTGCCTAGGAAACAGTCCACGTAGCTCTGCTTTGGAGTGAGTGGAAAGAGTCTGGAAGCAGGAGTTCATCTCCTTCATGTCACTGAAAAAGCAGCCCACAGATGAAATGATGAGGAGTGCTACCTGTCACAAATGATGAGCTCATTCTGTCGTCATTCAGATATAAGATATGAGCTAATCCTACATAGATGTGCCAAACTCAAACTGACAAACAAGTTCAAAACTGTAGCTCAGGTTTTTAAAGATGTCAAGCCTAAAGGTCAGTTGAAACATAACATTTGGCTTCTGTAATTGATGCTTATTTGTTTTGTGATCCTTTTTACTTTGTACCAATATACACCGATCAGGCATAACATTATGACCACCTTCCTAATATTGTGATGGTTTTGCTGCCAAAACAGCCCTGACCCGTTGAGGCATGGACTCCACTAGACCCCTGAAGGTGTGCTGTGGTATCTGGCACCAAGATGTTAGCAGCAGATCCTTTAAGTCCTGTAAGTTTGTTCAGCACATCCCACAGATGCTCAATTGGATTGAGATCTAGGGAATTTGGAGGCCAAGTCAACACCTCAAACTTGTTGTTGTGCTCCTCAAAACATTCCTGAACCATTTTTTCTTTGTGGCAGGGCACATTATTCTGCTGAAAGAGGCCACATGGTCTGTAACAATGCTTAGGTAGGTGGTACGTGTCAAAGTAAAATCCACATGGCAGGACCCAAGGTTTCCCAGCAGAACATTGCCCAAAGCATCACACTGCCTCTGCCGGCTTGCCTTCTTCCCATAGTGCATCCTGGTGCCATGTGTTCCCCAGGTAAGTGACGCATACACACCCGGCCATCCACGTGATGTAAAAGAAAATGTGATTCATCAGACCAGGCCATCTTCTTCCATTGCTCCGTGGTCCAGTTCTGATGCTCACATGCCCACTGTCTGCACTTTTGGCAGTGGACGGGTCAGCATGGGCACCCTGACTGCTTTGCGGCTATGCAGCCCCATCCGCAACAAAGTGATGCACTGTGTATTCTGACACCTTTCTATCAGAACCAGCATTAACTTCTTGAGCAATTTGAGCTACAGTAGCTCGTCTGTTGGATCGGACCACACGGGCCAGCCTTCGCTCCCCACGTGCATCATTGGGCCTTGGCCGCCCATGACCCTGTCGCCAGTTCACCACTGTTCCTTCCTTGGACCACTTTTGATAGATACTGACCACTGCAGACCAGGAACACCCCACAAGAGCTGCAGTTTTGGAGATGCTCTGACCCAGTTGACTAGCCATCACAATTTGGCTCTTGTCAAACTCGCTCAAATCCTTACGCTTGCCCATTTTTCCTGCTTCTAACACATCATCTTCGAGGACAAATTGTTCACTTGCTGCCTAATATATCCCACCCACTAACAGGTGCCATGATGAAGAGATAATCAGTGTTATTCACTTCATCTGTCAGTGGTCATAATGTTATGCCTGATCCAGTTATAGTGCACATTTCCTCACTTGGGGATCTTGGTTTTGGTTAAATTGTTAAGTTAAGCAAGCATTACAAAATGAATTCTCAAGTGTTTCATTTCTTTCCACATGTGACTGTTTTCAAACACTCACCCAGTCTGTCACTGCTTGGATAAACAAGTAACCCCGGCCCAAACCCATACCATTGGTGGATCAAATATTATGATGTTACTCAGATTACAATTCCATGGTGCCACAAATGGCACAGAAATTACACACGTCATCTTTTAGTGATAGTCCATTTTTTTTCTTTTCATTTCTTTGCGTTCCATTATTTCATGAGAATATGTCCAGCTTTTTATTGCAGTTTTCCACTGCATGTTGGAAAGCAGATGGAAAACTCAATCTAATGCAAATGACATAAAGTTTCACGTAACACGATAAGAGTGATATTTTCCAGAAGGGTAGAGTGTCAGTAGATTGGGAGTGTTGTAGATGAGAAGAAAAGACAACTTCAGTGTCCATGTGAAAGAAGCACAGATACAGAGTGACTAACTTGAAGTATACTATACAGAAATATTTCAAAAATATTAAAGCCGAAAGCATACTTCTGGCATACTAAACTGCATGCTGTTTGATCATTTCTTATGAGGTCACAGTTTCAGAAGAAGAACTTTATGAAACAATGCTACCAAACCCCAATTTTCCAAAGAAATTCAAAAATCAATTTTTCTACGCAATGTCCAGAATGAGTTTTTTAAAGCTCCCGTAGTTGTCATAAACTAAATATGCAGAATAGACTACACATAAAAAATGCCAGCACGTATGCTGAGTCACTTTAATAAGAGCTGATATTTTTCTATTCTATGTGATCCAGCAGGTTTGACGCAAATCAGTATCTCTCCTCCCTTCAAGGATATGTTTGTTATCACAGCAGCCAAATGCTGCTCTGAGACAGTTGGAGGAGAATTCTTCATCATTTCACAATGATGAGGAGACAACAAGAACTCTTTGACATTTCTCACAAATATGAAATGGGTCCCAGCAGACAGAAATATGCCATTCAGTAAACTAAGTCATATGGTTGATATTTTGAAGATGTGGTGTCATAATTCTGATTGTTTTGTGGTAAAACCTAGAGTTCTATGAAAAAAAAAAAACTCTGACATTTATAGCTGATCCCCTCAGTAACAAAATCCATCAGACCTCTTCTGTCTTTGCAAACAGTCTCAGTCCTGCTTTCCACTATTGCCCTGTGATAACCATCACTGGCCCATGTGTCTGGAGCAAAACCCAACAACGTCACGCTAGGAAGTGAATCAGCCTGCCCCTCAAAAAAAAAAAAAAAAAAAAAAAAGACGCAGAAACAGTGTCCAGCCAAGTGTGGTCCTTCCCATCATAAATAAGAAAAACGTTTTAGGAGAAGGAAAGCCATCAGGAGGAGCGACTGATGACACTAGCATGTGTTCACTTCCTCCCCGGTTGCCTAAAGCCATTGTGATTGCTTTCGCAGACAGCAGAACCCCGGCATAGTCCACCCACCGACTGTCTGACCTTTATATAAGCTCAGCTGTGTGAGGAAACCTCACTTTTACACTCATAAGCACAAGGGGAAATGTGTCAGGATACAGAACAATGGAGTAGAATAGAAGTTAAACACAAATATATGTGCAAGATGACAGAAAGGAGTCAATTACCATGAGTTACAAACTGCAGCATCCCCCATTTTCACATAAATGTTTAAAATGAGAAATTTTACAATTTTATGCACAAAATAAGCTAATTTCAAATTTGATGCCTACTACAGGTCTCAAAATAGTTGGGAGAGGGACATGTTTACCATGGTGTAGCATCTCCACTTCTTTTCAAAACAGTGTGAAGACGTCTGGGCATCAAGGTTATGAGTTTCTGGAGTTTTGGTGTTGAAATTCGGTCCCATTCTTGCCTGATATAGGTTTCCAGCTGCTGAAGAGTTTGTGGTCGTCTTTGATGTATTATTCTCTATAGGTGAAAGATCTGGACTGCAGTCAAGCCAATTCAGCACCCGGAATCTTCTACGACGAAGCCATGCTGTTGTAATAGCTGCAGTATGTGGTTTTGCATTGTCCTGCTGAAATACATAAGGCCTTCCCTGAAATAGATGCCATCTGGAGGGGAGCATATGTTGCTCTAAAACCTTTATATACCTTCAGAATTCATAATGCCTTCCAAAACATGCAAGCTGCCCATACCGTATGCACTTATGCACCCCCATACCATCAGAGATGCTGGCTTTTGAACTGAACGCTGATAACACGCTGGAAGGTCTCCCTCCTCTTTAGCCCTGAGGACACGGCATCCGTGGCGTTTCCAACAAGAATGTCAAATTTGGACTCGTCTAACCATAGAACACTTGCAACTTTGAAACAGTCTATTTTAAATGAGCCTTGGCCCACAGGACACAATGGTGCTTCTGGACCATGTTCACATATGGCTTCCTTTTTGCATGATAGATCTTTAGTTGGCATCTGCAGATGGCACGGCGGATTGTGTTTACCGACAGTGGTTTCTGGAAGTATTCCTGGGCCCATTTAGTAATGTCATTGACACAATCATGCCGATGAGTGATGCAGTGTCTTCTGAGGGCCCGAGAACCACGGCCATCCAATAAAGTTCTTCGGCCTTGTCCCTTACGCACAGAGATTTCTCCAGTTTCTCTGAATCTTTTGATGATGTTATACACTGTAGATGATGAGATTTGCAAAGCCTTTGCAATTTGACATTGAGGAACATTGTTTTTAAAGTATTCCATAATCATTTTACGCACTCTTTCACAGCTCTGCCCATCTTTACTTCTGAGAGACTCTGCCTCTCTAAGACATCCCTTTTATAGCTAATCATGTTATAGACCTGATATCAATTAACTTAATTAGTTGCTAGATGTTCTCCCAGCTGAATCTTTTCAAAATGTCTTGCTTTTTCAGCCATTTGTTGCCCCCGTGCAAACTTTTTTGAGACCTGTAGCAGGCATCAAATTTGAAATGAGTTCATTTAGTGGATAAAATTGTAAAATTTCTCCATTTAAACATTTGTTATGTTATCTATATTCTATTGTAAATAAAATATTGGCTCATGGGATTTGAAAGTCTTTTAGTTTTCATTTTATTCAAATTTAAAAAACATCCCAACATTTCCAGAATTCGAGTTGTAAAATACAAAATAGATAAATTATTAATTAAAAAATTATTTATTAAATTATAAATATATAATAATGCAATATAAATAATGCATAAATGCAACAATGGATACTTTTCTATCCACCCATTTTAATGCTATTCACACAACAGAGCCCATTTAGTAAATTGTAGCTAAATATTCCAAATGATTTTCAATGTAGCCTATATGAAACTGTGACTGAACATACCGCAAGAATATACTTTTCTAGCAATACCGGGAAGAAATTTATAGAGGTCATCAATACTATTCTGCCTCAGACCTCTAAATATGCATTTTCAGGTATTTCACAGGCAGGTCATTGAGGTCTATGAATATTCCAGGAAAAAAATGTTTCCTTGCTGGAAAAGCTTCTCAAAAATGACAAAGCATGTGTACTTGTATTAATTATAACAGTGGTCAAATTTTGCAACCTTTAAAGCTCAGCATTATAATTTTGCATATATATATATATATATATATATATATATATATTTATATATGTATATTACATCATCAATATTACTGCTTTGGTCTCTAAGGATTAAGCGAGAGGGAAAGATATTCACAAGCTGTTCTTTCACAATGCCTGAATATAGACACATAACCTACACATAAACAGATGAAAAGAGCTTCTTATGGGTACGTTTTTTTTTGAGGTTGCATAAAAATTGAAGAGATGAGGAATGTGCTACTGGATCTAACACACACAGACACGTTTATGCATGCTGGACAATGTTCTGCTTAAATAGTTCACATCTGGACACCAATCCTCAATCACCCACACGGCCAGGCTCTGCAAAACACAGTGGAGTGGAGTGAACTGTATCAAGAGAACAGTGAGTTCAGACGGTCTCATTCAGCCAAAATATCATCCCTCTCTCACACACACACACACACGCACGTAAACTGCCATGGATCTTTGTTTCTCATCACAGTACCATGTGTGGCTCTGCTTATGACAATAAAATAGATAAAAGGAATAAAACCGAGCCGAAAAAAAAAGTGAGAGGAAGAACAAGAGTAGAGCGATGAAAGAGAAGAGGATTGTTGTTTACGACTTGCAAAACATAAATCCTCTTCGAGAGATGACATGACGATGGTTAAAAGAAACCGTGTGGATTTAAACAAAGGCTTATGACACTTTGTAGCACAAGGCAGCAAGTTCTAATTCCTCCACGTCTTCTGAACACTGGCATGAGTCCCTGAGCAAAGCACTTCACTCTGTTTTACTATATACTGCAGTATGGTACACCTCTTTGCCCACACTTCCTTTTTTCCCCAGGGTGTGCCGATGTTCTTTCATATTATGCTAAATAAAGGCTTGAAATAACCATAGACATCTGTTTTCAGGCATCCTCTCCTCTTGGATTGACCATTTAGAGGTTGCAACATGTTTGCAAGTAAAGATGGTAAAATCATCAAGTGTTCTATGCATGTCATACAAGTTTTTATCTGCTCTGTGGAATGAAAGGAATGTTGTTAAACTGTAAGTACTTGGTTGACCATGATAACTGCATCATAAAGCACCGTCATTAATTTTTAATACTTGCTTTTTAACGAGAAAAACACATTATATTAGCCACCAGGGATGAGCCATCAATCCTTTCCATACTGTTATGCTAAACTATTTGAATGAAAATAAACTAATGAAATAAAACAGAACCATATGCAGAGAAAAGAAGTGAGAAAAAACACTTTTTGCACTGTTGGGATTAATGATGAAGCTATTCATGCTACTCCTTATATAGTCCACATGGCTGTCCCATCTGAACAGTGTCTGTAGTCTAAATATCCATAACTTAAGTGGATTATATTGTCAACACAACTGTCAGAGGAGGGTTTTTACAACCTAGCAGGACACAGATGATTGCAGGAACAGTGACTCCTAGTGGTAATATAGACAATTACATATATGTTGCACTTATTCTGAGGTATTACAATAAATAAAATTCCCTGGAGAACAGAAGTCCTGAGTCAGTACCTTGAAGACATTCATACTGAGAGACATTACAACACATAGAAACACATAACAAAGTCAAACAAAACCTGCTCACCTGCTGGGTGGAGAGGCCCTGCAGCAACTAATGGCTTTAATAATGACTTCATCCACTTCATTCAGGTGAGGTCATCCGCAACAAAGACGCCTGCAGCAAAAACAGATCAATGAAAGGAGTCGAGGATATGAGCATCAGCCCTAGATAAACACAAGCACTCTTCTGACCTCTAGACTAGTACAGCATTAGAGTCGCTGCTTTGGTTTGTCGACTGGATTTAGGATCTTGCCAGCATGCATGAAGAATGCCCTCAGGGTACCGTCTTTTTCAGTACGGGAAATGTTGCCATTTATCATGGGAATCCATCTGTCATTTGCTGTCAGAAAGTACATGAGGTGATGAATGTTGAAATGACGGCAGTGTAAATCATGTATCACGTCATCTCCTTTAGAAGAATAACTGGGTAGAAAGGAAACCACTGCAGTAAGGCTTTTTGTGAATATACAGGAGTCCAAGCTGTGACTAAAACAGACGCAAATGCGACAATAACTTAAAGGGGGGGTCTAATGCTATTTCATACATTCTGACTTATTTACACTGTTAAAGAGTTGGATTGAACGCAAGTTTCAAAAAACAAGTTGGACGTATAATGGAGTATTTCTGTACCAAAAATAGTCTTCAGATTGCTCACAAACTTCGGACATTTTTTTTTTTTTTTTTGAGTATGACCATTGATAGCTTGCAGACGATCGCTAGGCAAAAGCTGCACGTGCTCCGCTCGCACGGCACGCCTCCAGGCGCTCGGCTGTTTTCGGAAAGACTCGGTACAGCGTATGTATCTTTTATAAATATGATAAAACTAAAGACTTTTCGGAGATATGAAGGATGCACTACTACACTATAGGTACTCAAGATTAACATGAGATTGGCAGAAACTGTGTGTGATACACCCCCCACCTTTTAAAGTTTTAAATTTAAATTTTAAATTTAGTCAGGAAGGTTTTATGTGCATCTATAAGTGGTTCTTCGTCATGTCATCTATTTAGAGTGCGTGGTAGTGTTTCCTGCACGCAACAGGGAACACAGTGTGAGCAGCAATGTCCAGTTTGCGCACAAACAAATTTTATGAATCACAAATCTTATGAATCAGACCCACTCAGTCAGTGAATCGGTAGGAGTCGTTACTGAGTTCACAGCTGGCTGCCTCACTCAAGTGCTAGTCATCATCTATCAGGCTCCTTTGAGAGCGTGATTCACGCTCATGTGCTTTGTTATAAACTGGATGTAATATAGCCTACATTCTGCTGCTTTTATATAAAATAAAAGTAAAATATGATGAACAAGTATTAAACAATTCAAAGTACTGGTCATTTATTTAATTTAACCCCAGAAAAACGTGTTTTCCATCAATTTTTTTTTTAATAGTTCAAATATATGTCAACGATGAGTGTTTGTGAATACTGATACTACGGGGCTGTTGAATGCTCAAATCTGATTGGTCGACCAACGTTCTAAGGTGTGCAATTATTTTCAGGGAAACGCACGACTAAAGTAGTTCTAGGCAGGTCTTGACCGTATTACAGTATCACTTTGCCAAATATTTTCAGTTATTTCAATAGGTCCTTACAGCCTATAACAGCAAAAGAAACAAAACCCACAACGACACCGACCAAGCAAATAAATATAGTAAACAATAGGATGAAAACGACAAATTACTGTCATGGTTTTTGCCACAAAATACATTTTATTGTGTCCTGAAAGCGCATACTCTTTCGCGCGCGCTCTCTCTCTTTCAAATGTACACACTTGCACAGAAACATTTGGTCAGCGCTGCTCTGACGAATTAATCAGTAAAATAGATTAGCAACGTAAGACACATGACTCACCAGCGAGGTAATAACTGCGCGGTTCTTGAGATAAACTTATAGTTTCGCTACTAGTAGAGACACTGCTGCCGTTAGAGACGTACAGATCAGGTAGGCTAATTCACATTTGCTGCTTATTCTCTCTCTCTCTTTCTCTCTCTCTCTCTCTCTCTCTCTCTCTCTCTCTCTCTCTTTCTCTCTCAACTGCGTTAATAACTGTATCAACGGTATTATTCTGCTATCAAGGCTCAAGCCTTCGTTACTAATTCTGAAATGACGTTTTGGAATTAGCAATGGAGGCTTGGGATGAGATGCGTAAGAAATTAGTCCCACACACAAGAGTGTTTTAAGGACAAAAACCTGACAAATGTCTTGAAATACAACATCGGAACAGTGTCTTGAGATGTGGTAACCGTAGTAGGCTATAAGCAGAACAATTGACTCAGGGCCGTTGAATTCCTAGAAAAGAATGCACACCCGAGGTGGTAATGCGGCCACAACACCTCGGGTGTGCATTATTTTCTTAGAATTCAACGGCCCGTCGTCAATTATTCCTTACATAATTTATACACATGCAAACATGATATCAGAGATAAACATAAAACATTTTAAAAACCAATGAGAATTTAGCTGTGTCACAATAGTTGTTTCCCTATTGTGCCTTGATAGCTGATTGGTTCTGTGCAGATTTTGCTCATCTCAAACAAGGCTATTTTGTCAGAGTTTAAATTACTGTAATGTTCAACAAAGTGAAATTAAAGATATCAGTTTTGCTGAGAATATTGGTATTCAAACAAATCACTCAAATATTTTTCAAACATATTATTGGCTGTCTATATGAGGTCGAGGTGTAAGGTTGAATCAACTGGGGAAACTTTGTGACATGTTGAAACCATAATCACAACATTTTTTGATATTTTTAATGTTATTTTGTTAGCTGTGTGAAGCACTGATGGCTATGTTACGTGACCTCATTGACACAGGGTTCCTAATCTCTTTAAGTACCACAGATTTCAGAGGAAATAATGAACGTATCACTGACAGCAGCACTCTGACAGAGAATGGAGCGCGGCCAAACCAGGATGGATTTCCCAGACGGCCCCTTTGCTGTCCAAAGCAAACACAGGTCCCACTGTCCCTGAGGTGTCAGGCTCAACGTGTACAGTGAAGCTCCAGACACTAGGGCTCTTTCAGACTCTGTCAGACTGACACAGGAAGAGCGATGGCACAGGCATAGACACAGATCATGCCAGATTTAGATCCTATTATACACAAGTTTTAATTAAGAAGTTGTTGATCTTGAAGCTTCAGCTTGGCATAATTTTACAGTGGGTCTTTGTGAAGGTTAGAGACAGGGATTTATTTTCTCCATATAATTAAAAAAGATATGAGGATTGTTGCCGTTTCAGATACTGTTTCCTACATTGATTATATCCGGATGTTTTTTTTTTTTTTATTATTATTACTAACCCAGTAGACTCATTATCACAAAAGGACACTGAAAGTGGCCATATGCAGAGGTGGAAAAGGGGGGAAAGGATTTTTTCCTTTTTTTTTTTTTTATTATGATTCAACCATTCTGAAAATACTCTTTGATCACTCTTCCGCATATCTTGCCACAATGTCTCTGGTATTTTTCTTTCAAAGGGTTCTCTTTTGAAGAAAGCTTTTGAAGAGAGAACTGAGGCATAGTGGGCATCCTTGATAAGACTGAGACTGAATCCTACATCACAAGACTGTGTTCCCGCTGCACAGTCAAATCTTTCATCAGAGCATCTGAAGATTGAGCCATCAAAGCTAACAAACTCATCTTGTTTCTGTCTCACACTGAGTCACACAGAAGTGATGGCCCTTATTTATGTTCAAATTAATTATTAAACACAAATATTGATCTTTTGCATGGTTAATATTTGATCATATATGCTTTGAATAATGAAAGACACCTTTAATAATAACAAAAACTACTACTAACTAAAATAATGATGATGTCAGAAGCACAAGTTTGAATCCTACTTATTGCATTTCCTGATTCCGTTCTTTTTCCACTCATCACATTGCTTTCAGAAAAAGGGCCAAAAAACCTAATAATCAGGACATTAAAAACCTAACTACAAATACATTGTTTTCGTATTTGACATTTCTGTTTTATCCGATTTTATGTTTGAATGCTAAAATACATAATAATAATAATTTGATAAATAGTTAAATAATACAAAAATGCCTGTGAATTCAGAGCTTTTGAGTGTTTGAGTGTTTTTTTAAAGGTGCAGTGTGTAAATTCTAGTGGCATCTAGCGGTGAGGTTGCGAATTACAATATAGAGAAGCTACGGTGGCCAGCACAGGACAAATATGTCGTCATCTGAGGCTGAATCCCAAATGGCACCCTAAACCCTCACGGTCTTCCTCTGAGTCCGCACTTTCGTGACGTAATGCCGCTTTGACTGCCGGGTAAAGTCCTCTGCGTAGCTCACAGACTTGTGGGCTCAGCTGAAGTGCGCATCGAGGGCGCATAGCGGCCGCAAAGGGGGCGCTCGCGAGCACACTTCTGAAACCTAAAATGATGAATGGGACACCCTACGGTCTCGTGGACTTAACGGACACGCGCACGTGGCAGCCATTGTAAGTCCACAAGACCGAAAGTGCAAGTGTGCCATTTGGGATTCAGCCTGAGACAGCAGAGAGTAGCTAGTCAAGCAAACACGCTCTGTAGAGCAGTTTGTCCGTTTAGGGCTACTGTAGAAACATGCCGGCGCAAAATGGTGACTTAACATATAAGGGGACCCGCGGTATATGTACTATACATAGAAATGGCTCATTCTAAGGTTATAAAAACATAACGATTCATTATTTAAGGTCTTTATACACCACTGAAAACAGTTATGTATATTATATTGCATTTCTGTCAGTAGATCCTCCTAAAATTTACACATTGCACCTTTAAATAAGTCTGAACAATAATCTCAACAGAACCTTTTCTGTTGCCGTACATATTTTCCTGGTTGAGTAAAGATTAATTACTTACAATGGTGTCCATTTAATATTAAAAACTATAGTGTCACACTGTTACCAACTAAATAATAACAATTATAAAGCCAAATTATAAATCTAATCCCATATAATGTATGGATCTTAGAATATAGTTTTGCTATTGTTTAATATTAAGATTTTTTGTTCCAAGTGTGTGTACTCACACACACACACACACACACACACACACACACACACACACACACACACACAGTGTGTTTGGTACAGTGTCTAGTCGTTTCCTTCAAAGCATCAAAGGCTCTGTTTGAGGACCCTGAAGGCTTCCTGTATGCTCTGATAATCAAGTTAGAGCGCTAAGCTAACCTATCTGCTTCCTGACTTTAATTAGAACGGCTGAAAGAAGCCCTGCCTGCAAGATTTACACACACAGGTCTATCAAAGGCCACTTTGTACTGAGCACACTAAACAACAAAGAAGGGCATCGCCTCAAAGCCAAGAAGCAGACCTCTGCTGCCCTAAGACTAATCCTGCTGTATGGAGTCCTCTTACAATATGGTATTGTTTTGGATTAGAAGGCAAAACCAGATTTGGGGTTTTAGAGTAGACCAGAGTCTGATTAAACTGATTTTAGCTTTGGAAGAGTTAGTGTGTAATTATGAGCTTTTTTATTATCCTGTGCCATTGTCTGTCTAATAGACTGCTGATGAAAAACAAAGACAATTTCTGTATAGGAAAGTATTTGGCAAGCAACACCAACAAAGTCATGCTGCAATGAGGATCTTGACCATTTATGTCACATTTTAGTATTATGAAATTATGACATCAATCACAAGAGTTAGATTCCCTTCAACATAAAACATCAGTTGAACAGGTAACTGGGTTGTCATTATCATCACCATTTTGTTACTTTTTGATGTTTATCACTGCTTAATGTCAAAAATATAAACAAAAAGATGTTTTTACAAAAATCATTCAGGGCATACACTAACTTTAAAATACAAATAAGGTGATAAGTATGCTTCATGTTATGGTCGATAACCAATAAATGGATTATTACTGCTTTGCTACAAAAAAAAAAAGGAAACGTAAACACTACAACTACATAACTTTCATGCTACAAGTAAATTAAGGGATCTGAACATTATAAATAGATTATAACTATTAAAAGTCGCCATGAAACGGAAGTTTCAATAGTCTTCCCTATTGTGACGTATATCCGAGTAAAAGGCTTGAACAAGAAAAGATGCAGGGAAGGACTTGATTTTGTCCATGGGGAATTGACTGGATTGTTGTTGTTATCGCTGTGATCTCATGTGTGACAGATCGTCCTGCCTCTGTGCCAATAAACACATCATCAGCAAAGAGAAGTCCCTCAAGTAGTCGGGAAGTTATTTTGTTCAAAGATTACAAGGACAAATGACGTTCAAGGTTAATCATTTATAATAATAAATGCTGCAACACTCTATAAAAAAAATAAGAATGGTCAATTTGGATTTCATTGGGACATTAGAAAAACTAGATGATCTAAATTTTCAAACAGGTAGTATTAGCCGATAAATGTCCAATATTGGATAATGATGCGGTGCCAATATACAGTGATTTCCAACAAAATAAAGCTTTCAAAGCCCTTCTTTTAGACAAAAACAGCTCACAGATATTTTTGTTCATTTGCAAAACAGATCATTCACTTTATTCATTTGAAATGTATAATTTATTTAAAGTCACAATCAAGCCAGTCAGGTTTACAGATGTGGGTAGTGACTGGAAACTGCCAGTACTGATAATTTCCAGCAAACGTAATCGTTCGTTGCAGGCTGATTAATAGATCAGCTATGCACATATCATAAACATTATGAGGATGGGCTTTGGAAAAAAAAAATTCCGACAGAGGAAAAGGGTTAATCCGACCCTTAAAGAGCAGTAAAACAGTCTCCAGAACGTACACCAGAAACATAAAGAATATGTTCTACTTGTCCTTGAGGACGGTGTCCTTCAATCAGTGCGCGCCCTTCTGGACCATCTGCGTAAAGCGGTTGGTGATTGAGAGCGTCGTGTCGATGAAACGCTCCACACAGCTAACGAGACAAGTCTCAGTTCGTGAATCCAACTTAGAGCTCGGTTTGTCCATGCACTTATCCCAGCAAACATCCGTAAAGTTGTGAACCTATGAATAGAGCGTTAAACACTGTTAAAACCTGCCACTAACACTGGAGTTGAATGAGAGTAAAGCGGTACAGAAGAGTTACCAACCTGCGCTTGAAACTGAGCCTTCTGCTGCTCCACTGCAATCAGACGCTGGAGCTCCGCAGATTCGGCGTTTTCAGATGAACTAACTGACGGCATATCAAAACTAGAATTAAAATCAGCCATTGCAAGACTCTACTTAGAGATTATATTCACAGGAAAATGTGAAGGATAAAGCAAGCAACTGCGATCGCTGACAGGCATGGACGTAAAGGGAACTACTTCCGCCGCAGAGATATGACGTCATGACAAGGTTAAAATTCAAAGAATTCTGGCTTTAACAAAAATCTCTTATTCCCAAAAATATGTTGGACATCCTTTTAAAATTAAAAGATTAAATTATAAACTTGCAGAGTTTATTAGAAGTATTTCACACAGTTTGTCAGTTTGTCATCACTTGAAGAAACAATCCATACATTTTTTGGAATTGTGTTTATTGCAGTGTTGTGGATTGAATTTTCTGTTTTTGTAAAAAGGAACTTATTCCGAAACTTCTCTATTAGGCAAAAAAAAAAAATTTATGGTGACTCTTTGAAAAGAGACACTTTTCATATTTTTACAGTCATAAATATAAAAGAAAATGCCTTTTTTACTTTAAGATGTTGAAAATTTGCCATCTGTTTTTAATTATTTCTTTATTCAATTTTATATTATGTAATTTATTTATTTGTGTGTGTGTGTGTGTGTGTGTGTGTGTGTTGTTTGCCTACTGTACCCCAGAGCGATAGACGGCGTAATCGAGTAGTTATAGTGAAAAAAACGACTCATGAAATTACAGAAACAGCTTGTAGTTAAACAATCATGGCGAGCTTGATTCGTTTGAGCACTGTCTGCCAAAGAGGAATAAGACGTAAGTCCACATTTGAACATTTTATCCGGGTGAATTATTATGAGTTATAATATTACACAAGAGGCTGTTGTCATGTTAACACATATTCATATATTAGCATCACATAGCTATTAGTGACAGAACATTTTTTGGCTTTTAAGTTGCTGATATTTGTACAATGTATACTGTAATATTTTTTTATGTAACGTTATAATATATTATATGCAGCTGTGCTTCTCTGCAACACACACCTGTCTCGTCAGAAGAATCGAGATGTAGAGCCTTTTCGTTCGGCTGCAGGGAAGATCCACGCAGCTTCATCACACTCAAGTGAGCGATGATGACTGATAAAATAAGTTCAAGAATGTAACCAGAGTTTTCTAGCCATTTTCTGATCCATTTATAAGGTAAGACTTTAGAATAATGTTCTGAATAACTACACAGAAACAAATGAGTAACACAATATTAACATTCTAGTAACTGCAATTAACTATCAAGAAACTCTGAATAACTAATTAGTAAGTAAAAGTGCTCAGTTGAATGAGGTAGTTCACTATTAGCTAATCAATAACTACTAGTTTTTCATACCTCCCAGAGGACTAGTAAGAACTACTATACAGATTCATAATTAATGTGAATAATGCATAATGTATAATTAATTCTAAAGTGAAGAACATGGTAACCCACTAGTAATGTGACTCATGTAAATCCTTCAGTAGGAGTTACTTATTATTTGGAACAGTATTTTAAGTGAAAAGCATGATAACTCTCTAGTAATTACTTAAGTCATTGTGAACTTTTGAGGTTTTTGTATAGGTTTTGGATAGTAATTGCTTCTGATACATTTAGTAATACTTGAGTCATTACTAGAGTGTTACCATGATCTTGATTTTAGTTCCAAATGGCCAGTAATTCCTTTAGAATGAAGTAGTAGTAACACTACTATGCCAAACCGTACAAAAACCTCAAAAGCTTACAGTGACTTCAGTCATTACTAGGGTGTTATCATGCTTTTCACTTTAATACTGATCCAAATAATAAGTAATTCCTTCTGAATGATTTCGTAATACTTGAGTCATTACTAGTTGGTTACCATGATCTTCACTTTAGAATTAATTATACATTGTGCATTACTCTCAATAATTATGAACCTATATATAATAGTTCTTACTAGTCCTCTGGGAGGTATGAAAAAAAATAGTAGTTACTGATTATCTAATACTAGTGAACTACCTCATTCAACTGATTGCTATTACTTACTAATTTATTAATCAGAGTTACTAGTTAATAGTAGTTACTAGAATGGTAATATTGCATTACTTGTTTGTTCCTGTGTAGTTATTCATTACTAAGCAGTATTCTAAAGTGTTAACATTGTTGCAACAATAGTGCTACATTAACAATGAACTGTTGTCTGAACTGCACATTCAATAAAAATGATTTTACAGGATTTTAATACATTTACATTTTTTAACTAAAGGATATTTTAGTATTTTTGTAAAATTAAGATTGAAATGAGGACATTGACATTTAAACCTCAGTTAAATCATCAAAAATGCAGTGTGTGTTTGTAGGCAACATTAGTAGTCAGTATTAGTAGTATAAAAACTGAATTTCCTTTTGTGCTAAAGTGAAGACGCTGTTTCTTGGGCTGTGTCCGAAATCACCCCCGGCCCTATACCCTTAAATAGGGCACTATTTGATGGGACAGCCATTTGTAGTGGTGTTCAAAACCATAGTGGACGATATTGAGTGCACTAATTCAATCCCATAATGCACTGCAATAACGAGTGGACGTTTGAAATCATAAAAATGCTACCTTCGGAGGATGCATTCCAAGGTACTGTAGGAAGGCATCAAGGCACGTCCAAATCCAATGTTTACTTCACTTCTTGTCTCCTGAGATACTTTCATCTGTTCGATTTTTGAAGGCAGCATAGATGAATCCTTCGCTGCCTTTGATATCCCACAATCCTGTGCGTTCCAATCCGTAACAGTTAAGCTAAAAAAGACAGATGGTGTCTGAAAGTTGCAGTTGGTGGTCAGTTTGTGTGTAAATGTACATTTCTGACCAACGTTTTCCACTTTTGATGTCATTTCTTGCGAGAAATTACTATTGTAGTAATTAAATATTTGCTTAGTCAAAGCTCTCTCTATTTTGCCGTAGATCATTAAACTGTTAAGCTGCCTGAGAAGTCTGTCCGAAATCAGTTTCGTGAGGTACCTTTGTGCGCAAATGCTGCCTGCAAAGTCATTGCCAGATAGTGCAGCAAAGCAACAAGTCAGCTGTCAAGTTTTCGGACGCATTCCTACAAATGATCTACGGTGCAACGGCTAGAGAATACCCATAATGCACTGGGAGGGTAGAGCTGAGGTAAATTCCTTTTTATTTGAAGGTTTTCCTTTTTATATAAAGTTTATAGGCCTACATGCTAGTTTCCATGACAGAGTTCATGATAAATCTTTTCATTGCTACTAGAGCTGCCAGTTTGCTAAGTTTCAAATGATTATTAAAAGTAGGGTAGGCAATTTTTATCATAAACACTTTTTGTTATTCTGGTTGAAACTCTCTTTGTATTCTGATAGCAATCAATAATAGAAGTGGTCTAAATATTAAAAAAAATGTACATGTCTTCTGTGGAAGTCTCAGGCTAAAAAAATGTTTGTCCAACAATGTCCTACCTGCCTGTCAACATGTACTTCTGCGCACCCTGCTCGTGGTGACATCACATGTCATCAATGCGTTCCATGATGAGGCTATGCAGAGTTGTAGACGCACAGTCACTGAATGCTGCAAACAAACAGCAGCCGCATTTTACAGTTCCTCCTGATGCTGCGTTCATGCCATTCATGCCATTTTCACGTCCTCAGACTTGGATTTATGCATTTCTCTGGCAACACTATCAACGCAGAAATGAATCTGCATCAGTCAGTTGGTACAAGTCAGAGCTCTGTAAGTTGTTTACGTTCAATATTATTGTAATGTTATGTGCTTTGAAACGAGGTAATTTAACGCCGTCTCTCGTGATACTTTGCGGACTCTGCTCTGGCTGTGCACGTTCATGTGTTTTGGAGAAGTGGTGGCTATGGAGAGAGTGCTCTGAAGGGAGGGTGGAATCTAATGCTTTCAAAGCTATTGCTAGCATCTCTGAATTTGCCTACCCTACCTTTAAACAGCAAGCACAAACTATGCAAAAGCGGCAGCCGAATTCACTCACTTGTTTTCAATCACTCCTTCAAGTGGACTATATTAGTGGAGTAATGTAGGGAATAGTAAATGAGGGTATAGGGGGCGATTTCAAACACAGCTTTGAACTCTCTTACTTTGCATACACAATTGGACATTAACAAATTAAATGAAATTTTCAAATTGTTTTTCAGCTGTCTTAAGTTCAAGGGCAGCCTCCAAGCACTGGACAGGTGAACGGGTATTGAGTATAGCTCTGCTAGGCATGGTTCCTGCTGCATACCTGTGTCCTGGTCCAGTAGTGGATTACTCTATTGCTGCAGCTCTCACACTGCACGGACACTGGTAAGTGCGCGTCTCACTCGTGTATCTGAAGAGCCCTGCTCTATTATGCTTGTTGTATTAGGTGTTTTATTGAAAGTGGATTATAATGAGGCACCTCATTTATCAGTGAGGTTATGTATTTAAACTACACTCTTTATGTGTTTTTCTCCTTCTGCAGGGGGATTGGTCAAGTCCTAACCGACTATGTCCATGGTGATGCTAAGATGAAGCTGGCTAAAGCTGGCGTTTTTATGCTCTCCACAGCAACATTGTTTGGTCTCTGCTATTTCAATTACCATGATGTTGGCCTCTGCAAGGCAGTTGCCCTGCTCTGGCAAATTTAATTATTTGCCCAGAACTGACTGACTTTGAAGGATTTATCACTGTTTTAGGTACTTGTCCCAGTGTTTTGAACAGGTAACATGCCTTCAAATAAAAAATAAAATAAAATAAAATCACTTTTACTGTCATCACCAATAGCACATGTGCCATGGTGAGTTGATTATTGTGTTAAAATGCAGTTAGAGTCCAGTTTGAAACTTAACATGCAGTATGTTACATGTTTGAATAATATTTGTCATTATATTTTACAAAGACATTTTAGTTGTTAGTCTTCTAAATGAAGAAAAATGTGAAATGAAAAAAGATATTGCTTTGGTGATGGCCTCTAATTACTGAGCATTTCAGATGACCACCATGGTTGTTGATAATTAGTTTTTCTTATTGGTATATGAGAACATAAGCAATGTGTATGTTTAGGACTCTATGCTTTCTAAGTGTTTATTATTTCAGCAGTTATTGTTGGTCTCCAGCAGAGGTCAGTGTTTTTCAGTTTTATTGGGAATGTATGATCATAGTCACATTGTATGTGCAGGTCACATCTGTTTATATGCATTAAAACCAAGAAATTTACTTGTGTATACATTTGTGTATTGGTTACCTGAAGCATGACAATAAAGTCTCCTTAAACTATTAAGATGCTATAAGAGCAAATACACAATAAGTTTATTGTACAGTGAATAAACTGCTAAGATTCATTACTGCTTTGATTTTTGTTGATTCATGGTGACTTACCCCAAATGGAGGGGAAAAAAAAACATGTTATTATTATGCTAAATTATTGGACTGTCTTATACTTTTCCTTAGCAGTGGGAATCAGCAGTACAAATATATGATAGTAAAAATTAAAATTATTGGAGTTTGATATTTGACCTTTTTTTTTTTTTTTTTTTACTTGGCACCAGTAACTAAGATGGAGCCACTCACAGATTCCATGTTTCACAACAAATATGTTTTGTAAGATTGATTTGTATATGGCTGGGCACCTCTCTGAAAAGCCAGTAAGACCTTGATCTTTTCACTGTATACAAGTAAAAGGTAAATAATGATTCCAGACTGTTGTGGACATGGGGAAGACATTTTTATTTATTTTGGCTATTGCATTTGTAATCAAAGTTCTTTAGTTAGTTTGGTTGCATTTAACTAGGAAGCTCCATACTTATAACCCCATGAACACTGGTAGTGTAGTAAGCCATGATCAAAACATGTCATAACATTTATCTTATTCATTAGGGAAAAAACAAAACAATATAACATTTATGTTTGTATAGTTCTTCTAGAGCCATAAGACATGTAACAAGTGAACTGATGACAGTGTCAGTTGACAACAGTCGCAGACCTACAGTGACCACAAAAAGTAATAAAAAAAAAACACAATATAAGCACTAAGACCTGTAGAGTCTGATATAGAGTGAATGAACGTCTGTCCATTGCCAAAGTCAAATTCCTTGTAAGATCAATCTTACCTACTGTTTTTATTGATTATAATGAAATACTTATAATACTTGTAATACTTTCTAAAGAAGGCTGTAAGCGAACCTGGCCTCTGGACCATATGTTCAAAAATATACAAATATCACATAGTTCTCCCATAATCTTTGATTTGACAGATATTCACAGCAGATATCTTGTCATTATAAACATAAATATGGACTTTCATAAGAATGTTGTGCATAGTAATACTTCACAGTCTCAAAACAATAAATCAGTTGAAGGCATAAGAAAACAGTGAGGCAAAGAATGATGTAACCAGGAAGTAAAGCAGTTTATTAGGGTTAAAGTGTACTGTATGTAAAGTGGGTCATACTGCTCTGTCGAGTGTAAATAAGAATTTTAAGCTACTGAACGACATTCTCTTGTATATGCGATAATCATGCAGACAAGTGTGCTTAAAAATGCATTTAGGACTAGCAAAGGTAAGATTTTATTATTGATTATCTCTGCATTTTATCATAACTTTGTTGTTGTAACCAAGAGCTGTGACCATTAGCTTGTGTTGCCAGTTAAACTGAAATCCAGACAAACGTACAAACACAGAGTATGTAAAACAAAGATAATAAGTATAAAACATTTAGCACTTGCATTTAGCATTGCCTAAATGTAAATAGTGATAGAAAGTAAAAAAAAAAAAAAAAATCTGTTGTATGTAAAACAAGAACCACTAGACCAGTTGAGTGATTTGGTTTTGGGAGATCTCAGTCTGAACCAAATACAGTATTTATTAGCTTATTGTAAAAAGTGGCTAATTTTATTATTTGTATCAATCGTTTTAAGTCTATATGACATTATATATTTACATAATTAACAATAACCACAACAACTATGATGTGTTGCACATGGTTACATAATGCTTAATGCTCCACGTGATCAATGCATATGAACCCTGTACTATAAGCACCTTTCTTCAGATAAATATAACTGTTTAAGTGCATTTTGTAGTGTTATACAAGTCCTCTCTTAAAAGCTGCTCAGTTAATATTTAATTCAGCCTTGTCATTTCTCTCACACGCGGCGCACACAGCCCTCCCCTCCCGTGTGACGTAACAGAGCTGGCAAAAGATCCGCCTTACATAAAGAAAGCTTGTCTTCTCCCTTCTGCATGCACATAATTTTTATTGCTCTACAATTTGTCATAAAATCTTCTTCATCCTCTGTTCTGATCAAGGGTGCAGCCTCGCATCTCTCTACAGGATGTCCTACATAAAGCCTCAAAAAATTGGTAAGACTGAGAGCTCTTCTGCATGGATGCACATCTGCAAGTTTAAATTTATGTTGTACGCTACTGCACACAGGCTTTGTGATTGTTAGCATTTGTGGCTGGAATGTATGAGGGTGCATGTCTGTGTATTCATATGGGAGAGGGTGAGATATACTTTGAGTCTGATGGCTTTTGAATGTTATAGGTTTAAATTTAGATCCAGACACAGCTTACTTATGAATAACTGAATTTAATTCATTTTTAATTGTATGTTTCTAACAACTTTGAATTCTCTGAAAGAAACGTCTCTGCATGTCCATGTAGTTGCTTCATTATTTATGCATTAGTGTATCACAATACATGTGAGCATGTAGAGAAGGACAGTTTTTGTAAAGGTAATACTTCTCTTTGTAATATCGCTGACTCTCTGCCATTTCAGCTCTGTCATTTGTTTACTTTAATCCTTTGTTCTTTCAGCAGACCTAAATAGTAATGGTCAGAGCAAAGTTGTCTGCAAATCGGTTACTTACTATGGCTATATAATATAACATAACTCAGGCTTAGCTAACCTTGCAGTTTGGATTGCTGAGACACTCTATATAAAAGTGACAGTACTCCATAAAAAAATTACATTTTAATTATATGATTAAAATTTTAGAACCTTTGTATTCTTAAGTGTATCTTTATAACATTATTTACGACTTTTTTTATGAATAGTTTTCAATAGTTGATGTTCTGTCAACTTGCCAAATGATAAGATTTTGTATATCATGGAAATCACAGTTTGTGATTTTTCCAGCTGCTGCTCAGAAAACATACTTAACAAAAGTACATGGGCTGCCAAACATCACTCCCTTGGTAAGTTCGGTAGAGGAGACACCTGAGCCCATCCCCACCACAGTTAAAGGCACCATCCCAACCTGGATCCATGGGAGTCTGCTGCGGAATGGTCCGGGAAAGTTTGAGTTTGGGAATCAACAGTGAGTATGGCAATTCTACTGTTAATATATGGTGATTTATTTTATCTTACAAGAAGAACATCACTGGAATGTGAGGAATAGTAAGAGAAATTAACTAATCTCTGTTTCTATGGTTTGCAATTAGCAACTGGCTATAAAGCTAATGGCATATGGAAGGGTGGTTCTGTAATTTGGGATATGCAATGGTGGAGGTATAGTGACCAAATTAGGGACAACTAATGGAAGCCTTTCACACAAAGCTGTTATTCTAAAGTTCGATTTGTGATTTGTTTGATCACAATGATAATATGTCATTCAAACTCTGCATACATGCATATTCAAGCTCATGTTTGCTCATGTAAATGTTTCCTCAGCTATAACCACTGGTTTGATGGCATGGCCTTGATGCATCGCTTTCAGATCGAGGATGGTCAGGTGACATACAGAAGCCGTTTTCTGCGTAGCGACTCGTATAAGCAGAACAGCGAGAGGAACCGCATCATGGTGTCAGAGTTTGGCACTTTGGCTCTACCTGATCCCTGCAAGAACTTTTTTCAACGCTTCCTGTCCAGATTTGAGATAAGTACGTATTCATTTACAGTGGTGTACAGTAGATGGTGAATATGTGAGTGAATGATAGTAAGGAGGTTTAATAGCTGTGTTGACTGGGGAAACGGATCTCAATTGGTTTAGAAAATTTAAACATCATCAATAGCTAACTGTTTTTAAACAGGTTATAAAAAGCTCTTTCTGTTTCTGAAAGAGTAAAGAGGCATGTATTTGGAGGGCCTTGCTCAAGAGCACAACAGGAGTGGTTAGTGGAAGCGTCCAAGTGTGTCTAAAGTTTGTCCTGGACAAACAACTCTATGTCTGTAATCATGAGAACACATTTAAATCAGACGCCATAAGCACTCAATTAAGATTAACTAAAGTGACTCTACTATTGAAGTGTTGAAATGGAGTTGGCAGAATGTTCTGACACTATAACTTGTTTGGTCCTGAGACTTCCACAGCATATATATATGTATTATTATTTAGGCCACTTCTATTATTGATTGCTATCAGGATGTGAAGAGAGTTTCAACAAGTATAACAAAAAGTGTTTAGAAAACAAATTGCCTACCCTACATTTAAGAGATATAACCAGTTTAGATGGAAAGGATCTCAAGCTGACTTGCTGAAGACGTTACTGTGCCCATTAATAGATACCCATTAATGGTAAAATAAATTCCAGCACAGCGCTACAACAACCCTTGAAGGCACAACATATAAGATTTTTGGATTAAAATATCCAAAAACCACTAGAACAATGTTACATATTTTATTGACTTGTGTATTTACATTATCTCAAATGTTTCCAAGAATGTTTAAATCCAGAGAAATAAGCAATTTTTACAAGGACATGGACCGTGTTCATGCGTTGCCTATCAATGACATTATACCTGCGCTACCCTCGGTTTCTGGTTTAATTTTGTAGAAACCATGGAAACGCCAAAGACGCTTTAATATACACTGCTCAAAAAAATGAACGGAACACTTTGAAAACACATCAGATCTAAATGGGGAAAAATATCATGCTGGATATCTATACTGATATGGACTGGGTAATGTGTTTGGAATGAAAGGATGCCACATCATTTGATGGAAATGAAAATTATCAACCTACAGAGGACTGAATTCAAAGACACCCCGAAAATCAAAGTGAAAAAGTGATGCAGGAGGCTAGTCCATTTTGCTGAAATTTCATTGCAGCAACTCAAAATGGTACTCAGTAGTTTTTATGGCCCCCACGTGCTTGTATGCATCCCTGACAACGTCGGGGCATGCTCCTAATTAGATGACGGATGGTGTCCTGGGGTATTTCCTCTCAGATCTGGACCAGGGCATCACTGAGCTCCTGAACAGTCTGAGGTGCAACCTGGTGGCGTCGGATGGACCAAAACAGTGTCCCAGAGGTGTTCTATTGGGTTTAGGTCAGGCGAGTGTGGGGGCCATTCAATGGTATCAATTCCTTCATCCTCCAGGAACTGCCTGCATACTCCCGCCACATGAGGCCACATTGTCGTGCACCAGGAGGAACCCAGGACCCCCTGCACCAGCGTAGGGTCTGACAATGGGTCCAAGGATTTCATCCCGATACCTAATGGCAGTCAGGGTGCCATTGTCTAGCTTGTAGAGGTCTGTACGTCCCTCCATGGATATGCCTCCCCAGATCATCACTGACCCACCACCAAACGGTCATGCTGAACGATGTTACAGGCAGCATAATGTTCTCCATGGCTTCTCCAGACCCCTTCACGTCTGTTATGTGCTCAGGGTGAACCTGCTCTCATCTGTGAAAAGCACAGGGCGCCAGTGGCGGACCTTCCAATTCTGGCGTTTAATGGCAAATGCCAATCGAGCTCCACGGTGCCGGGCAGTGAGCACAGGGCCCACAAGAGGACGTTGGGCCCTCAGGCCACCCTCATGAAGTCTGTTTCTGATTGTTTGGTCAGAGACATTCACACCAGTGGCCTGCTGGAGGTCATTTTGTAGGGCTCTGGCAGTGCTAATCCTGTTCCTCCTTGCACAAAAGAGCAGATACCGGTCCTGCTGATGGGTTAAGGACTTTCTACGGCCCTGTCCAGCTCTCCTAGAGTAACTGCCTGTCTCCTGGAATCTCCTCCATGCTCTTAAGACTGTGCTGGGAGACACAGCAAACCTTCTGGCAATGGCACGTATTAATGTGCCATCCTGGAGGAGTTGGACTGCCTGTGCAACCTCTGTAGGGTCCAGGTATTGCCTCATGCTACCAGTACTGACACTGACCCTAGCCAAATGCAAAACTAGTGAAAAACAGTCAAAAGATTAGTAGAGAAAAAAATGTCAGTGGCCTCCAAATGTAAAACCATTCCTGTTTTGGGGGTCGTCTCGTTGCCCATCTAGTGCACCTGTTGTTAATTTCATTAACACCAAAGCAGCTGAAACTGATTAACAACCCCCTCTGCTACTTAACTGAACAGATCAATATCCCACGAGTTTAACTGACTTGATGCTATTCTCTGATTAAGAAGTGTTCCTTTAATTTTTTTGAGCAGTGTATTATGTGTTGTATTAGACAAGTGAGCAACTGTTTGGATGGATACATTCATCAACAGAAAACTAATCATGTTATATAGATCAACACAGTAAGTCCTATTGTTTAAATCTCATTTTCTTGATACAGTGAGTACCATGTTTTACCATGCCTAATATCGATCTAACGCTGCGTTACACCACATACACTTGACCTGAAGAAGCGGAAGCGGAGACTGTGGCATAATAAAAGTTCTGCTGCTCTTGAGACGTGTCACGCTCGTATCTCATTAGCAATTGCTTCAGCGGCCTTGTTTCTGCTCACACAGCACTCAGCCCTGCTCTGCTTCATACTACAGTAACGTTAACAGTCTCCTCCATGAACATGATTTCTGCCCGAGTCCCGTTCCGATTCCATTCCACCTGCAGACGTGAAGACAACACCTCCAATGGTTCCGCGAAATCAAGGCGTCATCAAGCTACGCCTTTGTTTTGAATAAGCAACCTCTAGCAGCAAAAATTTACATATTGTTCCTTTAATGAAATTACGTTTCACAACAGATAATGCTTTACAATGAGAGAGCTACTACATATGGCAAAAAATATCTTACTCACCTGTTGAGTAATAAAACGTCATCTCCGCATCACTTTTACAACATTTCAAATTCCTCGTTCTCGCCATCTCCGAAAAGCCAATGTTGATTATCGTTGTATTACGAGCTCTGTCGCGTTCTCTTTATGCTAGCAGACTCTCCTCTGTTCTGCGTTTTTTCGCCGAGGTTCAAGATTTAGCGTGCTCCATGTCAACCTTTCTCGCTCGTTGTGACAACCTGACGCATGGGCGAGTGACGTATTCCTGCAAAAACCATCCCGTCAGGTCTAAAATATTTAAGTTTATAAAAACACATTTTTGATGATGTATTGACTCATTCAATGTTGTTAATTTTGAACAAAAAAGTTAGTGTACCTTTAATAGCCTATAATCAATAATCCCAGTTTCTGTTAATAAAAAAAAAAGTCTGAAAACAAGCAGCATTGTCAAAATTACAGAAGAAATATCTTTGAATATTAGGGTCCTTAGAGTCAAAAAGGTTAAGAACAAAGGTTTCAAATCCATTTTGGCCTCAAAGTACAAATAAAAGGTATTTGTTACACTTATTTTCCTCTCTCTAATTCCAGAGCCAACAGATAATGCCAGTGTCAACTTTGTTAAATACAAGGGTGACTATTATGTCAGCACAGAGACAAACTACATGCACAGAGTGGATCCAGATACTCTGGAGTCCAAACAGAAGGTATGAAGAATAACCAGCTTATAGTCACCAACCTAGACCAAACAGTCATGTCTAATTTAAAAAGGATGATTATTTGTAGGTGGACTGGAGCAAGTTCATAGCTGTGAATGGTGCTACTGCTCATCCACACATTGATCCAGATGGCACAGCTTACAACATGGGCAACTCATACGGAAACAAAGGTTAGATTCCAGTCTTCTCCTTATGTGTTGACCAAGTGCAATATCACCTTAGGAGGATTTAGGAGGCATGATTTTGCGTTTTGATCTGTTTTATAGGGGCTTTCTATAACATCATCAGGGTGCCCCCAGAAAGAGACAGTCCAAAGGATACTCTAGAGGGAGCCAAGATTTTATGCTCTATCACCCCTCTTGACAAATCCAAACCCTCCTATTATCACAGCTTTGGTGAGTGAAGAAGAAAATCTGTCATGTGTGTTATCTTCAGATCTCCTAGACAGACAGGTAGTCATTCAAGAATGACTATCATGTGTAATTTTATTGCACAGCCACTGTATGTAATAAAGTCATGTGTAATTTTATTGCTAGGCACTCTGAATAGTGTAATCATATAGTCTGAATGGAGCGATCATATGAATGTGCAGTACTGAAAAACCTTTTTATTTTCCTGAACCTTTCAGGCATGTCAGAGAACTATGTAGTGTTCATCGAGCAGCCCATTAAGATGGATCTGTTTAAGATAGTGACTGGTAAACTTAGGGGGAAATCGCTAAATGAAGGTGTTTACTGGGAACCCAACCAGGAAACCATATTCCACCTGATTGACAAACAAACTGGAAAGGTGAGGCAACAATCATGACAACAGTCTCACAGAGGCACTGAGAACAATTAGGAGCAAGTGGACTTCCTGTGGTTTCTCTTTTAAGGTTATTCTATATTTGTTCACTGATAGTGTTTCACATAGTTCAGTGAAAGCTGATGGAGAACCTAAAAACATTATAAGATAACATTTGAGGGGACAAATTATCAAAGACTTCTTTAACAATTTAGCCAACTACTCTGCATCTCTCTGCAGGAGTTGCCAGTGAAGTACTACACCAAGGCCTTATCCACCTTCCATCAGATCAATGCTTTTGAGCAGGATGGATTCCTCATGTTAGACATGTGCTGCTCTGACGACGGCCAGGCTATAAACAACTTCCTCATCCAGAACCTGCGTCAATCAGGAGAGGGACTGGATGAGGTTATGTTCTTCCTTAAACTATCTTTCTCTGTCTATATTAATACTACTACTACTAATTATTATTATTATTAGTAGTAGTAGTAGTATAGCATAAATTACATTTTGTCTGTACTGTATAACACCATGTGTATTATTACAAAAATATATTGTTAACAATACTATTGCTATTATTAGTAGTAGTAGTATTAGTATTATGCAATTTATGCCGTATATTATTATTATTATGACATAAATGACATTCGCATTTGTCCTGCCACTCTCTTTTTTTCTGTCAGATGTATAACACCATGTGCCGACCGCTTCCCCGTCGTTTTGTGCTTCCTCTCAACATCAACAGTGAAACACCACTGGAAAAGAATCTCAACACACGGCCTGACAGCACTGCCACCGCTGTCTGCCGTACTAAAAACCAGGTGTCGTCTTTGTGCTGGTTACACCAGCACTATGTGTGTTATCTGCTCATTCAAAACTGTTTATTCTTCAAAGCACTTCAAGGAATTTGGTCTGTAGTATTGTTTATAGCGTTGCTTATATTTGCAAGCCTTTCCACTGGCACATATAGCATAGTTCAAAAGTTTGGGGTCAGTATTTTTATTCAGCAAGGACACTTTAAATTGATTAAGTGACAGTAAAGACATTTATAATGTTTTGAATTTTCTATTCCTCTAAGAATGTATCACGGTTTTCACAAAAAATATTAAGCAGCACAGCCATCTTAACATTGATAATAAGAAATGTTTCTTGAGCATTTGAGTAATGACTGCTAAATATTCAGCATTTTTACATTTTAAAATGTATTAAAATAGGAAATTTCAATTGTAATATTTCACAATATTACTGTTTTACTGTATTTTTGATCAAATAAATGCAGCCTTGGTGAGCCTAAGAGACTTCTTTTAAAAAATTTTAAAATCTTACCAACCCCAAATTTTTGAACAGTAGTATAACTTACAGCACTTAGACTTGGTGTATTAAAGGGTTAGTTGACCCAAAAATGAAAATTCTGTCATTAATTACTCACCCTCATGTTGTTCCACACCTGTAAGACCTTTGTTCATCTTCGGAACACAAATTAAAATATTTTTGAAGAAATCCGAGAGCTCTCTGACTCCTCCATAGACAGCAATTTAACCACCACTTTCAAGGTCCAGAAAAGTTACTAAAGACATCGTTAAAATTGTCTTAAAATAGCTATTTACATCCAGCGCTTCCAGGTTCTATGTCAGAATGCAGAGTCATTATTGGCCGCCTCCTGCGTTAGCATCACATGCGTTATACTGAGCAGACGTTCTGATGTAGAACCTGGAAGCACTGAACATAAATAGCATAGGTGAATGACACAGAAAAGAAGATATTGTTGAATAAAGTTATTTTTGTTTCGTTTTTGCGCACAAAAAGTATTCTCGTCGCTTCATAAAATAACGTTGAACCACTGTAGTCACGTCGACTATTTTAACAATATCTTTAGTGCCTTTCTGGAACTTGAAAGTGGTGGTTAAATAGCTGTCTATGGACGAGTCAGAGAGCTCTCGGATTTAATCAAAAATGTTAATTTGTGTTCATAAGATGAACGAAGGTCTTACAGGTGTGGAACGACATGAGGGTGAGTAATTAATGACAGAAATTTCATTTTTGGTGAACTAACCCTTTACGTAGAGGCCTTTGAATTTTTTTTTTTTTTTTTTGCTCTAGATTTGATTGATTTACGACACAAAATGTGCATTTGTGTGTTGGAGAGTCTTCAGCTCTTTTAGGACTACATAATGTCTCTCTCTCAGGTGTTTTGCACATTTGAGGACCTCCATGGTGAAGACCTGAAAGACTATGGTGGCTTGGAGTTTCCCCATATTAACTACGCCAAATATAACACCAAACCTTATAGATACTACTATGGTTGTGGCTTCCGCCACCTAGTGGGTGACTCCTTAATTAAGATGGATCTGGAGAGCAAACGTTTCAAGGTGAGGTCAAATTATGACCATAGCTACTAACCTGGGACTATGACTGATACGTACAATGATCAAAAAGCCCAAAAAATGTAATATATGACAGTAGTAAAATTTTTCTTGTCCATTTGGCACACAATGTTAAGAGTGTTTGTATGTTTCATACATGAATTCATTTACAGGTATGGCGCCAACCTGATCTCTACCCATCAGAGCCTGTCTTCATTCCTTCACCCAATGCTGAGGAAGAGGACGATGGAGTCATCCTGTCTGTAATCATCACACCAGTTAAGGTACCCTGAATGTTCGTTAAAAATATATATATATATATATATTTAAGAAGAGACATAAGCTCTATACTTCACCTGTTTAGAAAGTGAAACATGTTGAGAAAAGTCAGTTGAGAAATTGTATTACATCTATTATAAATGCATCTTTTGTCTTAACCCATTCTTTCTCTTCTCCCTGCAGGATAAGCGTACATTTCTATTAGTCCTAGATGCCAAAGCGTTTGAAGAGCTGGGAAGAGCTGAAGTGCCTGTCAACATTCCTTATGGATTCCATGGAGTCTTCAATTCCAGTGCATGAAGCTCCTGGTACCTCTCCAACGAAATAACAACAAATGACAAGTAGCTCTTCAAAATGGTCAATACACCACTTAGCTTCTACTGTTGAAAGCAAGAGACTAACAGAATAATATTTCTATCAAATTAGTCCAAAGAGATCCTCCACGGATTGATCTCATATTTTTAAAAAAGAACAACACATACTTTATAAACTAGTTAGTTCTCTGTGAGAAATTCGACCTTAACTAAAATACAACAAACAAGACTTTAAATTTGAATTAACAATTTTACAACTTTAATTAAAATAAGACCATTTACTGAAACAAAGTCGCAAAAACAGCTTACACATTACTGATGCCTATTTGGTGTTATGTAATAAGGAGGAAGTAGAACAGATACTATCATTTCTAAACAGCAGCAGAAGATGCTATTGTTTGTATTTAACAATAAGAATAATAAGATGGGGAGCTGCAAACATTGTGTTGTCTCTGGCTCCAGCTTTAGAATGAGTGGATTGTTTTTTAGACTTGTCAGAATGTAATACAGGCTTTGCAAAGAGAACTTTATATGCAGAAAAAAACCCCCAGCTTGTTTAATCCTGGATCAGAAAGAGAATGGTAATGTAACACTAAATTATGTTTTTTGGTGCAAGAAACATTTACTAAACACTATGGTGATAAATACTTTAAAAAATATGACCCTATTAAAATCAGCAAGATGATAGTGTTGAAAGCTCACACAGTTTTGATACATATTTGATTTCTCAATACATTTATTTTCTCTTCTTCTGTTTTTATTTTTTAAATTGTGGACTGTATGTTTATACCACAATATGACACCTTTGCAATGTTTGCAACTGATTTTATTTGCTTAATATAGCATCAGTTATGAATTGTGTGTTTTATTATACAAGGCTCTTCTCTTCTGGTTAATATTTGCTGTTAGGATTTTCATACCTCCATCCTTAAATAAGAAAACAAGTTCATTTCATTGAATGTAACTCCGAAAGGTGCAATATGTAATAATTTAGCAGTAAAATATCCAAAAACCACTAAGCCCGTGTTATATATTTTGTTCACTTGAGTACTTAAAATATCCCAAATGTTTGCAACTATTTGTAAATCGTGAGAAAATTGCAATTTTGCTCCGGGACGTGTGAGGAGTCGCCTGTCAATTCGTCATACCCGCGTTCCCCTCAGTTTCCGGATTAATTTAGTAAAAACCATGGAAATAACAAAGATGCTTTAATATATTACATGTTTTAATAGACAAGGGAACAACTGTTTGGTTACGTTTATAGACAGAAAACGAATTGTTGTTATAAAGCTCAACACGTTTAGTCTTACTGTTTAAATCTAATTTTTTGTGAGTACCATGCTTTACCATGCCTCAGAGAAAAACACTATTTTGTCAAGTGGCTAACATAATCAGATGCAGCTTTATTTTAGTAACAGTAATACAGAATTTTCTCCATCATACAATACGTTTTAAAATTAATTGCATGCTATTTATCAACACAAGCCATCCAGAATTTATTATTATGATATTCTAAAATCGATCTATCTTACTGCAGTGTGCAACAAGTGTCTCACAGCAGCCGCCGAGCGAACACACAAAGTAACGTTATAACATAATTTTCAGCACACTCAAATGAATCTAATATGATAAACAGAGCTGTGTTACCTCATACTCATGACCGGAAAAGCGGAAGCAGCGCCGGCGACTGTGGCATAATAAAAGTTCCGCTGCTCTTGAGGCGTGTGTTGTGCAATCGCTCCAGCGGCCTCGTTCAGCTCCCACAACACTCGGTCCTGCTCTGCTTCATACTACAGTAACGTTAATAATCGCATCCATGAACATGATTTCTTCCCGAGTCCTATCCCGATTGTTTCCACCGGCTGTGATGTGAAGACCACATGTCCCAAGATTTCGCTACGCCTTTGTTTTGAATAGGCCTCTAGCGGACATAAAATATTACATATTGCACCTTAAGGCAGAACAGTTTTTGTAAATAAAAAAAGGTAAAACCCAGAAGTGCCATAAAGCATAATTATCATTTCGGTTAAATGACAAGATTATCATCATCATATTGTATCAACTTTCTACCTCTTTGCAAAGACTGCTTCTCTTGTGTTTTACGCCTTTTACTTTTTAACTTTATATAAGTTAAATTTGTTCCATTTATTATGTATTGTTTTTTTGTTTTAAAATTTCTCATTTGTAACTTGATAATTACTGTGATAAATATTTTCACACAATATTTTGTATGCTATCTGCTGCATGGTTTAATTCAGTCCACTTTTATAAAAACATTCACAAAGCAAGCAATACGGGAAAGTGTCCAGTTTTTTCCACATCATTTCACATTCTATTACACGTTTGATAAGGTAATCTTGACGACATGTGCATCCTACAGAGAGACGGATAGCTATACTTTTCTTGTCCACTAGGGAGCAGCAGACACTCATAGCAGGTACGCCCGAGCTCAGTCATAAGCCTGACGTAAAAACAACCATATACATTCATTCTATACAACAAACTATATATTTGAGATACTTTCATTAACCAATAGTGCATTCATTCAGTTCATATAGAGACATGTGTGCAACGTGTGAGTGTATGTTCTCTTGCATATGAATATCTCCGTGGCTCGGCTAAATTGGGAGCTCTCAGATTTCCCCTAATCCCTGCACATCAAACAGCAGGCAGAGCGGAGCAGATGCAGACAGACAGAGGCACTGCTCTCCTGTGGTATCTCGACCTGCCGGATCTTCTTTCCCCGTACACAGTGCTGTTATTGTCCCTGTATCTGTATGTGTGTTTGTGTGAGAGACACAGCATGGGTTGTTTGTCCCTGCATCTTTCCATCACTCTCTTTTTGGGTTTAAACACTGTTCTGACTGGTAGCAAGCAGAGACACTGATGCTACACATCCACACTTCAGCTTTTGTTGTAGACAAATGCATTTAATGTTGGTGCGGTGGTACACACTCGTCTTTCGATGGTTCCACAAAGAACCTTAACATTCATGGAACATTTCCACTACACAAAAGGTACTTTAAATTGGAAAAACATTCTTCAGATGATTAAAATCCTCTTCATATTTAAAAAAAAATGGCTCTTTTAAGAACTGTTCACTGAAAGGTTCTTTGGGGAACCATCCTTTTAGAACCTTTATTATTAAGAGTGTAAGAAAAAGAAAAACTTAGAATTAACTAAAATAGAAAAGGATTGACTGAGTGAATGAATGAATGAATGAATTATCGAAAGCAGTGTTGGGACGTAAATCAATACACTAACCAGGTGGTGGTCACAACAAAGACAGCTGTGTATACATGTGTGTGAGTGTGTGTGCGCGCCTTTTTGCCCTGCAAATCCCACTCAGACACCTGCACTCAAAGCTTCCCGCTGCTGAACCTCCACTTCAAACAACTACCGACACATCGAGCGGAAACAAATATCTACGAAGAAGGGAACAAAGGACTGAGAAAGAAAGTAAAGAATAGGATTCCTGCAAAACTTTTCTGATGTAAACAACACTGTTTTGATTTTCAAAGAGAAATCACTTGAGGCACAAGTACTGAAATGTCTTTATTTAAAGCTTTGATGGCTCACAGAATGTTGCTAAAATATATAAAAAAAAAATGAATTCACATATGTGTATTATTACAAAGCACATGAATGCATGTAACATTTTAAAATGACCTCCATCACAGACCAAAACACCAGATGTGAAGTACCAGATCACTCTACAGGTCCAGTTGTGCTTTAGTCGCCTGGAATGAAGCTGCCGTCTATGAACTGAAGACAGTAAAATAACTGTTTATAGATTTCTTTGAGAATATAAAACAAAACTGTTTTACTACAGAGAAAAATAATACAATAAATATATCATATTTGTACAGAACATATGAATATGAATCAAGAGTTAGCTGTGATTCTAAGAGAAAATAAATATCTGGTTCAAAAAAAATTTAAATTTCTATTTACAAGCTAATATAATATATTTGTCCTCTTATCCACAAGTTTCTGGATTCACCTCTTTATGTTTCATCTCAAACTATCTTTTTGTGAAAAATGAAAACGCACATAAAAAACAACATTAAAATGAATTTGTACACTACTGTTTAAAAGTTTGAGGTCAGAAAGATCTATGCTCACCAAGGTTGAATTTATCTGATCAAAAATACAGCAAAAAAAGGTAATGTTGTGAAATATTATTAGATTAAATTACATTTCATTTTATTCTTGAATCTAATATAATCATGGATTACCATCTTACACTTTTACAATCTTTTTGATCAAATAAATGCAGTCATAAATGCAAATAAATTATTATTAACATTTAAATAACTTTTTCTAATTTATTTCTGTTATGTCAAAGCTGAATTTTCAGCATGATTACTCCAGTCTTCAGTGTCACATGATCTTCCAGAAATCATTCTAATATGCTGATTTGGTGCTCAAGAAATATTATTATCAAGACGTGATTTCATCAATATTGTGCTATATGTGTTTTCATAAGCCAGTTTTATAAAATGTGTAACAGGGGGTCTCTGCTTCATCTCTCATATCCACCAAGGGGTCCTTGGCCTAAAAAAGGTTGAAGACCCCCGATGTTGAAGACTGAAGATTACAGAAGAATGTCTCTGTCGAGTGTTCAGTGCCGAGGCAAAATGACAGTAAACTAGAGTGATTATGGCTTAATATCTTCCAAAGAGTGTTTATGTGTTCTTTCCATTTTGTTGGCAACATGTCTTTGAATGCATAATAACATGAAGTCTAATGCCACGCCAACCAATTAGCCAATTTACCAATAGTAAAAATATGGATTTAACAAATAATTTTTCCACAAAAACATCTATTTAGTAAACAATACACAAGCATAAGTGCTGGACATGCTAACAACACACTGCTGCTTATACATATGGTTACCATAACAACTATAGGGGACAAGACATTCCAGCGCTCTAGAAAATGACATTGCAATCCCAGAAAAATACAACAAGACTTATTTATCAAGTAATATTACATAAAGAGCAACATAGAGCAATCTTACCATTGTTTTATCAATACATTTTACTCCCAGACTTATTTTAACCCATAAAACATGGCTAACATATTAATCAGGTCCTGTAGTGTGGCCTGCTCTCTCTCTCTCTCTCTCTCTCTCTCTCTCATACCAGAGCTCTCTGATTGGATAATGGAGCTACTTCTTGTAGCCAATAAGAGAGGACGGCACCTTTTTTCTCCTAGCAACAACAGCGGCTGTTTCCCTTCAGCACGACAAACTACCACCCGTAATATTACAATACGAATAATGTCAACTGCACAGCATTATGGAGGAGAATTTCTATCTTTTCTGCCATTCCGCTCTGTATTTCATCCCCTGTTGGTTCCTCTCTGATTCCCGCTCATCCCCTTGTGTCTTCCCCCTCATCTTTGGGCTTCTTTCTATCGCTCATCTATCACACACTCTTTCTCCTCATTTTTTCTACATTACCTTCGTTTCACTCTGGCTGTATCTCTCTATCCTCCCCACCCCTCTCCCCAACTCTTACCCCACCCCACCCCCCACCTCTCCCTCTCTCTTGGCTGACTGTGTGTCTCTGGTAGGGGCACACAGCCGGCTCCTGTTTCATGCTCTTAAAGGAGCAGCATGTTTTTCGTTTCACTGAAGGACTATGCTGAGGGATTCTGGGTAACAGTATGCACTCACTGACCCTGGGAGAGGTTCTGCACAGGCAGTCGCTGTGGAGCAAACATCCCGCCAAACTCAAACTCTCTCTCTCTCTCTCTCACACACACACACACACACACACACACACACACACACACACACACACACACACACACACACACACACACACACACACACACACACACACACACACACACACACACACACACTTACCTTACATAAACTACACACTGCCTGGAACTAAACAAAATTTATAGTCAAGAACATAAATCAGACATACAGCAAAGCAAAAAAAAAAGTATTGGGAAATTAAAAATTGATTGTCATTTGTTAAACTATAAAAATGTCAGACGAAATATGAAACAAGTGATGATAGACTTTACTTTCTTTAACTACATTTTTATCCTTGTATTGTATAAAGTGCTATAGAAATAAAGATGACTTGACTTAAATCTTTTAGAATTTTACATTTTAGAAACTTTCACTTCAGGTGGATAGTGATTTTACTCATTTCTAGCTCATTTCTAATTTGTTAAACTGATAATTATACAACTCCCTTATACAGAAATATGTCAGAAATCATATTAATCTGCTTACAAAAATGATAGTTGTGCCAAAACTATAAGCCTTTTGAGTTTGAGACAAAATAACTTATTTCTTCTGTTAACATGATATGCCACTTTACTTTTAAGTAAACAACCAAAAATATATTTTTATTTTACATGTTAATAATTTGGATGGAAACCACAAAGATTTTGTTTATACACATAAAATTTACATTGTTAAATGTGGAAATTGTTTTGTTCATCATTAACTGGAAATATCATGAAATAAAATTTTTAAATAGTCTAGAGGGTCAATTTTCTTAAATGGTTAATCATGGATTTACATAGAAACCTAAAATAGTAAATTACTGAATACCAATTAGTCAAAAAAAAAAGCCCTTTTTAAAGCCCTTTTCAATCTTTGAGGGGTCCTTGAAAATGTTGCTTAATATAGATCACAACAGGATGAAAACATTTTTCAAATTTGGGAGTTAATATTAATAAAAGAGGTTAATATTAGGGGAAGCGAACTGTTATCAACCATGTGTGGAAAAAGTTTAATAAAAGTAAACTAGAGCAAAAGGTAAATAAAAATTGCTTAAAAAATTATTTTTCTAAAATATACTGGTTTTTACCATGGATTTAGTAGGTGCCTGTGGTAAACTTTAAAAGTTCATATGCACCTATTACAGTGATCTTCCTGCCAGTGATCCACTCCTCGTTTTCATCTCGCCATCACTGCGATTGAAACTTCACGCTTTGCTGTTGGCTGTACCACCCAACCTTAATTGACCTCACTCTCTCCCTCCTTCCAGCTCTTTCTCCCTCCTCATCTCTCCAGAGGAATTTTGCCGCTGGGCTTTTTAATATTCCCTGTGCTTCAGTGCGGCCCGGCCAAAGCGGGCTGACACTACAGATTAACCACAGACAGAAGGAATGCTGCGGCGCTTTTGTGCCACGTGGAGAGCCGCCAACTAAACGCCTTTGGCCAGGTCGGACTGTAGGAGATCTCAGAAAACAAGGAGAGTGGGAAGAGAAGAGAGTGAAACAGAGAAAGCAAAGGACCGAGTGAGAGAGAGAGAGAGAGTGACAGTCATGAAGTAAAGATGCTGCAGACAGCCCACAGTCGCCCTGGTCGGGAGGTGTCAGCCTAATTTGTCAGCTGCTTAATGATGACCTCAAGCTAGCCACAGGAAGATGGCATGGGGAATTTGCTAATAAGCTGCTGGCAAGAGTGAGAACTAATGCCAAAAATTTAATACTCAAACACAGCAACCTTTGACATGTCATATTGATTTATCAAAAGCATTTTTTCGATTGCAATATGCTCAGAATATTTCCCTTTTCATGAAAAGTAAAGTTCAGTAAGTTAAAAATTCCCTCAGTCCCCTGCTTATCTGCCCTCTCAGAGACAAGGAGGCATCATGGGAAGACTGTAGAGTGAGACGGCCCATGCAGGGAGGGGCTGGAGACCCAGTGGCGCCAGCAGTATGTCTTCAGACACCTGGCATTTTGTTGGTGGTCAGGGTTACTATGGCAACCAACCAAGACTTTGCCAGGGCCCCAAAGGCAGTGCTGGACTGCACAGGTGTATGCATCTATTAGTTTTGTATTTTCTGTTTTGTTTAAAACTAAAACGTCTTTAAAGTCAATTTTTTCACAATTCAAATCTAAAAGAAAAAAGAGGATTTGGTGCCAAAATTAATTCGGACATAGCTATATATTTAGAAAAAGTGTATGTGTGAGCATAATTAGAGCACAGAATGAAACAAGATCAATTAAATATGAGAAATATAATAAATAAAGAAAACAATGGGGGGGAGAATGTAAAGAAGAGAATTACATAGGAAAAAGTTGTCTTGTGCAGATTAGCACAGGAGGTCTGAAGGACACTGCAAACCATGGGAGGGGGGCACTGAAAAGCGGAAGTTGTGGCATTAGAGTAAAGGTAGAGGAGGAAAGAAAAGGAAGAGAAGTTAAACAAATAGAGGTATCTAACAGAGGTATTTGGGAATTAGAAAGCTGTTCAATCAACTGTGGTTGGCAAAAATGAGAAAGAGGGAACATGTAAAATGAGAGGAATATCAAGGGAATGAAAAGCTTGCACAAAGAGGCCAGAGAGGGGGAGATCTATACAGACAACAATGAAACAATGGAAGATAATTTAGATGAAATCTATGATTACTGTGCCCTTATTCTTTTTGAAAGTTTGTTACCATTCATGATACTAGATTGTCATGAGTGATTTCTCAACATGAGAAACTGAAGCTAATCAAGTTAAGCCAAAACAGATTCCAATACATGCGTAAATGTTGCAATGTTCCCATGCTATGATTCTGCTGTATACACATACATAGGCTACATGAATTATATTTACTCTTAGAAACTCCTGAGCACACACACACACACACACACACACACACACACACATATATATATATATATATATATATATATATACATATATTAGTCAAACCAAAATTTATTCAGACACCTTGAACATTTCATTCATTAATACAGTTTATTCACTATAGTTTAAAAATGGTAATAAAATATGACAAGATTTCAGAGTTTAACTGTGTCAGAAAAAAAATAATCTTAATTATGTCAGATAACACTTAAGCAAAACATGGTCAGGTCAAAGTGTCTGAATAATTTTTGGTTGGAAATTTTTTATTAATTTTACTGGTAGTCCACTGTATGATAAATTTTTGGGTATAATATGTCACAGTTTATTTTGCTATCCTCACTTACATAAATGAACTATACACTGAAAAAAAAAAAAAAAGTAAAATTTACTTAATTTTTCTTTCGCAAGTTTTTGCGCGCATATTTTTTTAAAGTAAATTTCAAATATGGAATTAAGTAACTCTACTTAACTAAGTTAAGTAAAATTAACAAAGAAAATAAGTAATTTTAACTTGGCTAATAAAAGGTGGAGTAAATTCTACTTAGTTAAACTTTCTTTTGTAATACATTTTACTCAAACAATTTAACCACACTTTTAAAGAGTATGCTTTACTTAAAAAACATCTAAGTAAATAATACAATAGATATTGTGTAGACACCATATCTAGATATTCAAAGCGACGTGGCACTTCAAAAAAGAGACCTCAATACTTGGTACACAATACACAATGACGGTAACATTTGATGGGTCATTTTTGAGGGACGTTCTAAAATGCTTAACATGAAAATGTAACGTGGCTTAATTTACTAAGACAGTGTTATTAACAAACCAAACTTAGTGAACACCAAACTAATAAAGCATACTACGTACAGAAAAGCAGATGAGCTCATAATATGAACACAACACGTTTAATTAAGCATTTTCCTCCCATAAAGAAAACGCTTAACGTCGCTTATAAGACAGTGACATTAAAAGACCAAACTTAGTAAACACTATACTAATAAAGCATACTATACAGAAAAATTGGTTTGTGCAGAATTTGATCTTTTAATATTACTTAGTATGCTGCATTAAGTAAGCTTTTTCTTTAACAGTTCTCTATGGGAGGAAAAAATAACGTGTAATTAAACGAACTGCGTTCATATTCTGGGCTCATCTGCTTTGCTGTACATATTATGGTTTATTAGTATGATGTTTACTGAGTTTGGTCTTTTAATATCACTGTCTTAGTACATTAAGCCAAGTTAAGCGTTTTTTACGTTAAGCATTTTAGAATGTCCCATTTTTGAGTTACTAAACATAACCACAAAAGCAACAATAAAACAGTGTAAATACAGCTGTAAAACAGCTAAAAATCGACCTCATTAATTATTCAAGGCCCAGTGCATGATGGGAACACCAGTATCAGAAAAGTTGAGTAGTTTTACTTAATTTTATAATGTTGATATTTACGCTTTAATTTCTACAAGCTTAAATTGAGTACTAATATTGAATTTACTTAGTTTTTTTAATTCTTGCCTGAACTTAACTTTTTCATGTAAAAATTACATTTGTTTTTTCTGTAGTATTTACTTCACCATAAAATCATTTTTTACAGTGTAGTGTCCTGCACCCACTAGTAAAAAAAATATCAAAAACGTCTGAATAATTTTATAATATACAAAAAAAACACACTTAAAGTATGTTCTTATAAACTCCTGTGCACATGATTCTTACACACACACACACACACACACACACATATATATATATATATACATATATATATATATATATATATAGTCAACATTTGAAGTGGATAAAAATAGTTAATCAAAATTGTCTTAAGAAGAAGGTTTTAGGACAACTTTGATGAAAGGTTTTGGTCCACTTCAAATGTTGACTACCGTATATATTGTAACATTTGTAAAGGAACTAATTATAATTCTAATAAATATTTACACTACTGTTAAAAATGTTGGGGTCAGTAAGATTTTTTTGAATGTTTTGATGTCTTGGCTTGGTTTAGTTTATTTGCACAAATATAAAATATACAGTATACAACAAATACAAAAAAGTACAATCCACATACTGTGATCATAGGTAAAAACAGTAATATTTTTAAAAATGATTACAATTATTATTACATTTTCTATTTATATTTTAAAATGTAATTCATTCATGTGAAAGCAAAGCTACATTTTCAGTGTCAAATAATATTTCAGAAATCATTCTAATATGCTGATTTGCTGCTCAAGAAACTACTATCAATGTTGAAAACTCTTGTGCTGCTTAATATTTTTGTGGAAACTGATGCTTTTTTTCTGTATTTTTTTTTAAGAAGAGTCAGTTCAAAAGAATAGTCATTTATTTGAAATCTTTTGTAACATTATAAACACATGTCAAAATGTTTTTAAAATTATTATAAAATATAGTTTTAACCTGACTAAAATTATATTCTTAAATGTCTAATGCCACATGTACCAGATACAAAAGAATCTGTAAATACTACACAATCTTGCAAATAAACATAATAGTATAAATATATGTTTGTCTTTCACTTTGAAAACAACATTGAAAAAAAGACATTGAAAACAAACAGATTTAAACAGATTTACATATTTGTTCAAATGGGTTGTCACAGGTTTATATAGTTCCATCTCATTTGCAATAAATGGGCTTTGCCGTGAAGGAAGGTTTTCATAGCCTGAAACACACACACACACACACACGCACACACACACACATCTAGACATCCTTAAGCACATTGTCATTATCACCACAGCCATTTCACCTCAAACAAATGCAAACACTTGCCACAGCACTAACAAATGTAATTCTGTTTCATCTCCCTGTGTGTTGGGTCTCACCCCTTCACCCCTCCTATTGTATCGTCACTCCTCCTCTCTTAGCTAATCATTTGACTATTTCAAATGACCACTTTTTGTAACGCTAAATGGCAGGATGAACTGTGCAGCAAAATTTCCTTCCACAGTTTTTTATAGCCTGTTTTAATGACACTGTTCCATTTGCTGGATTTCAGTCTCTTATGGTGGTCTCATTAACCGTTGGTGACAAGCACTTAGCATATTTAAATGTAATTTGTTGATTTTAAATGTTAAAAATTATTTCAAATCTTTCTTAGTTTGCATTATCATGCCATGAAGAAACGCTCCAGCAATTCGGTTTAAAAATTAATAAGCGCATACCTGATAATGGAAAGTTTAATAATGCAGAACATACGTAGAAACTGTGAGAGTTAGGAATTTTGCACCTTTGTATGATTTGTGACAACAACACATTTTTTTAAATGTCCTTTTCATAATATTATTTGAGGACAATGTTCAAATTCCATTCCAAAAGATGAATACATTTCATAACACAGTGTATAAAATTTGAAGAAATTAATGTTTTGTATTAAAAAAACAATAAAAATCAATATTGAATTACCTTATCTTTTCACGCTTTTTAGCACAATAGCACAATGGGGAAAAATACTTGTAATACTAATAATTGTAAATATTATTATTTAATGTTTAAAAACTTTAGTAATTGCATTGCAGCCAAAATAACAAAACAAGGCACACACAGATATTTCAGAAAGTACCAAATTTACAGTCCTTGAGAATATGTGTCCTGCAGTCCTATCCAGTGCATTAAACATATGGCCAGAAATGACTAAGTGTCAAGAGAGCACAGTGACCTCTGACTTCTCCCGAGGCAAAAGCACATAATGTGCACCCCTGCCCACCCACTTCACTCCCATGATGCATCTGAACCAATGACCCCATGCGAAATACTGTTGTACTGTGTGAATGTTGAAGATGAATGGATGCCTGAACATACAGTCAGAATACCACATTTACCAGAATACCACTGACAAAGAACAGACAAACACATCAACAAACTTTTTAAACATTCTTACATGTTATGCTCATGATCAGTCATTCAGGCTTTCAGCCCTTGTTGAATATCTGTGGTGAAACAAACATTCAGAAAACCCAAAGTGTATGCAAAGAAATAAGAAATAAAGGTAGAAGTATAAAACAGACTTTAGTTTTGAACTTGTGCCAATCCTGAACGCCTTTAAGTATTTGCTATCGCTATGGGTTTTTATTTAATCCTGTAATTATTCTCAATATTTCCTGACCATTTGCGTATACTTTCAGGGTATTGTAAGAAAATTAAAAGCTTTGTTGCGAGATGAGAATAAAGTTGTAGAATATGCAACACTTGCATAATCTTCCAAATGATACCTTAACAGAATATTTTATTGATCATGTTTCGTGACAGCCTGCAGCATTATAAGCGATAAAATTGATATATTTATTTACACTTTACCTACAGCACGTTAAATGGCTCCATGCAACTGTTAAACAGCTTTTATTAAAATCAATCAATTCAGTTAAAGCAAAAGTTCATATTTATGTTTATATTTCATATTCGTATTTTACACATTATAGTTTTGTTCAAGTAATGTTCAGGCATGATTAAAATCATTACTATTTTATGTATTTATGAAACTAAATTAGTTTTCTATAGAAATGTCTGGTTCATTTAGAAAATGCTGTTGTTAAAATTAAAACTTCACTGTATATTGGGCTCATAATTTAATAAATATTACTCCAGTACTTTGAAATGTTTAGCTCTTCATATTCATGTCAAGTGACCATTGTATGTGTGCATAAAATGGCTTGATGAATATTATGTATAATCAATGACAAAATTATTTAATTTTACAGAAATATTTACTCAGTGTTGCTTAATTAAAAAAAACCATTCATGTAAATCTCATACGGAAATATTTTTATATTTTACAACAAAGTAACTCAATTTGGCAATAAAACATAATTTGTAAATTTGTAATTTTAGTTACTAAAGCCAGCAACATTATATTTTCTGTGACCTTCCACAGTTATTTATGATTTAAAAATGGGTTTGTTATTTGATTTATGAAAAATTGAATACATTAATAGGAAATATAAGTGCCACTAGAGCCCACTTAATGAAAAGCATGTAAGTATCTAAGCATCTAACTGTGCTCATGTACAATATGTTTTGTCTCTGTTTATCTTTGTTAAAGAGAAAGGTAATACATAGAAAACGTAGAGAAAATTGAATTAGCTTTTTCATTCCCATTCTCCCCTCTCTCCACTGTTAGTGTGACTTATTTCCTTCCTCTTTTCCCTTTTCCTCCACACACACACACACACACACACACAGGTTTGTTTTGCTATCTTAGTGAGGACATTCCATAGGCGTAATGGTTTTTATACTGTACAAACTGTACATTCTATCCCCAACACTACCCCTACTCCTAAACCTACCCATCACAGAAAACTGTCTGCATTTTTACATTTTTAATAAAGCATTGTTTAGTATGTTTTTAAAGTTATTTTAAATATGAGGACTCATGAAATAAACATGTCCTCATAAAACATGTTTACGTCATAATACCAGTGTAATACCCATGTCATTATACGAATTTGTGTCCTCATAAATCATGAAAACAAGCACACACACACATACACATACACACACACACACACACACACACACACACACGTTGGGTTTTCATTTTTAATGGGGACATTATAGACACAATGATTCTTATACTGTACAAACTGTATATTCTATACCCCTAAATCGATCACAGATATATCACAGATTTTTTTCAAAAAGCATCACTTAGTATGATTTTTACCTATTTTCCTCCTGGGGACCAAACAATGTCCCCATATGGACAAGGATTTCGAGTATTGACATCTTTGTGGGGGACATTTTGTCACCATAACGTAGGGTATACCTGAACCACACACACTTAGCTTTATAAAATGGAACATTTCATAGACTTCTATTGTTTTTATATACAGCTATAAACACTTTAAAATAACCCTAACAGCAATCTGCATTTTGTACAAATTAAAACACAGTGAAACTCTCACAGGCCAACATTTTTCTAACATATTTTACATATGCAAAAATTATGAAACAACAGCTACTTAATTTTAAATTAATTTAATCCTTAAAGGGTTAGTTCACCCCAGCTCTGTTTGGGGTCTGAGAGGGTGGCACAACCTGTCGCTCATATGAGATCACAGCAATAGCAAACCACAACCATCCAACGATCAAATCAATTCTCGATAGAGAAAATCAGGTCCCGCCCTACATTTTTTTTTTATTGTTCGAGAAGCAGTTTCACTCAGGACATGTCACAATGGGGAATAAAATACTTTCGCAACTTCCGTTTCATGCTGACTTTAAATGACCTGAATCTCTGAAAGACTGTGCTATCTGTCTTAAACTTTGATATAATATTTTCATATTTATCTGCTACAAAAAGTTGTTTTAAAATCTACAAAACAACCCTAGACTGTGAATTAATGCTAAGTAAAAAAGGTGCTGTTGAAAGAGTTGTAACAGTAGGTGGGATGGAAGCACTAAAAAAAAACAAAAAAAACAATTGAAAATCAATTTTAAATATCAAATAAAAATCAACTTTACTGAAATTTTGTACCATCCCAGTCAAAACCTACCTTTAATTTTGTGCATTTTAAAAAGGTATTAAAAATCATTAAAAATATAATGTGTGTGTATGTGTACGAGTTGCTCTCATAATTGTGGCAAATGCAGCTCTATACACATTTTGTTCAATCTTTGTTATAGTGTTGTCAAAAGTACCGACCGCAATACCACTGGTACTGAAATTTTAAAAATGTGACGCTTTGAGCACTGTTGAGCAGGTCGTAAACAACTCTGATTGGCAATTGTATTCACGCGCTCATAAGATGTCTGTGATTGGCTACAATGATCAACGCATCAAAAACATTATGTAAATAGATATCAATGACGCTCTTCACCGAGCGCTTACACAGATACACACAGGAGCGTTTGAAAGCAGGTGTCTATCACCGGACCGGTCCATTGACAACACTACATCAACTATGCATTAACATCACAAGTCAAATTATAATTCAGATGGGAATTTCTACCTCAAAATTGCTTTTTGTCATGTGAATCGTTTCTATTTTTACACAGAGACCAACATATTGTTCGCCTTTGGAGGGTGGTATGCATGTTTGACAGCACATTTCTAGGGGGTACAACACTCTCCACTCTCCCCTAAACAGCAGCACGCTCGGTTGTCATAAGTAATAGTAATAATTTCTTTGCACATTTTTTTTCTGTATTCTGATTTCTTGTTTCAACTTATGAAATGCATCCTATGTAATATTGTTGCTTTGAAGTGAAATTAAATTATACAAACTGAAATAGACATAAGTGCTCGCTTTTAAGTTATTGACACAAGATAACTGCTCTTTCCTGGCAGAACCACACAAAGAAGTAACATTCAAATATAAACCAATTTTTTTTTTTTTTTTTAAGCATTTAAGCATCAAGAAAACTTGCCCATTAAGCAACAGTCAAAACATCAAGATTGAAAGCTGAGACAAACTAAAGCAGAGAATTGCATCTAAATGGTAAACATCACCCTTGTGACATCTGCAGGATAACGGTGCATTAAGACCTGTTGCTATGGATACAAAAGCAGGTCTATATTACACTTGAGAAATATCCTGACGCATTAACAGCCACAGGTTGCAGGCCACATTTAACTGTTATACAGGTCAAAAGTTTAACTATTACAGGCCTCCTAATTGCTCAGTTGTTTCATATAAGAAAGATCGTAACACTTTACAGTAAGGTTTAACATTAGTTAACTGCTTTAGTTAACATCACATGAACTAAGAATTAACAATACTTCTACAGCATTTATTAATCTTAATGTTAATTTCAACATTTACAAATACATTATTAAAATCAAATGTTGTATTTGTTAACATTAGTTGATGCACTGGGAACTAACATGAACAAACAGCTGGATTTTTATTAACTAACATCAACAAAGATTAATAAATACTGTAACAAATGTATTGCTCTTTGTTAGTTAATACATTGTGAACCAATGAGACTTTATTGTAAAGTGTTACCGAACGATCTGTGATGCTCTGATTGTATGTATGCAATATGGCTTCTACCATTTAATTTTACACCTACATACACTGCAATAAATACACATCTTGGCAAAATACTTAATTTTAATTGGTTAATCGTTGTATAATTGACTGTTAGTCAAGGCTACATACGTCCTTCTTATAACTCAGAGGTCTCTTTCTTCTCACATTACAGAATTACTAAAACTCAGATCAATACTTCACAAGCATTTATTTATTTGGTGAAGAGGTCTTTGGTGTCACATGATCCTTCAGAAATCATTCTAATATGCCTGATTTGGTGCTCAAGACATTTCTGTTGAAAACATTAGTTTTTTCAGAATTCTTTGAAGAGGAGAAAGTTCAAAATAAAAATCTTTTGTAACATTATTAATGTTTTTACTGTAACTTTTTGAACTGTTGAACCTGTGTATTCATTTCTTTCAAAAAACTCTGAACAGTAGTGTAATAGTTGGGAAAATGTACAGCAATTGTAAGGAATTGAAAATAAGTGTCTCACTAGCTGCACTGACAAAGAAATATGGAGCTGATGGGAAGAATCTGCAGCAGATAGTTAAAGAGAGTCTTGACAGATGCTCAGCCAGACAGTCAGAGAGACTGCAGACCTTACGAAGGTAAAACATACAGTAAAAACAAGAACATTATAAGATTTAACAACACCCAAATAAAAAGTTCACATTATATGTTTGTTTGGAGCATTTGACTGTAGATTGTTTTATTATTAAAGGGTTAGTTCACCCAAAAATGAAAATAATGTCATTTATTTCTCACCCTCATGACGTTTCACACCCGTAAGACCTTCATTAATCTTCGAAACACAAATTAAGATATTTTTGTTGAAATCCGATGGCTCAGTGAGGCCTGCATAGCCAGAAATGACATTTCCTCTCTCAAGATCCATTAATGTACTAAAAACATATTTAAATAAGTTCATGTGAGTACAGTGGCTCAATATTAATATTATAAATCGACGAGAATATTTTTGGTGCGCCAAAAAAAACAAAATAATGACTTATATAGTGATGGCCGATTTCAAAATACTGCTTCAGGAAGCTTCGGAGCATTTCGAATCAGCGTGTCAAATCAGCGGTTCGGAGCGCCAAAGTCACGTGATTTCAGCAGTTTGGCGGTTTGCCACGCGATCCGAATCATGATTTGACACGCTGATTCATAATGCTCCGAAGCTTCCTGAAGCAGTATTTTGAAATCGGCCATCACTATATAAGTCGTTATTTTGTTTTTTTTTTGGTGCACCAAAAAAATTCTCGTCGCTTTATAATATTAATATTGAGCCACTGTACTCACATGAACTGATTTAAATATGATTCTAGTACAATCCATTCGCAGCTCAAGTGCAGAGCGAAAACAACTATGGCGGAAAGCGGACGTGAAGCTGAGAAGGAGTTGATCGCTAAACCTCTACAATCTGGAACTGGTACACACAGATATATTTTCACTTGCTGAACACTGAGTGCTTGAGAGTTTCGCTTTCTGTCAAGCACACTATTTCAGTTCATCTCTGCACAGTGTATTTGACACACAGTAAACACTAGCGTGAGGTGCCCGACTCGCCGTCGCTTTGCTGAGAGCGCTCAGTGTTTCTCACTCACTCAAAGAGAGAGCGAGAGACTTGTGTTGTAGTCAAGACCACCTAATCCAAGACCAAGTCGAGACCAAGACCAATGTGTGTTGAGACCAAGATAAGACTAAGACTTTGAGGGGTTGAGACCAAGACAAGACCGAGACCAAGGCAGGGCAAGACCGAGTCAAGACCAGACCAGCGCTCCTTAAATTCAAGATCCACATTACTGCCTGAGAAATGACTTATTTTTAATCAATAAATATAATTAGAATAAGACACTATATAGAGCTGTTACCAATCAAATGAAATCACTGACAACAAAATTCATCTTTGCACTGCAGAGGTGGTACAGAAGTTGCATCTGAATTAGTAAATTACAAATGTATAAATAATGTTGAGAATAATGGTTTAAAAAGAGCTCTCCTGCTCTTGTGATATTGATATTTAATATTGATATCTTGTTATAATATAAAAATTGAGATCTCATACAAGAACTTTTTTGCAACAATATCTTGAATTTTGTGAGCATTTGTATTAATTTTGGTGACATTTTTGACACAATCCCTCATTAATTTCTGAACCGTAAATAATAAATAAATCAAATTAGAAACAAGTTATTGATTGCATCTGAAGCAGTAAGTTTTATATCCAAGCACATTAATGAAAAAAAAAATCAGACAATGCACCAGCAATTTAGTAATATCCCAGCAGTTATGGTCTTGACTGGTCTTGAAACGTAATCCCTGAGTTCTCTGAAGATGGGTACTGTGATTTTGGCCACGATTTGGTCGTCTGAGACAAATTTTAAGAATCCTAAAAGATTCCTATAATCCTAGGCTAAAATACGTAGTCTTTAATCACTAGTAAACAATATTCTTTAAGACCAGTCTCAAGACCAAGACCGGTTACTACAACATTAGTGAGAGAGTCAAAATTGACGTGATACATTGAAAACAATATTCTTTGATGTATTTTCCTATAAAAAGTATGTTTTGTTGTATTTTCCTTAAAGAACAAGCAGAAGCTACTGCTGGTTTGTTCGGTAGTGGGCGGAACTAATGCACAAACTGCAATCTCATTGGCTGGCGCTCACCTATTACTGTCCCTGTTTTGATTTCAGCAAATCAGATTGAGCGAACGCAGACAAGGTGATTTATATTCATGAACCCAGTAGCGCATCAATCCTTAGTGAGGTTTATATTGTTATTGGCAGTAGAAATCGTAGTAGTATATTTAACTTATCAGTATTTTTGTTTTTTGTTTTTTACAGAAACACTGAATGACCAACAATGTCTTAAACATCACCACCAGTCCTAAGTTCAGTTAAAATGACAAATATCCATTCATACGTTTTCATTCATACATGGTTAGCGAGTTTTAATTCTAATTAGCCTACTTAAGTTATATCATTAAATAACGCTTGATTATTCTGTCTTGTAATTTTGTAACTTATCTGAAGACATGGTTGGGGTTGTTACTTGAGAGTATGAATAAATACAGAATCTGTGTTTACATTTCAAACTTGTAATTGATTTGAATTATTATTGTGTGTAATTATTATTGTGTGTTATTCAGCACAGTTGCACTATTTAAACATCTGCACATTTACAGAAGAAAAATATATCTGCAACTTTTACATTTCTGCAAGGGCTAGTGTTTTTACTGTTTTTTTTTTGTTTGTTTTTTTACAGTTTTTACAGTTTTTTTTAAATGAAATTTGTATTATAGAAGCCTATTTGATGATGGTTACGTTTTACTTTAGATCAATGTTTGCGTTTCTGAGGCTTTCATGACTGCATGCAGCTATCACTTGTAGCCAAAAACAGTGGTGAATGGTACTATATTTACTGTATATCATCACTGATATCGTTATCGCAATAAATACCAGAAAATATTGAGATATAGTTTTAAGTCCATACCGCCCATCCCTACATTTCAGAAAGAGGGTCAGAATGAGGGTTGAAAATAATAATTTTTTTCACATATATATTTGTTTTTTGTGCATTTTTTATTTTGACATTACAAGTGAACCTCAAGGAACATTTTAAAATAATAAAAAAATCCATGTCATGGTCCATTTTTTTTTTTCAAGTGGCAATGCGATATCACTATAGAGACTCTTGCCTATCGCACTCATAATCTCTCTCATTGTGATTCATTCACTCTGTCATGCCATTCAAATTAAACAGGACATGATTCAGTAAACAGTGATATTATTGTTCCAAGCAATGGCAAGTGACTATCAGCTTTACCTCATATATGAACATCCTCCACACTGCATATACAAGCCCTTCCACACTGCCATATTGCCTCCTATTTGAAAGCTTCCAACAGCTCATAATCGTTATATCATATATTTAACATATTCAAATTATCATTAAGATGAACAGAGCGGCTTTGATTATCAGTGTTTTACTATCAAATACTGTTCTCCACCGTGATACTTCTCTGTTGTTCATTCTGACAGTTGAAAAAAAAACACACACACACCGGCACTATTGTAGTATTGCTATGGAAATTTCCTCAGAAAGAAACGCACATTGAAGGGACACAGACCTACGTGTGGAGAGGATTAGAAACAGCGCCAACTGCGAACAAGTCCAGGATAAAAAGCCACTCAGCCATGATAAGCTTAACATTGAATTATGAGGGCTGGCAAAACTCAGGACCATCCATTCCCCTATACACTCATTCTCAACAGAGATACTGAAAGAAAGTGACTATAAGAAGGGTGTGGCGAGAGTTTTGTATAAGGGAATGGAGTCACAGGAGTTCATTAACATTTACATGGATTTTTTTGGGCAGTAAATGTGTCCATCCACATACTTTCACTTCATGAGGTAACAAATCTAAATGATGCACAAAGACAAAAACATGAAATAGCATTAAGAACACATACTTTGAGAAGAAAGGTGGCAATGTTTTAGAAAGCTTACATTTTACATTTATGCAATTGACACATTATCAGTTCATGCATTCTCTGGGAATCAAACCCATGACCTTAGCATCGTAGTGCCATGCTCTATTGTTTGAGCTACAGTAATTTGCTCCGAGATCTAAAAATGTTAAGTAGCAATATTCACTAAACTTTTGAGTTTTGAGTAACTTTTTTTAGTGCTATTAATACTCCTTCCAAGGGAACCTTATAAAATAAGACTGAAGATGGAAGATGGATGACAAGACAAACCACAAGTTAACCACATGAGTCTGATGGGAAACTTATATAATGGGTTTGACAAAAAAAATACTTCCTTTAGAGGAAGGGAAGAAAAGATTCATCCATGTTTTGCACAGACATGTCTAATTCTCTGAAAAATGCATATCCACAGAGTACAAAGCACAAACAGAGGAGTTTGTGAGAGTCCTATGGTGTGACATCAGGTTTGGGCTTGATAAGCTAAAATGTGATAAGGAAGGATAGAGGTGTAGGATTGTGAACCAATAACCACATAACCAAGTGATTTTCATGACATTTGATTCTGATATAACATTTCTTGCACATAAATTCTTCCACCAATGCCCAAAACCCCTGGAAGTGTCCCCCGTGTCACTATTTAGAACGAAACATACAGTGCAACAAACAAAGTCTGATCCTCAAGTAAATGATTCATATGATCCGATTCTTCTTAGTGAATCAGAAACATACAGTCTGACCAGTGAAGTCTGAGGATACGTTTACACGACAACGATATGGTTAAAACGGAGAAGTGTTTCGTTTGAGTTTTCCGCGTACAGATGACACCATTGTCAAAATGATCCCCATTCATACGAATCCGTGAAAATGACTAAAAACGCTATATTCTGCTGGCAGGTCATTAGATAGCGATGAAACACTATAGACTGAACATGTAATGCGCATGTGCATGACATCATCGTTTTCACAGATTCATGTTTTTGTTGTTTACACAGAGACCGTTTTCAAAAAAGTGCACTTTGAAACCCGTTTTCAAAAGTTTGCATTTTCAGGCCACCAAAACGCCGTTGTCGTGTAAATGAACGGCCAAAACGCATAAAAAGTTTTCCATTTTTAGTTGAAAACGGTGTCGTGTAAACGGCCCCTGATTCTTGAGGGAAACACTCTTATGAGATGGTTCTTTTAGTAAATCACAAACACTGAAAACTGCTTCTAAATGAATGCACATATGACAATGTGTAATTAAAGAAACATTACGAGTTTTGTCAATGGTATTAAAAAAAAAAAAAAAAAAAAAAAGGGAAAAGTATGTGACTGCACTTTTTATTATTTGTTGTTTTACATTTATTATTGAAATGATCACAACATTTGGCCACAGAATTGCATTTCTGTTCTCCAAATATTCAAAAGAATCATTAATAGAACCGAAATCATTAAGAGGAATCAGAACCAGAACAAGAATCATTACAATTGTTACAGTTCCCATCTTTAGACAAAAACCGAGATATTCCAACTTCATTCAACAGGTGCACCTCATCGAGCAAGAGCACAGACACACGCCTACTTCCATACTATAAAGTAGGCGAAAAACAGTATGTGAGCAGAGTAGTATGTACGAATTCATAGTATTCATAAAACAGTAGGTGTACTTGGATGATCTACTACTTCCAGCAAGATTCTAAAGTGCACATTCGATGGACACTTTATTATCCCATGAGGCCACGAGAGAGGATTTGTGAATGGAGGTGAAGCGGCGCGACTGATGCCGTAGGTCACATGACAATGACAACATGGTGGATGTAGTATGTCCGAATTTCATTCATACTACACACATTCATTCTATATAGTAGAACATACTTTTTAACGGTCGCAAAGTACGTTTCAAACCAAATGTAGTACCTACTATACAGTATGCGATTTCAGATGCAGCAACACTCTCTCAATGTAAAGATATCAGCATTACTAGCACCTAACATCAAGCCATATGCTGACAGATCAGCAATCCCCAGAGTTCGCCCTCCATCCCTCAGTGCTTCCTGGGCAGGTTTTCCCCTTTTTTTCTGTAGTTAATAAGCTTAAATTTGTCAGGTGCTCAAGTCCGTCTCCTGGGCTGGCCCACACTAATCCTCTCTTTGATGATACATTGAACCGCTGAGGGGGAGGGGAGCGAGAGGTCCTCTAAAGGGCCGCAGGAAGTCTTAGAGCACACCAGTCCTCTGGGACGTCCAAAGAGAGGAAAGGGGACGGACAATAAGACAAGTATCGGGGACCTATTTGACATGATTTAGAGGGAATACGATGAGCCGTCCGAACCATCTGTTGCACATGTTCAGATACACACAGAATGCATCCTCCATTAGATTCATAATGCTATAATATAAACACTTCAAAGACTCACAATTATTGTACAAAAATATATTTGCAACCCATATCTTTAGATATGGTGTCATTCGCAGATGCTGACAGCTAAAAGACATACACATTTTGAAGTGGGAGTGGAGCAGGCTCAATCAATACTGTTTCTACCGAGAGCAGCTGTTGGCTGGGATCTTCAGTAGCACACTGCTGTCGCTATGGTGACACCACCAGCTTCAACAGCTGCACGGAGAGAGGGAGAGAGAGAGTGTGTGTGTGTGTGTGTGTGTGTGTGTGTGTGCGTGTTTGCTTGTGTGTTGATGATTAATCTGTGTCCACCACTTATCGCCCCACTATAGGTGCTAAGGCCATGGGCACTATACACTGCTGCCTCTGAACATGTGATCTGTACAGACAAATGGAAAAAAAATGGGCACAGCATTCACATCAAAAATCATCAGCACCTTGAAAGTGTATACGTCTGCATGTTTATTTCACTGTAACTCATAATGCAAATGAAAAATAAATGCCTCCATTGTGTATCATGTGTCATGAGTAGAAAACAGTTTAGCAGAATTCAATTAGGTTTGATATATCAGTCAAAGCATCACAGAAATGATTCATATAGGCTAATCAAGTTTTGAATGATTTTTACAAGGAAGCAAGAACAGCTAGGGCATTTTTAGAGCTTAAAACACATTTATAGATGCACTGGTGCTACACACTTTCTCAGTCAACTATCAAAAACATCAACAACAAAAAACCACCATGTATGTTTTTTTAATGTTTGATTATATTTTTCTTCACAGCTGTACAACCCATTGTCCCCTTGGTCCCACTTTAGTTGCTACTTAAATACACAACATTTTTAAAAACATCAGATATTAGATCAAATTAGCACAGAATCAAATTTACGCTGCTGGCCGCAATTGCGTCAAGGATCAGCCAAATTTCCACGTGAATCTTAAAGTTGATGTTTAGGAAAGTGCCGTGGCATGTATTTGTGCTCTTTAGTGGTTCAGAGGAAAATAAAAATAAAAAAACGCCTTTAGCCCCGTTCTACCCTAAATATAATTTCTCTTTCTCTCTCTGTATATATATATATATATATATATATATATATATATTTATTAGGGCTGTCAAGCGATTACATTTTTAAAATCAAATTAATTACATGATGTGGTAATTAATTAATCTAATTAATCACACATCAAATTTGGCAGAGAAATTACTTCCAAAAGATCATTTAAAGTCATTGTTGTGTAAAGCATCAAATAGACATTATAAAAAGTAGCTTCAGCAAGAAATATTTTATTTGATTCAACAATTTATTACACATACTCTTTTGGACCATGAGGGTGAGTAAATGATGACTAAATTTTCATTTGTGGGTGAACTATACCTTTAATGTGTGTTTTTTTTTTAATTACTATAGAAATATTAAATTATTTTTGATGAAATTATACTCTAAATAAGAAACTAAAACTGCCAGTAGGTGGCAGTAAATGTATCATTAGGTAAACTGAATCATTAGGCTTGTTCGACTTGAAGTGGATCATCACCATCAGACCGATCGTTGTATGACATTAAAGTACTGCTAAAAAGCGATTAGAGAGCTTTTGAATCGCTCTCGCGGTACTTTGATGTCATACACCAATCATACACCAAGCCTAATGGTTCACACGATTCGTTCAAAACGCGAATTCAGAAATGAAATGTTGCTGCGTGTTGCTCGGAGACGAACAGTTCTGCTTTGTTTTTATATTTTCGTTGGCAAAATTGAACAAAACAGACAATATTGTGTCTGAAATAACACAATATTAACTTCTTATTTATTGAACTGTGCTATTCTGGACTGAAAAACAGCACTCGTTTGATATTGAACTCATTGCTTGTGTGATATAGCTTTATATCATATGATGTAAATACGAGACAAAAACTCAAACAGGGGCATTTTTGCCCATTTATCTTGAATTTTAGGGACATTCTAACCAGGGGCGTAAATTTCATCTGACAGCTGGGGTTGGACAATAAACATAAAATTTCTCAAGAGCAATTTTTGAAGGGGACACAAATAATACAGCCAAAATTTTATTATTAAGGATATATGTAACGTTACACAGAAGAAAACCTTACTACTATTATTAGTGTAGCATGGAGACTGTGCCATTATGCTCAATGTTTCTCTTTGGTTAAATGAAAAAACTGACTAAACTGACCAAAATATTCTTCTTCAAAACCATTTATTTATTGCAATATTTTTGAAGTTGTTTACAACCAAGTCACCAAAATATGATGAATACACATTGAGCAAAACCCAACACACAACAGTAAATCTATTAGCCTTATTACAGTTCACACATATTCTTATTACAATGTTAGATGTAGTTGGTGTGAGTGACTTAGTATCCAACAAGCTATCGTAAACAAGCTACCAAACAAGCTAGGTAACATTATAAATCGCTAACATAGCGGACTTACGGAAAAAATACATCAGTTACCATAATTTTTTTTTTTTTTTATGACTAATTACTCAGCATCATCTGTATTAAAGAGAAAATAATCACTTCATCCGATGTTTTTGAATAAAATAGCCTTGATAGCCTACTTACAGGAGTTCTACTACTGTTAGTGATGGGGAGTCAACTCCAAAAGAGTCGATTCCTCGACTCTGAATAGCCCCAGAGTCTGGGTCGACTCCAGCACAGGAATCGACTCTCTGTGTTGACTCTGTTGCTGTGTCCGAAACCGCTCACTTGTTTACTGATTCTCAAATCCATAGCCTATATAAAGTAAGGAGTGAACGAAATGAAGCGAGGAATTCGGACACTGAAGAATTGCGTTGGAGAGCTGTCGCAGAAACTTTGTCACATACATTTATCCTACATGTAGCTTACTTTAGAAATAGATAACAGTCATAGTGACTTTAGTTTGTAATTATACATATCTCCGTGCCAGCTTTAGTATTGATGGTAGCTTATAATGCAATAAATATAGATTTGATTTTCCATGGTTAACCGTGTTCATAATCATTAAACTAACATACATAATAAAAAAAAACAATAAACATCAATAAGTGTACATTATTGTATGCATTTTTGTATGTATTGTATTAATTTTATTATCTTTAACTCTCCTGTCCAAGCACTTTTAAGACAATGATCATGTGTGTTTAGCGCCATCACCCGACCATTATAATGAGATGAATTCATTAAAGAATCCCTTCTTTCTCATTTATTTAATTCTGACATAATATTCAACCACCAATGTGTTTTGTGACTTTTCTCTCTGTAAAATTCTGCAATTAGCTAGGTAGCAACATTGATACTCATCAAGTCATCGCTAAATTGGACTAATTTGGACAGTCTTGCTAAACGTGTTGTTTTAATGAGGGGATTTTAAGGCTTCGCGTTGGGGAAAGATAAACTAATTAAGTGTGTAAGGACTGCCATCTTGCCTTATTTATGACCCTGTTTTGATATAAAGTAAATGGAGTCGATTCCATCGATTCCTACAGTGGGAGTCGGGAGTCGATTCCAAAAAACCTGGAATCGAACACCCCACTACTGTCTAAAGAACCGCTCTCTCCTGCCGCCGGACTTGTATGTGTAGGTGACGTGCACGGTGGACCAAACCACTGTGAGGCAAGGGAGGGGTGACTCAAAATGTTTCTAAACTTAAAACGCCCGTTTGCGTTTGTATTGTTTTACTACTTACACAATTATTTTAAGTATGTATCATTTATTTACAATACTTAGCGTGATTTACGCCCCTGATTCTAACTACATTCTATAGGCTACCTCATGCAGTGTATAATAATCATATTCGTCATCAATCAACTGTATGAAATGTCAGATAACCGTAGGTCTGTAGCAGGTCCGTTAAATGCGTTAAAGGGGTCATGAATTGAGAAATCAACTTTTCCTTGAGCTTTTGATATATAAGAGGTCATCGTACTATAAGAATATCCTGTAAGTTTCAGAACTAAAAAATTCCTTGTTAGTCCAATAAAAGCTTTTATTGACACTAGGCCTATCGAACGACTGATCCTGGAATGTGCCTGTCTATGACAGATGAAACCCCGCCTCAACATAAGAAATCAATGCATACTTCACCACTGCAACGTTAGCCCCGCCCACTAGTGTGTTAGTGAAATGAGGACAAGAGAATAGCGGTACAGGAAAAGAATAACATTACCTTTCAAAGGATCCTAATGCTAGGAATATGGTTATTTATTTTTAACAATGTGAATGTCTCAGTTGAGCTTTATTTGTATTCGCGATTTCACTGTTGATTCTTTGGTAAATCAATCACATTTCGGTGCAGGCTTCGCAAACAGACTTTTACGATATGGACTCGACAGTAATGCAACAACATGTAAGTAACTGTGTTCATTCTAACGCCTGATCTGATATGTAATGATTCATGTACAGTCAGATGTTCTTTGTCTATGTGTCAGAGTAAATCAAACCAGTGACTACGGTCAACTTCTCGTTGTTTCTCTTAGTAGGATGAAAATAATTCTGTTATTTAAACGGTGATTAAATTATATAAAGAAGCGATCAAAGAACGCTCCCTTTACAATCACTGGAGCTGTCAATCAAACAGCGTGCGCTGGAGCTGTCAATCAAACAGCGCAAGTTTATCAGTGAATGAGTTCTGGACACGCGCCAAAACTCCCTTTTATTCAACGAATCTCTTAGTTACAATGCGTTTGCACTATTAGTTACGATAAAAGCATTCGTTAGTGTGCAGAAATTGAGTTGCAATGACGAGATCACTGCTTTAATGCACTCAACAACATCGTGATCAGCTACAGTGTTCTAATGCCATAGATATAAATGGAATACAACACTTTTCACGATTAGTTAACCTTGAGAGCAGTAATAGTAAAAAAGTGCTAAAAGTTTTTGAGAGTGTAATACCAAAGTCCCTTTCAAGGAAAGTCTGTTCACTCGGCAGCCATATTTGCAAAGCCTCCGGGCAGCTATTTCAGGCATCCAAGACCAAGTCCTATCTATTTCAATGGGGGAATCCTGAAATCTCAAAAACTGCTTGGCGAACTCCCAGTTAAATTACATATTTCAAATCAGCAACAAAATCTGACATGAACCGTCCAATAAATGTTGTTTCTTATGCTAAAATAACATTAAAAAGGCTTATTTTTCAGGCTAGACGAGCCAATGCGCATGTGCAGTCCTATGCGCGAGTCTCAGGTTTCTATGGGAACCGGAACCCCTTACAGCAGCTGTAGTGACGTAATGACTTTACCAGTCAGCGACTGGCTCTTTTATTTAGAAGGTGGGACGTATTCCGCCATATTGTGCACTGCAGTTTCTCCCATTCATAACTAATAGGAGTGAACCGTCTTTCTATATCTATATAGTCTTTAGTAATACTTAGCTATTTCAAATCGAAAGATGTTAGCCAATCACAGCAGTGGGCGTTTACACTGAAGTCTAACAGCAGACACGCCTCTTAAAACAGAGCATTCAAATAAGAGGGCTAAAATCAGGGTAAGAAAAATGCCTTTTATTTATGAATTATGATGATTTTTTTATGTAAAAAGCATACTAAGGGTGCTTTTACACTTGGTTCGATTGCCTGGACCAAACCAGAGTTCGATTTCTCCCCCTTCCCCCTGCCCCCACTGGACTGTGTTCATATTATATTATTTGGGTCTGGCCCGCGGTTCGTTTGCGTCATCAAACCAGCAGCTGTTTACTCCGTTGCTTAGTAACGACGGCGCAGGAGAAGGCGCCAAAATGCATAACGCTGCTCTCCTCACTTTTATATTTTTGTTTTTGAACCATTGGTTTTGTTTCCAAAGCTTCAGTACATAATGGCACTTGCTTGCATCTATCTGCCACGAATGTAGAACACTTAAGGCGAGCAGAAATGAGATATACAGCTCCCTGCTTGTAGCACGTCAGTCACACTCTTCGGGAAAGTCAGTGAAACACACACACACAAACACACATTATCATCAAATAATACGGCATTAATAGCGGTTCACTTCCGCGATTTGGTACGTTTGCGTTCATATCAGCAGCGAACCGTACCGGAGTTCACTTGAACTGTACCCCAAACCACCCTTTTTAAGCGGACTCAGGTACGGTTCACGGGTGTGCACCTGAGTTCAGAAGACAGTGTTCACATCATCCAAACTTACCGAACTCTGACGTCAATCGAACCCGGGTGTGCACCAAAAGTGCTAATGTGAAAGCATCCTAACATTATACGTGCACCCCAGAAAACATTATAAAACAATAAAACAACAGTTCATAACCCTTTTAATAATTTTAATGTGTTATTTTTCACTGTAATTAATCTAATTAACACGTTAAATCGACGGCCCTAATATATATATATATATATATATATATATATACACATACACGTACATACATACAGTATCTCACAGAAGTGAGTACACCCCTCACATTTTTGTAAATATTTTATTATATCTTTTCATGTGACAACACTGAAGAAATGACTCTTTGCTACAATGTAAAGTAGTGAGTGTACAGCTTGTATAACAGTGTAAATTTGCTGTCCCCTCAAAATAACTCAACACACAGCCATTAATGTCTAAACCGCTGGCCACAAAAGTGAGTACACCCCTAAGTGAAAATGTCCAAATTGGCCCCAAAGTGTCAATATTTTGTGTGGCCACCATTATTTTCCAGCACTGCCTTAACCCTCTTGGGCATGGAGTTCACCAGAGCTTCACAGGTTGCCACTGGTGTCCTCTTCCACTCCTCCATGACGACATCACGGAGCTGGTGGATGTTAGAGACCTTGCGCTTTTCCACCTTCCGTTTGAGGATGCCCCACTGATGCTCAATAGGGTTTAGGTACCCTCAGCTTCTTTAGCAAGGCAGTGGTCGTCTAGGAGGTGTGTTTGGGGTCGTTATCATGTTGGAATACTGCCCTGCGGCCCAGTCTCTGAAGGGAGGGGATCATGCTCTGTTGGCATTCATGGTTCCCTCAATGAACTGTAGCTCCCCAGTGCCGGCAGCACTCATGCAGCCCCAGACCATGACACTCCCCACCACCATGCTTGCCTGTAGGCAAGACACACTTGTCTTTGTACTCCTCACTTGGTTGCCACCACACACGCTTGACACCATCTGAACCAAATAAGTTTATCTTGGTCTCATCAGACCACAGGACATGGTTCCTTAGTCTGCTTGTCTTCAGCAAACTGTTTGCAGGCTTTCTTGTGCATCATCTTTAGGAAGAGGCTTCCTTCTGGGACGACAGCCATGCAGACCAATTTGATGCAGTGTGTGGTGTATGGTCTGAGCACTGACAGGCTGACCCCCCCACCCCTTCAACCTCTGCAGCAATGCTGGCAGCACTCATATGTCTATTTACCAAACACAACCTCTGGATATGACGCTGAGCACGTGCACTCAACTTCTTTGGTCAACCATGGCGAGGCCTGTTCTGAGTGGAACCTGTCCTGTTAAACCACTGTATGGTCTTGGCCACCATGCTGCAGCTCAGTTTCAGGGTCTTGGCAATCTTCTTTTAGCCTACGCCATCTTTATGTAGAGCAACAATTCATTTTTTCAGATCCTCAGAGAGTTCTTTGCCATGAGGTGCCATGTTGAACTTCCAGTGACCAGTATGAGAGAGTGAAAGCGATAACACCAAATTTAACACACCTGCTCCCCATTCACACCTGAGACCTTGTAACACTAACGAGTCACATGACACCGGGGAGAGAAAATGGCTAATTGGGCCCAATTTGGACATTTTTACTTAGGGGTGTACTCACTTTGTGGCCAGCGGTTTAAACATCAATGGCTGTGTGTTGAGTTATTTTGAGGGGACAGCAAATTTACACTGTTATACAAGCTGTACACTCACTACTTTACATTGAAGCAAAGTGTCATTTCTTCAGTGTTGTCACATGAAAAGATATAATAAAATATTTACAAAAATGTGAGGGGTGTACTCACTTCTGTGAGATACTGTACATATATATATATAAACCTGTTATACACTGACAGAAATGATTGTGGTGAAGCAGTGTTAATTTTGTTGATGAATAATTTTTGAAGAAACAGATGAAACTGGGACCAACTAAATCCAGAAGAACTGTGGCCGTGTCTCCAAGACACTTGAAGAAACCTTCCTGCAAAGCTACAGTACTGTGAGAAGTTTTAGGCACTTGTGTAAAAATGCTGTAAAGTGAGGATGCTTTCAAAAATACTGTCATAAATAGATTTTATTTATTAATTAACTTTATTAACCAAATTAAATCAATATTTGGTGTGACCACACTTTGCGTTTAAAACAGCTTTTGTCCAGGTAAACTTGCGTATCGTTTTTTCAGGTTGCTTTGCAGGTCGGTTTCTTCAAGCTTTTTGGAGACACAGCCACAGTTCTTCTAGATTTTGTCTGAGTTTCATCAGTTTCTTCATGTAATCACAGACGGATTTGATGATGGTGAGATCAGATCTCAGTGTGGAGCACCGACTGTTGTCAGACTCCTTGTGCATACAAAAATCTCACTGGATTATTAACATTAATGGCAAAATGAATGTTTAGAAATGTGAACTGATATTTCCTACTGACACACTACAGCAAAAGATATAAATAGCTGGTCTAAGACTTTTGCGCAGTACTGTGTGTGTGTGTGTGTGTGTGTGTGTGTGTATGTATGTATATATATATATATATATATACACACACACACACACACAATTTTAAACATCAGTGCATCCCTTGGATGACAAAATAATCCACAGTACAAAAATAAATCAATGCAAATATCACTAATTTTTTAAAAGAGACACTGTCTAATAACGCCACCAGCGGTTAAAGTTACGACGGGAAGCATCTTGCTTCACCTCAGCCCATTGAGTTTTAACAGACCCCCTAAAGTGTGCTGTGGGTTTAGTGGGGGTAATTGAGAATGAATTGGGAAAAGTCACGTGAAAAGAGGCAATGATTCCATCGCGCTTTGATTCGCTGTTCTTGCGATAAATTCCGTCTCTTGTTTTTGTGTCGGTGAATTAGTTTACAAATGATAATGTTAATGGGAAGATTAGTTAAAAAGTAAGTAAACAACTCACCCACTTAGATATCACCACTTTGTCACATGAAATTCACCTGAAAATATGTGAAAAACACAATCTGTGAGGGTATTTTAGTGAGCAATCTGCTTGGTGAAATTAAAAGGTACATCTCTGTGCCTGTGACCATCATGACACCTGCAGTATTTACCAAGCTTTGATGACTGATGATCCAAAAATAAGAGACTATTACATAATAATTAAGACTATTAACAGCTGAACTTCAGTTCACAAATAAAATAGATGTAATCTAAAATTTGTCACTGTGTTTTTATAGTTATTAGTTTGGCATAAATGTAAAAATGTTTAAAAGAGATTAGATTTATAAATATTTTATATTACGTTTCTAATAGAAAATGGAACTTGTTTCTCAGATGAACCTGTTTGTCATGTTAAGGATGCTGAAGAGGACAGACAAATACGAAAGAACAGAGGGAATCTGCTGTGAGTGTATGAGAAAGAGAAAAAGGGAAAGTGAGAGGGAGGGTTTCGCCTCACATTCCACTGTCATTTGCCCCCTTGGAAAAAAAAATAAAGGACAAAAAATACAGCACGAACAGAGCTCCTGTCTGGTTACTATAGCAACCGAAAGGCTATTATCGTACCTTGCCATTCATTATGAAAGGGCTTTAGTTGACAGAGTGAGGGTTGGGAAGGGGGGAGAGAGAGGGAGAAAGAGAGAAAGAGGCAGACAGACAGACAGAGAGAGGGAAGAAGGAATATTCTCAGTGCTTGTGGCTGGGAAATGGAGTGAGACAGGAATGATGATTCAGAGGACAGATGTAAAATATATATTAAATAGGAAAAAGAAATACATAGAAAAGAAAAACGATCAAACACTTTAAAATCAAACATCTTTCAGAAGAATAAAAAATGTTTTATACATTATAAATAGCTCCGTAGACACACTATATTACACAGAATGCTGATTTCCAGACCCACATGCGATCTGCACCCGCAGATCTCCACAGATTTACATAGAAATGGAACGTTGCACACATTCACTGTCCTTTGCAAGTTTACTTACTTTGGTTAAACTGAATATCCTTTTGCCAGTAATACTACTGGGGTATTTTTAGATCCATTTAACACATTTTAGTATGTTTAAATTCATAATTCACAGAAATGCACACATTTTCCTTAAAAAAAAAAATCTGTGCTGAAAATATGAAAAACGTCTGCAGATTCCATCTGGGCCCAGTTATTGCTTTATACCCAGTGCATTGTGGAAAAGACAAAGATAAACAAAGAAACACAAAGCATACATAAGGTGCACTTGACACACACTCGCACGTACATACAGTACCCACACACTTAAAGGGGGCATTTATCTGGTGCTTGTGCCTGCCTCTGACTGTGAATGCTGACTCCACTCTGCTCTGTTTTCTGTTATAGGAAAGTAGGCTGAAAGCCATCTGAGGACAGAGAGAGGGAGGGAAAGAGAGAGGGCACATGCAAGAGCCAGAGACTGAAAACAAGAGAATGAACGAACAAGAAAAATTGAAAAACACTGCATGCGATTAATCCACCTCAAATGCAGCACACTGACTCCAACATTTTCCCTCCGGACTACATACATCCACATGCAGTTTTCCAGTAATTCGGTGGCCGTGACTGTGGCCGACTGCTCTGTTGGTCCATTGTGCTGGATTTAGAGAAATCAGCTGGACTGAGGGGGTGAGCTGCAGTCAGGCATGTTTGAGAAAAACTGCTATTTACTCACATTCCTGCTGTTGCACATTCTAAATGACAAGTGAGCTTCAACTGTTGAGCTGCTACTCTCTCTTTCCTGAGTTTTCTCCACGGTTTTTAATGAGTTCACGTTCAAACGTATTCTTCTTGCATGTCTTTGCTGCTTGTTTAACAGCTGACAACTATAATTCACTATTATTAGTAAGTGTTTGTTTTCTGTTTGTGTGGACAAACTCAGATGGACAGACTATAGAGAAATATGTAGGATGCTTTATGCCAGCTTTGAACATATGGCCATGTGGGACAACGTCTGTGAGAAAGGGACAACGGTGTCTTCTTACTGCAAAATACGCAGACATGCACACATGGCCAGACATAAAACGAGAAAATTGTGTTAAAAAAAAAAAAAAAAAAAAAAGCGAAACAAAGATGACTTTTCAAAACATTTGCCAGTGTATAGAAATCTATGAAATAGAGATTGCTTGGCGGATCTCAATTTAAATTAAAATTGAAATCAATTTAAATGAACATGCCTTTCAGTATACAAATGTCGAGATTAAACCTTCAATATATGGACTGATATTTCACACTTTGGACACTCACAATATATGAATTTTAAGCCAAATAAAAAAATTTGACGGGCAAAACTAAAAAAAAAAAAAAAAAAATTATATTCGCTACAAAAATGTGTAAGATTTTTTAAAAGATTTCCCTACAACTTTCCAGTCCTGGAAATCACAATTTAAATTCTCTCTGAAAAAGTACAAATATAAGAGAAAAAAGATCCAAAGATCAATTTTAAAGCTGATGACAGTTTTAAAACGTATCTGAGCATAACTTTGGCATTTCAGATATTTTAACTTTCGATTACATTATACCATACATTGATATGAGCTGATTATTTAGCCTCATAATCATATTGCAGGTGGAGTGAGTGAATTTGTGTGTGTGAAACTGCTCAGGGTACTTTGGTACTGCGGTAAAATCTGGGCGTTCCTGGGGCGTGTGCTGGCACTGCAGACCAACTACCACGATTCTGACAGTGAGGGAGAGGAACAGGGTGTGTGTGTGGGAGGAATGGTGTGTGCGGATATTATCAGTGGAGTGACACTTTAAGAAGCCTGTAACTTCAGCAGCATTCCTCCACTGCACAACTGCATCTCTCCATACAGATGAGAGATGCTGAAAAACACAAGAGGCGAAATTTCCATGCCAAACCCCCACAGTGACTAAAGCAAATATCTTCCATCATAACCGTCCTGCATTTTCTCACTGACCTTGCACCAGTTTCACACACACACACATACTTGTTTGACGAGGTGGGCTGGCATGGTGGGTGAGGTGTGGTGCCAGAGGAAGATGAGGGCACCAGAACAATAGTCTTCATCCAGCACTGCAGAGGGGAGGAAGGGTGCCTGCATGCCCTCGCCGAAGCTAGACACCACAATACACACAACATACCATTTACGAGAGTAAACGCTGAAACATTTACATGAACAATCCCTCATCAAATTTTCACCTGAACTGGATAACGGTTACTATAACAATCCCTGATGTGAGAAAACATTATGGTGTTATAAATTTATTGGCTTCACAGACCAGTAAATAAGCCATGACCAATCAAAACATGCTTCTCACTGTATATTTGATATTTGTATAATTGTTGTATTATAAATTTCTGTCATAATAATGTTATAATAACTGCAGAAAGGATTACATGCAGCTATTTTTATTCTGGATTGACATTTCAAATAACAAAGACAAAGCATATACAGTCAAACCAAAAATTATTTTTGATATATTTTTACTAGTGGGAGCAGGACACTATTATATAGTTATACTATTATGTAAATGAGAATAGCAAAATAAAGTAAACTGTGACATATTATAACCAAAAAATTCTTCATACAGTGGACTACCAGTAAAATTTGGAACCAAAAATTATTCAGACACTTTGACTTGACCGTGTTTTGCTTAAGTGTTATCTGACATAATTAAGATTATTTTTTTTCTGACACAGTTTAACTCTGAGATCTTGTCATATTTTATTACCATTTTTTAAACTATAGTGAATAAACTGTATTAATGAATGAAATGTTCAAGGTGTCTGAATAAATTTTGGTTTGACTGTATATTATTAGTCTTATATTAAAGTATGCGTTCATGTAAGATTTCGTCTTTAAAAAATTAACTCCGCAACAATAAATTATATATGGCCTGTCAGTAATAATATGTACTAATCTGGCAAGGCGTTATTAAAATGTTTCCGTGAATATGTATATACACAGAGTTTGTTTATATAGAAAATTAGCTCAGTACATAGAAGCAGTCTTCATACATTATTATAGAAGAATATTAGCCTACTGTAAACATCAAATCATCTAAAACAAATATGCATCCATTTTTATTGCCTTTAATAAATCACTGGTATCACATTAAACTAATGGCCTAAAATATTACCTTAAAAATAATCACAATTTGTATTTAAATTAATATTTCCATTATAAAGACTGTTGATGATAGAAGTTATTAAAGGCCCATATTATCTGAGAAACCCAATACACATCTACTGTATCGATGCACTATATTCTCTCTCCTTGCCTCTCGTGACCCGATGCACTAACATAGACTATATGCTCTACAGTGTAATAAGACACTGAAACACTCCTCATCTAAGAACAAACCACACAGCACATACACAAACATATTCAAACACAATGAACAAGATGACAAGAACATTCAAAACAGGAATTTGCTATGTACTCAAATGCGGTTATCACGGTCAACACTATATATAATCTACAGATGTATCTATCGATGTAGTCCATAAACCAAATTTATAATCTTTAACTGTATTCCAAGAACAGCAGAGAAGAGTTTGAATAGAGGTAATGGTGAGTATGAAAGTATTCATCTACTTCATAACTGACATGCCCCCTAAAGCCGATATAAATATCCACAGACATCCATAAAATGTAATATAGTGCCAACTTAACAATACAAGCAAAGTATTCTAGTTATAGTTCAAATTGAGTTTAATGAGGCACTTAATGATGTCAAGAAATGGGTTGTTCATTTTGCTGTTTGCAACTCCCTTTAAATGACCTTTTTAGCAGCTTAATATGGCAACCAATTTTTGAAAATGAACAAATCGTTCTTCATTGCATTACACTGTTTGACAAATACTGTTGGGGTATAAGAAAGCATAAAGACAGGAAAAAATTTCATATTGCTTTTCTTCACCTCAAGGGTAACATGCACAAATATAAGGTGATATCATAATCCCCACCATTTGAAACACCACAGTCAGTCTTCCAGATAAAAATCTAGTCTGCGGGACTGTTTAAGACCAGGATGTACTCTTGCTTCCGTTCAAAACGTGTAGCCTCTGTTTGACTCTGAGAACATCAAGAGCCACTGAAGAGTGAGGGAGACGAGCGAGATTTGGAGCACTACCAGAGAGACGGCTGGCTGTCTTACTCACGATGTCTGTAGGAACACACATGCTGCTGTGCGCTTCTGCCGCAGACACACTAATCTGCGGATCTCTCTACTTCATTTTATGCCATTAACATCCTGCGAGCATCAAAATAATGAAACGTGGCTGTAAACGTGGGCTATATTCAGAAATCAGCATGACGGTCAACATGCACACATACTCAAAAATATATCCTATAGTCGAAAATAACAAGAAAACATGTGCGTTTATTTTTAATGTCGATGAAGGTTTGTATGAGGTCAAACACAAGTGTACCGAGCTATCGATGTCACGCTCTCAACAGTACTTTGTGCTGCTCTCAAATTGGTGGATAAAACACACACACATGCATACATGAACCGAAGTCACTGGACATGTCCATCTATGAGGACTTCCTGTATGGAAAGAAGAATTTGGATTAAAAAAAAAAATGAACTGACACACAAAAAGACGCACACAAATATGGGTGCGGAACGAGGGCGTAACAGATGCTGTGGCACAGACATGCACACACACAGCCATTTCAGTGTCCTGACTCACAGTCTAAACATACGCTTTGTTTGGGCCAAACCCTCAATGGCCCAACGTCACCCCAACCTAAAAACACAGATCTTTCACTCTCTCTATCTTCATCGTCTATCCTTTAAACTCTTGAACCACAATCCGCAGGCCCAAACTGCGGCACCTTCATCTCACTCATCCCTATCTCATCCCCTCGTGTCTCTCTTCCTGTTCGTCCTTCCTTCCCTACTCAATCTGCTTGGACGATCTCTCTCGCCGTCCTCTCCTCTCGTTCTTCCTGGATGGGCGGATGACTGAGTGCCTCTCACAGCTCCCGAGAACCCAACCCGTGGACATCAAAGCAGAACGTCACAAGTTAGGGTCTCAGGGAAGGAGAGGGGCACGATGCGGCACGGAAAACCGAGCGATCGCCATTGTGTCTCTGCTGTTGTCTCGTCCTTCTCTCCTCCGCTGTCTATAATTCGGCATCCCATCGCCATTTACTGAGATCGGATACTTAAAAGCAACACAACATAGTTACACACACGCCCATCAGCATGGACTGCACACAAAGACATCGAGTCTCACTCGCAAACACACATGCGCACGGCAGACGGGGACATGCGTGGTGCCACACACAGACCCCTCACGCCGGCCACGCACACATAAGACGAATCTAGCATCAGTCTTTCAGTACTGCGGAAGAGACATTCGCTCATCTGCAATGAGGTTTTAGAGTATAAAACAGCCGAGTCAATTATTAAAAGGCTGAAAAAGACATGAAACCGAAGCTCTCAAACCACGAGAACAGCGCGACACTGTCATTGCTACTTCATATACAGATACTATTGGGTCACGTCAGCTCTTGTATAAATCACACACATGCACTGAGAGAAGGGGAGTGAACTTACCGAGCTGGTGGCAGCGACTGACTGTGCCTCGGGTGCTGCGGTCCTCCGAACGCCTGTGAGACTGCGAGGACAGAGGACAGGAGAGACAGGGAGAAAAGAATGTTTTTTATGTTGCTCATCACATGATGCAATGCAACACAAAATAGAAGAAGAAGAGGACGTAAAAAAGACAAGAGAGGACGCTGACAGGTTGATGTCTGCCCGCCGTCTGGAGCCGAGAGCCGCAGAGGAAAGAGAGAGAGAGAGAGAGAGAGAGAGAGAGGGAGAGAGGGAGAGAGAGAGAGAGAGAGAGAGAGAGAGAGAGAGAGAGAGGAGGAACGTGAGAGAGAGCAAAAAAAGGTGGGAATTTCAAACGGCAGCAGAGCGCTGCTGAAAAAGGGAAAACGTGAACAAAGGAAACAAAGAATCTGGGGAGAAAAGGTATCCGGATTAATCAGCCTATAGGACAGAAAACTGAATGGGGATGAGAGAGAGAAAGAAAAAGTGAGAGAGAGAGAGAGAGAGAGAGAGAGAGAGAGAGAGAGAGAGAGAGAGAGAGAGAGGCAGGGCCACGACACCGGCAACACACACCAGACTTCTACCCAGAGGGCTATAAGATGAGAGATCAGCATAGGGGGTGGGGGCATTCGCACATGCAAGCACCGTCTCTCACCCCATGTCACATGTGCGACGGGTACATATTCCATCCCGAGGTGGCAAAAAAAAACAGGCGGAACATCTGTCAAAAAGCGGCAAAAATAAACAGTGGCGAAACGAAGCCTCTTCATCTGAGACCCATTCATCTTTCTGTCTGAGCGGGCCACTCTATCTCTGAGCGCGTTTAGCGGGATACGAGTTTAATGAAAAATCGAGCTCAGAGAGGGAGAGCAGGAGAGAAAGACTGGGATAGAAGTGATCCCTTCATTTCCTGCAACAGCTGACACCAGTTAGCGCAAGAGGCCCGCTACCCCCTGAGAGAAAGAAGAGAGGGAAAGAAATAAAAGGAACAGAGACGGAGAAAAGATGAGATTTTCTTCTCACAAATGGCCTTACCTGTGATGTTTTCTCTGTTTTGGAGGAAGAAAAAGTTTCTGAGCGCTGAAATTTCCCTCGTCGCTCACCATTATTCCACTCACTCTCTTTCTTTTTCTTTCTTTCCCTCTCTCACTCCCTCTCTTTCTCTAGCTGAACTGAAGATTGGAGCAGGAGGGAGGGAACTAGAGAAAGAATAGAGAGAGGGAGGGAGCAAGCACAGGGAGAGAGAGACACGGAGAATATAGAGAAAGGGAGGGCAGAGGATAAAAAGAGGCATGAACACATGAAAATATGATGTGCTTGGCTTACATTCGATACCGCCTGGCTAGCGCAGCGGCCACAACAGAGGGAGACGAGGAAGAAAACAGAGAGAAGGAGGAACGAGAATGACAGAAGGCAAAGGAATCGGGGAGATGTAAAGTGGAGAGGAGAGAAAAGGGGGGACACAGGGAGACTGCAGTGGAGGAGACCTCCGACAGGCCACTTTAATGGGCTCTAATCAGCGACAGACAAAATTTCGCATTCACACATTATATTCTCTCCTCTCCGACTTCACAATAATTTCACAGCTTAACACACTTGAAATTCTTTACGTAGACTTTCAAATTTGACGTTTGCTAGCTTGGCAAATGTCGGCATCCCGATATGCCCACAACACACTCATGGCGGTGTCCCTCATATGGAAATGGTGTTAGACTTCCCTCTCCTGGACATAAGCAGCCATTTATCTTATAGTACCGGTTCATATTCTTCACCTCTAGATCATTTTTGGCCCATTCTGCTTGCCGTACTTCACTAAGAGAAGCTACAGTGCTGTGTTAAGCAGACACACTCCTACTCTCTCGACTCTTTCCATCTGCATTCTCATGATTTATATCTATGTAAATAATACAATAACTCAGGTACCAGTATTAGCCAACAGAGGGCCCCCAACTGCACTTTATCATGCAGGTGAAGGTCACACACACACACCCCCCTAAAAAAATCTAAAAGACAGACCATGTGGATGATTTATAATATCTTACTTAAAGGCACAACGGGGAAAGAGCAAGATTGTGATGCCTCAGTTTTCATTCCTGCACACACTAACTAAATTAGAAATTTAATAGTTTAAAATTTATTTTGAATTACTTTGGACTAATTTGTCTGACAAAATTCATATCAAATTCACTATAAAACACTCTCTCGAACAGTTAAATAGTTTGCATTAGCCAGTGCAGCAGGCCATACAGATAAAAAAAATTTTAGGGACAGTAATATTTTTTTGAAAGAAATTAATAGTTTTAATCAGCAAGGACACATTAAATGGATCAAAAGTGACAGTAATGGCATTTACAATGTTACAAAAAAATTGTATTTCAAATAAATGCTGCTCTTTTGACTTTGGACTATTCATAAAATAATCCTGAAACAAATGTATCATAGTTTCCACAAAAATATTAAGCAGCACAACTTTTCAACATTGATAATAATAAGAAATGTTTTCTGAGCACCCAATCAATTTGATTTCTGAAGGATCATGTGACACTGAACACTGGAGTAACGGCTGCTGAAAATTTAGCTTTGCCATCACAGGAATAAATTACATTTTACAACGTATTAAAATAGAAAATAGATATTTTAATTTGTAATAATATTTCACAATGTTACTGTTTTACTGTATTTTTAATCAAATAAATGCAGCCTTGGTGAGCATAAAATTCTTACCAACCCCAAACTTTTGAATGGTAGTGTACATAAATACACAATACCAATGCTCTTCAGTTTACCAAGTGTAATGTTGAATAATCACTCTATCGAAACCACTCACGACACCATATAAACTGCACTGTTTGGCATTTTTGATTGAGACAATAACCCTAGACAGTTTTTAGCACAGAGAATGATGTCATCAGTGAAACACATTCTCTGGGTCCCATCTCCTCCTTTAACACAAAAGCACTATTGTTTGCCAAGTGTATAAGCAGCCTTAAGGACATGACTGACAGAGAGACAAATATAAAGAGAGAAAGAGAGCATATGAATGTCTATTATTGAACCCAAACATCTATCAGAAATAAGGTTTTGGCAGTGAAAGGAGTGAATTAAGATGTGTATTATCTAATAATCTGAAGGCATTCATTTCACAAAAGTGGCAATTTGTCATAAATATATGCAGTTTTTTAAATGTCTCAAGCTCATAATATTTCAGCAGGGTTTGACTTTGAGAACTCATTCACAAACATGGATATTTCAGTAGTGAAAAAGTGGTCCAAATCAATCTATCTAAATCCAGATCGGTTACTCCAGAGCATTCTAAACTGTGCTAGTCTAAATGTGGTTTGGTTCTTTCAGCCTTTTTTAGCTGCAGACTTTCATTTCTGGAGCTGGTTTTTCCACATTGACGGCACAGTTTTTGGTGAAATGAGGCTGAACTCTGTACACATTTGGCTTCAGTGCACCATTTTCTCTCCCTGAGGCATTCTGGGTGGCAGAGCGCTCAAAACATTATTTATCCACAGTGTGTTTCTTAAGCTGCATTAGAAGTTTGCTGACTCACATTGTTAGCAAAGCAGGAAACTGTATATTATGTATAATAAACTGGCTTCAAACATTTATTAAGGCTAGGCACTTAACCATATGCCATCTCAGAGGAAGCAGCCCAAACCAGACATTGTTTACGGTGGAGACACTTTTTTTTCTTTTTTTTTTTGTGCCATTGTCAATTTTGTCCTCAGCACACAATTAGAACTACTGCATAAGGAAATGTATGTAATACAGATAATATAGATGCATATCTTAGCATAACAAATATTAGCATACCTTAGATAACACAAATATTAAAATATCCAATGAGTGGCAATCCAATGTTTAAAAAAAACAAACAAACAAAAAAAAATTTAGTTGTAGTTTTCATCAGTAAAGGAACACATCAGCTGTAATGTTCTGACCAGCACACATCTTTTAGATGCACACTCCAATCTATCGCTTTTCTGCAGTCCTCATTCTAGTGAAATTATGAAACAAAATGCTAACAACCATTTAGCCCATCACCAATACACACTGACTGTAAACTGTCATTTTGATTTATTAAATAAAATCATATGGGGGTGGTTTAGAGCCCATCATACTAAAAGTGAAAATGTTACAGCTAGACCAACAAGTCATACTTAATTTTCACATGCTGATCTGTTCATTTATCTACTGACCTACAAAATCCCAAGACCAAACGATGTAGAAATTAAGCTGTCAAATTAAGTCAAAGGTTCATTTGAGCACTTGAAATGAATTGAATTGACTGCTCCCTCAAATCACTGCGTAATGCAGTAGTTGAAAAACGCAACTCATTGTGCTATTGAAATTGTTGCTTAAATGATTGTTGGACATTTATAAACTTAATGTTATTGATTACATTTCAGTTTTTACTGTATATCATTGAAATGATATACATTTTTGTCTGTATTGACTATTTATCAGAACAATTAATGAAAAAGCGCATGCTAAATCATTTCTGGATAACGTACCAAAAGTTAATATAACCAAAAGTTTTTAATGTTTTTGAAAGAAGTCTCTTACGTTCACCAAGGCTGCATTTATTTGATCAAAAATACAGTAAAAACAATGAAACTGTGAAATATTATTACAATTTAAAATAACTGTTTTTCATTTTAATATATTTTAAAATGTAATTTATTCCTGTGATGGCAAAGATTAATTTTTTTTTAGCAGTCATTACGCCAGTCTTCAGTGTCACATGATCCTTCAGAATTTATTCTAATATACTGGGGTGTGTTTCCCAAAAGCATTGTTAGCCAACTATGGTTGCAAGTTCTGTCATTATCAGCATAGTTGAATGAGTCAGTTTTTCCTGAAACCATAGTTTCAACGAACATTCGCAAAGTTGTGTGGTTGGAACGACAGCTCTCGAGCTGTGGTTAAAAGCATAGTTTCTTGTTTGTATGAAATGTGGACTTAATAAATCCTTATCTTGAAATAAACAAGCTGACATTCAGTACAATCTTTTATTTAGAATATATACAAATGGGTAACACTTTACAATAAGGTTCATTAGTTAACTACATTAGTTAACATGAACTAATAATGAACGGCACTTATACAGCATTTATTAATCTTTGTTAATGTTAATTTCAACATTTACTAATACATTATTAAAATCTTGTTAACATTAGTTAATGCACTGTGAACTAATATGAACAAACAATGAACAACTGTATTTTCATTAACTAATGTTAGCGAATATTAGTAAATACAGTAACAAATGTATTGCTCATGGTTAGTTCATGTTAGTTAATAAATTAACTAATGTTTAACTAATGAACCTTATTCTAAAGTGTTACCTACAAATGTTATTTACGTCTTTTAGTTTGTGAAGAGATTTAAAGCACCGTTTTTGAAAAGTGCGCATGTGCGTACGTGCTCTAGTACGTTAGAACAAGCCTATGATTGAATCTGGAAATAAAACAAAATAACCGAGAAAAAAGAGAATTAGTTCTCAGATGCCATGTCCATAATTTATGGCAAAAAATCTAGCATTAATTCGATCTCAAACGGATTAATTTAAAGAAGTTATTACTCCACCACCTGCGTGACATCATTAACCAATGTGGGTGAACGACAAATTTGCGACAATAAGGTTTTGGGAAACAGTCGTGACTAGCTAGTTGATTTCTTCAACCATGCATCATACTATGGTAGTTAAGCAGCGAGTTACGTCGTTGTACGGGAAACACACCCCTGATTTGCTTCTCAAGAAACATTTTTTATTATCATCATCATCAATGTAAAAAAAAAAAAAAAAAAAGGTCGTGGTGCCTAATATTTGTGGAAATAGTGATGCATCTTTTCATGATTCTTTGATGAATAGAAAGTTCAAAACAACAGCATTTATTTATATCAAATCTTTTGTAACATTATAAATGTCTTTACTGTCATCTTACTGACCCCAAATTTTTGAACAATAATGTGAATATTCACAAGCGAAGTCTTCGCCATTTCGTGACATCACAACCAGCACCGCCACCATTTGACACAAACTGCTTGATTTCCATGCACACAGACATGCTTGCACGTGTACCAATTAATCAAGCAGAAATTTACACTAAACAACCAAAAACACCATTGTCAAATACAAAAACCACACCTAAGCAAGCACACACACCTGTGTCAAACCTCACCATGGCACACACAACTGAAAGCACGGCACAAAGACATTGACTGGAACAACACAACATGCACAAGATAGGAGTGTCATTCAAAACTATCTGCATACAGGCTGCCATGCGCTCGAATATTTTGTCTGACGCAGTGACTGCAGCTGAACTGCAGAAGCTGCCTCCTACAAATTGGTGGTACCAATTACTAGTTTAAATTTGCTTTTACCATCTTTTCAGGTCACCACAATATATTTTCCATGTTTTGACATCTTTTTGAAATAGCCACATATGCATGAACACAATACCAAATATTTGCCCTAAAATAACCATTGCAACAGCCTAATGTCTCCATAGTATAGCATTACGACTCTCAAAGCTCTTTGGTATACATTCTGATAAAACTAAGCAAACTTGTAAAATACATACAAGCAGGTAGAAAGTTAAATAGGTTTCTTAACTAATACTCATCCACTACCGTTACCTTTATGGCAGAATTTGTACCTAATCTCATTAGGTACAACCTCAATTTCATTAGCACTTAAGCAAAAAAAGAAAAAAAAAAAAAAAAAGAAGCAATTCTTCAGTTATAAATGTGTTTTCAAATGAACGATGGTCAAATAAAATCCAGAAGGAAATGGTAAAGAACACAAGGCTTTCACAGTTTCCATGTGTATTTTAAAACATGTTTGTGGTGCAGAACACTGTAGGATACCATGTTAAACACATTGTTGCAATAAATGTGTGGTCTTTTGATAGAAATATAACATTTCTATTCTCCGTGGGGACACAATGCTGTTTTCATTAAATGCAACCACTTTCATTCTGGGCTTGCAGGATGCTAGCAGATTCACCAAATAAAAATAATCACAGCTATGGCATAAAGCTTTAAATAGAGAGTGATTTAAAGGAATGGTTTAAAGGTTAAATTATGTACATATAGGTTCTACTGAAACTAGAGGTTTAGCAAATATGGTAGTTCTGTCTAAAAGCCTGTTCTCACCAAGAACTATATTAGGGTCCACACCAACAGATAATAACATACTGTTTTATTATAAGCGCATGTTGCAGTTAGGCTGTCTTCCGCTGTAAATGATCCAGTTCTTTAAAGTCAGCTGGCTTCTGATTGGCTGTCGTGTTTTTATCATTCATTAGCTGAAAATCATTCTGAAAGTGATTACAACAATTTCGATATTGTGTTGTTATCATTATAGATGTGGCTCAGACTTCCCTATTCTCATAGAATTAGAGCGATGATTAAAACTTTATAGTTTATAGTTATCCTCCTCAGTGTGAAGGGGCCTTATTTGTTGTAAACACTTGCCTAAAGAAAGTTCAAATTCAAAATGCTACATCTGACATTCTGTCAAACCCTTTCACATCAACAAAGACCATCAGACTCTACATACAACTCCACATATAACATTTACAATCACCGTTGTACTGCACTTCAGGGGAGCATGTTAGTTGCAATGCTAGTTACGTTAGCATTAGCACTGTAGCACAAGGGCGTCTGCTCGGGGAAAGCTAGGAGGCTGTACAGTTATCTCCCATGTTGTAACTCTAAACTATACAACCTACTACCTCATCCCGAGACATCGCTGTAAAACTTGAGGGGGGAGGATAGGAGAATGTCCCCGCTGCTTACGTTTGTGCATATGCAAGTAGCAAAACCTCTTTTACTCAATGTTGAAAATAGGTGCAATCAATTCATGCTAATAAATAGATGCAAACATTCACGCAACCACCTAATATATTCTAATGGTTGATCATTTTACAGCTGAAGTGTCAACTCTGAACAGAAGTTTCTAGTCAACAGCAGTGGTTGCAGGGAAGACTGTTGCGTTCACCTCGCAGACACATACCTATAGACACGAGCTTGTGCACAGAGTCACCACAAGTTCGGATCTACGGGTTTGTGGCAGCTGGCATCACTGCACTGCGTCACAGCTAGACCCACTCCACCTTTCACAGGACACCAAAAATAATATCCACTGCAACAAAAAGCTAATTTTCATGACTGTTGTTTTTCTTTTTCCTCATGTACCAATTTCAACACACTTTGACAAATCAGTTTAAAACAAAGGACAGCCATAGACGGCCATGTTTGGAAGTTAAGTAATTTTTTTTGAAAAGACAATGACCTCGCCAGGTAATACAGAGAAAGATCATTATATACGTCAACTGAAGTTAATGAAAAGGATAGATAAAAGATAAGGAATAAACAGAGAAAGTATTGATCCTGTAAAGTGTAAATATGTAAAGCACAATTACAACAGCTGCTGAACATTGAGAAAAACTATGAAAATTACCCATGTACCTTTCCATAAGTGTACAACAACACAAGCAAGTAAAATATATGTGACAGTGGAATTTATGTGGTGAGAAAAAAATCTGAAAAATAAATATCAGAAAAAAATTATTTTATAAATTTACTTTAATGAGGAAGTAATATTGCTAACATAGAGAAATAAGTCTTATTGATTACACAAGTCAACAAATTCAACAAATTCCCAAATATCGCTGCAAATCAAGTAATTAATCAAATAATTTGATGCAGAATTATTGGGTGTGGTTCAACAAAAATGACTTGTGTGAATATTGTTTGATAACTAATTAGAGACATGACTAAAATGGGAGCTCCCACCAACATTTTTCACCATAAATTCCTTATATTTTAAATCACTGCCGTTTAAAACATCCTTCAGAGTGAAGGTCAGTTTGAAAGACACAGGTGGTGTTTGCCGTGCCCAGATCAGACAACACCGCTACTGTTGGATCAAATATGCTGCAGTGACTGACATTTGAGAAAGCAGCATTAGCAGAAACGCTTTATTTATTTTTTATATCTACACACATTTCTTGTATATGCAACTTAAGCGCAAGTATAGAAATACTAAACTTTTTCTTTTATCCAGTAATAAACCTAACATTTTCAACTGTTTTAGTTTGTTTTAATTAAATATACATTACACACATTAAGTGTATTTTTTCGTTTACCCATTACTGCCATTTAATATACAAAAATAAGAAATCACAGACTCTGCATCAAGGGCTTTCCCAGCCTGCACTACAAGTTGTAGGTGCAACAAGCTGCAATTAGAAATGCCATGATTCATGGTACAGTGCCACTCCCTAAGGAAATCAAAGGTTATTCCAGAACAATAGAGTAAATGTTAAAGATATCTGCTTTATATCTTGACCTGTTTCTACAGGGAGACACAGTGTATTGTATTATGAGAAATGCCAGAGAGAAAGAAAAGTTGTTAGTGAATCGAATCTTGAGCATACATCCAGTGCACAGTCTCACATTTCAAATGTGTTTCCATGGCATCATACGACCACTCAGAAGCCGTTGCTGTTATTTTCTTGCTGATTTCTAACCACTGGAAACAAATCAATTAAGACTTGTCAAACAGTTTGCGTACACAAATATCTGACAAAAAACGAACCAGCGAAATTATTATTTTTTGCATAAGCATGTTAAATGTTTGACCGCAATTGACCTATATTTATTTCAGATATGACCTTAGCCTAGTGGTCTACTATTTGTTACTAAAAATAAAAAAAAATAGAAACAAAAATGTTTGCTTATGAAGCGTAACGGAATGTGGGCAACTGTGGATACGGAGACTATTTTTACAGCAATGCGGACAGCTATCACGACTTTTAAACTAAAAAGAAACGAAACAACGCGATAGTAAACAAGATGCAGGTTAAAAAACGTTCAGAAAAAGTTATGACTGAAAAAGAACTAGAAGAATGGACAGAAGAAAAAAAAAGGGCATAGGAAAGTAGCGTACCGGTGGAGGAAGTCTGTCTATGGTGCTGACCAGTTCGATGTCCATACCAGAGTCAGCCTACACCTGGCGGCAATATGGAGTCAGGCTTAGGGTGCAGACTAGGCCAATTCTGTTGCCCGCAAAAAATCTGGAGCAGGAAAGAAAGAAAGCATGTTAGAAGGAAGTATAAAAGTGCTCATTCACACGTTCAAACCATTAATACACAAACACGTCCTGACATGAAGGAAGAACTCATACAGCACCTACAACCACGAAAAAGAAGCCAAAACGGCATCCCTAGTTCAACAAGAGCAAATCGCCAAGTCATCGACAGACAACATTGAAAAAGCCCCTGTCCCCTCTTTCGCCCTCCTGTGCGGCCGGTCCTATCCGTATTTACCGTGGAAAAAAATGAAAATCCTCAAAAATGGGTCAGAAAAGGTTCCGTAGAAGACTGAGAAGAGAAGGCGGAAAGGTCGAATGCGGTGAGATGTGGTCGAGGAGGAGCTGCGGCACTGCCCTGGCTACAGGGAGAGTGGAATTTGTGACCATGCAAAGGAAAGGGTGGTGTTTTCTTTTTTTCTTTTCTTTTTTTTTTTTTTGGCGCTTCGCTGTACTGGGGTTTTTTGGATCTCAGCAGGGTCCTTGGCTGCAGTTCTGACTCCCCTTAGTGGTGCCAAAATGTGGACGTTTCCCTTTGTCTTTAACTCCCATGAACTCCCAACAACTGAGGGGCGATTAAAAACAAGCAAGGAACGAATTGAAACAGAAACAAACTGACAGAGCAATGAAATAAAGCTATAAAAACGTTAAGAAAAAAGTTTATAATAGAGAGAAGCAGATGCAGAAAGAGGGGTAGAGCGTAGTGCAGAAAATAAAAAGCAGCTTTACGGACGAGAGAACAGTCTAAAGAGTGAAGACTGAAAAGGACTGCTTTCACACCACATTACTCTTTCTGCAAATATGCCATCTCTCCGTCTACACGAGCAGCGCGCTCTCTCTTGCTCCTACTCCTCCCTCCTTCCTTCCAGTCAGCGTCCAATCCACGCCACGTAGTGAGAGAGAAAAAGAGATAGACTTTTTTTCAACCTCATCAAAATGGCAGAGACAGAAAGTTACAAGCAAGAGAGAGAAAGAGAGCGAACGAACGGGAGCACAGCTCACTGTCCTGTTCTGGAAAAAGCCACGGGCAGCGGTCTGTCTTGATTCTTTCTTTTTTAAGGTGCAAACTCCCTCGGATCAACAAAACGACAGCGAAAAATATTTTTGTTATGTCCCACGATCAAATATAGTGCCCGCTGCAGACAGGGAGCTGTGCCCGCCATGCTAATCGGATGCAATTAATAGCATTTTGTCTCTGTGTCTGTCCATCCATCTGTCTCTCTGCCTGTGTCTGTCTGTCTGCTTGTCTCCATATCTATTTGCTTGTTTACATGGCTGCCTAATCCAGGCATTGGCACAGTCTCTCCAATGCTCCCTGTGTGTGTGTGTGAGTCAGTGTGTCAGTTGGTCACAGTCTGGCTGGCGTTCCGCCGCTCCCCAGACAGTCAAACATATTTGAGTGCTATTACCTCACGTTCACAGAGACTCTTTCACCTACATTATTCACCTAAAAAAAATTTATTTTCGTTCTTCTATTTATAAATAAAACACTTTACATTTCTTTATTTCGCATCCTGACAAAAATACTTTCATAGCCGAATGGTTTTCTACATAAAGATAGGAGTTTATCCGGCATAGTTGCAGAATCACATGGGAATTACTCATGAAATGGTTCAGAAGATCTCAATATGGCTTCCCTTTTATCCTGCAATGCAGCCCAACTCATCTATGGTGTGCAACATGGCAGGAGGGGAATAATTTCAGGGGTGCACATTCTGCAGCCAGCATGTGGTGCAACATCGTATTCGTTCCCCACATTTTTACTTTCCAAAGGTGCCAACGTGATGTGAACTACATCATGAGGCAGAGATAATAAAAGTCTAATTAATTTATAGAATCCTTTTCAATAAATATATAAATAAATAGTAAACACGAATTTGGATCATTTCAAGATAAATCTTGTACTCAACTGTGCCATGATGTCTAACTAAAAGTTTAAAATTATATATATTGTATATAAATTATTAAATATACACTACAGTTTAAAAGTTTGCGGTCAGTAAGATTTTTAACCCTAACCCCTACCCCTAACCCTAACCCCTTTTTGTAGAAATTAATACTTTTAATCAGGCAAGGCACATTAAAATTATCTAAGTGACACAGTGTAAGAAAGAATTGTTGGTTTAACTTAAAAAAAAAGTAAGTTACCTGGTTGCCTTAAAATTTTGAGTTCATTGAAATTAAAAATTTGAGTTAATAGAATGAAGGTGATTGGTTTAATCAACAGAAACTTAAAATAATCTGAACCACATTAATTATTTAACCCTCTGTCAGTTTAAATCTAGACTAAAAACACATCTGTTTAAACTTGCATACACAACACATTATCTACTTCTATAATTCAATTCATGTAAATTGTTAGGCTGCATAGATTAGGTCAGCCGGAATCGGGAACACTTCCCATAACACCTGATGTACTCGCTACATCATAAGAAGAATGGCGTCTACGCTAATATTAGGGCTGCGATAACGCAGCCCTGAAGTGTCAACTAAACTATCCCCTGCAAAGGCCTCCTTCCCTTTCCTTTCCCTATGTATAGATAAAACGTTATCAAATTATTCCAGTTCGCATAGATCCGCGGACACAACTAATTTTTCTGTATTATGCAGACCAGACAAGTAATTTGGCAAATATCACTTTTTAAAAAAAAAAAAAAAAAGACCAAGCTTCTGCGCACATACGCACTCAAACACGCAAAGCTATAGACTAAACACGTAAATGAGCGGCAAGAATGCATTAAAGGTATTCAGGGTTTTTTTGTAGGAAAGGTGTCATTTAAGTGGCCCCTACAGTAATAATTAACAATTTTTTACAATGGAAGTGATTCAATCAAAAACCAACTTTAGCTCGATAATAATTTTCTTATTGTCACTGTGAAGCTGCTTTGAAACAATATGTATTGTGAAAAGCGCTATATAAATGAAGATGACTTGACTTGATTTGACAAAAGAATAAATGTTGTGATGATAAATCAAGAAAATAATTTTTTACAGTGCAGTTATAATAAAAAAATCTAGAAAAAATGTATCACGGTTTCCAAAGAAATATTGAGCAGCACAACAGTTTTAATACTGGCTAATAAGAAATGTCTCTCTCAGTAACCAAACTTTTGAACAGTAGTGTATAATATTAAAAAACATAGTTAATGTTAAATAAACTAATATTAATAAATATTTCATGTGTTAAATGTCAATAAATTAGGTTGACATCTGCTCGTAAAGAATTGCAACATAATGAAATTGTCTGTAGGAGCTTATAAGAGGGTCGAGGGGGGTACAAAGAGGCTTTTTAAGTCTCTTCCACATCCTTCTCCTCTTGAATCTAAATGAGCAGATTTGACTTTCAGGTGTCTGCCAAGCCCCCTTGTCTGCCCCTTGTTTGCCCTGTGCCCGCTCTTCTTCTCTCCCCCCTCAACCCTCTTGCCTGCCTTAGCCCATGCCAAGCTTTAAGAGCGGGCCTCCAACATAAGGGTGAACAAAGAGGGCATTAGGATAGGGGGTAGTGTCCGCAGCGGCTGGTTCCAACAGAGGGGAACAAAGGGGGAGAAGAGACGGATGCAAAGAGAGAGAGAAATATGAAACATTAACTAACTGAACATAAAAGATAAATTTATAGTGTCAGTAAACTGTTTGTCTATTCCAAAAACTGTCAAAATGTAGATTTTTAAATAATTTGTTGAAATGGCCCGCACAAACCGCTAAAAAAAGATCAGTCTGAAAAGGACCTTGTTAAAAATAAACTTCAGCCACTCGTTTCTAACACTGGATTCTTTAGAAGGATATGCAGAGCGGCAGGTGCTACACTTAGCCCGGAAAAGCACAAGGTTTGACAGACAGATAGGTATAGTATAGTATAGTATATATATAGATAGATTAATCACAGTGCTTGCCATATCACTTTCCTCTCTTCTTGTTTGTTGCGACTACAGTTGTTTTATGTTTCTTGTAGTGTGAGACAGAGGTGCAACAAAATCTTATGACAGGGGTATGCAAGATGCCTTAGTTCTGTCATCCCTTTGTGAAGACTAAAATCTTTATTTAACAGTTATATTTAAACTGTTATGCTTATGCGCATAACAGTTTCCAAGTTGGGTCAACTACTTTTTTTTTTTTTTTTTCCCACTTTTATCTTTTCCATTACAACAATAAATAAAAGTGCCTATGAAAAAAATCTATGACAGAACAGCCAGTTATTTATAACATAATTAAAAACTCTCAAAAACACCTGTTAACTACACATAGACAGGTTCACCAGTGGAAAAAGCTCTGAGACACTATGGATAACATTTATTTACATATATTTATATGTAATCAACTGTCATATTAGCTTCCCCGTTAACTGTGTCCAATGTTGTTTTGTGAAACTCAAGATTCTTTGTTGTAATTGGTGCATGATCACTTCTATCATTCTACCCTTTCCATCCATCATCGAATGTGGAGATACTGTCACGCTGAAGCAACGGCAGGTAAAATGAATAAAAGAACGAAAATATTTTATTGATAAAGTCGCTTGAGCTTAAATGTCTTGTTGTGTATGTGTGTGTGACAGAGAGACACACACTGCACTGTCCATAGATCAGTGTTTTTTTCTGTTTAATGCCAAAGACCCCCAAATATAATAATATTGCAGAAGATATAAGTCCCATCCTGAATTATAAAAGTAGCTATATTTTTACATGTATAAAGACCCAATTATACTGTATGAGAAAACTGCATCATGAGTATAAATTTATTTATTTTTTTAAATTAAATAATTGGCTTTTATTTTGCCACTGTACTAAAGCCAAAGCAAATTTAATAAAACATTATATGGGAATTTTTAATTTGTATTAAGCCACCCACTAGCATAAAATGAAACAAAAATAAATTCAGATTTATCTGTAAAGCACTTTTCACAATGAATATAATTCCAGAGGAACATGTTTAAATTATAGTCATATAGAACTGTAATGCAGTCAACAGACCTGGAACTTCAATGATGCAGTAGACTTCAAAAATAATAAATCTGTCAACCAATGTGCTGCAAATGTGCTGTATTTATTTATTTATTTTTATCTAAACAAATGTTACTAATAAACCAGCAACATAAAAACACTTTTTTTTTTTTTTTTTTTTTTTTTGTGGGGTGGCAGGTTGAGGGGGGAGGCTTCAAGTAGCTGGGTAATAGTAAACCACTTTTTTTATTAGGACTACACCACTGATACTAAGCAGCATTCGAAAGCACAAATGCCTATGACTCCATAGGGCATCATCAACCTCAACAGGAAGAACAATGTCGTCTTGTGCTCAATGGCTCCAAGCCTGTTTATGGTGACATACCGGTGAAGTCTTATTGGTTTTCAAAGAAAGAGCCTTGGCAGTGGTTCTGAGGAGTCAAATCCTCTGAAGCCAGAAGAGAGCAATATAAGAAAAAACACCCACTCAGCACAAACACGGTAAGGAAGAGACACACAGATTAAGTGATAAAGAACAAAAATTATGAATCTGCCCATGTGAAGAATAAGACACGGGTGACCACTTGAGTCATTAAAACCTTCTGTGTCAGCTGCCATGGTCAGCAAGCAAATGACAAGCAGCATCTATTTTTTAAAGAGGTAAAAACTTGCTTTTGCAATTCTTTTTTTTATTCCCTCTCTGTCACAGAAATTAGTTTGAAGAGGTAGAAGTATTGAGTACTTCAGATTATCTGATTATTTGTTTATTATAGACAATAAACTCAAGTAATTCAGCATTAGGTAGAGAAAAATACAACAATTAATTAGGAAATAACTAAATATGTAACATTAAATTTTAATTACACATTCAGAAAACAAACAGCTCCTGCTTCAATTACCAAAAAACAGATGTTCATTTAAGAGGGAAAGAAATCTACTGAGTCTTTGAGAATTCACAGCAGGAAACCAGCTGAGTATAAAAAACGATTTTTAAATAAAGTTGCAAGTTTTCAAGACATCAGTCTAAATATTGAATCTGTGCTTCTGCAAGTCAATCTTGAAAGTCCAGAAATCCTGTTTCAAATGGAGATTTAGTAAGATCAAAGCAAAAGTAATGTATTTATATTATCCTGAGTATATATATCCCATACACTCATATGTATAGTATGAATGAATCAACCTGGCTTTGTTGAAGTAATTTTAAATATCAATATATTAGATCAGGTAAAAATAGCTTCTTCACTTTTAACAATACAGATAGCACAATTGTTAAGAGGTTTCTATTTCCCTGTTTTTAGCTTTTGGCATCTCCTTTTTCTGTTTAATATAACAATATAAAAGAAAGTGATTAAACCCAGCTACAGCTTCCAATATGACACAAACACTTCTGAATTTTGTACTGGGACTGAATTTGTCCACTGCTTTTCTTTCTTTTCTTTTTTTCTTTCCCGTTCCAGGTCTCTCTCGTCTCTCTGTCTGATATTCTCCTCATGTGCTACTGCGGCACCCACACTACTGCGTCCTCCCTATTAATCTACCACTCAGATATACAGCATGTCACTGTCTTCCATTCCCAGGATGCATTGCCACAGGCAGAACATGAGTCAGTGGCTGAAGATTACCATTGTAGAAAAGACTACTAATCACATTGTCATTTCAGTACCTTCAGTACTTCAGTACACTGTTTTGGTCAATAAATGGTGGTTGCTTTTCACGCTGTGCCATGTAACTGACAAGAGATTGGATCAGCAGCAAAGATACAGCACTGATCTGATTAGAGCCAGGTAACTTCTGAGTCCTATTTTTACCTTTTTTTTTTAATAAACCTTTAGGAGAGATGACGTTGCAGCTGGTTTAAACCAACAACTCAACAAATATTTTCTGTGGGGATCATAAAGTATAATATTCCATACAGAAAAGCCAAAAAGAGTGCCAGTAACTGAATTTGCAATCAGCACTGCAGTGTATGGAACTCTGTAGCTCTGTCCCAAGATCTAATAAGTTACTTCAAAATTTTTCCTCGATCTTCCTGTGAAACGATACACTTCTCTCTGGTAACGTATGCCAGATTTCTCCAATCTTTTTTTCTTTCTCAATAATCCATTTCAATCGGATGAATGTCACAATATGGCAGAAATGATCTGTCGCTACTTCCGTTACACTGCAACTTGTGACAAGTGACAAAGTTGACTGATTTTTTTTTTTTCTATGAGATTGTTGCAATGCATTTTGGGAATCAGGATTTCCATCTCCATGATGGATACATAGATTCTGCCTGAAAAGTTGCCTAAAACTAGTTATTTCAGGGATGGGTACAAATGTACAATATATCGGCACCATACTGGTTCAGTTCAGTGGATTGCCATTTTTAGATATTTAGTACCAGTTTTGACCAATATTGGGTATTTAATCGCTTCTAACTTAAAGGGATAGCGATAGATTATGACAAAGGTTCAACAATTTAACTAGCATCCCAAAGGTCCATCCTCCATTATCATGAGGGCTTATTTTTTACTAATTCAAACAGTATACTAATTTTATCCACCTTTTACGCTGTGTATTACAATGCTGTGATGCCTAAAATCACTTGCAGCATACAAATTATGTTATTTAAAGATATATTACAGTGGCAAGAAAAAGTATGTGAACCACTTGCAGAATCTGTGAAAATGTGCAAAATTTTAACAAAATAAGAGAGATCATACAAAATGCATGTTATTTTTATTTAGTACTGTCCTGAGTAAGATATTTTACATAAAAGATGTTTACATATAATCCATAAGACAAAAAAATAGCTGAATTTATTAAAATGACCCAGTTCAAAAGTTTGTGAACCATTGATTCTTAATATTGTGTGTCATTACCTGGATGATCTACGACTGTTTTTTTGTTTTGTGATGGTTGTTCATGAGTCCCTTGTTTATTCTGAGCAGTTAAACTGAGCTCTGTTCATCAGAAAAATCCTCCATGTCCTGCAGATTCTTCAGTTTTCCACCATCTTTTGCATATTTGAACCCTTTACAACAGTGACTGAATGATTTTGAGATCCACCTTTTCACATGGAGGGCAACTGAGGGACTCAAACACAACTATTAAAAAACGTTCAAACATTCACTGATGCTTCAGAAGGAAATACGATGCATTAAGAGTCGGGGGGTGAAAACTTTTGAACAGGATGAAGGGGTCCAAATTTTTCTTATTTCGCTTGAATATAATTTTTTTTAATTTAGTACTGCCCTTCAGAAGCAACAGAAGATACTTTCATGTTTCCCGGAACACAAATTAAATACAATTTACCTTGATCTTCAAATTACAAATGTTTCCACCCCCCATCTATTAATGCATCATGTTTTTTTCTGGAGCATCAGTGAATGTTTGAACCTTTTTTAAAAGTTGTGTTTGAGTCCCTCAGTTGTCCTCAGTGTGAAAAGACGGATCTCAAAATCATTCAGTCACTGCTGTAAAGGGTTCAAATATGCAAAAAATGCTGGAAAACTGAAGAATCTGCAGGACCTGGAGATTTTTTCTGAAGAACAGAGCTCAGTTTAACTGCTCAGGACAAACAAGGGACTCATGAACAACCATCACAAAACAAAAAAACAGTCGTAGATCATCCAGGTAACCACACACAGTATTAAGAATCAATGGTTCACAAACTTATGAATGGGGTTATTTTAATAAATTCAGCTATTTTTTTTTTCCCTTGTCGATTATATGTAAACATCTTTTATGTAAAATATCTTACTCAGGACAGTACTAAATAAAAAAATAATTTTGTTAAAATTATTAACATTTTCACAGATTCTGCAAGTGGTTCACATACTTTTTCTTGCCACTGTATGTAGATTATAGATTTATAATATTGACCACTTAGCAGATATTGGCCATAATCTTAAAAATAATATGGGCCTAACTGTATCATCCAAAATATACCTACCTTTTGGAACAGCCTTTGTGTCAGTAATGTCTTAAAATGTTCAACTCACTATATAGGACACAAGAGCACGTGACTTTTCTTCACATCCAGTATGTAATGCAATATTTGCTCAATATCAATATAATCACATGGTATAAAACAACAACAAAAGTCTAAATCTTCCAAAGTGGCATAAACAGTTAAATCCCCTTTAGACTGAAGCAAGCAGGTGGCTAAAGAGACACAAAAATGGAGACAAAGAAAGAAAACAGCCGGAGTCCTTCTTAGGAAGGCGTGAGGTTGGACCAGGAAGAAATGGGAGAGGGGGGGTACCTAATTACGATATTAATCAAGCTTTAATTTCAATTCATCTCCAGTAACCGTCACACACGCTCACTAATCAGAGGAGCAAGTAACACAGCCAACTACACAGTATTAACACATCTCAGCCCCTCGGCAGGATGGAAAGAAAGGGAGAAAGGGGCTGATGAAGAAATGCATACTGTCTCAGTGAAATCAAACTGACTGATGCCTCTCATCCAACCAGAAAATCAGCACAGCACTGACAGAGAAAAGAAGAGAGGGGGGTTCAGATATGTGGCGTGTGCCAAAGTAGGAAAGGGGTTGGTTGTATACTGTGGTGAATATTTTAAAAGGAGGAACTCTGAGTGCATTATTCAACAGACATTTATCTTCAAAAGCACTATAGCTGTAGGAAAACCTTTTCAGTTACATCTTCATTGAATTCTGAAACTGTTGAATCGGTCTTTATAACAGCGCCGACTGCAAGAGCTTTTATTCAATGTTCTTTCATCCTTTTGCTATACCACTGACATTTTTATTATTATTATTGCACAACTATACACATAAGAGATTATTATGATTGCATTATGATTTTACCTGTGCTTTGGCAATAAATAACAGCTTGAATTGAAATAAAAAGAAAGAGAAAAAGGGGTTAGAGACAGACAGAGAAAGCTGAGTAGGTGGTTGCTGGGACTCAAGGGGACACAATCTACTAATTCATCTCATGCCAGTTCCTTTTCCAGCGGCCGTAAAAAAGATGTCTCAGTAAATTTTAATAATAATATAAAAAGCCCCTCTGGCCTCAAACTCTGGCCTCCCTTCTCCCCTCTCTCTTTAGAGCAGGGGCTTGAGTTCAGCTCAGATTTGGAGAGAAAAAGAGTTCAGGAATGCTCATTGTGTGAGGTAAGTGCCTCTCTCTCTTTCTTGCTTGCATTCTTACTCTCTCTAGTTCTGTTTTTCCCTCGACGCTTAACGTTTTCTTCTCTTTACCTTCTAACACCGTAACTACCCTTTATCAGTGCCCCATCTCTATTTTTTGGTCTCTCTCTTTCGATTTCTTTTGTCTGCATCTCCATCTCATCCTTCTCTCTCTCTCTCTCTCTGTCATTCTCAGAAACGAACTCACTTTCTCTCCATGCTCTTTTCCTCTTTAATTTACTCCGGAGGAGAGCGGAGGGGGCAGCGCCATGGTTACCTGGCGTTGTGCCATCTCATTACACCGCCAATTGATTCTGGAGCACCGCCACGTCCGTTACCCCTTTTCCCTCCCCTCCTTCAGCCCTCATTCACCACCTCCCCTCCTCTCCTCTACCCCCAACAGTCAACCTCCCATTATGCTGCTGAGACTGTCTGCAGTGTGGTCTGAATACTGAGCACCATCTCACATAGACACAGACCTACATGCACACATGCTCATAAAAACTAAGCTATTGGACCACTTTACTAATTGGGAAGTTCAGAATCTGTTAGATCGTTAAATCCGCTGAGTCACACACGTGAAGTGGCATCTACGCATCTACCTGCGGTGATGCCGCACAGTGTTTGGTTCAAAACATGTTCAGCATGGCTCATAGGCCACTTAATCTAATTTAACATTGGATTCTGCTCTCTCGTCCAATCAAACAGAAGCAAACTGATCATGTGACTGCTGGTCTGGTAACATAGCATGACTATCAACCTATCAAGCTCTCTCACGCTCTAGAACTCCTTCAAACATGGCCATTTTCTCTGTCTCAGGTACCGCACAGTGTTTTGTCGGCTCTTGACAATGTGATATGTTATCATTAAACTGCGAGTTTATATACAATATACGACAGAAGATTTGTTTGCTACTTTTTTATACATTTAAAATATGAAAACAATTTAAAACCATAATAATAAAAATAATTATTCAAAAAACATGAAATTAAATTCATTAAAGTGTGTGTATCTATAGATATATATAGACAGAATATTTGTAGAATATATAGAAATGTATGTATGTATGTATGATATATATATATATTTTTTTTCTCCACAGAGAGAATATTTGTAGAATATATAGAAATGTATATTATAGAAAATTTGTAATATGATAAAAATCTTTTTCTATATAATTATAATAATAACAAATTTATAAAAGACCTGAGACTATAGTCATTAATTTAAAATACATATAATAAAACAAAATGTATTGTATATTTATTCTAAAAATTTATTAGAGATAGACAGAAAGATAGATGGATAGACTGATATACAGACAGAGACAGAAAGACAAATTGATGGATAGAGATGGATAAATGAATGGACAGACGAATAGACGGATTCAATATGGGCCAGAAAAAATTAAAATCGCAATAACAATAATTCATTTTTACTAATAATATAATTTTACACATGTATACTACGAAAACAAGTAGCCACTCTAACTCTCACAATCACAAAAACATGTCTAAACAGCTTTCTGTACCGCTGTCAGAGGCATTACACTATATAACTATATTGTGGAGAGAGCAGTAGAGCTGTAGATCCTGATCTGAGGCTGAAGTGGGCCTCCCCCAGATCGTGGCCCCTTTCCTGTGCTCAGCTCGGGTTGTCTGAGGACACGGTGAACCAGGCCACCCGATATGAAGGAGAGGGCCCTGCTAAGGGGCCTGTGAGGGACGCAGCGCCACATCTGGAACTCTAGGAATCCTGCTCGGCATGATGGAAAGAGGAGGGGAAGGACGGGGCGCTTACTGGTGTCCAAAGGAGCAGGATTGGGCAGTGAGGATGGATGAAGAGGGGGGGGGGGGGGGTGTTAGAGAATGGGCGAGGGGAATAAAGATGAGAAGGGAATAAGAGACAGAAGAACAATGAATTAGAAAGTAACGTCACAATGGACAAGCTAATTTGAGGGTAAATAATCAAGGTACAATGTATCCCAACCCATACTGAGTAGGGTACTGGGAAAGCTGGATGATAATTATACTTTTAATACCTAGTCTGCAAAACCAATCTGGGCTTAATTCACAACCATTTTTTTTGCTGATTAGCCATTCATAATGGTAATATGAATGTTTGATGTTTAAGCCTCCACAATCTCAGTTTGATCCCCTGTACTCTTTCTCTCTCACTTTCCCTCCCTCCCTTCATCTCTTTTGTCAATGCTAGGAGTATATGAATACCCTCACTGTGAGACTTTCTCTCTTTCTGTTCACACTGCTCTGCTTCGCACAGAGATGCCTGAGCGGTGAGGTAAGAGGGCACTATACCTCAGTGAGCCAGAACACACACTTACTCACACAAAAAAAAAAAAAAAAAAAATTCACACAATGCTTCTCATGTTAAATGTCTCGCACACACAATTTTCTATATTTTTCTGACTTCATCTCCAGGACCATCTACATATTGCTGCATTATCGTAAAATGTTATCCCTCAAACTTTAATAAACACCAAATACAACAAGGAAACACACTCTGGATACACATGATTGGGTATTTGAATACTATGCATGCACACACACAGACACACAAAGAATGAGTCATGCAGTGATGAAAAGGCAGTCTTTTCAGAATGAACTCTCTGACCCATTCTTCATGTCCAGGAGCCCATTCTCTTTTATCAGGCTCTGACAGATTTCCTTTTCAATAAAACCCATTTAGACACCCAGCACTGGCCCAACGTCCACCGTAACAATGCAGCTACCTTCTTAAGTGAAACTGCTTCTTTTGCGAAGATCCAGGACCAGATGCCTCAATGCAAATCTTAACTTTAGGTAGATAAATAAAACAAAAACTTAAAAACTGAGATTAAAGGGGAAACAATAAGTCAGAGGAGAGGCTACAAAAGAAGACGTTGCAGGAACCGTAACTTTAATGACACAGTAACCACAAGCTCTCGTGGTCTGATTGACAAATGACAAGTTATGATTGACAAGAAGATAAAAGTTAGTCACAAGACATAATAGTTGACTGATTATGTGCGTGTCTAGAAATGAATGGGCACTTCAAGAGAGAGAAAAGAGTTTCAGAGAAAAGCCAATCATTTCACCTACTGAGGCAATCCATTGCAAACCCCAGAATAATAAACAAACTCTGACCCATTTTTCTCACACATGATCAGCTGGCTAAAGGGACATGTGTGAAAAACCTTGTGATTCAGATGTGATCACAGCATCCAACTATGTAAATTAAATCAGTTACGCTTTATGTTCTCTCTGGCAGTCACTTAGGAAAGGTTGCAGTTAACTCTCAAACTGTATGTTACAGTTATACAGCAAAAACTCTCTGCCAGATTTTGACAAATCTCTTACAAATTTCTCTTCAGAAAAAAAAAGAAAGAAAGAAAAGCTTGTTTGCAAATGGAAACAGAGTAAATGAATGGACAAATTGGAACATCTCCCAACAAGTTAACAAACACCAGAACAAAGACTGTTAAAGTGTTGGAGAAAATGACCAACACTCTCAAATATCTTATAGGAGTCATTCATCCAGAAATGAAAATTCTGTCATCATTTGCTCATCCTCATGTCATTCCAAAACCATACACTGTTTTTCCATGAAGGACACAAAAGGAGAGATTTGAGGGCAGTTCATATAGATAGACCACAGCTGTCACGGTCTAGCAAAAACACAATAAACGCACCATAAAAGTGATAATTATAATCTTTTTGTCTTCTCAAGCCATTCAATAGCATTATAGAAGGATCACGTTCAAAAAAGGATGTAGTGATGCATCATATGGACCACTTATATGGTAGTTTTATAATGTTTGATCACATTTCTAGATCTTGGCCACCTGTGAATTGTTGTTGTATGGAAAGGAGCTGTGTGAAGATTCCTTTTGTGTTTCACTAAAGAACAAAAGTCATTTAGGTCTAGACCAACATGAGGGATGAATTGTCATTTTTGGGCGAACACTCCCTTTAAAAGTAGCCCTTAACATTGAGCACTACTCACACAAGTGAGAGGACTTCACAGCTTGAGAGGGTGTGCATTTACCGCAGTATGTGTTTCTGTGGCTGTAACTAAGTAAAATTAAAGGAAAAACAGGATGACATGTGAGTTTTGAAGTGACACTGTAGTGCACTACAAAGAGCTTGAGTGAAAATAGAGGGCAGTGACACACCATTTCCCAACACTTTGGAATACATTAAGAAACCTATATTTGTAAACACATTTAACATTTCTGGGACGGTGATTAAATCACCAGTGCGGTCAGTGCTTACAGTACCACTCTGAGATCTTAGCGAGTAGGGGTGTTGACCAAAGAGAAGAGTCAATCTCAGAGTGTGTTTACACAGGCTAAAGAGTTGTAATGTTTCAGCTGAGAGGGAGCAGAAGTGCCTGCCGTCCCCCTAATGGGCCTCAGAAAAATATCAGGCAGAAAGGGCCTAATTATGACAGGACCATGATCCCTCAGCAACAGATGAGGAGAGGAAGAGAGAGAGAGGGAGAGACGAAGTGGGAAAAGATAATAGGAAAAAAAGAAATATATATACATATATTATATAATGTAAAGCACTTTGAGTTACCACTGTGTATAAAATATGCTATTCTATATAAATAAACTTAAGACAAAAACAGAAAGATAGAATAAAAAGGTATAAAAGGAGAGAAAATAGCAATTATCCATTGTTGAAAACTTTTGGTTTCATTTTTTTTTTCTTTCATTTTTGCATTTGCATTTTATGGCCTGAAAACTTAATGGTGAAGCATTACACGAGCGAACTCCACTAGCTGACTCAAAAACGTGACTTGGGGGATGTCACACCTTCAACTGTTTTCGCTGAATTCTCATCCTCTTCTTACAGGTCTGTCACATTCACCAATTAAGAATGGAGGAAGGGTGACAGACTAAACAGCTGCACTAAATTGATTAACATTTTGGCAGCAAATCAACGTGAATCTTGCTTAAACAAGCAAAAGAGTATCCTGCCAACATGAACAATAGACCAAATTATGTGCAAATCATGACCAACTCTACAGTCTTCTGAGTCACCAAACATAATGGTTTCAAACAGGTTTTCTGAATACTGCCCCATCTTCAATTGGCTTGGCAAAAGATTGTCCAGCCCAAACTTCATGCCATTAGCTGAGATGTGTTTGGTTGGTCAACAAAATACTTTTCGGTGAAATCAACCCTCTCCATATGGTCTCTGCATACTACACTGTGAAAAGAAACAGTATGTTTTTCAGCTTTAATTAAAGGTTCCCACATTTTTTTAATTTCCATGACTTTCCAAATCCTGGAATGCACAATTTTAAAATGCTTAAAATAATATTTCTATGACCATCACCATCTTTGAAAGTATGAAAGTATCACTTCACAGATGGCCTGTCCTGTTTTAATCATATCTTGGCATGAATCTCATGTCTAAAAGCCACTTATGTTTGTTTTCTCTTTAAAGTTTACAAGTGATGGAGTCAAGAAATGTTCCAAATTTTGGCACATTTTAGGAACTCAAAAAACCATTCCAGCCAAGAGACTTGAGTACTATTATTTAGACATCACTTCAAAGATTTACATTTACAACTGTCACCTATATAATGCCAGCTGCAAAATGCTCTTATATAACAATTGTGTGAATGTTAGATGCAAAACAAACACACTGCACATTAATTTAAAACCTTCAGTATGCTTATTAATAGTAATGCAGTAATTCTGAACTCATGGGACTGAAAACCAATAGCAAATTTTTTTTGCTTTGATTAAATAGCAATTCTATTAATGTTAAATACAGTTACTTCCTTCATTGGTGTGATTTTATAATAGAAAAGGTCAAAAAACGTTACAGTTTGAATAATTTAAAAGGTTAGTTCACCCAAAAATGAAAATAATGTCATTACTCACTCACCCTCATGCCGTTCCACACCCGTAAGACCTTCATTAATCTTCGGAACACAAATTAAGATACTTTTGTTGAAATCCGATGGCCCAGTGAGGCCTCTATTGCCAGCAATGACACTTCCTCTCTCAAGATCCATTAATGTACTAAAAACATATTTAAATCAGTTTATGTGAGTACAGTGGTTCAATATTAATATTATAAAGTGACGAGAATATTTTTGGTGCGCCAAAAAAACAAAATAACGACTTATATAGTGATGGCCGATTTGAAAACACTGCTTCATTAAGCTTCAGAGAGTTATGAATCTTTTGTGTCGAATCATGATTCCGATCACGTGTCAAACTGCTGAAATCACATGACTTTGGCGCTCCAAACCGCTGATTCGACATGCTGATTCATAACGCTCCGAAGCTTCATGAAGCAGTGTTTTGAAATCGGCCATCACTATATAAATCTTTATTTTGTTTTTTTGCGGCACCAAAAATATTCTCGTCACTTTATAATATTAATATTGAACCACTGTACTCACATGAACTGATTTAAATATGTTTTTAGTACATTTATGGATCTTGAGAGAGTAAGTGTCATTGCTGGCAATGCAGGCCTCACTGAGCCATCGGATTTCAACAAAAATATCTTAATTTGCGTTCCGAAGATGAACGAATGTCTTACGGGTGTGGAACGGCATGAGGGTGAGTAATAAATGACATTTTCATTTTTGGGTGAACTAACCCTTTAAAAACCATATAGAAAAGAAAAAAAAGAAGAAAAAAAACTGTGTACCAGTAGTTATGCAAGTGTCAAATGAATACTACTTCAATAAAACTGTAATTTCAAATACAAGTCCATCTGTTCCCTGCACGTATTACATGAAATTTTGGTTAGTCTCTTTATATAACGCACAGGGCAGACAAGCACACGCCTGCAATCTGTTCAAGAACGGGAAACACTCTTTTTTAATCAGCCTGTACCCAAAACGTGTATCTTGGGAAATGCAAATGTTATTTGTGTTATATTTAAGTATTTGAATTGTCACATTTTGTGTGTGCACAATTAGGCAACGCAAATGCAAAATGAGTTTGCAATCACATCTGAATTTTGACAATATGCTAATACCGCTAGCCTTCAGACTGAGTGCTTGTTATCCGTCTGGATTTCTCTGTGTGCATCTCATCACATATATAGAGAAGTTGTACATGTCTCATTGATATATTTGCAATATCTGGCAAGATATCACAAATATAACAAAACAATATTCAATTAAAATTTACATGCATGCTGCTTTTTCCATTTTCACGTTTCTGTTTTCAGATCTGTTTTCTATGCATATTTTCAGCCTTTTCTCTTGTGAACGAAAATGTTCTTTTATGGTAATATTTTGGTGCAAATTTGCTTATTTTCAAATTATCAGGCCTGAAAAGTGTCAAAAACAGAAAAAATACTGAAGCTGACTACAAGTATATTAAATACTTCAGCACTGACCAAAACACTTGAAAGTCCTACTAAATATACTGTTGAGTATATGTATACACTGCCAAAAATTTATCATTTTGTTGCAACATTTTCTGTACATTACGTACGAGTAGGTTTATGTTATCTTCTCTTGGAAGAGTGGCCTTAACACATTTTACAAATGAAAGAAACTATCTAGAAAAACAAACAACCATGTAAGGCGTTTTCCCACTGAATTATCTCATGTTTATAGCAAATTATCTCACGTTTAGTGAATGACGGCCCTTGGGGTTATATTGTTTGTGTGTGAGCTCCATCCTGCCTTTCTGTATGAGTCACAGAGCACTTTCACTGCTGGCTCAGACTACTGAACAATGTGATTACTCCAGTTGTCATTAGATCGAGCGATTTACACTGAACACCCAGTGCATGCCTCCTGAGTCACATCCTCTACACAAACCCGCACACATACCTCATGCCTGCTCATATCCGACTCTGAGTCATACCTGCAACACACACACACACACACATTAGGAAGAACACACCTAGCCTAGCGTAGCCGAACCTACACACACACACACACACACACACACTATGATTAAAGAGTAATGCACTACTCATACACACTTTTGCAGAATCATACTAACTCATCAAATTCAGCACACACCTGTCATTCATCACTCAAACCACACATCTTCCCGCTCAGACTTTATGCTTGAATTTACCGTATAATCTTGCATCTTTCTCTCAATTTCTATCTCCACCTTTCCTTTGTGGTTGGTGAAAAAGAGATGGTAGAAAGTCAGGCAGAGGGACATAGCGGGGTGGAGGGTGAGGGATGTGCTGCATTCTTCAGCAGGCATTCAGTGGGATAATGTGTTGGTATGAGCAGTATGTGGCGATCTGCCCGAGTGGCTTCCAGTGCTGCTTTAAAGAATCATAAAGTAATAATAAAAACCCTGATCCACATAAGAACAAAGATTTAAGTCTATAGACATTCAGAACTATCCAAACAAACACATATATGCCTAGTCCAATAGTAAATATAGTGTGCTTTAATAATATGAATTATTCTGCATTATGTGGTGACATTATAAAGGTGCCAGCCATATAGAAGCATGACATCATAGGCAAACAAACAGAAGCATTAAAAATATCATCTAAGGCAGTGGTTCTCAACCTGGGTGCCTCAGCAAACTTCCACAGACCCACAGGGTGACTTAAAATGATTTAATTATATTAAAATAAACTTAATGACAATAATGAAAATATCTATGAAATGCATAAATATAAACAGAAATTCCCCCCTCAATAACTATTGATTTTATTAAAGAACATACAGAACCAGAATTTAGAATCTTATGGGACCACAAAATGAACCCTGTTTAAATGAATAAATCAACACTCCCAGTTTCTGTTAATAAAAAAATTTGAAATCAAGAAGCTGTGTCATAATTACAGCAGAAACTCCATCGGAAATATCTTTTGATATCTTAAACATATCTTATATTCTATGAGGGGCTTTTGAATATTATGTTTTACAATGGGGGGCCTTCAAGTTAAAGGTTGAGAACCACTGATGTTATTTTTTAACCTTTTGTAACTTTGTAACTATAAATTATGAGTAGGTTATAGCTTGGCAAGCAACTATTTCCAGGTAGCATTCCAACACTGATAATGAGAGTGGCACTGAACCAAAACAAATAAATTAATAAAATAATGTTTCTGCGTGTTGTTTATACCAACTCAACCCAAAACATCTCCTAAACCTATGATGGAGACAATATTACTGAATTTAGTAAGACATAAAATTTTGTGGATCAACCATGGACAGATCTTGTAACTATATTTTATCATTTGAAGTGATACCAAGTGGTAGACGAACCAAACTCTGAATATCTTTGAAAAATCTAAGATGCCATGAACCTCATAAAGTTTGATTGAAAAAGACTGAATTTGCCAAAGTTCTCATTAAAAGAGCCCAGTACCTTGTAAACACAATGACTTTGATTCCTGACAAGCCTGATAAAAACCATTGCCTCCTGACTGCCGGAAATTGCATAAACCCATCCAATCAAATTCAAGCATGCGATTCTAAGAAAGCCTTTGAAAGAAGCTGGTCACAATGGACACTAAACAGATATTAATAGTGTTTCTTGACATGTCCATGGAGATCTCTTCTAACATAGACAGAATAAAGCCTCATGAAAGTGTACCAGACAGTACAATGAGAAATTTCAATGGAACAAACGTTTATATACAAAACTTTTACAGACCACAAATGTTTGAACTATATACACACAGTATATATTGAAGTATGAAAGCTCGTATTGTGGGAATACCCACACTCAGCACCTTACGAGATATTTTTGAGCAGTCCATGATTCAGCAAGCCAGTAAGATTTTATTGGAGTCTTTGCATGTGTTGTATTCTGAGTATATGCTGATGAACCCTGGTAGGAAATACAGGGTCCTGTTATGCATGTACAATCAATATAAGTACTCATTTGTTCCTTTTGTCATTCAAATTTATCAATGAGCAATTCCAGCAGGATAGGGATATTGGGATAATTGTAGGTACTATCAACTGCTTGTATATTACATGCAATTGTTGTGATTTTCAAGTAATTTATGATTTTTTTTTTTTTTTTAAAGAAGTTTTTGTAAGTGTGATGGTCTGTTAATGTCTGTAGTATGTATGTTTTGTTGGTTAATGTTGCAGCAGTACTCTCATTCAAAACTAATTTCTCCCATGGGAAACTATAAACAGTACCTTGAACCTTGATTATATATAAATTCCTATTTGGGTAAGATTGCTTTTCTCAGAGGACCCCAGAATTAGTTAAAAAGCTAAAAGATATTTTATCCACTTTTAAATGGTGCAATTATAGTACGGTACCAATATGCACCAGGTGTAGATAAGGTACAAACCCTTGAGGGTACTTCCCCGGTGACAAGCAAAAAGTGCAATTTTCCACTTTGCTTTCCCGAAAGTGTAATTTGCTCTGTAATTTTTAATCAAGTTTATTTGTGAAACAAAAATGTATCTGACCTTCTTCTTTAGACAATGTTGCCACACTGGATGTTTGTGTATTTTAACCGTTTTATGTGTTGTGTGTGTGTGGTATCTGAGAGGACTTTTGAGGAGATAAAACAGTGGTCAGGAAATGGAAGGAAGACGAGAAGATGAGAAGATGTAGAGATGAACAGACAGAAGGATTCTGCAGTCCTGAATCAGAATGCAAAGTAATGCAGCTGAACTCATTCAATCACCTCTCTTCCCTTTATCTATGGAAACAGACAGAAGGATAGATAGACTCTCAGTGTGTGGGAGCTCTGCTCCCTGCCCATTCCTCTATCACCTCCGCTTCTCCTGGGTCATTCGTCTATTGATGGCTGGAAAAGGATGAGCGATATGAAGCGGAGGAGTCAGTCTGCTACACTAACCAATTTCTCACTGGTGAGTGAACTTGGCGAATCTTGGCAGGAAGACGCATGGAGTGTGTCTGTCTCCTGCCCTGAGGTCCAGAATTCACAATGTGGGTGTTACTATTCAAAGAACACAGGCAGTTACGGTTGTTACAAAAATTGCACAAATGTTACAAAATCCGCACAACATCTGGGTGTGTGCACATGTGAAGATAAATGTCTCTGTGACTGTTCTGGACAAACAGAGTTTGAGAACGATCAATAAGTGCAGCAGCAGTCGATACTCGTTGCTTCCTCTCTGACAAACAATATGTTCTTTTCTCCTCTATCTCGATTTCTATTTTTCTGCCTTGTGCCAAGTCAATCCCTCCATCTTCCGTTTCCTTTGTCTTTAGCCTTGTCTCTCTCCTTTCCACCCCCCACCCACCTGCTTGCTCTACTGCAGTGCGCTCTGATTGGATGAAAGCTTGTCTCGAACCATTTTAACTTTGTCCGAGTTGGTTATACCATTGGCTATCTCGAACAGGCCTGGGCGAGAGAAAGAGGGAGGGCGGGGGACATTCCCCTCGGTACCATACCCGCTGCAGGGAGGGCGCAGTGGGCATGACTTCGCAAGCGAGGCCCAGGCAGACTGGCGGCCTGCCTGGATAGGACTGGATGGAGCCGGACCGGCCTGTTTGGCCTGGAGGCCTTTAGAGATTAAGGTTTATTTGATCGGGCACATCCATGGGCAGCTATCCCGCAACAAAGATGGGCTCTAAGAGGGTGCCAGGAGATTGCTGAGTCATGTTTTCTTTCTCTTGCTTCATGCACAGATGTGCCGAATCCTGACACAATTACTGTGGTTTCAGAAAGCAAATACTTTTGCAGGTTTATAAATGTCTCGGTATTTACTGGATGCCTGTTTCCATCTCAGAGTAAACTGCAACTTTATTCTCATAATTCTGACTTTTTATTTCAAAATGTGGCTACTTTTTACAACTGCAACTTTCTCACTTTTTCTACATCTCACAATTGCAACTTTATTTCTTCCAAACTGTGACTTTATATCTCACAGTTGCAACTTTGTTTCTCATAGCATTTCAAAATGTATCTTTATTTCTCCTAATTTAATTTTTTTTGTTTTTTATCAATGTCGCAATTGTGACTTTCATAATAATTGCAACACAATATGACATGTTGTATCTTATGTTTTTCATTAATGCAACTTTATCGCAATGTGACTCTCGCTATTTGACGTCATTTGACTTTATATCTCGCAATTGCAACTTTGTGGGATAATTTCAGAGAAAGAAAGTCACAATTACGAGACATACTGTCATATTGCATTTTGTGTTATGTAACACAATCTCACAATGTGACTTTGTATCTTGCTATGTGACTATAACTTACAATCCAGCAATTACTTTTTAATTTTTTACTCTCAGGTGGAAAAAGGCTTCCATAATATTTAGCTAATTATGTACAGTGACTGAATGCATGTTCGTGCTGTCCACATAGTCTGTAAGAGCTGGACAGTACACATAAAAAAGAAAGTGTAGTATGTATATGGAATACCTTTCCAACTATAGGATCACACAGGAGACTCACACATGCACAACCACTGTTCTTCTACCCAAATTATGATGATGATATCTGGTTGACTCATGAATTGTGACTACAGAGGGGCGGTGCCACCAACCACTCCCTTATTATAACACTGTTCTGCTGGGTCATGTTTTGAAGACAGTTGAACAGACAGCTCTAACAGGACGCTGGTGTGACAGTCTGCCACCTCTAGGTTCTCTACAGTACTGCAACCATGCATATCAAGGGGCATATATCGTTGCTCTTACCTCTATGTGGGAAATATTCAATTCCATGTTGAATTTGCAGGTTCATCTGTAATAAGGGACATACAAAAAATACCCCAGTTTAGTGAAAGAATATTATAGGTAAACCTTTAAGTGTCTCAGAAACACTGCGGTTCGTGTCTGAACTCAATGCCTTCGGCTGACGTAGACACGTCATGATCTTTACTCTACCCCCCATCTCTCACTCTGCCACAATCTATCTTGATCCCTTCATTTATTTCTCTGTGTACTCTGGAATTATTCTTTTCTCCTGTTCTAAACCTACCTTAGTCCCTCCCCTCTGCTTTCCTCCCTCCCACGTTGTCCTCAGATGCCCCGGCCTGGCGCCCTGTTTAGCTCATGTTGGTGCTTTTCCTGTCTGTGTGTGTGTGTGTGTGTGTGTGTGTGTGTGTCTTAATGTTTCAGTTTTTCCTTGTGCTTCACTGCATGACACATTTTTATTGCCAAAGCAACAGTGAGTAAGGCAATCATTATAAAAATGAAAGAATATAAAAGAAAAAATATATATATATATATAATGTAGGTAAAATATTTCCCAAATTACAGTTTTTCATTATTTGGCATTGTGTCAAATTTGTGAAAAACCTGTTTAATTATGTTGGACTTCATTTCACGTACTTCATTCAACTTCTCGCATACAGAACCGAAATCCGGATTTGTCTCATTTCCTTTTTATTTGCATTGTAGGCAAAGTCTAACCTTTTATCTTGTAGAAGCTATGCTTTTCTCTTTTTTCCCCCCCTCGCTCTCTGGTTATTCCCTGCTTCCATTTTAATTAACGTTCTATCGCTCTCTCTCTTTCTGATGAGGAAGGGGGTGGGAATTGGGGTGGATATCCGCATTGGTTGCCATGGCACCAGACAGCTCCATTTCTACCAATGCACATGAGTAAAGTGTGTGTGTGTGTGTGTGTTTGTGACTGTGAGATGCTGTGCAAATTGTGAATGTCTGTGTCTTAGTCTGTCATTCAACTGTACTGTGACTAATTCACAAGCTACATTTAGTTTTTTTGTTTCCTAAAACAATCAAAAGTTCAATGAAAGATTAAAAAGAGGCAATCAAAAATTGCCTACAAGCCAAGCTAGTGTGCAGAAGAGGGTGGGGATGATCTCAATTTCGTGTTACTTTCCTGAAGATGGATTTAACCTTTTTGGATTTCACTATTTTGGTTTGGTGTTTCGCTTCCATTAGGGGCTATTATAAGAGCACATCTGCTGCAGAGCTTTCTATTCCTCTTACAGCAGTGTCTCTGATCTGTTGCTGGCCTTATTCTGGCCTTTTCTCCTCTCTCTTCCCAGAAGAGGGCAGTATTGTTTTACAGACACCCCTTAAACAGAATTCTGAACTATGACCACGGATCTGAGGTCTTCAGGTTCAGTGCTATTGAACATGTGGCCCTTGTCACTGTGAGCTGAGAATGATTATAACAGTGAGAAATTAAAAAAAGCATGTGGATACTGATGTATGATCAAGTCCTTTACAGGAAAACAAGCAGGTATAGGACAGTTTTTCAGGAGAAACAACAAACAATGAAAAACTCTTCATGGGATCCTCATTTAGCATAAATTTTAAGAAAAATGGGACAAATGTTTATTTGTTTCCATATGTTTTTGTAAATGATGGGACTACACATTACATAAAAATACTGTTTAGAAATATTAAGATGCAAATAAAATATAAGTTCATACTATAGGGGAGTTTTTTGGTCTTTTGGGGAAAAACAACAACAAAAAAAATTCTTCATGGAATCCACATTTAGCATAAGCAAATTTTAAAAAGCTGGGACAAGAAACTGGGGGAAAAATACATCGGTCTGGTTTCCACGTGTTTTTGTGAATTTAGGGACTCTACATTTAAAAAAAAAAAAAAAAAAAATGGTGTTTGGAAACACCAAAATGCATTTAAAATTTCCAAAAAAGTACATAAAATAAATATGTTTGCTTCAGGTGGTTAAAGTATTTTTCAGTAAGAAGACATGCATATTGACCACGATGTCAACACATTTACCGAATAAATTCCTAGATAAGCATCACAAAAGTCACATTTCTTTGCCGCAACAAGTTTGTGTAACTGAATAATTTGCTCAGAGAACAAAAAGAAAAGATGTTTCTCTGGTCATTTAGAAATGTGGGAGCCAAAGCCAGTCCATAAAATGTTTGCCAAACAGTTCTGAGAGGAAGTAGCCAATTTCCACAGAAGTGATGATTTTGTTCTCTCAAGCATGGGGTTGGAAATGTCACGATTTTTATTTGCAAACGGTTTTTGCGACATTCCTTTTTCTCACCTAAATTAAATTCGCAACTTGGATGTAAACACAGCTAATAACTGTAATAACTAAGCGGGGCCACCGCTTGCTGTATCCTTGGAGCGTAGGCACTAAACAAACTTGCAGAGGCACACAGTGACATTCGCGCATACACGCACACACACACGCACGCACACACACACACGCACGCACACACACACGCACACACACACGCACGCACGCACAAACACACACTCTACAAGCACATACACTGACTACACCTCAGTGTAAGCGTACAGTACTGTTGAGGGTCTTTGCTTTGAGGATGATCCTCTTCACCAAGTTAAACAAAAGGGCCTCTCCAGCGGCCTGTAAGACAAACACTCTTCCTAGAGAAAACACTGACACAGTTACACTGTAACCTATACTGCGTAAGAGAACGCCCGTGCATGCACACACACAGCTGTGCAAAGGCCCCACGGAGAGGTACAACTATGCGGATGTCTTGAGCCCAGAGCAAAGTAAAGACAATAGAGCCTTTGACAGTCTGACTGTTTTTGTATTTCACTACAGTCAAAATGTCTGTCTCCATTTTGCCTATAGTTGTCCTTTCTTTTTCTCTTTGGCCTCAGACTTTCATATAATTTATCTTTTATAAAGTTTGTTGTTGTTGTTATTGTTGTTTTCTCCACGCATTTTAAGAAAACTATGCATAGTTCAATTAGATTTTAGTTGTTTCAAATCAGCTCAAAGAGGTTTAAAATTGTTTGACAGATTTACATATACTTGAGAATTTTAACTTGATCCATCTGTTTGATCCTCCTATTTTTGGCTTTACTAGATTAGAAAATGATCATTACAGGTAGGTTTAAAGGAATATTCTGCATTCTGTACAAGTTAAGCTCAATTGACAACTTGTGGTATAATGTTGATTACCATAAAAAATAATTTCCACCTTAAATATTTACTAGCTGGGTTCCATTAAAGATTTGCGCAAAACTTTTGCAGTATTTTCTAAATTATTACTATTAAACTATTGCAAAATGACAGTGTTTCTGTTAACTAATGTTATGCGAGTAAACAGTAATTTTTTCCCGATAAGTCATTCTAAAAATCACAGCAACGGATGTTAGTAGGTTTAAGTATATCGCAGCCACTGCACTAGCTATTATTTTTAATCGAAGGAGACATAGGCGGGTTATCCAACCATTAATGGCAAAGAAAGCCCCTTATACTTGGGAACAGCCATATTTGAGGTGTTTCTGGGTGTTTCTCCCTCCTATCTGCTTCGAGGTCTTGATAAGTTGTGGCATTTCTTTGTTGTTTAGTTAAATCCAGTATTCCCGTCATTATTTTGTCTTTTATGAGTTTAATTAAGAACTCTGTCTCAACTTCTGTCCAAACATACCGCGCCATCTTTAAAGAATGATCGACTTTTACGTACACCAGGTGACCTGTAAATGCGAAAAAAAACCCGTTTCCATCCAGTTTTGCAAAATATTCCTTTATCGAATTGCGTGAAAAACCACCTCATACGAGCGTAAAACTTTTTTGAGATATATGGGAGTTTATGTGAAATTGGGTTTCCATTAGGCTTATTTTCAATTTATTTACTGTTTCAACAGCATAATCACAAGATGTAAACAATGCGTGTTAACGTGATTTCAGTTTAAAAATCAAAAAAAAAAAAAAAATTCAACTTCATTGTCATTACACCTAAAACTGTAAACACGACCGTAAACACGACAACAACTTTACAGCTTAAATAATACACAAGTTTTAACTAAAGAATTGCTTTTATTAAATTAAGCATCACTTTTTTTGCTTTTAAAGGTGCAGTAAGCGATTTCTGAGAAACGCTGTTGATATTTGACATCACCAAAACAAACACGCCCCTATCCAAAATGATCACACCTCTATCTTGATAGCCCCGCCTTCAAATCCACAAATACGCTATGCAACACAGGCACCTCCCTAATGAGTGTACACGCCCCTTACTGCTGATTGGTTTAAGTGTGTTTTGTTGCTCTGTCCGATCCACTTTCAACAGCGTTTCTCAGAAATTGCTTACTGCACCTTTAAAACCTCAAACATTGGTCCCATTTACTTCAATTGTAAGTGTCTAAATGTAAAAGTGTAATGTAAAAAAGTTTAAATTATTTTTTGTGGTAATCAACAAACGCTGTGATTGAGATTAACTTGTATTGAACCCAGAATATTCCTTTAACTGGACAACACAAAGAATCAAAATTGCACAAAACAGCCATGGGTTTTTTAGAGAGAACAAACTTGGTTTCCACCCTAAGAGGCCTCTCTGGGTAGGTGAGCATGTTAATGTATGTCTCTGAATGTATGTGCGTGAGCACTGTAAACATACAGTGCTGCTCTGAAAACGCTGCACCCTGTGACCCTGGAAACTGCTGCAGTGCATCAAGTTCATTCATATACATGCGTACACATACATTCAGCGGAGGCCTCTCTGGGAGGAAACACACATGCCTTCTCCATGTGACACTGCCAGCACACACACACACACATACGTGCACATTTGGCTCCTTCCTTTTCTGAGCGGCAGACAAATGCAGGGAAAACACGGACCCCCTGCTAATTATTGCGCTAGTAAAAACATAATTTCTGTCCATTAGGGTGAAGTCATATGTCCATTATACATACAACACTGATCGTGCTGAAAATGGACTAGGGTTTGAAGTTAGAACTAAAACATAAATACAGTTCTAAAGGAAAACAGTCCTAGACATTGTTTGTACTCTAAAATATCTTTTGGTCAAATAAGAGACATTCTGTGGCTCTAGATGTCCAGTGAATCGTGAAAAAAAGAAGAATGAAGAAAAACATCCCTCAAAGTGTTGCTCAATGAATCCTTATTTGGACTGTGGCCAGATGTCCTGAAACTGTATCAACATACATGTTGCCTGTCAAGCTACATTCCAGACCTGTTCTTTCTCTTTCTGGCTTGAGAACGGACACTTCAGTCATTTACCTTTTCATGAGAACCCACAGCTCTTTCATTGTTACTGGTATTCTGGCTTCTCGGTTACCACTGAAATGGATGTCTTAAGGGGAGTTGGGTTTCCAGTCTCACATTTTGTCATATTTTCTGACTGAAAATAGGAAGCCTTTTGAGAAACAAGCTATTCCAGATGTCTCTTCAACCAGAGAGGTCTAAATATGGCCAGAATAGCATCTAAAGTCAATCAAAATGTATTCTATTTAGTTTTTTAATGTATGCTCCTGGTCTTATTATGAATGATTTACCAGAACATGTCTTTGTAATATTTAATAATAAAAAACTTTTTTCATTCTAGAACAAATATCTCTTTCTACTGAGGTCACTAAGTCCTTGCAAGCTATTGGATAATGTTAACAAACAGCAAACATTTATTCTGGTCTGTAATGCACACTTTTTATCATCCAATCAATTCCCAATGGACAAAAAGTCATTTTCTCATTGAATATTATATTTCCCTCAGAAATACACACTGTACTGAACTGTTACCATCAACATGAATTCCTGTTACTTCTATAATGACATGCACATTATAGAAGTAAAGTGTTGTGAAAAGCACTTCATGTTGACTAACGGCTGAGTACAGTGTGTGTTTTGTGTGTGTACAGCTACATGACTTACCATATGCTTCTCTGGACTTCAACATATGAAAGTATAATAAACACAGCGGCCACTTAGCTTTCTTCAACTGCTTTGGCTGACTTTCATACACACAGTCTCATTCTGTCATGTGTAATGTACACAGAGAGGCACTCTCATGTTTTGCTAAGAAATGCTGAAAGTCTAATGATGTGTTAAGAGACATTTCTGCTGGATAAAGTGAACAAAGACAAGGTAACCATTTCAGATCTGCAAAATAAACCCTTTCAGCTGCATGACAAAGGGAACACGAAAGACTTATACAAGAATTCATAAACAGAAGTTTCTGAAAACCATTACACTGTGCTCTGACGTTTCAGAGAATGTTTACTTTACCGAAATTAATCCATGAATTAACACTGGAATGTGATTTCTCTCTGTGGTTGGATTTACTACACAGAAGAACGCCTGGAACGTGTTCTATGGCACCTCCCTAAAGCAGTGCTACAGGAAGCTGGAAGAAAACCGGGAGTATGCTATTTACCAATCGTTTCGCTGCTATCTGTGTGGTTCTCATAGGAAAGAAATAAAATAAATTAGATCTCTTTAACATGTATATAAGAATATTATGGTTGTTTCTACCAGACAGCATTAAGATTAAATTGAGAGCAATGTTGTTTGCTTAAGCTTGCTGCTTCTCTGCTTCTTTTCTCCTGAGAAGAAAAAAACAACAACTAGTAGTATCTCATAAGTTTCAGAAGATGGTCACATACTGCAAAGATATGTCAAAACATTGTAAGTCAGTGATTTCAATTATCTTCTCCTAAGGAACAATCTTTTAGTAGAAACATCTAAGACAAAACTAAAGCTTTAACAAAACATTAGCACACATTAAAATTGTGGTTAGTAATTGCAAAGGACAATAATCTGTTTTGTCTCAATTATAAATTAAACACTAAAAACTACAATCAATAATTTTTAAAGCAACAAGTTCATTTAGGCATCAAAACATCAATGCACAGTGTGTTTTTAGAAATTAAAGAACATTTAGATTAGCAAAGCTAATCATAATGTAAAAATAGGGAAAATAAGCATTTTCCAATAACGCATACATGATACCAATATATCACAGAAAGGTTTCCTGAGCTATGAAGGAACAATCTCTTGATGTTTCTCTGAATTGCTGTCATTAGGTATTAAAAAACAAACGGGAAGCGTTTTACAATACAAAATACTCATTTGCCTGACTGTCAGACTGTATTTCCATATGTGCGAATTTGCATCACTAAAGCTTATAATGCACAACCATAAATATAAACATGCCTGAGCTCTGTGAATAAAGAGCAAAGGAGTAGTGAAGAACTGTGTGTCCTTGTCACACCATTTGTCAAATGTCCCTAAGAAGCTGTGTGCATGTACCATTATAAGCTGCTCAAATTCTATTCCTTCAGTTTCCAGTCACACATACAGCTGACCTGCCTGACCCCTGCAACCGTGGCAACCCACTTCCTGTCATTCTTTAGACTATTCTGGGATGCATGTAGACGCACTATTCTAATCTCTGTAGCACCATTCACAACCATAAACTCTAGAAGAATTGTAGTAAGAGAAACTCTTTTCGTCACCATAGCACCAGCCTTCCTCTCAATACCCATATAATGTAATAAATAAAAAATAAAAAACAACCAAAGCTATAAGAACACTGTCAGAACTCTATAGTGTAATTTACAGCACACTACTTCTGATCTATTTCTGGATGGAAAGTTGTGTCCCTGTTTTGGTTGGAGGCACAGGGAGATAAACAGTATCTTTAGTAGACGAGAGTGTATGAAAAAATAGATGGTATTTTTACACAGCTGGGTCAGACTTAGCCCAAGGCATCTCTGTCTCACACTCTCTTTCTTCATCTACCACACGACTAACCGTGTCAGAAGTCTCTCTTTCTGTTTATCTGTCCTGTTTTCTTCCGATTTCTCCTCTTGATCTTACAGCTCTTATATCTGTCAGCTACTTGCATCATTAATGTTTGTGTTTAGCCAATTATAATGAGGTCACAAAGTCTACTTCGGTTTAGTGCGTCAAATGAAACAGAATGTGGAGAGATCTCCGAAGAGTTCCTCATGCAATATATTTTACATTATGTTTTTGTGGTATATGGTACTTAATATGTTGTGTCACTTTAACTTTTGTTAAGTACACTATCTTAGATTAACAGCACTAATGTAAGACACACTACCGTTCAAAAGTTACAATTTTTCCCTTTTTCTCTTTTTATTCAAGAGAACACTTTTATTAAACAAGGATGAATTGATCAGAAAAGTAAAGACTTTTATATTTATATATTCAAAGAATCCTGAAAAAGCATGGTTTCCACAAAAATATTAAGCAGCACAACTGATTTCAACATTAATAATAAAAAGAAATGTTTCTTGAGCTTCAAATCAGCATATTAGAATGATTTCTGAAGGATCATGTGACACTGAAGACTGGAGTAATGCTGCTGAAAATTCAGCTTTGATCATTTCTTTTTATAAGATATATGAAATAGAAATTTATAGGGCTGTCCCCTAATATTCAACTAATTGTTAGATGACTAGAAGAGGCTTAGTCGACCAAAAATTTTATTAGTCTGTTAGTTGCAGAAGAAGAAGAAAAAAAAAAACAACTCCGTGAGGGACAGATGTTAATGGCGGGTCCTTGTGGTAATTACATTATGTCGGGCAGAAAATCCAAACGTTTGTATTATCCATAAACCTCAAAAATGGCTTATTGTTTGAAACATGCAAGTAGTAGCAACTTTACATGGCTGTGCTCGCTCTAGCGTTAACCTAGATAAATGTGCACTATTATTAGGTGCATATCCATGTGTTTGTACGGAGTGTGGAAGCTGAAGTATAGCACGATTACTGCAAGACATGGAGGTGCCGGTGCAATCACTTGAATTTTTTCTTGATAACAGCGGAAAGAACTCAAAATACTCTGTCATTTTTGTTCATACAAATACAACATTCAAAACTGAAAATGGTCTATTTTTATTTGTTTAAACTCATTAACAAGAAAACATTGTGCATTTGTAAAATAAAGAAGAAAAACAGGATGCACTTTATGCCGTCTCGGTCTCTGTAAACTTGAGCGTGTCAAAAAAATAAACTAAAACTTAGTGTATACTTGCCTCACAGACATGAGAAATATATCTATAGAAGCTTGAAATGTCAAACGATTGTCAATGAATTCAAGTGGAAAACAAATATTCTCAGATTATGTAATCTATACGAAACGTGCACTACTACAGAGATTATGAGTCAGCATCGTTGATTTAATTTCTGCAGCCAAAACACAGAAAACATTAATTATTAAACTGTTCACAAAGTCTCCTTGCTGTTTTTTCACAACAATCCTTACTTTTGCCGGTGTGCTGTGGCAAGCTTTATGTGTGCGCTTGAGCTATGATTAGGCTATGTATTATATATAGGCAATTAAAGGCTCATTATTATGATTTATATGGCTTATTAATATACATGTGCGACTGATTGACTAATCGCTTAAATTAATGATTACTAGTCGACTAGAAAAATCGTAGGAGGGCAGCCCTAGTAATTTAAATTTATTTTAAATTCCACAATATTAGTGTTTTTACTATACTTGATCAAATAAGAGACTTCTTTCAAAAACATAAAAAAAAAAAAATCTTACAACCCCAAACTTTTGATCTGTATGTTCTATTAAGTTTCTGACCATATAGAAACTAAAAACATCTGTGATCTGTCATAATGGCAAATCAAAAACCAGATATAGGCCTAGTACTCAGTGTATTTTCAGCATTGCTGCCCTTCTAGCTGCCACACACTAAATTTAAATACAGACTGTCAGACTTAATCTAGCTCAAACAATCTCATATGCTCCTTTGCATTTATAAGCTGAGAACTGAATTTAATGCACAGGACAGTCAACTTTACATGTGCTGATAGTCGAGCTTCAGTCGGCACATTCTTCTCTTCTGAATTTAGCAAGCAAAATGCAAAGCACTTGCTAATTATGGATTGAGCAATATGAAGCTTGTACTTTTTTCTTCATTAAGGCAACCACAAGTGAAGTGCTGCTTTGTATCCCAACAAATAAGTAGATGAGCCACAAGTGATAAAAGTAATTATGATACTGTAAGCAATTGTACATTTTTACCGGTATTAGCGAGATAATAATATAGCCTATTTTTACTTTAATACTACTAAACATGCTATGAATAAAGACCCTGGAAGGATTAAAAAGTGGATAACATCATTCAATTGAGCTAATAAAAAAAATAAAAAAAAGAATGTATTTTGTTTGTTTAATCAAAGAAAATACAACTGGGAATACAAGTGCCCACACAAAAGTGCATTGGCTACAGGTGCAACTCTTTTCTTTCTCCCTTCCTATGAACCAACAACAGAAAGAAAGCAGAAAAAGAGTAATATAATACGGGCGAGAGAGGTGGGAAAAGGCACTTTCGGTTAGTTCATTTAAGGCATGGCGGTTTTGGCAGTTGCTCTGGGCAACATGCCATTGTTTACATGTGGGAGGGATTAAAGTAGTTCTGAGCGACGCCATTGGCTGAGGTCAAGTTACAATCTATCAACAACTATTTTGAAATCTTGTTGTGAACCCAGCAGTGCTTCCAATTCACCTCACGAAGCCTGAAACATAAAATTTAACTAAATGAACGCTAGTACAATTAAATGATCAGACCTCAATTTTCTGACACAATTTGAAACAATTTGATACTGACATAACTGGGTTCATACACCTCAGCATCATGTGGTGATTTTCAAATAGCAATAGTTCATATGCACCTTAGATAGTTTCTCATTAATTATATATGAACACTGTGGTTTAAATAATTTATTTTCTACAAGGCAGAGTTTGAAATCTTCAGACATTACGCAACAGCGCAGGAAGACAGAAGTAGAGCAAAGGTAAGGAGGGGAGTAGAGTATTTATTTAGTATTTAAAAATCCCACGGACACTAACAACAAATAAAAAACTCTTTCTACAACATCTAAAAAAGCACATTTGCACCATCATCCACTCATCAAGAAAAATGTAGAACATTTAGTTTATTCAAATGTTCTAACAAACTCAGATCTGCAAGAAATACCCACAATGATTATAATGTAATCTGATGGGTTCTCTTATCATCTTATTCAGTTCAGCCACTCAAAACAGCATCCAACCAAGAACACAGCTTGCCCGTAATCTGAACTTTGACCTCTGAAGGACCAAAGTCTCTCATGACCTCATCGTCTCCTTTCACAAAAACAATGGGAGTCACTGTGACCTCTCGCTCCTCGGTATGAGCCAGCTGAGCCAGCATAGCAAAAACATGAGAGCTAATCAGATTAAAAAGAGTAGGAAAGGGAGGAGATCAGACTGAATCAGACACAACAAGAAACACTTTTTAATCACAAGTGACTCCTCGGTTTGATTTTGGTCCACTTTTCTCATTCTCTCTTAGTGTAACCAAATAAAGCAATGAAGACTTGAAGTTGGAGGTTTCATCAAGTGCTAACAGACAGGATTGTGAGCGAAGCAAGTGTTGAAAGTCCACTCTAAGACCAGTGGTGTGTGTGTGTGTGTGTGTGTGTGTGTGTGTGTGTGTGTGTGTATGTGTGTGTGTGTGTGTGCGCGCGTGTGTGTGTGTGTGTGTGTGTGCGCAAGTGGTCAGTATGAGGGGACGATGATGACTGAATGACCTTCACATGTGCCTGTTGTTATTTTCCATAGGGGTCAGCCACTAAGAATGCACGGCATGCAAAGACCGCATGTGTCTCTCTTCCTAGTAAGCCCTTTTCTCTCCCTCATTCTCAGTCTGTATCTCTACCTCCCTTTCTGCTTGTTCACTCTGTTTTCTTTCTCTCGTTTATCAGTTTCTCTGTCACATTTTCTTTCGTTCTCCATAAGCACAAAACTTGCGATAAGAGATTGACATGAAGTTCAAAAAGTATGGCTATTTTAGGCAGTTTCCCCTCAGGATATCCTTTTGGACATGTTGTATATTTTCAAACTCTTGTGCAGATTACCACCCAACCACCCCTGAACTCACGCACATTTGTGCAGAAAGTTACTCGACAACTTTTCCAGGCTGTGCGCACTTTGCTAATGCAGCATAAGCATAAACAATTAAAGCCCTTTAGCAAGTAACTGATGACCGATTGTATGGATTACAGAACGATAAGAACGAATCAGAGCTTTTTCTTGCGTCGCTTGGCTTATCAATCAGTCGGCAGCATATGCAGACAGCTGTGAAGAACTGCTTTGATGCCGTCTGAAACTATGACTCTGTATGTGCCCCCTCAAAACACTAGGGAGAGAAAGAGAGAGAGAGTCTCTATTTCTGGATGCAGTAGATGTCTGGACGTCTGAACAAAGGAGACACAGACGAGACAGACGAGGAAAAAGACGACAGCTGAGTCCATCATACACTGCAGCAGTGAGCAACCCCTCCGTTAGGATTAATACACATCCACAACACACACACACGAACACTCCGGATGAGTATACGACACACACACGCATACATGCATACAGACTCGTATGATATTCATTCAAGTATATAAGCATAACTCACATACAGCACATGCACACGGATCCCAATATATCTCACTTTTACAGATTTTATAGAGTAGACATAATGTCAACATACTTTTATCAAGTATGTACGTGCAAATCAAACATTCTTGTCTGCACAAATATAGTCTTTTCACCTTTCTAAACTGATCATAAGCTTCCCAAAGTGGAATACTGTTACATTTTTGACATTTAAATCACCACGTGTGTTGATGAAGAAAACCTGTGTGCTAACTTTAGACCCTCCCCATTGCCATGAAGTGAAAAACTGTACTGAGAAAAACATGCTCATGGTGTCCAAACTTAACCTCTCAAAAACACACACACACAGCACTCAGCCAGATGCCAGAAATCTACTTACCCACTACTCCACAAATTCAGCCATCCGTTCAATGTCTGAAAAATTCAATGTCTTTTTCAATATCTTAAAAACATGTACAACATACTGCTCTGCGAGTCTATTTCACTTTACTTTCTTTCCTTTAGGAGTCAGTTAAATCCAGTTTCAACCTCCACCCTGAGCAACAATAAGAGCGAGAGAGAGAGAGAGAGAGAGAGAGTGGTAGAAGCTAGTGAACGCTCCAGACACAAACGCTCAGTGAAAAGACCACTGCCACTTTTCTGCATACTCTTCCACCCCCCACCCTCCTCTGCTCCGCTCTCCTGCCCTCCCCTCTCAGAGACTCAGTCCTGTAGCAGAGCAGAAGCCATCTGGTACAGTCCAAAGTCCACGGCAAATGCAGCGCGTGTGCGTGTGAGGGAGAGGAAGAATTAAAATTTACTGTTTGCACTGTATTGAGTTTGCATCCCCACAGCGTGTGGAGTTATGTGAGCATTCAGTATGTTTGTTTGTTTTTGTTTTTTTGAGAAAGGACCAAGGCTTACTTGGTGCTATTGGCAAGAAACACATTGGGGGAAAAATAAAAAATAAAACACTTTTTAACAACTTAGTAGTTCTATACATGTGTTAATTTAGTATTACAGTAGGCTATAGCTTTCAATTAACGTGCATGGGGCATGACGCTTCTGCATGAATTTATTTGTCTGCAATTGACAGACATGAAAGTGTGAAAATAGCATAAAACATACCATTAAAGTGCCTATTAGCTATTTTAAAGGTCCCTAACTTTGTTTTGGAGGTCTCCTTTAATAGGTTTGAAAGGTCACACTTTAATTTTCTACATTGCAGCATCACCTCATTTCTCACAGTGTCTGAAACGGTTCGATAAAGGATTCAGTCTCTCTAAACCCCTCCTTTCCGATAGCCTGCTCTGCTCTGTTTGGTCACTAAACTAAGTCAATCTTTTTTTTTTTTTTTTTTTAATGATATGATGATACCAGTCTTTCTGCAGTAGGCTACACTTCAAATCGGTACACATGTAGGCAACTGTTTGACTAACAGAAGACTGTCATCATATCAACATTTTAGATACCAGTGAAATTTCAAAATTCTCAAATTACAAACAATAGCACAAATAAATACAACAGACAAAAAGATGCAAATTAAACACTTTACAGTAGGCCTACTTGTGAAAACTGTATTACTGTATGAAGTAAATATAGGCTACACAGATACTAAAAGCTACAGAAGTTATTTAGTTAAGAGCAGTGAGTAATTTATTTTTCTTTTGCTGTTTGATTAACATTATTGAAACAGTTGGTATATGAGGCTGCTGTCTATCACTTTAACGCCTAATGCATGGATCCGTTATAATGACACACACATGGCCTGAAACTGTTTATGTTCAGTTAAAACTGTGTTTATGTGGATATTCATCAAAATGGGTATTTTGGCATAATTTAGTGTGTATTTGCTCAAGAAGACGTGAAAGATAACTCGGTACTCCAGTGCTGTCTGAGAGGTGGCTTTCAATCACAAGACACTGTGAAAGAGAACTTGCGCGTTGTCAGTCAGACCGCTTCCGTGCGCACCACGGACACACCTGAAGCACAGTTTTTTTTTTTTTTTTTCCACAGTGTCTTGTGATTGAATAGCTTAAAATCATAAATGTTTAAACTGACAAGACTTAATAACACGTGAAACTTTCTTGAGGAAGCAGCACTAGCCCGATCATTCAGATAGGTGATTATAGTTTTAGGGGGGCTGAGATGACAGATAGGGGGGCTAAAGCCCACCTAAAAATGGCCTAGAACCGCCCCTGGTACAAACCTATGTAAATTTGTGAAAGCAGTAAGACTGGAATTACTGACGACTCATTTCAGGGAGTTCAAAATTGGTTCTTTCTTTTGGGAGACAATAACTCCATTTATCGGACACTTTGATCTTTGAAACTTTGCAGACCTTTTACCCGCACAAACAGCTATATTACACACTGCATGAAAAGTAATATCCTATTACAATGACCATATAATACATTAATATATATAGTACAATGTATATACTTCATAAGATCACATTCATGTTCTAAACACATTCTGATTGACAGGATTCATTTTAAACCCCAAATATTAAAAAATCTAAAAGTCATTTGAATAATCTGAATCTGAGATTTTAATCTGAGACTGCAAATTACCATGCATATATTCACAATGAAAAAACAGGTGCAACAAAAGAGAACTTGCCAACAGAAAATGTTTCCTCCTAAAATATAGATGTTAAGGTAAAATTGTAAAAACCTGTTGTTTTTTTAATCCTCTTATCAAAGAATTTCCCTTATCAAGACTTGTTTTCAGATCAAAACCCAAACTTTTTGTGTCAACACAACTACAGTCATAAAGAACCTATACTGTATGTCTTCATATGTGAGAGATTTCATAATTATCCCTTTCAACTATGGTCATCTTCATCTTCAAATAGCATTATCACCTTCCTCACACCCTCTCTGATCCAAATTATAACACCAGTTATGCCTGAAAGAGAAAAATAGTGTAAAAAATAGTGTACATCCAGTTCAACATTTTTGGTCACTACATAATTCCCAGCCTTCCTCGCTTTTTGTTATTTCATAGTTTTGATGACTGTACTATTATTCTAAAAAGCAGTCATAATGTAGAGTAGTCCAACATTTATCTATATTTCTAAATTGTACCTGCATTTTTGTCAGAAGCGAATGTCATATGGCGAATGAATGAGGACATCCTGAACTGTGTGTGTGTGTGTGTGGTTGAGGGCAATCTGAATGTTCTCTGATGTCTGTCCTAGAAATCCCTCAATCTAATATATCCCACAGCACTGACACCAAGAGCGGATCTGTCTGCACATAATCTCCTCTTTTTTTCCTGACCCACATTTACACATTTACATACTAGACTATATATACACACATATAGCATACAGTCTAACTATATGACAGCAGATAAAGTACATAACGTCCCACAGTCAAACACAGTTAGGATGGTCAGACCCAGAGCTTGTCAAGACCATGGATCAACCTCTGAAAACAGGGCTGTCATTCACAGTGCTTTTGATCTAATAGGGTCTTTCATCAGACTGAACGGGTCATGTTTGCTGTATGCATAAGGAGTCCAGCATCCAATAGAAATATTACAGCATTCTAGGATCTAAGAATTTATGCATCTAAAAACTGTCCAGAGCTCTTTTGGATTTATAGACATATAGTCAGCCATCATTGCTTTCACACATGAATGTATAGGAGCCATGGCTCAGTAAGCCTAACTCAGAGAGGCACAGCTGTCCCCAGAGGCAGGCCGCCCTTAAAAACCTTGTATGTGTGTGTATGTGTGGCAGAAAGAAAACTACAGAGTGCTATCTGGAAATAGCTCCAGTAATCCAGCGAGCAGACAGAACATTCTGTCTGTGTTTTGTACTATGCTTCGCTGGCTTTGCTGATTCATAGCAATGAGCAGAACACTGAGGACAGCTACACGCAGACTGTGACTAGCGCAGCTGGGATGACATAGCAGCTCTAAGGGTAATGCTAAACCGTGGTCAGCCTGAGAAGTCCATGTCTAATCTTATGATTTAGGTAAATATAGATGATGTATTGGTGTGTGTGTACATGCATATACAGTATCTCACAGAAGTGAGTACACCCCTCACATTTTTGTAAATATTTTATTATATCTTTTCATGTGACAACACTGAAGAAATGACACTTTGCTGCAATGTAAAGTAGTGAGTGTACAGCTTGTATAACAGTGTAAATTTGCTGTCCCCTCAAAATAACTCAACACACAGCCATTAATGTCTAAACTGCTGGCCACAAAAGTGAGTACACCCCTAAGTGAAAATGTCCAAATTGGCCCCAAAGTTTCAATATTTTGTGTGGCCACCATTATTTTCCAGCACTGCCTTAACCCTCTTGGGCATGGAGTTCACCAGAGCTTCACAGGTTGCCACTGGAGACCTCTTCCACTTCTCCATGACGACATCATGGAGCTGGTGGATGTTAGAGACCTTGCGCTCCTCCACCTTCCGTTTGAGGATGCCCCACAGATGCTCAATAAGGTTTAGGTAACCTCCAACCTTCAGCTTCGTTTGTGGTCGTTATCATGTTGGAATACTGCCCTGCGGCCCAGTCTCTGAAGGGAGGGGATCATGCTCTGCTTCAGTATGTCACAGTACATGTTGGCATTCATGGTTCCCTCAATGAACTGTAGCTCCCCAGTGACGGCAGCGCTCATGCAGCCCCAGACCATGACACTCCCACCACCATGATTGACTGTAGGCAAGACACACTTGTCTTTGTACTCTTCACCTGGTTGCCGCCCCACACCCTTGACACCATCTGAACCAAATAAGTTTATCTTGGTCTCATCAGACCACAGGACATGGTTCCAGTAATCCATGTCCTTAGTCTGCTTGTATTCAGCAAACTGTTTGCGGGCTTTCTTGTGCATCATCTTTAGAAGAGGCTTCCTTCTGGGACGACAGCCATGCAGACCAATTTGATGCAGTGTGTGGTGTATGGTCTGAGCACTGACAGGCTGACCCCCCCACCCCTTCAACCTCTGCAGCAATGCTGGCAGCACATTTCCTGAACACAACCTCTGGATATGACACTGAGCACGTGCACTCAACGTCTTTGGTCGACCATGGCGAGGCCTGTTCTGAGTGGAACCTGTCCTGTTAAACCACTGTATGGTCTTGGCCACCGTGCTGCAGCTCAGTTTCAGGGTCTTGGCAATCTTCTTTTAGCCATGCCATCTTTATGTAGAGCAACCATTCTTTTTTTCAGATCCTCAGAGAGTTCTTTGCCATGAGTTGCCATGTTGAACTTCCAGTGACCAGTATGAGGGAGTGAGAGTGATAACACCAAATTTAACACACCTGCTCCCCATTCACACCTGAGACCTTGTAACACTAACGTGTCACATGACACCGGGGAGAGGAAATGGCTAATTGTGCCCAATTTTGGACATTTTCACTTAGGGGTGTACTCACTTTTGTGGCCAGCGGTTTAGACATTAATGGCTGTGTGTTGAGTTATTTTGAGGGGACAGCAAATTTACACTGTTATACAAGCTGTACACTCACTACTTTACATTGTAGCAAAGTGTCATTTCTTCGGTGTTGTCACATCAAAAGATATAATAAAATATTTACAAAAATGTGAGGGGTGTACTCACATACTAAGATACTAATATATATATATATATATATATATATTATACGTATATTTTATACACACACATATATACATATATACACACACACACACACACAGTGCGTGCAGATTAGGTACGTTGATTTTCTGATTATATTTTTTTCCAGGCACATCTTACCAATTCCAAACCACATTAATCTTAACTACTATTAATTTTGTATTTAATCATTTATAAGTGATATATAATTGTTCATGAAGGCTAGAAATGAAAAACGCCTTATATTCAGGTGTGCAGAATTATTAGGTACATTTTCTTTTACAGGCAAAATGAGCCAAAAAAGACATTTAACTCGGACTGAAAAGTCAAAAATTATTAAATGCCTATGAGAAGGATGCAATACTAATGCAATACTAGAAATTGCGGTTAAGGCATGACCATTGGACAACAAAACGCTCACTGGGTCAGACAAAAACAGCTGGAGAAGAAAAGACACATGTTAACTGCAAAATAATTAAGAATTAAGGTGAAGAATTAAGTGTGAAACAACTAAGAACCCTTTAGTCTCCAGCGCCACCATTTTCCAGAACTGCAACCTACCTGGAGTCTCTAGAAATGCAAGGTGTCAGGATCTCAGAGACTTAGGTTAGGTAAAGAATCCTTTAAAAAAAAAATCACCCCCACTTAATAAGAGTCACAAGCTGAAGTGTTGTAAAATACATGAATACTGTTTTTTTACAGGCTTTATAGACAGACAGATTGAGAATGACTCTTGAAGGTTTGGAAGATCATTTTTAGTCCATATCTGCAAGACAGACTTCAGGGTAGGAAATGGACTGAAAATGAACTCCCAAAACTTACTGACAGATTCTGGAAGATAAATTCTTCAAACAGTGGTACAAGAGGATATGGTGCCGGTCCTTCAAGAGTCACTCTCAATCTGTTTGTCTATAGAGCCTATAAAAAAAAAAAAACAGTCTTCATGTATTTTACAACACTACAGCTTGTGATTCTTATAACACGAAGAATATTAAAGTGCAGTAAACTGTAAAACTGTTTGCGCTACAAACCAGTATGTTTATAATTAAGACAATACATTAAAATAACATGGTAAGAAATACCAGTTTGCAGTATTTTAAGCAGCATAAAGATCTGTTTTGTACAGCTAAAAATAACACAAAAATAACACATTAAAATTACAAATGGCCATGCCTGCTCTTACTTGAAAAATAAGGTGGATAACATCACGCTGAAACATGGCTATAATAAATATATATATATATATATATATTATATATATATAAAAACACACACAAAAAATAAACATAATATTACAACTTACAATTGCACAAAACCAAAGGCTGCGAAAGCACAAGTGATCTTGACTGTGCTAGTCATGAAGGTGTAACTCCATTGTGGATGTCCTTATCCTGTACCAACGTGCTAAAACACGGCCATACAAAGAATTCAAAACATTTTTACAGTAGTGTTCTCATTACAATTTTATGTAGCATATATGACAGACTTGTGCTGCACATATTGCACTTAAAGGGTTAGTTCACCCAAAAATGAAATTTCTGTCATTAAGTACCCTCATGACGTTCATCTTCAGAACACAAATTAAGATATTTTTGATGAAATCCGAGGGTATCTGAACCACACATAGGCAGCAACATCATTGCACCTTTTGAGATCCAGAAAGGTAGTAAAGACATTGTTAAAGTAGTCCATGTGACTGCAGTGGTTCAACCTTAATGTTATGAAGCAACAGGAATACTTTGTGCACAAAAACAAAAATAACGACTTTATTCAATAATTTCTTTTCTTCCCCGTCAGTCTCTTAAGCTGTTGACGTAGTGAGTGCAGTGCAGTGCTTCCATGTTCTATGTCAGAACGTCGGCTTATTATTGGCCGGCTCCTGCGTCAGCATCACACGCATGTGTCGTTGTGCTCACGTGTACAGCGTCGGCCAATACTGAGTCAGCATTCGGACATAAACACTGAAGCGCTGCACTGCGTTCACTACATCAACCCTGCAAGACCCTGAAACTGAGCTGCAGCACGGTGGCCAAGACCATACAGCGGTTTAACAGGACAGGTTCAACTCAGAACAGGCCTCGCCATGGTCGACCAAAGACGTTGAGTGCACGTGTTCAGCGTCATATCCAGAGGTTGTGTTTGGGAAAAAGACATATGAGTGCTGCCAGCATTGCTACAGAGGTTGAAGGGGTGGGGGGGGTCAGCCTGTCAGTGCTCAGACCATACACCACACACTGCATCAAATTGGTCTGCATGGCTGTCGTCCCAGAAGGAAGCCTCTTCTAAAGATGATGCACAAGAAAGCCCGCAAACAGTTTGCTGAAGACAAGCAGACTAAGGACATGGATTACTTAAACCATGTCCTGTGGTCTGATGAGACCAAGATAAACTTATTTGGTTCAGATGGTGTCAAGGGTGTGGGGCGGCAACCAAGTGAAGAGTACAAAGACAAGTGTGTCTTGCCTACAGTCAAGCATGGTGGTGGGAGTGTCATGGTCTGGGGCTGCATGAGCGCTGCCGTCACTGGGGAGCTATAGTTCATTGAGGGAACCATGAACTGCCAACATGTACTGTGACATACTGAAGCAGAGCATGATCCCCTCCCTTCAGAGACTGGACCGCAGGGCAGTATTCCAACATGATAACGACCCCAAACACACGTCCAAGATGACCACTGCCTTGCTAATGAAGCTGAGGGTACCTAAACTCTATTGAGCATCCTCAAACGGAAGGTGGAGGAGCGCAAGGTCTCTAACATCGTCGTCATGGAGAAGTGGAAGAGGACTCCAGTGGCAACCTGTGAAGCTCTGGTGAACTCCATGCCCAAGAGGGTTAAGGCAGTGCTGGAAAATAATGGTGGCCACACAAAATATTGACACTTTGGGCCCAATTTAGACATTTTCACTTAGGGGTGTACTCACTATTGTGGCCAGCGGTTTAGACATTAATGGCTGTGTGTTGAGTTAATTTGAGGGGACAGCAAATTTACACTGTTATACAAGCTGTACACTCACTACTTTACATTGTAGCAAAGTGTCATTTCTTCAGTGTTGTCACATGAAATGATATAATAAAATATTTACAAAAATGTGAGGGGTGCACTCACTTCTGTGAGATACTGATATATATATATATATATATATATATATACACACACACACATACACATACACACACACACATATATAAATTTCCCAAAATCTCAATTTTTCACTTTTCTCATAAACCATTAGGGAATATGAGGATTATACAAGAACAATGAAAGAAAAAGAAATGCTGTCATTCTGGAAAGCACTTGTTTGGTGATGTTTGCAGCCAGACAAGGTCGGATAGATCCAGGTCAGTAAGATCCTCACTTGAGGATAGTCTGTCTGCTGCATAAACTGCAGCCCACGCACAATGTTCCAGCTCACTAAAATGTCACTTTGATTTAAATTACGGATACTTTCGTTTATTTCCCAACAAAACCTTTTTTCAGTTGCTGAAATGCTCAGAATCATGTTTCATTTGCAGACAATAAAGGTAAAAGAAGATTAGCGTCAATAATTCTTTTCACATAGTTTGCTATCTGTTCTTGCAGTTTCTCCAGTTCTTTGTCAGGGTTTGTGTGTGCGAGTGAGAGACACACACAGTAGGGAACACCTCTTAGACCCCAATGGGCACCCGACTGATACCTAAGGTCAAAGGTCATGAGAAACATACAGAACAAAAGAGCTCTTGTGTGTAGTGAGAGAGAAGCGAGCCCTCTGAGTGTGTAAGTCTGTGTGTGTGGTACTAGAGACGGAGGATTGACAGAGTTTGTGCACAGAGACACAGACCTAGACATGTTCACTTTGAATGAAAGGTTGACCCAATGAAAGGTGGCAAAGAAGGCCTAAGACAAGGAACAATTTTCTGAAGGTAACAATATCCGGCCTCCCTCAAGCCATTGACCCACACCAAAAAAAATAAAAAATCACCATTTCCAACCAAAAAAAGTGGCTGATGGGAAAAAAAGCTTGTGCAATATGAATAAAGATGGTCGACAAGTATTGACCCATATATTTCCATGACTTTTCCATGCATTTATTATTACTGGATAAGATTAAGAATTGTTTGAACTGATTCACTAATCAGTCTAATTGATTCATTTTGAATCAGTTTGAATGATTTTTAAAAATGATTAGTGTTACTGAATTAATTATTAGTATTATTGATTTAATTATTAGCTGATTCCTTAATTAATCGTTTAGACTGATTTGTGAATCAATTCTAACAATTCACAGAAAATAACTGAAAAGATCAAGTCACTCATAAATCATACACAGCTGACTTTACTGTACCCAAGAGCAATTTTAACCAATTAAAAATTTTAGAGCAAAGAATATCTAGAAATGTTGTAAATTTGTATGGAAAACCTGGGCAACAGTATGGTGAACACGAGACCTACAAGACAGAAACAGAGGAGACCAGAGGCTGTATTCACAAAGAATTTTATCTTGCCACTAGGAGCTAGGAGTTTCAGCTTAAAGCCTATTCACAAAACTCTTACAAGCAAGGTTTACGAAAGAACTCTTAATATAAGAGTAAGGCGGAGTTTGACCTCATTGCTATGGATGATGTCACTCTTTTAAATCAGACACAGTGGTTAGTAGAGAAGCGTAGCAGGCAGACAGTGGGAAGGAGAAATATAATATATGAAATACTGTGTGTGTGTGTGTGTGTGTGTGTGTAGAACATTATCAAGTATTGTGCAGCCTACATTATGTATAACAATCAAGTACTACACCTACGGCTAATTCTATTCAGTTTCTATTATATTCTGTTCTATACAGCTTATACTTTCTTAAAAGGTCAATGTCATTGTAATATTTCAATATATTTACTTGGTTGCGACAACAGCAGGCATGCTTCGGATAATTTCTGAGTTTCTCTTAGGGATTTAGATGTCCTCAAAAGTGCTTCTAAGCTGCCTAGGTTTAGGGGCTACTTTAAATGTTAAATGCTTTGTGAATTACTCTTAGGTGAAAAATGTATGCATCCTAAAATTACGAGCAACACGCCTCTAATTTTTAAGAGTTGCTCTTAAATTTTCTCATTGGGAACAACATTTAGTCATAAGATTTTTTTGTGAATACGGCCCCAGAAGAACACACTGTAAAAAGTAGTAACTTGCAATTGCTGTTTTTAATTTGATTTAACCCATAAAAAATTATTTTGTTGGTATAAATTAAAGGGATAGTTCACCCATAAATAAAAATTCTGTCATCATTTACTCACCCTCAAGTTGTTCCAAATCCAAACCTGTCTGAATTTCTTTTTTGTGCCAAACACAAAAGAAGATATTTTGAAAAATATGGGTAACCAAACAGTTGATGGACCCCACTGACTTCCATAGTATGGAAAAACAAAATACTATAGAAATCAATGGGGCTCATCAACTGTTTAGTTACCAACATTCTTCAATATTGCTTCTTTTGTGTTTGGCAGAAGAAAGAAATTCATACAGGTTTGGAACAACTTGAGGGTGAGTAAATGATGACAGAATTTTCATTTTTGGGTGAACTATCCCTTTAATGTATTAAGGTTGATTCAGCAATATTCAATAATATTTTTGACCAGTTAATTTAAATGTTATCATTTTTAGGTTACCTTTTATTCAGTGCACAAAATACAGAGCCAGCAAAGGCTGTATTACATCTTTCTTTAAGTTTCCTTTCTGTCTAACAATTACTAGCACACACATTCATTCAGTATTCTACAGCCCTCGGTCTGGCATGTGACCCTGAGGTTTCTCATAGCCATGGGGATTGCTTGCGCAATTGAGAGATCTTCACCTTTGATTGGCTAAGCTACCTCTAGACATTCAATCAACGTCACCTGATGCGCTTGTATTGTTGAGATTTGTGTTAAGTACCTAACATGAAAAGATTAAGTATGTCATCTCTTTGCACCAGCCCAACACCTCCCCTCAGTGTTATGAAGCTAACCATAAGTCCTTTTGTCCTGTATTACAGAACTACTGAACTTCCTGATAATTAAAAAAAACACATCACATAAACTTTAAGTTATCAATGAGATGGTCCAAAACAGCTCAAATACGCAAAAAAAAACACACATAAACACTGACTAAAACAAGCTCTATTATATCACTATTTTATCAGTACTTCTTTTATTGAATGAATTAAACTAAAGGACTCCATCTCATGCGAATGTATCATTGTAATCATAATGACTTTCAAAAGTGCAGTTCATTTCTTTACATAAAACTTTTTAATAAGGAAAAAAATTAAGGCGTGCACCTTTATACTAGTATACAAAAAAAAAATCTAATCTAATCTAGCATCTAGTTCCAATACATTGAGGCAGCAAAGAAACTAGAGTCACAGCCTGCCATCTAGTGGCTAATAAGAGTATTTCATACATCTGCTATAGTACAGGAATGGTTTATTAAAATGAAAATTCTGTCATTATTTACTGACACTCATTGTTCTTCCAAACCCTTGTGCTTTTTCTATGAAACACCAAAATCCTTCCATGCATTGACAGTTCATGACAACATCTGTCAAGGTCCAAAAAAAAAAAAAAAAAAAAGAACAGAACACAAAAATCCAAAAATAAAAAGACATAATACCATAAAAGTATAATAAAAGTAGTTCATATGACTCATTTAAGTTTTCTGAACCTTATGGGAAATGATGACAGAAAAAAGAACAGGTTTGTAACAACAACAGCTAGTAAACAATGACATTTTGGGTTAACTATCACTTTCAGAGACACTTGAAGCACATTTGTCCAAATTCTCAACCTAAACAAACAAACTGCTTAAGGCAATATCTTAGTCATACATATGAATGATGGTGATTGAAAAAGTATGAGATGGGAGAAAATATATATATTTCAATGCTTTTGCATTCTCACAAAAGAAACTTTACTTTCTCTAGCAAAAGCATTGATCAACATAATTTTTATCCATTCTCATTTTTTTTTTTCCATAACCATGTCCCTTTAGGGCTCTGTACATACACAATCTCAAATACATGTCCATAACTGTGGTGTATGATTAAATACACTAACTTACTTGAGTAAGAAGGCGTCTTTCCATCATCTTCAATGTGTCAGTTCTTCCATTAGTATGTCAAGGATGCAGCACACTTTCTCCTCTGCAAAGACACAGCAAACAAGTCTTCACTGCTGCACAAAGACCCAAAGTACTAAAGACTGAACACCAAAAGAAAAAAAACTTAAGACTATAGCAGTCTTCAACATAATTAACAAATACAGGTCTGAAAACAGGTGCAAGTCTTTCAAGGCATACTTGCCCAGCTGCATCTTAACCTTTCATTTAATTTTTAGATTAGATTATATTCAACTTTGTCATTGTGCAGAGTTCAAGTACAGACCGAAGGAAATTAGGAAGTTAGCATCCACACAGAAGTGCAAATGGCAATACCCTCTATGAGGTAGAGAAAGTATATACCAGCTCTGTGCAAATGTGCAAAGAAAAATGAAATTGGAAGCACTTATAATGGGCTTCCATTCAACATTAATGCACTTCACATTCATAATAGTTTTTTTTTTTTTTTTTACTGTAAAGTGGAACTGTTATTACTGTTTGCATAAAATATCACTGTGGGATTATCTTTCTAAAAGCTTGACACAACGGCATCATTTAAACATTAGATGGTTTCATCATACATGTTTCTGTGTAATGTATTTAAAACGCAGAATTTACCTGGGAAAATTAATTTTCCTCAAAAATGAATATCAGGTCCAGTCTAAATGCTTTTAATAGCATTTTAATGCAAAAAATGGATGTTATCCGTCAGTCGATGGAAAAACAAATGGCCCTTATTAACTTTCCACAACTTGCTATATCAAATATTGCACTCCGGACTTGTCAATTTTACGGACTACAACTTTTTTTTTTTTTTTTTTTACAAATTTATCAACTTGTAATGTTAATGTTTTGTTATCAAATTTACATTACATTGAGAGCGTTACTTATTGTAGACTTCAGCGAAACTGACTACGACGCACCACTTCACCTGGCTAGGTTTGCCCAGAGCCGTTAAATATTACGTTAAATATAAATATGTTTTTCAACGGCTCTGGGTTTGCCATAACTAACTAGCTCGTGCACGTAAACGTGTGACGTGTGCAGCGAATAGCCAATCCGGTGATAGAGACCGCACGATTTATTTTTCCTCTGAAAATAAAAAAGATCGTTATGAAAAAAAAAAAAAAATGAAAAATGCAACCACATTTACACATTAATATGATCATTATGAGCAAAATAAATCACTCATTAATTTAGAGGGAGAGAAACAAGGTTAGGAACTTTATTGCGTCAGCTTACAGCTGATTGGTCCAATATAGATAGACAGATCTGCATATGAACTGACTGAAAAAGTAACGTGCTCCATATCAAAACAATGTTGATAAAATTAATAATAAACAATATAATATGATATACTGATAAAATTTTAAAAATATATATATATAATTTAAACTTTAGTTTCAAAATTATTATACCTACACGGGGCCGGGCCCAATGCATTCTACCCTAAGAACAGGCTATAGAGACCCTAATTGCAAAAACAATAACAATATAATATTATTTGTTAGCATTACCCTTTACTTAGTAATGTCATTTACTTTGTAATGTCATTTCAGTGATCATATTGTAGTGTAATGTAAAGTGTGACAAATATAAAAGAAAAAACTCTTCAATGCAGGATGACAAAAGATTTATTTGCAAACATGCTTTACAAACGTTACACATTAAAATAAGTCTTAAAATAAATGTCAACAATCATATTTAAAAAGGTAGCTTCTTGGCGGAATGTCACATATGCTTTTGGAATCTCTATTCAAATTCTTTACGCACTAAACTATAACGTATGTTTTGTGCTATTTCATGTACAACTTTTCACTATGATTGGGTTAAATTTGCATTTTCTTCTTGTGCATGCAAGGATCATTTTTAAGCTACTGAAATCCCCAACATTAAATTTGACTGAAATTGAGACCTGGATGAAAGCATATATTGATAACTAAACATGACTCATTTTAGGGAGGACCAAACAACAGTTAATAATAACAGCAAACAATCTGTAATGCCTCGATTGTAACCTTATATGTCTCATTATTTATTTATTTATTTTGGTATATTTACTGGTCTCCTCAGTCATTGATCAGAAAGGGAATATAAAACATCTCATGAGTCTAAGTATACACCCCTAAGAAAACAATGATCCATCCAAAAAAAAAAAAAAAAAATCAATGAAGCACTTTGGCTCATATTACACTTCATTTTCAAATAGTCATAAGAAGTTGCACACATAGCATGCTTCTGAAAAAGTATACAGTGACAATATTACCTCTCAGTGAATCAAACACGGTTTTTGAAGCTGTACGTTCAACCCTCTGTGGTAATACACACTGATACACATGATGGGGTAGTTGTGTGTTGCCATTTTTGGAAGAACGAGGATCTATTCATGGTAGACATGTTGTAATGGCAGACAAGGGCAATTTAATAAGGTAATTATTTTTATTGGAAAACAGCATTTTCAGTTTCTAGCATATGAACACTCAACCACACCCCCACACACACTTACACTGGGCTGACCAAATAAAAATCTTCATAAGTTCACATAAAGTCATCTGTGCTGAGATAAATGTCTCATTTAAATTCATGAGTAGGAAGCATTTAGAAGGTTACGTTATACTGTTGAGCTGGAAAATGCCAAATGAATGAAGAAAGATTTGTCTCAGACTCCCTCTAATCTGAAATATTTGAAAGGAAAGGAAAAATGACAATTCTGTCATCACTTACTCATACATGTTCCAATCTTGACTATTACTTTCCTTTTTCCATGGAACACAAAAGCAGAAATTTTGAACTGGTTCTCTATTTGCAATTTCAATGAAATTATCATAAAACAGACTGAATGTGCAATAGTACTATTTAAAGTCTTCTGATTTCATACAATGAGTTGTGTAATACACAGGCCAAAGTTGTTATTCACTGATTTCTTCCCCTTATAGGCAACCCTTGTAAATGCAACCGGATCATTGACTAGTGGTCATATTCGGTCACACTAGTCCTCATTTACTTTCATTATCTTGAAAAGAGTGGCCCAAATATATACAAAAGAGGTTTATACCACATTCATGTACAAAAACATATTAAATGCATAGCCTATGTATGCATAACAGCACGACTTAACACAGCTAAACCAGCAGCTATTGATACCTGGAAATTCTTCCCTTTCAATATATTAGAATGTATAAAGAAAATGCATCAGACATTTTTTAATGGATCTGCTATTTTTCTGGTCATTGAAAAATAGTGGCCCAAATATTATTTTAAAATTCTGCTTTGTGTCCCACAGAAGAAAGATTGTAATGCAGGTTTAAAATAGACATTTTGGGTGAACTATCCCTTTAATAGTTCCAACATTCATCCTCTGGCAGAACTCATTTAGGCAAAAGATCAACTCTTAAACTCAAAAAAAAAAAAAAAAAAAAAAAATTAAATTAAGTTAAATTAAAAACAGCAACGTCATAAAACTGTCAAAACATATTATGGCAGATCTAACCTTGTTTGCACACCCTTGGCATGTTCAGTCGAGCCTAACATCTACATTTATCTTTAAGTAAATACACTATTGAAAACTATGGCAAAAAATTCCATAAAGCTCTTTTGCTTGTGCAATGCACTGCACACCTCATTATGCATGCCTCCTCTTTCTCATCATTAAATGTCAAACCATGGGTGGGCTAAAATAGTTATGAATTTCAGGGAACACAGATGGCATATTACGGTAACCGTAACAGATATGCTTACGCAAGAGCTTGGAGTGGAAAAAAACACTGCATTATATAGTGATGATTTATATCGTCATTTGCTATGGCTTGATTTCTCTATTCCAATAACAGGAAATAACAACAAAAAACCTGAAGCACCAACATATTATCTTTACAACTATCTTATGAATACATAAATAAATGCAATTATATTTGTTCCATTTAAAGGTGAAACACATCAAATGGATTTTACTATGTTACTTAGTATATACAGACACGTTATGCATTAATGTACAATTCTTTACATTGGTGAAGCATTCTTTCCTGTTTGGTTTGATTTTTCAAGTGCTCAGAAAGTAAAGCTTGCCTTACAGCAATGCGTTCCTTAACAGCTGCACATAACATTATTTAAGCTGCTGCTTAAGAAATTGTACCCATTTGTGGCACTGCCTTCGAATGTTTGATGATGCCTTAGTAGGTAGATCATCTTCCTTTTTGCAAAATCGACCCTACATGCGAAAAGTACACCTTTAAATACTGTCTCCAAATAAACCCTAACTAACAGTCCTCCCAAAGTGTCCTATAGTTGCAAAGTGTTTAAGAGTAGCAGCATGACAGCAAGGCACAGGACGAATGTGCTGTCCACCAAATCCATTTCTAAACTACTTTAAAGCTGCTTTTCAGTCTATCTGATTGCCAGATTATATTCTTGTGCTTTCAGGAGGTTGGTGAGTGGGCTTGTAGAAGGTGTAATTGGGAAATCATGTTGCAAGAGGTTGTGCATGTCTACTTGATTCACAGTGTAATAGGGAGAAATCTCGTTCCCCTACAGAGTCTAGTAAAATGGAGTTTACAAAGGGTGCGGAGACCCAACCCGAGTCCAGCGGCATCCATTTTGGAAGTGTTGGATGATGACTCTTCAACTTTGCACACTATTTCCTCCTCACTGAGGCAGGAAACCTGAGTTTATCACCGTGTATTACATCCTGTGTATGACATACGTCTTTGAAGCTCTCAGATTTTTAGTTACGCCTGGGCTACAGTTGGAAGCAAGAGTTCTGCTGCAGCTTGAATGGTGTTTGAGCACATTATGAAAATCTAACGCAAATATTACTGCTCTTATGCTGTATATATTAAGACAGAGTCAGTGAGGTGTACTGTAGCAGTGCAAGAACGTGGCTATGGAAGCATGAGCCTTTTATAGTGCTATAATGCAGGTCTGTAATGATGTGACTGTAAGCTACGTCTTTGTTGCCTTTGGAGGAAGAGCAGTGAAGGTAAAGTTGCAGCGCCTTTCAGTTCTGCAGGAGCGTTTCTCTCCAGTTAAAGCTGTGATTCGGTCCATGGGTGAGCGGCAAGATGGGCGGGTCTACAAGCTGCCAAACGCCTGTCTCACCCATCTCTTCACAAGCACAAAAGCCTAAGTAAGGTATCTGTGAGAGAGAAACGGAAGGGGGGGAAATATTTAGATTGTTTATACATATATATATATATATATATATATATATACACACATATACGTACATATACATATACATACACACACATATATATTATATATATATATATATATATATATATATATATGAATGTATAAAATCATATGTAACATTAAAATATCAAAATAAATACGTAAATTGACACTACCGCACAAAAGTTTGGGGACAGGAGATATTTTCATGTTTTTGAAAAAGTCACTACTGCTCACTAAGGCAGCATTAGTCAAAAATACATTAAAACAGTATGTTGTAAAATATTATTACAATTTAAAATAACTATTTTCTATTTCAATATATTTCAAAATGCAGTGCATTCCTGTGATGGCAAAGCTGAAATTTCAGCAGCATTACTCCAGTCTTCCGTCTCACATGAATCATTCTAATATGCTGTTTTGGACAAAAAACATTTCTCATTTATTATTAACATTGAAAACAGTTGTGCTGCTTAATATTTTGTTGGATCCGTGTACAATTTATTTTTCTTTGATGAATAGAAAGTTAAAAAAGCAGCATTTATTTGAAATAGAAATCTTTTATAACAATGTAAAAGTCTTTACTGCCACTTTTCAGCGACTTTGCTGAATAAAAGTATTCATTTCTTGCAAAAAAATCTCTGACCTCAAACTTTTGAACAATTATGTAATATTTTTATTAATATCACCTCTGAATATCATCTGTAATATATATATAGTCAAACCAAAATTTATTCAGACACCTTGAACATTTCATTCATTAATACAGTTTATTCACTATAGTTAAAAAAAATGGTAATAAAATATGATAAGATCTCAGAGTTAAACTGTCAGAAAAAAATTTATCTTAATTATGTCAGATAACACTTAAGCAAAACATGGTCAGGTCAAAGTGTCTGAATAATTTTTGGTTCCAGATTTTAATCAATTTTACTGGTAGTCCACTGTATGAAGAATTTTTGGGTATAATATGTCACAGTTTACTTTATTTTTCTATCCTCACTTACATAAATGAACTATAGTGTCCTGCACCCACTAGTAAAAATATACCAAAAATATAAAAAAATGTGAATAATTTTTTATTTGACCTTTACACAAGAATGTGTGTGTGTGTGTGTGTGTGTGTGTGTGTGTGTGTGTGTGTGTGTGTGTGTGCGTGCGTGCGTGTGTGTATATATAAAAAATTAATTATATATAAAATATTTAGAAAATGCACAGGAGATCTGACCTTTCTGACCACTTGCACAAAGTCTTTAGAGTTCTGTGGGGTCAAACCCTGTATCTGCCTCGTACAAGCCTCAAGAGAGGAAGCATGGGCCACAATCAGCACTGTATTTCCTGTTTGATACCAGAACAACATGGTCAATATATAACAGTATAGATTAAAAAAAAATATGCAAAGAAGTACATGCACTCATGACCTACCCAGATTATTGCACTCTGACAGAATTTCACGCGTCACTTGGAAGCTGCGACTGATGTAAGTTTCATAGGACTCAGACACGGCCAGTTTACTGATGGGTATATGAGGTCTGCAGGGGAACAAGACAACTTAATAATTCCAGTTACTGCAGGAAGTTATTTATGAAATCAAATGGAACCATAAAACAAAAAATAATGCTATCAATAAGCAACATTACAATCAAAAAGTGTAGCAAAAAGGATGAGCGTCTAATAAAATACCTGTACGTTGTATCCACACTAAGGTTAGCAGCAGCCAGGTCTGCAGGGGGGATCCAGGCGGGTAATGAGGTTCCCGACACCCATTTAGTCCACTCAAACAAACCCGGCTCAACTCTGATCTTAGTCTTCCCATCCTTTTGAAGACCTGAGATATATAGTCCAAAACAAAGAAAGAGGCACATAGGAAGAAATTGCTTTAGGGATGTAAATTGGCATGGCTAATGAGGTAGAAACCGATTCAAGAAGAAACAAAAGAGAGATGAAAGAGCGATGAAGGTAATATTTTACCTCTGAGGATATGATGAGCTGTTTGCACGCAGCGCAGAGATGGAGAACAGTATACAAAGTCTATTACTGTATTACTTTCTTGAAGAGCCTCCCCTGTGAAACAAACCACACATAAACACATGTTAGTGCAGATAGTGGAGCAGAAATGGCATCTTTAATGCAATTAGTGTGCAGAATAGTAAGGAATTCATGTGATCTTGATCTTAAAGTGTTTTTAACAGTGATGAGGGACTGACCGACTAGGCGAGCCTGCGTGGATCCGAACACAGTAATAGGGCAGTCCTTATCATAGTCCCTGAACCCTCCACTCCTTACTGGGAGACTTGCCGGCATATTGAGGTTTGACCGCACATACCGACCTGCTCAATGTACACAAATATAGACAAATGAGTACACATTGAGAAATTACACATCAACAGGGTTCTCACACAATTTGGCCCATAAATTCCCTTGATTTTTTTCCTTCTGGATATAGTTACTTTATTTTTGTTGATTTATAGCTGATGAAATGTTTTAGAGCTTAATATAACTGTAACATTTTAAAACTCGCTGATATTTCCAGCTTTTCCAGCTGGTTGTGGGAACAACTATAAAGAACTGATTTGGAAAGTTGAAATCAGACCTTTGGCATCAAAGCACTGAGTGATCCAGTGTTTCCCAAACACTACGTCCATTCTCTCACCATGGCGACACACAAACAACGTTCTCTTAGGCAATCGAGACTGATTAGGTCGTAGGATCTAAAACAAATCATTTTGAATAAAACATTAGCTTTCATATTAGCACAAGATCCCATCCCCCCCAAGTCAGGCGTGATCAGCTAAAGACAAAAAAAGAAGGAAAACCTGACCATTATATATTATTAAAAAAATATATTTTATCAAATGAATAAAGATATATCTTGTGTTGCAATAATACATAATATTGTACTGTAAAATAATAATAATCAAGTATTTAATATTCATGATTAATATATTATAATACAATATACTGTATAAACATGGAAAAAATTACATCCCTGAAAGTGTTTTACCTGCATAGGCTGACATATGACACTAAGACTTGGGGGATCCAAAGGCATGGGGTCATCAAGGAGACGACCATCCAAGTGTGGGTCAAAAAAAATCCCACCCATTGCACCTCTGATATTGGTTGGGGGGGTTCCATTAAGGAAAGAGAAAGACCTGAAAAAAGGAGATAATGAGAAGTAGGTAATGAGATGCAGAGATGTAAATATTTCAGTTACTGCTTTTAGATCTAGATCATACTGTCACCTTGAGAGCTCGACAGTAAACTACCGTTCAAAAGTTTGGGGTCAAAAAGATTTTTAATATTTTTGAAAGAAGTCTCTTATGTTCAGCAAGGCTGCATTTATTTGATTTAAAAAAAAAAAAATGGAAAAACGGTAAAGATGTGAAATATTATTATAATTTAAAACAACTGCTTTCTATTTTAATATATTTTAAAATATAATTTATTCATGTGATGACAAAGCTGAATTTTAGGTAGTCATTGCTTCATGATCTTTCTGAAATCATTTTATCATGAAAACATCTCTCATTATTATTATTCATGGCTGCATATCAATATTTTTGTAGAAACTGTGAATTTATTTCCTGGTTTTACAGACAGGACTTAGATTAAACCAGGATTAGGCCTTAGTTCAATTAGGACATTTAAGTAGCTTTATAAACATGCCTTAAAAGAACATTACTGGTGTGCATCTTGAGACAAAATATAAAACAGCTCTCTGATGAATAGAAAGAGCCATCTTACCCATGAAAGACCCAAGTGTCACACTCATCTGCCCTATTGACATAATTTTCTGGCAGTAGTCCAGATAACCCTGTGCTCATCGAGGTCCCGTAGACCCAGCCCTCACTGGCAGTGGTCTGTTCAATAGACGACATGAAGATGAAGTCACCGGGCATCAGCTCCAGTTCATCATCATTCTGAGGCGCATAAGGGTACATCACCCGCAGAGTCTTAAAACAAAGAGACAGAAAAGTTACAAAGCCACCTAAGCCATATGATAACATAATTATTAATTAGTAATCTTTCAGCATTATCAAGCATTTTAATTAAATATATTCAGTGTTTAAAGTATTAACCCATGTAGATACCAATAACATTGCACTACAAAGTGTATATATCTAACTTAATTATAATTTAGAAATTATTAAAATAATTGCATGGATGCAAATGAATGTAGTGATACAATGGTATGCTTTATTTTCTATAGAAGACTTTCTGTAGCAAATATTTGGCATAAACAATGGTAAATTATATGGTAAATTCTCTTAAAACAAAACATTATATTCTTTAGGATGTTAGCAAAAGAAACAATGGTAACAACCAATAGACTACCTCATGATTGGCAAATCGGATGTCTCGTGAAAAGAGTACAGCTTGCCAATCACAGCACAGGGTTATGTCTACACTTTTGGCAAGTTTTTCTAATGATGCATGATGATTGGTTTGGAAGTGGTAGGCCAGAGTTACGTGAAGCTGCTTCTTATGGGGCTCCACATGAACATCTGGAGAGAGAGAATGTACATTATTTTACATTGCACAAACCTATTGGCAATGCAAATATCTGTTTACTTCCATGCCAGAAAAGCTGAACACTAAACTGAAATTGAATTGAATAAAGAAGAAAGGGAGCAACAAAGAAAATTAAGATTATTGCTCATCATCAGTAGCACTAACAAACAAACATATAAACACACACCTGCTTTGGATTCCGCCTCAGTGGCAAAGTCTGCAGCAAAGCTCTTGATCACCTCAGCCACCTTCTCCTCCACAAAGAGGCCAATGAAGTTTGAGGATGAGTAGAACTCCAGGGGAAGCGGGGAAGGGAAGCGACCTTTCCACTGACCTACCACAGCCTGCAGAGCTTCACAGAGGGCGTCTACCTTAGCATCTGCACACTACAGTGACAAAGAGAGAGATACAGTCCTTCAGTGATGCTTTCATATTTCACAATATTAATCTTTTACTGTATTTTTGATTGAAAAAAATGAGCATAAGAGACTAATGTAAACGTTTTTATTATTCAACAGACATTCAAAGTGATGAAGTCAAAGAAAAAAGGTTTTCACAGCAATTTTCAATTAAATCGTCTGGTGTACCATTATGGAATTTAATACAGTGTAAATCATTATGTAATTTTAATACATGTAAATGATGTACTTTTTATATATAGTTTCTAAGGTTGGTGTGGTAAAACTAAAAAATGCATTTAAAAAATGGTATTAAGTAAAAAGAACAGCGCTCAGAAAGACGCATATATGGTTGGATATGTTGATGAAGTGCTCTGACCATGAAGAACTGGCAGAGGGTTATGTGAGGGAAGATGTTGTGGGCTTTGTTCTTTCCGCATGTGATGCGACTCTGCTGCCAGAAGTTGGAGAGCTGGTTGAGGAGGGGACCGGTGGGTTTTAGGTACAGCACATACTCCCTGGGTAAAGGATCATCCAGGAATGGGTCATCCACATGGGAAAACAACCTGTAGAAAACAGACATTCATGCCATGTTGGATATACTTTGCCAAGACATTATGAATAAGTGAGCAGTAATTTAACTTTTTGGTTGGGATGGAAAGTAAGGACATGATTGGCTTAATTTCTTTTTTTTAAAGTGAGAACATATACTTCTGACTCCCTGCCAGCAGAGGGCAGCAGTAAACAATTAAAGTGCATTGAAGTGCACATAAAGCTGAGTTCATAAGTTTGAGTACATGTGAACCTATATAATAGTGTAATGTTTCTTTTCAGTGTGTGTGTCTGTGGGCATGTTAAAACGCAACATATTATCATTTCAAAGCTCAATAAGTGTCACTGGATCAGTACGGTTCAACTGAAATGAACGACTGTCAAATACGACATGGGTCACGGTGCATGTGTGTGGGTGTGAACACTCACCAATCACAGGCTGCTTGTACATTTCTGCCCCCAGTCGAAACCAGAGCTTTTAGCCTGTAACAGAAAGGACAGAGGGAGAGGAAGAGAGAGAGAGAGAGATCAGCTCAATTGCTGTACTGGTCACAAAATCAATGGCCTTCTTTCCGGAGGATGTTTATCAGTACATTAGCGCTGAGGACTTTTCTCAGAGATCTAAATCTGATATTACGGAGATGTTCTTCTATTGTTCCTATCTCTGTATGTGAAACATATATCAAGCATGAAATCACACGTAGGCTAAACAAACTCTGTGATAACGCTCTAGACCACTGTCCCCCAGAGCAGCACTGGGAAATAATTACTTGTTTACTGGCATTTATGAATATTGAGGAGGGTTACTTCTCCAGATTAGTTTAAAGAGGGTCATGTGAGCCAAAGCCACCTATAAGAAAAGCTCAAACCCATTCAGTGAGGGACAAACGTCTACTCACAAAATTTAAAGGGGATGTCTGATGCTAATTCATGCATTCTGACTTATTACACTGTTAAAGAGTTGGATTCTCATGCTAAACATGGTCAGAGTTTCAAAAAATGAGTTGGATGTATGACAGAGTATCTCTGTGCCAAATACACTCCTTCAGGGTTCGTATAAGTTTCTGAAAGTTTTTTTTCGAGTATGGCCCTATATGACATCATAAAGGGAGGAATTCCTTGTATCGGTACTTCTCCCGGAAGCACGCGCATACAACAACCAGAGCGAGCCCATCAACGTGCTTTGTTCGGGTTACGGAAGTTGCCGGCAGCGCTGCACAGGACTTGCTCGAGAAAGATTTGTCATTTTGTTTTTAAACCACGATATCAACAAAGAAGTGTGTTTTTGGTTGTGAGGTAAAGATAACCTTGTTCAGCTTCCCAAAGAACCCAGCATTAAGGGAACAGTGGATGCAGTTTGTTTTTCCGGGGCAGCAACGGAGTTGTGCAAGTGTGTTTGTTTGTTCCCGGCATTTCGGTGATGAATGTTTTATAAACTAGGCCCATTTTGACGCTGGATTTGCATATCGTTTGAAACTAAAAGATGGAATGTCCCAAGAATAAAGATCCCTGTCATGAGTTGGAACCACAGGCGATAAGTAAAACTGCATCAAATGTCTCCGTTTTGTTGGCAATTGCCGCATAAGTGCATACAATGTAAACAACACGAACATATAGTGAATCAAAAGTTATCTAGGGACAATACAATGATTTATTGCGTCCTCGTGACTCTTTAGTTCCGCCCACGGCACGCCTCCAGGAGCTCTACTGTTTTCGGAAAGAAGCGGTTTGACTGTATCTGTCTTTTATGAATCTGATGAAAAGATAAACGCTCTGAGGAGGTATGAAGGATGCAATACTACTCTATAGGTACTCAAGATTAACATAAGATTGGCAGAAACTGTGTGTGTTATGTCCCCTTTAAGATTCTGCACTATTTCTAGGTCACTAATAAAATAAGCAAATTTGTGCCATTTATCATGCGACTATCTTTATGCAAAATATCATATTTCACTTGACTAGTAGAGCTAAAGGAAGCCTAAACACTGCTGTCATTAAAGCAAAAACTTCTCTCTCTCTCTCTATATATCTATATATCTCTATATATCTATATATCTCTCTCTATATATATATATATATATATATACATATACAGACATTTTCACTAGTGGTCTCAGACTTTTTAGACCCTTTACCTACACTTTGCTCTTACTGGTATATAGTATAAAAAATAAATCCACAACATTCAGTCCCACACACTATAATACAATTTTTAATATGCAGTTTTCTGAAATACTTCATTCTAATTGGTCAAATATTTTTTGGCACAAAGACCGCTAAACTGCATAAATTGTGTAAATGTTTTTCGTGGTCTCTTTCTTCTCACATAATAAAATAAATTTACATTTCTATTATTTATTTATTTATTTATTTAATGAGTAGTCAGAGAGTTTCCTACGGACAGCAACATCTACACTACCATTCAAAAGTTTGGGGTCAGTAAGACTTTTTATAAAATACATTAATACTTTTATTCAGCAAAGATATATTAAATTTATCAAAAGTGACAGTAAAGACTTTTACATTGTAACAGAAAAATTCTATTCCAAATAAATACTGATCCTAGTACCCTGAAAAAAATGTATCATGTTTTCAATAATGATAATAACAAGAAATGTTTCTTGAAAACTAAATCAGCATATTAGAATGATTTCTGAAGGATTCTGAAAATTCAGCTTCGCCATCGGAAATAAATTACATTTTAAAATATATTAAAATAAAAAGCATAATATTACTGTTTTACTGTATTTTTGATCAAATAAATGAAGCCTTGGTGAGCTACTTTAAAAAAACATTTTTAAAAAATCCTATCGACACCAAACTTTTGAACGATAGTATATAAAAAAAGTTATATTTTGGATGCGTAAAGAGCAACCCCCTGAATTTATCAATACATTGAACATCTCACAAATGCTCACCAAATCTGACTCATTTAGCATGTGTCTGGCTTATAAAGATCATAGTGGAAAATAATATCACTTGGTCTGTGGTTTGAAGAACTGTGATGAAAAAGGAAATATGTTCTATCTCTCTCAGTTCATAAAACACTCGCCACAGCCTCCTCCTCTGTCTCTCTGGTTCTCTTTTATTCTTGCTTTTTATCATACCGAACTAAAAGGTGTAATTAAAAGCAATCTGACACCTATGGTACAATAATTTAGGGTCACAGACCCACTTATTTGTGCAAGGCCATCTCTAATACATGCACACACATGTTCACAGTTAGAGGAAGTACATTACTTGGTAGAGATAATTGCACATAATCTTCTCATGTGTAGGTTGATATTATTTCCTCTGCTCCATCTATACTGTAAAACGACATATAATCCAATCTAAGTCACGCTAAACTCACTATGTCATTTCCTCATGTGTCAGCTGACATCTCAAAGGCTTTTTTCCTGAGCTGATTAAATTATCTTCTAAATCTAATTAGGGTCTTTTTATAAAAGCTCTAAAAATCACACACTCTGACTAACTCTCAAGGGAAATGGAGTGTTGTGCACCATGGATCCGTTTGAAACCTCACAGTAAAACCGAAAATGCTGCTTGAGGTTTGAAGAAAGCAGTAAAAAAAAAACACCAAAATGACTACAAGACAACATAAAGGGACGGTCTGCTGCTAAACAATGATCAATCAGTGAAAATACGAGTACTCTGAGATACATTTAATCTCATCCTACCATAGACATTTAATTTCCGCTAACTCAGGATCACAAAAAAGTTATTCAGTGACGGATTTATGGAATAATACGAATGAACCAGAGCAACATTTCACTACAAGTGTAAAGACATGCTTCCCTTACGCCTCGCGAGAAAAACCATGACAAGACACAAGAACAGAGTCACGCGTCAGAGATGAGGGAAATTATGCAGATTATGCAGATTGTTCAAAGTACAGGAAGCCTCTGGTGATCGGCGCTTCACAATGCATATCTGACAATGTATCAGAGCATTATAAGCAAACTAACAAACATTTATATTCATTGCAGATGCACCAAAGTCATTTCTAATGAAGATCCTCAACTATCTGCAACAAAGTATGAAAACAGTAAAACTAAAAAGTTTAAAATAACTTTTCCATTTTAATATATTTTAAAATGTAATTCATTCCTGTGATGAATTTTCAGCATCATTACTCCAGTCTTCAGTCACTGTCACATGATTCTTCAGAAATCATTCTAATATGCTGATTTAGTGCTTGAGAAACATTAAAAACTTTGTTGAAAGCTTTCTTTGTTGAAAAGAACATCATTTATTTGAAATAGAAAACTTTTGTAACAATATAAATGCCCTTACTGTCACATTTAAACATGTTTTACACTCATGCATACATACATACACATATTTGTTCTGTTTATTTTATGTATTCATTTGCCTCAGTTGAATTTGAAGATTACTGTAAAAGTGTTGTGTGTGCATTTTTGTGTGTGGTAATCCAGTTCACAGCCTATCCACAGCACTCAATTGCTCTATATTTGGTTGGCTTCCCAGAGTAAATGGTCATCGTGCCAACTAACCCTCAGGGCCCAAAGCCACAATGCATGCTGGGATGGGGAAGCCCATGATGCACTGCCATATGTCTACAAACATGCAAAGATGTGTGCATTTATACACTCACAAGCTAAACACGTATGAAGCAAGCATGTACTGTATGTACAGCCAAACTATGTTCAAAACGTGCACAATCACACACACACACACAAACAAACAAACTCCGGACACGACACACTTACTCACCAAGGTTTATGACATCGAAACATGGTGACACACAGACTTACATGCATGATCAAGTTCAGATGCCTGTGCAGTCTTGCATACACAATTTTTTTATTTGTGGTGAGCTATTCTCTCATAAATGAAAATAAAACCTTAAAACAAACCCAAAGCAGGAAAAAAAACTTGTTTTACAGTTAATCACAAAAAGCCTGTTCTACGAAATATATGTGTATAAAAGTTGGTGTCAATATACAAGGTGCTGACTGTTGTAGCAGCAAAATCCCCATCCAACAAAAAGCACCACAAGTAAACTTCAACCATCCGGTTTGTTATGAAGTTAATATGTAAAGAACGATAACGGAAGCTTTGTAGAGGAAATATATTCCTAAGCTGCTCAAGGTTGGCCTAAAGTTGAATATTAGTAGTCGCATATAAACCTGCATTAATCAAAAGGGATTTACACAGGTTATTAAGCATTTGAACAAACTTGACACTTGCATGTTTAAGACTTCATCACACCCCAACCTAACACTCCACCCACATGCGCAAAATGTCTTCACGTATGTACATCCACAAAAACACAAGAAATGCCACACACAAGAAACAAACGTGAGGCCACACACATACCAGCTCCTATAAAGACCATATGCTAAACAGCACAGATATTTATTCTACCTAATGCACATACGAAAAAAGAACTGAAAATCATTGTGCATCCGCGATCACAAATAGAAAGGCACGCACACACACAAACACACGCACTTTACTCGTTTGATTATCCATCAGCCTCTATATATGTGTGTGTCTGTATTGTGTTACAGGCCATCTCCTCCTCCCTTCCCCTCTGGTCAGTGCTCCAGGCAGGAACTCAATGATTTATTTATAACCTGTATTTCCTGTGCAGCATTTGAGAGGGATGAAAAGGCTGGTCCAGGGAGTACATTTGTCTGGGTGTGCTTTTGTGCGTGGGTTTGGCTGAATATGACTATTCATGTACGAAAAAAAAAGATAAACTCTTATCTAGTTTTTTTTTTTTTTTTTTTTTCCTGCCTGTTATTAATCAGCCCTTGTAACATTTTCTTGAGAGGTGGAGTACAAATGTGTAACATATGCATAGAGAATAGGGTCTAAGTCAGTGCATATTTTCGCCATCATTCTCGCTGCTTTGGCCCAATCTCCAAACTCTATGGGGAAATAGTCACTTCCTGTTTACAGAGGAGTAAGTTAGCATGTATTCCCATTCAGCACAACACAGCGCAACACCCACCCACACACTCTCACACACGCACACACAAATGCACATATAGACATATAAAAGGGTGTCCTAAAAGGGTGTCCTCGGTGCAAATTAGCACATGAAGACTCGATGATATTAATAACGAGGGGATTTCTTAAACATTGAAGCCCGATTTAGTTCCTGAACACTTTTGTCTCAAATTTTTATTACACAAAACAAAATTGTTGAGCATGTTTTTTGTTGAGGAGCAATCCACATGTAAACCATACATTGTAAATAAAATCAGAAGTTCAGAAAGTTGAGAAAACTCAAACACTTGAGGCACTTCCGCTTAAAGAAGAAAACAAATTGTGGTATCAACTTAATTAAAGTTGGTCTGTGCTTTCACCAAACACAATATAATAAGTTCTATAAACACAAAGCTAGTTTTTTTACTTGTGGATCCAAGTTCAAAAAGCTTGCATTTTAAGTTAAGCTGAGTATTAACATTACATAATAGCGATAAATAGCTTTTTTAGTTTGTCTAACTTGTGTTTCAAAGTATATAGGCCTACTCATTGAAATGGAGAAAACTTCACAGAAGAGAACACTAATTACTTGTGACTTGAAACACAACTTTTACAATAAAATATAATCAAAAACGCTACGTAGAGTTAAAACATCAATTAATTCTGAATAACAAACATTTATGTCATCATAAGTGCCCGTACTTTGGCCAAAAACACAAATTATTCAAGCGCAACATTAGTGATCATACTGAGCATGCTCAGAAGCCTGTTAGTTGGACCCTTGCCACCAAATTTGAAATGGTAGGTTCATGTAGTTTAACTTGTTTCTCAAGTTCCTCATACTAAATTGACTAAAACTGACTTTATTTAATTTTAAGTAATGTTGTAATTTTGTAATGTTTAGAGAACAAAAACCTCTTTCTCAATTGTAAATTTCCCACTGAGATCAAACTTGCACAAATCACATACATCAGTGTGGGTCAGATTATCATTTCAATTTAAACCATGTATTGCAGTTCCTAATAAGTTACCGGCCAACTGGCGAGCAGCCCCATTTAACTTGCCAAAACCTATTTGGCACTTGAAGGGTGTTAATTTTGGATCTTCCCATCACACCATCTCTCTTTCTCTTCCATTCTTTTATTGCTTCTCCATCCCACACAGAGAATATGAGAGGAAAGAATAACAAATGCAGCGTGTGACGTCTCTGATTGTTCTGCTCTCTCCCTCCGTGCACATATCCTCATGCACAATTGTTATCCTTTGACAATAAGCCCTTCTCCCTCTGTAAGTAACAGGGCTGGCTGGCCGTGAAGATCTTTTCACGCTCATCTCGTGTTCTCTACCCGCATAGTTAACAGCTTATTATGTTAAAACTACAGGGAAGACACTAGCAGCTTTTGTGAGTGTGTTCTCGCTTGGTTAGGGTGCATGAGTCCGGACAGATGGCAACACTGTTTATGTAGATGGAGACGGGTAGGACCAACAGGGCATTAAAGAAAGGAAGAATCAGAAGATTCATAAAGAACAATGTAACACAAGCAATATTAAAGAGAAGGAACTGAAAATAGCTTCTTATATCTGTGAATTACTGTACAAGCAAGCAAGTACAATTCATTTAAGCCTATAAAACTGCAGTTAAGCTAAACTCTTTGAGATAAAGAGTGTGTCTGCGGTGTTTAGGTGTGACCATGGGTTTGAACATGAGTATGCATGACTAAAACATGATTCATTGTGACTGACAACTAACAACAATTTCTGCCATTTAGAAATGTCACAATAGACAGAAAGAGACGTATGAAGGTCTAGATTCCAAAGGCATAATCAGAATAACACTGCCGCTTCTTCCATTACAGCTCATCATCCGGAAACTTTGAGCTTGATTCTGCAGTGTGTCTCATGTTCTCAGATTCAGTGTTCAGTTCGGTTTAAATATAATCAGGACAAGGGTTTTACCAGAAGAGATGTAATGCTAAATGCAAAAAAAAAGTGCTTGCGCAAAGGAAGTGTACCGACACAATGAAAATATTCTATGATATTCTACGACGTGCCATGCAAATACTGTGGTACCATACCATTAAGTATATCAAAGCACCATGGTATTCCCATTTGATACCATCACTGACTTTACCATAGAAATTACATGGTACTTTTTTTGTAAGGGGTCCAATACAAAAACCATGCATTATACTATAAAAGATTTTGTAACTTTTACAAAAAAAAAAAAAAAAAAAAAAAAAAAAAGTAAAAAGTGCTACAGTGAAAAATTTTATTGGTTAACTGTAAGTTACCTTACCATATATGGTGAAAAACTGTAAATAGTTTAACATTGCATTATATGCAATTTTACTGTTTAATACTGTCAAATGTATGGTTTTTAATAAATAAAAACTATATAATTACAGGGAAAAAAGTAAAAGGATATTCCCATGCAGAAGCCCAGCATGATACATCACATATGATTGTATGTCATTTAAATAGTTTTGTTTCTTCTTATTTCAGTAAAGCATGGTATTTTGAACTACATGTTTATTTTGTTAATGTTTAATGCATTATTTTAGTGTCATGTATTACAGTGATGGTGTTTTGTCTTTGCGTGTTTGACCCTGTGCATCTTTGTAAATTTTGTTTTATGGACATACCACTTGTGATGAAGTGATTTATTATGTGGCTTTCTGTTTCACTATCTGTACTATAATGATGGTTATCAGTACATTTTAGGGTAAAAAGCAGATTTTGGCATTTCAAGTAGATATTAACATTATATCACTTAATGAAATATACGGTTAAATTTGTAATATGCTGTCCCGTAACACCTGAAACATTGTCACCATATTGTTTACAGTGAATCTCTTGAAACCGCAGATGTTGTTTTATACCATAAATAAGTTATTTTTACAATGTAGTTATGGTTAGCTAGTTGGCTACAGTTACAACACACACCGATATTTATTTACTGTGCAAAATTTACAAAATTACATACAGCTACAAAATGTTAAATGTAGTTATGGTAACTCTGGTTTCTGCCAAAGTTTCTATAACATAACTGCATTAATTCAGTATTAGCCACTGTCATCAAAAAGGGGAAAAAAAACAGAGAAAGATTCTGAGAAAAGATAACATCTTGCATTATTTGATTACACTATTCATATAAATACACTATAGATACACTAAGGCATTTAGGATGATGACTGTAAGGCACAGCGGAAACATTCAATTTTGAATGTGAAGTGTGACATTTAGCTCTATGAAATGGTACAGAGAGAAACACAGAAGACTTTAGAAGCTACAGTACATTATGTCCCAAACATTTTAGATTATTCATTATGATTTATTCATTTCTGCTCTATGATTTATTCATCATTAGTTTATTCATAGCTGGAGACAGGGTAGATGAGAAAAGAAACATCAGAGAACAGTAAAAATTTAAACCCTTTCGTTAATTAATTTCTACACTTATCACGCCATTAGACGACACCAGTCGACTAACACATACCATAAGCTCCCATAGTTTCCACCAAAATACTAGTTACTACAAAAATATTGGTCAGTTAATAAGAAGTAAAAATATTCTGAAAGCCTCTCTGTTGGGGCATCCAAAATTAATTTTTCAATAACAATAATACTAGTAACATGAACTATGAAAAATATATCAAAAGCCTTTATTAATCTCAGTTCATGTAAAATTCAACATTTACTAATACATTATTAAAATTCAAAGTTTTATCAGTTATTATATATTTAATGGATCTGATAACATGAACTAACAGTTTTTTATTAACAAAGGCTAATAAAAACTGTAACAAATGCATTGCTCACAGTTGATGTTAGTTAATTGGTGTTGTGTTACCATAATATCTGTAGCAATGATGGTATTTTTATGGAAACTACAGTTAGCATAAATGTAAAGGCCTATTTAATGTCACATTATGGAAATTAATTTTAATTGCAGAATAAATGTGAGGACAGAATATCAAAGGAATACAGAGATGCATTTGTATCTGTTTGTTCTCTTTCAGTACGCTCACCTGACTTCACAAACAGTTCAGTGTACGGTTGGGCTCATATTTACTGTGAGTATAAAGGAGGCTTATATACATATCTGCATGCGCCACTTGCTCTTTTGATTCGGTTTCTGTGAACTCTTGCTATGCCATTTCAGATTATGCACATATGTCTTTGTACCTCAATATATCTGAAGTTTTGAGCGTGCATGTGTCTTTCCACCCCCACGTCTCTGTGTCTCAGCACATATGGGTTCCTTTATGTCCCAGCAGCCACGGCACTCTCTAAAGGTCACAAACCACTTCCTGAAATGGGGCACTTCCTCTTAGCGGACAAACTTTGCACTGTGAGTTTACAAGGAGTCTGCAAGCATAGGAGTACTGTTCATAAACATGAAATTTTCATTTCAAAGACATATATGACTTCCTTTAAATTTAAAATTAAATCATTTTAAATGTAACTTTAAAAGGTCTACTTGCAGTTAAAAGTCTGTCTATTTAACTAAATCATCAATAACAAAGTTACTAAGTAACCATGGTAACCCTGAAAAACGTTCTAAAATCTGTGCTCAAGGAAGAGAGTTCCGGAGCTGTGATTTCATGTGTTTGCACTCTCAGGTAAAAATAAGGTGAGAGACTAAGGAAAAAACACAAAGTATAAGACAATTTCACCAGGTAAAAAAAAATATTATTTCTCAGTGGTTGCTCTTTCATAATTTAGGAGACTTAATAAAGTTCTCCATTATGATCCTTTTAAGCATCAAGATGTTTCTTTTAAAAAATCCCCAAGAAGCAAACACAGAAAACAGAAATATGTACATTACTATTCAAAGGTTAGGGGTCGATAGGATGTTAGATAGGATGAAAGAGCTCACCAAGGCTGCATTTATTTCATATTAATATTATATATTATATTACATATATATATATTTAACATGAATTTTCAGCATCATTACTCAAGTCTTCAGCGTCACATGATTCTTCAGAAATCATTCTAATATGCTGATGTGGTGTTCAAGAAACATTTATTATTATTATCAATATTTAAAATCAATGTTTGAGAAACCATTTGATATTAATTTTTGTGGAAACCATTTATTTGATTTTTTTGTAACATGTAACAGTCTTTACTGTCACTTTTCATCTATTTAACGCATTTTTGATGATGAATAGTATCAATTTCTTTAAAAAAAAAACTTTTCAAAAGTAGTGTATATATTTATATATGCGTGTATTCTAGCTTAGCTGTGTTCCTCATTTGTAAGTTGCTTTTGATACAAGTGTAAATCATTAAATGTAAATGCAAGTCAGATAAGCACAATGACTTGAGAAAAAGTTTCCATTTGCTCTATATTTAATCTCACCTCTGTATAAGAGAAATACGTAAGAGACAGTGACTGTTCCATTCTGCGGTCGAGCACAAATATAACTTTCATTTAAAAACTTTGTGCAATTACAAACATTTTCATTCAGAATTAGCAGACATGAATACTTTGCATCAGTGCTCAACAGACTTCTTTGTATTTTTTTTTAAGCTGAAACAAGCTAAACATTACATTATAAAACTTTTTCTTTTTATTAGATATCCAATTGTTTGCAATCATTTTGTGAGACAGTAAGGGCTGACTGCTTTTTGTTGAGCTCAGTTCTCTAGATACTGCACTGTCATGGCCTTCCTACTTCCCATATTTCCTCTGAGAGAAGCTCATCATGTGATGACTCCACACACAAAGCAGAGGCTTTGTTGTCATTAAGAGTCATAGAATATTACTGAATATCCGAGAATGGCCAAATATTATCAAGTACTGTACTATAATGAAGAATAGACAACTTTATTTAGTGGCTGTAAAGTCATATTCATTAGGAGCTCCATACCAGGTAACGGGAGTCAACGTAATGCAATAATGAGAACAGACACAAATGTACACACCCTACAGGTGATGAATCAGAAAATATTACTCATGCACAAATACGTGCACACCAACACATGGCTGAACCCAGAACACAAACAGTTTGGCTTTCATCCTTACAAAGCATATGAGTACATCTTTCACACACACAAACAATCCAAACTCATTAAATGTATCCACCTTTTTCCTGAGTAAACGATGTGCACCACCATGATAGATTCTAACTTCCGTTTGTATGCGGTCGCGTTCCGGTCTACGTAGGAACCCATTGTTAAAACAGCGACTGAATTAAACAGAAACTTTTTGAACATTAGTAAAAAATTTAAATGAGCCCAGGGTTAAGCTATGCTGTTTTTGTCTGCCACAACAGCAATAATGTGAAGAAATGTCCGTATACGGACCCGCATGCCTAGCATTTTATGCCAAAGACTGTCAAGAGTAAATGAGTATGTCTTGCAGTACTAATACTCCCCATAAAAGGTATATATGCGCTCTTATCATTTTGAGGACAAACTTCACCCTGATCGGGAGCTGTACGTAGAATATAAAGTTTTCAATGTATTTAACTTTGGGCAGCTTCATGTCATCTACGCAATGACGGGCGAGGCACTGGCCAGAGGAGAACTGGCACCCCGACTAAGCCTGGTTTCTCCCAAGGTTTTTTTTCTCCATTTTAACACCAATTTGCCACTTGTCTGCCACCTAATGTCACCTGATGGAGTTTGGGTTCCTTGCCGCTGTCGCCTCTGGCTTGCTTAGTTGGGGACACTTGACTTGACATTTGATATTCAACAGTGCTTTGATCTGCCTGCATTGACACTATTCTTTAAGAGCTGCTGTGCAGCCAAACAATGTACCAGTTATCAATATAAAGCTGCTTTGACACAATCTACATTGTAAAAAGCGCTATATAAATAAAGGTGACTTGACTTGACTTGACTGACAAAAGATGGTCATTGTGACACTGTTAAGAAATGGCACTATGGAGCCATGCGCTTTTAAAACCATTTTCATAGGTTTAACATTACATTATCTGCTCGGAAAATATGCTAATTTGACTAGAAACACCAAAGACTGGAAATGTAAAGCATAATTCTGCAAATCATCAGAATGATGCAAGAATTGGACTCATTCGGTTCTTGAGTTCAACTCCAAGACTCAAAGATTTGGTCGCAATTTTGGTCACATTCTTCACTAGAGTATCAACAGATTCATACGGGTTTGAAATGACAAAGGTGAGTAAACAAAGACATCACTGAATTTTCATTTTTTGGTAAAATATCCCTTTAACGATTTTCTTTATCTTCAGTATTGCCAATATTTAATACCACCAACTGCTTTATGAAGGCCTTGACTGACACAAAATGAACTTTTTCAAACACAATGTAGCTTTGAATTTTGTCGCAATGCTGTGTTCTTTGAACTGAGTGATTCCATCTTAAGACATACTCACACTCTCCTTTTAAAACTCATTGCATACTGCCTCTCTATTCTCCTCCTGCCTTTCTCTAGCGGAAAATTTGTGCAACTCCTGCATCATCAGGCGAAACTGGAAAGAGTCCCTAAGAAGCTGGGACACAGAAACATCAGTGTTTCCACCCAATGTATGAAAGCTTCCCACTCAAACTGACCTTAACACACACACACACACACACACACACACACACACACACACACACACACACTGACAGCCTGCTGATAAGTTTGTCCTCCACAGGCTCGCATGGAAACCTCCAAAAAAGAGCAACGTTTCAAAACCTTTACACATCTGGTTACAACACAGATAAACTAAAAGTGGTTTCTACCACTAGGCGAGATACAAATCTGGATGCCTTTACACAGGAAAATGAAGAAAAAAAAAGAAGAAGAAGAAGAAGTGTTTCTGACTTCACATAATTTAGTACATAATTGGGTTTAAGGGGCAAAAAATACAGTGGGGTCTAAATGTTTGTGATTTTTTGAAAACAAAAAGAAAATGGTACAAATTAAAAAAATAAATGTTATGACAAAATAAATAAGAAGTATTTAACAGGGTTACACACATATTAAGATTCTAACCAATACCTTCGCTGATAAATATTGTATGGTTATGGCCAATAATCTAAAAATATAAATAAAAAATAAAAATAAATAAAAAATGTAAAATGCTACAAGTGAATTTAGGCACCACAATATTATAAAGTATGAAAAATGGATATTAATTTTGATATTTACTAAAGATTACATTTAACAGAGGTATTAAATTATTTTATATGCTTCTGTTTTGTGTGTGTGTGTGTGTGTGTGTGTGTGTGTGTACACATTTCATATTAAGATGAAATGTTAGAAGCTTAATTTAACACATTTATACCAAGTGTGGAAATGTAACAGGTCTTTTTTTGAGTAAAGGTCAAACCATTTACCTCTATATCTTCTATTTCTATAAGTTACTTCTCTAGCTAGTGCTATAAAAACGGTGAGAGGTAAGTGAGATATCTTATTTTGTTGCTGCGGTTTAAAATATTGGTGTGTAATACACATCACTCCATTTCACAGAAACTTGGTCACTAAGAGTCTCTTGCCCAGAACAGCTAGTGCTTGTCAAACAATGCTTAACCAAAGGCCTTTAAAGTAGTACACTTCAAAGAACACACCAGAATACAATTCATATACTTATAGTATGACAGTTTCATTTTATGTAAAATACAAAATAATGTCTAAATCTCAGATCAAACATGATGGAAAGATAAAACTAATCTCATTTAGATTAAACAAACTTAACAAATAGAATCTAACAATCACTGAAAAAAACTTTTCGACAAAAATCTTCAAATTAATCAGCTATTCGTTGAAACACTTCACTTATCTCCACTGAAAACAAAATCTCCTGGCCTTCCATCTCAATGACAATTCCAGCTGGGCTACTTGTGTCCAGCAAGACGGATGGGGACTCCTTCGCTTTGTAGCCATCTTTAGGCTATTACGTATCAGAACAGGGAAAGTCTGATGCAAATGTCAAATATCTGACTTTTCAGTATATCCTTTTAAGACCCTTCAGTGCTAAAACTGTCGTAATCTGTTATATTAGGCCTTATTGGGCCTAAGAGACAAACCCAGTAACCATTCGATGACTAGCTTAAGTAGATTAACAGTGTTAATAAGGTAACACTTTACAATAAGTTTTCATTAACATTAGTTAACTACTTTATAGTTAACATGAACTAAGAATGAACAATACTACTAATTAATTTATTAATCTTAGTTAATGTTAATTTCAACATTTACTAATACATTATGGAAATCAAATGTTGCATTTGTTAACATTAGTTAATGTACTGTGATCTAACATGAACAAACAACGAACAGCTGGATTTTTAACTAACATTAACATTAAGATTAATAAATACTGTAACAAATGTATTACTCATTGTTAGTTCATGTCAGTTAATACAGTAACTAATGTTAACAAATACGACCTTGTTAATGTTAACAATGTTAACAAATAGACCAATGCTATCTCACGACCAATTCATACGTATTTTACGATTCGTACGATGTCTAAACCCAAGTGACGGGTAGGTTTAGGGGCGGGGTTAGGGGTAGGTCATTCGTACGAATTCATACGAATTTGGCAACTCGTAAAATACGTACGAATTGCCGTGAGATTGGGTTGAATAGACCTTACCGTAAAGTGTTACTATTAATAGTAACTGGTATTTCTTGAGAATGTGGGTTACAATTACATGTGGGTTGACAACTAAGTATAAAAAGTCATGAATATTATTTACAAGTTAAATAAAATTCCTTTTTATATTATAACCTAATTTGTGACCCTGGACCACAAAACCAGTCATAAGTCGCACGGGTATATTTGTAGCAATAGTCAACAATACATCGTATGGGTCAAAATTATCAATTTTTCTTTTATGCCAAAAATCATTAGGATATTAAGTAAAGATCATGTTTTGTAAATATTCTACCGTAAATATATAAAAAATTTATTTTTGTGAGTGGATATGCATTGCTAAGGACTTCATTTGGACAACTTTAAAGGCGATTTTCTCAATATTTTGATTTTTTTGCACCTTCAGATTTCAGATTTTCTCTTTTTGAAATATCAATTTCAAAAAATTGACCCTTATGACTGGTTTTGTGGTCCATGGTCACATTTTGTCCCATTCTTCAAAGCTAAACCCTGACACGGCATAGCAGATGATGTATAAAAATGTAAGGGACACAATTCTTGAAATAAACATTACAGGTAATGTTTTTTTTTTTTTTTTGTCTACTGAAATCAAACCTTTAATTGGTAAATAAACTACATTTCAACTAATTGAGCTATAAAACTTTTGTCATTGATGGTGAAGACATCATTTCCTATAATCGCATTAAAATCGTAACAAATTTCATTAATTTGAATGTCGCACCAAATGACTCTGTAAGCCCCAAGAGGATATGTCAAGATAAGCCAAATTCAACATTAAAAACAACTTTTAGAATTATCCATTTGTAAGGGAGAAGAAGCGCTTGATTCAAGTAATACTATATATTGTGTTATAAAAAAATACAGGTCTGTACACCTACACATAAAAAATATCAAATACAAACATGTCACTATTACACCTACACTCCTATACTGATATACATAAGTATATGAAAACATCAGTTTTACTTTACTTTGGCAATAAATTTATTTACTTTCTCTTTCTCCGCTTTAGGACATGGTCAATTGCTTCCCATGTATCCAAACATGTATGGTGTGATTTTTTTTACCAACATAAAAACAAGACTGATCACTATCAATTAATCCATATATGGCACTAATCACATTAGGGTTATTAAAAGCAGGTTATGACAACCACCCATATGCATACTACTTGATGACTAACACTTAAGCAAACTTTTAAATGTTGTCAGAAGCAGACAGACTAACCATAGAAGGCTAGAAATCTAGCATACCACTGCTTCCGATGTCAGCAAATGACAAATATTTGGCCAAATGTTTAGAATTCTCATGTCAAGGACTCAAGGACGATGACCAGCTTAATCCACTGACCGCATACATTCATGAACAAGATCAGTGGTATGCACACAGCATCAAAACCAAGACTTTATCAAATTCATCCACAACACATTCAATAAAGACATCTTGCCCTATTCACCTTTGTTCGCTCTCCCTGGATTAACATGAATGGAATCATTTGGCCTGCCCTGTACAATCCCAATCTCGACACGAACCGTAATAACACACAGAGGCAAGGAGGATTTCAAACAGATTATGGAAACAGCAGGATTAAACCCAAGCCAAAAGTAAAGACATGAGTGAGCGATAGGAGAGAGAATGTGTAGCTAAAAGAAGCAGAGATGAACTGTAATTTTGATGAATGAGAATCTAGCTCCTCACTGACAGCAACCTAATGCAGACTTCATGGTTGGTTGGAGATACCTTACTCCAACCGTGCTCCTCAGTGTAGAACAGTGATGGAAAGGACAGTTGTTCAGCTTTGGCAACTTCGTCTAAATCAAGAAACTTGCTGCATCAAAAAGTGGTATGGTGCCACATATGGTATGACGTCACTTTTTCTAAAGATCTTAATTGTATTGATTGATCTCATTTAAAAAATGACTGGAACCAAATTACTTTTGTGCATTCTTATGCCAACAGCATACCGAAACACCTGTCTCTGAAAGTGCTTCCTGCATTACTATTCAGCGGCTCTACAACGCAGAACAAGTGAGGTCCAATTCCCAAACAAATGACTAGGGGTGAAAAGGTTCTCGGTAAAAAAATCGAAACGTACCGTTCTGCACACTCGGTTCGGCACGCACTTGCACTCGGTTCATCTCATATCTGACGACGCATACGCATCTATAATATGGTTTGTAGAAAATAAATAAAACAGAGTTAGGCTAATGTATGGTTCTGTCGATGGATACGCATTCTGGCTTCTCCTAAACTTCAGTGCGAGTGCCGTATGCTCTATCTGACCAGTCATTTACGCCGTCATCACCCGGGTGTTAATAGCGCGCGAGCGCAGGTGAGACATAAACTGGCTTTGCTTAGTTGGGGACACTTGACATTTGATATTCAACAGTGCTTTGATCTGCCTGCATTGACACTATTCTTTAAGAGCTGCTGTGCAGCCAAACAATATACCAGTTATCAATGTAAAGCTGCTTTGACACAATCTACATTGTAAAAAGCGCTATATAAATAAAGGTGACTTGACTTGACATAAACAGCGCACGTTGCTTGCAATCTGCGTTTAAACTTGCCATTTTAAACATTTGAGTTCAAGGCACGAAAGAGAACTTACGCGCGCGCTGTGAGAAGATTTGGGCACTCATCCGAAGCGCGTGTACAGCGCGCACATATTGAGGTCTCTTTCAAGTCTTGTGCTTGAACGGACAAATTCACACAAGATTATGTCAACATGTCTTGGCGAGTATCCTTGCAAGCATAGTCGGTTATGTCTTAAGGAAACTTAAACACTCGAGAAAGAACGCATGTGTTCAGTATCAGTGTACTGATCCATGTATTATGTCTTAAAGAGACAGAAGCCCTTGCATTCCTGCTGTCTGAATGTGTTTTTAATGTTAATTAAACAACAAAAGACAAGGAAATCACTCATTGCTCATGACTAAATAGTAACTTAATAATTAATAATGATTGATCTTTATTTAATTTATACAGTGAAGATTACATGCAATGTTGTTTTACATTTTATTGGCTACTTTATTCAATTTCTGTACCTTAAAACTGGATACATGAAAAACCTGAAAAGCTTTATTTGTTTGTATCTTTGCTTGACTGTATTTATTTGTGCTGTTTGATTATTTGTTCTTATTTTCTTTATTTTTATTTGACAGTAGTAATTTTTTACCTGAACATAGCACTTACCGAACCGTACCGAAACGTGAGCCTAAAACCATGATACAAACCGAACCGTGAGTAATCTGAACCGTTGCACCCCTAGTATGTACTAACTGATAGTGGTTACTCAATTAATTTGAACTGTTTAAAGGTTCATTCAGTAAGTGTTTACATTTAGGTGGCTCATTAAAAGTATATCATTTAAAAGTATTACAAAAGTAAGTGTAATTTTTATTGTTATTATTAGTAGTGGTAACTCTATCAATTGCATGACAAGGCTGGTCAAGTGATTTTATGGCGGCACATTTGAACGGGCGACCCGCCCCATGTACAATAAACACGTAGCTGTCTTTTTGTAAAAAAAAATTGATATGTTTAGTCTTCATTTTAAATGAGTGTAAATCATCATCATTTAATGATATTTCTCTTCAAAAAAAAAAAAAGGTTTGTTGTAACAACTGGTAGTTTATGAAACACAATAAGGATCAATTTGTTAACATTAGTTAACTAAATTAGTTAACATGAACTCACAATAAAAAATAATTCTAAAGCATTTATTATTCTTAATGTTAATTTTAACCTTTATCAAAAGTTGTGTCTGCCACATTTAGTGGACCTGAGCTCACATGAACATTAACAAAGATGAATAAGTAACAAATGAATTGCTCATTGTTAGTTAATTTTAGTAAATGAATTATTGGGACGTTATTATAGAGTGTTACCATAAATATGCAAAGTTTTGTTGTTTAGAAATTGTATATAGTAAACAGCTAGTTAGTACCATTATTAAAGTGCATGTATTTTATTTAATAACAGCTCTGTGAAAAGTAATTAAAAGTCTGTGCAAACAAGAACTGTAATACACTTATTTCTGATTATAACAGTTATTATAACTGTTCTTTTGGGACAGGGACTGAAGAATCATTTATGGAATCGGAAACTTTAGATTCCTTAGGCTACATATATGTTCACGTAGGCTACATACATACATACATTCCTTACATACATGTTCAAATGCCATGATGCCAGGAATAGAACTAAAAAAGTATATAAAAAATAAAAACAGGCAGCAGGGCAGTTATGGATGCGCTGACACAACCCCAATACGATGGACAGCAGTGATCTGACCTCATCCGCGCGAGGAAGTGCTGGTAGCTCAGGAACATGTCCTATCTGGACAGATGCAGCCTAGACCATGTATGACGAGTTTATAAGAAAACTGCTTAATGAGGCAACAGGAAAACAACTTTATAACCCTTTGGCGCTCGAGCCTATTTCCCACTTCGTCATATTAATTAATAACAAAACCAGACCGACGCCATTACAAATGCAACTTGCACTACATGTTTTAAATATCTGCCATGTTTCTGTATTTCCAAAGGGGTTTTGTGTGCTCTTATCACATGTGTTTGCGTTCTTAACGTCTACAGCTGTGATTGCAGCTGCGTGATGCTCGAGATCTGGGAGAGACGAAACTCTGGTACTTACGCCCTGGTTTTTGGGAAGCCCATTGACAGCAATACATCCAGACAATTTCCATGTTTGACAGTTCCTGGCCGGTTCTGCCGCTGCATCCGTGGAGCGACTTTGGCATATAGGTCCTCTTTTGCTGCCATGGTTCAGCTTTCCATTTGGTTTCAGAACAGCGATTTGCTTACTTTTGATGCGTCCAAATGGACGGACACGACACACATTTAAAACATCGAATCAAGAGCTACAGTATCTACAGTAAAGGCTGGTTCAAAAACGCTCCATTATTCCCCAAAGTCGGACAGACAGAAGTCTTGGCGGACGCGCTACAATGTTTCTAAACACAAAATGATTTGAGCTTCCTGCTGGAGCGCTCATGTCATTACAGTTTGAGAAAGGGGTCACCAGTCGGAAGTCAATCTCATTTGCTCCGCGCATCGACAACCATCGCTGTCGCTGTCTGCCACAGGAAGAAATATAATTCGACGGAGTCTATCGCCGCTCGGCGTATAGTTAGAAATGTTGTAACAGGCGCGTCGCGAGCGAAATTTATCAATACTTGTTACATCGGTTCCTCCTAGACATGACTTATTTATGAATGGGGCTTGACTGAAAGCAGAAGCAGCCTATCAGCAGACGGGGTCCGCCCGGCACCGCCCCCTTTATCCTTAAAGTCGCAGTTTTGAAAGGTGACGTTGAGCAGATCAGATGCGCTCGGATGGCAGACAGCGCTGTTCAGTGAGAAGCATCATCGCCATTGACGTTTTCTCACATTCAGTGAGACGTCTATGTAACTGTGCGCAGGTAGAACGTAGAACGCATCATGTGGAAGATACTTAACATTTTACAAAATATAACGTGAAGTGTCGTGGCCAGAACAAGGAAAGAAGTAAAATATTTAGAATCATTTAGAAACCAGTGAATGAACTGTAAGCAAAGCTGTCTTGTGCAAATAATGTAGCCTATTTGGTTAAATCGAAATCTAAAATTGTGTGGAAGAAAAACAAAAGCCTGTGAAAATCATAAATAAAAAAAATCATTTTATAATTTTTATGTTAAAGACATCTTATTGAACCTCATAGAAACATGCCAATGGCAATTTCAACAGTGTTCAAAGCTGTGCAAGATTTGTTGTGGTCCTACACTGCCTCCTAGTGGTCATATTCAGAACATTTTAGATTTCATCAGGTTGTTGCCACATTAATATATAATTTGAAAATAAACATATTCATTCCTAATGTCATCCTACGAAATAGATATTTCCAAAAATCAGTTGAGACAACAACAGATAACATTGCTTAATTGAACATTCACAATGAGTTTTCTGCATTGGCAGACTCTGGGTGGACCTGCTATTTAGTGAAGTGAAGGACCAAGTACTCGGAATTCCATACTCGGAATTTGTCCTCTGCATTCAACCCATCCGGTTAGTGCACAGCACACACATTAAGAGCAGTGAACACAAACCGTGGACACACACCCGGAGCAGCGGAGAGCTATTTTGCTGTGGCACCCGGGGAGCGATTAGTGGTTAGGTGCCTTGCTTAAGGGCACCTCAGTCATTTCCTGCCGGTATTGAGAAACTCTAACCATTAGTCCACGACAGCCTTCCTAATGGAGGAATGTCAGCATTACATTTAATATTGCATAAGTCATATTCAGTAAGTTTAATTTATTGGAAGAACAGGATCAAGTCTGACATTAAAACTTCAAATCAAACAAGAAAAACTGTTTCGTAATTAGTTTCCAGTTGAACAATTCAGAGAGAGGTCAATAAAGCATGATTTTTAAATTCTATAAAAGCCGGAAAAAACTATTTACATTTCATGAATGATGTATAAAACACATAAAAACAAAGTACACTATCATAAAAAAATGCCAGTGAAGTAAACAAACAACTTATGACTACAATGTACAGCAAATGTTTATATCAGTAGGAAGGGGGATTATTTCCTGAATGGGGAACATTCATAGTACCTTCTTTTCCCCAGAAGCTTTCATCCCATTGTGCAGTCACACAGAATTAACCTCAATCCATAAATAACTAAACAAATTAATATAATTTGAGCAAATTATATTAATAAAATATTGATAATAAACCCTTTAAGTCTGTTTTCCACTCACAGATTACTTGTACTTAAATACATTACATTTCAATTCATTTCTGCAAATGGGAGAGAGGATTTAGATTCCTAAAACTAAATCTGTAAGTTTAAGCTAACACACACACACACACACACACACACACACACACACACACACACACGATGGTTTAAAGCTTTTGGACATTTCTATGGTCAAGTGGTGTGGTAGGCAGGGCAGGGAGGAACATTTGATGTCACACTCTTCACATACAAACTGATCCTGATTTGTATGAACTTAAATAGAAAAAAGAAAAAATTGATCTAGGCAACAAATCTTGATATTTCATCCAAAGCAGGCTACACCACAAAAGATGATTTCTGTTTGAATTCCCCCTGAAACAGACACAAAACAGTGTAAATAGAATTATTTTACCAGTACCACTACTCTGGTGGTAGAACAGAACACACAAATAGAAAAGGACATTCAAAGTGAACTACTGCAAACAGAATTCCAATGGGGAATTCCATTCAGCTGTTTAATCTAATTTACACAACTAAGCAAGTGTGTTGTACTTACATCCCCATCAACCCCTTCATCTGCTCTAGGCTGTGTATAAACAGCTTGTGTTTTTGGCTTGCTGCAAGAGATCATTTATGTCATTTTATTACATTTTAATGCAACATATAGTATTATGTATATAAAATATGAAGTTATATGTGCCATAGAAATAGACTTACCTTTCTGCTATTTCTGTGGAGAATTAAAAAAAAAAAAAAAAAAAAAAAGGCAATTGAGTCAAATCATTTTGAATTTCTAATTATTATAGCTATGGCATCTAATTATTTGAATTTAATTATTAATTATTCTCTCTCTCTCTCTCTCTCTCTCTCTCTCTCTCTCTCTCACATATAAAAAGTAAGAACTTACTTGGCATATATCCCTTTTTAGTGGCAAACCAGAGAGCAAAGAGGAGCAATCCTACTGCCAGCAAAGCCACAATAACTCCCGCAACAATGCCACCAACATTTAGATCACCTATATTAAAGAAAAACAACAAATTAAATTCAATCAAGACATGTTCAAAAAGCAAAAATCATAAATATCAAAAATCCTTGGTTCTCAAAAATACTTGGTTCTCTCTCTTTAGAAGGTCATCATAAGGATAAAAATGTTGCTTTTAGAATAAATGGAGAATTTTCAAACTATGACAGAGAGTGGGAATTAAGGGCCATTCACACTAAGAATGCTAACTAGATAACTACATCAGCATCCACAGCCACACCAACACACTGATGTTCTGTTTATTAAAAGCGCACGCTGCAGTTATGTCGTCTGCCGCTTTCAATGCTCAAGCCATTTAAAGTCAAGTGGATTCTGATTAGCGGTTAACTAGTTCTGCTGAATAGTTCTGTTGGCTGTTTTCCTGGTTAATCATTGTCTGATGAGGTAGGTTACAGATAGATAAGTCTAAAATAGGCTTTCCTATTCACTCAATGTTATCATTTACATCATTTGAATTATTTAAAACTCAAAGGCTGCTAAAGCGAAAATATCCTGCGCATCTTCTTCAAACCCCATCAGTCAGACGATTATTCATAATACGATGTTGTAGCTGAGGAGAGGTAACTACCAGGCTCATGCTTGAAATAAGACAATGTTGTCAAAACTAGCACTGGATAACTGAGGTAATTAATTATGTTATACTGTTTGCTAGCCTGGCATAATGATCTCATCGTTACTACTTCTCACCATAAAATCAGAGGGTATGACTGATTGTTTTCCATATATCCATTTCAGGGGCATTTCCTCCGAGGAGGCAAAAGAGGCAGTGCCTCCTCAAAAAAAACTGGATGAGAAAATAATCGGTATTACAAAAATATAACGCAAATGTTATCAAATTTGACATTAAAAAGTGTAAAAGTCACTCGTTTTTTCTAAAGAAACAATGTCAAACAGCGACACCCGCAGGTGAAGTTACAGCAGGGAGTCCTGCATCTTTTGTGCCTCCCTTCAGCTCATAGAAACAAAGCAGAGCCCCCAAAGCGTGCGGCGGGTTTAGTGGGGGGTAACTGAGAATGAATGGGGGAAAGTCACGTGAGAGGAGGCAGTGCCTCCATCGCGCTATGATTGGATATGATCAGTTACGATTGGGCATGATTGGTTCATGCAATAAATCCCACCTCTTGTTTTCAGGCGCATTCTCGTCGAATCGGCCTGAACGAAGACAGTGATGGCATTAATGGGAAGACTAATTAAAAAGTAAGTAAACAACTGTCACTTAGATGTCACCACTTTATTTCATGTCAAAATCAAACTCAAAATGGCCTGAAAACATGATGACTGCGGGAGTTTTTTAGTGAGCAATCAGCATGGTGAAATTAAAGGTACATCTTTGTGTCTGTGAGTGAGTGACCAGCGTGTATAAGCTTGATGACTGCTGAAAATAAATTGACTATTTAAAAAAAAAAAAAAAAAAAAAAAAAAAAAAGCTGAATATTAGTTTATGAATAATATATATTGTTTAAATTGTTACTGCCATTAGTTATTATTTTGGAATAAATGTAAAAATGCATAAAAACACTAACTTTATTCAATTTATACTTCGTTTTAATAAATAGAACATTACATAGTGTAAAAATACAACATAGAATTGTATTTGGCCTCTCTTTTTATGTATCGATTCATGTATATGATTCATCGTTATAGTTGTGGTGTGGACAGTGCTGTTCTTTTATATTTAGAATGATTTTTAGAACTAAATCTTTATAGTTATCGTTCTTGGTGTGAACGGGCCTTTACACTCATTCATTATGGTAAGCCTATTATAAGCGTTTATATTTTAGACCTAGCAAGATGGTTTTTGTGGGAAATGGTGTACTTACGTCACTCACTCATGCGTATCGCCAAAAAAAAAAAAAAACGCTACTTTGACGTGCGAATTGTGTGGGAGCTCACTGTAAATCATTATCTATTGTCATATTCATCTGCACAGCCACAAAGAGCCGAAGGACAACCAAAACAATGTTCTTCTGCAAAATGCATGCACTTTTGTTTTAACCGCTAGAGGGCCAAAAGTTACATAGTTCTACCTTTAAGTTCTTTGGTACCATTCATGACTATAAAAGAGAAAATGACTTCCTTGAAGTGACCATTGCATGAACCCTTCACTAATGAACTCGTGGAAGAACCCTTTGTTAATGGTATTCAGCTGTTCACAATTGTTTAGAACGCCCCTACAAATTGAGTCCCCTTCCTGAAGTGCCCAAAGCCATTTGGAATTTGCCCCAAGATGAACAAATCACTCTCTGAGTCATCTTGTTATTCCTGAGTCATAAAAAAGATTTGTTCAAAATGACCAAATCGTTCATGATCAACCCATCTCTATTACTTACGGACATCCATCTGCACTGCATCACTACGCTGAGGGGCACCTTCTCCATTATTGGCCTCACAGAAATATGAACCGATATCCAGCTTAGACACACTCGGGAACTCCTGATCACACAAACAAAACAATTTTACAAAAATAATTTACTTTACAATGTATAAACCTAGAAACATACTAAACTACACAATGACATTTAAATTATAGCAGTATACAGTATAGTACTGAATGTTTTGACCAAAGAGTTTCAGTCATTTGATGTGACTATATACATTCACACTCATTATATATGCCATTTTGTATTTTCTAATATTGTAGATAAAAACTCACCAGGTTTCCATTGAAAACATTCATCTTGTAGGTGAGGTTTTTAAATGTGGGGAACTTGCTGGGATCATCAGGGAGAGGTGTGTTGTCTTTGTACCACTTATAGGTGGGTGGGGGAGATCCAACATTGTCGAAGCAGGTCAGAAGGACGTTACTGCCTGTTGTGACTGAAGAAGGAATTCTGGATACAGGCTTGGAAGGAGGCACTGTAGTGGAGGAAATTACAGTGGGAATTGTAAGGCCAATTACATATATAAAACATTATTTAATCAAAGCTATATATTGTGTTAAATATAAACACTGGACCCCACTGACATTTTTCAAAACTTTTTTTGTGTTCCACAGAAAAATAAATGCATATAGATTTGGAACCAAATAAGAGTAATGAATAGACCAAGTAAATAATGACAATAGTTTACATTTTTGAGTGAACTAAAAAAGTAGGCTGGGCCATTCCCAGACCCTGGGTTAGGGTTATGATTTCTCATCTATCAGGTAGTAAATGTTCATGTAAATAACACAAAATGATTTACCAAGGACAGTGAGTTTGATTGTCTTCTCGTCATATCCATTATTTCCAAGCACCTCACAGTCATAGTCCCCGGTGTCTGCTCGCGTCACCTTGTCAAATCTCAGCCCTCCATTATACACAGTGATACGGTTTTCATACTGAGCTGATGAAAGAAAAAAGATGCACATCTTCCTCAAATGGTCATTTGACATATCAACACACAATAAGGGAATGCAACTGCAAGGTTACAATGATGACAACAATAAACTTTTCATCCATACCAGTTGGCTTGTTATCAAAGAAAACGAATGACTGAGAGCCCTTGAGATCCTTGAACTTCCATTCTACTCTGGGTGTTGCTCCAAAGTCAGCGGAGTAGGTACATTTCAAGTCAACTCCTGAGAAAAAAAAAAAAAGTTAATACTTTGAATAACTTGATGCATAAATGTTTTTCATCAGTCCTTAAGACCTGTCTTTAGGCCAGTCAGTAGAGAGAGGCTCTCCAATAAATTGTTACATTTGTAACAAACACCACACAAATTACTATTCTTCAGTGCAAAACCTTTGCAGGCAGGCACCACATCAAATTTTCTCCATTATTTATATCTGACTGCTCATGACACACAGAAACGATTATAACAAAGTCAAACAAACAGAAAAAGCAAAATGAAACTTACCCTCATTCTCTTTCACTTTTACTGAGGGATTAGGAACAGTAACCAAAAAGGCATGTAGGCCTGCAGACAGAAAGAGACTGATTAAATCTTTTATCACATCAGTAAGAAGAAATTCTTAAAAAAAAAAAACACACATAAAAGGCATAGTTCACCCAAAAATAAAAATTATCCCATGATTTACTTGCGCATTCTGTCGCCCGCTGGAAGCTAGTTATTTGAATTTATATAGATATTTTTCTTACAAAAACGCATCACTTCGCTTCAGAAGGCCTTTATTAACCCCCTGGAGTCATATGAATTACTTTTTCTTTTTTTTTCTTTTTTTTAAATGGATGGATGCATTATTTTTGGCTTTAAAACGCAGCCCCTGAAATAGGTCTATTTCAGCACAAGCACGTTGTTCCATTTAAAAAGCCATCAGACCTTCTACAAAAACCCTTGTGACACCAGCAAACATTTCAATGTAAATAGTAGGCTACATTTCATTTTAAAAGTGTGTGTGAGGATTCATTACAGGAAACATAAAAAAAAAAAATTCTACCACAGAAATACATAATTTTCTGTTTTTTATCTATATGTTATGGCAGTTATAACTGCTTTTCCACGTTTCTTTCTGAAAGAACGGGTAAACTGCAGCAAGCATTAGTTATGAAATAAAAATTCGTAGTATGAATTCACATTCATTCAAACATATGTTTCTGACAATTCTTTAGGTCATAATTTTTCAATCATCATTATTTTATATACGTTTTCCAGACTAGCTGTCGTCTTTTTCCACTGTGAACTTGAGGGTAACAGGTAAAAACAAACACGATACTCAAATACTCTGAATTCATGAGTTTCCTCACAAGAATATTGTGCGAGCACGCGCATCATACGTTTACTTCATTAATCTACTGCGACTATACTGATAATTGTTTTATTGGGTCACGCTTCCTGGATTGCCTTTCAGCTGTCAAAAATTCCTGGTTGTTGAGCTCGGGTTTCGGGTGGGGGATGGGCGAGGTGGAAATACAGGTTCTCCAGGTGATACCGCCGAGCCGTGAAAGGCCTTCTTTAACACTTAAATTGTTGTTTCTATTTACACAAAACTATAATTAGGTAACGTACCGTATGAACGCAGATAAGGCGTTTGCTACGCTTTTATTTCGAACGGATCTTAATGGACTCGGTTTACTGATTCAAGTCATTACTTAAGAATGTGAATATGATTAAATAGGCCTAGGCTTCTTCAACTGGTTCCACTTCAAGGAGGCCTACTATTTGCAAATTCGTTCTCAAGATCATTGACGAGAGCCGATTCAAAACAACGATTCGTTACCGGATTGGTTAAATAAAGTATCATTTAAGCGACAGGTACACTGTTGACGTTTTCTGTTCTTGCAGACCTGTACTAAAACTATAATTTAAACGCGTAACTCCCCTAAATGCAAACAGTAATTATGTAATAAAAAGAAGAAAACATTGATGAAAAGCAAGTATGAAAAAGCAAGTCTTTTAGCAAAATGGCAGCTAATTAAAAATATTCAAAGTTTATAGCCTACTGATTAATTAACAGCAGTCAATGACACAACGTAATAACCGAAATGTAAACATGGTTCAAACACTGAAAACATGGACGCCTACCTGTGACTGAGATAGAGAGGCACACAAAGACGAAGGTCAGCATATCCACTCTGAAATAAGTCTTCCAAAATATTCCACTTTTCTAAAAATACCTGCTTTTTGTATTATGTTACTAGAACTTTTAGGGAGCTGTGGTTTTGCTAGGCCCTCGCAAACCTAAGTCAAGAAGATAAACTGAAAGGTTGAAACTAAACGCCCTTCCGAGTGATACTGTGTTACCTGTACCGTGTGTGATTGGTTAAATACGCGACACTATGGCACTCCCACTGCATGACGCAATGAAAGTAAACTCAGTTTCAAGGAAGACAAACTACTTCTCAGGATAAACACATCCTTATTGGAATTCTATATACATACTAAGTAAGTAACCCACAAGATAAGATCTTAAGAAACAAACTTGTCAGGGGAGTGAAGAACCATAAGTTACAGGTCTTGTCAAATAACAACAAAGTTTGGGAACTTTGGATATTCATTAAAATCATTTAATAGCCTATTCAAAACATAATACACATTGCTGAAACAACAAATTGATATAGAAAGGATGCATAGTTTTGCATTTTAAAGGTCTCTTTCTAATTTAAACAATATGTGAGTATGTGAATAAAGACTGTTGATCTTGTCCTGCATCCGTGTTTAGCTGGAACTCATAAAGAACACAAGAAATATGTTAGGAGTAAAAAATGAGATTATGATTATTTCAAAGAAGCAGAATAATGTTTTGAGCCCTCTCTTGAGGTAAACTTGTGGATCCAGGGAAATGTTATAAATTTATTTGCGTAAAATGAGTTGTCACTAGAATGTTCTGGAAGTTTGACAGGTGCTGGAAAATGAAAGAAAAGTGGTTGCTATTTTTAATATGATTATTTTCATTTTTCCTTACCTTTTCTTTTCACTTCTAGCATTATTAACACTGTAAATAAAAGCTAAAAATGTTTAACGTTGTAATGCGGAGCATGACACCAGCTGCACACTTCTTGACAAAAACATTCTAACCACAATATGTGAATATATTTTAGCATTTCCTGTAGAGGTGGGCAGAGATTAGTACTGAATCACCTATGTAAAGACTGGTTACCACGGTACCAGCAGATGTGTCTCTGATAGTATCAAAATAGTAGTATTGGGCTTCACACACCTTTCTCTGTAGTTTCTTAAAAACACAGACTATAAACATGTTTCCTTTCAAATATTTGAGTACATATTGTGAACATTCATTTCATCAATTTTGTCAACATCTTATAATATACACACAGATTTTTTATTAATCACTGATGCGTCCTTTTGTATAATTTTATACTCGTATACAAATTTTCAAAGCAAACTTTTTAACAAAAAGTCTTACTTATAGGAGGCCCACACAGATATTGTAGTCTATCTTTAAATTAAATGACATAACTTTGGCAATATTGTACTCTTCACCGCACATCTTTTGTCTCTTTTCTCTACTTTTTGAAAAGGATAGGCTCAAATGGCAAAGGGAGCATGTCATTCCTTTAAAGGGTTAGTTCACCCAAAAATGAAAATTCTGTCATTTATTACTCACCCTCATGGCGTTCCACACCCGTAAGACCTTCGTTAATCTTCGGAACACAAATTAAGATATTTTTGTTGAAATCCAATGGCTCAGTGAGGCCTCCATAGCCAGCAATGACATTTCCTCTCTCAAGATCCATTAATGTACTAAAAACATATTTAAATCAGTTCATGTGAGTACAGTGGTTCAATATTAATATTATAAAGCGACGAGAATATTTTTGGTGCGCCAAAAAAAAAACAAAATAACGACTTATATAGTGATGGCCGATTTCAAAACACTGCGTCAGGAAGCTTCGGAGCATAATGAATCAGTGATTCGGAGCGCCAAAGTCACGTGATTTCAGCAGTTTGGCGGTTTGACAGGCGATCCGAATCATGATTCGACACGTTGATTCATTATGCTCCAAAGCTTTCTGAAGCAGTATTTTGAAATCGGCCATCACTATATAAGTCATTATTTATTTATTTATTTTTTTGGCGCACCAAAAATATTCTCGTCGCTTAATTATTAATGATTAATGAAGGTCTTACGGGTGTGGAACGTCATGAGGGTGAGTAATTAATGACAGAATTTTCATTTTTGGGTGAACTAACCCTTTAATGCCACTCTGAGTCCATTTTTTCAGACTCAAAAACATCAGTTCACTGAAAGAACAATGAGCCCCACTTCATGCAGTCCATCATCATGTATTATAGGATAGGAGGAACTTCCCCCTCAACTTATTGTTAGTTACATGCCATAAAAAAAATCACCGCTTCTCTTTCAGGTGTTTAAGAATAAAAGTTTCTGTCTAACTTTCTCCTCAGCACACAAAGTGACTGAATGAGCCACTGTTTTGCTTATTAATTAATATGTTTGATTTTCTGATGTAAACTAAACCCCTTTCACATAATTCAGTATAATTTTATCACAGACAGAACACTGTATAAGGACATAGCCTAATGATAGAAATTAAAGCAAAACAGTTGGTCAAGTTGCAAAACATGGAATCCTATACCTGAGGTTGAAATAATGAGGGCAACATGTCCACTCTAAAAAGAAAGTCAATACTGAAAATATGGCTGCTGCTACTATGATAACACATAAAACATGATCAAGAGTATTTGGATATTTCGTATTTGTGACCCTGGAGCACAAAACCAGTCATAAGGGTCTTTTTTTTTTTAATTGAGATTCATATATCATCATCTGAAAGCTGAATAAATAAGCTTTCCATTGATGTACATGAAACAGAGGCCAGCTAATAGTCGCTGATCTCAAGAGATGCTCTAGCGACTGACACTAGCGGTTGCAACCTTTAGCTTCCTTGTTAGAGCGTCCGACTCCCACACCAGAGACCCAGGTTCGAGGCCGGCACAGAGCGGGGCGAGTAGTACCTGGGTAGAGAGGGTTACATATGGTTTGTTAGGATAGGACAATATTGGCCGAGATGTAACTATTTGAAGATCTGGAATCTGATGGTGCAAAAAAATCAAAATATTGAGAAAATCACTTTTAAAGTTGTCCAAAGTCCTTAGCAATGCATACGCACTCACAAAAATATTTTTTTATATATATATTTACGGTAGGAAATTTACAAAATCTTCATGGAACATGATCTTTACTTAATATCCTAATGATTTTTGGCATAAAAGAAAAATTGATAATTTTGACCCATACAATGTATTGTTGGCTATTGCTACATATATACCCATGCGACTTATTTAAGATCATATAACAAATATTTGTTCTGGTTCACCAAGATATTTGAGTAAAATAAATCAAAATGTAAAAAAAAAATTACAGCGTTTTCATTTAAAATGTAACCAATATCCTGTACCTTGGCATTCTATGAGGTTCAGTAAAGATTTTTTTCAAATATAGTATATTAAGACCTGTTCATTTAAAAGTTAAAGTTAAAGTAACTAACTGCTGTTCTAGTCCCAAAGTGACTCTAAACTCATTGTTGGCTAATAATAAACGATATTAAAGAGATTAAAAGAAAGTGTGTCCACAGTGAGAATGATTTCTTACAAGTGAATTTCAAACAGGTATAAACACAATTAATTAGAAGACCAAATACATGAGCAAATGAAATCTTTTTTGTTCATACACTTCTGTATTTGGACTTAAAAAGTTTAATTCTAGGACAAAATATTAATTTAAACAGAGAGCACATCCTCTATTAATGCAGTTATTATTTCAATGCAATGACAACATTACTTACAAATGTCCGGTCCATCCACACTAAAACATTCATTTTATAAGTGAGGTTCTTGAAACTGAGGAACTTGCTTAGAGGCCAGTATGGTTTACCACAAATGTTACCATAATATAGTTTACCAAGGAAAGTGAGTTTGATGGTCTTCTCATCATATTCACCATTGCCACAACTGACCAGGCATCTCTCCACCATAATCGTGTTTGCGTCACCTTGTCAAACCTCAGTCCTTCATTATACACAGTGATAGCCTTCATATAAAAAATTAAAGAAAAAAGATACAATGCAATCACATCCCCCCATTCACATTTAAAATATAAATAATCATATGGAATATGAATATCTACTTCACATACCAAACACAATCATTTCAATGCTGGGCCAAAAGTTACAATGATAAACTGGAAGACAACAGAGTTTATAACAACAGTATTTTTATCAGTTTTTATCCATATCAGTTTCTTTATTTAAAACAACAAGATTTTTAAAATGCACTATGAGGATCATTGGAAGAAGGATTCAAGCAAACTCATCGTAACACAAGCCAAAACAAATCCCTGCATGGAGAGCTCAGAATGAAACCAGTCTGCATTGTTCTAATACACAATATGGCAAGTTAAGAAATACAAACAATATGACTGTAACTTCTAGATTCTACATTTACTCTGAATACTCAAAATGCTTTAAGGTAAAGATCTTGCACTCTCAGACCTGGAGAAAGACCATCTTTGAAGATCTGAGGCAGGAGATGAAAATGGATCTGGGCCTCCCATATCACATAGAAGACACTGTCTGATTGACATAGAAATTTGAAACAATGACTAGCTTGAATATGTTATACATGTATGCAAAATGTGGTTGAATATATTGAACAGAAAAAAAAAAATCATCAGTCACAGGCTCACAGTATAACGAAATTACATTATATATTAATGAAATATCAGAAATCATTACATGAAATAAATTCTTGGACTAAATCTTGAAATAAATTCAGTGATGTTGAATATAATCTACACTTCATACATATATGTATTTACCTTCATGATCCTAGCAAGCAAGCTGAATCCAAATTTGCTTTTACCTAGTAGCAGAGAATTATACATAAGAACCAATTATATTAGAGAAAATAATGTAATGAATCATTTCACTTTTGCCATACACTTATTCTATAAAAACTGTTGTACTCTTTTGGCTGCATGGGGAGATTCTCTCTGAAATCTTTCTGAGATCCTCCCAGCTGTGATTAAATCATATTCAAAGGCATAGTCTGTCTGGTTACGCAGCAGGTAAGTTGAGCACTAGAGACCTTATTCCCAAGACATAGTGTTCATAAGGGCGAGACATCGTCCGACTCTGCTGACATTGACTGGAGACGCGTTAGAGTATAAATTTGTTAGTGTCGACTGGAGATGCCCCAGGTTAACTTAAGTCAAGTGCGTACAGGAATTTCTACCACACTGCTTTCTGAGCTACTGAACACTCAAAAGCAAAAACATCAAAAACACAATATTCTTCATATTTAGAATATTAAATAAAAGGGGATTATTTTCCCCCTCTTATTTAAAGTCATGGGAACTGTACTAAACTGAGGGCCAGTGATTAATATGTTCATTCATTCTTTGTATGTATAATGGTTAATTTGCTGTTGTTATTTAGTCAGGCATCAGTCACTCGCCCATCAGTCACTATATTTATACTTTATTGTTGTTTCTCTTTCTAGAACCACACTTAATTAAAGACTGTTCAAGTTTGCAATGAGTGGTGTGTGCATCTTGCTCCTAAACGGACAACACTTAAGTTAATTGTTATGATCGGACAATATTTGGTGGTTGCCACCGGGTATTAATTAGCACCTAAGAGCTGAACAATTCTTTACAGAAACGCTATACTTTATTTTTTGCTATTGGAGCAAATGAAAATACAAACATTATATTTGCCATCATCTCCCATTGCCCACTATAGAAGTTTATCCAACTATGACCACTTCCGCTTCTGAGATCTCCAGAAATGTGAAAAGGGTCCATTGGTTCATTTAAAGGGCTAGTTACTTAATTTGTTCATGAAAATACTAGCTGTGATCTGTAGCACATACTTACGTTAATGTTTGTTACATAATTTGATTTATAAAATTGAATAGATAAATATGACCCCCAAAGTCACCAGAACTGAATGTTTTGAATTGAATGGTTTCAATTTTAAAACTTACCATCTCTTCTTTGGACCCTGCATGTCGCATTTGCCTACTATTAAACACATTTCTTACCTATGAAACTTACATAAACTTCATATGAAATGTATGACAAAAATGTGTTATATTGGGTATATAATATATATTGGGTCACATGACCATAAAAGAGAAAATTACTTCCTCAAAATGACCATTGCATGTACCCTTCGCTAAAGGACTTACGGAAGGGCCCTTTGTGAAGGGATTCAGCTGTTTACTTTTTTTTTTTGGAACGCCCCTACAAATTGAGTCCCTTTCCCGAAGTGCCCAAACGCCATTTGGAATTTGCCCCAAGATGAACGAATCACTCACTGAGTCATCTTGTTATTTCCGAGTCATCTTGTTATTCCCAAGTCATATAAAAGATTTGTTCAAAATGACCAAATCGTTCATGATAGACCCATCTCTATTACTTACGGACATCCATCTGCACTGCATCACTACGCTGAGGGGCACCTTCTCCATTATTGGCCTCACAGAAATATGAACCGATATCCAGCTTAGACACACTAGGGAACTCCTGATCACACAAACAAAACAATTTTACAAAAATAATTTACTTTACAATAAGTTACCTTACAAGGTATAAAACCTAGAATTAAACTAAAAAGCAAATGACATTGAAATTATAGCAATATACAGTATAGTACTGAATGTTCTGAGCAAAGAGTTTCAGTCATTTGATGTGACTATATACATTCACACTCATTATATATGCTATTTTGTATTTTCTAATATTGTAGATCAAAACTCACCAGGTTTCCATTGAAAACATTCATCTTGTAGGTGAGGTTTTTAAATGTGGGGAACTTGCTGGGATCATCAGGGAGAGGTGTGTTGTCTTTGTACCACTTATAGGTGGGTGGGGGAGATCCAACATTGTCGAAGCAGGTCAGAAGGACGTTACTGCCTGTTGTGACTGAAGAAGGAATTCTGGATACAGGCTTGGAAGGAGGCACTGTATTGGAGGGAATTACAGTGGGAATTGTAAGGCTAACTATAATTATAAAACATTATTTAATCAAAGCTTAATATTGTGTTAAATATAAACAACACTGGACCCCACTGACTTTTATTGTATGTATCACTTTTTCAAAATATCGTCTTTTGTGTTCCACAGAAAAATAAATGCATATAGATTCGGAACCAAATATGGGTAATGAGTAAAGTAAGTAAAGAATAACAATAGTTCACAGTTTTGAGTGAACTATCCCTTAAAACGGCAACTTAAATTTGCCATAAGGAATTACAGTTGTTTTGTTGATTTCTAATAGGCTTAGCCACTGAATTAGACCAACCACGAACATTGTGATTGGTTAAAAGTAGGCTGGGCAATAGGTTGTTTGCAATCACGTGGTTCTGGTGACGCGCGAAATTAATGTGGAGGGCAAGAAGTGAAAATTAGAATGGAAGAGATGGGGAAAAGTCCGTACTGTGCTGGTTTAGAAAGGTATAAACAGAAAAGTACAACATATTTTGGACGTGAATCTTATGTCATGAAGAGGAGTGATTTTTCTACTGAATTGAAAGACTTGACTGCCATCGAGGAGGTAGATATAGAGAATGTGAAGCTGCCGTCACGCCGCGTTCAGTTCTAGTCTGGTTTGTTTATATCGCGCTGCCTTTCTGCTAGTGACGTTAAGGGCAGTATTTTTGATTTTCTGTCGTGGTTGTGAAAAATGTCGCCATTATAGGTCATTTATGCTGAATCAAGAATTGCAGCAGGAGCTCACATCATCGTTCAGGGAAAAAACTGGATTGTAATACAATTTTCGCCTTTTCGTGTAAAAACACTAAGGGAAGCTGGTGAGGTGGTGACAGGGAGACGCTGTATAGCAAATCTAATAATGTTACTGATTGAACCCATTCCCTATCAATAAAATAATCACATTGCTGAGTGTTTTTGAAAGTGTTGTATTTTGTTTAGTTTAATAATTAACATTACATTTGCGAGTATGACGCTCACTCGGCTTGTGATGAGTATAACTTGCACGCAGCCACTTCAAAACTGTTCACAAGCTTCTAAGGGTTTGATTTTGGTTGTCATTTGTTGAAATAAATAAATAAATAAATAAATAAAAATAAAAAAACCAGCGTGTCGGTGTCTGTCATAGACTGTAATAGGGTGTATGTCCGCTGAATGCCCCTCCGATTCTCCTCCGTGGTCATATGGGAAGGTGTATATTTACAAAGAAAACATTAAAACTACAGTTACATTTACACCCTTCCAACAAAGAAATGGAGCGACTTTTGTCGGCCTGTTGAACACATTTTTTTATTTGGACATTTTCTACCATATAATGGCTGAAGCAGCAGCAATATCTTCTCTTCCCTGCAAACGATACCATAAAGAATGTGAATATTTAACCAAGTCAAAAACAAAAAATGTAAGCAGGTATCCATATTCTTTTCAGTATTGGCAGACGCAAAACGCTGGTGACAACTTTTAAAGTTAAAAAACGATATAAGTTACGTAAACGATAAAAGCTCATTGTGGTTTCTCGGTTTGATAGATTTGAGCAACCATAAACGACGCAAAACAAAGGAATTTTGAGTTTGTGATAGGATTCCTATATAGAAAAATCACTCCTTGCCCTCCAGCCGCATTTCGCGTGCAGCAATGACGTCATGTGCAAACAACCTATTCCCAGACCCTGGGTTAGGGTTATGACTTCTCATCTATCAGGTAGTAAATGTTTATGTAAATAACACAAAATGATTTACCAAGGACAGTGAGTTTGATTGTCTTCTCGTCATATCCATTATTTCCAAGCACCTCACAGTCGTAGTCCCCGGTGTCTGCTCGCGTCACCTTTTCAAATCTCAGCCCTCCATTATACACAGTGATGCGGTTTTCATACTGAGCTGATGAAAGAAAAAAGATGCACATCTCCTCAAATGGTCATTTGACAGATGAACACACAATAAGGGAATGCAACTGCAAGGTTACAATGATGACAACAATAAACTTTTCATCCATACCAGTTGGCTTGTTATCAAAGTAAATGAATGACTGAGAGCCCTTGAGATCCTTGAACTTCCATTCTACTCTGGGTGTTGCTCCAAAGTCAGCAGTGTAGGTGCATTTCAAGTCAACTCCTGAAAAAAAAGTTAATACTTCGAATAACTTGATGCATAAATGTTTTTCATCAGTCCTTAAATGGGCAGACCTGTCTTTAGGCCAGTCAGTAGAGAGAGGCTCTCCAATAAATTGTTACATTTGTAACAAACACCACACAAATTACTATTCTTCAGTGCAAAACCTTTGCAGGCAGGCACCACATCAAATTTTCTCCATTATTTATATCTGACTGCTCATGACACATAGAAACGATTAGAATTGAAAGTCAAACAAACAGAAAAAGCAAAATGAAACTTACCCTCATTTTCTTTCACTTTTACTAAAGGGTTAGCAACGGTAACCGTAAAGGCATGTAGGCCTGCAGACAGAAAGAGACTGATTAAATCCATTATCACATCAGTAAGAAGAAATTCTTAAAATTGCATTAAACACATTATAAACTGCACTAACAGTCATATCCAGAGTGGAATGATGTTTTGATATCATCTTCATATAAGCCAGCCACTTATTTTGTTTATTTACAAAAACACCAGGACACAAAGAATCAAACGAAAGCAACATGTAAGATAGAACCCTGTTAATTTGGGCAGGCTCAGAAAAAGATAAATATGTAATTCCTGAAACCATGCAAATGATGAACACTTCAACATTTAAGGAAACCTATTACAGTATTAAAAACAAACAGATTTTTCCATATGGTTTACAAACATCCCATGTAATCTACTTATGTGTTCTATATTCACCATAGCCTGGGTTTCACAACTATAAATGTTTCAGATTGTGTTTCAAATGTGTTTTAGACAGAAATCTTCTCAAAGAGGTAAAGGTTAAAGGAAGACATTTGTTTTTAATTATTTAACCTTTAATATGACTTGATTTTGACAAACATAACAGCAAAGGATGTTGGGCCACGAAGACCAAGAAGAGAAAAAAATTGTAAGTCTGTTTCAAAACAATAACGTGTTCCATTTAAAAAGCCATCAGACCTGCTACAAAAATTCTTGTGACACCAGCAAACATTTCAATGTAAACGGTACATTTCATTTTAAAGTGTGTGAGGTTTCATTACAGGAAGTATTACAATTTTTTTTCTACTACAGAAATAGGGGAGCGCGGGGCACAATCTAGTGTGGGGTTAGTTGTAACACACATGGTTTAAATGCTTCCATGCTAGCATGATGAAACTTAGTGTATTTACTAGTTGCCATATTGACAATATATAGAAAAAAAATTGCGCCAATATTCAGAAATCTTCGGAAGATACCACTGAACATTTAACAATAGCAAAAGTAAATTTCTTAATTACATTTTTCTTCTATATTTTTTCAGTTTATTTAAAATTAGACAAATCTGATATTATTTTAATCTCCAATCTGTTTGGGTAGTTCTTTAATGCTTTGCTAACTAGCAGGAGATACTAACCAGGTTTAAATTCCAGTTGCGCAGATGGGGTAAGTTATAACACTGCGTTACACTGTGCACCGCTATTAGAACTATACTATTCAATACAATTACAATTACAGTTACAAATACAATTGGCATAATAACTTTTATAAATATATCTGTTGAGAAACCATGGAAAAAATGTGAATAAAGACAGAGGAAGAACCTGAACATTCAGAAAATATTATTTCAAGAAGCATTGGTACTATAGCTCGTCTATTTATTTATCTCGTGTTCTGTGAGAGCTGTGAGTGGAGGGAGGGGAGTGTTTTGTTCAGCTCTGTGTTTTTCTGAATGTCTGAATATGTTTCTCCATCTGTTTGCCTGTATACTGTTTTGACCTAGGCTGTATAGTTGTGTTTTGTGTGTAATTTGTGTTAATTGTCAAACTACAAAATTATTTAAATTTGAATTTCTAAAACAAAAATGCTATTATTTTATATGAAAAAAAAAAAAAAAAAAAAGCCTAATTGTCTTTTATTGACAAAATATTTTAGTTTGTCATGTATATTTTTTGATTAGATCAGAACATTTTAAGCTGTCATATGGGCATGTTGTCACATTTCACTTCCCTTATTTCAGGGTAAATAAAGAAAAAAGTATACACTGTATTAAAGGAACACTCCACTTTTTTTGAAAATAGGCTCATTTTCCAACTACCCTAGAGTTAAACAGTTGAGTTTTACCGTTTTCGAATCCATTCAGCCGATCTCCGGGTCTGGCGGTACCACTTTTAGCATAGCTTAGCATAATATCATTGCGCCTGCTGCAGCCATGGTACAGCAGCAAAGTTCCTTGATTATTACGCCGGAATGAGAGTATAGTTCCTAGCCATATCGGCCTAGAAAATCGCAACTTTTAATTTTCCGTCGGTCTTAGTACACGATGTAACTACAGAAGAGTCAAGTTTTAAATAGGAAAAATATTGAAACTCTTTGGTCATTTTTTAACGAGATGCTAACGGTCTAATCAGATTCAATGAACTATGCTAAGCTATGCTAAAAGTGGTACCGCCAGACCCGGAGATCGGCTGAATGGATTCGAAAACGGTAAAACTCAACTGTTTAACTCTAGGGGAGTTGGAAAATGAGCCTATTTTTTAAAAAATTGGAGTGTTCCTTTAATGAAACAAACAAAGCCAAATATATGTACCAGACATGTGTGAAATTAATGTGGAACCAAAGAAATTCTGATCCCTAAGTAGATTTACACAAACCGAGAAAGTCAAAAAGTGTTAGGTTGTGCCCCGCTGTCGTGCTCTCCCCTAGATGTAAGCCAGAAAATTATGTTATGGCAGTTACAACTGTTTTTTTACGTTTCTTTCTGAAACAACGGGTAAACAACAGCATGCATTAGTTATGAAATAAAATTCATATAGTATGAATTCACATTCATTCAACCATGTTTTTCTGACAATTCTTTCAATCATCATTTTTCAATCATTATTTTATACGTTTTCCAGACAAGTTCTGAATGTGTTTTCTCCTGAGAACTTGAGGGTAACAGGTATAAACAAACACGATACTGGATACGCAAATACTCCGAATTCATGAGTTTCCCCGTCTGCTCAACAGGATGTGTGCGCGCGCGCAGTGGATGTAGCTATCAACAAACTGTGTCCGTGTCACTGGCTGAGTACTGTCCACAAGTTTCAACACCCCATGAGGCCTTGCGTCAAAAGTGAGACTGTCTTCCGGTTTGAAGTAAACAAGCGGGACGTGACAGTCATTTAAGATTTAGCGATCCAAACTTGCGAACGTTTGGTCTTTACTTAAAGACTTAAGATTTCAACATCAATATTTGAACAATGTTTTACAATAAAAAATGTTACAGTAACAGTAATGTATTAGTGTCAGGAGTGCACATCAATCATGCCGAATCTAATATTCACATAAAAAGAGAACACATACCTATTCATTTGCACCTGCTTCCATTTATTTACGATCACAAGAATGCACAAAACAACTCCACTAAGGCTTTTAAATCCAAAGGCTTACACATTTATAAATATATTGATATGTTTACGTCACATTTCTGAGCATTTCTATTAATTTTCCTCGAAATTATGCGATGATTGCAATCCGAGGACATTTGAGCGATCTCTCCCGTCTATCTATACTGTTTGTTATACTGACAACAATATATGTTGTCATATATATATGTATAACAATATGTATAAGTATATCTTATACTGATTGTTGTATAAGGTCAGTAAAGTAAGGACAATTAAGGGCACGAAACTTGTTTATTATTGTGATATTATTAACTAATAAATGTACTAAACTAAAATGTTGTCCCTGAGCGCCGTTACAACATCTCTCATTAAAGTTTGCAACTTTACAAAGTAAACAATGATCCGAAAAACACTAGCCTCTTCGCTTATTAACACACAAAATACAATTGTAATACTACTTCCGTCGCCTCACCGGAAGTTGTACCCACGTTCTTTTTTACAGTAGCGCCCCCCGGAAACAGGTGGATAACATTCGATAACAAAAATATCACACTTTTACCTTATTAATCTACTGAAACTACACTGTTAACTGTTTTGCTATGTAAGAGTCGCTTTATATCCAAACATGTTTCGAACGGTTCTTAATCGACTCGGTTCACTGATTCATTTGAGTCAATGTGAATATGATGAAATAGGTAGGCTATGCTTCTTCAACTGGTTCTGTTTGACTATTTGCAAAATGTTGGTTCTCAAGGTTCATTGACAGGAGCCGATTCAAAATAACTATTTGTTACCGAATACCGTGACGATAATATTGTTTTTTTTTTTTTTTTACTTTCTTGCAGACATGTACCAGGCTGAATAAATTATAATTTAAACGCTAAACTCCACTAGCTATACGCAAATAGCCTAATTAATTTTTAATGTAGGCTAATAAAAAGAATAAAACTGACGAAAAGCAAATATTTTGACAAAATAGCAAAAAAAAAAAAAGAAAGAAAAAGAAAAAAAAAAAAGCTAATTAACTAAAGCTATTTAACAATATTCAACGTTTATAGTGAATAATTCACAGCAGTCAATGACACGACGTAATAAAAAACCGAAATGTAGGCTAAACATGATTCAAACACTGAAAACATGGACGCCTACCTGTGACAGAGAGAGAAAGGCACACAAAGACGAAGGTCAACATATCCACTCTGAAATGATAAAAAGTCTTCCAAAATAGGCTATTCCACTTTTCTAAAAAAAAAAAAAAAAAATGCCTGTTTTTATATTGTTACTAGAACTTTTAGGGAGCTGTTTATTTGCTAGACCGTCACAAAGCTAAGTCAAGATAAACTGAAATTTTGAAACTAAACGACCTTTAGAGTCATATTAAATACATAGACGCCTCATTGGCTGCTTTGGCCCGTTTTTTTTTTTTTTTTAGAAACCAATTTCAGTGGTTTATGATGTACGTGGTGTGCGCAGTTTGAGAGGACAGTCTTTGGACAGGGTCGTGGTGAGTGAAATCAGGAGAATCACGCCTTCTCCGTTGTCCAAAAAAAAAAGAAAAGAACACACCACACGCAACACTCATGGGAAGAGTGCACGACAGAGGAGAGTCATCTCCGCTAGGTCTGCCTGCATGCCTTCGTAAGAATCTCATAAAGTAGCGTTATGATAACCTTCATTTAATTGGCATAAGTATCGATATGTAAAGCTTGGGACTGTTAATAAGCCTGACATGGCTGACTTGTTTTAACGTTGTTAGCGTTATTTCCACAGAATCGAACGTACTTTTTATTATTCCAAATACAACATGTATAACGCTACTAACATTACCATTTTACAAACGAATACAACTTTAGTTGAGCTCTACTAGGCTATACTATATTTTCATAACGTAATTAAACAGTTTGCTTTTACACACACTGGATGATCTATGCAATTTGAATGACAGGGTTTGGTATGAACACCTGTAAAATGCGGGTAAAAATCAACATGGAAGGGTAACGATGTCAAATCACAAGGCAGTTTGGCAGGTTATGTTTCAAAAATTATGTTCACTCAATTTGCTAGTGAAGTTTATGTAATCTGCGCAGACTCATAAGTCAATATGAATATTAAATATAGCCGAATTGAGCAGCACCTGCGCTGGTTTGTTTGCTTTGAAGAGAATAGCGCAGACCCAAAAAAACATAATAATGTGGGGTAAATAACCCCAGTGTAAAAAGGAAAAAACCATCTCGCAACAATGAGCAGACCCTGGCCAGATATAAACACTGATTTTGCAGCAGCGATCAAAATGAGTAAATGACCTTTGAAACTTTGAAACTTACGCTTCAAATAGATTGTATTACATTGTTATACCAATAGGTGGCGAACAGTTATTTTAAAGACATGGCATTTGGCAAACCACCAACCCCCACCCACCACCACCCCTTTTGGTACATTCCATGTTTTTTGGGGGGCAACAACATGATTAAAAAATGTTGTTTACCATGTCATGTGACCATTTACCAACATCAGAGAACCATGACCTTAATTTTATTATTATTATTATTATTGACTTAATTTTATTATTGACCTAACTTACTCACTTAAAATTGAAGGGCTTCTTCAAGTAAATGTCAAAGAGGTACAAAAAAAGCTGGGGAATCCCTGCATTACATGTAAATATGAAATGATGTGAGTTTTTGTACATTTTAATGTGTATGAAAGAAAAAAAACTTCCAAAGACAGTAATAAATGGTTAAATGACTCACTGAGTGATAATTCAAATAATAATTAATGTGTTCATTAAGAGCTGATTAGATATACAGTGTTGCAATGTGATGCAATGAAAACTTTTTTTTTTTTTTTTTTAAAGTGAAACAAAAAACCTTAAAATCTCCAGCTGTGTTCAGATGAACATGTAAAGTCTATGATGGAATTAATTCCATGGAGTAAATTATGACAAATTTAAATTTTTTAGTGGAATAATTCTTTAATCTCATCACCCCTTAACGCCACTACCATCACAGTGTGTTTGTGTGTGTGTGTATCATCCAATGTGTGCACATACTGTATGTGAATGTGTCTGAAAATAGTGTCAGAGAGTGGGAGACAGGGACTGTTGAATATGACCAGTGACATAATGCACACAGCTGTTCTGGGTTTAACTACTGATACTCACAGCATTAGGCAGAGGAGGTACAGTCTCTTGGAAATGCTGATAACAGTCCACTGACAGGCTCTCCTCAGCTTTCCTTGAGACTTGTGTTGTCCTGGTTGTCTCACTTGGCGAAAAACTCTCCCTTCTTACAACTACTTCTGTCTCCTCAACTGTTTGTCTTTGGGGAAACCTTCAATGTGTGAGAAAAGTTAGCTAGCCCGCGAACTACAATAAGAATCACAATATGTCAGTCACTCAGCCGAAATGAGTAGCTTGTCATAAAAAGTTGGTTTTAAAACTATAATAGAAAACATGTAAACTTTTTGATTTCTTATAAAGTCTCAAATTTCACAGATAACTAGTGATATCACTAGCTATTAATTCCAAGTGGTGCTCACTACAGAGCCAAATGAAGTCCAGCCCAACCTCTCTGGATGTCACAGGTTGAGCTTGACCTAGTCCGGCTCCACCTTTATAGATCTAATGGGTGTAGGAATAGAGTTACGGGCAGAGTTAGGGTGTGGTTGGACCTTCTAGCTCCACCCATTACGTCCAAATTACATCCAGAGATTACAGAGCAGAGATTACATCTAGCTCTGCAGTGAGCAGCCTCTCATTAATTCTCCATTAGGTTCTTTTCGACTGACTCCAGTGGCCAACTACTGTCAATATAATTACATAAACAAAATACAACCAAACAACTGTTAAAAACATCCACGAAACTGTAGAATTACTCACCAGGTTATCACTAAAAACATTCATTTTTTAGGTGAGGTTGCAAAAACTAAGGAGCTTGCTAGATATATATTAAAAATCCCCATCACATCTTTAATAAATGAGTTAACAATACAAAATGATCTACAACATAAGCAATAGGGATCATATTTACCTCTTCATTTAGCAGATGTTTTTTTTTGTTTTCAAATGCGACTTACAAATGTTCTCACTACAATATTTCTGAAGAGGCAACAATATTTGCAGTAACAAGTGTTTCTGACTACCAAAAAGTAACTGGAAGTAAGAATTTCGATGATTCAGATTTACTGATTCAAAGACAATGAGTTTGATGGTCTTCTCGTCATATTCACCATTGTCAGACACCTCTCTGCCATAATCTTGTTTTCGTCACCTTGTCAAACCCCAGTCCTTTATTATACACAGTGCTAGCCTTCATATCGAGAATGAAACAAAAAGATACAAACGAATCACATCCCTCCCTGTATCACATTTAAAATATAAATAATCATATTGAATATGAATATCTACTTCACATACCAAACACAATATTTCAATGCTGGGCCAAAAGTTACAATGATAATCTGGAAGACAACATAGTTTATAACAACAGTATAGTTTTTATCCATACCAGTTCCTTTTTTAAAACATTTTTAAAAACAACATTTTTTCAACATCACAGGATTTTAAAATGCACTGTGATCCATCACTGGAAGACAATGCAAGCAAACTCAGTATAACACATGCCAAAACAAATCCTTGCATGGAGAGCTCAGAATGAAACCAGTCTGAATGTGCAACATAATCTGTGTTGTTCTACACAATATGCCAGGGTAAGAAATACAAACAATATGATATGACTGTAGAAAACATTGTCTGATTGACACAGAAAACTGAAACAATGAATAGTCTGAATATGTTATACATATATGCAAAATGTGGTTGAATATATAAACATAGCAGTGATGTTGAATGGAATCTACACTTCATGTCCACGTTTTTGCAGCTCCAGTTTTAACTTGGTTATTTCTAATTCCAGTTTTTGTATCTCTAGTTTTAGTTTCACCTCTTGTAACGTGAATACACCATACATTTTTTCCAGCATGTGGTTCATGGTGATCTTGCTCGGCAAATTCTGTGTCTCCGTGCTCAAGGTGCCCCTCAGAGTTGGCACTTGGCTGCTGTCTACATCAACTATATTACAAAGACATAGTTATTAGCATAAAAATAAAATAAAAATGCTAAAAATTCCAAAAAGTAGCAATGCTAGGGAGACATTAAAAAGCTTAGTTTATTGACATATTTGTAACAGGTTGTACACAGTCGAAACAGTGATAATGACTATCTAACTATCTTTGTGGGCTACTGAAAAAAAGCAAAAACATCGGAAACACAATATTCTATTTATAAGATTGTCCAAGCGGTGCTGGGATTATGGCTGTTTGATGCCTGCCAGTAACTCTGTTCTCAGTTCCTCCAATGATTCCCCAAACATGGGGTATTCCTCTCCATAAACTTCTAGAATTAGTTCTGTTGTCCTTTTTAAATTTAATATTTGGTTGTCTTTCTGTTGCTTGATTTTATCTCTGTCTGTGCCCACTGCACAATTTTTAAAAAATCTTTAATGATTTATTAATTTAAAAAAAAAAAAAAAAAAAAAAAGAGAGAAAAATTTTATGGCAAATATTGCAAATTGCAAATATTCTCAGAAGTTAATGGCTATGTTTATGCAACCAGCCCCAGATATGTCATGGATTTTTATTTGTTTGTTTACACTGTATTTTGAAAATTTAAGGAGGTACATATGATCAAATATGAAAATCTTATAGTGCAGTAACAACTGAAATGAACTGAGTATTATAGTTTAAAAAAATAAAATATGACTTTATTTAAAGAGCACATCATCTGGTTATTCTGAAATTATCCACTCAGTGTGAAAATGTTAGTGCAGTTATTATTTGAATGCAATGACAATGTTACTTACAGACGTCCATCCGCACTGCATCACCCCGCTGAGTGACGCCTTCACCATTATTGGCCTCACAGAAATATGAACCGATATCCAGCTTAGACACACTCGGGAACTCCTGATCACACACAGACAAAAAATATTTTTACATATTGGATTTACCATACAATAAATTTACACAGTATAAACCTAGAATTACAGTTGCAAGAAAAAGTATGTGAACCACTAATTTTAACAAAATAAGGGAGATAATACAAAATGCATGTTATTTTTTATTTAGTACTGTCCTGAGTAAGATATTTTACATATAATCCACAAGACCAAAAAAATAGCTGAATTTATTAAAATAACCCCATTCATAAGTATGTGAACCATTGATTCCTAATACTGTGTGTGGTTACCTGGATGATCTATGACTGTTTGTTTGTTTTGTGATGGTTGTTCATGAGTCCCTTGTTTGTCCTGAGCAGTTAAACTGAGCTCTGTTCATCAGAAAAATCCTCCAGGTCCTGCAGATTCTTCAGTTTTCCAGCATCTTTTGCGTATTTGAACCCTTTCCAGCAGTGACTGAATGATTTTAAGTCTTTTCACACTGAGGATAAATGAGGGACTCAAACACAACTATTAAAAACGGTTCAAACATTCACTGATGCTCCAGAAGGAAGCACGATGCATTACGGGGGCGAAAACATTTGGAATTTGAAGATCAAGGTAAATTGTTTTTAATTTGTCTTCCGGGAAACATGAAAGTATCTTCTGTTGCTTCCGAAGGGCAGTACTAAATGAAAAAAAATTATATTCAAGCGAAATAAGAAAAATTTGGACCTCTTTATCCTGTTCAAAAGTTTTCACCCCCCGACTCTTAATGCATCGTGTTTCCTTCTGGAGCATCAGTGAATGTTTGAAACTTTTTTAATAGTTGTGTTTGAGTCCCTCAGTTGTCCTCCATGTGAAAAGATGGATCTCAAAATCATTCAGTCACTGTTGTAAAGGGTTCAAATATGCAAAAGATGGTGGAAAACTGAAGAATTTTTGTCACCTGGAGATTTTTTCTGAAGAACAGAGCTCAGTTTAACTGCTCAGAATAAACAAGAGACTCATGAACAACCATCACAAAACAAAAAAAAACGTAGATCATCCAGGTAACCACACAGTATTAAGAATCAATGGTTCACAAACTTTTGAACTGGGTCATTTGAATAAATTCAGCTATTTTTTTGTCTTATGGATTATATGTAAACATCTTTTATGTAAAATATCTTACTCAGGACAGTACTAAATAAAAAATAACATGCATTTTGTATGATCTCTCTTATTTTGTTAAAATTTTGCACATTTTCACAGATTCTCTGGTTCACATACTTTTTCTTGCAACTATATTAACACACAAAATTACATTTTATGAACAAAATTACAAGAGTTTCAATCATCTGATGTGAATATACACACACATTATATTATTTATGCTATTTTGTATTTTCTTATATTGTAGATCAAAACTCACCAGGTTTCCATTGAAAACATTCATCTTGTAGGTGAGGTTTTTAAATGTGGGGAACTTGCTGGGATCATCAGGGAGAGGTGTGTTGTCTTTGTACCACTTATAGGTGGGTGGGGGAGATCCAACATTGTCGAAGCAGGTCAGAAGGACGTTACTGCCTGTTGTGACTGAAGAAGGAATTCTGGATACGGGCTTGGAAGGAGGCACTGTATTGGAGGGAATTATACAGTGGGAATTGTAAGGCTAATTATATAAAACAAAAAAGCAATAATCTGTGCACCCCACCAACCATGTACAACAAAATGTCTTAATATAATTTCTACTCAAATTTACCAAGGACCATGAGTTTGATGGTCTTCTCATCATAACCACCATTTCCAGACACCTCACAGTCATAGTCTCCAGTGTCTGCTCTCGTCACCTTGTCAAATCTCAGACCTCCATTATACACAGTGATACGGCCTTCATATTCAGCTGATGAAAGAAAAAAGATGCACAATGCTAAATATTTTCCCAATTCTCATTTCAATAAAACAACATCTACACACATTAAAGGAATGCTACTGCAAGGTTACAATGATGACACTGGATGGCAGCCATTTTATCCATACCAGTTAGCCTGCTATCAAAGTAGATGAAAAACTGATATCCCTTGAGATCCTTGAACTTCCATTCTACTCTGGGTGTTGCTCCAAAGTCAGCAGTGTAGGAACATTTCAAGTCAACTCCTGAAAAAAAAAAAAAAAAAGTAATAATTTGTTTAATCTGATGCATAAATGTGCATTGTTTTTCACATCAAATCCTTGAGCAAGGATCACCAAAAAGCCAGAAGAGAAAGGCTCTCCAGTAAACTGTTACATTTGTAAGAACACACAAAACAGGTCACCACATCAGTGTTTTTTCTTTTTTTTTCTGTTTGGCTACTCACTGCCACAGAAACAATTAGGCTATAATTGAAAGACAAAGATTAACAGAAAAAGTAAAATGAAACTTACCCTCATTCTCTTTCACTGTTATTAAGGGATTACTAATGCTAACCGTAAAAGATGCATGTAGGCCTGTGGACAGAAAGAGATGGATTCAAGCCTATACAAACTACATCAGTAAGAAAAAAATTCTTAGAACATTCACATTCAAAGCATTATAAATCACATGAACAGCTGTATCCAGAGTGGAATGATGTTCAGACATCATGTTATACAGACATGTGTAATACCTGAACCTATACAAATGCATATTTCAACATTTAAGGAAACAAATTACTCTTCAACAGTATTAAAACAGTATTTTTACACACACAGCATGCAATCTACTAATATATTATTCTATATACTCACTGGACTCCCTGGCCAGTTGTTCATAGGCAAAAACCCATTCAAAATACGACTGTTTATCTAATTGGTTACTATAAAATTAGGCCACATTTGAGACACAGGTACACACTGTTCTTGTAGACTTATAGCTAATAAATAACCTCTAAATTAAACAATACATTTAACTATATACAATAGTAGGATGATATTATTAATTTACTAAAATATAGAGGAAAAACACTGATGGAAACTGTTCCAACAAAATAGCAGCTAATTTAAAAAAAAAAAATTCTCTGTAAACAAAGACTACTACCAAAGGCTCCTACCTGTGACTGAGATAGAGAGGCACACAAAGACGAAAGTCAACATATCCACTCTCGAGAGTAAATGTTTCTCTTTTAAAAATGATGTCTGGTTTATATTAGACCTATGGTAGTTGCAGTTGTTTATCTGTTATGTTCCCACAAAACTGAGTCAAAATAAGCTGAAAGGCTGATAGACTAGTGTAACATGTTGCGTGTGTGATTGGTTGGACGCTCACACTGCCGCTGCATGAAAGTAAACACAGATTCCAGGTTAGACAAATAATTGGAAATCGTTCTCAGAATGAACCCTGTTTAGAAGTCCAAACTTTTGCCAATAGGTCTTTGTATCCTACAAGTAACTAACATGATAAGATCTACAGTAACAAACATGTCAGGAGAGTAGAGAACCAATAGATAGGAAAACGTTCAGGGATTATGGATTATTTAAAATTAAGTGTGAAACATTTAATTAGCAAAATATACGACTCAATTTTTAATGATTAGCTGTGGACAGTGGAGCAGAGGAAAGAAAAACATGACACCAGCTGCACACTTCTTCTTAATAAAAACAGAAAACCACAGTATGTAAATGTGGTGTAACTTTTCCTGTTGGGGTGGACTGAGATGGTGTTGAATCAGCTGTGTGGAGACTGGTTACCATGGTACCAGCAGTTGTGTCTGATATTATCAAGGTATGACTGACACCTTTTTCTCTAGTCTAGACTAACCAGACTATAAATGTTTTCTGCTTTCAAAAATTTAGGTAGATATTGTAAACATTTTATTTAATGTTAGAAATTTTGTTATCACTGCTTTGTTTGCATACAAAGGGTTATTTCATTAATAAGATACAACATACAGAACCATAAATATTTTAATGAAAACATACTTGTAATAAAATCATTTATAATAATAAATCGTAAATAAAATCATTTATAATAAGAGAAAACTCTTATACTTGTATACAGAGTCAAAGATTTGACACAAGATTCAAACTTGTGTATTTCTGGACAATGTAGATTGCCTTTAAATTACATTATGAATTTAATTCGTAACTTCCAAAGTACTGTGCTATTTAATTCACAAATTCTGACTCTTAATTATTTAATTCATTATTTAACCCTTAGTATTTAACCTGAAATATTTTTGTAATCTTTTTTACTTGCATTACTGAAATAAAAGAGATGTAATTCAGAATTTGCATACATACTTAAGAGTCTTCAGCTGTGATGTATGTATTATATAATTATTTATAAGTAATGTGATGTGAAGGCCAAGTATGGTAACCCATACTCTGAATTTGTCCTCTACATTGCGTCCTCCCATCCAAGGTAGAGTTTCCCAAAAGCATACGATGCTTTTAGGAAATGCTGCCCAGGTTAGTGCACACACATTAGAAGCAATGAGTCATAAACACACACACCCGGTGCAGTTGCTGGAGTTTAGGTGCCTTGCTCAAGGGCACCTCAGTCGGGGGTATTGAGGGTGGAAGAGAGTGCTATTAATAATATTATAAAACGGTTAGTTCCTGTCCTTGATTCTAATAGCTGTGTTTTATTCACGATAAAACACGGCTATGACCGCTTCACCCAACGGTTCTGTGTATCACTACACAACACCCTTAGCAACCACTCTTAGCAACGTAAACTGTTTGTTGTCAGGTGATATTGTTCATTGAAGCTTACTGTATTATGTAGAAGAGTATTGTGAGAAAGAGATCGATTGAGCGAGTTTATTACCTGCTTTCAGTTTTAGCATTTTCCTTCCGGTAAGTTCTATGTTCATAATAAAACATCTGTTGAAATGTCCGATGTACAGGTGCTGGTCATATAATTAGAATATCATCAAAAAGTTGATTTATTTCACTAATTCCATTCAAAAAGTGAAACTTGTATATTATATTCATTCATTACACACAGACTGATATATTTCAAATGTTTATTTCTTTTAATTTTGATGATTATAACTGACAACTAAGGAAAATCACAAATTCAGTATCTCAGAAAATTAGAATATTACTTAAGACCAATACAAAGAAAGGATTTTTAGAAATCTTGGCCAACTGAAAAGTATGAACATGAAAAGTATGAGCATGTACAGCACTCAATACTTAGTTGGGGCTCCTTTTGCCTGAATTACTTCAGCAATGCGGCGTGGCATGGAGTCGATCAGTCTGTGGCACTGCTCAGGTGTTATAAGAGCCTAGGTTGCTCTGATAGTGGCCTTCAGCTCTTCTGCATTGTTGGGTCTGGCATATTGCATCTTCCTCTTCACAATACCCCATAGATTTTCTATGGGGTTAAGGTCAGGCGAGTTTGCTGGCCAATTAAGAACAGGGATACCATGGTCCTTAAACCAGGTACTGGTAGCTTTGGCACTGTGTGCAGGTGCCAAGTCCTGTTGGAAAATGAAATCTGCATCTCCATAAAGTTGGTCAGCAGCAGGAAGCATGAAGTGCTCTAAAACTTCCTGGTATATGGCTGCGTTGACCTTGGACCTCAGAAAACACAGTGGACCAACACCAGCAGATGACATGGCTCCCCAAACCATCACTGACTGTGGAAACTTTACACTGGACCTCAAGCAACGTGGATTGTGTGCCTCTCCTCTCTTCCTCCAGACTCTGGGACCCTGATTTCCAAAGGAAATGCAAAATTTACTTTCATCAGAGAACATAACTTTGGACCACTCAGCTGCAGTCCAGTCCTTTTTGTCTTTAGCCCAGGCGAGACGCTTCTGACGTTGTCTGTTGTTCAAGAGTGGCTTGACACAAGGAATGCAACAGCTGAAACCCATGTCTTGCATACGTCTGTGCGTGGTGGTTCTTGAAGCACTGACTCCAGCTGCAGTCCACTCTTTGTGAATCTCCCCCACATTTTTGAATGGGTTTTGTTTCACAATCCTCTCCAGGGTGTGGTTATCCCTATTGCTTGTACAATTTTTTCTACCACATCTTTTCCTTCCCTTCGCCTCTCTATTAATGTGCTTGGACACAGAGCTCTGTGAACAGCCAGCCTCTTTTGCAATGACCTTTTGTGTCTTGCCCTCCTTGTGCAAGGTGTCAATGGTCGTCTTTTGGACAACTGTCAAGTCAGCAGTCTTCCCCATGATTGTGTAGCCTACAGAACTAGACTGAGAGACCATTTAAAGGCCTTTGCAGGTGTTTTGAGTTAATTAGCTGATTAGAGTGTGGCACCAGGTGTCTTCAATATTGAACCTTTTCACAATATTCTAATTTTCTGAGATACTGAATTTGGGATTTTCCTTAGTTGTCAGTTATAATCATCAAAATTAAAAGAAATAAACATTTGAAATATATCAGTCTGTGTGTAATGAATGAATATAATATACAAGTTTCACATTTTGAATGGAATTAGTGCAATAAATCAACTTTTTGATGCTATTCTAATTATATGACCAGCACCTGTATTATCTTGTCCTTTTATCAGTTAAGTGACTGACAGTGCTAGTCAAAGCATTTATCAGTTGTGTTTTGTTCCGTGTACACAACAATTCAGTCTTTTCAATGTAAAAGTCTTCGCTACTGACTGACACTCATAAAGACAGTCTTTGCCGCCATCTAATGGTGTAATAATGTAAATTCTGTTGCTGTTTACAGTCAGGGACAGGGAAGGAATGCTTTTAGTGAAAGTTTACTTCATGAAAGTTGCATTGATACATATTTTTGGCTTTATTGTGTGGTAACCGTTTTATAAAAGCAATAAGGTACTCGAGGCTAGTGCTGTATCATGAATAAGTCACGGCCTTCAGCCGATACAATTGTTTACTTACACATTCACCAACAAGACTCTGGTCTAGTTTTCTTATTCAAAAGCTCTAGCCAACCATTTCACACTCTCTTGATGTATACTATGGCTCTTGATAATAGTATATGTTAATCTGCAGTATTAACAGACAAAATCTAAAGTTCAAATTAGAACAACATTGGCTGCTTTGTTAATAATTTGTAATTATTTTTGATATTTTGCAGTTAAAATCATATTTCAGTTTCAACAACTGAAATATGCAACAAATCTGTGCTGGTTCACCAAGACAGTTAAATCAACAAACTTACCCAGTGTTCCCATTTAAAATGTCATAAAAAAAAAATTGCTATGAAAAATGTCATAAAAAAGTGCTATGAACCTTTATATGAGGTTCAATAAAGACAATGTTATGTAAAGACATTGTGTCATTTTATTGTGATGTGTACTTTTTAAAATTGCAATATAAATGACCAAAACTTGTGTTCTGGTCCCAATTGATTGTCCAGTGCGTAGAAAAATGGTTTTATCAACAACTTCTGACTGAATATAATGGACATAATTTTATAATTTTTTGAAGGTCACCTAACTGTAAACACATTCCAAAAAACAACAACAACAAGAACATATACCTGAAACACCTCCACAGTAGTTCTAAGAAATGTTAAGTCATTCTTTAGAGACAGATCTACAAATATACAGATCTCACAATTATGCACAATTTCAGTGCAGTTATAATACCAGATCACCCTGAAAAGAATCTGAAACAATCAATGGCTGTGTGTGAAGTCAAACAATATAAGAGGGTAAGAGAAAAGAGTTTGTCCACAGTGAGAATGATTTCTTACATGTAATTTCAAACCTGTATAAACGGAATTAATGACAAGAGCACAGAAGGAGTCTTATATAGTGAATCTGCAGTTCTTCACTGAGAGTCCATTGATGCCGCCACTATGCCATGCTGTCTCAACTGGTTTCTGATCATCTGATTCTTTGATTTCCACTCTTCCATCTGTGTATGTGTGTGGGTGGAAGAGAGGGATTAGAGAAAGAACGACTGCAAGAGGCAATGAAACTCTGTTTTCTGTTCTCTTCAAAGCACTCATACCACCACATAAAAGTGCAGAACTGCTAATTGTTTGACATTAGAATTACTATTAGCAGCAGCAGTTACTATTAGTAGAAGCTGTGGTAGCTGGTAGTCATCCTGTATTGTTCATTAATTTACAAAATACCTTATAATAAAAATATACTTGCAAAATCAGTACTATGAAATGAACTAAAAAGTTCAGAATGTTCTTTAGTTTGAAGTTTGAAGCTTTTGCTGTGGCAAGTGAAATACCTCTTGTTTGAGAAGCTGATTGTCCATCCTCAGTCTATCTACAGTATTAAGCTCCTCTTCCAGTCTTGCGTTGCTCTGACGCAGCTCCTGGATATAGTCACATGCCTTCGACAAGATCCCACCTTTACTCTACATGGAGGAGCAAAAGAAAATCTAAATAACCAGGATTCTCAATCTATTTACATGTTGGTGTACAAGATGTATTAGGAGCTGTCAGATTTGAAAAGTTTAAAAATCAAAAAAGGCAGAGCTCTGAGGTGGGAGGCTCCTTTAAATGTAAGTGCTATAGTTATCAAAAAAGTTGTAAGTCTTGGTTAAATTATATCAGTTTCTAAGTAAATTATATTTACAGTAGGTGTATGCCATTGGTGAAGGAACATACAGGTCCAAGGGCAATGCCAGCTTACTAATGTGTGTCCAGGAATTATTTATGCTATGCAGTGTGTGGATTTTTTATTTTATTTTTTTGGTTTACAGTAAAAAGTTTCTGTTTAGAATAGAATATAGAATAAAACTGAAGGAATAAGTATGGGATAATCCATGGCTAGCTGTGCATTAAAATATTTTAATGCATGACGTGGAGGCAAAGATGTGCATTCAAATCATTTAATCCACAGCTAGACATGGATTATCCCATTTATACCAAGGTCATTTGCCAGCATTGACAAGTTAAATCCGTCATTGATATTTGCAGTACACTATTTGTCCGGGTCCAGGTCTATTTTTGTCAGTTACAGGTCGTTAGATCAACTAGCATACTGCCCGCTTTAAATAAGACACAGAGATATAGTAGTGTGGTAAGAATACATTTGTTTGAATGAATGAATGAATTATAGCATTTATTTGAATTAAACGGTTTTAATGCACACCATCCAGCTAATCAGAAAAGAGCATTCGGAAAGACCATGGTATAACATTAAAAAAAAAAAAAAAAAAAAAAAAAAATTACACTTTTGAATAAAACATTCAAACTGGCTACTGCTGGTGCTTGTGCTAACTAAGCTTACTTGACCGTTCTTGGTTGCGTCCACATTGCAGTCGGGGATGGTTTTGGAAAGCTGGACAATCCAATTGTTGATCTTGTCCCTTCGTCTGCGTTCCACTGAGGGCAGAAAGCGAAAGCTTACATTAAAATGGATCTCCACAGCATCTTTAAAGGTAAATCTTTTTCAGTCTATTATGAAATAAAGCAGCAGGGAATGGATAATGAGATGGAGCTGCTGAATTCAGATGAAACAGAATAACCTTCATTGTGTTGAGCCCTCCGTTTGTCATCCCTGGAAACGCGCTGTGTTCCGGACTTACTGTAAAGGAGGATATAGGATTGGTTGAAGAAGTTGGAAAGAAAAAGATTACAGTGATTGGACATGTGTTTTTATGTAGGCTATGTGATATGAGATGACAACCTCTGCTGTGTTGTAGCTAGAACATCCTGAGGTGACATCATTACATAGAGTTGACCTGCAAGAAAAGAAAGAAAGGCAATTAAATATATATATTGTTGATTTAACTGCATCATTAGACATACAATATAATTAAAGTGGATAACTTTCAACTATCAGCTGTATATAATGATGCTACATTTTGTAAAGTTAGCTACTTTCATAGAGAAAATCCATAAACTTTTCTGCAACAAAATAACAGGATAACATACACACTACCGTTCAAAAGTTTTGGGTTGGTAAGATTTTTTTGAAGTTTTGAAAGAAGTCTCTAATGATCACAAAAGCTGCATTTATTTGATCAAAAATAGCTAAAACAGTGATATTGTGAAATATTATGACTATTTAAAATATATTTTAAAATGTAATTTTTTTATGAAATGACAAAGCTGAATTTCCAGCAGCCATTACTCCTGTCTTCAGTGTCACATGATCCTTCAGAAATCATTCTAATATGCTGATTTGGTGCTCAAGAAACAATTCTTATTTTTATCAAGGTTAAAACAAAACATATGCTGCTTAAAGGTGCAGTAAGTGATTTCTGAAAAACGCTGTTGATAGTGGATTGGACCAAGAACCACAACAAACTTGTAGCCAATCAGCAGTAGGGGCGTGTCCACTCATGATGGGAGAGGAGAGAGAGTGAGTAAGAGGGAGATTTGAAGAAAGACTGTTGAAAGAGAGATGGCTGAGAGACATTACAAAAGAGAAAAGGTCAGAGGAAAGCTTTCCAGAGCTGGAGAGACATTAAAGAGCAGGAAGGCCTGAAAATGGATGCCAAGGTTGCGTTATTTTTGCTCTATACGTGAGTAACATTGGTTTTGAGTGTGTGCTGCTGGCGACTAATGAACTCTTGTTTGTATATACTCATGTACTGTATGTTCATTTTTTGTTGTTCCTTTTTGTTCATTCTTCATCTGCGCTTTATTTTTTGCAAAGTTTTTTTTTTTATATATTTTTAGAAAAACAATGCTACAGACAGTTATTCTATTTTTAAATGTGCGTTCCATGTCGGAATGTCTGTTTTTGTTTTGGTATGTATGATCCCACCCACTTCTAATTTACCCAATAGTATCAACACCACGGGTAGCCAGTTTACGGAAAACACCACGTATTGCAGCCATGGAAATCAACTGATCAACTTAAGGTTCGTCGTTCTTTCCTGTTATGTGTTCTCAATCTGGCAACCCGTGTGAGCGCCGAGTCTGAGGAGGGGCGGAGGAAACAACTATCTCCAATATTTTGAATTTAGACTGCGGTACCCATTTAAACCACTTGCTGTCAATAGTACATACTGCATCTTTAATACTTTTGTATTATGCTGCTGATACTTTTTTCAGGATTCTTTGATGAACAGAAAGTTCAAAAGAACAGCATTTATTTGAAAGAAATATTTTATAACATTATAAATGACTTCACTGTCACTGATCAATTTAATGTATTTTTGCTAAATAAAAGCATGCATTTCTTTCAACAAAGAAAAAAAAAAAAAAAAGAAAGAAAGAAAACGGCAGTGTAAATGGAGTTTAGCATTACCTGCAGGGCTGGGCTGAGATAGTACAGAATCAGCTGTGTGGAGATTGGTTACCATGGTACCAGCAGTTGTGTCAGAGATGGTGGCAGGATAGTAGTATTGAGTTTCAGACGTCTCTCCCTCTAGACTCTCAGACTGAGAGATTACAGCCTTTAACCACATGCACACAAACACCTACTAACACAACTACCTCTCATATATATACAAAAAATTGTTTTCAGCAACAAGCTCAAATTGACATACCGTTTAAAAAAAAAAAAAAAAAGTAATACCTGGGTTACAGGTGGTGTTGCTGCCTGTGTTGCTGTTGGAAAGCCAGTCACCACACTGACTGCTGCAGCCCCATCTGCCTGTCCTTCTACCTGCCCATCAGCCAAGTGGATTACCCGGTAGGTTACCTGAAGCAGGGAGGTCAAGGGGTTAATCATCATATCTCATTTTCTACAGTGCTGCCTGAAAGTTTGTGAACCCCTTGCAGAATCTGTGAAAATGTGAAAAATTGAAAATAAGAGAGATCATACAATATGCATGTTATTTTTTATTTAGTACGGTCATGAGTAAGATATTTTACATAAGAAATGTTTACATATGGCCCACAAAAATCGCTGAATTTATAAAAACGACCCGCTCAAAAGTTTGTGAACCCTTGATTCTTAATACTCTGTCATTACTTGGATGATCTACGACTGTTTTTTTGTTTTGTGATGGTTGTTCATGAGTTCCTTGTTTGTCCTGAGCAGTTAAACTACCCATAAGTGACTGTATGATTTTGAGATCCATCTTTTCACACTGAGAACAACTGAGGGACTCAAACACAACTATTAAAAAAGGTTCAAACATTCATTGATGCTCCAGAAGAAAACACAATGCATTAAGAGTCAGGGGTGAAAACTTTTGAACAGGATAAAGATGTCCAAATTTTTCTTAGTTTGTTTAAATGTCTTTTTCTTTTCATTTTTTCCATTTAGTACTGCCCTTCGGAAGCAACAGAAGACACTTAAATGTTTGCCAGAAGACAAATTAAGTACAATATTCCTTGATCTTCAGATTCAAAAGGTTTTCACCCCCTGGCTCTTAATGCATCGTGTTTCCTTCTGGAGCATCAGTGAATGTTTGAACCTTGTTTATTAGTTGTGTTTGAGTTCCTCAGTTGTTCTCAGTGTGAAAAGATGGATCTCAAAATCATACAGTCACTGCTGGAAATGGTTCAAATACGCAAAAGATGTTGGAAAACTGAAGAATTTTTGGGACCTGGAGGATTTTTCTGAAGAATATTGGGCAGTTTAACTGCTCAGGACAAACAAGCGGATCATGAACAACCATCACAAAACAAAAAAAAAAAAAGTCGTGGATCATCCAGGTAATGACACAGTATTAAAAATCAAGGGTTCATAAACTTTTGAATTGGGTCATATTTATAAATTCAGCTATTTTTTTTTTTTTGTCTTGTCGACTTTATGTAAACATCATTTATGTAAAATATCTTACTCAGAAAGTACTACATGCATACAAGCTTACTACAAAGTGACATGCATATTGTATGATCCCTCTTGTTAAAATTATTCACATTTTCACAGATTCTGCAAGTAGTTCACAAACTTTCAGCACTGTATATTTACTATGCATACATATGCCACTTACCTGCCCCCCTGTTCCCTCCGTTTTGAAAAGATGATACTTAATTTGCTGATCTGTGGAAAACGCAGCAGCTGGCTGGATGGTTGTGATAGTCAGTGGGTCTTCTGCCGTTTCATCAACACCTGGTAAAGCAGCACATATTGTTTGGTGACCCTCTCTGTTTAGTCCAACAACTCCTGAATTTAACTGATGGCCTTCTTTTTTTTTTTTAGTCTTACTGGAGAAAATGTGAAGTTTGTGTCTTGATTTCCAGGTACATGTACTGTAAGCACTTTATTTAGCATTATATGGTGCTATACAGGCTGTAAGCTGTCACGACTAAACTGAAACCAAGGACTGTTACCAAGCATTTTATTATGTTGTTAATTTCACCATACACATTATGATCCAAAATGACAAAGGAACTTATGGGACTGTTCGATTCAAACATCTCACCATCCTGCAGTATGGGAGAATCTTCAGGATCATGACTTTTCTGTTCTCTAAATAGAAACAAAAATGTAGGATATAAAAGATATATTTTATATATAATTATTAAGAAATGTTTATATTACAATATAGAAAAAAGTGTGTTAAAAACAAAAATACAATAATCATAATAATTACACTAATGGTCCTGGTATTTTGTCAAAAAATAGTGTACTGTGCTTTACAGGAGTGTGGATTTTAGAAATTTTATGACCATAAAGTTTGACTCAATGACACTGAAGATGAAACTCACCTCATATTTGTGAGTGAATCGTTATTTGGGCTTCAGCTTTGTGGTCCTCAAACGTAAACATCCACTGCAAAAACACAACGGACAGTAACAGCGAACATTTTATAAAGAGACTTTGCACTACTGCACTCGTTGAGTAGATCCTGCTCTTGAAAAGATTGCAAAAAGCAGGTGTGGCGTCGGGATGTTATGAATTTTTTACGCCGCTGCGTTAAAAGTCCCACCACCATACCAATCTGTTGAAAAACCGCCTGCAAAGCTACAAAAAGCTCACTTTGCTAACTGATAGCCGATATGTTGTCCATCAGCTTTTTTAAACTTATGAATGTTATATCATTTATATCAACACCACTCAAATTACTACGACTAACTTGGCAAACAAAGCAAAAACTGACAAAAGGCAGCATTTAGCATTTGAGCTAACCAAACAAAGAGGGTGAAAAACATCCCGCAAAAATGTTTCAGAATGATTTAGAATGTATGGCTAATAATAAGCCATATTATCGTTTCTTACAGAGATACATACTCGCAAAAATATTAGTAACATTTAATAGAGTTACCTGTTTATCTTTAGAAGCAAAGGTTCAAGAAACATATCCTCTCTGCGCATGTGCAGCAGTGTTTTTTTTTTTTTTTTTAACTGTTAGTCACTAGGGGGCGCCATACACAACAGCGTCATCATTTTACTTCTTGCGTAGTTTATTAGGGCATGTTTGTAAGGCTATTCACAAAATCAACATGTTAAAACATCACACCTGTCAACAAACAAACACACGTCCCCAGTCAGAGTACAACTTCAATTTTATTTTAGAATTCATTTTTGACCAAACAGTGGGTTCACCTGACATCTTTAAAAAGCATAAATTCATACATCAACATCCAAAGTACATGATTTTACAGGGACATGCATCAAACAGTGTTTCTGACATCACCATCACCCAAACCAATGCATATATATGATATGATTGAAAGTGCTCTCAGTATCTGAACAACCTGATTTCTGAGGAAATGTTTACAATGTAGTACAAGCTAGAGGATTTATAATTTGTTTTTTTGGGGAAGTGGAGTTGTACAGAGAGATCCATTCTACACTCAAAGAAGCTCTGACAAGAGTGGGAAAGTAAGGATAGCTAGCAGGAGTGCTGCTCCACTGTGCTGCACAACACACCAGGCAGAACAGGCCTGAAGCTTACCTGGAAAAAAAAAAAAAGAAAAAACATAGCAGCCTGATCAACATCAGTCAGTCATTGATTCAGTGGAATATTTCCATAGAAATAAAAGTGCACAGAAAGACTAAATAAAGTATTCTTCCTTTTCAATTCCAAGCAATTAAGTTGATAATCATTTCCTAATGCAGATGAAAAATCAGCTTAACTCAAATTAATATGGAATGTTATTTTCTTTACAGAAAGCAAGATGTAATAAATGTTAGAGTTTTGTTGTCTTACTCTTCTCCACAGTTGCAGAAACTGACCCTGGTGAGGCAGTCTGTTTGATGAAACAAGTGTAGTTTTTGGGTTTGTCATCCGAGAAACCTTTCAATAACAGCTCGCATGTGTTATCGACAATGGAGACATTGGCACGGTTCTTGAAGGTGTTGTCTTGGGGCATGCTGCTGTTGGTACTGGCAATCACCTTATCCTCGGTCTTGTAGTAGCAATTCTTCGGGAGCTTGGGGTCTGGAGCTGGAATGAACTTGCAGTACATCTGCAGGTTTTGATCCTTAGTTATGCAGGATGAAATCTGAAGGGAAGTCTGGCCAGTAGCAACACCTAGAAAATTACAACACCAAAATAGCCAAAGTTTGAGCTGAAACTGGTAGAAGACTGTCCTGTGTATTTTCATATGATCAGAATACATCTTGTTAGATAACATCACTTAAAACACAATAATGGCTTTGGTGCAATTTTTGATATTCATCAAGCAGATAAAAGGGAAGAAGAAGAGAAACAATGCGTGTTCTTTTCTATGAGTGTGAGATGAAAAGGTAAAAAGAATGTTTACCTAACAGGAACAAAGTGGCAAATGCAGTATAGCACATCATCCTGACCACAGTACACATCTGCATATTACACACACAACAGAACCTGCAGAGCAAACAAAAAAAGACAAATCACCTACAACACAATAAAGTAATACTGACTACTTCACTCTTTGTAGTATGCTTAAAACATTAGCATTAATTACTTTTCAGGACTTCAAGTGTTCACCTATACTAGTACATTTTTATGTGCATGATGTTTGGGCCACGGGGGTGAGGGTAATCTAAATATTCCTGACAATTTGTACAGACAATAAACAAGCTCTCACAGCCACTTCAGCACGTCTCACACTCTCAATATGGGTGGGGTCATGACATACAAGAATATTATAGTAACAAAAGCAAAAATATATGACCCAAACTTAACCACACACAGTGCTCGGTCAGAAACCCCTCAGGGACTCGTAATGACTAGACTGATAGAAGAACTCCCTACAAGGCACCGTGTTTTCTGGTCTGAGGCATGACTGAACTTGTGAAAGATTCTTTTTAAATGACATGTCGCATTAGACATTCTTTAGAATTCAGCTCGTGCTTCTGCAATAATAGTAGTTTTAATAATCAAAACATGACCGTTTAATGCAATTACGAGTTTTATTTCAACTTAAATGCACTTTAACGCGTCATACACAGAAGTCAAGGTAGCCAGTCACATTTTTTTGTCTGGGTGGCGTTGGGGAGTAATAGGGACCAGACCGCTACGCGTGCGAGTTACATTTCTAGTGGCGTCTTTGATATATATTTATATTATAGACGTTCTGGCGAAATGCAAATGAGTTTGTTGCGGTTCTTACCTTAACTTTTCTGCTTTCGGATGCTGGAGCTGTTGGACCGTTATTGAAGGCAACTCCCTCAGTGATCACTTGAAGGCAGAGTGAGGTGGTAAGTTAGTGCAGATGCACGCCCATATACATCACGTTGAGTCATTATAATAAAACCAAGACCTCCTATTATGATCAGCTGAAACTTGTGTGTACAAGTTGTTGTTTAAGAAATCAACAAAATAGCGCTCGTGTGAATAACCATGACAAAGTCATGTAACTAAAGTTGACAAGCATTGTATAAAATGAAAAGATACTTGCGCCACCATTTGAGGTCGCCACACCCTTTAAAGGTGCCTCGGATATTTTATTGTGCACTCAAATTCAAAAATACACATATATATTTCAAGCTTTTATCTTGAATTTGTGTTACTGTGACGAAAGAATTTATAGGCTCCATTTTGTACGTTCAGAGAGCTTCCCTTTTTGAAAAGGTGCCTAGTTTCCAGAGGGTTCTGCCAGTGTGGTAGTCTGAATTGCTGCCTCAACTATATCTGTCCATGTTTACAGTAAAAAATCTAATTCAACCTAATAAAGTCCAAAAAGAAGTAGCGTTTTCGTTACCAGTTACAGACAAAACGTCATCAGTGTGATTAAAGATACATTGTTAAAATATAGTGGTTACACGCATGAATTTAAAACATTAAAATGCATATATGTCACTTTTTGTGCATGTCTGGAACTGATTTACATAATTTATCGTAAGATTAAATGCTTTGACTCATGTAAGATTAAATATGATTTACTGACATCATGCATGACATCATCTATTATTAGCTAAGGATTAATTTGCCACTGAAGTGCACACATTATATTTAATCTCCTCACTTCTCATTCTTCTCACACAACAATGTATTTTAACAGTATGAAAATTTTATGGAATGTTTATTATTATTATTATTATTATTATTATTTAAACGATCAACCACTATTCAGAAAATTAGGGGTGATGTGTCCCGCGTAGTGTCACTGGCTGCACTATTTTCTATAAAACTGATTTGACATATTTATTATGAAAAGTGTTGTAAATATAAATATATTATTTTCAGATAACATTTTAACAACTTGTTTTTCCTTCAGTACAAGGACAAATAAAACCCAATTATTTAATTTTGGAAATAAGGTGTATTTGTAATATCATGCTTGCTATTTGTAGGAAAGTGATCCCTCTTAAGGGTATCATCATATTTTGGGGTCCTTGGCATTAAAAAGTTTGAAATCTAGCCTAAAATGGGTTTCTGATATACAGCATCTCTGTTTCTTCCAAAATATTGTTAAATCTCTGATAAAGCTATAAGAATAATTGTAATCGTTCATAAATAAGAGCACTTTTACATTCTAAAAAGTGTTTTGATGTAACGTAAATAAAAAGATCTGTACTGGTTACACTCTACATTCCTTTATTGTTTTATGTGACATTTCTCAGTATAGATCCTTCAAAAAATAAGACAAAGCATTGGAAAGAGATGCAGTGAAAGAAGGGAAGACAAAGGTTTTCCTCACAAATATAAGCGCGTGAAATGTGCATGCCTTGATCATATTGCTATGCGGTCTTTGTGAGTCATTATGGTCAAAATGAAACAGACAAAAGAACTATATTGCAAAAGCTCAGATTATACCTTAAGCCAACCTAAGGCACTTAAGGTTAGTGCAAGGAAGCATGTGCGAGAAGCAGCTAAACATGTAAAAACAAACAGTGCAATTAGGCGTGTACATACAACAGCTGCACTGTGCATGTGAGCGCAATGGAAGACACATAAATACATGTAAGAGTACATCCAAATTTAACCTTGATAATCTCATTCTTATGCACTTGTGTTCTGTTCCAGGTCTGTATCATTCCCCTTGAAACGTTACTGAAAAAAGTCCTTGAGTTGTTTGTGCATACAGGATATTTAGTTGCATCATGTGTGAGTACTGCAATATAATATGTCAACAGTGGTGATGTCCTTCAGACAGAGCTGTCCTTATACAGATGATGAACAGAGGCGCTAAGACAATGAAAAAGTAGTAGAACGCATTTTGCACTGGACAAATTGCAAGGATCGATAAACCAGCCAACCAATCAATGAGATTATAGATTACTCTTACAATGATTTCACTCAGTTATTTCTATAAATATTACAAAAATGTCAGCAATAAAAAGTATATCTTTTTGAGCTACTATATGACTCGATTTGAAGGAAGCGCATAATTGGATACAGTACATGCAGAGGCGGACAGTAGTGAAGTATTTTTGCTCTGCTCAAGTACATTTTTCAAGTGTCTGTACATTATCAGAGTGTTTTTCTTTTTACTTCACAACATTCCAAAGCATAATACTGTATTTTTAATTGCACTACATTTCATATTGAATTTCATTTAATACTTAATTACATTAGAAATCTAGTACTTTCTTACTTTTACTCATGTAAGTCAAAGTAGGAAAGTACTAGATTTTTAATGTACTTAAGTATTAAACGTAAAAGAGAAACGTATTTAGGAAATGTAGTGCAGTGAAAAGTACAACATTGTGCTTTGGAATGTTGTGAAGTAAAAGTTTTCCAAAGAAAAACACTCTGATAAAGTACAAATAATTGAAAAAATGTACTTGAGTAGAGTAAAAATACTCTAGAGGCTGTCCCCCTCTGAGTACGTTACGCTTTAGTCCAGATGATGATGATAAAAAAAGGTTCTAAAACAAAGGTTTTTGTTATATAAAACAAACTCAAGTACACCAAGTACGATGAACAGGTAACGTGACAGCGTGTGTAACACATGACAATACTGGACCATTAACTGAAAACAAAGAGGAACTTAAATATACAAAGATAATGAGCTCAAGGGCGAACAGATGTTCATACTGAATGAGTGTCCATGGAAACTAATGACTGGCGGGAAAAACGAAACAAATGATAATAGGACACAGGTAACTGGTGAATACGAACTAAATGTCCATGAAAATGAAACTAACACAAACAGCACATTACACTATATAAGGGTCCTAAGCCATATATTAAAACAATAATATATATTTCTTATAACAGAGTGCCTGATCAACTCCAGCTTCAGCATATACTTTTTGGTGCAGTCCTTCATCTGAATTCAATGCAATTGACAAACATGCTGCAATCAATAATACTAATCTTAGAGTAAATGGTCATTACATTTGCAATAATTACAAACCTCTTGTTTGTAAATGTTCAGATTGAAATATTTTAAGTCACTGTACACCACCATTCAAAAGTTCTGGGTCATTAAGCTTTTTAAAATGTTTTTTTAAATAAGTCTCTTGCACTCAGTAAGGCTGCATTTATTTGATTAAAGAGACAGTAAAAGCAGTAGTATTGTAAAATATCATTATTATAATTTAAAATAACAGTTTTTTGTTAAAATGTTTTAAAATGTAATTTATTCCTGCGATGGCAAAGCTGAATTTCCAACAGCCATTACTCCAGTCCTTCGGAAATCATTCTAATATGCTGATTTGGTGCTTGAGAAACATTTCTTATAAATTTTGAAAATACAGTTCTTTTTTTCCCCCCCAGGATTCTTTAATAAATAGAAAGTTCAAAAGAACAGAATTTATTTGATATTGAAGTATTTTTACATTATAAATGTATTTACTGCCACTTTTGATCAGTTTAATGCATCATTGTTGAATAAAAATATTAATTTATTTTTTAAAAATAGCCTTACTGACCCTAAACTTTTGAACAGTAGTGCAATTATTAATTAGTTTACATTATTAGTGTAATTAAAGATATACATTATATCTTAATTTTAAACAAATTTTTGGCCATATATACTTGAGTGGGTCACATGCATTATATCTGTTTGCTTTTCACAGTGAATCCTGAAGTTGTAATGACAGTGATGTCCACAGAAACTTAAATGGGGCTGTAAAGCAAAAAAAAAAAAAAAAAAAAAAAAAAATCAACAGTCAACATGTAAGATGAAAAATTAAGTAAATATGAATGTAACTTAAAATGTGAAAGGCAGTTAAATGTGAGAATGGCTTCGAGTTTTAGGTTGCTCGATGTAGTGCTGGTCATTCTGACAGAAACCCAAGAGAAACAGGAAGTGATATCACAACTGCAAGAATCCATGGTCCAGTGTGGAAAAATATGCTTAATGCAGAGCACATCAGAAGATTTCCTTTGGAAAAAGAGAGACAGATAATTAAGCAACAGAGCAATGACTTAAGAACACACAGATTATAAAAGCATATAGATTGTGAAAACACACAGATTTTGAAATAAGAAAATCTAACAAGCAGTGACAACAACAGTGACTTTAAACTTGAGCAGGCTTTGCATAACTCCCAGGTAATATTGCTTTCAGCATATGTTAGGGGGTTTTTGTTGAGACATGTTTAAACTCACTTTGGTGGAATGCCATGCTGTTCTCCTTCCAGGTGTTGCCCTGATAAACCCTGCAGGTGTAAGTGTACGCACGGTCATCGGACATAGGCATCCAGGTGAGGCGACAAATGTTAGGTGACACCAGGGAGACATTGGCTCTGCGTCGGGTCTCAATTGGTGGGATCATGTGGACTGGTGTGTTTGGGTAGGTGGATCCCATGAGTCGCCCATCCTGTTTGAATTCACAGAAAGGCCCGGGAATCTTGTGGGTCTCTGGGAATTCACAGTCAACCCGGAGGTTCTTCTCAATGTAGGTAAGGCAGGAGAACATCTGTGGCCCTCGAGGGGTGTTCCAGAACCAGGAGTCAATATCCAAGAAGCCAGGTTTTTGGTATGGGTTTGTTGCAGTGGCCACACCCATCATACATGACAGACATGCTACTAAGAGAAAAGCACAACCGCTTTAAAATAGGAAATGAGATTTTGGCTTTTGCTAATGCTTATGGAGCAGTTGACATTTTCAAAAATAAAATGAGCATTTTGTTCTTTTAATAGAATAATTATGTGCCCCTAGATACCTATAGACATATATTTCAGATTTATCTATAGCAGGGGTGACCAAACCCGTTCCTGGAGATCCACCTTCCTGCAGAGTTCAGCTCCAGCCCTGCTCAACACACCTGTCTGTAATTATCAAGTGCTCCTGAAGATCTTAATTAGCTGATTCAGGTGTGTTATATCAGGGTTGGAGCTAAACTTTGCAGGTAGGTAGATCTCCAGGAACAGGGTTGGGCACCCCTGATCTATACAGACATAAAACAAGTGTTATGAGTGCAATCCAGAACCACAGACTACAAAGCAGTCTTGTACGTGCTTTAAAGGGTTAGTTCACCCAAAAATGAAAATTCTGTCATTAATTACTCACCCTCATGTCGTTCCACACCCGTAAGACCTTTGTTCATCTTCGGAACACAAATTAAGATATTTTTGATGAAATATGAGAGGTATATGACTCGTCCATAGACAGCAATAAAATCAACATTTTTAAGATCCAGAAAGGTTCTAAATACATCGTTAAAACAGTCGACGTGACTACCGTTGTTCAACCTTAATTTTATGAAGTGACGAGAATACGACGCATGCGTGTGATGCTGACGCAGGAGCCGGCCAATAATGAGTCGGCATTCTGATGTAGAACCTGGAAGCGCTGGACGTAAACAATGTATGAGAATGACACAGAAGAGAAGATGTTGAATAATTATTTTTGTTTTGTTTTTGCGCATAAAAAGTATTCTCGTCGCTTCATAAAATTAAGGTTGAACCACTGCAGTCAAGACGACGGTTTTAGCGATGTCTTTAGTTCCTTTCTGGACCTTGAAGATGTGTTGATTATATTGCTGTCTATGGAGTTATATACCTCTCAGATTTCATCAAAAATATCTTAATTTGTGTTCCGAAGATAAACGAAGGTCTTACGGTTGTGGAACGACATGAGGGTGAGTAATTTCACAGTGAAAAAATAGATAGGGTGATGCCAACTTTAAAGGATTAACATCACAAGTAATTATCTATGTAAATTTGATTTATTTAAATTTAAATATAAATTGCCATGCAGCAAGCCAAATGATTTTTGATTATTTTTGAGAAGCTGTAATATTTTCAATTCTCATTATAATAATTATACAAACATCTGAAGATAATTGTTTAAAAATACTTAGATAAGGCATATAAGATGTCACTGTTTGAAATGTTAGTTAGCCAACTGCATGTTGCTATAGCCTCAAACCATCTCACAACATATAACTAAATAAATTTTGTTATTTTAAGAAGACTTGTTAAGTCTTCTGAAGAATAAGTGTCCTTCCACCTGTCTTTAATGTCTTAATTATCTCGATAAAATTAAAACTGTTACTTACATAACACAAAACAAGCTGCTAGGGATGTATAAGACTTCATTGCCTCTTCAATTTTCGTCTCTAAACAACTGTTAAAAAAGGTAAACATGTTGGACATATATCTTACTTAAGAGACATTAAATAAAAAAACAAAAGAGATTTAAAGGTCATTATGTGGCCCACAGTTTTAGGTAAAAGCCTGACATTTCAATTTTAGGTTACACATCTCACCCATACACCTTTCAAAAGGATTTAGTCTAATCAAAATATGGGTAGGCCTACACAAGTAACAAATCAGGTTGGGTTAAATCGCAGGTGCTAAATTACCGAATACCGCAGACCGACCCATCCCATGTCTGTTCAAGGATAGTTCAGGTCATTCAACTAGGATTTCTTTCTTATTGAAATAATCGATTGGACATCTGAAAACACATGCAAATGCAGACTGTCATATAGCTAAAGAACAATGTTACCTTCAAGCCGATATATTCGGGCCGTTTCCTCGTCTTGCAAGTCAAGGCACTCTAATCTCCTAAAAGATGAGAGTCGATGGAGATGCTGAGGAAGCCGCAGCTCCGCCGCAGTCGAATGATGACCGCAGTCACAGGGTCCTGCATGCACCAATGTCAATTGAAAACTCTCCTTAGGTCGATTAACCTTGCCTCTGTCTGCTGCTGACTGTCTTGTTCTATATTTCCCTCTTTGTTAACATAAGTGGGCACCCCTTACATCGCTTTAAACTGACATGCAGGCTGTGGCTGGGCTATAATTGTAAACACATTTTCAGACTCATTATTAAGGATGTGGAGACTCCTAAAAGAACCTCATAAAACTCGTAGGCTATATTTGGTCATCCGTGGGAATTTAGTCAGTCGTAGATGAGATCGTGCAATTGATGATGCAGCAGATCTGAGAAATTGTGCTGGCCAATGTTAAAATGTCCACCAGCAGATGTCGCTGTAAACAAGAAATTAAGAGCTGCCGTTGCTCTTCACGCAAAATGGAATCGTTTAGGACAGTTTTTTCAGTCACCCCCTCACATTCCAGTGCCCGCTTCTTTAGAAAAAGCAAACAAAGAGCTTTCCTTAGAGCAAAGCATAGCCTAAACAATGTTTCTACGCAGAAATTAACTCAGACCATATCAGGAGGTGCTCTGTGTTTTGTTTGCTTAAATCTAGGAATGGTTTGCTTATGTTTATAACTTGCATGTTTATCAATTCTAAAGGTTTACTCTATTTGTTGACTTTATCAAATTCTAGATATATGGTTAATTGCCTATGTTGTTAAAGTCCCCTTGTAGTCAATAATTTTATCAATTAAAACTCATCTTTGATCACCAAAATGACATATTTAAACGTTTTCCCCTTGAAAATAATCTATTTATGCCTTAAAATAGCTTGAATGTAACTACTAAATTCTTGCATTTAGTATATACGCGGTGTCATGAATATGCAAATTAGTCCCCGTCTCCACTCAATCGCACCAGCTCGTGACTACCTGATCCAATCGGTCAACTTTACTGTAGTAAACACTACACTATGGCAAGTGGAAATACTGGTTTAATTCAGCCAGATATGTTTAAACCAGTAACTGATTCAGAAGCAGTGGAAGAGTAATATGTCGGGCACATAACGGCAATTGATATGATTAGCCTTTGGCTTGACTACGTTATCAAACAGCTAATGTGTTGCTAATGTTACACAAACCATGTTCCCATTCAGAGTCAGATAGCTGCCTTCTAAAAATCATTCTTAGAAATGCTTTGAATTAGAACGTCAGTGGAGAAAGGGATATAGTTCATCATAACATCGTAATATACATTATATACATAATTCACCCGCTATGTTGCTAAATGTGTTTCCACAGAAAAATAGACCGTATAACCTGGCTTTTCTTGAGACGCCTCAAAATTAGGAAACACCCTTTTTTGTTCCGCAGAGACCTCATACTCCTTTAATTTTAGGATCAAATATTCTTAACCCTAACCCTAACTGGCCTAAGAGTCGGACTAAGGTCGCGGGTTCGAGTCTCAGTATATAGGTGGGGGAGTGAATGAACAGCAGTGTGTTCAATACTCACTGCTGTGTGTGTGTGTGCACTTGGATGGGTGAGGCAGAGCACAAATTTCGAGTATGGGACACCACACTTGGCTACACGTCACTTCACTTCTCACGTGTTGTGTGGTCTCAGTCTTTGCATGCTGCTCTCTGTCGTACTGGAGGCGCGACCGGTCAACACAACGAATAAAGAATGAGCTTGGAATTTTGGTTATATGGAGCTAATATATATCACTATAAATACAAATAATTAATGAATATTTTAACAATTAACAACTAACAATTATCGTCAACGATAACAGTATGATACTCGTGCTTGCAGAACAGAAGCGTCCCATCTCCATGACAACGAAACACAACCAGAAGGAAGGTTTGCCTCACACGGCCTGTGAAATCGCTGAAACCGTTTGTAACACTGGTGCTTTTTGAACTGAAATTACCACAAGAAGGTTCGGCAAGGTTTGTTTATCCACAAAAACCTTCCGGGAACCGTATTTTTCAAGGTGTCATCTTGCCCAACAGGTTAGATATCTTCTTTCAAAAAATAGCCCTAACATATGCCAAAATATGTCATAGCTGATAACTCTGCGACGTTGTTTTCGATAATATAATCGATATTTACTGTAGTAATTGTTATTTATTTATTTATTTATTTTTGACAAAACATCATACAGTATAGGCCTAATGATCTATAAAATGTTTATTTTACCAGAGATTCAACGAATCAGACATGGAAAGTCCTCGTGTTGGTGTGGTGAGAGAGTCTATGCTGCATCGTCCTCTATTAATTAAGGTCAGGACTGATATTGATGGATTTGACTACAGTGAACTCTTTAACCTTATTTCTCTGCATAGCACCATATGAATTATTTTAGGCCCTACAATTAATATTCTCCCAAACAAATAATTAGTCTTTACGTGTTTCACAAACTAATGGTGGGATTATTAACATTATTTGGAAACACAACAAATAAACAACGCCATAACTAAAATGACCACTAGATGGCAGAGATAGTCTCTGAATAAATTTCACCGTGATATGCTTGTGATCTGGCAATGTCCCTGGAATACCACAGCAGGACTGCACATTTCGGGTGTCTGTTTTATCTCACACACCCCGTTCAGGTCACGTAACACTAATACTAATAAGCTAAAGAGTAAACTATAAAGGTTACAAAAAAGGGTTTTCACAGTGATGCCATAGAATAACTTTCAATGAATTAATTTCATTGGTTCGTCCTAGAACCAAAGATGCCAACAAAGAACTTTCATTTTTAAGAGAATCCGGTACTGAGATTTGAGGAATGGTGTTTATATGTAAGAGTGTTATTCTCTGCTTTCTCCTCTAGTGAACCCTCTTTGTTAGACCCAGCGCAAGCCTCGAATCTTTAACTAAGTACTTCCAGCATATCTTTCATCTAATTCTGCTTCATTTCAACTTCATCAAGTCTTCCATTGGAGCAGAAGGGAGAATGAAATGAACCTGCACAATCCTCAATGTTTCTCCTTTCCTCTCGCTCCCATGGCCTTTCTCTTTTCACACTCATCCAATCATCCTGTCCATCCCTGCTGGGATAAGAGGCCTCCGTTAGACCTTTGCTTGCTCTCACCCCTCCTTTTTTTCTAATGTTCTCTAGGGTTATTTGATATGCCCCTTCTGACTGATGCAGAAAATAGGATTACTGTATTTAAATGACTATGATAATGAACTGCGTGCATGTTCCCATAGTCCCACGAGATCAAGGATTTCTCATTCTTTTTCATTGTGAGCAGTCATAGCTACAGGTTTTGGCAATGTGCTGGAACAATGACAGAGTCATCTGTGAGGATTTAAGCTTTTGTTCTTGTGGCGTTGCCTGATGTTGCTCTATTTCTTCCCTCTCGTGCATCTAGTTTTGAGAGCTGTAGGTTCGAACGTTCACCCTCATCCTCCTTCAATCAGTGGAGGCTGTCTTTGCTTGCTTGCTATGTAACGGGAGACCCGTGAAAGGCTCATATTCATTAAGAAATAGGCCAACTGCAGCAAGTCCCTTGTGCTGAGAGCATCTCTTGTCGGCCTGCACAGCAGTTCATCATCGCAGGAGTTTTCTCTGCTTATGCAGGGCTGATGTATGGCTGTCCCGTGGGGAAAAGGGACATATATCTTAGTAATGTGCTAATGGGCCTCAAAATAAAGAGGAGATGAATTAGTCTGTATCTACACTCCATGAAGCTTTAACATCCATAGAACCTTTCCACTGCACAAAAGGTTCTTTACAGTTGAAAAAGGTTCTTCAGATTATTAAAATGTTCTTCACACACACAAAAAAAATGTTTGTTTAAGAACTATTCACTGAAAGGTCTTCTATGGTATCGCTGCAAAACCCCCTTTTGGAACTTTTATTTTCAAGAGTGTAGAACCGAGCACCCTGAGAGCCATTTGTGACCAAAAAGTTAATGGTGAGAAAAGTACAAAAAAGGCCTCTCCTCTCCTTTCCTCTCCTCTTGTTAATTCCTTTTTGATGAGGCATGGCCAATAAATCCTGTTTTCATGCCTGTATTCCCTGATGACCAGTAAATTAGAGATCAGGGGAGCAGATTTGGGGCTTTTGTTGTTCTCTGGTGTCTGAGAGAGACCTGCTGTGCAGCAGGCTGGCTAGGCCCTATTCACAGTCCCCTCTTCCCACTCATTACCATTCACTTCATTCAGCCTATGTAGCTAATGTTAGACACACGGCAATCTGCGGTTCATTCTTAAGCAGTTCTATACTGTAGCCGATACTTGCCTGCAGCGCAAATTTATTATGTATATGTGGTCTGGCCTAAAGCTTGTTTTGCCTGAATTAAACCTCAGTGTATAAAATGTAAAAAATATCTTTTGAAGGCTCAGAGTGCTTTAAAAAGCATTATCAGAGTGTGAGATTTGGCAAATGAAGCTAAAAATTTTATACAGTTTGCCTACTGACTTTAATTGGCCTCTGGAATTTATTTGAATTGCAAAGGATCTGGCCCCCGACCTTGACCTTCACCCACCTCAGCTGTACATAGGGATCTACAGTTAGGCCCACGCGTACAGTGCCTCATAAACCACAACTCCGCAAGGTGCTTTAGCTTCCACGTGGTCGCTGTAGCAACATAGGCCCTTGTTATTAATGGGATCCAGCTGGGACCACTGTAGACACAAGCACAGAGAGACAGATACATAACCATGAACCCAATACATAACTGTAAAGTGCTTGCATAATAGATTAATGTAAATGAGATATGTAACGAGACCTTTGGCATATGTAGCCTGTCAAAACAGGGGCTGTATACATTTATTTATGGATTAATAGAATGAAAATGCATTTTTCATTTTTGTCCATGTTCAGTTATGTTATCTATATCTTAAGGGTTTAATGATACCCTCATGTCACGATTCGATACATTTCACAATACTGAACTCACAATACGATATTATTGCTAAATGGTACATATGGTAAACGGTTAACAAAAAATGTACTTTTGATTAAAAAGCTAAATTTTTGTATTACCTTGGGGGTGGAAATGAATAGGCTTGGACTTGGTGCTGGTAACCCAATGCACAGGACAATGTTGAGACCAGAATAAAAATATACATGATTCTGTAGCTGAAAATACAGAATTATTTTAGACAAGTATGCTTGCACTCTGTCACTGACTAGATATATTTAAAATAATGTAGGCCACTTTTTACTGGTAACATGAGACATTTGGCATTATCAGGACCCACAAATAATCCCCAATTGCATTATTATACATTATATTCGAAATTATATATAGGCCTAGTAGTTTAATGTAGTACTGACACTAAAACTCTGTAAACTTGAATTTATTTCTCAAACAGTAATTTTCATTTTGGGTGAACTATACACAATACATATTGTCACTATCCACGATGCATATTGTTGCATTTTTTATTGTGATATATTGTGACACTATATATTGTTACACCCCTACTATATCTATTTACTAACAGCTGGGTCAAAGACAATTAAGGAAAAATCCAAGTTCTTTAAGACCGTTCACACCAAGGACAATATATATAACAGCTTAGTTCTAAAAATTGTTCTAAATATAAAGAATATCAGAATCCACACCACAACTATAATGATAATGACAGAGAAAATTCTTGCTTGGAATCACTTTCAGAACGACTATTACTCTGTTGAACGATAAAAACATTGACAGCCAATCACAATACATCTTAAAGAGCTTGAGCATTTAAAGCAGCAGACAACATAACTGCAGCACACACTTAGAATAAACAGAACAACATCATCCACTGGTGTGGACGCTAATATAGTTTTATCTTTATAGGTAATGTTCTTGGTATGAACGGGTCTGTTGCAATGTCATCATGTTGGTTTTATATGGGTTTAAAAAAGTTCTCTGCCATTTTCAAAAGAGATTGTCGCATCACAACACATTGTATAATAATAAAATATTATGCCAAACTACTTTCATTCTTTTAATTCGTTTTTTATTATTATTATTATGATATCCGGACAGTTTTACCACCCTGATATTGGTTACTTTATGCTCCCCAAAAATATCAAAATGTAATTTGAAATCAGACATTTAAAACATGCTGAACATATCATGCAAAGTCATCGTATGTACACTACCATACACTACCAAGTTTGAAATTGTAAAAACAGTAATTGTGAAATCATTACAATATAAAATAAATGTCTTCTAGTTTTAAAATGTATATACATTTTAAAATGTAACTATGCCTGTGATGGTAAAGCATGTATTTTCAGCAGCCATTACTGCTCACGTCACATGATCCTTCAGAATTCATTCTAACATGCTAATTTGTTGCTCAGGAGACTTTTCTTCAATGTTGAAAACAGTTGTGGTGCTTTATATTTTTTCAGGATTCTTTGATGAATAAAAAGTTCCAAAGAACAGCATTTATTTGAAATAGGCATCTTTTGTAGCACTGTAAATGTCTTTACTGCCTTTTTGATCAATTTACTGTGTCCTTGCTGAATATTAATTTCTTTACAAAATGTTCTTTACAAAAAAACAAAATGTTACTGGACTCCATACTTTAAAAAAGTAAGTCACTGACCCAGCTGCATGTACAATTTTAGTCCAGGTTGAGGACAGCTTGAATCCTTGGACATGTCTAATTACTGTACTGCTTATTCACATGGTTTAAACACAGTTTGTGATCCATTTTTTATTAAACACACCCACGCGTACATACTTAAGCATACATACACCTAAAGAGGTAGGATAACACTCATCTGTATTGAAGAAGGGTAGCAGAAGCTTGCCCAGACACATGCTCCCAATTAGCTGGCCCTCTTTATGGAAATGCCTCATCAATTATACCCAAAGCTTCAGGATTTGCCACACATAAAGAGAGTTAGCATCTTAATAACCAGCCAGACTATAGAGGAGATGAGATGAATGTGCGTGTATGTTTGCGTTGCACATATGTGCGCATTGACATTCTGGGGGTTTTAGAAGTGGGCTGATATTAATTTAGAGTTGACGGATTTAGCCAGAGAAGAGAAAAGCTGTGATCTGATGAGAAAGTTAGGGTTATGATTCCACTTACTCAACCCTCAGCATTTTTGATCTAATCCTTATTAATAAATGTATTTTTTTAGCTGACTTAAACATATTGACATTTCCCAGATCCCCTTCTTGTACATTATGATTATAGACCATGGTTCTTCTCTGCTTCTTTATAACAGCGACTATATTTGAATTCTCTCCTCATGAATTGTATCAAATCACACAGCGACAAAGATACAGATACTTTCTAGTGCTTTCCCACTTTCACTTTCTCTCTGCCATTCATTCTCTCAATTTAGCTTAGCAGAGATGAAGAGATTAATTTTAAGCCAATGTGCCCGCTGTCCTGTAATCAGGCACCAGATGGCGCTGAACCGAGCTGGAAGAGCAGGATAATAATTAGTGGAGACAGTTCGGTGAGCATTACTGCCGTTATCCTCTAATCATCATCATGGGCACTTTTATTTGTAAGTCTGACAGAGGAACTCATGGCAAAGCTGTCTGTCAGCGCTGATGAGATGAGATGATCAGGCCTGGCTCACAATTCTCCATGCCGCTGCCTGACAAGATTAAACTGGTTCCACTGGGACAGCGCAAACCTAGTAGGTCTTGGACAGGAGGTGCAGACCAGTTTTATCCAGAAGCTTCCTCTCTGAAATTTGTGTAAATCTAGTAGCAAGGCTGTCGGGAATGATGTCTGGGTGAGATTTAGGAGAGAAAAAAAGACAAATACCACATGGTATTCGCTTAGAGAGACAACATCTGAGAAAAAGCAACTTGTGCAAGTGTTCAAACAGGACCGGCGACGGGACTGAAAAGTGCAGTGATAGACTCTCAGGGTCAGCGCTAAGCTAATCTCAGCAGCTCAAGCGAAATCCTAAAAGCACACATGAGCAAGAGAGACACAAAAGGACGGTGAAATTAAAGCACGGGTGTCTGAATAGACTGAAGGGGTCTCCTTAGTAAGAGATGATTATGTCCCCCTGTTCTCTGTCTCTTTTAGCCTGTGCGAATAATCTGCTCCCGCTGACCCTCGTGTAGCCTCTCCTGAAGCCGCTCTATTCTCATGCCGGCCTCTGGTTCATTCAGCAGGTCCATGCCTGGTTAATGAAAACACAATATAGAGACAGATCACCAGTAAATGACAATATAAAAGGAGCTTTTGCTTAACATAATCCTTCGCCCGACTTGCCTTTTCTGTTGTCCCCTTCTCTTTCAGCCCTTTTATTGTGAATGAAAGGCCCAATAATGTTTTGAGGGGTCTGATTAGCCGTTTTACGCCAGCGGTCAACATGTTCCTTCAGGCATCTCTAAGTGATCTCCTCAAAACAATCTGCAGATTAAAATTGTGAAGGGGATTAAAGGGCTGGCCGAGATGCCTGGTGGCACTTACTCAAAAGATTGGCGCTTTTAAGAAACGTTTGATACGTTTCAGCAGATATGTTAACTAGAGGTTGGGTGTCTGTGAGTTAAAAGGCCAAAAAAGATTTAGGATATCTCAATTTGGTCGTACTTAGGGATTCGCCATTAAAAAAAGAGCCGAGTTTGGCAGTTGTATTCGCTTTTTGGAGGGCTTTACTTGCCCAGCATGATTGGTGGGGGTCCAGTGACAAATATCTTTCAAATCCATTTTTCAGTGTAGACTATTCAAAGCTCAGAATGAAGGATTGAGGGTTTTTAAACAAGAATTAAGTCTTTAGAACACAGCAAACACACAGAGATCTCCAGAGATGATGACAGACTCACCACGCTAATTCTTTTCTCCTTCCAAAAATCGCATACGGCAGCGTGAGGAGAAGCGCAGACATGAATGTAACTCTGTGACTGACACATGAGCACACCTCCCTCATGTTCCATCAAAGATCAAAGATATGTGCTTCTGGAATGCTCAGGCACCATATTCCACAGATCACTTTTGATACATCCGGTTGTCACCTTTGCCGTGGTTTGATTCTCAATTTTCCACCTTTTCGAAGCTAAGCTGCTCTTAAAACAGGGCTTTGAGCTGTTTAACAGAGCTCAGAGAAAAATAGTGGGCTTTTCTTTTGCCCCACGAGAGATTCTTTTTGAGTAGATGATGATAGGGGGTAAATCCCCCCACCCAACCCCCCAACACACATGGCAAGATAAGTGTTGCCTTTTTCAACTTTAGCTGTCACTCATCTTACAGTTATGACTCTGGAGACATAAATCATACTTTACATGAACTGACTGGACTACATTGTGTTAGTGATTCAGACTGAGTCCTGACTGAAGAAATCAGCCATCAAGATCACTCACATCAACGTTCAATGGGAATTTGTTTTTACTGAGCTGCCAGACACCGCAGTCATTTGGGCTTCTTTTGCGGCATGTTTTATGGTAATAAGTTTGTGCATAATTATGATTTTATTAATAGACACAATCAGATGCTTTTGGTGCTAGAATCTGAAGGTATGGGTCGAAAAACTGCCTGTCAATCAAGAAATCAGCTGCCACTCTAGAGGTCCATAAAACTTTGACATTGTGATGCATGCATTGTCTTGCGCCGTTAAATGCTTCAGTTTAACAGCGCATTTATTGTGGTGATGTAATTGATGCTGATTGACAGTTTGATTGACAGTTTATAGGTTCAGAAAAAAAATAGTTCTGAAAAAATAGAGCTACTGTTCTCTGTCAGTAAATATACACATAAAACAGCCTTTGGAGAGAAAAATAGATGTAATTAAATGTATTTTTTTTTTTAATTATTTAATTTTGATTTACATTTAGAATCAGAATCAGAGAATTCATTGCCTATTTATTTGACAAGACAGATTGTAAAATAAAATAAGTGAATAAAATGTATATAAATACAAACTATACAACAGATATATACAAAATATGTATGTACAAAATAATCTATAGATACAGTTATGCGAGGGAATGCGAATAAGGTAAGTGGTTGGATATGTCAAATAAATTCAAGTATAAATGAGTAATGCATGTTTTTTATTATTAATATTATTATTGCACAGTGAGGAGAACTTGGGGGCATTTTTAACTGTTCATGAGGTAGATGACCTGGGGGAAGAAATTTTTCCTTGTGCCTTTAAACAATTTTTATCTAAATTTATTAAAAAAATTAATTCAAAACATAAGGACACTATTCATGTAATAGTTTTAGTATTATAGTAGTACTAAACAGTATTTATCTCAGTCTTGTGTGTTCTTTATAGCCAGCTCTTGGAAAGGCCAAGTCGAGAGGTTTGTCCTGTCCAGGACCTGACTTTGTTTTTGGGACGGCGACCACAGTTCAGGATGGAGGAGTGCCAGAGGGTAAGTGGCAAAACAATTTTATAAAATTGACACTGGAGTAGTTCTATATTTGCCTTTAAAACTTTAACACTGTTAGCTTTACATTGAAAACATCATTATGATACAACCATTATGAAGCTACATCTACACTAACTCAAAACCTTTTGTTTATGAGACACCACACCCGTTCCCCATCAACTCTTGTCACAGGATGATGTCACAGTGCGTTTTCTTGAGTAAGTGTCCCCTCAGGCGCTTAGCCTGTGCTGTCAGTGCGCTCCTGTTAGCATACTAAACTGTGCCTGGCTTCTGCACTGGCTCCCCTGTCTCACACTTTAATTATGCACTTCCAACGGACGACAGGCAGTGACTGCAAGTGTCAAGCCCTTATACAGTCCCATGAACTATGATGCAGTTACCCTGTCATGCTTATCTAAGCTTACTCATCACAAATCCTAATGTAACTATTATTTCAGAAAACACCCTAAATTGATCTCTGCTTGGTTTTGAACATGTCAGTTAGAGCCCTGCTGGAGCCTGTGCCCTACTGTTATTTACCTGGTGCCAGAGGAAGGCGCTGCCAGTCACCAAAGCCATTAAACAGTTTTGTGTTTTCTCTTGTTGATCTGTCTATGACTGTGTCTAATAGTTTGAATACTGCTAATATTTCAAAATGAAGTGTTTTTCCAAAGAAGGTAAAAGTATATGTATGTATATATAAAAGTATATAAAAGTATGCATATATGGCTCTTCAATGTGTCGTGACAGATCGCTGTAGCGCCTCAGATCAAGCGGCTCGTGAACTGATCATCTCTTCCTACTAGTTCATTTATAGCATCAAATAAACATTAATGAACATCAGAAGCAATGTTGTTTCAACCGTGGAAAGACGTCAGTACACATCATTTTTCAAGTTCAAGTCCACCGACGTTAATCTACTAACTCCCCTGACTGCTTTATCGGACAAAATGGTGGATTCGGCGTTATGATTGGTTAGATCGCCTGTCAATCAAACTCCCAGAGAAGTGTTAATTGAAGTATTTTAATTAGGTTGATCCAACTGTTCACATTTTATAGTGTACTAGTATAGTAGTGTTTCTAGTAATCCTAACTGGTTCAGGTGTGTTTAATTTGGGTTTGAGCTAAAGTCTGCAGGACAGTAGCCCTCCAGGAACTGGGTTTGACACCCCTGGTCTAAGTTGTACCGAAGTCTTTTGGTAAACTAAAATATTACTTATTTATACCAATAAAACCAGCTGCGACACTGTAAGAAAAAGGCAATTTTCCCTTTAGTATTTTGTCTTGTTTTTAAGTGAAAATATCCATAGCATGTTAACTGTCACTATTCCGGTAGAGAGACAGTTGGCAGATTATTTTTATTGCCTTTTCCCTTATCACATATTTTAGTAATCATCATAAATTAGGTATCATTCAAACACTCAAAATTCATCCTGTGAAAAACGTTTTGAAATTACCATGGAAAAGGTACTTTAAAACCTTTTAGTGGGCTCAATTTTTGTGATATCAATTTCAAATTTGGAACATAACTTGGTTAGACATATGGTTTTGATTTTCTAGTGATTTTCGAGTTCAAATTATTTTGTAAAATATATATCTATGCTCCAAAAGAGGGGTGACAGGTTAAAACAAGATAAATGTATGATAAGACTATGATAAGTTTTCAGAGAATATTTCTTGAATTACATTTTTCTAACCGTGCTGGCAAATCGTTTTTCTTGTTTCACACATAAATCTAACAAAATGTTATTACATTTATGCTTAATATTCAAGATATATTCTCTGAAAACAAGTCTTTGTATCTTCTGCATTTTTGCTTCTCAAGTAAATTTAAGGATGTTTTGATATTAAGGACAAACAAGACAAAAATACTTATTATGATTATAAAAATTTGTAGTGCAATCCTTCTCCTCAGGAATTTTGTGTGCTGAACTGTATGTATTATTGGAGTCTTTCTTGATTTCATAGTATTTTCCTACTGTGATTTCTCCCTCTTTTAGCTATCTCCAGCTGGCGCACTCACACTATGTCTACCAGAAACAGGGTGGCTGAGAGGGATTTTATCGCCCTTAACCGAGAAGGGGTCAAGTCAGGCTTGGTTACTGCTAAAGAGCTGCAGCAGTACCGTGCCACCCACGACATTCGGCGCCAGCCTTTGACCAGAGAGGGGTTTCGCAGATCTGCGCCACCTCGCATACCACCAGATGCTTCATTTGGCATTTCTAACAGGTGAGTGTAGTTGTGTTCATTATAATGGTCTCAGTCGCAATCATTGTTAGCTTGTCTTAAGAGTCTCAAACCAAAGCTGTGCTGAGAGGAATCGGAAAGAAGCAAACCGTTAGTCATAATGAAAACAATCATTCACATTTTTAAAGGAAAATATTAATACTACTATTCCTATTAGTCAGGCTGTTACTATATTATTTGAAATCTCAATAATCATTTTTTATAAAGAGGAATATACCGATTTTATTAATATGCATCTTAATGACACCTCCTTCTGCCTTGTGTCTTTGTCTCTTTCCCACTGTCTGTTTACATCTTCCAACCACATACACACACCCTCGCGTACGAGGGTGTATGTTTTTTTTTCCCATATCATTAATTCATGTGCCCACGTAATCTTTAAATCAAAATATCTTCCTCTCCCTCTTGCAGTGATATCTTCTCTTCTCCGATGACGTGTTTACTGGCGTGAGGGTGGGACAACCTGTCACTCATATGAGATCACAGCAATAGCAATCCAACCATCCAATCTATTCCCGATGGACAAAATCAAGTCCCGTCCTAATTTTTTTCTTGTTTGCGAAGCCGTCTCACTGTGATATACGTCAGAATAGGGAAGAAAAAACTATCACAACCTCAGTTTCATGCTGACTTTAATTTAAAGTGTTACTTTTGGCATTTCTTTGTAATTATTTTGTGAAATTCACTAGAAATTTCTAAAAATTTGTTATTAAATGGAATAAATCCTAATATGGCCATCACTCACTTACCAGCCTTTCAGCAAGTCATTTAGGACTCTTGGGTGAATATTGTCTCTTAATTAATATTCATGAGCCAGTCTGATAAGGCTTATAATGTGTCTCCCTCACTTCTCATATCGTTCTTTCTTCCCTGGATATTTTGAGGGAGAAAATCTGTAAATAGGTGTAAGAACAGCACCATCTCTTACATCATTTTTGTGTGGGAATAAGACATGGGTGAGTCTTGATCAGTTTAGAAAGTGATTTGTTTCACTGGATGAGGCAAAAAGGAAAGAGCAGAAAAGTAAAAGAGATATAGGAATGTGTATATCTGTAAGAAACAGAGAAAGAGGAAGAAGGAAAGAAGAGAGCACTCATCTTTGAGCTCTGTGTCCATTGAGGTATGACACGAGCACTCTGCTGAGAGCAGAGCTAGGATTATTACAGCAGTCCGCTGTGCCACAAGCTCCCTTCCCTCCTTCCTTCTGCCTTCCACCTGCTTTCTTTTTTGTTCTCTTCCTCTTGGGCCTTGATACTGTTGAAATGGAGCTGAATTATTTAACTGAAAACACAGCTTTGTGTCCAGACTTTCTCTCTTTCACACACACACACGCACACACTCACTTGATGTTGATACATCCAGTGTGAGAAGTGTTGGGTGAGAGTGTGTTTCAAGAGCCAGTCAGGAGGAAGGAGGTCTGGAGCAATGAGAGGTAAGATCAGGGGTCCACAGGGACTTGTTTGGCCCTGCACTCTATCCATCAATTGCTGTTTGCCAATGCCACGGTCAGCCCTAATGAGGGTGTGCCTGGATCCTTGCACAAAATGTCACCATCCCCATACACACACATGAAATACAGCACGCACATACATACCAGAGCAACACTACTACATCTAGAGATGTCTGTTCGAGAAATAAGAGTGTTGCTTTCACAACTTTACACCTGGCAGTCCAGGATCAAATGCTAGTGACTCCACCCAGTGTTAGGATGACTGAATTGGGAAGCTCTCTTAGCAGCCTATTTAAACTCATTAGGATGTTGAGCTGTTGACTACAAGGCTCAGATAGAATATACATCCACTTTTTTTAAATGAAGAAATAACACTAACAGCATCGTGTACATTTTACTGGAGATTTTGAGTCTTACATACGTGACGTGATGTGAAGACCAAGTATGGTAACACATACTCGGAATTTGTCCTCTGCATTTAACCCAAGTTAGTGCACACACATTAGGAGCAGTGAGTAGTGAACACACACCCAGAGCAGTGGGCAGCCATTTTTGCTGCAGCACCCGGAGAGTGATTGGGGGTTAGGTGCCTTGCTCAAGGGCACCTCAGTTGTGGGCATTGAGGGTGGAAGAAGGCACAGCTCATTCACTCCTCCATTTTCCTTGGTATTGAGAATCGAACCCACAACCTCTGGGTAACTAGTCTGACCCTCTAAACATTTGGCCACAACTGCCCCAGGCCACGGCTCCCACAGGCTTACTAACATAGTGTTAACAGTGTTATTATTTATACAGAGGCCACGTTCACAGAGAATATGGTTGCAAGTTCTGTTTTTGAGGGCTTAATATGGTTATGTTTATTTAGGAGAGTGACAACTGCATTCTACAACCCAACTTACACATGGTAATTTTCAGGGTTCACAAACGCCTTTTCGGCGAGCCCGTTATGTGAATGGAACTGTGCTGGAGTTGTCTGTTATGATGCTCAAAAAGGACCAAAAATAAGACTTTGCTTCATGCACTCATCTCACAGAATATGACGTCTGCCGAATGTATCGTTTGTGTCTGCAGCTTACTCATTCGTCTGCATGAACGTGACATCTGTATCTATTGCAAGTGGGATGATAATTAATATATTCTTTCTTTGTATTCTATTTTGTTACATGGGTTTCCAGCACAACACCAGTTTGTTTTAGCAGCGCACCTACATGTAAGAAGTTAACAGAAAGAAAGATTATTCATGCTTTTTAAGACTGTTAGTAGATTAAAGCAATAAATACATCATTTTCTGGCATAAATCTTGAATTTTAAATTATTTTTACTAAATGCTTTTTTTCCCCTTGCCTCTATATATTAAAGGGATTGTCCTCTCAAAAATGAAAATTCTGTCATCATGTCGTTCCAAATCTGTATGACTTTCTCTTTTTCCTGCAGAACACAAAAGATATTTTAAGAATGTTGGTAACAAGTTTTGGTTACCATTTACTTCCACTATATGGACAAAAAGGAAAACAAAAACAAACAAACAAACAAAAAACACTGAAACATTTCTCAAAATATCTTCTTTTATGATCCACAGAAGAACGAAAGTTAATTTTTAGGTGAACTATCCCTTTAAATATATTGTTTACTAATTTGATTATGCATTTAAGTACCAAAACGAGTGTAAATCAGTTCCACAGAATTCTGCAGATTCAGATGTGGGCAACCTGAGAAAACTGTTTTGTTCCATTTCAGACCATCTACCCCAATCTCTGAGCTCATGGAGTACAAGTACGCTCAGAGATGGCTGGAAGAGCAGCAGGTCAGGGACAGAGCCCTACAGGCCCATCAGCATAAGAAGGTCTGTGGAGGATCTCGCAAAATCACTTTGATATTAACCTTTGCTGCAAAGAGAAAAGTCATTAAGCTGTAAGCATCTACTGAAGCTGTCTCTTTTCTTCACAGGCTCAGCTTGGACGTATACAGGACACACGAACCACCCTGCTCCGCAAGAGTCGGCCCTTGCCTGAGGCCCCGTCCACATGGAAGCTACCTCGTTTCCAGCAGGTGAAAACTGAATCTCTAGGCTAATGTTTCTTCAATTCAATTAATTAGTGTACTTATTTTTAAACAATACATAATTATGTCATATTTGTGGAAACTTTTCAAAACTATATGCATTATTTTTTTTTTTTTTCATTCATTGGTTTAGTTGACTCGCACTGAAAGGATAACCAGGATCAGTGTACTGTGTGTGTATACATGGATGAGAGAGAGAGTGTGAGTGTGTGTGTCTGAGTGTGTGTCTGTCTGTCTTTGTTTGAGTGTGTGTGTGTGTGTGTGTGTGTGTGTGTGTGTGTGAGAGAGAGAGAGAGAGAGAGAGAGAGAGAGAGAGAGAGAGTGTGCGCGTGTGGCCATAAAGATGGCAATATATGAAATCCTTGTCATTATGGGGAAATATTTTGGTCCCTATAAGGAAAACAGCTTATAAAGTGATGTTTTTTGTAAATGTAAAAATGCAGACAGTTTTCTGTGATCGGTAGGTTTAGATGTAGAGTTAGGGGATAGAATATACAGTTTGTACAGTATAAGAATCATTATGTCTATGGAAAGTCCCCATAAAACATGAAAACCCAACATGTGTGAGTGTGAGTGTGTGTGTTATGACAGTGTGACACTAAAAATCTACGCTGAAAGTAACAATATCTGCCTCAAGCCCTTACGATTGTTCACATGCACACTAACCCCTTCAGTTTTGGTCCCTCTGCTAGCCTTAACGCAAAAGCATCAAGTAAATCAAAAGTGCTTTGTTTTTATTGGTCTTTTGCGTCGACAAGCAGACTACCAGCCTGACAGCTCTACCTGTCAGCGGTGCATAAAAATTCTCCATTGACAATCCCCAATGCTTCCAATTATGAAGGAATCAGACTCCCGCTGAGCTAATGATGGCCCTTACACACATCCTAACACACCTTTACAAGCACTGACGGCAGAACACTACAATACATATAATGCACTAGCCACAGTATTTATTTACACAGGGCTCCAGACCATAATGCGAATACAACAAAAATCATAATTTAGTATTTCTGTAAAATAATTCAAAAGCCAGCCGAGAAAGCTTTGTGTTTTGTCCATATGAGGTTTCCTTACATATCATTGCTATACATATCCTTTAGAGTGTGTGCTGGTGTTTCTTGCACAAAACAATGAACAGGACTTTGCATACGATTCATGAAAAAATGACTCTTTTCAGTCGGTTAGTTCTGATTTGTGAAGTATTTTCTTTAGGTTTGTGAGACTTTTTATTGACGTTGTAAATTTGTCAGTGTGTGTAAATAAATAAATATATATATATATATATATTCACAACAGAGTTTTGTTGGATAAATGGATAATGTTATTCTAAAAAATTTAAAATATATTATAACAAATATTGGTTGAGAATAATATTTGTTGTAAAATCTGTATTTAAAACAACTAAAATGTTCCTTCATCATAGCAAAGAGAAGTGGCTGTTGTTAAAAGCTAAATATAAAAGCTTTGAGAAGTTAAAAGCAATTCTGCCAAACTAAAATAAATTTGGCAACTAAATATTAAATTTTTTTTCACACACAAACATGATACATATATTTATTTGCATTGTCACATGGCTAAACATGCATATTTGCTTGTACTGTACATTGATATCTAATACTGCTAGTTTTCCTTTTAACTCTTTCCATGCACTTCTCCTCCATCCTATTTTTTCCTCTCTGTCTGGATTTTCTCTGCAAATTACAACCCCCTCCCCAACCACACACACACACACACACACACCCCGTGTCTGCCTGTCCTGTCGTCCACCCTCAGTCGGCTCTAATGAGGGAGGGAGAGTGTTATTTTGGTTGCACGCCTGCGCTAAATTCTCTCTTGTATGACAGCTGATGGAGAGAGAGAGGAGCGTTAACCTTATAAAAGATTTACCTCTGCTCATTACAGCCTGTCAAGTAGCTGTCCTGATAGCACCAGGTTCGACATTTGCATCCTTGACTCTCTTCTTCATTCTACACTCATTTTCTTCATTCCTGTTGTTTGTTTGTTTGTATTGTCACCTTCTCTTACATCTCTTTCATTCCACCTTTCTTGAGACGTGTGTTCCTCCTATTTAATTCAAAAAGGTTTGGAGGTGTCAAAAGTGTTTGTGGGAGGCAACAGATTTTTTTTTAGGGTAGAAAATAAAAAGACAAACAAGTAAATATATTTAAAACATGATGTGACACACCGGTAAAGTTTCAGCAGGTTTTTGCTGTTCAGAAACATGCCATAAACATGAACTAGCCTTTGGAAGATGCTAAACGTATAAAATACATATTTGAAACACCCTGGCGTACATATCTGCTGTTTTGAGCCATTGTTCAAATTATAAATATGCTGTGCCAACAAGTTCTATTATTTAATAGCTGTCAGTATACATTGTTACGTAGCAGCTTAGATGCTACAGAAGTAAAATATGGGCAAAGAGTCTCTGCTCCCTTTTACCGAGCTATGTTTTTTAATGTTCAACTATTCTGACTACACTTTTGTGTATCAAAACAGAATGCCTTCCATGTTCCAATAGTGCCATCCATGTTACTTTTCTCTGTCATTCATATTTTTTTGTTTTCAATGTTGAACTGCAATAGGCCTCAATCTAGGATCTATCAATCTAAATCTCTAGGACAATTTATCAGATCAAATGATATTGTATGCTCTTTTGCGTGCTCTCTCTCTCTCTATGATATATGATAATATATATATATATATATATATATATATGTATAGCATAAAATTTCTGATATAAAAAATGGACACTTATTCTGTAGGTGGGACCAGCTCTGGACACCTTTCGCGATCCTGAAGCCAGGAAGAAAGCCATGAGTACCCACTACTCAGAGTCTGCAAGCAGAAGAGGGATTCTGGGTCAAGGCATTTACACAGTGGATTAATAGAGCTAAGATTATTACATCTCAGCCCCTCTGTTTATAAGGCATCTTTTTGAAGTAATAATCTCTAAATAAAAAAAAAAAGACAATTTGTTCTTCTGTTAAATTTTGTCAAAACATACACACACACACACACACACACACTTTATATGTATATATATATATATATATATATATATATACATTTAATAGAACATTTCTGACTTTGAATAAATATCTAATAAAACTAATGGTCTGATAATCATACTGTAATAAATTATTATGAAGTTATCAATAAATCTGTCTATTTATATTAGTCCCTGGGATATCTGAGATTTCAGGTGGGGGGTCTCTGGGTCTGTACATGTTTTTTTTTTTTTTAAAAAAAAACCCTGGTTTAGATGTTGTTCTGATGAAGAAAAAAAAGAAAAGAAAAAGGAAACTGTGGCAAAGTGCTAAATGTAAAATCCAGCATCTTGTGCTGGATCCTTATGTCACGTATTACGTATCTGCGTTTTATTTAGGACAAAAAAAGGAGGGTTGACTATGTTTCTCCCCCTCCCACAACACGTACGTGATCATCCCCCCCAAAAACACCCTTTAACCAATAACGACGTGGCGCTCGGGACAAACGCGGAATGGACACCTTTAAAAGCGTGTTCCTCCTCCGGTATTGGTTGTTTCCTTGAGGGTGTCGTTTTCAGGTCGTGGAGATCACTGCCTGTGTTTATACTCTGTTACACAGGTTTAGTCCTCGCAGACCTGGGCTAGAACTTTACACATCAGCATCGGGTTTAGGTCAAAGGATTAGGGGGTTAGTATGGTTGTAGTTGTGCCTCTAGAAAGCCAGATAAGTTTTCAAGCTAATGAATAGTTATATACCGAGTGCTCTTATGTGCGGGGTGAGTAGTTGTACCTGTCCTTGGTGCTGAAACTGACCTGTGCACTTCACGGATTCGCTTTTGAGGGACTGTATGAGAATAGTTGAAACAAAACTAAGCTGTAATCAACAGCAGAAGATCTCTTATTAATATTGGACCTTTTTTTCTGGGACATTATCAAAAGGAGTTTGGAAGACTTTTTTTTTTCTTTCTCAGAATTATGATCTGATTTTGCCGTTTTGAATCTGCAAATTTCTCAGCTGTATCACCAAAACCAGTGTCAGAAAGGACAAATGCACATTTGATTTTAATTTGACTCACAATGGAGGTATCAAACGGGTCGAGCTTTGGGATCGAATCTATACTTTCTCACAGACCTACCAGCCCGTGTATGTCCAAGGGGGAATGCAGGTCTCCAGCGGAGTTGAGCCCGCGGTCGGACATGGACAGCGGCTGCTCGTCGCCTCCCTCCCCGAGACGGACCTCAGTGGAAGACGCAGTGCAAAGACACGCTCGCGCTCTCGGACTGGACTCTCCTTTACAAATATCCCAGCAGCCGAGAACAGTCACGTCCTCGTTCTTGATCAGAGACATACTAGCGGACTGCAAACCTCTGGCAGCCTGTGCTCCTTATTCCAGCACTGGACAGTTAGCACAAGATGCTGAAGACTGTATGGACAAACTTCACAGCAATTCGTCCTCGGACAGTGAATACAGGGGTGAGACACACTAATCTTGTTTTTTAAACATCTTACAAAGAAACATAGAAGGTAAAGATTCTCAAAAGATTCATAATACAATAATACAAACACAATTAAATTTTGGTTTTATTTACAAGATTAGGCTATTTAATAGGGTTTGCTGTAAATTAAAATTGTTATGGTCACGCCATTATGCATTTTCCTAAGAAATCAGGTAAAACATAAAACATACAAAGTCTATATATATATATATATATATATATATATATATAAATGGTGTTTAAAATAAAGATCTAAAATATGAAAGCCTAAAGACGGAGGTTTTTCCAAGAGATCACAAAATAATAAATAGGCCTACTCAGCATTGCTGACATCCGTCAAGAAAAATATATCAAAATATTTGGATTTTTATGATCATACTTTCGTTTTCGTTTCTCTTCGTTCGTATAACGCAGTTCAATGTAATTATTTGTCAAGGTATAAGGTATTGAAATGAGAACGAATCTCTGTTTTGAAGGTCACTTTAGTCAATATTTTTAATGGTTTCAAAAACCAAACCAAATGTCCTGATACAGGTTCAGTCGAGAGGATCTGTGTGCTCACAACTAAGTAGCAATAATGGTGTTTCATTAGAGAATTTTTGGCTATGGATTTGGCCATCTGATGATAAAATGTGTAACCCAAAGCGTGTCATAATACAATCCGCATTTGAGAGTCTCAAGTTCTTATTGCAGCTCGATAAAGCTGCTTTTTAAATTATTTTAATGCAACATTACAACAATATAGGCCTAATATTATCAAAAAAGTTTTAGTGCTGTTGAAACGTCTGTCTAAACAACAGACATTTAAAATAATTAAACGTGAAATTGAAGAAATTTACTAATGGGAAATGGGCAAACAAACACGAGAATGTAAAAAAATGTGTCAATGTAATTTCTGTCAAAATGACAAATGTTTATGGTGTATATTTGCATGGTGTTTTCAGTGAAAGACGAAGCTGATCGAGAAATCTCCAGCAGTAGAGACAGCCCCAGCATCAGGCTGAAGAAGCCTCGTAAAGCCCGCACTGCGTTCACTGATCACCAGCTGGCGCAGCTCGAGCGCAGCTTCGAGCGTCAGAAGTATCTGAGCGTGCAGGACAGGATGGAGCTGGCAGCATCTCTCAACCTCACTGACACACAGGTCAAAACATGGTACCAAAACCGCAGGTGAATACAAATATCTTGTGAAACATAATAGCCAAGTTTTTTTTTTTGTTTTATAGTCAAAGATACAGAAGTATACTAGCAGTGATTATGCTGTGGACTGAACCGTTTTAAAAGGCCTTTAAATATAGGCCTAAAGGTTTTATACAAAAAACACGAAAAGTTTTATATTTATGAAATATTATTAATATCAATATTATACTGTAATATTGCTTGTATATATTGTAAATAATTGCTTGTAGTAGTTGTTTGCTGTTGCTGTTATCCTGTCAAATTAAACCACAACGGGGGAAAAAAGTTGTGCATATACAACCCCGCACACCATGAGTCCAACACATTTAGTCATAAATAATAAATTACTGCATCGTGTATCAATAATTTAGCTTCCGAGTAGTAATTAAACAATTGCCAAAATTATTAATTATTTATCTGAAATGGCTCTTTGCTGAGTGACAATTTGACGGATGAGTGTTCAACAGGATATTACACGGATTCATCCTCGACGAACAAAAACTTTCTATGAATCGGCAAATACCTGTTCACACTTCACCTTTGAACTGCATTAAAGCAATTTTGGAAAAAGCAAATATTTGCAATATTTTAATTCATGTTGGTTTAAGACATTTTTTGGGGGGAAATACAAAAAAAATAAAATACTAGGCCTAAATATAGGCTATTTTTCTAAGTTTTCTTAGGGTTCCTGTGACCTGAACAAAAAGTTCGTTTTCATAATATCAATTTATTTGAAAAAGAAAAATCTTAAAGACCTCAGACTTAAAGACTTTGACGCCTAAAGGGGTCGTCTTTGTTTTATGGTTTTAGTGTCACATGACAACAAAATGGCTTCCTGCATGCTAGTTACGCCACACTTTGATCTGGCTTACTTTTTAAATATATATATATATATATATATATATATATTTATTAATACCACTACTAATAATAAGCCAAACTACGGGAACATTGTTTTCCCAAGAATTTTAGCCATTTAATGAGAATGTTTTAAGGAAATATCAACACTATTATGTATATCAAATCAATGAGGCTTATGTTGTTTGTTTCAATCAGAACGAAGTGGAAACGGCAGACAGCCGTTGGGCTGGAGCTCCTCGCAGAAGCAGGGAATTACTCAGCTCTACAGAGAATGTTCCCATCACCCTATTTCTACCCTCAAAGTTTGGTCTCTAACCTAGACCCGGGGCCAGGGTTGTATCTCTACAGAGGGCCGTCCGCGCCTCCACCACCGGTTCAGCGGCCTCTGGTCCCGAGGATCCTCCTGCACGGTCTTCAGGGCAGCGGAGATCCAGCATCTCTCTCTGGAGTGATACCGCGACACACGCCGCGATGAACTGATCCCAACCTGACAACAGCTCCAACCTCAGGAACGACAGGGTTGCGCTTGGACAATACCCATGAAACTGAAAATCTAAACGCGCAATAATAGACTTTCCAAATGACTCTGACCAAAAGGTGAATGCTAACTATTTATTTAACTTTAAAGTGCGAGAGAAGTTATCAGAAAATTATCTGACGAGGTTCCATCACCCCATGAACCTCGTGACTGTGTTCTGATAAGAAGTTGCTTTTCCCCTAAGAAATGGCGTGGTTTATTTGCACAAAATTATGACGCAAACAAACCAAAATAAACCTCATAAAAATAATTTAGTCAATTTCAGTGGAACCATATGCAATACTGAACAATTGTGGATTTTTTTTTTTTATTCTGCCTAATGATAAACATGCATTTTACGAACAAAAATAATAAAACTAAAATTACTGATTAACAAATGACTGTATAACTGAAATGTAATTTATCACCGATTATTGTGATGGTGGTTGTATTGCTGTGCGGCTGTTTTACAAAACAATCCACAATATGAAATACACAGATCAGCGAGAGAGAAAAAAAAGGCACTGAAACCTGTATAAACCGTTTTTGTAGAAATAGTGTTGTGGTTATGGGTGCTTACAACCCCAGTTCAACAGACGCCAAAATACTTTTCTAAATAAAAGACTGTATTTGTCACACATATGACGAAGTAATTTATTCTTCGATATCCTCGTGGTCAAATATATTGGTTGTGGATATATGATGCATAAAATGGGCTTTAAAAATAAGTAAAAATGTTTATACACACGAAAAAAAAATTGTAAGTGCATTAGAGCTTCAATGGGACATCACACCCAACAGCCCGTGAACGCAATTAAAAAACAAACAAACAAACCCGTTTCCTGCGCTCATATTGTGACTACAAGCACACTTTCTCCCAACAATCTGCATTTATATCAATATTTACATTTTTAATTAACGTAAGTATACAAATTGCTGCCAATGGAAACCTTTTGTGTGCTCTCTTCACAGGCGCATAGTAAAGAGCAGCTCACCCACGTCGAAATGAGCGTAAGTGGTTTGTTGTGTGGGTTTAATTGACCAATCATAATAGGCGTTTCATTATTACAGACCAATCAAATTTTTACAAGCGGCTTTTACGGTAATAAAGCGACCGTGAAACGTAATATTCCGGTCAAATTTCTTTTAGCGCTCGCAGCGAAGACTCGGCCAAAAGACAGCAACTGGTGACCGGGCGAGACAGACTCAACGCTTGGACAGCTGGTCAGCGTAAGCCTCCATACATATCCACCCCTATTTACCTGACCAAGCCGAAATTCAAGCCAGGGAAACGAGCTAAAAAGCTTTTAACAAAGACTATTTTTATGCGGTGTTCTCATAACCTTGTGTACAACATGAAAGGCACGCCATGTTTGATTGCCACCGATTCTGAAAAATCAGACACACATCAAATACAACTCACTTTTAAGTAAAATTCAGTCTGTTTTACAACATTTTGATGAAACGGCTTGCGTTCACATACATTGCTCAAATAGTCATATTTAATTCACCACATTTATAATAAATTCACTGTGAGCAATAAAACATTTCTTTTGCATTTCACGCCAATAGGCCCATTTTACCATCTGCATCAAAGCTTCTGCATGGAGCAGGTTTTCAGACTGTGCTGCTGACCAGTCGTGCTTTGTTCCAGGTAAAAATGTCACACTGTGTAAAAACACCTGTGAGTTCAACCATGAGAATCCACCTGGCCATGAGAAGGCTCCGACCTCAGCACTTCTCGGCCGAAAAGAGCATCTCGGGTCGCTCCTGCATCTTCCACTTTATGCAGCGGTAGATTCCTCTTCCTCTGCTTGACCTTTCTTCTTTTTCCTCTTCTTCTTAGACTTGGATTCTCCTTCTATCCCACTGAAATACTCTGAGCGCATTAGGTTTGACACCCGCTGCTTTGCTGTGAGTTTCTTGGGAGGCCTGAAAAACATTTAAATGAAGAAATACTATCACTCTTAAGTGTATTAAAAAGCCTTTCCTCTAAAAAACAAAAAAGAAACAAACAGCTCATGATAAACAGGAACTGTGTGAATTGCTCACAAAGTTTCAAAAGCATTCTGAAGCACAGAATCTGAGATTTATCCTGTAAAGAGAAGAGGTAGATAGAGTCTGGCTAGCTTGAGTCTGGCTGAACAAATTTCCCACTGTCGTCAATAAAAGGCTCGTAGACAGCAGCGGGGGCCTGATGTAAAACTAGTGACTGTTTATCTAATCAATAACTGTGGAGAATGAAGCGGCGCTTTGCCCCCCTGGGTCTGCTTAAGGATCCAATACACACACACCTACCTCATGGTGACACACGACACACTCTACCCCCAGGGCTTAAAGCGGCTATGAGACAGCAGTTATTGTTCTTTTGGTCCCTGAGCGCTCTACAGGGACCCCTACAGGCGATAAGCAGGATGTATGCAGACATACGCTGTGGTGTATATTATATATATATAGAATGTCACTATATTTACACTTACTGAAAGAAGTGTCATAAATATGATACATGCCTCCGCAGCAGTGATCCATCAGCTAGGTAACAGAGTTAAAATGAGAAACCCATCAAAGTTCTCCTCAGAAACAAAGAACGTATACAGAGGGAGATCGGCAAGCCGAAAAACAAAATGGAGTGAAATAAAACAAGAGCGCCTGGCCACAAAATGAGTACAATGGCATGTCCATAACTAACTCCCTCAAAACTATTCATGGGCAGACTAGAAAAATGGACCAAATATAGCAAAAAGATGATCCTGTGGGACGTCCAGATCGAGACACAGGGTTCCCATTCATTCCCATAGTCATCTTTATGACTAGATAAGAATCTTTATTTCATAGATTTTCTTTTTACTAATTGTAATTTTAGCTGAAAAAAAGCAAATATTTACAATACGTTTGGGGTCAGTAAGATTTTTTTTTTTTTTCAAGGTTGCTTTAAAATTGATCAAAAGTGACTGTAAAAAATAATGTTAGTTTAAGGAGCACAACTGCTTTCATCATTGATAGGAAATATTTCTTGAGCAGCAAATCAGCCTATTAGAATGATTTCTGAAGGATCATGTGACACTGAAGACTGGAGTAATGATGCTGAAAATTCAGATTTGCCAACACAGAAATAAATTACATTTTAAAAGTTATTTAACAGTTATTTTAAATTTGTATAATATTTAACAAAATATTACTTTTTTTTATATCAAATAAATGTAGCCTTGGTAAGCTTAATAGATGCACCATATTATATAAAATATGAGCAAATAAAATATACTGAATTAACTACAGTCAAACCAAAAATTATTCAGACATTTTTGATATATTTTTACTAGTGGGTGCAGGACACTATAGTTCATTTATGTAAGTGAGGATAGCAAGAAGTAAACTGTGACATATTATACCCAAATATCCTTCATACAGTGGACTACCAAGTAAAACTGATAAAAATTTGGAACCAAAAATTATTCAGACACTTTGACCTGACCATGTTTTGCTTAAGTGTTATCTGACATAATTAAGATAAATTTTTTTCTGACAGTTTAACTCTGAGATCTTGTCATATTACCATTTTTTTTAAACTATAGTGAATAAACTGTATTAATGAATGAAATGTTCAAGGTGTCTGAATAAATTTTGGTTTGACTGTATATTAATTATATATATATATATATATATTATTAACATCCTGCAAAAATAAAAAACAGAATTAAACTCTCAGAAGGACTGATGCGTGTGTATTTTTGGTTGCCTGTAATGGCCTCTCTTCTGTGTACCAGAGGTCTTTGTTGTTCAGTCGTGAGTCCATAAGTGTGTGTGTATGTTTATATTGGTGTGATCTGCTCATTAGAGAAATCTTGTCTGGACATGGACAGTGTATACCACAGCCGGCTGTAATGAAGTCTCTCCTGACAGGACGGCTAGACTCGACTGAGACCGTAAGGCACAGCGCAGCACAACACAGCAATGTCACACACACACAATTAGGCTGGGAATGGTAAATGTTAATAGGGCCAAAGCACTGACCAGTTAAGTTGCATCGACATAGTCCAGCATGAATATTCTATATAGAGTGATGGCTGGTAAATATAGATGTCAGCTATGACGGCTGATAAGTTCATTACGGGTGTTGTCTGTTGTCTGGGCAGTGGAGAGAGAGTGTGAGTGCGTTTGGGCTGCTCTGGGGGCAGCTCCTCTGGGACTGACCTATTGTCCCGCTCCATGGGTTTCATTCACAGGTCCTGCTGCAGGTCACCCTGCCAATTACTAGTGGTTAGACACATGCTTCTCCCTATAGTGTCTGAACCAGCATGTGGCACAAGTCAAAACTCAACACTACCATAAAGAAGTGCACATGTACAAATGAAGCCATAAAACAATTTAATAGAAAATTGTGAAATTACGAAATGGATGAAATAAGCAGGGCTTAATAGAGGGACTCCTAATCAAAGCCAAATGACTTTAGTTGACAAATTAGAGAACTGCTTGATAAAGATTTTTTTTTTTTTTAATGTTTTTAACAGTCACTGCTGTTTATTGTGATGACAGGATGTTTATGTTAATAGATTACAACGATTTAAGTTAAACTAGGTAGTTTTTGTAGCTGTTTGAATATAAATTTGTGCCACATATTTGGACCTCATACGTTAAACAATAACCAATAATATTTGTTTTTATAATTTTTAAAATGTTTATAAAATATATATCCCACTGTCTATATACTATAAACTATATTTAAATTTATAAATGTTAAATTATATAAACTGTTTTAGAATACTCAGAATAATTTATACAAAAAAAAACAAAAAAAAACAAACAAACAAAAACAATTTTAACATTCATATATGTAGTTGTATAAAGGAATAAAGGTATTCTAATATTATTATTGATTATTGGGAGTATGTATCCTTATTTGCACATTGTCAATGTCATATGAACAACCAGTCAATAACCTGACTCAAGATAAGTCTCGAGTTTCTATCCATCACAGAAAGAGTTGCCAGTTTTTTTTTAAATTATTATTATTGAACATAGCTGAAAAATGAGTGGTGGTTCAGTGAGGGAGCCAGCTGTGAAATCTGAATGATTCATTGACGCTGACAGAGTGAGTCTGACTTCAAACTCCACGAGTGAGCGAGTTTGCAGGCATTTTGTGAATTTTGAGTGACAAAAATAAGCAGTTCATATGAGTAATTCCTTCATGATTCGGACATTGCAACTTGCACCGTGTTCGTAGCTGTGTAGAGGAAACATTGGTGCACGCTCTAATAAAAATTTTCATGAAATACTTTCCAGACTGACTAGATTTTAAATTACTGATCCACATTTTTATTTTTTGTCACATTTTAAATCATAGCCTAAAGCCCTGAAACGACTTTATCCTAATAGTTTTACATATTGAGAACGTTCACAGCGCCCTTCCGCAACGGAGTAAGTTCTTCTGTAAAGAACGACTATTGGGAGTCTGTTTTCCACTCTGAAACAAAATGACGCTACTCAATTAAATTTAATGTGTCACTAACCTTGAGTTAAGCAACTTTAACATCAGTTTTACCAAACCGAACCTGACACCCCCTTCACAGCACAGAGACAGCACGCAGGGCTTTTGAGCCTTTATCTCAAAGGCACATTGAAGAACAGAAGGTGGGATGAAAGAGAGGGAAATAAAATACAGCAGAATACATCGACAATAACAGAAATTTTCACATGACAATTCTGGTCTGACAAGAGAACTGTGATCATTGCATGCGTGGGTCAGCTATGAAACATGCTAAAAGCCTGAAGGAGAGGCCTGTATGTGAATATTCTTTATATAAACGTTCACAAATGCACAAGGATACAGATAATGCTCCTCGCTATGTGACAGTAATGACGTTCAGGACGGTGTTTGGCTCTGGCTCAGTTTAATTAAGTGTCCTGCAGAGAATCTGACCACATACGGATGCACAAAAGGCGGCCTACACCGACACATACACGCTCAAGGGCTAGTCTGGACAAGGCCTTTGCTAACCAGACCACGCGCTTGCAGCACCACATTCAATCCTATGGGAAATGACCACTAATAACCTTGCAGTGTCAAGCACTGGCCAAACCTCATTTTTAGTGCCTAACAACCATACTGTGATGTACTGGCCATATCATCAGGACAAAATCAATCATCACCTGCCATTACAAATTACACCTACTTACACCAAAGACTGCTATAAGATTAAGTAAATCAGACCCGAATATAGTATGCATCGAAAGCAACAAAAACAGCTCTTTATAAAGGATGTCATATTCAATATGTTTTGGGAATAACGCTGCTAGTGCATCATAGCAAAAAGGAAGTCGAGGGAAAACGAGAGGGGTGACTGTATCAAAGGTGAAAGGTAAAACAAACTGCTGGTAAAGGCAGGACTTGACTAGTCCTCTTTGACCCCAAAGAGCTCTGCTACAGCAAAAGACTTGCAGCTGCCAAGAGTGTGTGTGAGCTGTGGGCTTTTCTCCAGCGCAGCCATGCTGGCAATTTTCAGAGCAGCCTTTACAGGACACTTACAGTAAAACATCGTCTTACAAAATGGCTCGAAGGCATTTCTCTTCTCTTTTCTTTAAGAAGTGACACTAGATAAGTGGTTGAATGTTATAGGCAAAAAGGATATTGGTGGTTTCACATTGACTGTATTTTGCCAAAAGTGCTAGTACTTTGGTGCCTAGTCGATACTAAAATAAAAAAATTAAACTATTCCCATTCACTCTACAGCATACGTAGTACTAAGTCTACAGAGTACAGACAGAATTCAGTTTTGCAGTGGTTGTTTTGAATGCTTATTTCGATTTGATATCAAGCATTTGTTTCTTTGTTGTTTTTTCATTTAAATGGACATTACTTGGGGAAAAGTTTACCTAATACTTGAAGACAACATGCCATTGCTTTAATTAAATGTTGTTAGTACTTAATAGTACAATTTGTTAATATTTACAACTGATATTGAGAATCACACCTATTGGTTTTGAATAGCTTTCATGAAATTTAGTTTTCATGACAGCCATAAGTTAAATGAGCAGTATTCTAAATTATATATTTAATTTTGAACTTTTAGCTTAATCTGGAATACACTAATAGTCAAAAGTTTGGGGTCAGTAAGATTTTTTTTTTTTTTTTTAAGAAATCTTTTGTAACACTGAATGTGTCTTTACTGTAATGTTTGATCAATTTAATGAATCCTTGGTGAAAGTATTAATTTTTATACATTTTTATAAAAGTATATATTTTTGTACGGACCCCAAACTTTTGATCTGTAGTATACATGACATTTGAGTTAAACAGAACACCTCCCTTTAATTTATAATCTATGTAAATTTATAAGTGAAATAAAACATTGAAAAAGCAAAATTACTGTTCAAAGGAGCTCACAAATATGAAATATTTGCCATCAAGGAAAATGTACCATCAAACAGTACACGGCTAAATTTATCTAAAAGAAGAACTAGATCATACTATCGATCACCGCTAACTGTTTGACAGATTCATAAATTACTGTCCAATTTCTGAAAACTTGCAGTACCTCTTGGCTTTGTCTTTGCCCTTCTTGGAATCTTTGCTGTGGGCAGGATTAGTGGTTATGGAGCTGCCCAGGCCCTGGGGTGCGTCCCTCAGGCCAAAGCTCTTAGCAGCGTGGCCCAGGTGCAGGTTGCGGATGTGGAAGATGTGTTTCAGACTGGAGGGGTACGTGGTGTATGCTCTCAGGAAAGACTGCAGTGCTACAGGACCCAAATAAAAAAAAAAAAAAAAAAGAGCATTTAGAGTGCAGGTAGTAGACATTTCCAAGCACTTAAAGGGTTTCACTGGCAATCAAGGACTCGTTTTAGCCCCATTTTAGGCCGTTTACACCTGGTATTAAGATGCGTTTGGTCAATCAGATCACAAGTGGATGATGCTAAATACAGGTGTAAACGGAGTCTAAAACTTTTTGAGCTTGTCCACTTTCGACCACTTCCAGAGGTAGTCGAAAACACATTCGACTAGACTGCTTTCATAGTGTAGACGCTCATGTGGTCGAATGCGGAAACAAAAGACCGCCTACTCTCCGCCCACTAACCTAATTCGTAAACATTACGGGAAGAGCGCTAACCAGACTCGATTTAAACTTTGTCGGCTGAAGACCCAAGTTTGGTTTGAAGATGAAAAACATACCAAGCACAATGTTCTCTCACTATTCCCGATTTCTAACACACACTCACTGCGTTCGGCGTGGTCTTGCGGCTGTCAGAGTAGAAACGAAATCTGCTGCTCTCCACGTGTTTTTCTGTCGTCTCCAGTCGCGTTCATATGTAATTTGCATGAGCTTATTTCGTCCATTAGATCAAAAGACCTGAAAAAGCCCATACATTTACCCACCCATAGTCCCTTCCCTCGAAAAAAATCAGGACATAAGTGATTAAAAGTGGACAGAAGACAAATTAAAACACCAGGAGTAAACAGGAATGTATCTCCCTCATCTACTTGTGATCCAATCGACCAAAACGCACCTTAATATCAGATGTAAACAGGGCCTTAATGTTAATTATTCACCTTAATTTTAATTATTAATTACTTTATTATTTTTTTTACTTTGTTTATAAATAATTTTTTTTTTTACATTTAATATTTTATTGTTGTATTATATTTAAAATATTTAATTGTTTATATGATTAAATACAAATACAAATCTCAATCACAATATCAAGGAAAATGATTAATTAATAATTATGATTTAGAGGTTAAATCGTTGTCAAAAATGTTCAAATATCTATATTTACATATTCAACTAAATTTCTTCTAGGTAATGAAATGCTGGGCTGCAAAGTTGTAGAACAAAATATCAGTTTAACACAGCAACCCTGCATGAAAATTAGTTTTTCATCTTACCGCTCTTCGCTGTTTGCAGAGACTCCTTATTGGCATGAACATAATTCTCAAAGTCAGTCTGTAAAACGGTGGCTCTCTCTCGCACCTCCTGCTCAAAAGCAGCGGCTGATCTCTGTGCAGTCATGTGCAAAGAGGCACACATCAAAGATAAACAACAGAAATCAGTGAAAAATCACATTTTATTATATTAAAAGCAAAAAAAAACCAAAAAACAAGAGCAGCACATTAATGTTATTGGTTATACACACTAATGACATCACCCCTCCCCATCAATGACCTTTGACCCTCAAATGAGGCTGCTAACAAGGGGGGTGGCATGGGTGAGGATTACAACCAGCTGATTGGTGCTGGGAGGGAAAAGGACATTAAATCAGGATTAGGACTGACTGAGCGCTGGCAGAAACATTCACTCATTGTTGTCAGACGGCTCTCATTGTCAATGGGGGGGGGGAGATAAAGAGAAAGCCATTCTTCTCCCACAGCTGTTCGCTAGACATGCATTTTCAGCTATATGTGATCTTTAACCAAGTTAGGAAAGTTATAATAGTTTTGCAGTCAAATAAGTCAACATTAACTCTTTGGGTCAGGATCCCTGTTTTTTTAAGGTTTAGATGTCAGAAGTTACCTTACTGTCCCATTTCCCTCTGCCTTTGAAGCGCTCGACCTTCATCAAAGTGGCCAAGATGTCCACCATCTTCATCTCGGACAAACTAAGGGAGAGAGAAGCCAAAAGGTGTAGACGGATATTATAAATGAAAACATTATCAATGGGAAAAAATTGCACCAACATATTCCAGACTGTGAGATTCCTAGTTTAGATAGTTTAGCTCAACATATCGAGCTTTGCTAAAGCTACTAAACTCCTTCCGATCATCCTTTAGTACTGTAAACTGTAATGTGAGCCAAATATCATAGTGCTTGTGCCAGCAGAACAGATTCATTCTGCTCTCATGCAGAGAGACTGAGAGTGTGTTTTCTCTTCACACTGGCTTCCAGTGCCGAGATCAGCACAGAGTCATCAGTCCAGCTCTTGACTGTTATATTGTAGGCTTTGGAACAGAGACAAGACCTGTTTGACCATCTTTAATCACAATGTCAGGGACTGGACTTCATCCACACATCAGACAGGACCTGCCCCACAGTCCCCTACTGCTGTGTCGAAGTTCATCGAAATGATCAGTAAATCTGATATAGATGAGATGCCAGTCAGCACACCTGATGTTGTGATTGGCCAGCACATCCACAAAAGCCGTCTCAGAGGGGGTGAGGAAGAGCAGGCTGCTGCCCTGAGCGCCAATTCGTGCTGTGCGGCCCACGCGATGAACATACTCCGCGGCGGAAACAGGAGGGTTGTACTGCAACAAAAAGATGATATTCATTTAAAAAAAAAAAAAAAAAAAGAACTGGAAATTTGAATGAAGTTTAATTATAGTAACAAAAATTGGCTAAATTGTTTGTTGCACACTGGCGATTATGCAAATGATGAGATTTTACACATGAAGAAATCTAACCTGTATAATCCACGTAACCTGAGGTAGATCCAATCCACGTGCAGCCACATCCTAGAGGGAAAATAAACAACAAAAAAAGAATATATTTATTAGGGTCAAAGACAAAAAAGGGTTTAAGCATCAAAACAATAAGTGTAATACAGCTTTGAATTGTTGTTGTTTTTCAATACATCAGAATGGGTCCTGTTTTATTTGTTTGTTTTTTATCTGAGCAAAAATTAAATATCATACATGTTTACCATGATTTACAGAAGACACCCATTAAAATGTCACTTAGTCTAACAATCTTTTAAGGGATATTTACAAGGGCCATATTAAAGACAAATTACTTTTACCCCAAATGCTATTTACTTGTAATTTTACATTTTTAAACTTTTAAACTTTCGCTTCTTCCGGTCAAGCGTATGTGGGGTAACGCAGCTCTGTTTTATCTTATTAGATACATTTGTGTGTTGAAAATTGTTATAACGTTACTCTGTGTATTTGCTCAGTGGCTGCTATAAGACACTTGTTGCACAATGCAGTAAGCTAGATCGATATTAGAATATCATATTAATATAATCAAGAAAACGAGATTCAAACAATAAGACTAAACGCGATGAGCTATATAACAACGATTAGTTTTCTGTCTAAAAATGTATCCAAACAGATGTTCCCTTTCTAATGAAACATAATATATTAAAGCATTTTTGGTGTTTCCATGGTTTTTACAAAATAAAACCAGAAATTGAGGGTAATGCAGGTATGATGTCATTGATAGGCAACGCATGGACACGGTCCGTGTCCTGGTTAAAATTGCTTATTTCTCCAGATTTAAACATTCTTGGAAACATCTGGGATAATCTAAGTACACAAGTCAACAAAATATATAACAATGTGTTTTTTGGATATTTTAATCCAAAAATCTTACATATTGTGCCTTTAACAAATCTATATATTATAACATCAATTAAATTTGGAATTGCAGATGTCACAAAGAAAGAAGGACAGTGGGATGTGTGAAGGGGATAATGCACACACCTGGTTGGGAATCACTGCTTTAGACTACAGTCAATGTTGGTTACCATACAAATGGCATGAAACTGAATAACTTACTGTACACAGTAGAATTCCAGTTTTACACTGAGAAAACTCCTGGAACACCTCAGTGCGCTCCTGCAGGAAAAAAAAAAAAAAAAAAAAAAAAAAAAAAAAAGTGTATAAAAGAGAAGCACTTGAGCTTAATTTGTTGTATGAGACATTATCACACCAAAAGAAGTATCTGCACTTATATCAGAACAAAAGATGAGGTGGAAACACAGATAAGAGCCCATCTTAAGATGGGATGTCCGACAGATCCTCTCTCTTTTTCTGCATGGAGCACAATCTGTTGTGTGCTGGAACAGCTGCCCATCTCCTGCAGTTCATCTCATCGGAGGAGACGTCCAGAGCTCAGCCTGTGCTGTCCCATTACCAAACCCATCCATAACACTACAGGCCAGCACCACACCCAAACCTGCTCTCCTATACATCTGACCAAGAGACTCCCGAGTCCCCTGCCCTACCAGTACCATATGGGCGACCCACGGCTGCTCCATTTGTGTGGGGGTGAGGGTGCAGGCTGGACAGTGGCAGGATGCAGTTCCCCTGACACTGCCACAGGGCACCGACTGCTGCTGTTGCCTGAATGCCAGCTGGCCGAGAGCCGGCAGACCCCACCGTTCATCCAGACCATGATGGTCTAACCCAGTGTCATATGCTGCTAGTGCTTCTAGAGGCTTTTAAGAGACATGGCCATTTTAGCTCAAAAAAAAAAAAGTACAAGTAAAATCTGAATCTTCATTTGCTAACTGAATAACAAAAGTGAGGCTATATACCGTTCAAGCATGATGGATGCATAGACATAATAGCCTTCGATGTATATAAATGCAAATTACTTTGTCAATGCTTTTCCAGAATTTCCAAGACTCTTCCAGTTGTTCATGATTCATGGATAATGACTTTTAAAAATATTCTTACAGCGATTGTACTCACAAAAAGCAATTTCTACCCAATAAAATATTTCAGAGCTTTGCATAACTAGAAACATGTAAATTCATTATAGAAATGTACATTAATTTAAGATTTTATTACTTTGCAGGCCTGAATATCACACTTTTAAAATTCACTGATATTTTCAAGGGTTTCATGACCGTGGGGACCCTGATATATTCACAGAAAGCTAAAAATACTTTCTACTGATATACATTAAAGAGAATATCATGAAAAATAGGATCTACACTACCGTTCAAAACTTCTATTTCAAATAAATGCTGTTCTTTTAAACTTTCTATTCATCAAAGAATCCTGATAAAAATGTAGGTTTCCACAAAAATATTAAGCAGCACAACTGTTTTCAGCATTATTAATAAGAGGAAGAAATGTTTCTTGAGCAGCAAATCAGCATATTTTAATGATTTTTAAGGATCATGTGACACTGAAGACTGGAGTAATGATGCTGAAAATTCAGCTTTGCCATCACAGGAATACATTTTAAAATATATTTAAATATTTTATATTTTAAATTGTAATTTTTATTTTAATATTTTTTTTACACTAAAAAAAAAACTGGATGACCAGTAATTTCCTACTACTAAATTCAGAAAAAACAGATTCTAATTATTGGACCAAAAACCTCTGCATGCAATAACCTAGAATACTGTTTAACACTTGATGGCTGCTCTGTTAAGTCTTTGTCGTCAGTTAGGAACCTGGGTGTGCTCTTTGATACAAATCTTTCATTTGAAAGCCATATTTCTAGCATTTGTAAAACCGCATTCTTCCATCTTAAAAATATATCTAAACTATGACATATGATCTCAATGACAAATGCAGAACAGTTAGTTCATGCGTTCATGACCTCAAGGCTAGATTACTGTAACGCTCTACTGGGTGGTTGCCCTGCTCGCTTGATAAACAAACTCCAGCTGGTCCAAAACGCAGAAGCTAGAGTTCTTACTAGAACCAGGAAGTATGACCATATTAGCCCGGTTCTGTCAACACTGCATTGGCTCCCTATCAAACATCGTATAGATTTTAAAATCTTGCTAATCACTTACAAAGCACTAAATGGTTTAGCTCCTTCACATCTATTGCGATCTCAGAATTCAGGCTAGTCGATAATACCTAGAATATCAAAATCAACCGCAGGCGGTAGATCCTTTTCCTATTTGGCCCCCCTAGTTGGGGACACTTGATTTTCAGCAATGTTTTGGGCCTGCATCGACACCCTTGTATGCGAACTGAACTGAGCTGAGCTGGATGAGGACATCACTGTTTACTCCAGTGCTGATATAGATAAATTAACGAAATTAATAACTAGTGATTCTTACAACGGAATGAATCAATACTGAATTTACTTAAGCTGGAAATGACACCATTTTCTTTAAGAGCTGCCGTGCAGCCAAAATTATATACCAGTTATCACTGTAAAGCTGCTTTGACACAATCTGCATTGTAAAAAGCGCTATATAAATAAAGGTGACTTGACTTGACTATTTTAAACTGCAATAATATTTCACAATATTACTGTTTTTACTGTATTTTACTAGTTTTCACATCACAAAATAATAGTGAAGTTATTTACTATAAAATAACTCAAATGGAAAAATAGTAATTATGTAGTGACCAAAAATACATTAAATCAAAACCAATTTAAATGTGTTCAGAGGTGTTAATCATTTCACATACAAAGCGGTTGGTCAGTTATAACCAATTATTTATATACACCAAGTCAACTGTCAAAGACACAGCAACAAAAAACAACAGTTTCACTGAAAGTGTCCTATTAGGGTGTTGTTGGGGGGGGCACATAAGGTCTCACCTCTTGCCTCATGTTGCCATGGAGCCTGTAGAAGTTGAGGTATGAGGTACTTTTGGTTGATGTGGTGTTGGGATTCTCACAGAGGACTGCAGTGAAGAGAGTGAGCAGGAACTCTACAGCCTCACAGCTGGATATGAAAATGATCAGCTTCTGCCGCTGCTCAAACTATGTACAAAAACACAGCAACACACTTAAGTCCAGTGACAGCAAGGTATGCATCTCTACTGTGCATGTGACATGAGCAAATTACTTTCTTGGTTACAGTAAGCTTCAGCAGTAATAACATAGTTGGTTATCAGTTAAAATAGAAAATAAAAAGACGTTTTGGTAATTACACATACACTACTATTCAAATGTTTGGGGTCAGTAAGATTTTTTTTAATAAGAAATTAATACTTTCATTCAGCAAGGATGCACAACAAGGATGCACTACAAGTGACAGTAAAGACATTTATAATGTTACAAAAGATTTATTTCAGATAAAACCTGTTCTTTTGAACTTTCTATTCATCAAAGAATCCTGAGAAAAGTTTCCAAAAAATATTAAGCAATATCAATATTTATAATAATAATAAGAAATGTTTCTTGAGCATCAAATCAGCATATTAGAATGATTTCTAAAGGATCATGTGACTGGAGTAATGACTTTCTAAACAAAAAGAAAAAAAGCAGTTAATATTATTCAAGATGTTTTATATTTACATATCATGTAGTGTATATTAGAAAGAAAAATTTCTATACATTATGGGTTCATTTAAAACAGTTCCAGCTTTCCTCTTCACAACTTTGGCAGATTATAAAACGTTTGAATGATTCACATTACACAAACTGAAATGACATGAGGTGATCTACAGCATAACACACAATAACACTGAGTGTTAATAACTGGGTTTTAACATATGGTGTGCTCTACCTTGCATTTGGCCAGAATAAAGGCAGCCAAACAGACCAGGTGGAGTTTGCTGGGCACCACCACCACATGCTGCTGTAGTCTCTCAGGAACTGCATAGCTGTCTGACAGAGCCTGAGGGGCCGCCTGGGGACACGCTTCAACTGTCTCCCCACTCCCCTCTGACACATGGATACTCACAGGCTCCTTCATACTGATACTGGCTAATCGGGACAGTCCTGGAAACGCAGAGAACAGGATCAACGCATATATGTAGATTGTCACCAAAAATGTTTTTGTGATCGAAAATATTGTAAAAGTAAGTCGTTTTTTGTGACGTAGTGCTGCTTAAAACTGAAGGGTGCTATAAGAAGCTCAAAAACTTTCAAGTTTTCAGCCTGTTTTCTCACGTCAAGCAGAGGCAGACTGGACCTGAGAGACAACAATAACTGTCAGCTCATCCCAGTCTGCTTCCACTAGAATAAAGTAAGTACGGTACCTCCCACAGTCTAAAGTGAGCACTTTACAGCCAGACACGCTTTCTCCTTGTGTGACAGTGGTAGTGAGCAGACACTGAGCTTACCCTCGGTGAGTGTGGCTGAAAGCAGCACATTCTGTCTTGCAAGTCCAGGGGCGTTCAGAGCATTTAAAATCACAGTCAGATCTTTCTCAAAGCCCAAATCCAGAATCCTTCAATAGAGAACACATATAATGGTAAAATCCACGATACTGATACACCTGCGAACAAGGCTGCGAGAACTAATCCATAAAATTAGTGATGCACCAAAATGAAAATACTGGGCTGAAACCGAAAATTCTGGATGCACTTGGCCAAAAACCGAAACTGCCTTTTAAAATGTATTTATTATTTTACATTTTTAAAATGAGCTTTTAATGAAATTCAATCATTTTAAATGATACTAAATTTAAAAAATACCAATAATAAAAGCCAATAAAATAAAATAACCACACTTTTATTGAAAGTAACACACTAAAATTGGACACAAAAAACATTAATATTAAATATCAATATATCATTCTTTATTCAGTTCTATGCAGAAGAATCAGATTTTTTTTTTTTTACCAATTATCCAAATAATGTATAGTCCTACAAAGCTATTATTATCAGAGCATGTGAGCAGAGCGTAGCGGATCAGTGAACGAGAAGGTAGCGTCATTATACCAGCGTTGCCCAGCATAGCTATACCACACCATGTTACAGGACAGTGGGGTTATTGCAAACAGAAACAAGTATACTTCTACATAGAAATTTTATGTTGGCGTATTATTTGAGCGAACTTTGCTTTTCCAATGGGCATGAGCGGTACATGAGTGAAGCGTTCGCGTGGGCTGTGAGCAACTGAGCAGAGCATAGAGTGGAATATCGAGTGGACCGTTTTGGCTTATATTTTCAGCTGTTTTTTTCTTAATACAAAGATGTCATTTTCGCCGATAATTTTCAGCGGCCGAAATTTCGGTGCATCCCTAGACAAAATATAAAATAATCAACATCCTCAACTGCACAGAAAACCTCCATGAAATACTCTACTTTTGTTTTTACTCTAAAGTAGTAAAGAACATTTTGATGATAAAGAGTATTATTAGAATAGTAGTATAATATCCATTCCAAATAATAAAATATCAATAAAAAAAAAATCAGCTAACGTAAACCACATATTGTCATTCTCAGTTCAAATCAGCAAACACACTGACCTGTCGGCTTCATCCAGAATGAGCCAGCGCACAGCACTGAAAGCTATACTTAGAGTGTTCTTGATGTGGTCCACCAGTCGGCCTGGGGTCGAGATCAGAACATTAATGCCCTTCCTCAGTCTGAAGTCAAGACAAAGACAGACAAGCACAGACTGAAGTGATATTGCAGAATGAAATATACACTGCAGTTCAAAAGTTTGGTAAGGTCGGTAAGACTTTAACAGAAATGGCCATTGCGCCAGTCCAGTCTTCAGTCACAAGACCCTTCAGAAATCATTCTAAGATCCTCATTTGCTGCTCAGGAAACATTTCTTATTATCAATGTTGAAAACAGTTGTGCTGCTTAATATTTTTGTAGAAATGGACACATTTATTTTCAGGATTTATTTTATGAATACAAAGTTTAAAAGAACAGCATTTATTATAAATAGAAATATTTTGTAACATTATAAATGTCTTTACTGTCACTTTTGATTAATTCAATGCATCTTTGTCAAATAAAAGTATTAATTTCTTTTTTTTTAAAAATCATACTAACTTTTAAACGGTAGTGTATTTGCAGCAAAGTTGAAATCTATTCGAAATGCATTCATAATAATGATACAATAATTTTACATTTGAATAAATCAACAGAAATCTACTTCAGAACTCTTGCAGAGGATGTATTGTGTGTGTGTGTGTGTGTGTGTGAGTGTGTATGTGTGTGTTGTTAACCTGGCTTTTTCTGCTTTCCTTTTTTCTCCTCCCATCAGAACTCCTGGCACAATCCAGGTGAAAGGCTAAAAGGAATAAATACATTGAATGAAGAATGAATATTTAGTGACTCAATTACGTAAATATAGCATATTAATATAGCAAAAATGAAAATTCTCACTTTTAGAAGCTTCTGAAACATCTGAAAGCTCTGCAGGGCAAGCTGAGGGACAACCAGAGATAAATTCATGTTGGAAGGAAATAAAAAGGGTATATACAAAAGGAATTATATATGTTCATCCACAAGATAAATCAGAAAATGTTTATGGTTTTGTATTCATTAATACAATACCTCTCTGGTTGGAACAATCACAATAGCTAAAGGCCCATCAGATCTCTGAAAAAATACATTAAGCTTAATTTATAATATCAAAAGTTGTTGTACATGACCAGAAATACACTATTAATGGTGTATTAGCTATTTTATATGATAAAGTGTTCAATCTGATTCAAAACTAATTTTGCCAAATTATTGTGTAAATTGTGTATCTCATTTATAAATGTAGACATTTCTAACTTTCATGTATTTCTTGTATTGTAAGTTATGCTGTTTAATGTACAATGTTGAATGTCTGACTGCCAACGACCCCAATTTCTCCACACAGGATCAATAAATGACATCCATTTCAAAATAAACAAATGTACTACTTTTAGCCAACTGTAACTGAGTAAAACATAATACAAGAATGATTATGCGATCAAAGAGTAAAGTCCTGATGTTGAGTGTGTTGTTTTAGACATTCAGGTTGACTTGCCTTCACTTTAGGTTGCATCGCTTGTAAGAACTGAACCACTGGAATTCCATACGCCAATGTTTTTCCTGTACAATGGATATGAATAATCACATCTTAACATTATTTACTGTTTTCCATTTTATTCTTCTTTCTCTGGATCATTTAACTTAAACACTTTTGGGATTGCTATTTTTTACAGCTAAATGAAATAACATAATTGTCAAGTAGTGCATATGGGATTGTTGTAAACTACATAAATCAAGAACTGAACATTCAATACAATAAATTGATGACATTCTTGGTGTATTTTATTACATTTTATTTAGTCATTTTAATTTAAAAAATAAAACTGGACATGAAAGACGCTAGAAATCCCACCTGATCCAGTCTGTGAGCGCACTACTGCATCTTTACCAGACATCAGCACTGGTATGGTCTGTTTCTGGACACTGAAAACATGAGAAAATGATAAAAACGAAGAGAGACAGAGGAGGAGGACAATACAACGATAAGATGAAGCTACAGTACCTTGTCATACTGGTCACGTTCAACACCTTGTGGAGCGTTGCCACCTGTGAAATTGTTTAGATGAGAAGAGAAAGGTATAAGACTAAAGATAGGAGAGTTGAAAGATTTGTTAAAGGGTTAGTTCACCCAAAAATGAAAATTCTGTCATTAATTACTCACCCTCATGTCGTTCCAAACCCGTAAGACTTCCGTTCATCTCTGGAACGCAAATGAAGATCTTTTTGATGAAATCTGAGAGCTTTCTGTCCCTTCATAGACAGCTACGCAACTTTTCAGCCTTGAAACTTTGACGATTTAAAAAAGTTCATAAAGAGATCGTAAAACTAATCCATATGAATTAAGCGTTTTAGTCCACATTTTCTGAAGAGGCACTATCGCTTTATATGATGAACAGAATGTAGGCTTTTATTCACATGTGCGAGAACCAATGAGATTCATTCTTGTGTGTTGAGCAGCACGTTTGAGCTTCTGGAAGAGGTTTATTCTCACACGTCAGGCAGGTTTGGTTGAGCTTCTATTTATGTTCGCTGAACAATGTGTATATGTGAATAAAAGCCTAAATTAAATCTGTTCATCATAAAAAGCGATTGAGTCTCTTCAGAAAATTTGGACAAAACCGCTCAATTAATTTCATATGGATTAGTTTTACGATCTCTTTATGAACTTTTTGAAGCATCAATGTTTCAATTGCGTAGCTGTCAATGAAGGGACAGAAAGCTCTCAGATTTCATCAAAAAGATTTTCATTTGCATTCCGAAGATGAACGAAAGTCTTACGGGTGTGGAATGACATGGGGGTGAGCAATTAATGACAGAATTTTCATTTTTGGGTGAACTAACTCTTTAAGAGATCTTGAGATTTGTTCTTACCAGATGAGGATGTAGACTTAGTTCTTCAAATGTGTTGCTGGTAAAGACTTTCTCCTTTACCTGATTTACAGTAGGACTGGGAGGGGAAATAAGACAAATAAATTGCATGGAAAGGTCAATTTTGAGAAAGATCCGAGTCCATTCACACAAGCTCAAATGTGTTGCATCTACCTGAGGACATCAGGGATCTCTGGGTTGTTTCTGAAGAGAGACGATGTCTTGATAAATGGTCTGCCATAGTCTCCATGCTCTTTGGGAGCTTTCTTTGGAAATGTTTTCACCTTTGATGGCGACTTTGCTGCAAAGATTTCTCTCTGGTCTCTGTTCTCCTCTGTGTCTCTATTATTACTCCTCTGAGAGGGGCTTTTGGGGGTTTGCAGCTTTTGCTTATGTGTGTGCTGTTGACCAGTTTGATAAATCTTCCTCTGTTTGGAGGCGCTGCTCTCTTGGGGCTCAAAGACAGCCTTCCTCTTTGATTCTTGCTTTTTCTGTAACATCAACACAGACAGTACAGCGCTTCACAATCAGGCTGAAAGCAACTTGTGTAAAGAGCAGAGTACATCAGGGTGTAATGAAAATGGCAACAGAAGATGCAGAACTGACTCACCTGTTTCCATTTCTCTGCTGACGACTGAGGTCTTCGGTCTGTCTTTCTGTCAAACGTTCCGGCAGCTGAAGAGGTGTTGAGCATTAGCATGTCCTCAGCCATGTCAGTAAGCAGGAGGCTTTTTAAAACATGTGGTGTAGTAACGTTAGTTAAATAACTACACTAAACTCTCGCAGATACTACTTACAAAATGCTAAATGGCGTATTATGCTTCGTTTGAATAGCAGAAATGTCAGTTTCAAGCTAAATGCGAGTGACGTTAACTTGTAAACAGTAACACAGAACATAAACAACTGTACATCTACAGAGTGGAAGTTTCACACGTGTTTTCCCCCATTCACTATAACGTGAGACTTCCGGGTAAATGACGTTACCAAAATAAAAGTCCCGCTGCACTACGCAGGTTTAAAGCAATTGTTTTCAATTTTTTTTCACTTGAAGGCACGCCGTTGTCCATCACAATATTTAATGCCTCTCATATATGATAATAACATTTCGTCCGGTATATTCTGCTTTAATTATGCCAAAGCTGCTTGTTTTCAAACTTTTTGTTAATAGAATTTTTTTGTTAATTGTTAATTTTTTGTTAAATTAATTAACCACAAGAGCGGTTTTCTTTACAATTTATTTACACTTTATTATAAATATGCGGTTTACACGTTGTGTATCTTTAGCATTTTAATAAAGTTATATTATTTTAATATAACTTAATTTAAATAATATTTAAGTCATCCTGCAGCCCCCTTAGAAGTTTGCTGAGGACTCCTGGTTGAGAACCACTGTTTAAAATATTATAAGATACACCTCCTATTTTAAACTTCAACCATAATTATGCTTCCTATTAAAATCCTCGTATTGTTTTCTCTTTTTTCTGCTTTTCTTCAGTTACTTTTTGCTATTACTGTAGCTTACTTTTAATTAATACAGAGTATTAGGAAAATACTTGCCTGTATTTGTTGAAACTCCCATTTTGATTTCAATGAGTTGTGATCTCTGTCCAATTTGCAAAAGACAAAATATGTTACAGTGTATGCCTGTGTAAATTTTATGATGTAAAGATGTTGTGCTCTTAAGCACCTTTTATTTGCATATTATGTAAAGCTAAAATGTGAGCCTTACTAACAATCGTATGACATTTTATTTCTATATAGCACTTCCCATCCAACTAGTCTGTGCAAATTTGAAATAACAAAACCTTTGTTAAAAATCAGTCTTTGTTCAGAGAATAAAAAGATTAGGGTGCTACAGAACCAGAGGGAGCTCTGGGAATACTTTCGCATTCAGACGCATTTTATTTTTGTAGCCTCCTCTCCCCTTTGGATATACACTGGCCCTTGTGTTTACATATTCAGAGGAGATGCTTATTCTGGACCTCATCTGCAGTAATTAAGTCAGTGTCTGCCTGTCATAGCATGCTATCTGAGGGGAATTTGAAAATCAGCCTGTTAACATGTTACACTAACCAGTGTACTTAACTTCTTTCCTCCCTGTGGGAGACATCAAGTGACCTCAAAGAAAGGAAGAGAGAAGGAGAGGGAATTTAATAATCAAAGCAGGATCGACTGGTTTTTTTAGCATGAGACCACTGAAGCGAGACTAATACTGCCCACCACAAAGGCTCTTGGCAGGTCTGCTTTTCCCTGTTATGTTAATTAAACATACGTCAAATTAGCAGGAGCCATGCACTCCCATGAGCTCACATAGTGTCAGACAGCAAGAATGACTACATCAGTTGGGTAATGTATTTTTCCATGATGAATTTGGAAACATGTTAGTGTTCATTAAAATATAAGATATAACAATGACCAAGAAAAGAGAACCAAAGTCAAATTCAAAAGCAATTTATTAAGTAGCCTATCAGATGTACAAATGACAGGAGAAAACTAAAAGCACAATGGACAGATCTAGAATTTTTGGAGGGATACTCCAAATTCTCAGATGTAAGACTAACTTTCTTCAGTGGAACACAAACAGAAATTTTAATGCGAGTGGATGAGCCCTTCAAAGTTGATGGCTCAAATACCATGAAAAACAAACAAATCGGTAATCCATACCACACTAGAGGATAAATCAATGTCTTCTGAAGTGAGATGATAGTTGTGTGAGAGAAAAATTCTACTATTTTAAACCTTTTACAATATAAATCACTTTCGGTCAACGGTCATGATTTCATGCTTGATATAAATGACAGCATGTTGTGAAGTGTGACATAAATGCATTGTGAAACTCAAGAAGAAGTGACATCCTCAGTGCTTCTGCATGACTTCTTGCGCGAGTTTTACAACGTGCTGACGTTATGCCAAGCATAACCTTATGAACCCATATTTGACAGTTAGCCAGAAGCGATGGTTTACAGTGTTTAAAATATTAGTATTTTTCTTACACACCTATCATTTCACTTCAGAAGACATTGCTTCATCCACTGGGGTCGTATGGATTACTGTTGTGTTTGTTTTGTGTAGTTTTTGAAGCATCAACTTTGAGGGACTCATCCACTTGCATTATATGGCCTCAGAGAGATTGATTATTTTTCTAAAAATCTCCATTTGAGGTCCACAGATAAAAGTTATACACATCTGGGAAGGCATGAGGGTGAGTAAATGGTGAGAGAATTTAAATTTTTAGGTTGAGTATAACAGTGTTTAAAGAGGATTAGTCCTCATATGTTTCTCGGTTAGAACTGTTCATGGGTATTCAGCCCACTAGCCTACTCTCCAGTGACTCAAACACGGTGTGTGGGTCCTGGTCAGCATTGATATACACTGCCTGTGGGTAGAAGGCCTGCAGGTCCACTGCATGGCTCCAGTATTCCTTTAGCCTCTTTAGCAGCTGTGCCTCTGAATTCCATGGATCAAACCGAAGACGGGCCTGCACTTCCGGACCAGGGGCAGGTTTATACATGGTGTGATACCTGCAGAGTTCAAACACAACATTCAGAATGCAGCTATGCATTTAGTGGAACATGAAGGAATGGCTTATTTACATACAAATTTACAATTTGCTAAGCAGATTCCTTCTCACCATTCTCCAGTCACAGGATCCACAGCCCTAAGTGTTACCCTCTCGATAGCAATGTCATCAGTCATCTCCAGGAAGAAGACCCTGGAGGGGACAGAGAAATAGATCATGTGGAAGTTTGTTATGATATCTGATATCCTCTCAAATCGCCCGAGTAAAGATATTGGTTGGTAAAGGTGTTATATACCAAACACAAAAAAGGCACCATGGTCTAATAAAGGCTGATAAAGATTCATTCAAATATAATGAAGGACAAAAACCCATAAATTGGCTTGAGAACTGGATCCTTTAAAGAGAGAGAGAGAGAGAGATGGTGTGCAATCAGTATAGTCCAATAACAGAACAATGATTCTTATAAGTCTTTTATTTTTAATGAATCAAAAAAAGATTTAAGCAGTATAATCTGACTCCCAAAGAAAATGACTCTGGTTTATTTATTTATTTTAGAAAATCAACAAATCTTAGCTTAACTAACTTTGAGACCAGTCATATAGTTAAAGATAAGCATTATGTTTTGTCAGTGGTATTTTATAAAATAAATGAATGCAATATGCTACAAAAACAGCCTAAAGTCTGTAAACACACAAAAGATTAGCAATTAATACAAAATTAATACAAAAATTAGAAATTAATACTTCTATTCAGCATTAAATTGATCAAAAGTGCCAGTAAAGACTTTTATAATGTTACAAAAGATTTATATTTCAAATTATGTTCTTTTAAACATTCTATTCATCAAAGATTCCTGAAAAAGTGCACCATGGTTTCCATAAAATAATAAGCAGTACAACTGCTTTGATAACAATAAGAAATGTTTTTTGAGCAGCAAATCAGTATATTAGATTGATTTCTGAAAGATAATGTGACACTGAAGACTGGAGTAATGGCTGATGAAAATTCAGCTTTGCCATCAAAGGAATGAATAAAATTTTAAAATATAATTACATTTTAAAATATATTAAAATAGAAAACAGTTATTTTAAATTGTAATAATATTTCACAATATTATTCAGAGTATATTTTAATCAAATAAATGCAGCCTTGTTGAGCATAAAAGACTTTTTTCAAAAACATTAAAACTTTTCAACCCCAAATTTTTGAACAGCAGCATACCTTCTGCAAAGCCAGAATTTTAGGAGCAACTGGAATCGTCAAATTCATTATGATTCTCAAAATGCCTTCAGAAATCATAACGTGTCATGCGAAAACCATGTCAATCCATTATTCTATTATATATAGAGTCCATCTAGCATTCAAAGAGAAATAATCATAATGCGCTGGTATTAGAGCTAAATAAATGATGAAGAAAATAATGGAAAACAGGGATACTCTCCTGGGCCATGAGAGGACTTCAACAGAGGAATGTTAGGGTCTCTACCCAGGGATCACTGTGTTTTGACATTGTCCAGACACAAAGTGGGTCTAATGGTGTGGTCAGGTGGAGGGTTAACATGCCAGTCTTATCCCAAATGATTTCATCCAAGCCTCCAGAGGACAGGAACCTCACAGCCTTGTCCACATTATTTAATCTTTAGCAACCTAAACATTTTACACAAACTGAGATTGTAGTGAGATGCAATTTTGGACCACTTCAAGCTATAGAGAAAGACATCATTGTACATTGTACATCATAAGGCCTCCTTTTCCACCAAAAGGGGTGAGAAACTAAGGAAAATGGGAGAAAGAGATCTAAGTTGGTGCTTTTGATAAAATATTTAAATGTCTTTGTGTTCCTGGCTCTCAGTACCACTCTGAACCACTAGGCCCTCTGAAATGGACAAAGGAGACATGGTGCTTTAACTGACTATTAGTCTGGACTGAAAATGCTAGATATTTGATGTGTTTAAGAGGCAAAATAATGTGTGTGTGTGCGTGTGTGTGTGTGTGTGTGTAGGTTTAATCATTTCAGAAAAAGGCTTCTCTCAATTTTTAATGAATATTTGTCTTAAAAAAGAAATAATAACTACTCTGCAAAGCTATTAGAATTAATATTTATGCTTCCTCATGAAATATTTATAAATGTGGAGGAGCAAAAGGATGGTGCGTTGTGTCTGGGGCTGGAGGATGGGAGGGTGGGGGCTTGTGTTCGTCTTTCTTCTCATTCCCCCCACTTTTTATGTGGGGGGAGCTGTACAAGATGAATTGATTTACATTAGATGTTTCTTACATGACAGCTTGAGATCCTCTAACAAATGACTGACTAAAACAAGGCAGATAACAAGAGCCTGACAGTCCTCAGCTGCTACAAATGATGCCGAATTGCACTAATCTTAGCATATCCTGCCGTCAGTACGCGTGTGTGTGTGCGTGTGCGTGTGAGCATGTGGTTTCTATTCTTCCACTGGTATATGGTATACATTAAGTAGAGGGTAACCTTTGACCCTTTTGTTCTTCAGTTTACTCGCTGAGCTGAAGTGATCCAAGAAGGTCTCGGTCCATCCGATCTCTCGGAGCACTGCCGCTCCCGTCAGCCCCTCTGCCTCCCTTTCTATCTCTCTAAATTAAGAAATTAATGAGGGAAAGATTCTTTACAGGTGGCCACGGCAATGTTTACCACTGATTAAATTGTAATGCTGCCCCTGCTGTATAATTGATAAGCCAATCAGAGGAAGTGTTGCTTGATTTGATGGGGAGCGGACACATGAAATACATTTAACTAATAGGGAGCAAGAGCACTGTGCAGGTGGAAAGAAAGAGAGAGAGAGAGAGAGAGAGAGGGCAGGGCAGGGACGAGAGCAGGTAATTGGGCCAGACTCTTAGATTACATGGCTAATTGCTCTTCTTTATCTACCTGTCACAGGTAGCCATGCATATTTCAGAGCTTCCAAAGACTCTGATTGTTTGCAAGCGTGTCAATGCTGTAAGAGGCTGATGACTAGCCAAACTGGAGAGTAGTTAAAGACTGGTAGGAGGGGTGGGAGTGAGACCAGCGAAACTGAAGAAGTAACAATGACCTGCTGTACAGTCTGAGAATGATCATGTAAAAGGGTTTTGGACATGGGTCTTTAGAGAAGCTCAGGTATTGTGCCACCTTTCATTTAATATTATTCTTAAAGGGTTAGATCACCCAAAAATGAAATTTCTGACATTAATTACTCACCCTCATGTCTTTCCAAACCCGTAAGAACTTCGTTCATCTTCGGAACACAAATTAAGATATTTTTGATGAAATCCAAGAGCTTTCTGACTTCCGATAGACTGCAACGTTATTACCACTTTCAAGGCCCAGAAAGGTAGTAAAGACATCGTTAAAATAGTCCATGTGACTACAGTGGTTCAACCTTAATGTTATGAAATGTGCAAAAAACAAGCAAAAATAACAACTTTATTCAACAATTTCTTCTCTTCCATCAGTCTCCTACGCTGTTGACATTGTAAACACAGTGCAGCGCTTCTGGGTTCTACGTCAGAACCCCGGCTCAGTATTGGCCGGCTCCTGCGTCAGCATCACACACATGTGTATTGGTGCTCACGTGAACAGCGTCACTGAGCAGGCGTTCTGATGTAGATCCCGGAAAAGCTGCACTGTGTTTACAATGTCAACAATGTAGGAGACTGACAGGGAAGAAGAGAAGAAATTGTTGAATAAAGTCATAATTTTTTTCAACATTAAGGATGAACCACTGTAGTCACATGGACTAATTTAACGATGTCTTTACTACCTTTCTGGGCCTTGAAAGTGGTAATAACGTTGCAGTCTATCAGAGGCCAGAAAGCTCTTGGATTTCATCAAAAATATCTTAATTTGTGTTCCGAAGATGAACGAAGGTGTTACGGGTTTGGAACAACAAGAAGGTGAGTAATTAATTACAGAATTTTCATTTTTGGGTGAACTAACCCTTTCCCCTGGTCCATATGGCTTATGTTCTATATTTCAAGTCCTTTGAAGTCAAACAACAATTTTGTGAAACAGACCAAAGAGACCAAAGAGAACTGGATCAGTATGATTGATAAACGAAACACTGAGAGTTGTTTAGTGAACTGGACCTACTAATTCACTGAGAGTATCTGACTAAAAAGAATGATTCTTTCATAAATTAGACATTCTTATTCACTCATGACTAGGGCAGATGTCATGATTTGGATAACAACAAATTTCTGTTCCTCACAGAAATATACTGCGCAGCTTCATAAGTTTTGTAATATAGAGCACAAGCTGTAAGAACCAATTATAATACTTTTATGGTACTTTTTGTCATTTCACTTTCATTATATGAAAAAAAAAAGTTAGGATATTCACCTAAAAAGTCATACGAGTTTGGAATGTTGATAGAATTTTAATCTTTTGAAATTAATCTGCATCCCTTAAACCAGTGGTTCTCAAATAGGCCTCATCAAACTTCTAAGGGTGCCTCAAGATAAATTAAAATGATTTAAAATAATAGAAAATAAGCATTAAAACATGCTAATTTTAAATAGCTTAATTAAGTAGCCTAATTTTAAAAGTGTGATTTTTAGACCTGGAAAAGTCATGTAAACAAAATCTTATAACTCCATAGGCATCTTTAATGATGAATATACATTTTTATGGTTATTTCAAGCTCTGAAATATTTTATCGTTAGAAATTGGGAGTAAAAAAAAATGTTTTTTTTTTTTAGAAATCCTTATCCAGTAAATCACAAATGATTGGAAAAATCATAGGGTCTTCAAAAATTGTTGAGGGGCCTTGGAGTCAAAAAGGTTGAATACCAATGCCTCAAATATTGCTCTGGGGATCATACTGTACCTAATAGATAATTCTTTTAGATTTCCTTCTCAACAAAGTGTCATACATCCAGAGCTAACTGTGACTGATCAGCGTTTGAAAGAGGATCAGATGATTGCGGCATGAGAAACCAGAGCAAAGGCATCTTCATTTATCTGATGAGGTAACTTCATTAGTGAGCGTCCTTTTTCCTTTTCTTCCTCCTTCGTCTTTCATGGATCAGGTAACTTCCTTTACATGACAAAAGACTAGCGCTAACTGGAACAGACAGCCACTACTGTGGATAGCCTGCAACTACAACTTCAGCAAGGCAAACAGGTCATTACTGTATGTATATTTAAACAACACAAAGCAAAATACAATAAAACCAGGGCAGGTTTTATTCTGGGTTAGAGATCACAAACTGAAACTGGACCAATCAGCTGTGAGCAAAGTGACTATATATGTCTGATGCAATAAAGCCATTACCCCCGTATCTCTCGCTTCAAATTAAAGCAGACTGTAATGACAAAATTGCCCATCTTTTGCTGTTTTGCTTAAGTGTTATCTGACATAATTAAGATTAATTTTTTCTGACACAGTTTAACTCTGAGATCTTGTCATATTTTATTACCATTTTTTTTAACTATAGTGAATAAACTGTATTAATGAATGAAATGTTCAAGGTGTCTGAATAAATTTTGGTTTGACTGTATACAGCTTTTAAAATGGTTAAGCTTTTTTTCTTTTGAGCTCTTTGTGAACCTATATAAATCATTATTTATTATTTAAATTCACTATATCACTTGCAGTGATATAGTCAGATATTTTCTTTCAGCTACCTTCTCAAACTTTCACTGCAGCAGCACTGTTTATTCCCGCTTTGTAAATGCATTTAAAATTCATGATCTATTTCATAATGATCCTTTAATCTTCAACAGAGAAGAGAATTGCACCAGCTCTCTTGCGAGAAGACAATCAAACTGATGCTCTCCACGTTCTGTGTGATTGGCTGTTCGCTGCACGTCACACTTTCAGGTGCGTGCGTCCAGAATTAATCACAAACTCTGGATAAAACCCTAAGTTGACAGAGAATGTTTATATTGAGAGTTGTGGATTGGGTTTGTATGGTTTTGTCAACTCTAAACCTACTCTGAAACTGCTAATTCATGCAACAGGCCTCTGGAGCCACACAAACAACATCATCTTGGCACTTATCGCAGGCAGTGACTCTCTGTTAATGGAGCCCTTTCAGGAAATGGGTAAAGGGATCCACTCTGTCCCCTCTCTCTTCTGCCAGTGACACCTATTAAATGCCCTGGCACTACTCCAGGAGGAGCTGACTTATTCATCCTCACTAAAGCCTGGTAACCAGAGAGCTGTTAATTAATAAAGCTGTCAGGTACAGCGCCGCCATCGGGCCATCATCGGCCCATCTGAAACATTATCTCCCCATTGTTTCAGGGCCAGGCTAACCGCGGGCCTTCGAATCAATTACGCTAATGCTATGTAAATGAGGTCTCCTGCCATTAGCCCAAACAACAAGGGCTGTTAATGGAGGAAATAAGGCCTTGCTACGCTGAAGCGGCGAGGGAAGCGGACACCATGTCTGCTTGCTGACATCTGGGATCAAATCTTAATACCAGAGAGCATTTAAAATGTAGTAGATATGATGAGAAATTATGATGAGAAACTGCAGGACAGGAAAACGGGTTGAAAAGGGGGGCCCTGTGCTGAACAAGTAGATATCTGCACAGATTTGTGCTCCTGCTCTTGTTTCTGTGTCAAAGGAGACAGAATTGGGACACGGTTATTTTCACTGATGACCTAACCTCAAAGTGAGCTCTCTGATGAGGGGACACACACAGAGGACAGGTTGTATAATCTAAGTGCCATCAGATCCTCCAGGGCAGCTGAGTTAAGGGTAATCTGAGAGGGCAATCTGAGCCCTGCAGTTACAATCACTATTTAGGATAGCTGAAGAGACGCAAATCACAAATAATAACCTGAAAGATTCACAGTGCAGTTCATACAATCCTCTTGTGTTTTGTTTTCGTTCGCTAAACACCTATGTTTACATCTCTGTCAGTTACTATGAAAGACCTATAATGTTTGACCGGTCACTGAATAGGAATACAGTGGATAGATGACGCATCGGTAGAAAATGACACAGGAATGGACATAAGAATTGAATGTAAAAAAGTGGTTCTCAAATAAAGTGCACTTCCTTAAAGGGTCAGTTCACCCAAAAATGAAATTTCTGTCATTAAGTACTCACCCTCGTGTCATTCCAAACCCGTAAGAACTTCCCTCATCTTCAGAACACAAATTAATTAGCGTAGGAAAATGACAGGGAAAATAAGAAATTGTTGAATAAAGTTGTAATTTTTGTTTTGTTTTTGCACACAAAAAGTATTCTCGTAGCTTCATAACATTAAAGTAGTCCACTGTAGTCACGTGGACTATTTTAACAATGCCTTTACTACCTTTCTAGGCCTTGAAAAGTGCAGTGACATTGCTGCCTATGTGTGGTTCAGAAACCCTTGGATTTCATAAAAAATATCTTAATCTGTGTTCTGAAGATGAACGAAGGTCTTACGGGTTTGGGACGACATGAGGGTGAGTAACTGATGACAGAAATTTCATTTTTGGGTGAACTAACTCTTTAAATTTAAACACACCATGCTTGCATAGTTACTTGCCCATTGTGACAGTAAAGACTTTTACATTGTTATAAAAAAAAATCTGTTTCAAATAAATGCTGTTCTTTTGAACTTTCTAATCATCAAAAGAACCACTGGAACAAATCATTGTGATAATAGTTTAGATCCCTGTGCAGTCATTTTATGAGTTTCAACATTTACAGACATTTAAATCAGTTTATAGTGACTGATATACCTGTTTGGTAGGAAATTAGACTCTTGGAGTTTTTCTGCCTGCTCCACATCTTGAGGAAAACCATGAAGCACCCAGCCTCGTGTGGTACAGTCCATCCTGCTCAGTCTCTCTATAAGAATCCGCAGGACTATACTGGATGGCACTGTATGGATTAAACATAAATACAGCAATAATATGAAACAGTTACCACCTATTTATACATTTGTTGTACTTTTTCCTAATTACATGACAGAAATACAACAATGCAAACAGTAGAAGAAGAGAAATCTCATTAAGGCAAACTTTGAGAACCTCAAAAATGTTCAAGAGGTACAGACTCCAGAGAATCAACTTGCTGTGCCCTTTGAATGACACTCGTCCTATATACTGTAAACATGGTGTTCAGAGTGGGTTAGCCCTCGAGACACACACACAAACACACCTGCTTAGCATATTGTTTGAAATACTGTATACGTTCCTCCCTGTAGGACGTCAGATCACAGTGTTATAGATCTAACGGACGTGAGGAAGGCCTTTCATTTGTTTACTTCCTTCCAGGTACTGTGAAGAAGACTTTATAGAAAGAAAAAAAATAGTATGAGAACTTTTTGAAATATGAAAGATGTAGATATAGGATGCCGTTTTAAGGGTTTAAAACCCCAAATAAACAGTTAATTTGATCTGATTTGAAAACACAGGCAGAAGCAGACAGAAAACTAAATGAAGATTTTACTTAAAATGAGGTGGAGGCCATCGAGAGCACTGGAGCGCCCCATTAAGAGGATTAAATTTAAGGAGATGGTCTGAGCAGAACTGAAACAACATCATCTCCATGCAAAGCATCAGTGATCTTATCATCAAGCGGTATTGTCAAGGACGTGCCTTTTGTTTGTATCTGTATCAAATCAAGGCGGTTTATTCAGATGTGAGGTGATAAATAATTAGCAGACACGGTGTCATTTAAATTCATGTATGTACATTTTGTCTTTTGAAGATATTTCACAGGTCCCTCTCAGAGTACAAAAGCAGTCAACGGCTGGCTGACAGGCAACACGAGCAGATTGTTTAAGGGGATGATGGCACCTCTTAAAACTGACGGACAGCACTATAGAGGAGGGTAGCGTTTGTAATGCTATGGGAAAATTAACGAGAGCGGCGGAGGACAAACAAATAATGAGGGTGAAGAGAAAATAGAACAGCATTCTTTAAGGAATGCAAGCTGGCACCCAGGGGGGTCCCCGCAGCTGGTGAAAAATTAAAGTCGACGGTTTCAAACTGTCCAATTTCCACATCAAACACGCACAGCCTCTTGCCTATCTCTGTAGCCCTGCTTCAAACATCAGGCAGCCTGGAGAGGCTTCCTCTTCTTCCTTTCTTTCCTCTTCTTCACTTCTGCTAAGACTATTTTTTTGGTTTGCTTAATAATCTTGCTTCTCAAATCCCAGAAGCACTGTACTGGTTACACTAGCCACCATCTCTCCATCGCCTAATTATACCCCTGTGAGGCCATTAATCAACTTGTAAATTATTTAGGCAAGCTCTCTGCCTCAAATCCTCACTGTCACAGGAAAAGGGGGGAGAAAAGCAAAGAGGAGAGAGAGAAGGCACAAAAATCCTCCTCTCCCAGGATACCGCAGCCCTGTTCAACAAGGCAACGGAATACGAGCTAACAAAACATTTACATAGCATTTCTTATGCACACATTGCTACTTCAACAAACACGCAACATGAATTTATGAACATAAGTTGCACATGACAGACAGCTGAAAATATATTTAACATGCTCTGACACATATGACAATCACATGCATGTGTACTCATCGGAGGTAGATGGATCATAAAAAATAAATAAATAAATAAATAAATAAAAGTTGAGTCAACCCTCAATACTTTAGTATGAGCCATATTAGGTTTTATTTCCACAGCATTCCATATATAATTAAATATGATTTGGTAGCACATTATAATAATAACTTTCATTAATAAATCACAAACATTGTATCATGCTTAATAGAGAATTCATGTACAAATATTTGTTGTAATATGAATATTAAAGAAATGAGTTTCAAAGTTTTGTGATGTGTAGATATTTCAATATACATGAACTAAAGATCTGTTTTAATAATGTTAGTTATGGTTATCCATAAATTATAATATAATAATTATACATTGCAGCTATTTTGTTCCTGTTTATTACTATAAATATGCATTGAAACAATCTGGTTTGTATAATGCACAACATAAATAAACGTGATTATATTATATTATATTATAAAATGGTTAGTTCCTGTCCTTGATTCTGATTGATTAATAGCTGTGTTTTATTCACGATAAAACACGGCTATGACCGCTTCACTCAATGGTTCTGTGTATCACTACACAACACCCTTAACAACCACTCTTAGCAACGTAAACTGTTTGTTCTCAGTTGATATTGTTTCATTGAAGCTTACTGTATTATGTAGAACTAGAAGAGTATTGTGAGAAAGAGATCGAGTGAGCGAGTTTATTATCTGCATTCAGATTTAGCATTTTCCTTCAGGTCAGTCCTATGTTCATAATAAAAAATCTGTTTAAATGTCTGATGTATTATCTTGTCCTTTTAACAGTTAAGGGGTTTTCCGTGACTGACAGCGCTAGTCAAAGCATTTTTGCGTCTTGTTCCGTGTTCACAACAATTCAGTCTTTTCAATGTAAAAGTCTTCGCTACTGACTGACACACTCATAAAGACAGTCTTTGCCGCCATCTAATGGCGTAATAATGTAACTTCTGTTGCTGTTCACGGTCAGGGACTATTTTTTTCTGGCGGAAGGAATGCTTTTAATGAAAGTTTACTTCATGAAAGTTGCATTGATACATATTTTGGGATTTAATATTTGTATTGTGTGGTAACTGTTTTACAAAAGCTCCACTTCACGTGCCTAACAATGCCCTTCAGCCGTGACTTATTCATGATACAGCACAGCCTCTCGTACCTTATTGCTTACTTATATTACATTATATTATATTATATTATTGAAAGTTTCCCCAGTGTTTCAAAATAGCTTCTATTGTGTTACACAGAAGGAAGAAAGTCAGGTTTGGACCACAATGAGCTTAAGGTGAATAAGTAATGACAGAAGGTTCATTTTTGGGTGAACTATTGATCTAAGGCTACGGATGTGAAATAATGACATGACATGGTGCTCATCTAAGCGATGCAAGTTTAAATCTGGCATGCGTCATTCCCAGTCCCATTCTCCATCTTCTCCGCATTTTTTCATGTCCTCTCTGTACTATCCCTGTCAATGAAAAGGCCAAAGATAAAAAAAAAAAAAAAACACACAAATGCACCTTTACATTCTGTGCTTTGCATCCCTTGACAATCTTTATTAAATTAATGAAAACTTGCTCAAGGCGAGTGGCTTGGGCCAGAGCTGTGATAAAGGCAGTGATTGGCAGTCCCAGCGGCTGAATGCATTCTCTGAGGGGTGGGACTATATATCTATATATATTTACTTACGGTCTCTGAGGGATTTAGAACAGAGAGGTGTTGGGCAGACACAGAAAGTGTGAGATGAGAAGGGAATAACAATGATGAGAATGAATGAAAGGTCACAGACTGTCAAGACAACATAGAGCATTATGGTGTGTTCTAACTATAAAAGAACCAGTTGTCTTACAGTAGATGCAAAACCTATGGGGTAAGAAGCCAGCAAGTACTGTGATTTTTTTTAGACACATTTGGAAAGTAACAAAACATTTCTGCAAAATTATATAGTGTAAGTTATATGATAATTTAGACTACAATTATCATAAACCAATATCATATGTATATGTGAATATGTAAAAATAGCATAACATGTTCACTAACTGGACTATTCTGACTATGGGGGGGTCCAATTATCTGGTCAAAAGCAGGAAACAGAACTCTGCATCTTACAGACTGGGGTTTCACTTGTTTTGTGTGATTGACCCATTTGGCAGTAGGTATAGAGGAGGTAAGGAGGCATACCTTGCTGTTCTGACTCCAGGTAGGGTTTAATGAGCTCCCCCATATGGTTCTCATCAGCTGACACAGCCTTCAGAAGCTCACTACAACAAACTACAGTGACAGAAATATGGGAAAGAACAGAAGTAATAATAATAATACTTTTAAATAAACAATATGCTACAATGGACACTGTAAAATGGTTTACTCAAAAATTATATAAAACAATTATTTACTCACTCTTATGTTGTTCCAAACCCATATGTTTTTCTTGCATCCAGATTCAAAAATGGTGCATTATTTTTGGTATTATGATTCTTTAAAAATGTCTACTTTTGTGTTCCACAGAAAAAAATAACAGCATAGGTGTTTGAAACGTCATGAGGGTGACTTTTACATAATATAATAAATACATTTTGGTTAAACTACCCTTTTTAACAATATTGAACCTTGCAGATGAGGAAGAATACAGCTGAAAAGTGACAATAGTTAAAAAGAATTAAAACAGAAGTTGTGGAGTTCAGGAGGAGCTTACTGTCGACAATGCTGTATTTCTGAGCAAGCAGCTTTGCCTGAAGACTCTTTCCTGAACCTGGGGGCCCAAACAGTAGGATTCTGGGAGTGTAGGGTGAGGCAGAGTGACGTGGAGTACGGACATAGTTCAGCACTACAGTATAAATACAAAATAACCATATAGGAATAAATAAGAAATTTCATGTGATATTTAAAAAAAGTAAAATATGTGGCAGAAATGCTTAGATAAATACATTTTCAGTGAATAAATGAGACCCATTAAAATCTATTGTTCAAGTTGAAATTTAAATGTAGCTATCAGTGCCACTACAAATGCATTAAAGATACACTACTGTTAAAAATTTGGAGCCAGTAAGAGTTTTGAAAAAGAGTTTTAAAAACAGCAATATTGTGAAATATTATTACAATTTTTAAATAACTTTTTTTTCTATTTGAATATATTTTAAAATGTAATTTATTCCTGTGATGGCAAAGCTGAATATTCATCAGCATAATTACTCCAGTCTTCAGTATCACATGATCTTTTTGAAACCAGTCTAATATGCTGATTTGGTGCTCAAGAAACATTTATTATTATTATCAGTATTGAACTCAGATGTGCTGCTTAACATTGTGGAAATCTTTTTTTTTTTTCAGGATTCTTTTAAGAATAGAAAATTCAAAAGAACAGCATATGAAAAGACCCAACAGCAACAGAAATGACAGCAACAGAAATGACCCAAAACTTTTGAATGGTAGTGTATGCATTACAAAATGTTTTTGTTTGTGCAATCAAACACAGATTAAATATAATTTTCTTTAACCCTACGGTCATACAATACCATACTTTGATACAAAACAACACAATGCAGACAGATATAGACTCTATTGAATGTTTAATGGAGTAATAGAGCACATTTGTGAGGCTGGTGACAGCCCATTCTCTAAGATCATAAACAGAGATTGCCACTAAACTGAATATAAAGCCACTTGATTAATTAATCATCAGAGTCTTCCTTTCATGTCCACGGGGGCATTTGCTTGTAGTGTGACATCCACGTCGAAGCCATCTGTTTGCAGTTGGGTTTCACTCACAACAATGCTGTTTGTCTGGAACCTGCACTGAGCCGCCATTCTAATGTGCAATGATTAACAACAGCCTAATCATAACTAATGAGTTCCTCTCATCCAGCCCTTTATGCTGCTAATTGTTATACAACAACATGATAAATGCTTAATATGCGAAACATGTTAATGCGCTAAAAGGCTAAGTCAGGGGGAAACTAGCGCCGTTACAATCAAACCGCATGCTGAATTAGCGCTAATCAAGATTTAAGATGACAGCCTTATTGCTGTTTGCTCCTCAGTATGGGTTTATGAATGTTTTATGGCAGAGTTTATCTCAAATATTTATTTAATGTCCTCCATTTAGACATATTAAGAAAATCAGGTGCAGTTAAGTCAAAATTAGCATAACGGCACACTGTCCTAAATCTACAATTTACAAATCAAGCCCACAGCGCAAAACCATTAGGCTGGAGGGTAGCTTCCTTGATATGTGACTCAACGGAGCATTTTGGCTCTAATACTAATGTACAATGAGACTAAATGAGCCTTTATTTCCCCCCAGATAAGCCTAATTTCTATGAGAAAGTGAGAAATGGAGAGAAACCAGTCCAAAATTGAATTTGAATTTCTCCCAGCTCATGTTTATGTAGCATGAGCTGGCAAAATATTGTTAAAAGTTATAGACAGAGGTCAGTGTCTGACATCTCTAAAAATGCAGCCCATAATATACAATGACTGGCTATCAGTTCCATGCATACTCATTCCTATGATAAATATGTATCTTTATAATAAAAAAACTGTGGTATGAATTTCACAAAATGCTGCTAACCTGCCTAATGCTACAGCGGTTTAAATATTCACTGCCTAGCTCTACCTCACGCCTAAAGGAAGGGAAGTGACAAAATTATTTTGTCAAGTTGAGCGATATAATATTTAGACAGGTTGGATTCAGATGGTTTTAATGTAATTGGCGAGGACCGCTCATCCCTGCCCAAGTTCTCATGGGATAGTCTGTGCCTGCAGAGCTGCCTGAGGCAACCTCCTCAACTGGCAGAGTGCCTGACAAGCAGGTCAATCACAGCCTCTGAATGCAGCCGCCACACTACTGACCTCCGACCAATAGGGGCGGTAGATCTCGGCTCATCGCAGTAGGTGATATTAGTAGAAATGTTTAAAAAGCTCTAAATGTAACTCAGTGACCTACCTAAGCCTAACCTGCACACATTTTTTGGAAATGCAGCCTATATTTTGAATTCAAATGGCTTGATTAAATAAGCACCTAACGGAAAATACTACCTAACATCAATTGTATACCTCATACGAAGTCAGCGATAATCGGTAGCTTGACAAGAAGATTTGTAAACACTAATTTAAAGTGATAGATCAGCCAACTCATTTACTCACCTATATGTCATTTCAAACCTGTATGACTTTTTTCAGAACATAAGGGAAGATATTTTGAGAAAAATCTTGGCTTTTTTGTGTCCATACAACAGAAGTCAATGGTCACTAAAACAGTTTGGTTACCAATATTCTTCAAAATATCTTCTTTTGTGTTCATTACAAGAAAAACATGTAGTTTTTGAACATCTTGATGGTGAGTGAATGACAGAATTTTCATTTTTGGTAGAAATATCCCTTTAATGCAGATGGTTGGCAATGGTACCAGAGCAGGTGAAGATGGTGAAGTTTACCTTGTGAGAAAACGTCTATATGGGGCTGGTCAGCACTGATGGTCTTCAGGCAGCTGTGGTAGGTTTGCTTCAGAGCATGAGCTTCTGTATGGTATTTCTGCAGCTTTTTGGCTATAAGATCAGCTGGCATCATTATCCTGGGTGTTTCTAAACGCTGTGCAACCTCTTCTCTCTCAGGCCACATGAAGGTGACATGATATACATCTGAAACATGGAAAGGAAACATGTGGAAAAGGTTATTACATATGTTTTATACACTAGGATATATGTGCTGAGGTGTAAGTATTAAGTGTAAAATATAAAAAAAAACTTTTTTCATAGCATTTATTTTGACAGTGAATGTCCTGAAAAAGATTCATAAACAGAGATCATAAATAAACAAAAGGGGAAATGGCAATTATGTGGAAACGGTGCATCCGCACCATCATAAATCTGGAGGGAGTACTGGCTTTTGTTCATTACAGCTGGGCTTTTCGAAAACCCTGAGGACACACAGGCCCGATTTGGATTCGGCAAACAAGTTGAGCGCTGTCAAGGTCCACAGATAATGAAATGCATTCTAACAATTGTGCATGTTAGCTGCCTGTCTCGCAGTCCCACTCTCTGAACTAAGAAATGTGTAATGATCATACAGACATTACCTCCTGTGACAGGGTCTATCCTCTTGCCCGAGCTCCTTTCAATCAGGACGACATCAGGAGCTTCCAGCATCACTGCGAGGAAAGAGTTAAAAGAAAGCTCTAGAGTTTGACACATCCTCTGGGGGAGTGATAGTGAGTCCCAGAGAGATATTTGGTTGGTCTCATTATCGAGTCCTGATTCAAACCTCTTGTTTTTCAGTCGGGAACAACAAAGTGTTTGGACAACATGCCACTAACCAACATGATCCGGGGTGATGCCTGCTTCTTGTAGACATAGCGCCTCTTCTTGCGTCATGGGAATGGCTTCCAAAAGCCAGCCCTGGAAATACAATGCATGTTATGCACACTTGAGAAGGAACAAACAATTTGCTTTAACAATAATACAACTCTCTGGTGACATATAGAGTCCAACTTTGCTAGTGACAAACACAACGCTGACACATTCTGCTATTAACACAGCTGAAACCAGACAATTCTCCTGTTTACATTTCTATAAATGCACTTGCTTTTCCCCATGGTCAACTACTGTGCTTAAATTGTTGTTTAAAATTGTTTTCATATAAGCAAAACAATATCCTCCCTGAAAAAATACTTTAAAAAACAGTAATAGGCTTTGAATGAATAATTTTATATAAATAATTCATATAAATTGCTGCCCTGTACCAGTGTAAATAATGAATGTATAAATTGTTGTATGAATAAGGAGTAAAACTGGCCCATATGGGGTCTCATGCAGGGAGGCAAATGGAGGGTTAAATCCATAAAAACCTTGAAAATGTGCCTAATTCTCCAGCTCCTCTCCGCACTTCTCACTTAGCAATAAAAATAACATAAGAAGAAAGGAAACGCATGCATATCATTCATTAGCTACAAATCCATGAAAAAATCCTCCTCTCTAATAGTCTCCTAAATCCCAAGGCTTGCTGTGCAATGGTGCGGTAAAATAAAGAACAGTCAAAGAAACCATCTCCCAAAAGTGCTTGTTAGGGGCCAACTTATTACTGCAGTGAATAATCTTAAAATAAATAAATATATGCAACAAACATTTATAGATCTAAGTATTATCAGAGGAGCTGTGGGTTTTTGCAGCTGAGTTTCGAGTGTCTGTTTGATATCAGCCTTTGTTTTTTTAGGCTTTGATCTTTAACGGCAAACCTATCCTTTGCTTCACCTGATCTCAGCGCGCAAGTTTCCTCCCACTTACTTTCCCATTAAGCATTTGATTGCCTCTGTGGCTGGGAAGCCCATGAGCAGGGCCTGACGCACAGAATTGCATGAAAGGCCTCTAGCCTACACAATCTAACTGGCATGAATATAGGGGAAATACAGGGTGGATGTTGAGTGTCTGTTTAATTTGTTGATGTGCAGCATTTCTAGAAGAGCATGATGAAGTAATATTTATTACAGAATACACAGAAATCAAGTAAAGAGCAGATTATATACTAATATGCATCTGTAGATATTCAGAGGTTTTACAAAGAAACCTAGGTAGAGTCCAAACTTGCTTCAGTCAAACTACCGTACACACATATGCTCCATGCACACATTAACTCCCACACACATACATCCGAACACAGCCCCACTGCGACTTGCTCCATTCCGTTTCATCCTCACATCAAAAGCGGCCGTGGTGCAGTAGCAGTGGGCTCAGACAGAGACCCTAGGACTGGAACATCTGCAGTGAGGCTAGCTATCACAGGAGGGACATGCGTAGAGCAGATGTCACCAGCCAGCCCAACAGCAGGCAAGGCAGGGGAGCAGAAGAGGTGCCCCGACATGTCACTCACAGACCCCAACACACAGCTCCCCCACACAATAGACCGACAATATGGCAGCAGTAGCGGCTGCAAAACATTCCACTTGACTTTAACAATTAGATCTCAATTAGTTGTCCACTTATGTTAACCACTGATTCGCTTTAATGTTGCTCTAGTCATCTTAAACACAGCACTCATAATGCAAAACACTGAAAAAACAGTGAGATGTGTCGCAAAAGACATCAATCAAGCATGTTTACATAGAAAAGCAATTAAAAAACTACAAAAACTTCAATTAATGTGCACATACATGTACACTACAGCCTAAGTTTAGAGTCAGTTAGTTAAGTCAGGAAGAAATAAATATTTTTATTCAGCAAGGATGTAGTAAATTGATCAAAAGTGACAGTAAAGACATTTATAATGTTACAAATGATTTCTATTGCAAACAAATGCTGTTCAACTTTTATTCAATTACATTTTTAAATAATTTAAAATAAAAGTTATTTTAATTGTAATGGTATTTCACAATATTACTGTTTTTACTGTATTTTGATCAAATAAATGCAGCCTTGCTGAGCATAAGAGACTTCTTTCAAAGTATTTTTAAGAAAACTTTTAAAACCCATCTCAAACTTTTGAATGATATCGTACAATTGCCTTTTTATTGCTGTTCAACTGAATCATATTATTATATTTTAAAATAAAATGTCAGGTAAAACAACTCCGTAAAGCATTATTTGCATTGTGTGCTCTCAAAAAGTTTCATTATTTCATATTCAAACTTTCCTTTAGATTCCTCCTTTCTCCCTCAAAATAGAATTACAGACACTATGCAAATTCAAACAGCATAACTTTATTTGGAAGCCTCATTAGGGATCCGGATGACTGTGACATGCGCCCCATGATCTTTCTTTCTTTCTTTCCTTCCTTCTTTTTTCTCATTTACTTTAGGGTCCATCTTTTTTTCCAGGACTGAAAGGCACTCATTAAATTGACATTTTACTTTAAATCACTATTCATTACCTATGCTCCCTCTCTTCATTTTCCACAAGAGTACAAGTCTAAAGTTTTACAAACAGCAGCCTCATGAGAGAACGAGAGAGCGAGGGAGAACGAATTAAGACAGCTTGAGAAGCAGTGACAGGCGGAGATGAACTAGATGACCTAGATTAGGCATGATTAACATTCATTGTTGCTTAATTTGGAAAAACAGGTAGACAAGCACACACACGCGCAGGCATCAGTGGCAGAGCAATTAAGCTTAGCTGTCTAGGCTCCAGTGGTGATGTGACATGTCAATCATTCCATTCTTTGGCCCATTTAAGTGTGTGCGAAGCAAAAGACCATGAGATGAAGGCTCCTCATGGTGAGCCAGAGATGCTTTGTCAGGTGTCTAAATCTACAGAGGAAAAACTCTACCTCAATCCTCTGCTCATATGCAGATCAGTCAGGATGGAAAATAATTAAATAACCTGATAAATACTATCAGACAGTTTGCCTGAAGGGATAAACATCCATTACTAGATTCAAAGCAGTCGCTAATCACAAACTACTGAGATTAAAAGGTGAAAGTTAAAGGATGCCAAACGGAAAAAGTTTCGCGATGGGATTCTTGGCTGAGTAAAGCCATTTGCAGAGTTTAGTGAGGAATAAAAGGAGATGCTGTTTGGAGTTGGATGATTTACATATTCCTCCATGCGGCTGCACAGAAGAAACTGACACTTCAGAAAAAGACACGATCAGGGAGTCCGTGATTGATTGTGTGATTTGACTGAAAGATGAAAGGAGGAATCAAAAGGTGCGAGATCTGAGAGTAAACGTGAATGGACACCTCAGCGGTGAGGTTCTTAAGTGGCATTAGTGCTGAGATCACATGTAACTGGCAGCCGGTGAGGGGCCTGCTGGTGATGAAAGGTTTGCTCCGAGAACTCTCACCAGCAGTCTTGCGTTCCCCGAGACCCATCCCAGCAGTCCTCAAGGGAGGCAGAGAAACACACGTCTAATTATTTATCATAGAAGGTTGAGTGTAGATAAAGAAAAAATATGACAAATTATTTGGGCATCACGCTTGTAGACATTACACGCAGTTCAAAACGTGGAGGTTACGTGCAAGTTCAGGATGAAAATATGTTTCTCTCACTGGATTGTTTCATTTTTCACATTTTAGACAGGTTGAGTAAAGCACGCAGTGTTCATTTTTATAAATTAATTACAAAATAAATAAATAAAAGTAAATATATAAAAAAAGCAAGTCCTTACCCGTCGCACACAGTCGGGTTTTGATAGGCGTTGCTGAATCAACTGGCTCCAGAGGTCTTTGGGGATCTTCTATCAGACCAACATTAACGACAATAAATCACAGTGAGTAAATGTTTTAATCAAATTCAATTATTTAAAATATATATATATATATATATATATATATATATTGATAGTAATATTTATGTATTTAATTTATATATGTGTGTGTGTGTGTATATATATATATATATATATATATATACACACACAAATTAAACAAATAAATATTACTATCAATATACTATATTAATAGTTAAGTATATTAATAACAATCCTATAATATAATATAACATAATAATAAATATTTAAAATTAAAACAGCATTGTACTGATGGCTGTCTAGTCAGATAATCAAATAATAATACATAACTGACTCCTGTCATTTGTATGTTGATCAGACCAACATAAACAACAATTAATCACAGAGAATAAACATTTAAATCAAATTTAATGAAAAAAATATTAATAATAATGAACTTAAATCATAATATAATTTAGTATAAAATAATATAAAAATATAATATAATATAAAAAGAAATTTAGAACAACTGACTCCTGTCATTTGTGTCTTTAACATACCTGAGATATATCTGTTCTCTACTAAATGACTGTCCACCAAAACAATCCAATTATTATTAAACAAATACATTCAAATATGCTGTTGAATCTCTAATTATTTATGACATCCTCTGCTGCTTTCATCTTACTCTCCTTTGTGAATTTTGTGAAAATGATAATAATTGGAATCTTTTGGATCGTTCTATTTTAAACTCAAGGCCATGGCGAGTTTAAGTGAGAGGATAATTAGAATAATTAAACCATTGGGAGGCACTTTTCCTAAGCACATCTCTCTCTTTTCTTCTAATTCTATTCAACTCTCCTGATTTATCAACTTACTAGCCTGCATTGCATTTGCATGATCAGACTTCAGACAAAATCACTTCTATGTCTTTACAATACCACAGAGACCGCAATTACCGGCATCCAGAGAGTGTAGCAAATGCTGACAACATTACCTTTCCTACTTCCTACATCTAAAATGAATTTCATGATCAAGGCATTCCAGACTACTTTTTCTTGAAGATACTTTGCAATTAAGTAGTAATACACACAATTACATGCAGACTCCCTGTTCTGGAGTTAAAATTTAAAAAAAATTGTCATAAAATTTTGTGGGAAACCTTATAGAAGTATATGTGTTTTCAAGAGAAAGAACAGAGAAAGAGAGAACCCACCTGTTTTTTGTCTTGATACTGCTGTGCAGCTCTGGTCAGGTCACTGTCATCATTTAAGATATCACTAAGAGTTACGTGAATAGCCTGTGTGTGCTCACACAACTTCTTAGCCTGCGGCAAGACAAAAGAGAACAAACTGAAGCAGCATATAAAATGTAGAAACACTGACAGAAATGAAAATACTCAGAAGCGCATGATGTGCTACAGAACAGGTAATGCTGTAGAGATGACTAAATCAGTACTGGGATCTCTGAGGCCTGTTGGCGTAACTATGATGAATATCTTGTCTAAATTAACTCTGATGAAACTCTGACATGACAGGCCTATTTATAAATACATTTCATGGCTGAAGAAAGCACAAAATTACAGACAAAGTTATTTACAGGGGCACAACACTTGCTGGATATCACCTTAAAAGACATAAACAAGAAAAATATTAATCAATCATTCTGTACTTAAAATGACTCTTACTATGGTCCTTTTCCCGGACGCTGGAGGACCCAACAATATGATTCTTGGCACTGAAACAGATTTATTTGTTAAAATCAATGAACTGTCCTCAATACATTGTTGATGCAAGATGACATTGATAGTTAATTAAGTCTAATAATGTAACAAAAAAAAGCTGTCAGTGTCATTCTATAAATATAATAACTGTCTTTTTTATCTTAATGCTAAACTGGTTGGATATCTGCTGCTCCTCCAGCTTCTTGTATGATATTATATACGCCTGCGCCATCTTGTGGTGTGGGCAGTGTATTGTATTGTTGTAAAAATGTGTTACTTTTATAAAATAATTTTTAAAAACAAATAAAAAGAAATGTTAAGGATTTATCACGAGTACAATTACAAAAATCTTACCATCAACACTGTCCCTTTTCAGGAAGTTAATCAGGTATTGAATGGGGTCCTCTGGTTTGTCCACCATCAAATTTCTCACTAGTGTCTGCAAATGTCATTTATTTGAGCGAGATGATCATAAACTTGTTAAACATTGTCTAGTAAAATATCTATACCTGGACCAGATGAAATATGTCATGTTTCTCTGCGTAAATGGCCATCTCAGGAGGGATTCTGAGGTGCCTGACAGTTGCATCCATCACTGCAGAACACCACACGATTCAGAAAGTCACCAAAAGCTTGAAAATCTGTAAAGAACTGTAAAATAAAATGTGCCTTGGTTCACAAAGAGAGACTATTAAATCAACAAAAGACATAAAAGAGTCTTTTATGAGGATAAACCTGTACAAAAGGCGGGAAAAGACTCAAACTTATGACGTAAACAAACCGTAGGTTTTCGGATCGACCTTTCAAAGTCAGACAAAATGACTGAATTTAGATTGGTTTTCTAATGCTTTAAGAAATGTTACGAAACTGAGTAGGTACTTGATTAAAAACAACAAGATGCAGTTTACTGTTTTGATGGAGAGTCAAAATTAAGAAATATATTTTATGTTACCTTGAAATGTAGTTGTTGTTGATAATTTGCTGTGCGCACGCGTTTGTTTATGTTTGTTGCCATTGGTAACTTGGTCAGCCAATCACCATCACCACCACCAGAGGGCGCACGAGTATCCTACTCTTGTTGCTAAGCAGCGCAAATTCAATGCAACAGAAACGTACAGATGTTTGATATACGTACTACTAACACAGGTAAGTTCTAGTTCATGTGAATATGTTATTTATTATGATGAATACCATTTCTGTTTACCTTCCGTCAAAATCGCTATTTTTTTCATAATAAAATACTACTTTCTTCTCAAATCCAAACATCTCAGTACTGCAAACGTGGGTTTTCAATCTCGCTCTAACTTTACACTGCTATTTGGCAACAATCCATCTGTAAACAGTAACGTTACTGTTCTTATTCTGCACTCTAACATTACTGTATCCATTTTAAACAGGTCAAGTACTTCAACTGAGATGGCTGACGTCAGAGAGCAGTTACTTTCCATTGAGGAGAAGTATAAACGTTTTAAACAACAGCAATTTATATTTATAACAGCTCTTGAGCGCTCGAGGGAGCATGCCAGGGACAAAACTGAGCCTGTCTCCACCATCGCACAGGTTATGATGCGTTCATATTTTCCAAGTAATTACACTTTACAGTGTATGATGAAACAGTATTACTACAAATAGTATTAGCAATAATTACACTACCGTTCAAAAGTTTTGGGTCGGTAGACTCCGTAAGACTTTTTAATGTTTTGGAAGTCTATTGTGCTCACTAAGGCTGCATTCATTTGATCAAAAATACAGTAAGATAGAAATATTATGATTTTTTTTTTTAAATAACTGTTTTCTGTTTAAATATATTTCATATGCATAATGCATTTCTCTGATAGTAAAGCTAAATATTTATCAGTCATTACTCCAGTCTTTAGTGTCACATGATACTTCAGAACTCATTCTAATATTCTAATTTACTCAAGAAACATTTTTTATTATTCATGTTGGAGGCTACAGTTGTGCTGATCAATATTTTGTGGAAACTAGTGCATTTTGTTCAGGATTCTCATAGAAAGTTCACAAATTATTACAAATGTTTTGTTTTTTTTGTTGTTGTTGTTTTTTTTAAGTCTTTACTTTCACTTTTGATCAATTTAATGCATCCTTGCTGAATAAAAATATTATTCCAAAAAAAAAAAAAAAAAAAAAAAATCTCACTGACCCTAAGCATAATGTGAATTTGACATTATCAGTAAATGACGATGTTCCTCTGTAGGTCCAAAGGTACATGACTCACCACTGCAGCAATTCCACAGACAGATGCATCTTTTCACTCTTTTTGGAAATTATTTCTGATCTTGGAGGGGTTTTAAAACATCTCGAGTCCTCACTGTCCAGCCAAAACAATTCCTGTGAGGGTCTGGATACTTGCAGGGATATCCTCGGCCCTAACAGCAACATCAGTCAGCTAAGGGCACAGTTAAGTGAAAGAGAAATTACACCATTTAATATAATTAAATTGATATCTAAAGTTTCAAGTTTAGATCCAGGATAAGGATGCTAATCTTTTTTTTTTTTTTTCATTGATTGAAATCACATGGTAACAAGAAGTTCAAGAGTCACCTTAACATGAAGAACAGCCACAATGCATGACCTTTCATTACTTTTTTCCTTCACAGCTACCCACACAATGAGATCAACCGGCTGAGCTGTGATGAAGCAAGGAATTTCTATGGTGGGATTGTTAGCGTGATTCCATTGGCCCTAGACCTCCTCACCACCTACGGTAGAGGAGGTACTCAACATCCCACTCCAACAGCTACAGAAACATCTCAACAATCAGTGGCAAAGAATGTGGGGACGGTTGCAGACCTTGATAAAGACACCAGTAAGAACCTGAGCAGATATAAAAAAGTAGCAGGTGGCTGGCATGCTGGAAAACCAGCCTGGAAGCCACCAGGAAATACAAGGAGATAAAACACTCTTCAATACTTATGCATGTTTTTGCTGCGAGTTTTCACACAAAGTATTATACACAATTACCATTATAAAATAGATGACTATGACAAAAATATGCAAAACATATATATTTTATTTTTTGTTGATCATAGTAAGTGAAGAACACAAATCTGTTTTCTCAAATTCAAAATAGAGTCCCTGGTTACCCATTACACCAATCACCGTCTGATTGTACCATAGTTCAGATAACTTTTGACAAACGACTTCAGGTGACGGACAGGTTTCCTACTTTTTTCAGTAAGGCATTTTGTGAAACAACAAAATGTTTGAGAGGGCTTTTGGTATAAAAACAGAACATAAAGTCTGAGTGACAGGGAAACAAAGCACAAGCTATAAGATCACACTCATGGCAAACTGTGGTAAGAACAGTTTGAACAAAGAAAAACAGCAGTGATTTTCCATAGATTTCAATTCTCACTGTAAACTCTCTGAGCCATTTCCCCAGCTGGCAGGCCAAAGCCAGCATTTTATTTTCTTTTAAACAGCACTTCACATATTCCTATTATATCTCGCACTGAAAACAAAGCCCTGGGGCAAGATTTTTAGAAAGAGACGAGTATATTGCTCTTCTAGGGTTCAGCAATCTTAAGAGGGCCTGAATTAAAAAAAAGAAGTGCTTTTACTTCAGCCAGCTGCAGCCCATTAGATGAAGCCTTTTTGTTGCAGATGGGGTCTGACCTGCGTAAAACAGAAATGAAAGAAAATAATAAAGGGACATAAGCCTTCTGGCTTACAGCAAGCAGCTTCCTTTCAGAGTTTAGTGTGTCGAAGTATTGCAGTGGCCGTGTTCTGTACGCTATTAAGACAAGAACATTCACCCGTCTGACACATCTTAGACCACAAAGATTTTCATTTCTCAATAGGTCTCGACTGGACAAATGCACCTACAGCAGCCTGGCCTGTGTTCTATAAGGCTCTGACGGTCCTGCAAAGCAGCAATCTAAATCGGTTTATTTTTCCCATCATCACTCATACCCTCAAGCTGGCATGAAGTGTAGGCTAAGAAGTATTGCACTGGTGACTGGGCGCTACAATCCCAGTGGAGAACATTAATGCATAAAAATAAAATCTATTACTAGAAATACAACACAAGACTTGCTTATTCTCTAAGGCGAAGCGCACAAAGCACTGCTATGGCATATACACACGACTTGCCTCAGCAATGAAATGCGATTTCATATTCTACTTCACCTACGCCACATAGCTTTTTAGTTTTTCACATTTTTATCGGACTGATTGTTTGTTTTGTCAGAGGCATGATCTATTTACAGTGCTGTTTGCAGTGATCACACTCTGTATTGTGCAATTTCTGAGTCACATCAGCGGAAATTAACGATGCTCATCTCGCAGTGACTAAAAGGGGCATTTTGCGTGGACAAATTTAGGAGGATTGGAAACCCAACGGTACTATTACAAGAGCAAATACAGTGATTAAGTCAATACATTTGCTGGAAAATACAGTTCAGAGGCCCAAATAACATCCAGCCACCACGTAATATAATCACCACGGTCGCTTACTGAATGCCAATTATAAAAACAAAACAAAATATACTGAATTACAATGAATTCGTATTAGACAGGAGATAAGTGAACCATTTTGTTTGAAGACAAGATGTTCTCTTGCCACTGTGGTGACTACATGGCAACTGCCAAGCGACAACTTTTTTTTTTTTTTTGGCCATTTCATAGTACAAGAGCTTTTAAAATGAACTAAAACATTGCAAACCACTCTAACAAAAAGAGCGTTGCGTTCTAATACTGGGTTCAAAATTATCCTCTTCTAACTGCGGACAATCATGTCAGCAGTATACAATCAATGCTCATGGAGGGTCTCGTTGTAGTCCATGATCCGCAGATCCTGCTGCCTCCGCCGCTGAATATTATATGCCCGAGGTCTGTCCATGGGCTGCAGGTCAGCCTGCTCAGTAGCCCCTTCAAGCTCCATGCTCTCTTTGGGATCTGTGATTGGCTGAACCTTAAGATCCTTGGAAAGGCAGGTGAGGGCAGCCGGCTCACCCTCATAGTGGCTCTCGCTCTTATTGCGAAACATCTCTCTGGCTCTCTTACCCAAAAAGCTTCCAGTACTGGGGTAAGAGCCAACTGCCAGCGGGGAGTCACAGGGGAGGGCAGGAAATGAACGGGTAAGGGCGGAAAGATCTTCTTCCTGGCTGCCATTAATGAATGCTGTGGGTGTTTGTGGAGACCCGGCAGATATTTCACCATTGACACACATGTCGGCTGATGGAGATGGAGCAGATGGGCCTGTACTGTTGCCATTTGGCCTGAAACACAAATGGAAATATAATTCTTCTACAAAATTCAGCAAACCAACATCTTTTTATGTCCTGAAAAGTCTAAAATACATTACAAAACACATTGTTTGCATTTGTAAATCAGTATGTGGAGGAGAAACATCAGTGCTTGACATGGAACACACCTCTGGTTGGTGGGACTACTGGGCTCAGAAGTGGGCTCTGCTGGTGTATTAGTGTTCAGGTTCTTGAGCTCTATCTGGCTATAGAGTTCAAGCAGCTCAGATTGTAATGCCTGAGTGATGTGCTTCTGGGCCAAATACTGGTTTTCTGAAGCCTGCAGCTGTTCCCTGCAGGAAAAAACAAAACAATGCAGACAAGGATTAAATTAGCAAATCTTACAGTAAGAATTGGTTGAAGAGATGAACAGTAGAGCTGGGACAATACATAGATTCTTGATTCGCGATACAATGATTCTGGATCCATTCTGATATTTTCAGAATGTATTGTGATTCTCTCTCAAATCGTTTCTGAGCTTACTTTTTAACAGCAGAAGGCGCTCTAGGCTAGTTTTTAACCACACACTTAAATGCTCATGAAGAAGATTGCTGGAGCATGCTCCTGCTTTCGGCCGAGTCATGTAAGTGGTTAAATATACTTGCACATCGTCTCAGAATGCTTTTATGACATGAGATTAATGTAAACACTGTGAACACCCTTGTAATTCACTTCAACCTTATCGAACTTTATGAATGATTATATTAGGTTTAAGTGGTGTGTGTAAGGAATTGGAAGCGAGCAGAGTACGGCTGTTTCTAAAGCACGTAGTGTCATCTGCTGTTAAAAACCAAGCTCAGAATTGATTCGAGAGAGAATCGCGATACATTTGGAAAATATCAGAATCAATCCAGAATCGTTGTATCGAGAAATGATGCATTGTCCCAGCCCTAATGAACAGAACCTGATGATCAATATTCTACAGATCAATAAAGCACTAGTTTATATGACCTATCATTAATTCATTATTAGCAAACATTAGAGGGGGTTCATGAGCTGATGAAATTTAAATCATAAAAATTACATTTTTAAAAAATACAAAACAATATAAAACTGACTTAAAAAAAAAAAAAAAAAAAAAAAGAATTAAATATTTTATTTTCCTACATGTCATGTGACCATTAACCAAGACCAAAAAAAAAAAAAACAGTAAACATTTGAATGTGTTCTTAAATTATTGAAATAAGAAAATATTTTAGATCAAATGGGTTTGGCTGATAAAAAGAACCCCTGTGATAATATTACACTATATTATTATATAATAAAATATGTAAAACCCTGTGTTTGGGCATAGAAATAAGATTCAGATTCAAACTGTGATTAGAATTTTGAGCGAAAAGAAATTAAACAAAACTTTTTCAACAGGACTACGAAAGTAGAGGTAACCACATACATGGCTTGGCTTTTGACGTTTTCCAGCAGTTTCTTTTGCTCTCGGATGACTTGCTCTTTCTTGGTGAGTTGGTTCTCCAGGTCTGTGATGCGCTGTTGGGCGGCCTCAAGTCTTTGACTCTGCTGGAGAGAGCTCTGCCTCAAACGCTCAACCTCACGCAGTGAAGATGCCTGCAGCATATTCAGCTCCTAACAGTCAAAAAAAAAAAAAAAAAAGATCAAGTCTGAGTTGATCTAAACAGACCAAAGTCATTTTCAAGATCATTGGTTTAAAGCTCTTATGATTGGGTGCTAATGTCGTGATATCAATAGAACAATTGATCACATAAGCCACAATTTCATGGATTGCTGGATAAAAAAAAATAGTCGCATCTGGCAAACTAGAGATTTGCTGGATTTAAGCAATGATGTTATTTAAGTCATGAATAGTTAATAATCATGACTACCTTGCTAGCATCAGGCCCCAAGCGGTCGATTTCCTCCGCAAATAACTTGTTGGCTTCACCCAAAAGCAGCAGCTGCTTGTTCAGGAAAGCCATTTGCTGCTCCATGTTTTCACTATTGTTCAGCTGAGGTTGGATAAATCAGGAACACAAATCAAAAATCAAACCATCAATAAAAATGGGCAACATCTAAAATTTGCTTTTAAAAACTTGAAATATTCTTCCACTGTAATGGATAGTGTTTTATATCCAGTATTTTTGTCACAAACATGTCTAACCTTGATGGACAGCTGGCTGAGCATGTGTCCCATATTACACACTTTGTTATTGGCTTTTTGCAGCTCTGCCTCCATTTCTCCAACCTTCTTTTGATTCTCCTGCAAATCACTCTGTAAATGAAGCCACATAAAACAATTAGCTTTTAACACAGATGTCACACACTCTCTTCTACATTCCAGCAACAAAATGACAAACATGGACAATTTTTGTTGCTGTATTTTGAGTGAATAAGAGTAATCATATATTTATTCATGTCCTATAGCCCTATGATAACCTTTAGCTCCTGCATCTTTGAGTAGTAGTCATTCCGCTCCTTCTGTAGCTGCTGGATTTGAGTCTGCAACTGGTTCACAAGAGCCTCTCTGTCTTCCTGTACCCGTCTGGAGCGTCGCTGCTCCTCCTGCAGGCTTACCTGCACAGTTTTAATCTCAATTTCCTGAAGTTTGAGTTGGGTTTTCTGCAACACACACACAAAAACCACACCACTGGAAAATCACTGATATTTGCTCTCATTGTAATAACACCAGTTATGCCAAGACCTGAACAATTCTGCACTGATTATAGGGAAACAGTTACAGAATTTCTCTGAATAGATTTGGTCAAATGTGATAAATGGTGCTAAAAGTATTATTTAGTAAGTATGCAAAGAATGTCGAATTTTGCACAGGCCTGGGCAATCTTTCCAGTTTTATTTATTACCATGGAGTTGTTTTGCTCTTCCAGAGCAGTAGTGTTAACGATACGGCCAAACAGACGGCGGTTACGAAGTGCGTGTTGCTCTCTCTTATGTCTCTCATACAGCAGCTGGTTATGTAGCAATAGCAGCTGACTGCGCAACATCCCCAGCTCATCTGATGCTGCAGACACAGGACCTGTAAAAATACATTGCAGTCAATTCAAAAGCAACAGAAAAGTGCTGTAGTTTAAATGTAAAAAAATTAGCGTTAGGGCTGCACGATATTGAAAAACTGACATTGGTTTTCTGTTATATATACTGCAAATCAATCAAAAAGTTATATCACATTTTTTATTTTAATATATATCGCACAGCTCTACTTAGAATCTACAGGAATTCAGATTATAGCTGATCAGGACCACCACACAGCTGTTTCTGAGGATTTGACAGTGAACTACATAGAAGACAGTAGAACAATCTTACAGAAAAAAAAAAGTATTTAAAGGAAAGTGGCAGGAAAATGGAAACAAACACAGGAGAGGTTGAAGGAGAAAAGCTGGAGGATACAATCATCTTGAGCACGGAGAGCCTATAAATTAGTAAAATTACTAAATACCTTTTCCTTTATTGCTATGCTGTTTACCTCCTGAGTGTGGGTCTGCTGATTGACTTTGAGAGGACAGAGTTCTGTAAGAGAGCAAACGGACGTCGTTCCAACACATTTCCTCTAATACACTTTTAGAAGTCAGAAGAACAGAAGCATACCTTTTCAGCACTTTCTCATGAGTGTCGTGACCTTGCTGAATAACACGGTCCAACACCTCCAGAGGGGAGGTGGCAGAAAGATCCTCCCCCTCCAGCTCCTCTCGGTCCTCCTTTTCTCCTCCAGCCCTCTGAAAGGCCTCTGCGGTCTTCCTCTCCAAAAACAGAGATGCTACCTTAGGCAAGGCGAGGTCGAAGAGCGGCTCATAAGGCATGGACTCCTTCGTCAGATCAGACAGAGAAAATTTACTGCTCTTCCCGTTCTCGATGGGGGTGAAAGCCGGCCAGAGGGACCAGGGAGGTTGCTGCTCTCCTCCTTTGGTAGAGCATTCAACCCTGTCTGGTGTGGACACTAAATTATGCTCATGGCTGGGGTGAGATGAGAGAAGGGTGTCCAAGGAGCCGGAAAATGAGCAATCCATGCCTGGCCTCATTCCGAAGTCCAGTCTCATTTGTGTCAGACTCAAAATCTCCTCATTGATGGTATCTAGAAAGAAAAATGTAAGAGATGTTGGTGAAAAAGGAAGGGATGGTTGAAAACACTTGAAAAGCTGAGGCACGCATTGTTCTGCATGATGTCACCACTCTCACCATCCTCTCTTTCCCCGTCTGTCCTTTTGACAATGTCAGAGAGCTGTGCCAATGGCACTGGAGTCTTGGCATCAACTACACCTCCTAAAAGTAGCAAAAGCAACGCATATTAATCAGTGTTACTTACTTAAATGAAATGAGAATGTATAAATCTCAGCGAATATTCTCACCATTGTTATTAATACTTCTGGGTGTGACTTTTTTCAGCTCTTTGCCCGTCTGAATCACCTGAGCAGTTTTAGACAGAAAAGCATTTTCATGAAACATGCACATGGAACATTTCTCTGAATGAGTTTAATAAATAACAAGGCAAATGCTTTATACGTCAGTGTACCTTAGCCTGAGTACTGCTGGTATTTTGGGCAGGCTGCCCCATGTCCTCTGAAAGTGATGGGAGAGGAGATGACCCTGAAGGCATGGAGGGAGATAGGGTCCATTTTCCATCCCCTGTAACAAAAATAACCCCTGAAGCCATCCGAGAGGCCAAACAAACAGAACCATTCTGCTTTATAGATCAGAATGCATTTGGCTGACCTGGAGTGCTGGGGATCCGTCCTGAGAGGTGGGAGGCACTATGTAAGACGTCAGAAACTGTGGTGGGGGACATTCCTCTAGAGCTGGGAGGGGTGGTCATCCCACACATTGAGGAAGGGCTCCACATCTCCTCCTTCGTCCCTGAGGAGTTCAGGTCATTACTCTGTTGATGGATCAAATATATATTCAAGCATTAATGAATCACATAACTGCAAGTCTATATTTAGAGGTTTGTTGACTTTCTTTTGGATTACTATTTTTTTAGGGGTATCAAAATGCTCTCCTTGCAGAGTATTTACATAAAAACAGTCAGCTGTCTTAAGAACGGGGACGATTGAAAAAGAAGTAGTCAACGTCAATAGCCTCTTGGGCAGCACACCGATATAAGAGCGCAGTTGCGCTTCGGGGGTCAAGTGTTCGAGTCCAAGCTCGTGGACCTTTCTCGATCCTATCCCCCTCTCTCTCTCCAACTTTGCTTCCTGTCAACTTACTGTCCTATCATAATAAAGGCAAAAATGCCAAAACATAAATCTAAAAAAAAAAAAAAGAAAAGAAACTGGATGTATATCAATACATCATATCTGTGCATTAGGTCTTAAAGTGAAAGCAGCCTAATATACCTGTCCTTAATTTTAATCAAAGAACAAAAGAAAAAGAGAAAATCACTCACTGCTCTTAACTGAATAACTTTAGTAGCTTTAATAAGAATCAGCAAACAGTATATTTAATTCATACAGTGAAGAAAATGGAGAATTTTATTTTTTACATTTGACCATTCATTTCTGTAGTATTTCTCACTTCTGTGAAACAGCCGAGCTCTACCTAAATAACTTGCAGCACACTTCAATTTGTATCTTTTTTCTATTGCATTTATTTGTCATATTGCTTGTATTTTCATTTTTTGTTCCTATTTTATTACTGACTGTTTACTTGTCTTTAATATGCCTGAGAACTTTTACATTTTACTGCACATTAAATAGGCTAGTATTCGGTTTAACAACTATAATACTTGTATACTCAATACTCGTATATACTCATAAGGTGGTATAAAATATTGGTCATATTTTCCACTCCTACTATGTACGGAATCTTTTCCACACCATGGTAACAATTTTTTAAATTATTGGATCAATTATCGAAGGATGCTTACTTGATGGTTGGGGGCCTGTGCGCTGGAACCTGAGTCTTGGGTTACAGTGAGATAAGGTAGTGACAGAGAAAGAGACTGACGAACAGTAGCCATTGGTGTGACAGATGTGATTTCTGTTAGGAAAAAAAGGAAAAATGTGAAAATTGTATTAATTATTAAATACACAACATACACAAATGTCAAAGCCTTTATAAAGCTAAATACATTGTAATAAATAGTTTTATTACATGAAAACTTTTAAGTTGATCTCCTTTAAAGATGAAGAATGAAGTTGGTGATAATAGAGTTTGTATTATAGTTATTTAGTTTAAGTATATTTATACACACAAATACACTGATGGTCCAAAACATTACGACCACTCACAGGTGAAGTGAAAAATGTGAATCTCCTAACAAGGTCACATGTCAAGGCCTAGGTTGAATAGCTGGTAAGCGAACAATTGGTTCTCGTAGTTAACGTGCTGGATGCAGAAGAAATGGGCAGAAATAAAGATCTAACCACTTGGACAAGGGCCAAATTGTTATGGCCAGAGGAATGGGTCAGAGTATCTCTGAAACAGCAAGGCTTGTGGGTGGCTCCTGGTCAGCAGTGGTGAGAATCTATCCACATTGTCCAAGGAGGGACACACCACAAACTGGCAACAGGGTATTGGGCATCCAAGACTTATTGATGCAACAATGGCTATCCCGTCTGGTCCGAACCAACTGAAAGTGGTGCAATTCACAGAAAATTTTAATGATGGTTATGGTAGGAATGTGTCACAACACAAAGTATATCGCATCCTGCTGTGTAGCCGCAGACTGGTCAGAGTGGATGGCTACACATGGATGGCTGTGTACATGGGGAAGTGATGGCACCAAGATGCACTGTGGATCGATAACAAGCCAGTGGAGATAGTGTGATGCTCTGGGCAACGTTCCGCTGGAAAACCCTGGGTCAGGCCATTCATGTGGACGTAAATTTGACACTTGCCACCTACCTAAACGTTGCAAACTAGGTACACCACTTAAATAGCGGCAATAGCATTCCATGCTGTAAGTGGCCTCTTTCTGCAGTATAATGCACACTGCACACATTGTTAGGGAATGGTTAATCTCAGCCTCAGATGTCACACCCATGGACCATTGCCAGTCTGTTATTGTAGGGACATTGATTTTAAACGCTCCTAAACATGACACGGAACAAAACAAACTCTGATGTCAATCAAATGTCCTCTTGGGCGGTCCTTGGCCAATGAAAACTGTGATAGAGTCCAGTCCTTCTGCCGTCAGTCTGAAGGTCTGGCTATGTGAGACTAGGAAATGGTTTGAGTAACATGATAAAGAGTTCAAGGTGTTGCCCTGGCCTCCAAAATCCCCAGATCACAATCTGATTGAACATCTTTGTGATGTGCTAGACCAAAAAGTCCAATCCACTGCAGCTCCACCTCGCAACTTATGGGACTTGAAGAATCTGCTGCTAATGTCTTGGTGCCAGATACCACAGGACACCTTCATGGGTCTTGTAGAATCCATGGCTCAGTGGGTCTGCTTTGTTCTGACAGCACACGGTGGACCAACAGCATATTAGGCAGATGGTCATAGTGTTTTGGCTCATAGGTGTATGTATTTGTTTGATAATTGTATTTTTCCCTTCTTTTTTTATGAAACAAGATGTGGTGGACGTTATGATTTTTTTAAATACTTTTTTTAAATTGTTGCTCTTTATTTGTGTTGAAGGCCTGTGTGCAGAAATGCTTCTTTTTTTAATACAATTTCCAATTTTCTATTAGTAAGATTTACAGGAAAGAACTACACACAACAGTGGTATCACTTAATAACACAAAAGTGCACTGCACATTATATGTCATTTTTACCATGAATACTGAGCTCTGAGCATGATCGGCTATGGTCTACAGGGCGCCGTGGTATGTGATCCGACAGAGAGGAGTATCCCTCTTCAGATGATGCCTCCTTAGAATCCAGCGAAATTTTGGCACATTCAATCACAATATCATGTGGCTCAAATCTCTTCCATCTAAACCAAAATTAACAGTGAAGTATGAACAATCACATTATAATTGAACAAAAAAAGCATTATATTTCATTTTACATACCTAATTGGATCAACCTCGTAGTCTTTGGTTCCAGTGATGAGCTCAGGATGTATCCGTACATGTTCTAACATGGGCTGACATAAAAACAGAAGGAAATTATAGAACTGGTTTTGGAATAATAATAATAATAATTTTGGCACTTACATTAAGTGACAATTCTTAAAAATTGTGTGGCACGAGAGATAAAGCTCACCTTCACCACTTCCTCAAACGTGTCAACATTTTCTTTCATACTGTAGTGGGCACGTAAATATGAAACAAAATTACAAGGATACATCCCATATAAACGATGAAAAAGCGAGTACACGCTGGCATGTAGATGGACTGCAAACACTCCCTGAGCACCTACAGGACACATCCATAGAAAGAGTACCTTTACACCAAGTTATGTTTCTACCATATAAACATAGCACTTCCAAGATATGATGCTAAAAAAAAATTACAAGACAAATCTGTTTGCAATGTTTATGCCAAAGTACCTGGGTGACGTTGGTTCCATGCAGCAAGCCGTCCAAAGATATCAAAGTACTCGCACAGAAGTTGTTTGTTGGTTTGAGGAATCATGGGTAGTAGAGTGATCAACACCAGCACACCAGTTATTAGAACTACTACATCGGAGTCAGTCTGTAAGTAGAAATGAAATAATGTTACCAAAACTACTACCAAATGCAACCACTACCATTCAAAAGTTTGGGCTCAGTAATTATATTATATTATATATATATATATATATATATATATATATAATTTATACTATTATTCAGCAAAGATTCTTTAAATTGATCAAAAGTGACAGTAAAGACTATTTGTAACATTAATGTCCAATACAAATGCTGTTCTTTTGAACTTTCTATTCATCAGAGAGCCCTTTAAAAAAGTTTCACGGTTTCCACAACATATTAAGCAGTATAACTGTTTTCAACATTGATAAGAAGCACCAAATTAACCTATTAGAATGATATCTGAAGGATCATGTGACACTGAAGACTGGAGTAATGGTTGCTAAAAATACAGCTTTAAGAATAAGTACATACATGCATCCTTGCTGAGCATAAGAGACTTCTTTCAAAAACTTTTAAAAATAATCTTACAGAACACAAACTTATGAACACAACGGTAGTGTATGTAGACATGCACACATACAGTATATATTTGTATGGAAGACAAATGAACAACATGAAGGTGAATAAAGGACAGTCTCCATATTTGAGTGAAATATGCCTTTAAGACATTTTCTACAGTTGTATTCCATTTCTCAAATATCTCAAGTCAGAACAACCAGGACATTAGGACATTATAGGACATTCTCCATGTTCAAAATCCCATTTGTAATCCCCATCACTCTTGACTGGCTTTAGTTTGGTACCTTGAGGCATTTGAGCAGCGAGGCAAGAAGAGGGAAGCGTGCAATCTTGTGGATCCATGGTGGCTGCTTGCGAACAACATGGCCAAGGAGGGTGATGGTGGAGAGACGGCAGCTCTGCTTGCCCATGCATTCATTCATCTTATCTAGAAGATACTACAGAGAAATGAATCCAGATAAGTCCGTTATTCATCAATCACTGATATTCTGTAATCCATGATGACATCAAACACTATTCATCAATGTGTATACGGAAGAAACCGGAAGACGGTGGCTTTCTCTCACCTTATCATGAGGCTCCCTGACAGAAGACAGGATGTCCAAAGCTTGAGATGAGCTCGTATCCAGGAAATAGTCCACGAGGCTATTCAGCAACATGGTCCCTTTATCTACCGATCAAAATAAAAAAAAATAAAAAAAAAAAACATCTTAATACATAATTTAAATGTATCCATTGACACTGATAACAAATTCCAAACATATAAAGTAGTGAAATTCAAACATAAGTTGGACAAGTGTAGTGATACAATTTTCTCAATTTGACCTATGCACCGGAGAATGATGTAAATACAAAAGATGACTAACCTGCGCTGAGAGTTTCCTGCAGCAGGTTTTTGACCTGTTCCAGCTCGTGCAGGTCAGAGGACCCCAGAAGAGGGACAAGGTCAAACGCATTTGGCTGGTCTTTGGCCATAGCTGTGCAGGACAGTGGGCAGGACTGATGCCTTTGTCACAGCATAAACCGATGCCCTGTGGTGTCAGCATGGGGTGTCTATGCATGAACTAGAAACAAAAATGGCAAAACACAAAAATATTGAAGTATGGTGATTAAGCTGACATGGGCAGATGATGAAATTCATCTTGGCGCTCCAACTGTCCAGGTTTCATGATCATAACACCATCTCTTTCACATTTTAGCAGTGGTGTCTGAGATTAAATTTTAGCAGTTGCAGCTCTTTCATTTATGTCGATTTTGTGAAGTTTTCTGTGGTCAGTTTTTGTGGAAACATGGTCTTCAAGAAGAATACTGAGGTTTGCTATCACTTTGTTTCAGTTGTTCTGTGTTGTTTGGACACAATCCTTCTTAGTGTTTGACTTAGTTGATGAAGTCTTGCCATGCTTTATGTACACAGTAATAATCATAAAGACTGTTGTTCTTAAAACACAAAAAACTGGGAGGTTAAGATTACAGATGCTCTTGTTAAACAGGCTCTGATGATTTGCCCTTTTTGGCCATCTGACAAGTCGCCCATTTCACACACGGCTTGTACTAAACACTGCTGAAAACCACTTATACTGCACTGATATACAAACTAGAGAAATATAAACAAAAAGATAATTGCAATGATTTTTACTGTAGCCTGCTACACAAATTATATTAGCCCTTATAATAATGGGTGTTCAGATTATTTTGTCTAATGCCTGTACATACATACATACACACACACACACACACACACACACACAATCTTTCAAATGTCTGGGGTTAGTACAATTTTTTTTTTTTTTTTTTACCTTTTATCACATTTTTTTGGACGTGTTCCATGGTAATAATAATAATAACATTGATAACCTATTTCTTTAAAGTAGCACCACGTAAGTACCATGGTACATGAACATGGTATTCATTCAGCACCGTGGTATAACCATCTAACGCTAATACCGTCCCTAAATACCAAAACAGTAGTATTTTGTGAGGGTGTAATCTCAACAACCCACTTGTCTATGACGCCCAAAAATGCTGTCTAGGTAGTCAGCTTACTAGGTGTTGAGATGCAGCCATTATGAAAATCAACTGTAGCCTGTCATGCTGGATTGAGACTCTCCAGCGAAGAAAGTTGAACTGCGAGTGTCCACAAAGACTGAATGCAAAATAAAGGCAATTTAACTTTTGACTTCACGAATACTACACCTAATATTAATCTAAAATCATTTAACTGTTTCCCTCAGTCTCACAGTAAGCGTTAAACTCAATGAGAAAAGCAAAGCAGTTATTGTTAACGCCATGTACTACGTGACAGCAGCGCATTCAACACTGCTGTCAAGCGAGGGCTTTAACTCTGCCTCACGTCCATGACAGCTTTTGCCATCTATTTTAACTACAACCCGACTTACTCTAAGCCAAATGTGGTACATTAAACATGTACCAGGCGCATCAAAAACAATGTATTACCGTACAGAGAGTGCGAACTTCAAACAGTCGCCATCTTGAACACCTCACGACCTTTTACACTGCTGAGCTGTTTGCGCAGATGAAAAACTTAATATCCGTGACGATCCCAGTGTAAGTGCAATCCAGTGGTGAGGTTTAATGGGTTTATGTTTAATTATAGAAAGGATACTGACCGACTCTTCAGTCTCGCTGTCACAAGATCACGGCATGAGTGACAGAAAGGTGTGAAGTGCTGCTGTGCAACGAGAGCTAGCTAAGCATGTAGCGGCTTCAGCGTAACAGAAGCCCACAGCGCATGCGCGGGGATTTAAAGGACAAACATGTTTATTTGCAAGACTGCAAGCGTACTGAATATTAAAAAAAATACGCCTATAACTAAAAAAAAAAAAGTTGCACTGTAATATATTATAATATATTTTTATTATTATTATTATATGTATTATATATTATATTTATTATTAGTATCATTAATTATAATAATAATGTTTGGGAATTTGGCTTGTTGTCTTGCAATGTGCAAACTGCTACTGCTATATAGAAAAAGCAGATTGTTGTTTCGTGTGCAACTTTAATCTTACAATGAACCGCTGTAAGGACTATTAGCTTCAGCTGGGTGTTCCCATACACTATTGTGTGCTCAGATTTTCATTCTCTGGTATTACAAAATGAAAGCGTAGAAAATGTAATTCTTACAGACAAAAATGTTGACCTTATTCAATAAGTGTCCCCAAAAGTAAGGACACTTAAGCCACACCAGAAAACATATAACTGTCATTACAAAATACAGTAAAATATTAAACCAAACCAAAAATACCAAAACAGTAAATTTAATAGAATTTATCTAACAAAGTCTTATACATGTCTTTGATTGAACCACCATAGTCTTTTTTGCTGCTGTGGCTATCTCTTTCACCAACTAAGTGCAAACAAACAGTCTGCATGTCACTGAGCTCTTCTCTTAATAATGTGCGGTGTAATTCTGTTAAGAGGCATTAATTAATGAGGTTGCTAATGCATATCTGATTTATTCATTGTTCAAGGGAGAATATTAAAGAGCTACTGGAAAAACTTACCAGAAAGGATAGCAATCAGATAACACCCTTACAGCATTTACAATGAGCACTGGGGACCCGATCCTGAGCAAAAGGCCAAAATGGACATGAGATCGACCAGGTGCAAACCCAGATAACACTCCAGCTTATGCTGATATGCCTAAAATAATGGTGTGAGTGCTGTGAAACCAGCAGAAATCCCAACAATAGGCCTAAGCTAAATTTAATACATCTCTGTAGCTTTTTGTTTTTGATCTCACTTATTCAACATGCCCACTCACACTTCTAGATCCTCTGGCACGACACAGTGGTCTGGATAATTAGCATTTGTACTTGATAATTTAGTGTGCATACCATACATGCCCTTTAATTAATGCGTTGTCAAGAAAAAAAAAATTAATAAAGCATATGAATGTTTTGTTCTGTTGTAATTGTTACAAAAGGAAATAGAAAAACAATTTTTAAAAATGAAAAGAATGAAAAATTAAACATTAAAAATAAAATGGTAATATTTAATCTCATTTGTTAACATCAGTTAACTATATAATCAATATATTTTTACATAATTTATTAATGTTAGTTAAAAATATTGTTTGTGTTAGTTCACACAGTGCATTAACTAATGAGAAACAACTTTTAATTTTAAAAATCTATTAGTAAATGTTGAAATTAACATTATTAAAGATTAATAAATACTGTATATAAGTGCAGATCATTATTAGTTCATGTTCACTAATGTAGTTAACTAATGTTAACTAATGAACCTTATTGTAAAGTGTTATCATTAAACCTTATTTGTTACCGATAAAATTAAATTAAATTAAAAAGCAATAGTCAAACTACGTGGACAAAATATTACTATTACTTTCATAAAATTGAAAACTCAACCATAATGAGCTAAATATGCGCCCCTAAGACTTCAGATGACATTTCAAATTTCTTAGATGAAAAAACTTCTTGAAGGTCTACTATTACACCATTAGGTGGAGCTATTTTCCTGCCACACAGCTTTGCAATTTCCTTGCTCTTAAGAGTACACAACACCACAATGATTTTAATGCATCTTGCATGAATCAAACATCAGTGTGTTGGGGAAAATTTGTTGATTTTCTTTAATCCAGCTTCACAATAAATCTTGCTTCTGCAATTTTCTTACAGGCATTTTCAAAATATTTATTAATTAATTAAATTATTACATGAATAGGGAAAAAAAAAAAAAAAAAAAAAAACATGATTCCAGCAACAACAAAATGCATTGTACATAGCAAATATAGCTCTCTAGTCCCCAAAAAAACAACAACAATGTGGATCCTGTTTACCTTTCTCAACACTTTCAACTAATATACCCATACATACATACACACCTAAGAGAAAAAAACACAAAAGAATGCTTTACTCAGAATTAAAACATAGCTTAGACCAAACATCCATTGTGTTGCAAATGGTTCTGCCCTGAAGCTCTGCTAAATTCTGAGTGGAAGAGAAAACCACAAGGTTTTAAATGTTGCATGCACATGCAATGTATTTCCCGCCCCGCACAGCATTTACACTTCACGGTTTAATTCCAAGTAACCTCCTTTAGATATATCAAAATGTGTCTATGTCAGAAGAGATAAAAACATTCAGCTAAATCCCATTTCCCTCTGCGCTAATAGTACCATTACAAGGCCTGTTTTTGTTGTACTGGATAATTATGTGCAAAAGCCTCTTCATTAGGCATGGTTGAGAATAATTAAACAGACATTTTGGATAGGTTTTTTTTCTTTGCGTGTGGTAAATGATTTCAATTATGTATGGAAAGTACCACATGTTCCAAAAAAGTTGATAAAGCAAATGAAATATGGCTGAAACATTACAGCTTGGTTTCAACATAAAATTTCCAGAAGTCCCACTTCAACCCAGAAGGAAATTGCAATTTAAAAAAATCTAAACGTGCTTGAAGCAAAGCTGCACAGTGTGTTGCTTGTATCTCCAATGCATCTGCATATGTTTTGTATTGTTTGCATTCAAGCTTGTGCAGGAGATACATATCAGAGTTGTCCTCAACTGAAATCACGCTAACAAGCAGTGCAGCATGTATTATACATTACATCAGCACTGCATGATCCAAACTGACACTTTGGGAGCTGAGAGCCAGTTTGAGACTAACTCTGCTGGTATCATTTATTGAGAGCCTGAAGCATCTCAGTAGTGGTTTGGCTGCCATCTCCTCTTATTCACGTTCCCTTGTCTTGCGGAGATCCACACTTCAGTGCTCTGTGTATTGCTGTCTAATGATTCCCCTTCTTTTTAATAACTTCATTGCGTGGTGAAACTAAGTAACAGATAATAAAAAATAGCAGGCTTGTCCTGAAAAGAGGCTGGAGGTGTACTTCCATACCCTGCTGTTGTTTACGCCTGCACTCAAGTGATGTCATGTCTTAATCCCCCTCTGCGTGTGTTTGTGGGTGTGTGACTAATTTGCAAAACACAGTATGTATGCTATATGTGAATGTGACGTAGCAGGCTTGGTATTTATATTTTTGATGCATACAACCAATTTCTCATTGTAAATCCTATACGTTGGATTATAAATATAAACTAATTTAGTCATTGTTTTCAGAGTCTCAGGCAGTGGTTGGGTTTGAGACAACATGAATGCACTTGTATGGCTGTAAAGGTCGCCAACAGCAAACTTGATAAACAATAACCTTCAGCAGGTACAAGGAAGGCACTTGCTGTACCCAAACAAGATCTTTAAAATCAAAATTCCATCCATGTCCTTTCTAACTGTGATAATGAGTGATGTCCTCCTAGTAAGGCACCAGTAATGAGGTAATCTAAATGCAACATCAAAATTAAGCATTGTGACACTCGAATATATATATATATTTTATTTCATTTTTTAGTAGAAGCCTTCATGTTAGATTTATTTTATAAAACGCAGTTTTCATAATTGTAAGTTACTGGAAAAAAACACTTGCACCTCAAGCCGGAGATGCTTGTTTCCTTGGTAACAGGGGTCTCGTCGAATTTCTCCATTGCACTTGAACGCGCCTGTTCTGGAGCTATCTACGGGTGATAGATGGAGACAAGCTCACATTGATTATTTTTTATGAGAAAATCTTGCATCCCTATTTATTTTAAGTGAATGGAAAACAAGTCTATTGACAGTTCTGCATGTAAACGATGATCATAATAAATGTATAAGAAAGACGCGGATTTATCAGGTTGCCCTAAATGGATTGATTACAAATACGCAAGCAGGATTACATTAACTTGTAATGTGTCATATTAAAGAAAGCTAACGATAGATACACATCTAAATCACCAACAGATTAATGTGAAAGCATAAATGATAAGATTCCATAATAAACCAGCTTGTCAGTTTAGTTTAAATATTGGTTGCCTCCGTGTGAGGAAAATTCTGGACGATGGATAAAAAAACAAACAAATACATAATATGAAAAAACGATCTTTTTTAATCTAATTTTCGCTTTTAATCTAAAAATTTACACATACGTACATCTTTAGTGGTCTTGTGTGACTTACACATCAACGTTGTCCAACCAGTTCAATCACACGGTGATGACCTGAGATTTTCCTCGCATTAACGTAAATGTTTTTGAAGTCTATTCGACCGTGACAGCTATGTGATATCAGGCGTAATCTGCGAGTGCGCGCGCATTAGTGCGCGAGCACAGTTCTCAGCACCAAGGACAGCGTCTCTCACAGAGCATCAGGTCACCCTTGACAAAACCTTGACTACGATTCAATCACGACCAGAGAGGGAGAAGTGAAAGCAGATGACTAAAACATTACTGCAGAACTGATTTTTTCCACCTTTTCCCGAGAGAGAAAGAGTGTGCATATATGTGAGGCGACTATCAACAGGAGCGAGCATCATTTTCTACAAAGGCGTGTTGACATGGTTTTCTTGCATATGAACGGGTTTCATGAGGGGACTCAATGAGTGAAGCCCATTCCTCAGCGGACTAGACTGAGGCGATCGCATTCCAGTGCTGCTGGAGAGGACGCAGTGAGAGCGGATCTGTCTAATCAACGGACATCGACACGAATCCTCCACGGGGCACTCAGCTTGACTCCTCTGCCATCCAGGGCAAAATGCGTCTGGTTCTGTTCGCCTTTCTCATCTCGTGCTCCTGTGCGAGAGGCGGATGCGAACCAAAGACTGTGAATATCGGAGCTGTCCTGAGCCAGAAGAGATATGAACAAGTGTTTAAAGACGCTGTCACTCAAGCCAACAATATATACGGCAAAGATAAGTTCAAGATGAACGCTATTTCAGTCACCCATAAGCCAAACGCCATCCAGATGGCACTCTCCGTATGTGAGGACCTCATCTCTAACCAGGTAACACTCGCAAACCAGTCTTCATATTCAACTCGTGAAGATACTCAGAAAAACGCACTTTAAAAACATCCTAATACATTTGTTAATAAAATATTTTAAAATGCGATGTCATATAGTGCTCTCAATTTTTGAAAAAAAAAAAAAAAAGAAAGAAAAATTAAGAAAAAGCTGGTTTTAAAACATCTAGGCTATATTAATATATCTAAATGACTATAAATTGATCTTTTTATTAGCCTAGTTAATATTTCACTTAATTGCTAGTAGCCTAAATTTCACAAACAATTAGAAACAGTACACATTGAATTAAACGTGAAATTTTGAAGTAGAAAATCTATTTCAGAATTGTAAAACGTAAAACAATAACCTTCGTTTTATTGACAACTTCAAAAAATCTTGCACCCTTTCTAATGTCTCTGCTTATTTTAAAGTGCGAAGTCAAGCAAGCTCTGATTTTTTAACAGATTATCTTTGATATTTGATTCTATCCTACTTTATATCGGACTTAAATCAAGCTTTCATTTTAGTTTTTTTATATATATTTTTATTTATTTTTTTTCCAGCTATGTAGGCTGTTTCTGGTAAACGCGAAAAAAATACATATTTTCCGCTTACAAACTCTTCAAAATCAGAATCATATACATGCATTCATTCACGCACAGTCATTTTCAGCCAGATTTAGCCTATACTGTAACTTTGTAGCTATTCTCCAAGGTCAAGCGCTGTCGCGAATCTTGTTTTTTTTTTTTTTTTAACATGTTGCACAAATGAAAACATTCAACAGGATCCGGGGGTCCATTTTGACCTTACCAATGAGTGAGCATTCAGCAGCTGCGCATTGCCTTGTTAAGAAGACTGTGCTCGTAGGTTACATGAGCCTGAAATAATGCAAACTATATAGGAAATGTGATTCATGTGGCGTCATATACATACAAATCCAAGCATAAGTAAAGCGTTTAAGGTACCACGACTGACCCCTCTACGAGGCGCCTGGCATCACCGCTGGCCCTCCGTCTCTATTTTAATGAAAAACGAGGCCAACATGGCGCCAGACTCATAGATAACAGCTGCTTTGTTCTGTGAGGAAAGCTCTAGCAGAATATTACACAGCGATGGAGGCAGAGATTATAGACTGTAACACGGATTACCATCCAAGTCACACCCGCCTAACATACGCTCTCACGCACACGCAAGCGTGCATACAGTTTATGGTAACCAGCCTGCAAACTGCTTTTGTTAGATCAACACTTTGACATATTACTACCAACTGGCTCGTCTGGCAAGGTTAAATAGTTGCTTTACGTTTTAGAAATGCGTCAATAAAAAACAGGCAAACAGTCGTGTTTTGTAAATTATTAGCCTACAACACCTCTATATTGCGAAAATGTTGCTCATTTTAATCGAAAAGAAATGTACAAATGCTACAAGAAAAAGGGTTAACTGCAAGTTACCTTAACATGTAAGGTGAAACAAACAGGCCTAAATTAGATTTAAAGGGATAGTTAACCCAAAAATGGGTTAACTTTTGTCATAATTTACTCACCCTCAAGTTGTTCCAAACCTGTATACATTTTTTTTTGTTCTGCCGTGCACAAAGAAAGATATTTGGAAGAATGTTTGTAACCAAGCAGATCTTAACCCCCCATTGACTACCATAGTATTTTTCGTCCTACTATGGTAGTAAATGGGGGGCGAGATCTGCTTGGTTACAAACATTCTTCCAAATATCTTCCTTTGTGCACAGCAGAACAAATACATTTATACAGAACACCTTGAGGGTGAGTAAATGATGACAGAAGTTTCATTTTTGGGTGAACTATCCCTTTAACAGGACTGTGTAGCTATAATGTAAAATTACTGTAAAGTTTTTTGGGTTTTTTTTTGCAAGAAGGCCTAAACCGTAGCTTAGGCTACAAGTCATGTCCTCTAGAGTCATATTCGCTACAATGATAACTGAAACCGCCAGATTCTTATGTAACAAGAAAACGTGTAAAACTGGAGACACGAAATTGAAAATAGCATCGCGCCATTTTCGGTTACCCGGATGAGCGGAATGATACAGCGACCATAAACAACAGAGCATATTACCCTAGAGTGCCCTGCGAAGTGGACTTTACTTCACTGCCAATTAAGTGAGATTCCAGATCACAGAAGCATTTATGTTCAGTCCAAAGGACACTGAAAACTGTATAGGGAATCACTTCACAGGAAGCAATGAGGGGAATTTACCAACGTTTCATCAAGTTCCAAATCTGCGCAACTACACTTTCGTCTGTGCTCGATGACGTTGTCATTCCTGTGCTTCCGGATGAACGCATTTTTTCAAGTCATGCGAAAAAAAGAGAAAAAAAAATTCAAGACATGCGAACTTCGACAGATATGCCCCCGCGCAGTGAGTTTTAGTAGTGAACACTGCGTAGGGACCTTGTAAATCATAACGCAACCTAGGAAATATCTGACCGCCGTACGACACGATTGACCAAACAGAATCTAGTAAGTCACGTGATAAGGTGATTACGGTCCAGTGCCGTAATTACCGCAATTACGCGGTTTCAACTTGTAAAAAGCATTCACGTCCTCGTAGAGCTCGTAATTACAGCTTATGTGACTGCTGGACCACCTGACCTCTCCAGTGTGTTTTGTCATGTGTTGTCATCTTGAGAAACGGTAATTAAGACATGGCGTGAATGCAGAAAAACATTATTTTATATTTCATGTTATTTGGTTAATGTCTACGGCATTATTTTATTGTCATGTTTGTTAGCCTAGTGGTCTTTGTTTGGCAAAAAAAAAAAAAAAAAATTCAGTCTTGATTAAATGGTCTTCCAGTTTACCACCTGTTTATTTATGTTAGCTATCAATATATTTCTAGTAGCCCACACAGCAGATTTTATTAGGTCAAGTAGGTTTGTATATATGTTGTATATTTTAATAATTATATATATTATATAGCCTATGCATTGTAAAATATACAGGTACCAAAATGCCAGAATTGAAGGGCTTTTTAGTTCAGAAGTGTTCAAAACAAGTGACAACGCTTTCCTCAGATTTCTCTCCTCACTATGATCCTCATGTCCTCAGGTGTATGCGATCTTGGTGAGCCACCCACCCCAGTCCAATGACCATCTGACTCCCACTCCAGTGTCCTACACGGCTGGCTTTTACCGTATCCCTGTTGTGGGCCTCACCACCCGCATGTCCATCTACTCCGATAAGGTGAGCGTGGGAGTCCACTAGACGCTGACCTTTGACTGCAGCTCGGTATATTTTAGACAGAAATTCTACCTGCGTTTCGCTGCAGGTGTCATCTGTCCTTTTCTCCAGTCAACTTTTTAAAATATGCTTTGTGTGAAAACCCAGTTCGGGAGGATAAATATAAATAAAACAAATATCTTTGCATAATGGTCCTCTTTCATGATGGTTTTCTATTCCTGCATCGGGACAGAATAATGTGATAAATGTTTACTCAGTTTCAGTTCTAATGTGGACTTTTTTTAGACATTTAATTAAAAACCCTCATAAATACTGTACATAGCGTTATGATCGATTGACTCTTTTAGATTCACTTATACTCTTTGCCTTATGGCATCTTGGCATGCTAAGAAGTGATGTTGGGATCATCTCTAAATTAATTACAGTTAAAGTGATTAAATCCTAATGAACTGAAATTGCCTTGGGCCTTTGAGATTCACCAGTTCCTTTCCCCCAACCATCCATTTAGAGCATCCACCTCTCCTTCCTGCGCACGGTACCGCCCTATTCCCACCAAGCCCAGGTGTGGTTTGACATGATGCGTGAGTTCCAGTGGAATCACATCATCCTGATTGTGAGCGATGACCATGAGGGCAGAGCGGCACAGAAAAGACTGGAAACCCTGCTGGAGGAGAGGGAGACGAAGGTGAGATGCGTGGCTGCCGACTCACACGGCCCAGCATTTAAATGAGTGTGTGTGCGTAAGTCAGCGTGTGTTCCTGTAATCAATATCTCAGAGGTCCTCTATGTATGTTAAATGTTTCCTTTTTTCTGTTGTGTAAACACATTTCTTTCCATTGGCTAACATTATTTATGCCAGAGGCATCAGCAGCGTCTTAAGTGGTTTATCTGCAAAACTTTGTACTTTTCTACTCATCTCACATTGCTTTTTACCATAGTCAGATTCTCCTATTTGTCTATCCACAACAGGAGCAAAATGAGGGACTTAGCCTGGGGCTGTGCAAAAAATCAACCAAAAAATCAACGGCAGGGGATTTGGTTGCTTTGAGTTTGTGTGATTCTGTGAGAATTTCTCCCTAGCAACAGATTGTGACTGATTCATTAAGTTTTCTCTGTGTGCAGCTTTGCATTGTTAAATATTTCACATTATAAAAGAAAGAATTTCACAATAAATTTAAAGGTAAGGGTATTTACACAACACGTGAACATTATACCTCTTTAACGTTTGCATTTGTACGATGTGTATAATGCAAAATTAAATATGCAGTGTCTGACAAAATAATAAAAACATAAAATAAAAAGAGTAAAAGTAAAAAGAAACATTTCTTCAGGATCTGACTCCATTAGCATGGCACTGTATTTTTAGGACACCCGCAATGTCGCTGCAATGTCATGTTCAGTAATGGCAGCCCCAAGGCCAGCTGTTTTAATGTGCACATTCTCAGACTGTTTTGGGAATCAGTAGAAGGGTTCATGAAAGTCTTTTGGTTGTGTCTTGTATTACAGCAAAACTTATATATATATATATATATATATATATATATATATACACACAGTATCTCACAGAAGTAAGTACACCCCTCACATTTTTGTAAATATTTTATTATATCATTTCATGTGACAACACTGAAGAAATGACACTTTGCTACAATGTTAAGTAGTGAGTGTACAGCTTGTATAACAGTGTAAATTTTCTGTCCCCTCAAAATAACTCAACACACAGCCATTAATTGTCTAAACTGCTGGCCACAAAAGTGAGTACACCCCTAAGTGAAAATGTCCAAATTGGGCCCAAAGTGTCAATATTTTGTGTGGCCACCATTATTTTCCAGCACTGGCTTAACCCTCTTGGGCATGGAGTTCACCAGAGCTTCACAGGTTGCCACTGGAGTCCTCTTCCACTTCTCCATGACGACATCATGGAGCTGGTGGATGTTAGAGACCTTGTGCTCCTCCTCCTTCCGTTTGAGGATGCCCCACTGATGCTCAATAAGGTTTAGGTCTGGAGACATTCTTTAGTAAGGCAGTGGTCGCCTTGCAGGTGTGTTTGGGGTCGTTATCATGTTGGAATACTGCCCTGCGGCCCAGTCTCCGAAGGGAGGGGATCATGCTCTGCTTCAGTATGTCACAGTACATGTTGGCATTCATGGTTCCCTCAATGAACTGTAGCTCCCCAGTGCAGGCAGCACTCATGCAGCCTCAGACCATGACACTCCCACCACCATGCTTGACTGTAGGCAAGACACACTTGTCTTTGTACTCCTCACCTGGTTGCTGCCACACACGACACCATCTGAACCAAATATGTTTATCTTGGTCTCATCAGACCACAGGACATGGTTCCAGTAATCCATGTCCTTAGTCTGCTTGTCTTCAGTGAACTGTTTGCGGGCTTTCTTGTGCATCATCTTTAGAAGAGGCTTCCTTCTGGGACAACAGCCATGCAGACCAATTTGAGCACGTGCACTCAACTTCTTTGGTCGACCATGGCGAGGCCTGTTCTGAGTGGAACCTGTCCTGTTAAACCGCTGTATGGTCTTGGCCACCGTGCTGCAGCTCAGTTTCAGGGTCTTGGCAATCTTCTTATAGCCTAGGCCATCTTTATGTAGAGCAACAATTCTTTTTTTTTAGATCCTCAGAGAGTTATTTGCCATCAGGTGCCATGTTGAACTTCCAGTGACCAGTATGAGGGAGTGAGAGTGATAACACCAAATTTAACACACCTGCTCCCCATTCACACCTGAGTAACATATGTGTATTTATATAATAAATCTTAAAAAATGTGTTACTCAAAAGATTACTCAACTAATTACTCAAAAAATACCCCAAAATTGTCTGAGAATATGATCAGCTACTGAGGCCTGATAAAGTGCATATTCTGACTGAAAAAAAAAAAAAAAAAAAAAAAAATCTTAAATTAAATACAAAAAAATAATCTCAAATGATCCATGTCCATCCATTTAATCTAGCAGAATTGTACTCTTTAATTTTACTTCTGCTCTGCAACAAATTATTGACAAACAGAAAAATATAGGAATCCAGATTCTGTGGCTCTGAAGTACTGTATTATCTTGATAGATCACTTAAAATATTTTATTTTGGGCCATATGTCTGAACAGACATGTCTTGTGGCAGCAACTTGCTGTGCTTCATGAGCTGCACCTGATGTTCTTTTACGGTAGGTTGACAAAAAATTTTAAATTGATGGATGGGATGGCGTGAACTGGATTAGGTTGCGCTTGAATGTGCTGCACAATTAACAAAACAGCGATGCATTTAAACGAAATAGAGTTCAGAAGACAGTAGCATTTATTATTAATTGTGGTAAAGCAAGGAGTTCACTCAGGGCGGGTGTTTTAATTAAATTCAGGCGAAAAGGTTAAGTTAAAATGAAATATTAATAAAAGAATTAAAGGAGGTGAACTCATCAAAATAAGAGTGAACGGGTTCAGAACATATGCAAGGATAGATAAGGTTTGTTGATGTTTTTGCAAGTCCCAGGATTAGAGTTTCCCAATTTGAAGCAGAAAAGTGGAGATTTGTTGGAATGCTTTACTGCGCACCATATATAACTGTTTATAATATTCTGTGTCTGCATATTTTCTCTGTGCACATTATTCATCAGAGTAAAAACAGGAACTATGAAAACCTCGACCAACTGTCCTTTGACAACAAGCGAGGACCCAAGGTATATTTGCATGGTCAATGCACGCCGCCCAAAAGTTATCTGAAAGTAGCCACTAGAAAGCAGTCAATCAATCAACAAACCGATTCCAGAGATCCTTATCCTGCCAGCACGTCTATTTATTTGTTTGGATTCTTTTTATGATTTCAATCGAGAATGGGTTATTTTTTCTGTTAAAGCGTATACAAAAACTCGCACCCCCACCTGTCACTTTTTTATTTTTGTGTAAAGGAATGCATGTATTGAAGCCAGCAAGATTGCAAGTCTATTCTTTTGACACAGTGCGTGGAGATCTGGTCGTGTGGGACAGGCACTATCCAGATGTTACTCCCACCTTTCTGCAGCATTTCTTCCTTTTTGTTGGTTTTTTGTTTTTGGTTGGGAAAGAAGCCACCACCACCACCTTCCTTCACCTGTTTTTTGCTTTCCGGTTGCATCAATCTTCTTCTCCCTCTTCCTCTAACATGCACGTTTTTCCTTGGAATCTTGATTCCCTTGAGTTTGCATGTGAAAATGCAGAACTTTTTTTACCTGCTCCAAGCTTACTTATGTTTTTTTTCATTTAAGCAATTTATCTCAGAAACTTTTTTTACTTCATTTTTTAAAACCCCTCCCCCCCCCTTATAAAAAGAAAAGAAAAAAGGAGAAAAAAAAAACGCAAGCACTCAAAGAGCATGGTTCATGGTGGGAATGAGTCAACTACTTGACTAATGTTGTGTCCTAATCCCAGGCAGAGAAAGTGCTCCTGTTCAGCCAAGACACAAATCTGACGGCTCTGCTCCAGGAAGCCAAAGAGCTAGAGGCCCGAGTTATCATCCTGTCCGCAAGGTGAGTTAATCTCCACTGCTTAACTGCTAATTACTAATGTCACTGAATAATACATGTGACCAGCCACGAAACTGATGTAGTGCAGGCAAATATGACAAAGCTTTGGTTCGAGAATTCTGAAAAGATGTTTGCGCATCAGGGTGGATTTTTTTCAGTACCAATTTGGCTTCTATTCGATTCAGCTGGAATTTAAAATTGAATTGGCCACATGTCACAGAAACTTGAATTGGATTCTGAATTGGAATGAGGGGACGAGTAATTTACTGAAATGCAAGTCAAAGAAATTCAAGTAATACGTTCTGGGAAATAGTGTTCTTCTACCCTGGTCCACAAGTTATGTTGAATTTACATATGAATTATAATATAATATAATATAATTTTTGTCATGGCAAACATTGCTTTTCCAGTAAATTACAAGATATATGTGTATATAATATATATATATATATATATATATATATGTATATATAATTTCTTAGAATTTGAATTTGAATTTATTTTTATTTTTATTTTTATTTTTAAGTCCAAAATTGAATTGGAATTTACAATTTCAGTCCTAACAATTTCAGTGAGTTTACACATTAAAATATTAAAAATTAAAGCAAATGGAGCTAACATGATGACCAACCTCTGTGTAAACACTTCATAAGGCGTTTTCTGGTTAAATGAGCCAGCATCTAATTTGTTATCAAGAGATTGCCTCAAAATGTCAAACAGTTTGTCTGCCCTTCATGAGTCACTCATAATCAGGCCCACACAGAATATGCAGACTGACTTGGGGGATAATTTGAGGCATTCTGCGTAATGGATTTAAACATGGCAAAATGTGTTTTACACTCTCGTTGGTGAATAAAAGCATGGTGAAATTCACCAAAATATTTAATAAAGAAACACGCAAGGAACTTTCTGAATAGTGAATGCTCTGATTTCTGTGTTCTGCACACACAGATTCCATGTGGGCTTGCTCATAACATTAAAATTGTAGGTGTTTACTCTAATCCGTTATCACCAATCTTTGTCCAATCGCAGTGAAGACGAAGCCGCAGCCATTTATAAAGCGGCACGCCAGCTCAATATGACAGGCTCTGGTTACGTGTGGCTGGTTGGAGAAAGGGAGATGTCTGGTAAAGCACTGAGTGAAGCCCCAGATGGTATGTACTTTTCATCCTCTCCATTTTCATTCTCTCTCTCTCTCTCTCTCTCTCTCTCTCTCTCTCTCTCTCTCTCTCTCTCTCTCTCTCTCTCTCTCTCTCTCTCTCTCTCCCAGGCTGTTTAACAAATGGAACATTTTTGCCTTTTAAGCTTTTTATACGATTACAATTTGCAATCCCCACCGACGAATCAGTGTCTGTGCTGTACTTGCGTGTTTAAACGTTTAAACATCTGCATGTTTAAAGGTTTCAAACACAGTGATTCTTTACTCATTGTACTGTGCTTTATGTCTAATGTTTAATTTGTTTCATTTTTGAGTGTTTGTCCTTTCTTTCAGTAGACAACAAATGATGCAATAGAGAGTGGTAATCCATATTGGTTTGAATGTGCATACATTTTTAAGGTTTGGCTGTCATGAGTTTATTTATAAGTGGTGCTTTGCTACCTCCACATTGAGGTGTGGATACGATGGTAAGCGACAACCGCATTTCTTTGTTCCTGGCTTCTTTATATACACATCCGTGTTCTACTTCACATCATTCTGCTCAGTGCTGACCCTGTCCTAACCCCCCATGACTTTCACAGTCCTTCTGTCTGTCTTGAGACAATTTGTCGCTCATATGCAATGCACGTTTGTTTCTCTCTCTGGCAATGTGTGCATTTCTTTATTATGAGTATGCCTTGACGTGCTCTTGAAGTGAGAGTCGTGTTGTAAGGCATTGGCCAACACCATGTAATGTTGTCAACTGGGCAGGCTTGCTCGGCCTTCAGCTTATCAATGGCAAGAACGAGTCTGCGCACATCTACGATGCCGTGGCTGTGGTGGCCCAGTCCATTCAGGAGCTCTTTGAGAAGGAGAATATCACAGAGCCTCCTCGAGGCTGTGTTGGCAATACAAACATCTGGAAGACTGGCCCACTCTTCAAACGGTGAGGCCAGGGATGAGCGCTGGCTAGCATTCGCTAGCTTTCCAACCAACCATCCATTTGCTGTCATGCATTATCATACATTACCACTGGTCTGGCACTGACAAGAGTGGAAGCTTTCACACCGAAAACATTGAAATCGCAAGCATTTGGCTTCTAAAACCATGCCTTCACTCCTCAAAAGGAGTAATAATCAAGTGCAAGGACACATCAAGCCTGTTAAGTTGTTGATTACATTGGCCTTGTGAAATCTGGTGGTACCAATTTGCATTGGAGACCCAATTTGAGACCCTCACAGGTGTCATTTCTGTTCTCCCATGTCTGTGCCTGCACATTATGTGCCATCCGTCTCCACCCCACATGACACCCCCTAAATCTTCCCTAGTTAGTTAAGACATACCTGCATCTCCCATCTCTGAATTCCTGGTAAATTTCCATTACTTCCAGTCATCGTCAATGTCTTCCTTTGTGTTTAAATGAGCATTTTGTGCCATTTCTAAAACCCCCCCTCTGGTGTACTAGAGTGCTGATGTCATCCAAGTATCCAGATGGCCTGACAGGCCGCGTGGAGTTTAACGATGACGGAGACAGGAGGTTCGCCCACTACAGCATTCTGAACTACCAGAAAACCCGGCTGGTGCAAGTGGGCGTCTACAATGGCTCGCAAGTATGAATTTGGCTCAGTCTTTTTAATGAGTTGTCCTTCTGCTTGGCGCAAACATTTGCTATTTTAACAGTTTGGACAGTAGAAGACTGTAATTTTATTGTAACACTTTACAGTAAGGTTACAGCATTAGGTTTCATAAACCAACAAAGAGAGGCTGCTCGCTGCAGAGCCAAATGGTGGAGCGTGACATCTAGCTCCCCCTCTGTGAATGTAATCGGGGTGTAATGGGTAGAGCTAGAAGGTCCAACCACACCCCAACTCTATCCAAAATCATATCCCTCAACCTATTAGATCAACAGAGCTGGACTAGATCAAGCTCCACCCATGACGTCCAGAGAGGGGGAGCTGGAGTGAGCACCGCTTGACAATGAACAACAATTTTTTTTGCAGCTTTTATTTATCTAGATAAATGTTAATTGATAAATATACTATAATTCATCATTAATTTGAAGTAGCTATTAATTCACTTATACAAACTGACATGTATTAACTTTAATCAAGATTAATGTTTTAAAAGTGATCGACTATCTTAAAAAATTTAAATTTTAAAAAAAAAAAAAATTTATTAAAAATGCAGTGAAATTAGACAAATTAGCAGACAAATTAGTTTATTTTCTTTCAGCTCTCTTTCAGTGTGTGTGTCTTATTTAATAAAATAATTACACTGAATGAAACTTTTGTAAGTAAGCCTACATTGTTCGGTTATAAAAACATTTTAATTATACAAAATTGCTTTTACAATATCCCAAAGTAAATGAATGTATAGAAATGGAAATTAATAAAGGTGAATGACAGGAAAATATTTTGTTCCAGGTCGTAATGAACACTCAGAGGAAGATTATTTGGCCAGGAGGAGAAACTGAAAAGCCAAAAGGCTATCAGATGTCAACAAGATTAAAGGTACTTCATGGCAGGGGTTTTGATGCATCATTTTTTCTTAAAACCACCTTGCATTTACATTCAGTTCTCTTGTTTCTTTGGTAGATTGTCACCATTCATCAAGAGCCCTTTGTCTATGTGAAACCGACGCTACGAGATGGAACATGTAAGGAAGAGTACACTGTAAATGGAGTCCTGATCAAAAAAGTGATCTGCACTGGCCCCAATGAGACCATTCCAGGTATTATGTATTATATTATATTATACAATATTTTTGGACTAAAGTGCTTTGACCAGATCTGACTGGCTTGTCTAACTCTATAGGTCGCCCCATAGTGCCTCAGTGCTGCTATGGATTCTGCATTGATCTTTTGATCAAACTTGCAATGACAATGAACTTTACCTATGAAGTGCATCTAGTGGCTGATGGCAAATTTGGCACTCAGGAGCGTGTGAGTAATATGATAACATTATTGATTCTTCACCTGCCTGTAGCTTTGCATGCCTTTTCAAAGGTCATGCAACTAGCCTTATTGCCTGTACATTTCCAAGCCTTTCTTCACAGATGCCATTAAGAATCTGCTGAAATATATATAAAGTAAAGCACATTTAGGCATGACAAATTATCTTCTTTAATACCAGGTAAATAATAGCAACAAGAAGGAGTGGAATGGCATGATGGGAGAGCTCCTGAGTGGCTTAGCAGACATGATCGTGGCTCCACTTACTATCAACAATGAACGAGCCCAGTACATAGAGTTCTCGAAACCGTTCAAGTACCAGGGGCTCACAATACTTGTCAAAAAGGTGAGTCTCTGATAGTCATTTTAATGCACAGACTTTAAAGGGATAGTTCACCCAAAATAAAAATTTAAGTTTTTTTTTTGCCTAAAATGACAGGTCAATGGCTAACAAATGTTGTTCTGGACCTCACTGACTTTCAATGTATATGCAAAAACAATTCTTCAAAATATTTTCCTGTTCCACTTTAGAACAACATGAAATTCATAAATGATTACATTTCATTTTTGGATGAACTATCCTTTTAAAACTGCTTTTCCTGTAAACCAGTGAGAAAATAATAGATCTGGGGTCAGTTTCATGGCTACTAAGTTTCAAATAAAGTATCTGAAATGTAATTAATTTTTGGAAAAATCCTCTGAGAACATGATTTTCTGGGACAGAAATAGTATTACAGTTTCTTGTTTTAATTGAATTCCCTGAAGTGGGCTTATCTCTGTGCTGAGAAAATGCTTTGATAAATCAATTGACTGGAGTACAGTGAAATCTATTAATACACCTCTAACCAGCGTAGATGTAGACTCCATTTGATGCTCCATATGGCGATGCATGTGGCAATGTGGGTGGTGTTTGTTGGATTGGATAAAGCTGTGTTGTTTTGCAGGAAATTCCACGCAGTACACTGGACTCGTTCATGCAGCCTTTTCAGAGCACTCTGTGGTTACTGGTGGGTCTATCGGTCCATGTTGTGGCGGTGATGCTCTACCTATTAGACCGTTTCAGGTAAAGGAAGACTTGTTACATGCATGACACCTTTAAGGGATAGTTTATCCAATCTTGTATGTCATTCATTCTTCTGTGGAACACAATAGATGATATTTTGACAAATGTCTCAGTGTTTTGTTGATGTTGTTGTTGTTTTTGTTGTTGTTTTTTCCATACAATGAAAGTCAATGAGGTCCAATGTTGTTTGGACCCCAGCGTTCTTAGAAGTATCTTCTTTTGTGTTCTGCAGTAGAAAGAAATTAAAACAGGTTTGCAACAACAAGGGTGAGTAAATGATGACAGGATTTTCATTTTTCACTGAACCATCCTTTTAAAACTCATCCTTGGATAGATGTAGAAATGACTGAACACAGCTGTGAGAATGTAGCTTGATATTAAGAAAGTTTGCAGAAGATCTCAGAAGTTTGGCTGAATTTTAACAACATATTCTGGACGCAGTCTGAAAGCATCTGTCTCTGACTGATATGCGCTTTGCCCTGCAGCCCGTTTGGAAGGTTTAAAGTAAATAGTGAAGAGGAAGAAGAAGATGCCCTCACCTTATCCTCTGCAATGTGGTTCTCCTGGGGTGTACTTCTGAACTCCGGCATTGGAGAAGGTAGACATCAGCAATGAGAGCTTATTATTCGGTCTATCGCCCCTGTGAGGTGGAAATATTGCTGACTCTGTGTTTGATTGATTTTGCAGTGAGCATAATTTTCTTTATCGCTCTCACCTCCCCGCTTACATTCGCAGGTGCCCCTCGGAGCTTTTCAGCAAGGATTTTAGGTATGGTGTGGGCTGGTTTTGCTATGATTATAGTTGCATCTTATACTGCCAATTTGGCAGCCTTCCTAGTGCTGGATCGGCCTGAGGAGCGCATTACCGGCATCAACGACCCTAGGGTGAGCGCTAAATATGAAGCAGCTTTTCATGTTATACAACACAATATCAAATAAGACCCTAAATTACCGTGCATAGAGATTTCACATTTCACACGGCATATAATTAAGCTCGCCAAGGACACATAATTATGGGTCATTTGTTAGCAAAGGTTATTTTTATTTGCCTGGTTTCATCATAACAACCTATGTCGATTCTGTCATGTGGGCTGAAAATTAGCAAAGAACTAAATGTAAACATTTGAATAAAAGTAAAATAAATAATAATAAATAATACATTAAAATCAACGGGGTATAAGTATATTCTGAATGGTATTTTCCAATATAATACAATATATTTACTTAAGTTTACAGTTTTATACTTACAGTTGTAGATGCACAGCAGTATGACTTCACTGAACATTTTTTTAGGTCATACTTTCCTTGGTTTACCTCTTATTCCCACAGCTATTTTCCTCTCAGAAATATTTCATGTATTTGCAGAGACAAAAAAAGTCAAAATTTTTGATTTGCAGACACCAAACACCAGTTTACTTTAATTATTCAGCATATTTTGAATAAACGGACACTTAAATTATCTTGCGCTACAACGATTTATAACAGTTCATCCAGACCGTCCCACTATTGCCTTGTATTCCAGCTGCGAAACCCATCAGACAAGTTCATCTACGCCACAGTGAAGCAGAGCTCTGTGGACATTTACTTCCGGCGCCAAGTTGAGCTAAGCACCATGTACCGCCACATGGAAAAGCACAACTACGAGAGCGCCGCTGAAGCCATCCAGGCCGTGCGAGACAAGTCAGTCAACAATCAAAAGTTTCCCCTAATTATATTTTTTTAAAGCATTGTTATTTTTTGTTAAGTTAGAACAGGTTTATTGGAAGCTGTTGTTTTAAATCTTAAAAAGCATCATATTACAACGCTCCCTTTAGGGGCCGGGCATAGATATCATTGCCAGGAAGTGGGCAGCAGCGAGATAAATTACCATTCAGTATAAAGGATGATACATATTCCTCTCTCCTCAGTGAGTGTGTGAAGAGCAGACAGAGGCTAAACTCCTGTTAGTGTGATTCAGTACAGTATTGTTGCTGAATACAAAGCAGGGTAGGGAGTTGTTTTTTAAAGAAAGACCTTCACTACAAGGGTAATACAGGAACAGATGGCAGACTGCCCGTGTTTAATAAATTTCCCTTTCAAATTTTTAACTTGTGGAGTTCTATAATCTCCAGGAATTAGATCCACTTATCTCCATTTAGAAGATTCAAGTTCTTCAAGCTGTTTGTGTAAAAAGTAGTAGAGATGCAAATGATTTATTAAATACAGTGGTGACTAGATGTCTAAGACTATGAAAATCTGGGATCTAATTTAAACCTGCAAATAAACAAGTTTAAATTTTGAAAAATGTAGAACAAAGAAACACTATGACATAAAATGAAGAATAAATGCATAAGATTATGCATTATTTCTAGGTCCCTCGTCAAATAAATCAATTTGTGTCATTGAACATGTGACACAATTTTCTCTCAAATCTCGCTGGATCACAGCTCATGTGCTGCTATCATTTAAGCAAAAGGGGGACAAAATGCTAAGACTAATTCTAATTTTGAAATGTATTTTTAATAAATTGAACAAAAGTGGAAAAGTCCATTTCAAATAAATGCTGTTCTTTTGAACTTTCTATTCATCAAAGAATCCTGAAAGAAAAAAAATGTATCATGGTTTTAACAAAAATATTAAGCAGCAGTTTTCAACATTGGTAATAAGAAATGTTTCTTGAGCACCAAATCAGCATATTAGAATGATTTCTGAAGGATCATGTGACACTGAAGACTGGAGTAATGATGCTGAAAATTCAGCTTTGCCATCACAGGAATAAATTACATTTTAAAGTATATTAAAATGGAATACAGTTATTTGAAATTGTAATGTTTCACAATATTACCATTTTTACTGTATTTTTGATCAGTTAGATGCAGCTTTGGTGAGCATTACAGACTTCTTTCAAAATTATTTTTTAAAAATCTTTGAATGGTATTGTAATAAAGAATTTTAAATTACAAAAATGCAAGACTTGTCATATTTTCACTACAATTTTTTTCTTCTCATAGCAAACTCCACGCATTTATATGGGATTCAGCAGTGTTGGAGTTTGAGGCCTCGCAAAAATGTGACCTGGTCACCACAGGCGAGCTGTTCTTCCGCTCTGGATTCGGAATTGGCATGCGCAAAGACAGCCCATGGAAGCAAAATGTCTCACTGGCCATCCTCAGGTAATCTCAATCAAGACTAATCATCCACAGTACACCGCTATACTTTTGTTTGGTTTTCTCTTTTTTTTCTGTTCCTTTCAGCTAATCCCTAGGCTTACCGCAATCTGTCAACTGTTTCTATTTCTGGAATATGGGATTGTTTGACTGATGTGTTTGGTCTCTGAATTAATAGTTCCCATGAGAATGGCTTCATGGAGGACTTGGATAAAACATGGGTCCGTTATCAGGAGTGTGACTCCAGAAGCAATGCACCGGCCACACTCACTTTTGAGAATATGGCAGGTATGATCCACCTCTCACAGAATCTCTTTTGCTTTTTAAAGGGTTGTTGACACTGACAGTGATCAAATCTCTTAAGATCGTTGAGTCTCCATGTCGTTAGTTGCTAGTAAGCATTTCTACTCAACCGTTATATCCAGACACATCATGTCTCTGCTCATTTGCATAAACCAACTTTGTCATATCAACCAACAGTCACTGAAGCTCATGTTGCTAAAAAACAAACAGAATCTCATTGAAAATGAATGCAAATCCCTTTCAGTATGAACGGCCCTTAATAATAGTCTCTGTCTGTTGCCCTCTTTGTCACATTGAAGACTGTCTGGAAATAATCAAACGTATTTTTCATCACACAGGCGTGTTTATGTTGGTTGCTGGTGGCATCGTTGCTGGGATCTTCCTCATCTTCATTGAGATTGCGTACAAACGGCACAAAGATGCGCGCAGGAAGCAAATGCAGCTGGCCTTTGCAGCAGTTAATGTCTGGAGGAAGAACCTACAGGTACAGCCGCCTCCCAACCCCCAAACTCTTACTGGAAGTTATTAGAGCCAAAAAATAGGCCAATCTGCAGCTAACCACTGGTTTCTGACACAGAATGAAGAAGTCTCATAGATTTCTTCTGGTCGCATGTCTGTCATCCGTTCATGATGCGACTTAAAGGTCACGATGAGGCAGAAATGAACACATCACCAAAAGAGTGAACTCAAAAAGAACAGCCAAATAAGGCAGTCAAACTGAGCAGCGAATGTTACAGTGAACTAAAGTGTTTGTCAATATATTAATGCATGCTAAACTATTTTAATATCTTAGCAATATCTTATCTTAATATCTTTAATTTCTTTTGTACAAGGGAGTATAAAGGGGGTGAGCTTACAATGATATTTTGAGCAGGGGTTTTTAAACTTTTGATGACAAGGATATCTGATGATATACTTCCTAAAATATGAAGCCAACTATAAGCTTTCATATGTAAAGACCCATTTATACTGTTTGGAAAAATATTTATACACTACCATTCAGAAGTTTAAGGTTGAATTTTTTTTTTTTTTAAATGTTTTTTATTTGATCAAAAATACAGTAAAAATAGTAATGTTGCAAAATATTATTTGAATTTAAAATAACTATTTTCTATTTGAATATATTTTTAAAAAGTTATTTATTCCTGTGTTATTAAAGTTGTACAAACATATATTTTCTTTCAGGATTCTTTGATGAATAAAGTTCCAAAGAACAGCATTTATTTGAAATAGAATTTGTTTGCAACAAATTAAGTCTTTACTTTTTAAGTAAAGACTTCTTTAATTAAATAGTAAGTACTTTTAGATTTATAATAAATCTGAAAAAGACAAACCTTTTCATTTAAAATTTGTTTTGTAATTGCTGAAAACAGAAGTTGAGTCAAATTAACACAAAGTAAATATTTTCCATATTTTTATAATTAGCTTTGGCTTTAGTACAAGGACAATGTAAAAACCAATAATTTAATTTAGGAAACAACATGTTGTCTTTAAAATATCATGCTAAATAACTTTTCATATAATATAAATGGGTCTTTGGCATCAAAAACTTTAAAAATGATTGCTTTAGATAATACTAATAAAGCACAAATACTCAAAGAAAGCAAAGTATGATCCACAGTTACATACTGTTTATAATACAGTGTGATTGTGATTATATCTGCTAAATAAATAGAATCTCCCAGTTGTACAACAATGCCTCGAGGTGAAAAGGATAACAGGCCTATTCATAAATTCAGACATTTGGCCATGCAACAGCACATAAGTGTCCAAAATAATTCCTTTATAATAATGATGAGTGGTTCTCGGCAGATCCATGCAAAGACACATTTCTTACCATCCAATCGAAATGCTCAGCATGATAAAGCAGCTCCTGCAGCCTCACTACTGCCACTGGCATTGCTTTTATTGAGCAGCTTGACAAATACACACACACACACATTAAAGGAGCTTGTGATACTGCTGTGGAGTCAGGAAGATGCATGCTGAGCAGGCCGGCTGAATGTCTCTGCTGGGCTCCAGCGGGGATCAAAGCGTCCTCACGCCCTATACAGATCAGTGTCTGTCCGCTGCTGGCCTCCAGCTGTATCCATACACAATGGGTCACAGGCCAACATGATGCCCAGATGTTGGCAAAAGTAACAAGGTCAGCCTGTTTGAGACTTGAGACCTGGCTAGCTTACACAACACATGACCACAGCTCTGAACTGCTGTGAAAGTTAGTGCGTTGTTGAAGCGAGATTACTTCTAATGGGATGCAAGTCATTGAGCGTGGCCTTGTTACTTTAGACTCATTATTAGCAGGCGCATATTTCACCACAAGGCAAAACAGACTAAATCTAACTAATGGATCAAGTGTCAGTGCGGTATCAAAGCCGACAGCTATCTGATTGACTTCACACATCAGAGAATCATGTTATAGGGAGTTAAGTGTTTTAACCTTCGGGCTTTACCGCCTACTTGAGTCACAAGACAATGTTGAACAGTTAATACGCCCACACGTGCTGCCCACGTCCAGTCAGAGGTCCAGCATTGTTGAAGGCTTATAATTTGAGATGAACAAAAAACTATATTTGACCACGGATGAGGTCTTTTTGATGATTTTCCTCCCACTGTTTATCGAATAAAAGAAAAATAATGCTTATATAATTTAATTGCAAATGAGCCTCCATGTAATCCCCATAAGAATGGGCAAATATGGATGTTTAACCAGCGCTAATGGCGACCGAGTGCGCCAATGAATAATTCCTTCCTGAAAGCTAAAATTAATTATTCCACATTAAAACCGCCACGCTCATTCCAGGTGCACATGCAACGTATGCAAAAGCCGTACACACAACTGCTTCCTGAATGCATGAACAGGCAGATCTGCCCTGGATGCATTTGCATTTCAAACCAGAGCGAGCCAGGAGCAGATCAGGAGCCCGTGTGATGTGGGCTAGCTGCCCACTCCAGAGGCACTGCCTCATCACAGGGCTTTGAAATGCAATGGATGAAAGCACTGACGGTTAAAGGAGCTTGTACGGTCACCCTTTCTAGAGAAACCAGAATGCATTTATGTGAAAACAGATGAAAATATTATTGTGGGCATTTTTTTTGTGTCTTGTTTCTTTTGCAATGTTGTTTGAGAGAGCCAGACAGTGACTAATGATTCGTAAATGCTAAAAGAATAAAAAATATCTTGCACAAAAAAAAGTTTAATGCACTTTACTTTACAGAAGCATTTTGTTTGGCTTTGGACATGGGATTAAAATTAATTTAGAGAGGAACTATGCAGATCATCATGACTGTGTTTCACAATGAATTGCTCTCTTAAATATTAGATGATTTGATGACATTTTTTTAAATGACAGGGCAAGTTCAGGTTGTGAAATGTCATGTGGTGTTACTCGCTTGAGAAATATATTTAAATAATATATTTTTGGTTCTGTACTTGGTTACAAAACATTTTCGAGTCAGCAAATTGAAACTTTTCTTGAAAATGCTGTAGAATTTTTCTAAACCATGTCAAACCAACATGAATACAAAGAGTACATTTTTAAGAACCTGGAACATTTGTTTTAAACTAATATATATATATATAAAATACAACTCGAATTCCGGAAATATTCTGGAAAAACTAAAAGACTTTCAAATCACATGAGCCAAAATTTTATTTACAATAGAACATAGATAACATAAATGTTTAAAGGGAGAAATTTTACAATTTTATGCATAAAATGAGCTCATTTCAAATTTGATGCCTGCTACAGGTCTCAAAATAGTTGGGAGAGGGACATGTTTACCATGGTGTAGCATCTCTTCTTCTTTTCAAAACAGTTTGAAGACGTCTGGGCATCAAGGTTATGAGTTTTTGGAGTTTTGGTGTTGGAATTTGGTCCCATTCTTGCCTGATATAGGTTTCCAGCTGCTGAAGAGTTTGTGGTTATCTTTGATGTATATTTCGTTTAATGATGCACCAAATGTTCTCTATAGGTGAAAGATGTGGACTGCAGTACCCGGACTCTTCTACGACGAAGCCGTGCTGTTGTTATAGCTGCAGTATGTGGTTTTGCATTGTCCTGCTGAAATACACAAGGCCTTCCCTGAAATAGACGTTGTCTGGAGGGGAGCATATGTTGCTCTAAAATCTTTTTATATGTTTCAGCATTCATAGTGCCTTCCAAAACATGCAAGCTGCCCATACCGTATGCATTTATGCACCCCCATACCATCAGAGATGCTGGCTTTTGAACTGAACGCTGATAACACGCTAGAAGGTCTCCCTCCTCTTTAGCCCGGAGGACATGGCATCCGTGATTTCCAACAAGAATGTCAAATTTGGACTCGTCTGACCATAGAACACTTTTCCACTTTGAAACAGTCTATTTTAAATGAGCCTTGGCCCACAGGACACAACGGCACTTCTGGACCATGTTCACATATGGCTTCCTTTTTGCATGATAGAGCTTTAGTTGGCATCTGCAGATGGCACGGCGGATTGTGTTTACTGACAGTGGTTTCTGGAAGAATTCCTGGACCCATTTAGTAATGTCATTGACACAATCCTGCCGATGAGTGATGCAGTGTCGTCTGAGGGCCCGAAGACCACGGGCATCCAATAAAGGTTTTCGGCCTTGTCCCTTACGCACAGAGATTTCTCCAGTTTCTCTGAATCTTTTGATGATGTTATGCACTGTAGATGATGAGATTTGCAAAGCCTTTGCAGTTTGACGTTGAGGAACATTTTTTAAGTATTCCACAATCGTTTTAACGCACTCTTTCACAGGTTGGAGAGCCTCTGCCCATCTTTACTTCTGAGAGACTCTGCCTCTCTAAGACATCGGTTTTATAGCTAATCATGTTATAGACCTGATATCAATTAACTTAATTAGTTGCTACATGTTCTCCCAGCTGAATCTTTTCAAAATTTCTTGCTTTTTCAGCCATTTGTTGCCCCCGTGCAAACTTTTTTGAGACCTGTAGCAGGCATCAAATTTGAAATGAGCTCATTTAGAGGATAAAAGTGTAAAATTTCTCCCTTTAAACACTGGTTATGTTATCTATATTCTATTGTGAATAAAATATTGGCTCATGTGATTTGAAAGTTTTTAGTTTTCATTTTATTCAAATTTAAAAAACGTCTCAACATTTCCGGAATTTGGGTTGTGTGTGTGTATATATATATATATATATATATATATATATATATATATATATATATATAATTTATTTTAACCCATGTTTGGGTCAAATATGGACAAACCCAACCGTTGGGATTAAAATAATTTAAACTAACAGTTGGGTTTGTCCATATTTGTCCAACATTTTTAATATATATATAAATGTAAACTGGTTCACGAATCTGTTTGTGGTATAATTATTCATATATTGTATTGCTGTAAAGTAAAGTGCAGTCGCAGATGGTCACATTTTGAGTCGCTCACTGTAGGGGATCAGACATATGGTCCAAATGTGCTAGTAAATGAGGGAGTGACGGTGCCAGCCAAGGTCAACTGTCATGTCATTCATTTTGCATTCCCTTTTTGGTTCCATGTATTGCATGTCTTCTGGTTGAATTCACCCCCCCCCCCCCCCCCTCCTCCCCTTCCAGACGCTCTTGTCTCCTATTATGAGCCTGCACACCCCTTCCTCCTTCCTTCATATGCCCATTATACCCTCACTGGGGTATAATGCCATGGGACTGTGTTAAGTTTCGATTGTTTATTGATGAGTTGTTAATTTTCCCTGAAAACACAAGAACATCTCCCTTTCAAAACGGAGCCTGTTTTTTTTCCATCCGATTACGTTTCTTTTGCTTTTTTCCTTTGCTAATGCTTTGGCTTTCCATTTACGGAGTTGCAGAACTGTGGATGAGTGCGGTCTGATCACACAATCCACAGAAGTCCTCCTCCCCTCTCTAGAGTGTCAGGATTGTAAAAGATTCGAACTAAGACTTTCTGTACACATTCTCACCCAGTCTATGCCAGTGTCCTCTTTCCTTGTAGAATGCTGTGGGTGCGCAAATGCACCGTTCTTACTCACAGCCATGATGGAAATGGAGAGTGGACAGGAGACGCCATTTTAATTGTGATTAGCACTAAAATTAGCAGGGTAGTGCCATTCAGTAGCTTTCGTAGTCGAGGTGGGTGGTGATGGTTGGAAACCAAACACGCTCTTCCAGAGAGCACGAATAATTGTTCTACATATACTGTATATTTATTTTAGGATAGGAAAAGTGGTAGAGCAGAGCCCGACCCCAAAAAGAAAGCCTCTTTTAGGTCCATCAGTACCAACCTGGCCTCCAACATCAAGAGACGTAGGTCGTCCAAAGACACGGTAAGGAGATTAAGAAAATGACGCCCTGCCTGTACTTCTATCTTCTCGCTCTTTTCCTCTTTCTCTTCCTCCTCCTCCTCCTCCTCGGCCTGCCCTGTTTCTTTCGCTCTCTTCCTTTCTCCTGTCATCTCATCTCTCCTCTCCAAAACAAACGTGTCATCTCAGACTATCTTCACCCTCACACATGGAGTTACAGTCATGGCCACATGTCTGTCAGTCAGCCATCTATACTCCATCCAGACATCTGTTGGGAAAGCCCAATCAAGGATCTAGCTGCTAGGGAAAGTGTGGAGAGGGAACAGATTTTTTGGGGGGGGGCTTGTGCGTTTGACCTTGCAGGAGGGGGCGAGGTAGCTTCTCCTTCTTAGTGCCTGTGCTGGTCTTTCTCCCGCGCCTAACCTGGATGTGACTTTATGCTCTGTTTTCACACTTTCTTTTCTCCTTTCTTTATGTGTACTCGTGTGTCTCTCCTCCCATTGCTCGGTCCTGTAACGGTTATTTCCATGTACCTCATCCTCCTTTTTATTGTCCCATTTTATGTGGTTGCTCTCACAAAGTCACCCTGTATGCCTCCCGTGATGCACGGTATCGCCATTAACAGCCAAAGACAAGCGACGCTAAAATAACCTGGGCTGTTCCCCCGACAGGCCTGCACTACCAAGATCTCTGCGTTTATTTTTAACCATCCAATGTTTTCTTTGCAGTTCTATGAATAAAAAACCCTTTCATTTTCAGGAAATGCTGCTCAGATGGGTTTTGTGTCTACGTTTACAATGTATTGAACTCTCAGAGCTGGATTCCCAAACGAGTTCGTTCACACAAACGCCTCCTCACTGTGTTTCTCTGGTCCCACAGGTTTAATAAGACGTAGCTCTCAAACTAAACAGCTACCGGCTCTGAGGATTCAATACAAACAAATGTGCAAGCACAAACACAGACTATTTCATTGCATTACTTTAATTGATGTAGACTGAGTTGTTTTTCAATTGCTCGCTAGACATTTTCTGGGTATGGCAATGATTGACCTGGGGCTTTGTTGCATACACCCTCAACAAAATTATTCTGATTGGCAGTTCATTTGGTCGACAGTTTACAAAGAAACATCCAAATCCATGTAGCTCACATTTCAGTTGATTTCTCCCTCAGTAAGATGGTTTAAATCATTCATAGAGGTGAGGGTGCTCACAAAATGCGTTCTTAACAAAACCTAACATGATATTATAAAAAATATTTTTCAAAGTTGAAGGTAGAATAGGATCAGATTAAAGATAAAGCTGATTAAAGATACAAAGTCTACAAGCTAAACAGTGACAAAATGTCTTTTTGAACTGACGTTTACCCATCACAGTCCTAATCATCCTTTTCTTTTCTATCAGTGTTTTTTATAAATGGATTTGAATGGCGTTTTGAATGTCGGTGTCCACACAACATGCCACACTGCCTCTCTCTTCCTCTACCAGCATGACCCTTCTGGTTGTTGTAGAATAGAGCTCTCTTATGCTTTCCCCCTGTTTGTAGACAGGGGGCGCTGTGGTTATGACTCAGAATTGACTCGGAACACCATAAACAACGTTGTTATGAGTGAGGGTATCACGACACCCACTAAAGCCTTCTAGCCAAAACTATATCCCTTCTGATAATCAGTGTGACTTCTGATAATGAATTCTCAAAGTTGTCATGACTTAAAGGGAAGGTTCACACAAAAATGAAAATCATGTCATCATTTACTATCGTTCCAGACCTGTATGAGTTTCTTTACTCTGCAGAATACAGTCGTCGATATTATTAAGAAAACTTGGCTCCCAAAACAACACTGACTTTCATTGTATGGAAAAAAACAGACATATCTTCTTTTGTGTTTCACAGAAGAAGAAAAAAATGGAACAACAATAAGGCTGAGTAAATGATGATCTATGGGTGAACTATTCCTTTAATTAAATGTTAACCATTTCCACAAATAATATTTTCATATGTGGAGAGTATAAAATTAAATAAACCTTTCAGTATAATAATAATCATTCAGAAATTGAGAGATACTGAAGGTGAAACCTGTGGCGGACTGGAATAAACTGCACCTTGTGCTGCATATCAGGTCCGGCTGTCATATTTCATTAGGACAGTTACTATGGCGACAATACTTCTAGGTCAGGTAAATTATTAGCCATGGGCCAGAAGACAGAGTGCTCTCATTTGTGCCATTACAGGTTTCTTGTGCAGACATTTTCGTGTGTTGATATACGGTACCCGTTTAAGGAAGCATATTCATTTCGGACTCTAAGCGTGAGCAATGATCCCTTAAGAAAGCAATTGCGCGGTATTGAATCTGTGACCTCGTTCACTCTATTTATCTTAAGCCCCAGCTCAAGGAGGCCTGTCTGTTTTTAAAACGCAGCCAAATTATTCTGGATGACAGATAAACATGGCCTACAGTGGGTGGAGAGATCGCCTCCGTCATAACAAACGTGAACTAAATACGGGGAGGTACAGTACATATTTATGCAAATATATTTGCTCTTACTTTTCCCTTTCTCTTTCTTCCTCATCTATAGCCATATCCCACGGATATTACCGGCCAGCTCAACCTGTCAGACCCCTCTGTGAGCACAGTGGTGTGAAAGTGGAGAGAGAAAGAGAATTTGACAGGCAGAAAGAAAGAGAAAGAAGAGAGAGAGACTGGAAAAGCAGGAAGCGGTGGGCTCTGAATCAGACAGCTTGAGACAACACCTTCAGCACCGTCATTTGAGCAAAATCCACCCTGTCTCAGCATATGCACACTGGATATGAAACTCTTATGGACACACTGTGCCAAATTCAACCACACTGGAGCAAATCCACACTGCCACACAGTTCACAGCAGACCAACACACTCACAGATACACAAAGTGCTTCACTTTTTACAATTGTTTTGCACATATCAAGATTTTTTTTGTGTGTGTGTGTGTGTGCGAAAAATGTAAATATATATTCAGACGTATATTCATCAGACTTGTGTTTCTCCACATTAGGTCATCGTTCAGTATTAACAAGAAAAAATAAGATAATACCGAATTAGTTTTTCACTTTTATGATACAGGCATAATTATGTTTCATACAGAACATATGTAATCTACATCTTTCTACCTCCACCTAAGATATATGTAGCTTATCACAACACTGGTAGTGTTTTGATGTTTTCCCATTTGAAAAGAGCAAACAGAACATATCTTTTACATGTTTGTATATTTAGATTTGAAAAAGTGGGTCGTAACGGAAAATGCGGTACTATAAATAATACTGTAGGTGAAAGTTTGACACATTTTGATCATCGTTGCACTGAGTTTCTTAATATTCAATTCTCTCTCTTTACTGCCGTTTTCAAAACACACTCCTCTCCTGAAGTGGCCCAAGTTGCTTTGGACACATACTGTGGATTTTTGACTACCGTTTTTCTCTACTTTATTTATTAATTAATTTATGTTTTTTTATCTTTTGTAAAAAAAAATATATATATATAATTCTTTTTTGGATGAGAATTAACTGAATATCAGCATATAATATGGGGTCTATTCAGCCAGGGGCTAAATGTAGCAGATCCAACCTTTTTTATCATAAAAGTTTAATGGAAAATCTTCAAACAATCGAAAGGAACCCGTTTATGACAAAAAGTGGCGTAGATGTAATGAAGCAGATATTATTACAGGATCTTTTGAGCTTCATGTTGAACCCTGCTTGAAATTCCCTGTAATGATTTCTGTATCATTGTGTGAGCTGGTAGCGTGCATCTTTTTGCTACCACATAGGGACCTTTCCTCGCATTATACATATTTCATCATGTCATTATAATATATGAGCAGTATTATATTTTGTCTGTGTGTAATAATAACACTAGATGCTATTTCCATTGTTTGTTGTCAAGCTTTTGCTCTGTGGACTAGTGAAATGGTTACCGGCAAAAGTGGTAATTTATTTATCTAAGTCAGTCGTCTTTTTACGTAGGCTTTTAAAAGTATGCTGACCAATAATAGATGAGTTATAGTATTAGATCACTGTATAGATCGTTTGTCTCAAACAATCAATCTGAGGGTTTTGCTAACTATTGTGAGAAGTTTAGAATGTGAACTATGCGTACTGTAACAGTAAGTTATGGAGCTATTTTATAAGATGAACAAAATAATATGAGGAATATGTTTTAGATTAAAATTTAGAGTTTTTTTTATAGAAAAACAGATTTATAGTTAAGGGTCTGGTGGTCTTTGCTTGACAATATTATTCTGTTTGTTGGGTTGGGTTCAGCAAAATGTCTGAAGTCCAGTTTTACTGTGAACATGACTGTGAGCTGCTTTATGTCAAAGTGAAATTCGTTATGAAGCGAATAACGTGTTAAGCAGATACGCAATTTCTCTGTAGATTCATGAATATTAAATATGACCTACTTAGAAAAATATAAGCACTGCTATGTCCATCAAGCTAATATTTCATTATATAATTGGAATCTGTGTGGTGAAACCCCACAACGTTGACAAGAACGAATTAAAGTGTGTGGACTTAGCTCAATAGGAAGCACATCTTTTACAAACAAATCAATGTAACCTGTCTCACTCACTGTTGTGTGCAAACAAGCATTATTTCTAAAGCTTTAAGATATTGCAAGGCCATCTGAATCTGCTTTTACCATATTTTACGACCACCAAATGTGCTTTTGATGACTATTCCAATACCGTTTGTGTAAAAAAAACTCGGAATTGAATTCAAACAAAGATATATGTTTAAAAATGTATAACTGCTGTACTCCAGTGTGCCAATAAAATATGTATCAAATGAAAAAATAAAACCTGGATTCAATATGCTCACCATTCTCTCTCTACACTTACCTTGCCTTTGTTAGAAAGATTAAGGTTTCATAGATTCAGCAAATCAATATCTTCATATTTATTTAATAAAGGAATACTAGAAGTGGTAGGTGAATGTTTTAGAAACAGAAAATCAGATATGAGGATTCACTAGAAGATTAAGAGCAAAGGTCAGCCTTCTCTCCTCTATAATTAACTATGCTTCTATACTTGAACTTTTACACTGAATGCACTACTGAATATTTGGATAAATACCATGCGGATGTCATATTTACATTACATGACATTTTTCGAGAGTGTGATTGTATGTGTTATGTATGTTTACTAGTAGCCTATAATACTTGATGGGTTTGAACAAAATTCAGTGCATTAACATAGTGTGCCCGCTTTCATTATTCAAAAAGATATGAAATATGCCACAATACTGTTTATCATCAGTATCTTGGCATCACTCTGCTCTCATGGGGATACTGCACAGCGCGAGAGCACGCAAAGCCATTTGTTTCACTGTCGTGATCAAAGTAGAGCACAACTGACTTAAATCTATTTTAATCTTTCAGTGTTTTTTGAAATGTGTGGATGCAGTTGTGAGTTTTCTTATAATAGGTTAAAATAAAGTAGGGAATATTCATTCATTATTTATATTTATAGCTGTTGGTTTAACAGTCTCATGCATGGAAGGTATAATTTTTAAAATGACATAAAATTAATTAATTATTGCACAATCTACCTCTCACATTAAACAGACGTGGTCACAATCTGGTGTGGAGAAGGTGTGCCAAGATAGTAGAGGAGGAGGTGCTCTGAATCTGTTTGTCTTGACATTTTGAGCTGAAGTAATCCAGACAGGCGCACAGGTCAGTGAATGGACAAACCCTCGGGCATCTTGCAACCTGATGCTTGTTTGTCTTTGTAAGCTAGCAGTCCTACAGCATCTACATCAACTGAAAAGGTAGGCATTTATAATGCTGTTTATATTGCGTTTGTGCTATTTTATATCACTACCATGGTAGGTGAGGCAGCGTATTTATCTCTCACCAGTAGCCATGACATTTAAGTGAACTAGGGTGTTTCTGATGCAGCCCTTTCAGAGTTACTGAAAATGCCAATAGCCATGGAACAATACTGATATAAATGTTGTTGCTGTTGTTTTTTCAATATAACAAGCTACACCTCAAAGTAGCTAACTACACTTAAAGGGTTAGTTTACCCAAAAATGAAAATAATGTCATTAATTACTTACCCTCATGCCGTTCCACACCCGTAAGACCTTCGTTAATCTTTGGAACACAAATTAAGATATTTCAGTGAGGCCTGCATAGCCAGCAATAACATTTCCTCTTCTCAAGATCCATTAATGTACTAAAAACATATTTAAATCAGTTCATGTGAGTACAGTGGTTCAATATTAATAATATTAAGCGACGAGAATATTTTTGGTGCGCCAAAAAAACAAAATAACGACTTATATAGTGATGGCCGATTTCAAAACACTGCTTCAGTAAACTTCGGAGCGTTATGAATCAGCGTATCGAATCATGATTCGGATCGCGTGTCAAACCGCCAAACTGCTGAAATCACGTGACTTTGGCGCTCCGAACCGCTGATTCGACATGCTGATTCATAACGCTCCGAAGCTTCCTGAAGCAGTGTTTTGAAATCGGCCATCACTAAATAAGTCGTTATTTTGTTTTTTTGGCACACCAAAAATATTCTCGTCGCTTTATAATATTAATAATGAACCACTGTACTCACATGAACTGATTTAAATATGTTTTAGTACATTAATGGATCTTGAGAGAGGAAATGTCATCGCTGGCTATGCAGGCCTCACGGAGCCATTGGATTTCAACTAAAATATCTTAATTTGTGTTCTGAAGATGAATGAAGGTCTTACGGGTGTGGAACAGCATGAGGCTGAGTAATAAATGACAGAATTTTCATTTTTGGGTGAACTAACCCTTTAAGTTAGCAAGGTTGCCGTATGTTTTTTATAAATAACAAATATATATAACTTATACACTGATGTCATATATAATTTAATCAGAGCCATAAAGAAAACTTGAATACATTTATACTAAATAGCTACAACAAAAACAACCTAATTTACATAACCCAGTCGAAAATATCTACATAGTGAAGAGAGTCAAATCAGTGAATCATTTTTGCGAATCTGTTTGACATAATAAATCACACGTTCCAACACAATGGGTGCTTCTCAAACGGAAGGCTGCATCCTAGTAAGGCTGTGTCCAGTCCTTCAGAGGCTTGTGTAGGCTAGAGTCCTCCTCCTCAGCATTAAACGCTAATGAGAGCGTTGAGGTGTTCAAATTGTCCTGGAGGGCCACGGTCCTGCAGAGTTTAACTTGGCTCAACACACTTGCCTGGAAGTTTCTAGTATGCCTAGTTGATTAGCTGGTTCAGTTGTGTTTAGTTGGGGTTGGAGCTGAAGTCTGCAGTACAGGAACAGGACTGGACCCCCCTGGTCTAGTAAGTGCGCATGGCTAGGTCACACGTTCCCACCCCCAGGGTCAGGCACGAAAATACTATTCAAATTTTATTTTGAAAAAAATACTTTGTATTAAAAATATTTATATTAATTGGCTTTCTGCTGATGCAATATAGTGAATGACAACCGTCTGTGGTCTCCCAGTGGCTTACATTACTGGCAGTTTAGTGTTAAGTGAATAATTTACACCAAAACGAAAACATATATTCCTTCATCTACGAAAACATAATTTTTGTCTTACATTTCAAAATGAACAAGCTCAGTGCTGACTCGTTTTCCGTCAGTTTTTTTTCGTGAATTGGAATGTGTGCAAAGGATTGTAGGTGATTGAAGGACGCAAAGGATACACTAGATCAGGGGTGTCCAAACCTGCTCCTCAAGGGCCACAGTCCAGCAAAGTTTGGCTCCAACCCCAATTAAACACACCTGGACCAGCTAATCAAGGTCTTACTAGGCATACTAGAAACTTCCAGACAGGTGAGTTGAGGCAAGTTGGTGCTAAACTCTGCAGGACAGTGGCCCTCCAGGACTGAGTTTGGACATCTCTGGCATCTTCATTAGCTAGTTCAGGTGTGTTTAATTGGAGTTGGAGCTAAACTCTGCAGGACAGTGGCCCTCCAGGAGCAGGACTGCACACCACTGCAATAGATGCATTCTTCAAAAAGAGCTGAATGAAGGATGCGAAACGAGGGCAGCCTTCCAAGGATCCTTCAAATTAAGACGGCCTTCGGCGGCGTTTGATGACATAGCAACCGAGATATAGTCTTACTAAGAGCCTGTCCACACGGAGACGTGTTTAGCTGTATACGCAAATATTTTGTATCGTATCGGCGTTTCATCCTGGCGCTATTTCTTGAAACCGTTTCCCAGAGTGGATAAATCTGAAAACGACACCCTTGTGTTTTCGTGTGTACTGCCAATCCGTATATTTTGTTAAACGATGATATCATCACCCCACTTCTTGACCAAGCGGCAACCTCCCCCAGTTTCTCTTGAAGCCAATACGGAAGTGAGTTAAACTGCAATTCATCGACTGGCTGCTAGGGACAGGCTCCAAAAGAGAGCAGAATCTCATTAAGCCCCATGTTAAAATGCCCAACTTGACAGCAGCAAAAAAAGAAAAAAGAAAAACATGTTTACAGCCTGGTACAAATTGTGGTTTTGGTCTATATAGCTAATTTTGCCCTTCATGACAACTGTGAGAGGGGTGAATTTTTTTATAAATCATCCGTTTAAATTATATTAAGCCTTAAAGTTCTGCATAATTAAGGGCGCGGCCACTCAAGTGACAGGTGGATTGCCACTGCTGTCACCACTAGCTGTTTGTCTGCTGCCGTCACGTCACCTCAGCTCCTCCCACGTCCCGCCTGTTTGTCCTTTTTCTGTTATCCAGGAGTGACGCGCGGTGACGTGCTGCCAAGATGGCAACGGCTGGCTTTAGGTTTGAAAAATGCTCTTCAGAAACCTACGGGTGACGTCACGGACCCTACGTCCATATTTTTTTACAGTCTATGGGCTCGGCCCCTCAACTCGCATGCTCCAAGTCTTCTCTCTTTTTAGTGTATCTCTGTGGCAGAATTACAGCGCCACATACTAGTCTGGCATGTATACTACATCGTTTTAAGTCGGTTTCAGTGGTTTCGTGTATATGCAGATATTTCTTGAGACAACGCTGTGTTTACAGAATTTTTTTTTTTTTTTTTAGAATGAGGGAAAAAAAGATTGGATAGGGAAAGCTCTGGCTTCGTGTGGATGTGGCCTAAGACACAGCCTTCCATTTGAGAAGCACAAACCGAACCAATTTACTAGAATGAATTGCACTTTAACATTACATGTGAGTGGAACATTTGGACAAACCAATTTACTAGAATGAATTGCACTTTAACATTAGGAGGAAGACCATTCGGACGAACTGATCAAGTAGAATGAATCAGACGTTCCAACACTACAGCAGTGTCTCAATTCAGAGGCTGCATCCTTCAATGGATGCTGACTTTAAAGGCCACGCCTTCGAAGTGAACGAAGGTTGAACCAAGCATTATTAAATGGGATGGTCTAGTAGCAACTGTGACAGCTGCCGTTAATGAGCAACAGTAACATTTACTGGACTTTTTAAAAAGTTATATTCAACTGTTTCAAAACAAAACAGGGTTCACAACCTGTCTAAATATATTCAGCTTGGTTCATTTACGTACATAATAATCTATCGCATCTTGGTAAGATGACAACATTTGAATCATTTTTCTTTTCTTTTTTTTTTTTTTTTTTTACATTTGTATAGTATATATTTGAGTAAGTTGAAACCCAGTAGTTACATTTAAAAGGGTAATCCGGCATGTTTTCTAAAAAAAAAAATCCAATCTCACTGGATCACAATGAATCTTGGGATTGGCTAGGCCGCATTCGTAGGAGCCTTCGAATTGGGACGGCCTTCGTCGCATTCGAATGTAGCTTTCAAAGGATGCAGCCTCTGAATTGGGACCCTAACTTTTATATGTGAGAAAGAAGAACACGTTGGACGAACTGATTCATATAAGAGAGACGAATTGCTTCACTGGAATAAAGTAGTTTGTTACCGGAAAGAAAACCCACTATATTATTATTAGTAGCGTTGCTATTTTTAGCTAGTTATTTTCTCCTAAGCACTGATTAATTCTATATCTAAAAAGAATATGTTTGCATATTTATGATAAACATCACAAAGCCCTAGTCAGGCCTGTGCAACATCAACTGCAATATTCATTTAATCTCTGCGGTCCTACCGCTTGTTTTTCCCACAGCAAGCAGCTTGCATGAGTACTTCCCGTACAATGAGTACAGCACAAACAAAAGATCTCGCCGTGTCTCTGTATCCACATCAGTGCTCGGGATGTGTGCTGAAGAAATCTCTATGGAAGTACACACATCTCACTGATGAGCGCTGTCAGAACGGATGCTGCCTGGACAAACAGCGCCTCCTGCTTGTCAGCCTGGTACTGCTGGCATTGTGTGCCATGGTGCTGCTTCTACTGTGGAACTACCAGTGTTTCATTGTTAACCACATGTGCCAAGACCCGGAGCGCAGTTCAGAGTATGTGCTGTTTGATATGGATGAGCAGAGGCTTTCTTTATATGGACCAGCCTGAAGCTGCAAGGCTGAATAAAGCTGTGACAGCTGCTTACAAAGACTACTCTTTGCAAAGGGCACGGAGACTGAGGGGGAGAGGGAGGAAATGAATATAAAGTTTAAGAAAATGTCTGTCATGCATAGGCTCTACTTCTGAGGTATTACTTTCATCTTTAAAGGGTTAGTTCACCCAAAAATGAAAATAATGTCATTTATTACTCACCCTCATGTCGTTCCACACCCGTAAGACCTTCGTTCATCTTCGGAACACAAATTAAGATATTTTGGATTAAATCCGATGGCTCAGTGAGGCCTGCATTCACAGCAATGACATTTCCTCTCTCAAGATCCATAAAGGTACTAAAAACATATTTAAAACTGTTCATGCGAGTTCAGTAGTTCTACCTTAATATTATAAAGTGACAAGAATACTTTTTGTGCGCCAAAAAAAAACAAAATAATGACTTTTCAACAATATAGTGATGGGCCGATTTCAAAACACTGCTTCGGAGCTTTACGAATCGAATCGAACAGGTCTCACTGAGCCATCGGATTTAATCAAAAATATCTTAATTTGTGTTCCGAAGATGAATGAAGGCCTTACGGGTGTGGAACGACATGAGGGTGAGTAATAACTGACATTATTTTCATTTTTGGGTGAACTAACCCTTAACAGAAAAAGGAAAAAATACTGTAGTAATGTAAAGTCTGATGTACATCAGAAGTAGCCTTATAGATATAGCCTATACAGTAAATGTGAATCTGCCTGCCTAAGATGGACATTAGTGGAATGTAACTGTTGTTAAATTGTAATAGTTCTGTTGGATGTTTAATATTGTGTCTGTGGTTATAATTTCTGTTCATTTTGTATAATGCAGGCCCTGTTTAAATAAATATTAAATAAATCTTCTTGGCACCCAAGCACAGTCATTTTCTGTGATGAATGACCCTGCATCTGCTCATAGCTTCCAACATCCCCTGCACTACAATATGAGCTCAGCATGATAACAGAGTTTGATGTTTTTGTATATTGTTTAACATCCTGGTGACAGTTTTATTGCATAATTTAGAGATAAACCTTGTCTAAAAAAAACTAAAAAATCTTTTCCTCTGCACAGCTTGTTTAAAACACTTCACACATCAGCAGTTCACACATCAGCGTTAACCACAAAGTCAAAAAACGGAAAAAGAAAAGAAAAGAAAAGAAAAGAAAAGAAAACCCCCCACAAGCCTTTCATCAAAGCATGACCTACAATGTATAACTTCCTACTAATGCAAATTACTCTCAGACATTGTGTCTGGAACACCTTACACAAAATGTGTTGTTTTTGAGAAAGAAATAGACTAGAGCAGGGCTAGTTGTCCCACATGAATGTTATCACAAGAATTAGATCTCAGTAAATATATATATATATTTTTTAAATCAATACACAAGTGTGTGTGTGTGTGTGTGTGTGTGTGTTCTCAAGAAGTAATTTATTATGTTTGTTTGTTGGTTTCAAATACAGAGTTCAAAAGATTCTTAAAGTCACCATTAAATCGAAATTGACAATTCATGTTTTTTTTTTTTTTTTTTATTGAATATTGCAGTATTTATTAAAAATGATTCATCCGTGCACATCAATATTTTTTTCATGTGCCCTCATAATCAAAACAGTTTAATCAAAATAACTTCCTCGACATCTCTTATCAAAGGAGGCTCTTAACAGTTCTTCCAGTCATTTTATTAGGATCTTTTTAGAACCATCCATGAAAGTTTGGAAAAGCACTTAAGATAAGGATATGCAAAAGAAACATGTAACAGGGATAAAATAAACTCCCCAGAGTTTCGTTACACGTTTGAATAGACTTACTCGTGTAGTTTATAAAGTCTAACACAGTCACTCCGAACACCTGTTGCACCACGGACACATGACGAGAAACAATGAAGCTAGTGCCATGCCCACTTGTGATGTGCGGTTTACTGCTAGCACACGACGTCACAATAGTATCCTACCTAACTTGCCAACGAATGTCGTCGCTGTCATTTGTCCTGTGTGGATCGCGTCGCTTAGATGGTATCCATGGGTAACAAACAGCAATGCCAGATCATTACCGCCACTGCTGCTCTGTTTCTGGCAGTCGGTGGGATTCTTCTGCTCGTCGTACCCAACAAAGACATCAAAGACCCGCCAGAGTTTATGGTAATAACATTTTTCTTATTCGTGACATGCACACACAGGCAACAAATCCAAAAGAGGGAAAGGGAACTTTTAACATTCCCGCGACGTTTCGATGATCACGTTATAAGATCAAGAAAAAGAACGAGCTGCTTATCTGTAGCTTACCGATCGTTTTCCGGTAGACTAGCCTAAACAATACAGAGCGCCACCTCTGCATGTTGCACTTGGCTTTTTTGCTCACATAGGAGTGATTTTAAAAAGTGTGGACCATCGGCCCAGAGAGATTCTCTCTCAGGTTGAACACAGTAACGTACTGCACAAGTTTTTGGCTGATTCGCGATGGAGCTCAAATAAAAGCTTTCTCTCTCAGTGTGTGTTTTTTGTGATGCTGCTGTTCACAGAGCAATATGCTTTTTAGGATATAAAATAAAGACACCAGAGTGAATTTGGGTAACATTCAAGCCATTGTGTGTGAAATTGAGGGGGTAACCTGTTTCTAAACCTAATGCTGCCTTTGGCGATTTGGCGACTCTGCTGAATATCTGCAGCTGTCACATTAGAGCAATATACATTCTGGAACATAAAATAAATGCATTGGATTAGCCATCACTAGAGCAGTGGTTCTCAAAGTGTGGGGCGCGCCCACGATGGATGGATGGATGGGTGGGTGAGGGGAGAGCAGCAGTACCCCAATGCAAAGGCGTTTGAGTGCGTGAATAGCGGTCGGCGCAGTGCCTTTATAAAGCGGCACCGAACGCCAATTCCACTGAGTCGTTTTATTATCAAGGCCGACAAAAAAGTTCCATAGAAAAACGCCTGTGCAAGCTGCTGTTGTGAACGCGCCGCTCCGCTGCCATGTTCAGGGCTGGCGAGGAGCTGTCAAAAGAGCTTACTACAGCCACTGATAAATAATATATTGTTCATCCGAAGCATCGCTGAAATATTTACATTTTATATTTATTTAAATTTGTTTATGTAAATAAAAAGTTATGTTTTGCTCATTATTCTCTCTTACTGTTATATTTTTCACTGATTCAACGACATTACAATTTGAAACCCATTGCAGGTATATTTCATTGTTAAGGCTATTAGTTAAGTACTATAAAACTTTTTTCTGTAAAAACAAAATTAAAATAGCTGTCAAATCAGGTGTTCTTGCTGGAAAAAAACCCATGCCATTTCAGATTAAAATTGAAATGCATCTTGCAATTATTTTCTTTTTAAATTAACCGTCCAGTCATTGTTTAAAAACAACAATAAAAGTTTAGTGCAGGTGATTTGTACTCCTTATAAGAGTGTTCACATTAGCCGGTGGAATTTTCATGTTCTTGCTGAGTTAGTTTATATCTATATGTTGACGAATAATAACATTCTTTAACTCTTATGACAATTATTAATGACTGTTGCCTCCTGAAACTAAAAAGTGATCACTCAGTGTATTTTACCTGATGTCCATTCTTTGCCGAACTACATTTTTATTGTTTATTTAATAGTAGAGGGTAAGCTATATATTTCCCCAGCTGTGCTCTTTGTTTGATTTATGACTCCAGTTTCTCGACAGTTTTAAACACATAAAAACTCGTTCATATTGGCTGGATCCCACTGTTTGTATTTCCCAGCTGTTTTGATTCAGCGCTGTAATCCCTTTTTTTCTTAGTAAAAGGACCTTAAGTCATTGTTGTTTTGAAGATCCGTAACGTATAGTATTTTAACATTATGTACCTCATACACACCTACTGTTAAATTACTTAATAGGCCTACAGCATATTTTGACAATTCCGTTTATCTTCAGGGTAACGTAATTTCTTGGAGAAATTAAAGCGACATGCTGAACAGATGACTAATGGCAGAAACTGAGCCAAAATGTCAAAGAAAGGCAAGCTTAAACGTGTTTTGAGTTGCCTATTGAACTCCGAAATCTTTCAGACTCAGAGCTGCTAGAGAGTACTATTATACTAAGCTAAAATGGCTGTATGCAAACTGTAGGCAAAGTCTGGAGAGCAAGATATGTAATTGGAAGAGATTATCATAGTTTGCATGAATGAATAGAGTTCAGTCAGTGTCTTGCCCAAAATACACAATCCTATGGAAAGCCTGTAGCACAGGTGTGTGTGATAAAAGAAAGGGATGAAGACTTAAGGGAAAAAGAGACAGGCATATGTAAATGGCACTTGTTATTTATTGATCTGGGTTGTTAAAAACTTATTATGATAAATGAGCAAGAAGTGTTTGCTTTAAAATCATATTCAAATTTGCAAAGGCGGCTACAGAGGTGAGTCGTGTTAGCTTGAATAATGATAATCAGCATTATGAATTAGCTAAGGAAGAGGCCTGAGCCTGACCATTTAAAATTTCAAAATAACTGAGTTTTTAAAGCAACAAGATGCAGCTAGTAGAGGTATAAATGGGACAAGTTAATCTGTCAGAAATATTAACTTTAATATGTTTGAATTTGTCAGTATTAATTTAACATGACGTTATAATCCTAAGCTAACCAAAGAGAGGGTAGGAGATTTCTTTTACAATATTATCAGCGCCTCAGTGAAAACTAGCTATGTGTAATGCAGTTCCCACATGGCTAATTCTCACATACACACCCTGTTTTTACTAGCACGAGACCCAAATTACCTGGGGGCACCAGCTATGCGCAAGTTATAACTTCGTTTAGTTTTTGCGTAATGAGTGCTAGATTACAATGTACACACTTACTTAAAATGTAACGCTGCAGTATGCAAATATGAATTGAAGCCTCCATCCAGGAGTAACGACTGGAATAAAATGGCAGACTGATAAATCAATGATCAATGAACTCATGTCAGACTTCAGTCATATTGTTCAGTCCAGGTTTCAATGCTATCAATATGAATACATAAATGTCAAATTTTCTGTTGTATTAGTATTTGTTTCTTCAAACCGATTAATTATAGAAACAATTTCAGAATATTTATTATTTACACACTGAAATGTACTATGTAGACTTTAATGTAATTTATGTATTCTACTGATCAAAATTTGGGGTCATTAAGATTTTTAATGTTTTTAAAGTCTCTTATGCTCACCAAGGCTGCATTTATTTGATCAAATATACAGTAAAGACAGTAATATTATGAAATATGATTCAGTCTTCAGTGTCACATGATCCTTCAGAAATCATTCTGATTCGGTGCACATTTCCAGAAACAGTATTATCAACGCTATTATTATGAACACTTCCTGTGTATCCTCTGGCATTTTTATTTAAAGCGACTTGTGAATTCATTGTATGTGTTTTGGCATTGTGTCTTTGTGTGCGTGTGTTCCCTGGAAATCAAACCCTTATCCCTGGCATCACAGATGTTTAATCTTAGCCTTATTTTTTGCTGTTGGGTTTGTTTTCAGTATGGAATAGTCCTGGATGCTGGATCCTCTCATACGGCCATGTTCATCTACAAATGGCCAGCAGACAAACAAAATGGTACCGGCATAGTCAGTCAACACAGCGAGTGTCATGCAAAGGGTGAGTATTTAGTGATAAATGGCTTGTGATGTTCCTCTTTTGAAAATTCCTCTAGATAAAAAACGTCTGTTATAAGACTAAACGTCAGCAGATAAAGTTGAGGACATTAGATAAGGTAAAGAACAGTACAAAGGATGTGAGACTACTAAAACCTTGTGTAATGCCTTGAACTAGAGGGTTTTGTCTTCATTTTGTTCTTTTTTTAGAAAGAATTTACCCAAATCTTAGTTTCAAAATGTATGTACACTTCTCAAAATCCACTTACCAGACAGATATTACAAAATCCAAATGACAAAGTCAGAGGTTTTACTTAATTTATGAATGTATTGTAATGAAGTTCTTGATAGATAATTTGGACATACTCAAGAGTGCTGAATTGGCACACATTGTTACCCACTTCCTGTTTGTGCTCGTGCCTCAAGTTGCCCTTTTACTATTTCATCACTTTTGGTGCAGTCTCCCACTCATCTCAAAGAATCTAACAGTCTCAAAATCGGGATGTTAAACTCCTAGTACCCTGCAAATATCGCTGATTAGCAATGTTCTACGGAAACATCTGGAATAGGCACCCAAAAAAATGTCTGTTTGCATTTATGGTCATCAAGGTCAGTGGCATATCAGGCAGTGAAATAGGAACCGATAGTTCTTATGAACTCTGTGTGGGCATACTCAAGATATTCCATGACTCATTTCAGATATCCGGTACATGACCTCTCTCATCCTCTATCACTTTCTCTAATCAGGAGGCGGGATCTCCAGTTATGCAGGTAACAGAGGAGGAGCAGCCCATAGCCTTGAGGAATGCATGGGAAAAGCCATGAAGGAGATCCCAAAGTCAAGACACAAACTCACTCCTGTGTATCTCGGGGCCACAGCAGGCATGAGACTTCTAAAGTGAGTCAAAAAGATCACAGCTTTGTGTCAAAAGCTACTTTAGCAACTTTTTTAACCACTAATGACAAAATGGTTAAATTGGTCAAAAAAAAGAGTAAATTTTAAACTCTAATAATATTTCACAATATTATTGGTTTATATATTTTTTATTTAAAAAAATCAGCCAGAAAAAAATGAGCACAAGACACTTCTTTCAAAAACATTAAAACAAACTTTTTAATGGTAGTGTAGGTATTAGGGATGTAACGGTACACAAAACTCACGGTTCGGTACGTACCTCGGTTTTGAAGTCACGGTTCGGTACGGGTTCTGTACAGCCGGTGGGGAGAAAACTAAATATAAAATTGCTTTTTTTATTATTAAACAGTGGTTTACTGAACAAACTTTTTTTTTTGTCTAATTAAATTAAATTATTACTAAAATTTTGTTAAGGATAAAAAAAATATCTTTGCTGATGCTATAAACTATGTAGGGAGCCCTTACTTGAACATTGCTACTATATTAAAGGTTAACAACTGAGCCCAAACTATTAGCCTAAATTCAATCGCTTTTTATTTTTAGATATAATAATCAACACTCAAATAACAAATTGTATGCAAACATGTAAGCTGCACATAAGGCAGTTTTTGCATTAACTTCTAAATCTAATTATAAAATGAAGTGTTACTCCGATTCATTGTTGAAATATAATCATTTATACACAGTGGCTGTCACTTTCATGACAGATTTATTTAAACATACATTAAATAATCAAGACATCATTAACAGGTTAAGTAAAATATAATGAATATATGGGCTTTCCGTCTTTCTGCCGTTGAAACACTGAATAAGCGATAACACGAGATATTATACGTTTCAGTAAGTTGTACTGTATCTTTCAACATACCATCAGATGTTCATTTAAGTTTATTCTGTAACTAGTGAGGAAGAGATGATCGCTCCGCGATGCCGGTTGAACTGAGGCGCCTGTAAAGTCGCGCCACATCAAAGCGCATCAAAACGGCACTTTCTGTTTGAATTTTGTGATTTCGTGGACAGAATTTGAAGGATGACACTTTGTTTCTTATCGAAAGTAATAAAAAAAAGCAGAGCTTATTGCGATTATTGGTGGTTAATGGTGGTTAGGCTACAATGTTGCAATGTAATGCATTCGGTACACATGTGCACCGTACCGAAAGCCCTGTACTGAAAAGGTTCGGTACCGTTACACCCCAAGTATGTATACAAAGTCTGCATTGTTTATTTAAAGCTGCAGTCCGTAACTTTCTTTTTTTTTTTTTTAAATGATCCAAAATAAATTTTTGAGCAAGTACATAACCAGCCACGGTTCAAAACTATCTCCTTACCTTAGTCCGATTCACAACAGTAAGCTTGTAATAATGTTTTGTAATTCGGGTGGTACTGGTGGGTTTCAACGGGAAATTCAAGCATGTCGCCGTTTGTCTTTGCGTCATTGCATCACGTCTGTTTACATGAACAAGTCCCAGCTAGTAGGTTAAATCATGTGAGGATGGCGGATCATTTATAGCCTTTTCTCACAGCAGCTGCAATAATTAAACTTGTCATTTTGATGGCGGATTGTAATCCAGAAAGGTCCAAATGACAATAATCAGTGACAACTGTAAATTCACCCATAGTCAAAAGCAAAAGACTTCGGACTGCGAAATGGCTACAGAAATTGAAATCTTCAGGTAACGCTCATACACGCTAAATACACATAGTCACGCAATGCTGATGTTGTTAACATTAACAATTTGAGAACAAAGTATAATAATAATTTGCATGGCTTGATGTGATCCGAGCTAAGCAATCATTAGATTTAATCACCATTGGCAGCATGATTTATTGTATTGCTTTTTTTCTTAGTTACATGACGTTACTTACTACTTCAGATGACATTTTCTGGTGAAAATTCTTATTTTGGTCATACTTCCAAGACGCAGAATATGTGATTCCGAAGTACAGTATCCATACCAATGTGGTGACTGACAGCAAACATTAGATTCATCCGTGCTGAGGAGCCGTGCCGATGCACAACCCACATAAAGATGATAATTCCACAAATAACTGCAATTGCAGGTTTCAAACAGAAATGGCGACAAAGAGGCAAAACTTACGGACTGCAACTTTAAAAACTGCAGGATAATTGCCAATTTTGAAATGTAGGTATAGAAAAATTTGTATTGAAAGTAGAATTTTCATATATTTATTTTCATATCACACAGTATTTCTAAACCCAAAGAGTCAGATGAGGTTTTGAAGGAAGTGGGAGACAAACTGAAGACCTACCCGTTCAGCTTCAAAGGCGCCACTATCTTAAGTGGACAAGAAGAGGGTGCTTATGGATGGGTCACTGTCAACTACCTGCTTGAGAACTACATCAAGGTATATGGTTAGACATATTGTGTATTTCACAACACCTGAATGTTCTTTATTAAAGATCTGTTACCAGCCATTACACTACATTTTTCTCTTTCATTTCTCTAGTATGGTTTTGTGGGTCAGTGGCTGTCTCCAGGCAGAGACACGGTTGGTGCGCTGGACTTTGGCGGAGCTTCTACTCAGATCACATTTGTGACTAAACAAACAGTGGAGAACAAGGACAATCTGATGAATCTGCGGCTGTACGGACAAAACTATCTAATTTACACTCAGAGCTTTCTGTGTTATGGCCGAGACCAGGTCTTACTCAGACTGCTGGCACATCTGATGACAGTAAAGTGCAAACCTTTAAACTGTTTGTTAAAAATACCATTAGACAAGATGATTTGATAGTATTTGGAGTATAATATCTGATGTTTTCTCTCTCTTTATGTGTGTTATAGACTCAGGGTTCAGACAGCTCCATAGTCCATCCCTGCTATCCCGCAGGTTACGATCAATCCATTAAGCTGAGCAGTGTGTTTGACACCCCATGCAATAAAAGACCAACTTCTTATAAACCTGATGACAACCTGCAAATAAAGGGCACAGGAAACTACAATCAGTGCCTGGGAAATGTTACTCGTCTCTTGTCTTTTAACAACTGTTCTTATTCCAAATGCTCCTTTGATGGAGTCTTCCAGCCCAACATTACAGGCAACTTTATGGTAAGAGTTTCTAGAGTGGAACATTAATGCATTCAGTTGAATATTATTTTAAAATATATTTTATCAACCGGCATAATATGAAATTTGTTCCTTCATCTGCCTCAGGCAACATTAATGTCTTTACTGGTAGGGGATGGTTGTGGAGATGTGTAAGCAGTTATTAAGTGGGACAGCTCAAAGCATTAAAATAAATCATAAATTCATCTTCTGGGCACTCGTGTGTCATTATTGCATGTGTCATTATTATGATTACACAATCTCTGTCTCTCTCCATCACCCTTCTCTCTCTTTCTTTTTCTGCCACAGGCATTTTCTGCATTTTTCTACACCCATTCCTTTCTTCAGGAAGCTGCAGGCATCACCATCACATCTCCAGCAGATTTAGAGGACGCTGCCCGTGTCGTCTGCAACATGAGCTTTCAGGAGGTACCACCCCACTGAGCTAATTTTGAGCCCTGCTATTCTGAGATGACTTTCCCCATATCTCAGCAATCGACCAATGATTGAGAGTCTCAGGTTCTCAGATTAAGAGGACTTGCTTTACCCTCAATAATAATATGATAATAAAATGTACACTGTGTTTTGTTTACTTAAATAATTATAAGCATTATTGAATTAACAGATCTGTTGATCTTAAATGACTTTCAGATATTTCCCATAGAAAAAGAAATTAGTTTAAAGAGGACCTATTATGTTTTTTTTTACATTTTAAACTTTCTTAAGTGTGCAATGTTGCGTTTTAACATGAAAAAGGTCTTCAAAGTTACAAAGCACAAAGTCCACTCCAAAGGCAGTTATTCTCTCTATCAGTGAGCTCATTTAAATAATTCTCGCTAAAGGCATATGCAAAAAAAAAGGGACGAGGCCTGGCTGAGTTGCGTTAGTAGTGTTGAAACTCTTAGTTATGATAAAGGGTTGTGACATTTACAAATCATGCTTGAAGCCATTGAGCAATCACAACACACTGGTCCAGCTAAGCAATCGGAACAAATTGTGCTTTTCAGAAGAAGGGGCTTCATAGAGACAGGAACTAAACAGAGCGTTACTGACAGACTGGGAAGTGCGGTGCTGCAGCAATGTAAAATATGTGAAAAATAATGAGTTTTTTGAACATTCAAGCATGAAAACCTATTCTAGCAGATCCAAAAACAAAATCAAGATTTTGTAAGAGGTCATAATAGGTCCTCTTTTAAATAAGTATTTGACCTCTTCCACTCAACTTTCTCACTCACTCTTTGTGCCCTAGATGTCAAATAAGGCTGGGAATCAGGGAGACCGTCTGAAGGACTACTGCGCAGTCTCTGTCTTTGTGCATGTACTCCTGGTCAAAGGATATGGTTTTGATGATCTCACCTTTCCACACATCTCCTTCCAGAAGAAGGTAGCAAGACCTATTTGAAAAACTTGACCCTATTTACTTCTTTAATGCACATTCCCAATTTATAGGTTCACAACATTTCTTTCTGACATCATCAAGCCCTCATTTTTAAACCCTTTCCCTCCAAACATGTCATACAGAGCGCACTTTTCACTGTCCAATCAAAATCAAGTATTTTGTATTTTTTATTTAAAAAGTACATTATTCACATTACAGAAGTGAAATGGCAGATGGCAAAAGCTGTTTCATGTTCATTTAAGCTTCATGAATTAATGGACCCCTATCAAGAAAATGTCAACATGTTGCTTTGGTTTGCAGGCGGGAGACACATCTGTCGGCTGGTCCCTTGGCTACATGCTAAGCCTAAGCAACCTGCTGCCTGCTGAACATGTTTTACTGAGAAAATCAGTGAGCTCAGGCGCCTGGAGTGTTCTGATCTTCCTCTTTTCAGTCCTTCTTATTATGGCACTATTTTTTCTGTTGCGAGCCATCCGTAAGAAAAAGACTGATAATGTCATTTAATAATGATTGCGTTATATTGCTCCCTATGTACATTGTTTTGCACTGCCCCTAACAAGGATGCTTCCGTTTACAGTACACTGAAAAAAAATAAGGGTGCACAAAGAACTTCTGGTATTACACTTTATCACATTTCAATAACCTATTTCTTATCAAGCACATTTTATATAAATTTATATAAATTAGAATTTTAGAAGAGACTTGGTTTTGCGTAAAACATGAGCACAATGTTATTACTGTTTCCTAATTTTGTCGCTGAACTTATCACTGTCTTTTCATAATATTGAATGTATGTTTGTTTTTTTTAGGTAAGATTGTGTACTGTGCCTTAAAGGGTTAGTTCACCCAAAAATTAAAATTCTGTCATTTATTACTCACGCTCATGTCGTTCCAGACCTGTAAGACCTATGTTAATCTTCGGAACACAAATTCAGATATTTTTGTTTAAGTCGATGGCTCCGTGAGGCCTAAGTTACATAGGGAGCAATGACATTTCCTCTCTCAAGATCCATAAATGTACTAAAACATATTTAAATCAGTTCATGTGAGTACAGTGGTTCAATATTAATACTATAAAGCGACGAGAATATTTTTGGTGCGCCAAAAAAAAAAAAAAAAAAAAAAAACGAATTATTTAGTGATGGCCTATTTCAAAACACTGCTTCAGGAAGATTCGCAGCGTAATGAATCAGCGTGTCGAATCCGCAGTTCGGAGCGCCAAAGTCACGTGATTTCAGCAGTTTGGCGGTTTGAAACGCGATCCGAATCATGATTCGCCACGCTGATTCATTACGCTTCGAATCTTCCTGAAGCAGTGTTTTGAAATCGGCCATCACTATATAAGTCGTTATTTTGTTTTTTTTGGCGCACCAAAAATATTCTCGTCGCTTTATAATATTAATATTGAACCACTGTACTCACATGAACTGATTTAAATATGTTTTTAATACCTTTATGGATCTTGAGAGAGGAAATGTCATTGCTCTCTATGTAGGCCTCGCGGAGCCATCGGATTTAAACAAAAATATCTTAATTTGTGTTCCGAAGATCAACGAAGGTCTTATGGGTGTAAAACGGCACGAGGGTGAGTAATCAATGACAGAATTTTCATTTTTGGGTGACCTAACCCTTTAACATAATAAATCAGATGCTATTGTTTTAAAACCTTCTAGATTTATTTGTGAGCAATGTTTGTGTGCTGTAATACAAAGACAAAGGTACTGAAAATATTCAAAATGGAAAATCTTGAAAATGTAGCTTTGCAGATACAAGAATGAACTTGGTTTGGAAACTGTACTATTGCCTGCTATTATTCCTGCTGAATCATGAATGCTTTTGTAATACTAAATAAGTTACTGTGTTTATTAATTTGTCTGTGAGACATTTTGTAGATAATAACACACAGGTAACATAAACAGAATGCTAAATGTTTTTGGCCGTGTCTGTTAGCTTCGAAGCCATCTGTATTCTAGTGTAATCCTCAATATTGACAAAATTCTCTTTTAGCAAATATCGATGACTCATCTTGTGCAACACTGCCTGCTACCAAACTGAAAGCAGCAAATCATGTTCATATCTGTGAGACTGTGACGTACAGTAATTAAAGACTACTTGCTATTAAAAAAAAATGAGTCCTTTGATATGCCCTGCCTAAATGTCCTAAAAAACAAAGTCCTTTGTTTACCCACACACTTTTTGGAATATAATCAAATTCCTCCACTTTACTATCATTACTACGCTCCTAATATACACCAAGATAAATCGAAGCCTTATTCCTATACAGAATTTTAGGTAAATGTCTTGGCTCAAAAGCCATTTCTTTGTTCAAGTTCTTCACTCCATTGGCCTAATGATGGAATCTTACAGAATGTCTTGTGTGAATAAAATCACTGAGGATGCTGAATTCAATTTATATGTATAGTACTTTTCACAATGTATATCGTTTTCTATGGTTTCTGAATATAATAATAGACAACATAACTGCGTTTGCTCTAGCGCCACCTAGTGGCAGATTGATGTCTGTCAGCCTGCCCAAATAGAGGTTTTAAGTTTCTCTGTTTTATGGTATCTGACATCCATATATATATATATATATATATATATATGCCTCCACGTCAATGGTACCTTCACACAAATGCAAGTCACCCATGCCGTTTGCACTGATGCACCTCCATACCATGACAGATGTTTCATTTTGCACCTGTCGCTGATGAAAGTCTGGATGGTCTCTTTCATCTTTGGGACTGAGAACTCAACAGCACACATTTCCACTGTGCTTTAAACCATCTGAGATGAGCTTAGACCCAGAGAACTCGGCAGCATCTCTGCATTGAACAGATGTAGCTTTCTCCTTGCGTAACAGGGATTCGAGTTGCATTTCTTGATGCAGCATCAGACTGTGTTAAGTGAAAACAGTTTTCCAAAGTACTCCTGAGCCCATGTGGTTATTTTTAACACAGCAGCATGATGGTTTCTCATGCAGTGCCACCTGAGGGCTCAAAGGTCGTGCACATTCACTAGAGGTCTCCTGCCTTGCCCTACACGGACTGAGATTTCTCTGGATTCCCTAAATCTTTTTACAATATTATATATGGTTGTTTTGAATTGTTTGACAATTCTCTCATGACATTTGGCATAAAATGGTGAGCCATGCCCCATCTTTTCTTGCAAAGATTGAGAAGATGTTTTACACCCAAACACGATACCCCCACCTATTTATTACCAATTCACCTGCTAATTGTGGACTGTTTAAAAAACAGTTTAACTTAGAAATTATATAATCTTTTCACTATTATTTTGCCTCTGTCCCAACTTTTTTGGAGTGTGTTGCAGCCATCAAAATCAAAATTTATTTATATTTACAGAAAATACAATTAAGTTGGTCAGTGAAAACACTGAAAATCTTTTCTTTGTACTTTTGTAGTTCACCCCCCGGCTCTTAATGCTCCGTGTTTCCTTCTGGAGCATCAGTGAATGTTTGAACCTTTTTTATTAGTTGTGTTTGAGTCCCTCAGTTGTCCTCAGTGTGAAAAGATGGATCTCAAAATCATGCAGCCACTGCTGGAAAGGGTTCAAATATGCAAAAAATCCTTGAAAACTCAATAATCTGCAGGACCTAGAGGATTTTTCTGAAGAACAGAGCTCAGTTTAACTGCTCAGGACAAACAAGGGACTCATGAACAACCATCACAAAACAGAAAAACAGTCGTAGATCATCCAGGTAACCACACACAGTATTAAGAATCAAGGGTTCACAAACTTTTGAACGGGGACATTTTAATAAATTCAGCTATTTTTTTTGTCTTGTGGACTATATGTAAATATCTTTTATGTAAAATATCTTACTCAGGACAGTACTAAATAAAAAATATCATGCATTTTGTACAATCTCTCTTATTTTGTTAAAATTTTTCACATTTTCACAGATTCTGCAAGGGGTTCCCAAACTATAAAATATATATATTATACAGGGGTTGGACAATGAAACTGAAACACTGGCCAATATAGTGTTGGAGGCTTCGTGCCTATATATGCAAACTTCACTGGTTTCACATCCCATCAGTAAGAATAGAGTGTGAAGGTTGAATTAGCAGAGCAATAGCACAACTGTACATAAATTATTGCAATCCACACAACATAAATGGGAGACATATAAATGGGAGTTCAAAAGAGGATACGTTGTTGGTGTGCGTGTCGATGGCACATCTGTGACCAGGAGAGCAAGTCTTTGTGGCGTATCCACCACAAAGGATGAACAACATCCAACAGGAATAACTGTTGATGCAAGAGGAAGCTGTCTGAAAGGGATGTACTAAACCGGATTGTATCCGAAAAACGAAAAGAATAAAAAAACACAGCTGCCCAACTCACTTCAGAATTAAATGTGCTCCTTGACCCTTCTGTTTCCACCAAAACTGTTCGTTGGGACCTCCACAGGTTCAATATTCATGGTTGGGCTGCTTTAGCCTAACCTTTTGGTTACTTGTGCCAATGCCAAACAGTTTAAATGGTGCCAGCAGCAGAAACTCTTGGGCTGTGGACAAAGTGAAACATGTATTGTTCTTTGATAAATCCAACTTCAATCCCTTTATTCCCACATCCAAGCCCCAAACCCCCTGTTGCATAGGGATGAATCAGTGATAGTTTGGGCTGCAATATCACGGCACTCCCTAGGCCAACTACGTGTACTGGATGGCCGCATCATTGCCAAGGACTACTGAACCATTCTGGAGGACCATGTACACCCAATGGTTTGTACCCTTAAGGTGGTGCCGTGTATCAGGATAATAATACTCCAATACACACATAGTAAAACTGTTGATAGAGTAGTTTGATGAAAACGAAAGTGAAGTTGAACATCTCTCATGACCTGCAGTCACCAGATCTAAATATTATTGAATCACTTTGGGGTGTTTTGGAGGAGCAAGTCAGGAAATGCTTTCCAGCACACAAACTACAGGTTCAAGTCATTGCCATAAAACAAAGTGCACACTTCACCATCAGACATTTCTTATAAATTAACTTTTGCTCTTAAAACAGATGATATGGATTGCATGCCCAAACAGGTCTGACAGGTTGGTTTACTTTAGTGTTAAGGCGTCAAAAGTTAAAAGGTTCTGAGACTTCCTGACTAAAGTCTGACTAACAGTTGTTCAGCAAATGTCACTGTATTTCTGTTTACAATAGATTATAATGCAGTTGCAAATATGTACCGCTATTGCAATTATATTTATTTCATTTATAGGCATCCTTTTGCTCGCCATCAACCTTGAAGACATCAAAGAACCAGCTCAGCTCATGGTAATGATATTTTTGTTGTTCATAAGTGAAATAGGCTACAGATCTGACAAAGATTGACACAAGGCTGTCCAGGCAAAGAATGTTTGAGCTACCTGATTAGATTTGATTCTAGAAAAAAACTGTCAACAGGAAGATGAATCTCTTTCTGGCACATTGTAGGCAGCCACTGAATCGCAGCTGGCAGCTTTAATGACAGGTTGCCTTTGAATCATGACTGCTGTTCCTCCTGCCACAAACAGATCAGAAACTTTCAACAGATTCTTGTGAAATCTCTTAATAAAAAATAAAAAAAAATGTGTTTGAAAGAACAGCTGACTTAAAGACAACTGTGTTTTATTTTTTTAATTAAAATAAATGAATACAACAAGTAAAATAAGAGTGAATAGTTGTAAATAGTGTTTTAGCCTTAGCTCCAATTTTGAGACAGCGATAGCTGCAGGTTGTAATGGGCATGCTGAAAGGTAGGGGTGTGCTAACAGAAACTACAACAGTAACTAATCTCTAACCCTACCCCACACCCTAATAAGCAGCTTTCATGCCCAAATGAAAGACCTTTCTGCACGCCTATTACTCCGACCTGCAGTTGCCACCCACACTTAGCAACCCTGTTGAAAAAAAACAGCATGTGCTAGTTAGGTATGTTTTGAAACATGGCAGCTGGTTTGAGCTGGTTTATGCTGGTCCTTAGCTGTTCATGAGCTGGTTTAAGCTGGTCCTTAGTTGGTCATGAGCTAGTTTAAGCTGGTCAAGTGCTGGTCCTGGTCCTAAGCAACTAGCTCCAGCTTATGACCTGCTTATAACCAGCTCAGGACCAGCACTTAACCAGCTTAAACGAGCTCATGACCAACTAAGGACCAGCTTAAATCAGCTCAAACCAGCTGCCATGCTTCAAAACATACCTAACCTGCTGTATTTTTTTTTTTTTTTTTTTCCCCAACAGGGAATTTTAGCTTCTGTGTTTTGTTTTGTTTTCAGTATGGAATAGTCCTGGATGCTGGATCTACGCATACTTCCATGTTCATCTACAAATGGCCAGCAGACAAGCAGAACGGTACCGGCATAGTCAGTCAACACAGCGAGTGTCATGTAAAGGGTGAGTAGACAGTAAAAAGTATATAGGAAAAAGGAAAGAGTATAGACAAATAGTGTGAGATTACTATGAACATTTGTGTGTATAACTCCATACAATTCAGAGTTCAATTTTCATTTTTTTTAAAGAGGTGGTTGATTATGATTTCACTTTTTTAACTTTAGTGTGTAATGTTGCTGTTAGAGCATAAACAACTGCAAAGTTAGGACGCTCAAATTTCAATGCAAAGGGAGATATTTTCTTTTAAAGAATTCGCTGTTTAAGGACTACAACAAACAGCTGGTAGGGACTACAACAAGCTTCTTCCCGGGTTAGTGACATCACTAACTCTAAAATGTACATAAACCCTGCCCCTGAGAACACGCAACAAAGGGGGTGAAGCCATGTTGGGCTGCTTTAGAGAAGAGGGAGAGTTGTTGTTGCCATGATGTCATTTTATGCCGGACTGCTTCACAAACGAGGGTCAATTCAACTCTAGATTTGCACAAAAGATTAGCATGATGGCACATGCTAGTCAATGAGTTAAATCAACTCCACAGCAACTACATAAATTTATCCACTAACCATTCAGAAACGTCCAGTTGCATTATAAAAGTTGTAACTAATGCTCCATCAGTGTCCGACTAAACACACAGCTGAACACCGTTACTGACAATCGTCATTTTGGCTGCATGAGATTCTCCAGCTTTGTTGTTGTTGAGCAACGGAAGCGCGAGCTGTTAAAGCTCCGCCCTCTTTTGGAAAGCGGAGCAGCTCATTTGCGTTTAAAGGGACACACAAAAGCGGTGTGTTTTTGCTCACACCCAAATAGGGGCAAATTTGACAAGCTATAATAAATGATCTGTGGGGTATTTTGAGCTGAAACTTCCAGACACATTCTGGGGACATCAGAGACTTATATTACATCTTGTAAAAGGGCCATTATAGACCCATAACCTGGTATCAATTTGAGTCACAATATTTGTCAGACACACAATATATATATATATATATATATATATATATATATATCCATCTATCATATTATATTATATTATATTATATTATATTTACTTAATGTAACTTCTCCTTAATACAGTACTGAATTTGATGTTGCTTTTTATCTCATTGTTATGCTTCTGTTATTCTCATTTGTACATCGCTTCAGGTCAAAACATCTACATAAATGTAAATGAGACAACAGACAATGCATTTTTAAAATATACCAGCTTGCATTAAGTCCTTGTCCCATTTTACCTCTCTTCTGATTTCCTGTAACCTTTCCACTGTCCAGTCTTTAAAAGCGGCAGAAGACCCCCAGAATAAAATGATTTGGCTTAATTTCATTAATTTCCTTTTGATTCCCCTACTACCCAGGAGGCGGGATCTCCAGTTATGCAGGTGTCAGTGGAGGAGCAGCCCGTAGCCTTGAGGAATGCATGGAAAAGGCCATGCAGGAAATCCCAAAGTCAAGGCACAAACTCACTCCTGTGTATCTCGGGGCCACAGCAGGCATGAGACTACTGAAGTGAGTCAAAAAGATGAATATATTCTTATGAATTAATTATATACTGAAAAAAAAAAATGCTAAATAGAGTTGAATGCTTCTTAATGGATCACAGATAACTAATATACTTTTTTGTCTTATCACATAGTATTTCTAAACCCAAAGAGTCAGATGAGGTTTTAAAGGAAGTGGGAGACAAACTGAAGACCTACCCGTTCAACTTCAAAGGCGCCACTATTTTAAGTGGACAAAAAGAGGGTGCTTATGGATGGGTCACTGTCAATTATCTGCTTGAAAAATTTATCAAGGTATGGACTGAAGTTTTATTCTAACACACAAAAATAAAGAATTAATTTTCTTAAAATAAAAAATAAAGAATTTAATTTTAGAGGCTAACTTTTAGATTCCACTGTATAATTTATGTTTTATGTACATTCTCTTTCTAATCCTTCATTTCTCTAGTATGGTTTTGTGGGTCAGTGGCTGTCTCCAGGCAGAGACACTATTGGTGCGCTGGACTTGGGTGGAGCTTCTACTCAGATCACATTTGTGACTAAACAAGCAGTGGAGAACCAGGACAATCTGATGAATCTGCGGCTGTACGGACAAAACTATCTGATTTACACTCAGAGCTTTCTGTGTTATGGCCGAGACCAGGTCTTACTCAGACTGCTGGCACATCTGATGACGGTAAAGTGCAAACCCATAGACTAGTTGTTAAAATTACCATCAAACAAGCTAATTTGATAGTATTTGGAGTATAATATCTGATGTTTTCTCTCTCTTTATGTGTGTTATAGACTCAGGGTTCAGACAGCTCCATAGTCCATCCCTGCTATCCCGCAGGTTACGATCAATCCATAAAGCTGGGCAGTGTGTTTGACACTCCATGCAATAAAAGACCAACTTCCTATAAACCTGATGACGACCTGCAAATAAAGGGCACCGGAAACTACAATCAGTGCCTGGGAAATGTTACTCGTCTCTTGTCTTTTAACAACTGTTCTTATTCCAAATGCTCCTTTGAAGGAGTTTTTCAGCCCAACATTACAGGCAACTTTATGGTAAGAGTTTTAGAGTGCTTAATATGGAGCATTTAAACTTTTTTATGCATTCACTTGCATTATTTTGTTTTAAATATGTTCTACTGACTTGCAAAATACACAGATCCATAAAAAATAATAGACCAAATGATGGTTAATGGTTTTTTGCTCCTGCATTCTTCCTCTTATGCAGACGGAACATTGTACTTTATTCTCTATAAGACTTATTCTTCAGTGACATTACAACACCACTACTGAATCTACAGCTCAGAAAAAGCCAGTGTGACCAGTGTAGTCTGATTACAGATGATTGACTCTGAGATTTTTTTATTTTTTTTTTTTTTTTTTAGTGAAACAAAAACATACAGCGCAATCATTGTGGTCTGACACCTAAATGAATGACTCTTTTAATGAGCCGGTTCTTTTTAGTGAATCAAAAACATGCAACCAATGTAAACCGATTCTCGAGCGAATGATTCAGTTCTTTTTAGTGAATCAAAAACATAGAGCACAGTATGATTCCTTAACGAATGACCAATAAGTCAGTTATTTTTAGTAAATCAACAATATACAGTGTGAATTACTGCAGAATTATTCATTCTACAGAATGAATTACTCTTATGAGCTGGTTCTTTTTCGTGAATCAAACACTAAAGTGTTAAATGCTTTACAATTCTCTTCTCTCCTTATTTGGCACAGGCATTTTCTGCATTTTTCTACACCCATTCCTTTCTTCAGGAAGCTGCAGGCATCACCATCACATCTCCAGCAGATTTAGAGGACGCTACCCGTGTCGTCTGCAACATGAGCTTTCAGGAGGTACCACCCCGCTGAGCTAATTTTGATTAGATGACTTTAAAGGGTTAGTTCACCCAAAAATGAAATTTCTGTCATTAATTACTCAATCTCATGTCGTTCCACACCCGTAAGACCTTCGTTCATCTTCGGACATTAACATTAAGGTTGAACCGCTGTAGTCATGTGGGCTATTTTAACGATGTCTTTACTACTTTTCTGGACCTTGAATGTGGTAATTACGTTGCTTTCTCTTGGGGATCAGAAACCTCTTGGATTTCATCAAAAATATCCTAATTTGTGTTACGAAGATCTTACAGGTGTGGAACAACATGAGGGTGAGTAATTAATGACAGACATTTTATTTTTGGGTGAACTAACCCTTTAAGATATGAAAAACATATTTAGTATCTTCACTCCGCATTGTTTGACTGAATCATTAATAACTGATGCAATATTTATTTTAGCTGTTCATGGAATTCAATCCAACACTGTCAAGTATTTCACCGGACTTGTCAGAGCTAATAATTCCTAAGCCTATAGTTTTAATTAAACTTAAATGTGATTACATTTTAAATATTTCCCTAGGCAATATCTCTTTCTAACACCCTCTCTCTCAGATTCAAAATAAGTTTCCTGATAAGGAGGACCATTTGAGGGATTACTGTGCAGATTCCATTCTTCTGCGGGTGCTCCTGATCGATGGATATGGCTTTAGTGATCTCTCCTTCCCACAAATCTCCTTTCAGGGGAAAGTAAGCTCTCAGGAAGACAACTATATGCAGTTTTAGACTAAGTTATTATATCCTGTCAAGCCAATGTCAATGTATTACTTTGGTTTGCAGGCTGAAGACAACTCTGTCGGCTGGTCCCTTGGATACATGCTAAGTTTAAGCAACTTGCTGCCTGCTGAAAATGTGTTACTGAGAAAAGCACTGCGCCCAGATGCCTGGCGTGCTGCCATTTTCCTCTTTTCAGTCCTTCTTATTGCATCTGTATTTTTTTTTCTGCTGAGATCCTACCAAAAAAATTCTACTAAATTATGTTGTTACCCTTGATCATTAAGCACTAAAGAATATTTCTGTCCTTAAGGAATAAGCAATAAGGATGCACACTATATGTAAGTGTAAACTTTTGCATTGCCCTTTTTAAAAAGTCAGATTGTTCATTTTGGTATCACTTTATTGTGAAGTGTCCTTGTTACACACGTTACATGTAGTTACTGTAGTAATAACTATAAATTATGCATAATTACATGTGACTAACTCTAAACCAAAACCTAATTCTAACCCTATAGTAAGTACATGTAGTTAATTATAATTACACAGGACTTAAATGTATAATTACACTGTAACACCTTAAAATAAAGAGTAACCTTCATTTGTTTTGTAATGTAATTTGCTGTAAAATTAATAAGGAAAAGGCTAGGAAAAGTCGGAGTGGAAAGTCGGCATGAAACAGAAGTTGCGATAGTCTTTTCCCCCCCTATTGTGATGTATATCTGAGTGAAACGACTTCTTGAACAAGAAAAAATGTAGTGCGTGACTTGATTTTGTCAATGTGGAATTGGATGGTTGTGGTTTGTTATTGCTGTGATCTCATGTGAGTGGTTTTTTGTTGTTGTTGTTGTTGTTTTTAATTCAAGAAACAGATGAAAATGTGAGTGATGGGTTGTCCCTCCCTCGCACCATTAAACACGTCATCAGAGAAGAGAAGATGTCGTTGCAGGAGAGAAGGAAGGTTCTTTTGATTAAAGATTATGAGGGCACATATGAGGGTGCAAAAAAATAAATAAATAAATAAATAAGATGTGCATGGATAATACATTTATAATAAATATTCCAATCAATATTCCATAAAAACACCAAGAATTGTCAATTTTGATTTCAAGGTGACTTTAACACATTTAATCCTACCTAGTAAAGACTCGTCTTAAAAATAGAACCTGCACAATAATTTCAGAAATCTGGGGCCAGTTGCATAAGCACATAGCCACTAAGTTAAGACTGTCTTATGAAACAGTCTGATCAGCTAGCAATTAGTTAGGGTTAATCAGTCTCACTTTTCAAATTCAAATTAGACCAATCTACCTTTCTGTGTAACTGACATAAAAAAGTTATGATCAATCTTGAATAAAAAAATTACATGACTAACTTGTAAGTGGCCACTGGTCTTTAAACTGCTTTGCTTACCTCATTAATTACTCTGGGGAGTGTGGAAATGTGAAATATTCTTTTTATACTCATCCACTGTTGTGTAAACATCTTAGTTTCTGATTTTCAGTCAGCTGAACAGTGCAGCCTATTAGCTGTTGTGTGTGGGCCAAAAATTATGAAAGGAACTCTTTGTACTACTGACACAGTCCTGGTTTCTTGTGAAAGTAAACACTTATGAATTTTTATTTAACACTGTATTTTATCCAAGAATCAGAATTTTTTAAACTGTCGTTATGTTTACCAAATCTTAAACAGTTCCACATTGCACATTTATTGTTCATTAAAATTGTATCACTGCAAAGGTCATGTTAACTTCTTTTCACAAAGAAAAAAAAAAAAATAACAGAGGCTTAACGTCTTTTAATACGGGGTTTCAATGATAAGGGGACTTTAAGTAAGAAGTACAGCTCAATATTGAAGAAATGCGACACCTAAAGTCCAGCTAGGAACCTTTCTGAGGCGGAACCTATTACGATGTATCAGAAGCAAGAGTCTGTTGACGAGGTTGCACACACAGTTAGGAAGTGTGCGAATACAGATAACAACGAACAATGCAAATATAGCCAACATTAGTCTATTTCTGGTGTCAATGCATTTCATTTTGTTTTGATAGTGTAGAGTTAAAATAGAGAGAGCGTCTCAAAATGTTTGCAGGGTTACCTGAGCTGGGAATATCCAATGGGGAAGATCTGAAAGAAACTCTCACTAACTGTACAGAACCTCTGAAAGCCATCGACCAATTTCAGGTCAGGTTCTGTCTCTCTCAAATATTCACAGTCTTAAAATGTATTGCATTAGACATAAAGCACTTCGCTCGAACGCAGCAGTCATCTTCATTGATTATAATGGGAGGGATCCAGTTTCTGGCTTCGCTTTCAGTGTGACTTGTCATATGACAGCCTATGACAAGCCGCTTTAACAGTTATCCAGTTAACTAACAACTAATATCTCTTATGTTACTAATACTACTTTTAATTAGTAGTAAGTAATCAAATATGGAAAAAGTACCACTACCTAGTGAATACCCTTGTGAAAAAGAAGGGCGCTTAATTGAATTGAATGCGCACTTGTAGTGTACTTCAAATCTTAAAAGTGCATTAAAAAGTGTTTGCAAATTGCAGATAATATAACACTAATGAAATAAAAAGCCACTTAAGTGTACCTAAAGAGAGCACACTTTCATGACGCTTCATTACTCTCCTAAGTAGGTACACTAAAAAGTGTGCTGCCGCTTTGTAATAATGTCAAATAAAAAGTTTTACTTTAAAATTATGCTAAAGTGTACACTGGTAAAAATTTGAATTTGAGACTGATAACAATGAAATATTTCTCGCTGCTGGGATAGTGAATAGCAGTAAAAGAATAAGTTCTAGTATCTACATGATATATCAGAATTGAATAGATACTAGTCACTACTGAAAACGAGTATTTCATGAATAGTTAATTGTGACTTTGAAACTGATACTACTCACTCTGTATTGTCATTTACAGACGGAAAATGGCATATTGTTGCCAACCCTACAGTCTGCATTGCCTTTCCTGGATCTTCACGGGACTCCACGGCTGGAGTTTCATCAGTCAGTGTTTGATGAGCTTCGAGAAAAGCTGATGGAGCGTGTTGCCACCATTGCAGAGGGCAAGGAGGAGGACAGGTGAATAGAAAGTTTGATTTCAATCCATTCCTTTGCGCAGCGGACCATAAAATATACTAATGCATCCCCTAAATTCACACAGATACGTAAAGCTGGAAGAACTTCTTGAGAAAAGCTTCCCATTGGTGAAGATGCCGTCCATACAGCCCGTTGTCATGCAAGTGCTGAAACATCTGCCAAAGGTAAAAATGTGTTCTGTGCACTGACATATTACTTTCTGGTACTCAAGTGACAGATACATTTCAAGATATCTCCGTATACAGACTAATTTCAAGGCTTATTTTGCAGATAATTTCAGCCTTAGGTGTGCAGTCTGTTTTATGTGAAGTTTATTATCATATAACAATTTCTTGTGAAGTTTATAATTTTATAACAATTTTAAATTTGACAATCTTTGACAATCAAGTTTCTATTTGGACTCTCATGCAGGTGCCTGAGAAGAAGCTGAAACAGGTGATGGCGGATAAAGAGCTGTACAAAGTCTGTGCAGTGGAGGTGAAACGGCAGATTTGGCAGGACAATCAGGCTCTTTTCGGGGACGAGGTGTCTCCGCTCTTGAAACAGTATATTGTGGAGAAGGAGGCGGCTCTTTTTAGCAGTGACCTCTCCATCCTTCACAACTTTTTCAGTCCTTCACCCAAAACACGGCGACAGGGTGAGGTAAGTGCCAGGTGTTTAAGCTATTAAAATTTTTGTGTTAATTTTGACCATTTGGATAATGAATCTTCATTTGAAAATTTTTAGTATTACTGTAATGTTTCTTTTTATGAAATTAAAACATTTTAAACGTTAAAACAATTTTTAAACCATTTTAAAAAAATCTTATTTTCTGACACTACTATGCATTTGCCAAAATTAAATATTTAAGACATTTTAAGTTTAATTTTGAAAGTGAAAATGTTTCTTTGACATTAATCTTGTGTTCTGCTTATTCTAACAAAGTCTCACGGTAATTTAGTGTACATTTGATTCTAATGTAATGTTGTGTGTGTCAATGTTATTGTAAAGTACTTCAATATTATTTTTACTTATTCTTTATTTTATACATTTTTCATAAAATTTTGGAATAATTTGAATCTGCAAATTTTAAATTTTTTTTTGCAAACTAGGTGATTTATGTTTGCAGTGGAACAACAAACAACACTGTCCCCTTGTATCTTTATGTCCACAATGAAACTGTGATTTTTCGTTAGGTGGTGCTGAAGCTGACTCAGATGATTGGGAAGAATGTGAAGCTCTATGATATGGTACTACAGTTCCTGCGGACGCTGTTCCTGCGCACACGGAACGTGCACTACTGCACCCTGCGTGCTGAGCTGCTGATGTCCCTTCATGACCTCGACATCAGTGAGATCTGTTCAGTCGACCCCTGTCACAAGGTGTGGAACCAGTTTCCCTTCTGTACTAGGCAACACACCTTTTCAACTGCAACATAATTGCCATAATTCACCATTTGTAGGGTCCTTCCATTTCACAAGGTTGTACAAAATGACCTAAATAACTGTTACAAAAACAGTTACAGGAGCTGAACACTTTCTGAAAGTCAGACCTTGAAGCAATTACATGTTTATGATTAAAATATGTATAATTATAAACAGTCAAAAACAGTTTGGAACTGTTGAAATTTGTGATCATGACCACTTTCAAATGGTCTGCACCCAGTTACACTCACTGTATTTATGTTTGCTCTTATCCTTTTATAGTTTTCTTGGTGTTTGGATGCCTGCATCAGGGAGAAGTTTGTGGATGCTAAACGGGCTCGTGAGTTACAAGGCTTCCTGGATGGTGTGAAGAAAGGGCAGGAACAAGTGTTAGGGTACAAAATTCATATATCCATAAAGACACATCGTACAATAAACCCATGCCATAAAACTGTAAAAATGTAGCACTCTCTGTTTCTGTTTCTCACAGAGACCTATCTATGATCCTCTGTGACCCATTTGCCTCTAATACACTAGTGTTGAGTACCGTGAGGAACCTTCAGGAGCTATTGAGCCAGGACGCCCTGCCCAGAGTAAGACCTCCAACTCCATAGTTGATTTTAGGTCTATAGGAGACGTCTTTTGTTTGTTCTGATTTAGAACCAGATTTACTAAACATGCCTAACAGAACAATTGCAGCCATGTCAAGTGCAAAAAATTTTAAGACAGTCTTTTTGGGGGGCATTAATAGTAGAGCAAACACTAGTAGTTTGACTACCTCAAACCTTTGTAAATCACGCTGCATGATTCATTTTTTCTCAGCTTCTCCTCCTATAAATTTTCCGTCTGAAAGGAAGCTCCTACATATGCATATGCAACAAGTTCAGCTGCAAAAATAACTGTCCTCATCTTTTCAATGTTAATAGTGTTACTACAGTGACACTACAGTGTTGTTTTTATAGGGTAGGGTAGGCAATGTTTTTCATGAACACTTTTTGTTGTACTGGTTGAAACTCTCTTCTTATCCTGATAGCAATCAATAATAGAAGTGGGCTAAATACTAAAAAAATATACATATATCTTTTGTGGAAGTCTCAGGACCAAAAAATGTTCATCCAATCATTGCATTCGATCCGAATGCAATGATAGGATGTCCTACCTATGTATACCTATGTATTTCTATACCTCCACGCACCTTCGCAGTGACATCACACGTAATCAGCGCTTTCGGTAAGGCTATGCAGAGTTGTAGACAAAGTCAAAGTTGTAAACAAACAGCAGCCCCCTTTTACAGTTCTTCCTGAACCAAAACAATAAGCTTATGCTGCGTTCATGACATGTCGTAATTACAGTAATTAAGATATGGCAACCCGTGACATTCTAGTCTGAGCTGTTAACGTCCTTGGATTCACAATTATGCGTTTCTGTGGCAAGACTATCAACCCTGAAATGAATTGGCAGCAGTCAAATCGTACAAGTCAGAGATCTTTAAGTTGATTACGTTCATTATTATTGTAATGTTATGTGCTTTTTAGACATGAGGTAATTTAATGCCGTCTCTCATGACGCTTTGCAGACTCTGCTCTGGCTGTGTGCGCTCATGTGTTTTGGAGGAGACGTGGCTTTGAAGAGCGCTCTGAAAGGAGGGCGGGATCCTATGCTTTCAAAGCTAGCTTGCTATTGCTAGCCTCTCTGAAATTGCCTACTCTACCTTTAACTAAAACTATTAAAAATACTTTTTTTGGTATTTGAAATAAAATACAATTTAAATATTAGATGAAAAACTTAAATGAAGAACTTGAAACTTTTAAACAAAGAACTTGAAAAACTTAAATGAAATTTTGAAATGTTGACATGGCAACTAACTAAAATATGTTGAAGTTGCTAAAACTAAAATAAAAATAAATGAATTAATAGAAGTATTAAAAAAATAAAAAAAGAATTAAATTGAGAAAAACACTTAACCGAACAATCTGTGTTTATGTACAGGACAGCCCTGAACTTCTCCTCCTGCTGCGGATGCTTTCACTTGGCCAGGGTGCCTGGGACATGATTGACAGCCAGGTTTTCAAAGAGCCCCGAATGGTAAGATCAACTCTCTGCTTTATTTAATAAACCCTAGTCTAATGTTTGTGGGTTTGTACAAATGGGTTTGTACAATTACACAAGGCTGGTCTTGTTCTCCATCAGGATTTGGAGGTGGTAACACGCTTTCTGCCTGCCATGATGTCAATAGTGGTGGATGACTACACATTCACCGTGGAGCAGAAACTACCAAGTGAGGAGAAGACCTCTCTCACGTACCCCACCACCCTGCCTGAAACCTTCTCCCGGTATCTGCACCATCTCATGCCACTCCTCAACCCAGAATATTCAGCAAGTGCTTACTTCTTTCTAATAATGGATGGTCTTTTTGTTTTGTCTAGGTATATACAGGAAAACAGGGTGGCATGTGAGATCGGTCTTTATTATGCGCTTCATATCGCTAAGCTGAGAAATAAAAATGCTTTACAGCGGCTTCTGCCTGGACTGGGTGAGACTCCTGTCAGATACGTTGGATTAATGGATGCTCAAGGCAGAGCTGCACAGAGACTGACCAATTTGTGTGTGTGTGTTTTTGCAGTGGATACCTATAACGACATGGCGTTTGGAGACATCTTCCTCCATCTTCTCACTGGTCATCTGACTCTGCTCTCTGATGAATTTGGATCAGAGGAGTTCTGTACTGCTGTCTTTGACAACTTCCTCCTCACATCTTTCTCTAGGTCTGTATTATCTTTTTTAATCACATTATATAGTACAAATTCTTTGGGGTTTGAAAGAAAAATATATTAGTAGAAAAAAAATCAAGGTTAATACTATGGCTCAGTTCACTATAGTTCTAGTATATTTTAGCTTATCGTTCTGATTTGCAGTAAGGAGAACGTTCACAGACACAGTCTTCGCTTGCTGAACCATCTCCATCAGAAGGTGCTGCCATCCTACATGGAAACCTTAATGAAGACACTTGAACCACCAAAACAGGTATTTTAAAGGAAACAGACTGAATGCAAGTTTGATAAAACAATGTCTAAATACATAATGGGCTGTTGGTTAACATTTCCCAATAGTCTGCTGCTCTGCATGGATTTAGTCACATCAGCAGAAAAGGAAAGTTATTTCATTTTGATTAAAGATTACTTTTTTTTTTTTTTGCTTTGGAACAACATGCACCAATTAATCATTCATAAGACTAGAGACATGCATTAAGAAAGTACATGAGGCCAAGTTTGTTTTAATGTTGACTTTAAAGGTCACTAGGTGGCACCTCATCCATTTCTGTTCACAGTATGATTTTTGTATTCTTTCTATACTATTATTGTATTTATTAATATCTTGAAATAGCTTTTGTTTTTATACTTTCAGTTTTCATTTTAATTTGTTTATTTTAGTCATTTTGTTATGTGCTTTTTGAACTTTTTTGTAGTTTTTTGGGTAACACTTTACAATAAGATTTCATTATTAGTTACAGTAGTACTACTACAGTAGTCAGCATTTGAAGTGGATCAAAAAAGTTCATTAAAGTTGTCCTAAGAACTAAGTTAACCTAAGAAGAATGGTTTAGGACAACTTTGATTAACTTTTTTGATCCACATCAAATGTTGACTACTGTAGTTAAAATGAAGTAAGAATGAACAATACTTCTACAGCATTTTATAATCATAGTTAATGTTAATTTCAACATTTACTAATACATTATTAAAATCAAATGTTGTTTTTGTTAACATTAGTTAATGAACAAACAATGAACAGCTTGATTTTTATTAACTAACATTAACAAAGATTAATAAATACTGTAACAAATGTATAGCTCATTGTTAGTTCATGTTAGTTAATACTAATGTTAACAAATTATTGTAAAGTGTTAACGTATTTGTTTAAATGTTTCTATTTAGCTTTAATATACTTTTATTTAACAATTTTAGTTTTAGTAAATTTAGTACTTCAGCTTAAACTTATTATAGTTAGCTGCCAAGGCAACATTTCTAATTTTCATTTAAGATTTGTAAATGTAATTTTTTCCATTTTGTTTCAGCTTTATTTCAATTACCAAAAACTATTTTTAAAAGTTTTTAGTTTCAGTTTCACAAATGATAAAAGCTCTGTTCCTCTCCGAACCGATTCTCTTGTGCAGAAACCTTATAGTAACTGAATCTTAATTCATGTTATTACAGAGCAGTGAGTCAGTGAAAGAAATGTACACCCTGTTGAAGGAGAAGCTCGAGGCTTCTAAGAAAAGCCCTCCAGAACCAGAGGAAGCCCCCTCTCTGGATCTCGGCCTTCACCCTGTTACTGTGCCTCCCACCCCTTCTACCCCCACGACCCCTATCTGATAGAGACTGGATGCTCCAGCCACTAGAGGGCAGCAACAGCAGCAATGGAGGTAGATGACACAGCTAATGTCAAAAAGACTGACCTAAACATGTGTAAAATGGAACTGTGCTGGCTATATGACTTAGGTTTTTTGTTTTTCATGTTTTCCCTTTTATAAAGGTCATTTTAAAGCATTTTCCAATTTGCAATTTTGTGGGTTAAACTATTTCACTTTCTATGCTTCTTTTAAGAAAATGTAGTCTTGTCTAAATGTACAGCATCTCGTGGTTGAATATTATTTGCTTTAGACTGAGTCAGTGTGACAAACCCTTGTGTAAATAAAACAATTGTTTAGACAACTTTACAATTTGAGACTTTGATATTTGATGCTCTCTCTCTACAAACCCACTGCTGTCTCAGTGCATAATCAAGTGAATAAAAAAAACCCTCAATGACTTATACAATCTTTGTCATGCAATACACTTGTTTGTCTACATAGAGCTCACATGCTCTTGTTTGCTTTATTTTCTAAGGTCTGTGGTAAATTTTCCATTGTTGCTTACATCATGGCTATTATAATAATATTAAAATAACATGGCTGTTAAATTGGGCTAACACTGCCCCGTGGTCATAGAAATCCAGATAATATGGAAAAATGTGATCTCAAGATGTGGAGGTGTCATGGAGGTTTATACAGTCTTATATCTGTTTTCTCAAAATGAGGCAGAAACTTCTCCACTTCAGTAGCACTTACATATACCAAACATTTTATTCCTTTATCTATATTCAAAGGGGTTTTATATAACATTTTAATCCTAAAAACTGAAAAACATTTTGTCAACAAAATGAAACAGGAACCTGGTTTATCCAATGTTCTGTGCTGCTGTCTCCACCTAGTGTCTTGCCGTGTCAGAGCTCAGATCAGTAAATGGCCTTCTGTCTTGTGATGGTCCAGTTGTTGTTTTGGTTTGTTCCGACAGATGTACCACTGTAATCTCTTCAGTTCCCCCTCATACGGTCATAGTTGAGCTTCTCTGGGGGTTCTAATTCATTCATGTCATTGTCAATTGCTATTAATTGTGTATCATGTCAAAAAATATCATGATGGTGTGCAATCTTATTTACCCAGTCATCAGCTGGTGGAAATGAGTGTATGGTGTTTCCCCATTGGAAAAAACATAACTGCAGCAATATTTTAAATTTTCCCCAAACCGCTAAAATGTTTACTTTCCAAAAGTAGCTGCTGGGTAAAAAGGAATTGAGCAAGTATATAAAAGGAAGGCATGCCCACATTTGAAACCGAGAAGACACCAAGCACCCACAGAGATGTCAAACTCTTCCTCTTTTTTTTTACTGTCAAAGCAATGGCTCTTCAATAGAAGGCCAGGTAGCATTTATTTCACATCCTTAACTCTTAAACATCATAATGTTTCTTTGTTTTCTATTTTTTTTTTTTTCCAGATTTAAAAGTTAAAAAAAGAAACTTTCAGTGTGGTTTCAGTCTTTTGAAAGCTAATTTTGTATGCAGTTGCTGTGTTACTAAGTGTAGTTTGCAAGTTTCACTGGGGCAGGAGCAGTTCCTGGTGGTTCAGTTGCACGTCCCTGTTCTGTCAGTTCAGACAACATCATACTTGCCTCACAGCACCAATGCTGCCTCTTTTCATTATTCATCAAATGTTACAGCTGCTCAAGGCACGTTACTTGGACTCTGAGGTTGACAGTGTTCTGCTGAATGACTTCATATGCTGTTATTTGTAATGCGCTGTGAGCACAGAAAACCAGGGAGAGAAGGATTTATGCGCAAGGTGTACGTTTATCTACAAAATATAAGAATAAAACAAAGAAACATACAAACAAGATAAACTAAGGAAACCGAGGAACACAGGGGAAAACCAGAACTAAACTCAACAACAACCAACAGCGAACATAGGAAACACTGGGGTGTATATACACAAGGTTATGTCATGATACTCTAGATGGTGCAGGCTGATAAGTTCTTTAACTCAATCTGCTTGCAATCACATCATTCTCTATAGGGCACAGTTCATTGGTTCCTGCTGTTTCAGTAGCCAATGAGCTACCTTCAAATGTTCGGTCAGCAATTGCTGTAGCAGTTGCAGTGCGCTTTCAGAAACCCTCCACCTTCCCCAGCTCCACCTGTATAGGTCTGCTATGGGTAATTCATGTACGCTATATTGTACAGCAGCAGAATGCCTTACTTGCACACAGCAGAGTGTCGTGTATGTATTGGCAGTAGCAAGTAGCAGACATCATACACTGAACTGGACTAGATCCAAAAAGCAACAGTATGAACACAAAGAGGTCTGAGACCACATTCCTACTTAAGTGTCCTCTTTCAGGGACAGTGTGAATTTAAAGACAGCTGGGTCCTTTTTCACTTGGTTCATCTCCACTTAAAGGAGTATGAATTTGTTGTTGTTGTTTTTTTTAAAGAGGACTCAAATGTGAAAGCACCCTAATTACACAGTGTCAAATGATCTAATTCCATATTTCCAGTCTTTACCGCAGCCAAACACAACATAACAAGATGCAACCCCACTCTTAACAAGTTATGCTTTTGCAGTCAAAAAGTCAACTTTGCATGCACCCACCTTATAAGCTGCGACGCCTACATTAAAGATAGCATCAAAACACTTTGGTCATTATGATCAAAAGGAAATGTACTTTAAATTTGTACAGGAAGTCTTCCCTTGGCATATATAATGACTTGCAGAAGTCTAAACAGTTACTGTTGCCATAAAGATATCCAGGCTTCTCTCTGATGGACTCAAAGGTAACAAAATTTGATGATGTGTTCTTGAATCATTGCAAATATATATGTGTGTGTGTGTTTGTGTATATATATATATATATATATATATATATATATAGCCCATACCAAAAAATTCAACTTACAATGTGAAGGTTTAGTGAATAAATTACAAAAACGGATATAAATTTTTGTTATGCAATAGTAATATATTAATATAATGTTAATATTCAAAGCATCTGTTACCTTGAAATAATATATATATTCTATATCTATGTATCTTATAGTGCTATTTGGGTGCTATAGTGCTATTTTACTATTTTATATGCTTATAAATTAAAACTAATATTTTTTTTTTTAAGTCATTAATGGAAAAAACTAAATCAAATATTCTATGTAAATTTCCGCTTTTTGACAATTTAGTTGAATAACTGAATTCTGATTTAAATTAATTATATGCAGGCCTAAATTGTTAATTGAAAGAGTGTTATAACAATAGATTATGTATTTAAATAGGATGATTCCGCTCAGATGGTTAAAGGTTATGATGAACAATGACTATATTAATTATAGTAATGATTCAATTCTAAAATTAAATAAAATTAGAAAAAATTCCACTTTAACATATCTGTATTTGCTACCATACAAATCTAAATGAATTACTGTGTCCACAAATTACCCATAACAAATAGACATAGACATACCTCACAAATCTTGATATTTAGATGAAAAGTCAAGATAACATCTGTGGTCATCTATATACCCCATCTAACCTTCATCCGTTATATCTCTTCATTGTAACCATCATGATATTAATAAGGCCATTTGTATTTTCATCATCCATTTCTTGCAGATGAATAGCACAGAGATCTCTTTAAAGAATGCCACCAGCGGCGACATCAACTTTTGTCCCATAAAGCCTCAGCACATCTCCATCCCTGTGCTCATTTGTCTGACCTTCTTGGTGGGACTCCTGCTCAATGTCTTCAGTCTGTGGGTGTTCACATGCAGGACACCAGTGTGGAAGTCCAGCGCAGTTCTTCAATTTCATCTAGCTGTCAGTGATGTCATAATATGTCCTATGGGACCATTTATGGCAGTATATTATCATTCTGCTAACTGGCTTTTTGGGAAAGCTCTCTGTCGGCTTAAAGTAGCTTTAATGTTCTTTCACATTTACAGCAGTATTCTGTTTCTCTCTCTAATTAGCATTCACCGCTATGTGGCCGTGGTGCACTACAATCGAAACTCTTGCATGAATCGAAAGGACTTTGTCCAGAAACTCTGTGTTGGAGTTTGGCTTTTTGTATTGATAATGGGAACTGCATTCGCCGCTATTGTAGACACGAGCACAGTGGACAATCACACTTTATGCCTCAGCATTCACCAAAGACAATATATGGACTTCTATTTCATTGTAAACTTCACTTTCCTCATTCCTGTATTACTTCTAGCATTCATTGTTTCTGTAGTCTGCTACTGTCTTCTGGTGCGCTCGATGTCCCATCTCGACACTAGCCATGACAATGGACAAGCTATTAAGAACAAATCACGTAAAATGGTGGCTGTTTGTTTGCTAACATTTGTTGCTTATTTCATGCCTATGAATGTGGTGCGCAGTGTGGGTATTGTGGTCCAGAAAGTCTTCCCCCGCAAATGCAGCCTACTTTTAGAAATGGAAACTGCATATTATGTGTCATGGATTGTGGCTGGTGCCAACTGCTGTCTAGATCCAATTATATATTGTTTCAGTTCTAAGAAATTCATGAGAAATGTTCATATCTCTCTTAGTAAAATAGGTGTGAGGTGTGAAACAGGGCATGATGAATCTTTATAAGACTGACCTCATGTTAGCTAGATGTTAGCTACTTTTTGATTGATTACATTATGTATGTATTATAATATTAATATGCATTATGTGTGCATTTTGTTTTGAAAATTCATATTTTCTTTTAAAATTGCAGTGAAATTTCATATATATGCTTGTTTGAAAAATATTTTGCTTAGTTTTATGAAGTGTATGATTATGATAGCTGTTGATTAAGTGCAGCTTATAAGATTTTTATTGTTTTGATTTATTATTTTCTTCATTGACATTCAATATATAAGCTTCATTAGACTAGTTAGATGGAAAACAATTGTCATACATTATCTAAAGTGTTAGTTTTTAACTAGAATGACAAGGGTGGAGTTTGGGTTAATGTCTGTTGACTAATAAAAGGAAATCCTGTCTTGGTTCCTTTTTGTTGCATACACGATACTGAAATGTTCACATAAAGCCATTTGCTTTCATATAGGCTAGTTGCCCCTCTCTGCGCAATTTACGTATTCCAAGTGAGTTTTGAGTGTTGCATGACCTGGTAAGTGCTTAGCTTGATGTTCATTGAGGTATTTTACATTTGGGTTTCTTTTAATATTATAATAAATTTAATATATATAGTTTCGTGTGTTCATATATATGTAAAAATACCTCTTTAATAAATACGCATCACATTTCTATGACCAACATCACATGACAGCAAAATATAACATTATATAATTTAAATAGAGCTCAAAAAGCGTTTAATTAATGACTTGTTTTTAGATATTTAGAGCGTTTGTCTGCTTTGTTGCACATTTAGATATTAAGAAAAAATGATAATGTGACATTCATTAGTATTGGCACTTGTATGAAATTCTTCAAGTTTATTTATTTGTAATATACCTAACACAAAATATGATCAAAATAACACACTCATTTCTTTCCCGCACAGCGGCATTCTTCTAAGATGAACACCTCAGATTTAAACTGTGTAGGGAACAGCAGCAATGTGAGCCAAGAGGCCACATGTTCTCCTGAGCCTGAGCACGTGTCTCTGGCTGTGATCCTCTGTCTCGTCTATCTGCTGGGCCTCCTGCTCAACGGATTCAGCCTGTGGGTCTTCACCTGTCGCATTCACAAATGGAACTCTGGAACCGTTCTGCAGTTCAATCTGGCTCTAGCTGATGCCATCGTTTCTCCACTCACCCCACTGATGGCAGTGTACTTCGCCATGGATAGCAACTGGATTTTTGGGAGATTCACCTGCCAGCTGAAGATTGCCGTGCTCAGCGTCCACTTCAATGGCAGTGTGATCTTCCTCACGCTCATTAGCATTCATCGCTATATGACCGTGGTTCACTTCACCCGCTCCTCGTTGATGAAAAGGAAGACTTTCGTGAAGAAGCTGTGTGCTGGGATTTGGTGTTTTCTGATAATACTTGGCATTATTTATGGATGGCTGCTTCCTGTAACCACTGAGGAAAATCATCGGCAGTGTCTTACTATTCATCAGGAAAAACTGGCAGATGCTTATTTTATTATTAACTTTGTGATTTTCTTCTTTTGGTGTATTTTACCCTTATCGATATCAGTGTTTTGCTACAGTCGCCTGGCAAGCTCAGTGACCCGCATTAACATAAACTCTGTTCAGGGCCAGTTGGTCAAGAACAAATCCTTGAAGATGATAGGGATATGTCTGGTCATATTTGGCCTTTGCTTTCTTCCTCTCAATGTTGTTCGGACCATCGGAGTAGTCGTGAAAAAGTATTACCCTAAGAAATGCATGCTTCTGTTGCGGTTGCAAACAGCATATTATGTATGCTATATACTGGCAGGAATCAACTGCTGCTTGGACCCCCTAATCTACTTTTTTGGATCACATAATTTTATGACAGCAGTCAGATCATCTCTTAGGGTTATAGGGGTTAAACGCAATGTTGAAAACAAAACTGAATCAGAAACATTAAGTCAAACTGGAAACAGACATGTAATTTTTACTGTCTCTTAGGGCATTTTAAAGTCAGCATTAAACAGAATTTGTGATCATATTTTCATCCCTATTATAACGTGAAACGGCTTCTCGATTGAGGAAAAAATGTAGGGGGACTTGATTTTGACCATCTGGAATTGATTGGATGGTTGTGGTTTCTATTGTTGTGATCTCATGTGAATGAAAGGTGGTCCTGCCCTTGTGCCAGTAAACAGAGAAGAGAAGCAAGGAGTTCTTTTGTTTAAAGATTATGAGGGCACATAAAAATAATAATAATGATGTGCATAAATTTATTACTGTTTTAAGAAATAAGAATTGTCCATTTTCATTTCATGGTGACTTTAATGGTGTTAAGTATCCTATTGCAAGATTACGGTTACAAAATATTTTTGTCTTTAAAATCAGCACAATCAGTGAATTTGACACTGTTACTGTGGCCTCCACTGTCTTTTTCTGCTGACAACACTGCACTAAACTGTAATGCATTAAAAAAGTTGTTAAAATATTTTGCAAAGTAATGTTGACATGAAAATAACTACTGTATGAGCTGTGCAAGGCTAGCAACCCTTCAAAACATACAAAGCAGCTCTGAAATGCTTATTCACTTGTATCTTTATGATATCATTATAAATAAAATTCATATATGAAGTAATACTGTATTTTGAATTGTAGAGCATGTGACTGAAACTTTAGACAGTGAAGCTGTCTCAGTGTTGGTGACTGATGCAAGATATATAATAACTCGCTCAGTGTTTTTTTTTTTTGTGCAATACAAATATAACATTTACAAATACAAAGACAAAAATAAAACAAAAGAAACAAATATGGTTACATTACTTTAACACATTAGCTTATATATTACACCATAAAAGAGTCTACTTGTGATATAATTTTTTAGAATTCTTTAAAGAAATCAAAAGCTACATCAATAACTTTCTTGAAAATAAAAAGGGAAGGAATTTTCTTTGAAATTTTATACTTATGAATGTAAAATAAATTAATAAATTATTTATAGATTAATATTATATTGTTTATATTTAAGAATGTTCTAATTTCAGGGAGTCACCATATATATATATATATATATATATATATATTTACAAAAAGTACAGTCCCAAAACAAATGAACTAGTTATATTAGGGGCCAACATATTAAAGCCCTTATGGAAACTAGATAAAGTTAAAGGTATTTTAGAGATGTAACAAAAAACTGTAAACCTCCAACAGAACTAAAAATATATTTTTTAAAAATGACTTAGTTTATCCATTTAATTTTGAAAAAGTTATTAAGAGGAAAAGGTAATGGCAAAGTCTTACTTATTTTAAAGCGAGTTTTTTTTTTTTTTTTTTTTTTTTATTGCAAGAAAAGAAACAGCACTGAGTTAAATACATTAACATAAATGGAAAAAAAAAACGAAACAAAACAAAAAAGAACATATGGACAAATAACAATGGCACCAGTAAGAAAAATATGGTCATAGTTCTTAAGAAACTTGTTGTTATCAATGAGTTTAAGAGATTTAACAACAAGGGAAATCTCAGCAATGTAGACATCAAATCTAGGCAAAGTCTTGAGAAATTTGTTTTTGTGAATAAAAAATTTACAATGCAACACAAATAAATTAACAACAAGATCAATAGCATAATCACTCCTAGAAAAATAAAGGAATATATCATTCAAAGAAAAGTTTAAATCACATTTGATAAAAGGAGAAAGATAACAACTTAAATTCTCCCAAATAGATTTAACATGATTGCAATGGTAAAATAAGTGAAGCAAAGTTTCTTCCTCAACTTTGCAAAATACACATAAGAGTCAGAGAGATCAACAAAAGAGGCAATTTGGGAGTTGGTTGGGTAAACATTATGTAAAATTTTAAAGTGCACCTCTCTTATTTTATTGGACATACAATATTTTTCAGGGAGTAACCATGCTCTCTTCCAGTGAATACTGTCAAAAAAAAAAAAAAAAAAAAAAATTGTTCCAGAAAAATTTACATCTAGGTGATGTATAAACGGTGTAATGTAACAATTGCTTTATATGTTTACTGTTACATTTTTTATCAAGAAGGTAAACTCTATCCAATAAAAGTTTAGGCATAATTGTTTTTCTCTCATTAAAGAAAAAGTGTGTTTTAAATAAGTGCACATAATTTTAAAGCGAGTTTTTGAAATCCAAAGAACTACGAGTGACGTCACTACATCAGGTGCGTGACGTCGACGGCCACAGGTAGAGCATTTCCTTCACTCGCTGTGAATTAGTTTCGCTCACCCACCTGTTCACGGTGGATAGAGAACAGAATGGGAAAGCTTCAGGAATTCGAAATAACTCTTAATAACAACAAAACGGTTTATAGTCCCGGCGAATCCCTCTCTGGAACTCTGAAAATCTCAATTACACAGCCCATACTATGTAAAGGTAGGTAAACCGATGATAGTTGGCTACACCGCAGCCACCCTTTGTGTTTATACTGGATGTTTTTTTGTTTTTTTAAGTTTCTGAAAAAGTTTACTTTTTAAAGTACCCTACTTGTGTATCAGACGTAAATGTTAGTCTACTGGTTGTTTTCCTAGACTCGCGCACGTTTATAGTTGGTTTTGTCCTCGCGCTTCGAGGATTGAAACTAGTATCGACTCGAGCGAAACTTGTTGCGGATCTTTATTGACATATCAACGAGGAATGGTGTTTAAACTGGAATTGCTTTCGTTTCTGTCGGATTAGTTCTCCAAGATTTCTGTAAAAAGCAGAAACAGAGTGTATTTAAGGACAATGACAATAATAAACGTTTATAAACACGCTTAAATGTGTACTATAATCTACTTTGATTCTCTATAACGTGCCAGGTGAACTACTCGCAGTTTCGGATATCAGGTTCAGTATTTTAAAACAGTGACTGAGAAAATAAAAGATGAAGTGCTATATTTAAGTAAAAGTTAGGCCTTAGGACCTAAAATAGTGTAAGGAAACCTATGGTTGTAACGCATGGGCAGCTGCTCTGCAGTGTTTATTGTTTTTCCGAACGCGCCATTTGCATATTTATGCCTTAAGCCTTCAGCAGCGAGTCAAATCATTCAGACCTTTTAAACATCCTTTAAATTTATCAGCAAAGCTGATTTTCAAATCTGGACTGAGTACCATACGTGAATGCAGTTTGCTGCAGTACTGGTCAGACTGCTTGGTACAAAAAAATAAAGGTATAGGCCTATTGTACGCATCTTTTCACCCACCACCTGTTTTAAGTACACCTGTTCGTGTTGAGGTCAGATATCCTGACACAGCTAAGCCTAACATAGTCAATACTGCTTATTCACTACAATATTTTATTAGGACAGTATAAATCTGCTTTGATTTCCCGATATATGCAAAGGAATTTAAGATGATGTAAAATAAGCCTTAAAGGTCCCACTAGACTAGGCTAAATCAAAATGAGAGTTTTGAAAAAAAGACTTTAATATGTTTTGCCCAGACTTAGTCATTTACACTTGTCAAGCCATTTTATGGAGTCTTTATTATCAAAATATCATTGAGAGAAATTACAAATTTGATTGTAGGTCCTGAGCGATGATGCTTGGGCATTTTCCCATTAAGAATGGCCAACAAAATTCAGATCTAAAGAAATTTCTCAATGGGAAAGTGCCCAAGCATCATCACTCGGTGATATTGCCTTGTAACATTGCTCAAAAATTTGCCCCGTGTATCATCACCTTAATTGCATTGACACAACAGTGAATAACAAAAAATTACACATACATAACTACATTACAGGAGAATTACTATGCAGTATACATGTATGTGCAGAATAGTTATGGGCACGTAGTAAAAAAAATTTAACTAGCTTTCTTAAAAAGTTTAAGGCTTTGTTAGTTGCTGTTCAGTTCAATATAACAAGCTATCTGAAAAAGTGTAAGGCTTTGTTACTTGCTGTTCAATTTCCAAAAGCATATATTGCGTATATTGAATGTGTGTTTGCAGATACAGTACAGCACTGACTTGTTTATACACCCATAAAACTAATATGAAAGTAACCAGTGAAATCTGTTGTCATTAAACAAAAAGCAGGTAGTTTGACTTGTGATTTGGGCCTTGGCCATGGGATCAAGATGAAATGTCTCTGAATTTATATAAAAATGTAGGCCAATAGGCTGACATCCTTTCTTTCTGTGTAAAAAAACAAAAACAAAAAAACATCATGTGAACAAGAAAGTATAATTAAAAGTGTGTTGTTCTTGAGAACTGCTGTGAAATAGGAAAACGTGATAAGACTGAAAATGAGTCAGAGGATCATTCAGATAAAATAACAATTAAAAATAAAAATTCACACAAGAAGTAACAGTATCAGTTATGCTGTGCTAGAAGTCATGTGGTTATGTCAGTGTTTTGGGGCTGGTCTGTTGTTTGAGCTGAGATGTTGATAAAGAATACTCACCGGACTGGTTCGCTGACATTCCGGATCATGGGAGACAAGAATAACAATTGCACACAGTCACCATTACAGCTTTGTGGCGAAGTGAAGTCAGCTGACAGTATTTTGACTGTTTGAGTGTTTATTGTTTAGATTTTTTGTTGAATTAAATTACTGAAGTAGCTGACTTTTTTGACCCGAGCTATGGTTTTGCCCTTTTTTAGGTGTATTAATAGCAGATGCTTTTTTGTGGTTGAAAAAGTTTCCACCCATATCAATTCTTGAATGTCAGTTTATTACCACTCATATGCTCTTTAGTAAGTCAGAGTGATCGATCATGAAATCTTAAAATTTCAAATGTTGTTATTGTTCGCCCAGTTTCTTATAAAGTCTCTTCTGACATATTTCCCATGGTTGCTTATGTATCTGTGGTAACATCACTGCTTACTAACACTCAATGTGTGTCTGGGGGGTAGAGAGAGATGGAGAGAAAGGGGGTGGGGTGGAATTGAGGATGGAGAGAGAATCACAAAGACATGTTTTTTAAAAAAAAAAAAAAAAAAAAGGACAAATAAAGACAAATGGGTCATTCCGTGTCAAATCAACCAGAGGTCCCTGGCTCATATTTTTGATTTTGTTAATATTTTTGATTTGGGGTCAAAATGACAATTTTCACCTGAGATTTGGAGCCAATTTACAGAGGTGAAAAAATGACTTTAGAAAGATGGCAGCATCATTATTTTATTTTTGCACAGAGATTGGTAGGTCTATTAGTAGTCTATTACTATCTGTTGACTTTAGCAATCTTTGTTTTATTATATGCCAACAGTGACAGTTCAAAAATGGCAAAAATCACTTCTTGTGTTTTTTGCCTTAAGTTTTCAGTGGTCAAAAACCAAATGTGGGTCACTTTTCATACAGCTGATACTTTTTCTTTTAAAGAGGAATATCTGAAGAACAAATAATGTTGAAACTAGAAATGTATATTGTGTTTTTCTATCATCTCAGTTGCATAGAACATACCATAAATATTCCTTTTCCAAAGTGTGAATGCCTGTAACTCTAAAAGTATTCAAGATATCTTAATATCCTTTTAGATTCTCGTTCTTAATTCAAAGTCTGTAATTCATAGTCTGTAAACAAAAGCTTGTGGTGTTTTTATATGGCTATTCTGGAAAAATAGGAATTATATTTATCTGCATTAACTGAACGAATGTGTTTTTATGCAAGTAAAAACTGTAAATAAAAAATAAAATAAGTTACTGGGTCAATTTTTCCGTGTTCATAAGAAAAATGTAATTGCAAAACAATTCTACTTTGCCCTGTTGCATCATGCAAGATGTATTTTCTTACCATAGATATGACTTAAATGAAATGACACTGTAGCAAAGGTTGCAGAACATTTCTTGAGAAATGAGAAGTAAATACATCTGCTAAGCTCAATGCTGTGTATGTTCTAGACCTGCCCTGTTGACTGCATATGCTTAATGTGTTTTTGTCTGTTACCATGGCAGTCTGAATGTGTTAATGCATCACCCGCTGTTGAAAGTGAAGGGCAGAGTGAGGTTCTCAGACAAGGAACAAGGCTCTCATCTTGGTGTCAGACATTTCCAGTCATCATGAAATATTCTTTTAAATAGCTGTTACCAAGAATTCATCATAACCTCATGCACTGACACATTTGTTGTCCATTGAAATTTCGTCAGTGTAGGCACATTTCTGTTGACTGATCTATGTCTTTATTTCCTAATCAGCAATCAAAGTGAACTGCCAGGGCTTCTGTGGAGTGACCAGCAAATCAAATGACACAGACTGGACAGAGGAGGAGCAGTACTTCAGCAGCTCAGTCTCAATAGCAGATAAAGGTACACAGGGGTCATGGTCTTACTCGCACATTAAACGGCAGGATGCTTGTTCAAATCCCTTACAGATTCTCTCCATCTGTTTCCCAGGCACTCTGAAAGAGGGCGAGCACAGTTTTCCCTTCAAGTTTCTCTTGCCAGGTACGACACGCTTTTATGTAATCGAACTGTCCTGTCGCCCTGCATTCCTTCAAGATTCGTCAGAGTTTAACCACTGTTTACATTTATCCTCAGCAACAGAACAACATTAAAAAAACCCCTCAACTTTGTATAACTAAATAAGCATGACCTAATAAATGAGTCACCCAATATAGGAATGTACAGAGTTTTGTCCTATAGGTGGATGAACATACACCTATAGGACAAAACTCTGTAAATATACATTTACAGAGCCCAAAAGTTTTTAATGTTTTTGAAAGAAATACAGTAAAAACAGTAATGTTGTGAATTTTTTAAAATGTAACTTGTTCCTGTAATGGTAAAACTGAATTTTCAACATCATTACTCCAGTCTTCAGTGTCACATGATAGTTCAGAAATCATTTTAATATACTGATTATGTGCTCAAGAAACATTTCTTATAATTATCACATTTGAAAACAGTTGTGCTGCTTAATATTTTTTTGTGAAAACTGTAATATTTTTTTTTTTAGGATTCTTTGATGAATAGAAAGTTTAAAAGGACTGCATTTAAAACTCAATATTCAGATTAGTTGTATTAAATATATGTTTCTTTCAGCTTTTGAATGGTAGTGTAAATGAAATAAAACTTGATATTTTGTTTGTGGTCAGTAAAATCACTATGAAGGAAGCAGGAAGAAACTTTTTATCAGTAATGTTTTCATGAGTGTTTTTTTTTTTTTTTCTTTTTTACACAAGTATTTCCAGTGCAGTCTCACCCTTTCCAGCTAAAAGCAGATATTCTGGTGCTTATTACGACATAAATTGTGAATTCTCACAATGTGAATTCCCATAATTTGTTCATTTTATTCAGTCTTCTCACAATGTGAACCTTGCTAGCCCATCTAGTTTATCGCTGCTTTTATTGTCTGGAGCTGCTTGGCTGCTATTTGAAACCTCCATCTGCTGTTCCTCTTTTTTATCTGAGAGTTTTCAGCTCCACCTAACAGAACAATAGCACACTTAGAGAAACGTGTCTTCTTATGCTGTAGCGTTGGCTTCTGTGGTTTTTAGGCTTTCGCTAAAAATATTTGAGCTTAATGCATAATGCACCCTTTTAAACCTTTTGCTTGAAAAGAACATTGTTGTTATGCAAAAGCCTAAAGTTTAGTTGTGAGAAGTCACCAAATTAATTCATTATGATTCTTTTGTAGCTGCTGCACCAGCATCATTTGAAGGGCTTTATGGACAGATTATATACAGAGTTCGGGCTTTCATAGAGACGCCTCGTTTCGCAAAAGACTACAAGATAGAGAAGCCATTCTCTATGTTGAACATATTAAACCTGAATGAAGTACCTGGTATACAGGTATGTGTGCAACACAGACCTCCATGTGCTAGCAAAAAGAAATCAACCACAAATTTGAATACACTTTTAATTTGATTACTTATATACAACATAATTCATGCTATCTGCGCTGTTATTTAGTGTCAGTGATTTACAGTATTAATTGCTTTGTGCAGGAACCTAGCTCATCTTCTGTAACCAAGAATTTCTCATACATGCTTGTGAAGAATGGGACAGTGCTGCTGAAAGCTGCGAGTGACAAGCGGGGATATATCGCTGGACAGATCATTAAAGTGTCTGCTGAGATTGAAAACAAATCTGAGAAGTCAACAGGCCATGTGGTTGCCAGTTTAATGCAGGTAAGATGACACTAACTACTTGCTGATTGTGTTGTGCTATCATAGACTGCAAGTGATTGTAACAATATAGAAGGCAAAAATATTTATTTAAATGTTTTTTTTCTGCATTAGATTATATTTTCACACTAAATGTTTTCAATGAGCTCAAATAATTCAATATAGTTTGTGAAAGCAGCACTTATTACGGGGGATACAATATTGTTCAAAAGTTTGGGGTCAGTAATTAAAAAAAAAAAAACTTTTTATTCAGCAAGGATGCATTAAATTGATCAAAAGTAACAGTAAAAATGTTTGCATTATTACAAAACATGCTGCTCTTGAACATTCTATTGATCAAAAAAATCTGAATATTAAGCAGCACAACTGTTTTCAACATTTATAATAATAAATGTTCATATTAGAATTATATTAGAATGATTTCTGAAGGATCATGTGACACTGGAGTAATGTCTGCAGGAAATACAGCTTTGCCATCACAAAAATAAATTACTTTTCAAAAATATGTTTAAATAGAAAAATTTTAATTTTATTCTTTACTGTATTTTTGATAAAATATGTGCAGCCTTGGTGAGTACAAGTGATTCAGAAACATTAAAAAATCTTACCGACCCCAAACTGTATGTCCGCCTCTTAATTCAGATTAGCAGTGGCGGCTTGTGAATTTTAAAATAGAGGCACAGAGGCACACTAATTGTAGGTCTGGGGATCCTCTCCTGAGGATTTTTTTTTATTATTAACTGCTTTAAAATGGCCTTTTTGGTCACTTTTAGACATAAAATCTGTCCTTTTAAAATGTCCATGTTAAGAGCACGTTCAGTCGTTTAATGAAGCTGATTGCTGTAACCTATATGTCCAACTTCAGCGTGGAGTCTTCCTAAGCTGCTGTGTGAATGGTATCTTGGTAAATTTGTTGGTGATCAAATATTCAGTATCTCTACTCTCCATAAATAAAGTAGTTGGTACATTATCAGCGGGAGCAGTTCAAAGTCAAACTAATATCACGTAATTTACGTCTCTACAGTGATTGGTTGATAATACCAATGGAGGCTAGCCTCCTATGCTGTGTATTTTTTTCTCAACACTCTAACCGCTGAATGTGAAATACTCTATGGTGAGTGGCTATGGCTTTGGCTCCCCCTTCCTTTCTCTTTACCCTCAGACTCGACTTTCGGTTCAGCAAATTTGGCACGTTCAGGGAAGAGCAGCAGTGCTTCTGACTTCAGTGATATTTTATGGTGTTATGGTGAAATTACAAACAAGAAATTCTCATTCTGATTCATGAAATGAAATGAATGAATGGGATTTTTTTTTAACATTAAATTATCCTTCTCCCATTTTCCACCTCAAAATTTTGGGTAGGCTATGCCTCCTTTGCCTCCCCTGATGAGCCGCCACTGCAGATTAGTTGTTGACTGATGGATTTATCAATTGTTGTGGTTGAATATGCAGTTACATCTATGGTCAGTATCATGATATGATCCTATTTTCATCTCTTTATTTCAGAAAGTAACATATAATACCAAGAAGCCGACATATGACTTGCGGACAGTAGCGGAGGTAGAAGGACCTGGAGTGAAGGGTGGAAATAAAACTGAATGGAAAGAGAAGATAATTGTACCTACTCTTCATCAGTCCTCCCTGACTGATGGAAACCTCATCCATATCTGCTACTACATTCAGGTGAGATTTTGTTATGCATATTATGTTAATATAATGTAATGTAACGCAAAACGTGACTCTTTTCTTTCCTGTTAGCATTTTGCTCCATTGCATTTAATAGCTGGCTGCACATAATCACTGGCAACATTCATATCAGGGAGATGCATTTTATCAGAAGTTCATGCAAAGCACAGTTGGTATTTCCTGCTTCCTTCCTCTCAATAAGCCTCATTTGCACATTTGTTTCTGTTTTTTTCAGGTGTATTTGAAATACCCAGATGTGTCCTTAACTCTGCCCATTTACATTGGAAACATCGCAGTGGATCCAACTCGGCCTTCCCCCTCCCGGGCGGTTCCACCCATGCCAGCCCCACGTAACAACCCCACCCCTGCCTCTGCCTCTGCCCCATCTCCTGCTGCTGCTCCCGCTGAATCAGCCCCTCCCAATCTGCCATTACGCACAACCCCAAAACCTGCACCCAAACCTAGGCCTCGTAGCGCCTACGCATCCCCCAGTGCACCTCCAGCGGATCTGTACCCTGAGCTCCCAGGTGTGGCTAACCACAGTGGGGAAATGGCAAAGAGTCCACAGCATGAGTCAGGTTCCCAGGCTGCAGTGTCCCCTAATGCATTCAGCTATGCTCCTGGACTCAGCTTCAAACAGAAACAGAACTCCAACGGCCCATCAGCACTGCCCTTGAGTTCATCCTCCCGCCCTCAAGACACAAATGGAAATCAAATGTCCTCTTCAGCAAGCTTGCCTCCAAACTATAGGAGTTCAGAATATCCACATGGTATGGGAAAAAATTTCCAATGAAACATTTGAATAGTTATGTTTATTAGTTATACAATGTGATTCAGCCTGTGGATCACGCCATATAAAATCTCAATGTTAAAATTTAGAATTTCTATTATAATAATAATAATAATAATAATAATAATAATAATAATAATAATAAAATATTTCATTAATCATTCAATGTTACCTGATGATTAATTAGATTTTTTTTTTTTTAACAGAACCTCCACCTTCTTATGAAGATAGCTGCAATATATAGGATGTCACCCAAACGAAGGAAGGGAGAAAAAACAGTGAAAACATTCATAACACTCCTGTGACTTTATAATAAATGCAGACCTCAAGCACTTTTGAACCAAATGTGTAAATATACAAATTCTGTGTTCTTCAGAGTTCTGATATTAAACCTTAGAGGTCAGCTGAAATAATACTTCATATGTGGTTTGGCAGCTATAATGCCAACCAAACAGTTGGAAATTTTGCTTTTTATTTTTTGTCACTGGAAATTAGATCTGTCTCTTGCTAAAGTTATTTTACCACTTGTTTTAGAAGTTTTATAATGGAAGAGTATTAAGTACTCTTTTACTAGTAGACTATCCCTTGTTTTATACATTTGTACTTGCAATCACACAACAATCAAGGTATATTTGCTTTTATTAGTATGTTCAGGCTTTGTTTTCGTATACACCCTTTGTTTGAATACACCCATCATCCTCATTATATGAGACTACTGACTATATGAAGTTCTGTGGTATTTAATTGTTGTTTTCTGACTTTGATAGTATTTTTTTCTCCCAAGACAGTTTTATTGCACACTACTTGCATGTTAAAAACGTTTTTGTATTTAAGCAGTGATTTACATTTAAATGTAGTGTACAGATTAATAAAATTCTTTTGAAAATCAATGTCATGCATATGAAGACAAATTTTGCAGTTGAATTACACTAACTGAAAAAAGTGTACTTCTAAATAGAATGGGAATGAATCAGTTACATTGCTTGTAACTTTGATATGAATCTTTGATAGGTTATATTTTTGCCTTATACAGATGGAGGCTGAAGATCAGGACTTGAAAGTTAAAGCAAAGGGATGGTAGACATTGCCAATAAGTAACAATAGTTCTGCCTTAAGCTGTCTTGTGTACTAAAGCCGTTTGGCCTTAAGGTGCCAACTGCTGCAAATTTGAGATGTCCATGTTATTGTACAATAACTTTCAGGGTGTTTCACTTTATAAAAGGAATTTCTATCGGTAATTCTTTGAAATCCATTTGTTGAGGTTCCCCACACAAACAATGTCTTGATTTTTTGTGATATACGTGTGATACGTGAATCTTAAATAAAGTGATAATATTTACAGAAAATACTGCCTGTTACTGAGAAGTTGTTTGAAACATTCCTCATGTTGAATTAAACATGTTGGATTAAAAACCTGTTGTATTTTGTACTCCGCAACCAAACCAGCATCAACCTCTCCCCTTACCAGTAGAGGGCGCGATGTGGTCACATGACAGTCGCAGAGCGCGTAGCAGGGAAGTAAAGAGAGGAAGACCAACCTCTAAACTTTCGGCATGAACCTTATTTTACAAAAATGCAAACTATTATAAGTTAACGGGTAAGTATAAGCAAAGCTGTTATTTTGTGGATAAATGTCCCAAGACATTTGTTGTATTTATAGGTGCATGCAGTTTTTCGTATAGAATTGTGCTGTTGTGGCTGGTGTCATGCGCGTGTTATGTTAGCTACAATGTTTCATGTTGTTCATTGTAATTCCTCCCACAGTGAGCGCGCTGCATCCGACATAAACATTAACAAATGTTGTTATATTTCATGTGTTCATAAGACACATGAAATCACGAGGCTGATAGTGGGCTGTCATGTCTCTTCAGCAATACAAAGAAAGTAAAATTTAGCGTTTTAGAGGGCCAAAGATACAGATTTTGTTGGCTGTGTCTCAAAATCTAGTGAGATGAAATCAGACAGCATTTGATGGCAAAATTGCTCTAGGTAGGCAGCTTAGTAGATTTTGAAACGCAGCCCTTCAGAGATTGACATATAATTCCCTTGCTCGATAAACCAATATTACCAACAAATATTGTTTTTGTTTAAATATCTTATAATTAATAACTAGAACCGTTTTAATCGCTATATTTCTGCAATAATAATAAATAACCATTAGACTGCAAACATACAATATAATTTGCATTATGACATACTTTGTATAATAAATAAATATGTCATTATTTTAGGAATATTTTACTAAAACATTTATTTTTATATTAAACAACTGATTAATATAGACATTGTGAATATCCATAAAATGTATTGGTCAGATCAATTATTGTTCTATTTCAAAATATAACACTGTAAATTCTCATAGAGGAAGGAACTTGGAGGTCATCTTGGATTGCTCCAGGTTCCCCCTGCCATGGCCAAGTCCAAGAAAGGTGAGCTCAATGATTTCAAGGTTATTCAAGAGTTTATGCAAGAGTTCAGTTAATGCGTTCCATAACACAACACTGTCTTGTATTCTTCTTCAGATTTGATCAAGTGTGAAATACACATTGTTTACATATCTTAGTTTTTTATATTTCATTATGGTATGGTTGTAGGTATGGATAACCCTGCGGACCTTCCAAAAAAAGGCAGGAAGCCGAAATCCCTCGGTGCTGCTCCAAAAGCTGGTAAACAACAGAGCTCTCCTGGCAACAGGAAGAGCACAGGGCCCAGCTTTCAGCTTCACTCTGGTCAGACATCCCTCAAGCCACCAGCTCAAAACATAATCTCAGGAAATCATGGCTCTATCCAACAAGATAAACAAGATGCTCCAGAAACACTGAGTTCTGAGTCTGGTGATGCTGCCAAGAGCATCCCTACTTTGTTTTTGCCTGCAGCCAGACACCAAGGGGATGCTCAGAGAGAGCAGGAGGAGTTTAAAGCTGTGAATCCTGCTCCACCACGTTTGGCTTGGAAAACTATGGTTAGACCAGCACCAGCTCCATCTGCTCTGAAGGTAGGCCGCATAAATATCTTTAAACTGATACTTTGGACAAATTTAATGCATTTTAACTAAATAAAAAATATTAATTTTATTTAAAAAAAAATCTTTATGCTCAAACTTTATGAAAAAAGACTTATATATTATATGTATATGTCTGTTTTTGTTAATACAAATATGTGCAAAGACAATGAACAGAGAGAAAAGCGTGTATGAGAAAGACGTGGAGTCCTCACCCGCACAGCATCTCACTTTACCTCAGGAACTCAAAGACTCAACACCAACAGGTAAGGTTTTTTTTTTTTTTTTAGCTAAAAAGCTAAACTGAATTAAATTCTCTTTGTTTAGAACACAAGAAAAGTAAAACTAATGGTGTGCCCCTTTGTTTGTATTCTTCTGCAGCCTCCAAGAAGAAGAAAAGAAAAATGGGCTTATATAATTTTGTTCCCAAAAAGAAACCGAAAGTGTCCAAGAAACCGAATGTCTCGTTGTCCTCCTCAAATGCGCAGGTCTGATATACAGCTCATTAGAGACCACTTCCAGTCGTTCATCTCAGCTAAATCTGAACATTTAAGATCTTTGTTTCTCAACCCTGCAGGAGGCCTCACATATAGCTGGATCCAAAGGTGGACAGATGTCCATTGAGGAAGCATTCAAAAATAAAGTTAGTCCTGAAAAACCAGAGAAGCAAACTTCAAGGGATGAGAGAGAAAATGCAGCAGAACTGCACAAGAACAAGGAAACGGAGAGCGTTCCACAAGGCCACGCTGAAGAATACACAGAGCTGCCTCTACATGCTCTTGCTCATGATAGCATGTTCACAGCAATTCCCACAGGTAGATGATATGAGCACCTGAAGACCATAGAATTGAGGTCCACTGCTTGCTTGCTTTTTATGTATCTCATGCTGCCACCTCATGAATGCGTATACTTCCTGTCTGTTTGTTTTCATCTGATAGGTTGATCTCAGAATGAGCAGAGACAGGTTTCAGACAGAGCATTCTGACTTTGTGAGGCAGTAAGACCACATGGCAACATACACGCAGACCCTTGTGTTAAAATAAACAACCTTTTTGTTGCATATTTGCTTAATCTAATATTAGATCATGAAGAAATAGAAAGAAATAGCGTGAGAAGGAAGAGTTTAGTGCATAGGATATTCTAGTAGCCAAAACATTAAGAGATCCACTTTCAAGTACTTAACCCAGTTATTTATTTTCTTGTGTTTATCAGGTTTGCCGGAGGATAAAGAGAACATGGAGACTGATGACACGTTGGAACCTCCATTGTGTAGCTGTCGCATGGAGACACCGAAGAACCAGGATGTAGTAACTCTGGCTGAGGGCAAGTGCATGGCTGTAGAGAGTGTGGATGGAAAGGTAGAACATGCTTCAGCTCTTTTATTTTCCATTTGTACAAAATAAACTCATTGGCTACAATGGTCATTTTTAGGGTCCTAAATATAGTTGCGTTCACACACTTGTGTGACAATAACTGTAGGGTATTGCAATTTCTCTGTGATAGTATTATATTAAGGTGTTTGATTTACTAAATGATTAATAGATTTCAAGAAAGTGGACATTAACTGCATTTTTGAGTGAATATGATTTTCTCTCTTTAGCTGAGTTTATGTCGGAAGGTGATTCTGAAGCAGGAAATGATGCGTCCCTCTCTGAGGATTCCACTGCTTGTGCTGTGTGAGGATCATCGTACGGGTATGGTGAAACACCAGAGCTGCCCAGGCTGTGGATTCTTCTGCAGGGCTGTGAGTAAAGAATACACTACCGTTCGAAAGTTTGGAGTCAAAAGTAATGTTTTTGAAAGAAGCCTCTTATGGTCACAATGTCCGCATTTTTAGAAATAAAAAAATACAATAAAAACAGTAATATTGTAAAAATTATTACAAGTTTAGTTAACTTTTACTTTTGAATATCTTCCTGTAATGGCAAAGCTGTATTTTTAGCAGCCATTATTCCAATCTTCAGTGTCACATGATCCTTCAGAAATCATTCTAAAGGCCAATTTACACCAGACTGACAGATGCTGACAAACATGGACAATCACTAGATTACAGTACATCACTTCTCAGACATTCCACGACCTGACAAACACGATTACAAAATGAGTGACGACAAACGCCAGCAGACGCTGACAGGGGTAACGCACTGATCTGACAAAACCCGACATTGGTCTGGTGTGATTTGGCCTTAATATGTTGCTTAAAATCTTTGTTGAAATGTGAAACATTTTTAGGATCCTTTGATGAATAGAAAGTTCAAAGAAACAGCATTTATTTGAAATAGATTTTTTTTTTGTAACAATATAAATATCTTTACTGTTACTTTTGATCAATTTAATGCACCCTTGCTAAATGAAAGTATTCAATTCTTTCTAAAAAAAAAATCTTGAACCCAAACTTTTGAGTGGTGGTGTATGAAGTGATTTTTTTTTTTTTTTATATATATATATATATATATAATATATATTAGAAGTATCTCAAAAATGTGAATGTATTTTTTTTAAACAGTGCATTCATCATTTTTTTTTTTTGTTCTAATAAACAAATATATTAGGGGAATAGTTTCTAATAGTTGGCCTTGGGATGCTGTTTTAGAAATTATCACATTTTATCAGCTATTAGCACTTAGCCAAGATTAATAAGCGTTTTTAGCACATTGATCTGACTACAGTGGGTGTGCATGATTTTAAAAGTGCTATTAAAGGGTTAGTTCACCCAAAAATGAAAATTATCCCATAATTTATTCACCCTCAAGGAATCCTAGGTGTATACGACTTTCTTCTTTCAGTCAAACACAATCGAAGTTATGTTAAAAAAAAGTTCTGGGTCTTCCAAGCTTTATAATGGGAGTGAATAGTAAACGATATTTTGAAGCACAAAAAAGCACATCCATCCATCATAAAAGTAATCCATATGGCTCCAGGGGGTTAATAAAGGCATTCTAAAGCAAAACAATGCATTTTTGTAAGAAAAATATCCATATTTATAACTTATAGACTATAATCACTAGCTTCCGGTAACGTTCATCTGCGCATTCACGAGAGAGTCTTTTATAAAGTTATAAATATGGATATTTTTCTTAGAAAAACACATCACTTCACTTCAGAAGGCCTTTATTAACCCCTTTGAGCAGTATGGATTACTTTTATGATGGATGGATGAATGTGCTTTTTTTGGGCTTTAAAAACCTTGGTTACTATTTGCTCCCATTATAAAAAGCTTGGAAGAGCCAGAATATTTTTTTTAATATAACTCTGATTGTGCTTGACTGAAAGAAGAAAGTCATACACACCTAGGATGGCTTGAGGGTGAGTAAATTATGAAATAATTTTCATTTTTGGGTGAACTAACCCTTTAAATCCTTTAGGGGCTACACTTTTTTTTTTTAATTATGAAAAATTCCTGAATGCACCTTTAATAGTTCAGCTATGCACATTAAACTCTGATACACTGAAATTGCAAAACTAATATTATAGCGTTCTGTCTAATCCAAGGGAACGTTTATGGAATGTCAGCCAGATGGGAACATCTCTCATCGCTTTCACCGGAGCTGTGCGCCTCTGATCAGAGGTCAGGTCTACTGCCCCCACTGCGGTGAGGAGGCTAGTCATGCTAAGGAGGTCACGGTCCCCAAACCTGATTGTGTTACCGCAGTGCCAACAGCTGCTGTGCCCGCACACAAAAGAGACACTGCCTTAATGGAGTAAGTTTAGATCCTGGTGTTTGAATGTGTTTATCGGTACCTGTTTGCAGATTATTTGGCTTATCTAATGTTGTGATGTGTTTGCTCACCCTGATTACTTTTGTTATATATCCGTTATGATTGTTTCTCACAGCAGGGCTAAACTGGACTCTGTAACTGTTGGTGGAGCAGTTGACCCTGCTAAAGAATCAATGGAAAGCGTTTTAAATGCACTGGAGGATGGCAAGTAAGGATCCCAGTCTTTCATCACTACTATCTTGGTCCTGTACATCAGTATTGTCCTTGTCCTGTATCATTAAATAAGTACATTAGAAATTAATATTTATTTTACTGTGCACCATTTGTATACTTGCTTTTTTACCTGAACTTAAAATAGTTATTGCATATTTTTAAAGGTATAAGAAATTCAAGCTACCCCCAAAGCAGCTTTATTTCTCTGCTAAGAGAGGAGAGCTCCAGAGGATCTTGCATATGTTGGGTAAGACCTTTCTCAGGCAATCAGTTTGTATATATTTATTTATATATGGATGATGGTAGAAATGGCTTTGTGATTGTGGTTGTTTTGATGGTAATCAGTAGAAGGTGTGGACCCAAACTTGCGGATGGACAGCGAGAAGAGAAAGACTCCCCTGCATTGTGCTGCTGAGGAGGGCCATAAAGAGATCTGCCATATACTAGTGCAGGTACTGCATATGATAACATCATTCAAAGATGATCTACAGTGCAGAGCATAAATGAGTACACCCCCTCTGAAACTTCTGAAAGTCAGCAATTACTCAATTACTTAGAAGACATGTTAGGGTTCTTTAGAGATATAATGTTCCAGCAAGTCTGCTTAATCAATTACCAAAGAAGCATGTCAAAATTATTCAGGAAAATAAGATTTTCTTATCAAGGTGATAAGAATGTTGTGTAGCAAAAATGAGTACACCGTCCTAAAAGTTACTAAATAAAACGAAATAATTCCTTGACAATTAAAAGTGTTATATAGCCCACTGAATCATTCTCAAACTTAATGCTGACAACAATGGAAGCACTTGGGAGAGAACTGTCTGGAGACTTATTTCTTAGCACGAAAGAGGACAGTGGTACAAGAGGATTACCAAATCATTGTTTTAAGTGTGAAAATATAGCAAAAGTAACACAGAAATTAAAAAACAATGGACTTGTGACAAGGCCCCTGAAATAATCTGGCCTTCATTTTAAGCTTTCATTTAGTGATGAGGGATTTTTTGCTAGACAAAGAGCAGGAGAAATACCAAGTGAGCGTCTCAGAGCCAGCAAAAGCTATGAAAAGAGTGACTGTTTATCTCACAGAGTAAGATGCAGCCTGCAGAAATGACATGCATGGTTGTTGTTCTCACTGGAACTACCTACTGTAGCCAAAGCACAATAAAGTCAGTTAGCCATTTCCAAAGCCCAAATTTACAAAATATAGATTCCTGGTTCCCACAGTAAAGTTCAGTGGTAGTAAAGGGATGTATGAGTGCTGAAGTTGTGACGGAGTTGTGCTTTATCAATGCTGTCATGAATTCCCACACCACTGTGTAATTTAATACACAAACTTGAAACAGAAGATGTTACCCTTTCCTCATTGCCTGCATTGTTGGGCATTTCAACATGACAGTGAGGATATGCATTCTCCCAATGTGAAAAACCTTCTGTGGACATGTATTGCACTCAATCTTGACACTCTTGAGCACCTGTGGGGGATTCTGTAGAGATGAGTTGAGCAACACTCCCCATTAAAGATCAGGGCATTTAAGGAGCTCATCATCCAGGAGTTAAACAGGACAGATGTGACAATTTGTCATGAACTTGTACACTCCATGCCAAGAAGGGTCAGAGCAGTATATTCAAAATTATGGAGGGCATACTAAGTACTAGAATATTATACATTTGTTGAATTGAATCTAGGGTGTACTCATTTCTGCAATCCTTAATTTAAACAAAACTGGCTAATTTACTTATTTTATGGTTATTAATGACATATATTTCTCAGTTTTTAGTATGTATATGTTTAATTCATTTTAGTTTTGCCATCTTTCCATGAATTGTATTAGTGATCATAAAGAAAATACATCTTTTGTATTTGTTCAGAGGGGGTGTACTCATTTATGCTGTGCACTGTATGTTCCTTTAAATGTACACTACCACTGAAAAGCCAGTTAGGGTTGGTAAGTGGTTTTTTTTTTTTTTGTGTGTTTTTGAAGGAAGCCTCTTATGCTCACCAAGAGAATATGCATTTATTTGATCTAAAATACAGTAAAAACAGTAATATTGTGAAATATTATTACACATTAAAATAATTTTCTATTTTCATATATTTTATAATGTAATTTATTCCTGTGATGGCAAAGCTGAATTTTTAGCAGCCTGCTACTCCAGTCTTCAGTCACATGATTCTTCAGAAATCATTCAATATTGCTGATTGTGTCTGCTTATCAAAATTTAAAACAGTTGTGCTTTTTAATATTCTTGTAGAAATGTTAATAATTTCTTTTTTTTTTTCTTTTCTTTTTTTTAAGGATACCTTGATGAATAGAAATGTAAAAAAAAAAACAGCATTTATTTGAAATAGAATTTATTTGTAACAATGTTAAAATTCATTACTGTCACTTTTGAGATATTGAACCTTGCTGGATGAAAGTTTTCATTTCTTTCTTTAAAAACAAAACAAAAAAACATTGCACTGACCCTAAACTTTTGAACAGTATTGTGTTTAAGATCTTCCAGAAGTATCTGATGCCATTACTTTATATAACATGTTTATGAACTTAAATTTTATTTTATTTATTTTTTTAACATTTAGTTTTCCATGAGTACATCTAATATAATTTTATTATATTATATTTTAGTAATGCGAGTGATCTCTTTATCTTTCTATAGGCTGGTGCAAACCTGGACATGTGTGATGTGGAGCAGAGAACTCCTCTGATGTACGCCTGTGAGAACAATCATCTAGAAACAGTGAAATACTTGCTGAAAGCTGGTGCTTCTACTGGTCATAAGGTATGATTGGAGCCCTTTATCTGTACTAAATACAAAATGTTTTGCTGTGGTTATCTTATACTACATGCTGAGTTAATGAAGTAAGCCATTGTATGCCATTTGTATGCCAAGGCTTTTGCATGTCTAAAATCTAGTTATTCATGCCTTCAACTTACAGGATATGAGAGGTTCCACATGTCTTCATTTGGCAGCCAGAGGAGGACACACAGGTGTGCTGCAGTATCTCCTGTCCATGGCATCCATAGACGTCAACTGTAAGGTAACTGCACAAGTTTATTATTAGCATATAAAATATAAATTCTATGTACATCCCATATTTATTATTTACGAGTAAATTACATTTTTAATTTGGTAGTTTTTTTTTTTTTTTCTTTTTTTTTTTTTGAGGATGTAGGGGACTCTACTGCAGAATTGCCCACTGTTAGATGCTGTATGGATACTGGAGTGCTTAGGTGTTGTTATTAAAAGGGATTGTAATAATTATGGTCTTCTTGTCAGGATGATGGCGGGTGGGCTCCTCTTACCTGGGCAACTGAGAATATGCGTTTAGAGCAGGTGAAGATGCTGATCTCAGCGGGAGCTGATGTCCAAATAAGAGATAAGGTCTGTATCTGTATATTTCATCTCAATATTTCAGCTTTTTGATGCACTTTTTTTTTATCTCACCTTGTTTGGTAAACTTTAAAATCAGACTGCACAAATGCATACAAATATTTGCACGTAGAACAATCTGACTGAATATGCAGTTACACTATCGTTCAAAAGTTTGGGTTCAGTAATTTTTTTTTAAAGAAATTAATACTTTTATTCAGCAGAGATTCATTAAATTTCTAATGTAAATTATAAATGTAGACATTTATAACATCACAAAAGATTTCCATTTCAAATATTTAGAAAATTCTTTTGAACTTATAATTAATCAAAGAAAGAATCCTAAAAAAAAAATAAGCAGCACAACTGTTTTCAACATTGCTAATAATAAGAAATGATTGAACAACGAATCACCATATTAGAATGATTTCTGAGGGATCATGTGACACTGAAGACTGGAGTAATGGTTGCTGAAAATTTAGCCTTGCCATCACAGGAGTAAATTTCCTTTTGAAATATATTAAAATATAAAAGCCGTTATTTTAAATTGGAGTATTTCACAATATTACTGTTTTGACAGTATTTTTGATCAAATAAATGCAGCTTTAGTGAGCATAAGAGACTTCTTTCAAAAACATTTTAAAAATCTTACCACCTCAAACCTTTGAATAGTAGAGTATATCGATGGAATTGAGATTATATCAGCCAGAGATGAATTTTGCATGTGGTTTGATTTCTAGGAGGAGAATGTGTGCCTCCACTGGGCAGCGTTCTCTGGCTGTGATGAGATTGCTCAGCTGCTGCTTGACAAGAGATCTGACCTACACGCTGTGAACATCCATGGAGACTCACCTCTCCACATCGCTGTCAGACAGAACCAGCTGGACTGTGTAATGTAAGTGTAGAATAGAAAGAGTATACCTAGATAACTGGGAGCAAGACCCTTTTTATGACACGAGCACTGAAATATAAAGGAAATATTAAGGTTCCCTTTAAGGGAAGTCAGTTCACTTGAGGCCATCTAACTATCACTCAATGAAACATTAGGTTTCACTGTAAGCGAAAGGCATACAAGTACATCTCATATCTGCTTGAATGAATGACTTTTGGATAAATTGGATAACTGAAATTTCCAAAATATTTTGACAATAATTTTGAGAGTTACGGTGTCTCCCATTAATTTTCGTTTTTTTACTAGTGGTCCACCTCTTAACACTGTTTCTCTTATGCTCCCTATTAACATATATCTAAACGGCTTGTTCAAAATGACTAGATTAATCCAGGAATTCCCAAACTCTTTTTGTCAGCCAGACCCCTTTGATCTAAAATATTTGCTTGAAGTACTTCCTGAAATTTTAGTTAAAATTTTAATGATTTAATTTGCATGTTCACAACCTCTGATGTTGGGTAATAGTGAAATGGCATGCAAGGAAGCAAATAAAATTATATGTATTTAAATTTAAATATATATATATTTTTTATTTTCATCTCGATTTTTAATGTACAGTATTTTAATTTCACATTTTTATGACTTAATTCAGTATTGGCTTTTCTTCAACTCGCTAACCTCCTGGAATTCCCTCACTAACCCGAGTTTGGGAATCCCTGAATTAATCTAAAGGCCATGACACAACAAGCTGACTTCAAAGAACCAGCGGGAACAAAAGCCAACTGGGTTGTCGCCTCATGTTGGCTGCATTTGCAACATAAAGCTGTGCTTGAACTAGCACTGTGTGTAAGGAAATAACTATCTATATCAGCAGGTATCAATAGTATATATTCTTCATTCAAAAAGAGAAACCAAAACTAGGACTGCAGATAAAACCGTAAACAAGGAACCATAAACAGAGTGATCTCAACATGCTGAATCTGCTGAAGTGCCGCTGACGTGTAGAACACACCGCAAAAAACTAGCCCAACAGATACTCACCAACGGCCCGACGTTGGCTTGCTGTGTCACGACCCTAATGTTTGTATCATCAAAAGAATTAAAGGTTTGTGGTTGAATCTGTCAGTTGTACCGGAATAATCTGAAACTTTGTCTCTAGGCTTTTTCTGTCTCGAGGAGCAGATGTAAATCTGAAGAACAGGGATAACGAGACTCCTTTGGACTGCTGTAGTATAAATTCCAAGATGTGGACAATCTTGAACACCAATAAGAAGCTGACAGATGCTAGGAGAGGCAGAGACAGTCTCAGAGAAAGACTCCTCTGCAGGTAAAGCAAGAACACATGGATCAAATGCACATGGCCCTGGGCCCCTGGTTAAGAACCCCTGATCTAGATATCAAAATTACCGACCGCGATACCAAGTCGGTACTGAAATTTTAAAAATATGCGCTGTTGAGCGGATTTGTAAACACCTCTGATTGGCCTTTGTGTTCACGCACTTATCAGATATGTCTGTGATTGGCTACAATGATCAACACACGGGAATGTTTGAAAGCACACAGAAGTGTTTGAATTTGAAAGCGGTTTGAAAGCGAAAGCGGGCGTCTGTCAGCGTAACCGGTGCTGATAGATGCCTGCTTTCAAATGCTCCCGTGTGTATCTGTGTAAGCGCTCGGTGAAGAGCGTCACTGATGACTATTTACAACATGTTTTTGAAGCGTTGATCATTGTAGCCAATCACAGACACATCTGATGAGCGTGTGAACACAATTGCCCATCAGAGGTGTTTAAGAATCCGCTCAACAGCGCTCAAAGCTGTTTTTTTAGATTTCAGTACTGACTTAGTATTGCGGTAGTCTGTACTTTTGAGAACACTAGGATGTACTACTTTTTCATTTTGAAAATTTTTTTTTTTTTTTTTTTTTGAAAGATGATTCTAGAAAAACTAAAACAACTTTTGGCAATATAAGTTTTTTTATTGATAAACACTAGAATTTATTTTTATATTGATAATACACCAAAAATTACTGCAATTGAAAGTGCTATGAATTGAATTAATCAGTACTGCATATTTCCAAACACGATTTTTTTGCAGCTTCAGATTCATACTGAAGATCAATGAAAACTTTCTACAGCTGAATCACTATCCCATTCATTTAGCTCGACTTGGGTCGACGTGTGGGTTTCCACACGTTTGAGTCTACATTCTGCTTTTCTTTTGATCTGTGCAGGTTCAAAATCAGTTGTGCACATGTGCAGCTTAGAAGGTCTCAAAATCTAATGAACATTTGAAAGAATGTGGAGAAATCTTATGTCACTGTGGGACTGTTGTGTGTGGTGTTTCAGAGATGTGTCCCGAGGCTATGAGGACGTCCCTGTGCCCTGCGTGAATGGGGTGGACCATGAGCCCTGCCCCAGCAACTTCAAATATGTTCCAGAGAACTGTTTCACATCTCAAGTAAATATAGATGAGAACATAACTCACTTACAGGTAAGAGGCTCAGTGTCATAGTGTCAAAAGCCATAACAAGGTAATTGCTGTTATTACAGCTATATGAAATGCTTGTCTCTCTCTCTCACTGTAATAGCACTGCAGTTGTAAAGATGACTGTGCATCTAGCAGCTGTATCTGTGGCCAGCTCAGCATGCGCTGTTGGTATGACAAGGTAAGATGCTGTTAGTGCTAAATTATTCACTTTAGCAGAATAAATGACATGGTAATAATGCAGTGACATACAAACAATCGATGCCAGTCCTGGCTCTTTGGCATCTGTTCCACAATATGTTACTAGTCACTAACCATGACTATGCTGTGATGTCATCTTGGCCTTGTGATTTGAGGGGGATTTAAGTAATGCTTATTAAAATCTGTATTTATGATTTCTTGGTACCCAGGATGGCCGCTTGCTGAAAGAGTTCTGCAGGAATGATCCACCCTTCCTGTTTGAGTGTAACCACGCCTGTTCCTGTTGGAGAACATGCCGGAATAGAGTGATACAGAACGGCCTTCGGTAATATGACTAATAAATATGTATTATTGCGTATTCTTTGAATGTGTTGTAAACTCTGAATTTGTGCACTCATATTTTTTTCCACAACTTCATAATTTTCTCATCCTCAGGATGAGACTTCAGGTGTTTAGGACTGAGAGGATGGGCTGGGGGGTCCGAGCATTGCAGGATATTCCTGAGGGAACCTTTGTGTGCGAGTATGACCCTCTTTTTAGATCAGTTGCTTTACACATTAATCTAAAATACACGCAAAAAAAACATGTATATGCAAAAATAATGACTCTTTCCAAAACACATTTCTCAATCCATCTTCCATTGTTTTGTCTAATAAATAGTCCAACACTACTCTAACACCATTGGTTGAACAAATGTTGCTATGCTGGATTGCTCAAACAAACAGCACTGCCATAGTGTTTGCACTCACTTTTTAGGGAAATCATCTTATAAATCAGTGGTTCTCAAACCTTTTGGCACCTCATTGTTCCAACAATATTCTAAGGGTCCCATAGCTTTTCCAGCTGTTCATGATTTACTGAATCAGGATTAAGTTTAAGGATTTGTAAAAATGTTTTTGCTCAATATCTAAATGGTAAATAGGTTGGAGAGGTCTACTGCATTGATGCCCAGTTTTATGGTAATGTTAGTAGGTTTAAGAATCATCGCAAAAAAAAAAAGGTAATTTTTTAGGTACCTCATATATTCAGAATTGAGAATCCTGGTTCTTTAAATAAAAACATTTATTGTTGAGGTTTGCTGAGGCCCTCAAGTGGGCCCTGGTCACCTGGTTGAGAACCACTGTTTTAATGGCTTTTTATTGTAGTTGTCTCTGAATATTAATCTGGTCTAAGTATTTTAATGTAGAAAAATTACATACAGCACAGACTTTGTTCTGATGAACTTTCCTACTGACTCCAGTGTCAAGAATATTAATTTAGTGTGAAATTTGCTACAAAAATGAAAGCCATTAGGGGAGATATTAATTATTCAGACATAATTAATCTCATGCTGTTTTGGTCCAATACTTGTGCCCTGAGGATTTTGCTCTGTGTGCAGGTTTGCTGGTGAAATCATTTCAGATGGAGAAGCTAATGTTCGGGAAAATGATTCGTACATGTTCAACCTAGACAATAAGGTAAGTTTAGAGGTTTGTCTTGTGAAAAATTTACTGAAATACACTTTTTTTTTTTTTTTTTTTTTCCTCACTCAAGCTTAGTGTCTTTCATACTTGTGACCTCCAGAGGGTGCTAAAGTATATTAAAATGTGGATGGAGCTTAAAGGGATAGTTCACCCAAAAATGTTGTCATCATTTACTCACTCATATTGTTCCAAACCTGTATGAGTTACTTTCTTCTGTTGAACACAAAAGAAGATATTTTGAAGAATGTTGGTAACCAGACATTTGACTGGCCCCATTGACTTCCATAGTAGGAAAAAAAAAAAAAATCAATGGCTACCGTCGACTGTCTGGTTACCAACATTCTTCAAATTATCATTTCATACAGGTTTGGAACAACATGAGAGTGAGTGAATGTTGACAAAGTTTTCATTTTTGGGTGAACTATCCCTTTATGCACACCTCCTTCAAAATGCTTCATATTTGTGTGTATTTAATGGTGACTTTTTTTTCTAGGTTGGAGAGGTCTACTGCATTGATGCCCAGTTTTATGGTAATGTTAGTAGGTTTATGAATCATCTTTGCGAACCCAATCTGTTCCCTGTCCGTGTGTTCACCAAACACCAGGACATGCGCTTTCCTCGAATTGCACTCTATGCAAGCAAGCCTATTCAAGCTGGAGATGAGCTTGGGTAAGCGTTTATAAAAAATTTTCATAAACCTCTAGCTCTTTTTTTCCTTCAATATTTGTCATATTTATCCATTCTTTTCTGTTTCATCAGGTTTGACTATGGTGAACCCTACTGGCAAATTAAGAAAAAGTACTTCCATTGTCAGTGTGGCTCTGTGAAATGTAGATACTCTGAGACTGTTTCTGGCCAGAACCATGCAGACAGCTCAGCCCGAATGCTCGGTGATCAGACCGTCGCTCAGGTGGAACACATTCAGTCAGCTAACACAGCTATATCAATAACTCAACCCTGAGCCCTCCACGCGTACAGCAGGATATGCTGAGGCCTTTAACGAATAACTATGGTCAGGAATGCAACGCATCATTTCCTGAATCTCAGCGCCAAGGGCGGACAATTTGTGCAGAGATACAGTATCATTTTATCACCGTGCCATTGAGGGCATCTGAATTAAGACTTTTAATCAATTGAATTTTTGGCCTTTTGTATTTGAATGCATGTCTCACATGATTTTTTTTCTTATTAGGATGATGGAGAGGCTCCTTAAATTGTACAAGATATGGACATTAGCATAATAGACATTTCTAATAGACGTTTTTAAGCATACATTTTTATATACTTGGTATTAAAAACAAAGGGTTTTTAGCTGATTATTATGAGTAAATTGAAATAGGAAGTGGAACAGATGGACAGATTCTGTTGGCTTTTTTAAAACTCAGTGTCTTTTCAGGAGCAGAGATCAGGGCTGTTTTCTAATCTGTTTTTATTGAAATTTCACTATGAAGTTGTTACAGAATTTTACCTGTGAGAAATAAAGCTTTCAGTGATGTTTTTAATTATTAATTTGGTCATTTGTAATTTTGCTGTGGCCCATTCATCTTTCATGCTGTTGTCAGCACACACATTTCACTGAAGCACAGCATGAATTTATGCATTACATATGTAACAAATTCATGGTGTGCTTCATCTGTCACTTCATCAAATATATAATAATAATATTAATATTTTTTTACATTTTTAAATAATTTAATTTTAGCAAGAACACATTAAATTATCAAAAGTGACAGATAAATATTTATAATGTTACAAAATGTTTTAAATCCACTGCATGTGTGCTTTACAAACATTAATTGCAAGCTGTTATGTGATTACACAGTGGTTGATCAAGCAAGTAAGCCTTTTTGATGTACGTAATTTATGTAGTAGAGCAAAACGCTAAAGTATCTTCAAGTAATGTAAAACACTGACTTGAATTTCAAATCGAACCCTCCATTTTAAAAACCCATTAGAAATTCCCGTGGGATACATGTCTAAAAAACGCTAATTTTCTTTCCGGGTTTTGGGAGTACAAACGGCACAGCTCTAAAGGGTTAATGTAAATCTGAAAGAGATCGAAGACCCTCCGAAAGGCGTCAGTCACGAGATAATGTCCTGATTTACCCCACCCAACACCGGTTCCACCCTTGATCTGTTTACAGTTGTGGAAAGTGCAGACGCAACGCTGCATCATATAATGCGAATTCTTGTTAACTTGCTTTAAAGTAACCATTAAAACCATTCGAGTAACTATGAACTGCTGGGGTCTGGAAGAGTACATGCTGTATTTTCCCCTCTTGCCCCAGTGCCATGGATACTGTAGCGGTACAGGTGGAGCCACTGACAGGCTGCTTCACAGTCACGTGATCTGATTTAGAAGAAGCAGCGGCTGCAGAAATTGGTTAAAATTTCATTGCCAGGCTACGGTCTAGTGGAAAAGGGTGTTAATGTCCTTTGCTCGTTTTCATTTCAACGATAAAAACCCAAGGGCGACGGACTTGCGCGTGTTATCATCTGTATGAGCGAAGAGTGCAGGCAAGATAGGAGGAAAACATCGAAGCATCTGCAACAGCATCGCGCGCAGGGAAGCGGGATCTTACAATCTGTGAGCTTGACTCCATTCAGACGCAACACAGTTTGTAAACGCACATTTTCCGATGGGACTTATTTCATGACATGGCTGATTATCTAAATCCTTCGAGTGAGGGGTGAAAAGGATCCTTATTGGAAATGACCGGTCGCTTTTTGATGCATTGTGTAACGTGGGGCGATAAAGTTTAACTGGCGTTCGGTTCATAACAGAGATGCGTTTAGATGTGCTCTGAATGGCCGGAATACTTTAAGCAACTCTGTGTTTATGTGGCTGAACACGCTCTTGTGGATGCCAGACCTGTACGGATGAGAAGAACTCGTGGCTGGAACTACATCTCGCGTTGTGATGCTTCTTCTTTACACTCTGTCTGAGGTGAATTTGGATTTCTTTAGTCAAATCTGCGCGTTTCTAGAATGGCTCGCTTCGAAGACGATCTCCCGACCCGGTATGGAGGCGGTGGCTCTCCAGCGGGTCCAGGCAGAGGGGCCAGCCGGCAGCCAGGCCCCCCGGGCGGACCGAGGGTGTATAAGCAAACAATGGCCCAAAGAGCCCGGACAATGGCCATATACAACCCAATACCGGTCAAACAGAACTGCCTCACAGTCAACCGATCCCTTTTCATCTTCAGCGAAGATAATATCATTCGGAAATATGCAAAGAAAATAACAGAGTGGCCATATCCTTTACACAAATGACAGGCACTTGTAAGAGGGTAAAATATGAGAGTTTGTTAAAAAACAGACTAGTTTGTAATCAGCAGTAAATCGGGTTCACCTATATATGCATTTTTTGTATTAACACGCTGGTTATAAGGTCGCAAAAGTTTGGCGGAAATAGAGGATTCGTTTTATTCAACATATAAGTTATGTAAAAGTTGTGTGGGTTACAATCATACTTACTGGATTTAAATGACATGCAGTATGCAGGGTGTTGTCTCTCTGATGAGGCAAACATTATTACAAGAGAGGTCAGTCGGATTCCTTTCACGAATTACCCCCGGAAAATAGCTCATATTAGCTTTAATTAGCAAGCATGGTAAATGTAGTTCGTGATTGCTTGATATATAATGTAAGTCTCGTGACGTGAAATGCCATTTAGAGTTTTTATTGTGTTTGTCCCTTCGCTGCGGTATTGATTCTTTTCAGTCAGAAAACTAGACTCGTTGGTCTCTCTGTCGCTCATGGCAACCAAAACAGCTCTTGCATTAGGCTGCCTAAATTGCTGTGCAGTCTCAGGAGAATTGCCTTTGGGAATACCAGTCATAAAGTAACTGAGATATACCTGCTAGTCTGTACGTTATAATATAAAAGCATTCGCTGCTTTTATTCGCAGGTTACAGTCCAAAAGCAATGAAGTTGATAGTCTAGCCAATTTAAGCGGAACAGGTTAGTGCTTTAAAGTTATGGGCGCTAATATCATTTCCGAGGCCCAACCGGCGGTGCTCAAATTTTAATTGTTTCGAATCTTAATGATTTCATGAAATTGAATATTTCCCTTTCACGTGGAAAAGTTTCAGTGGCTGTTTTAGTCGCTCTCCAAGGTGCTGAAACGCCTACGTGTTTAAAACTCGTCCAGGGAAATGCGGAAGTGATGGAGGCCCTGTTGAGCGCCTGAATAGTTTACCACAAGATAATAAAGATTAGAATTAACATTTCGATTTTGTTTACTTAACATGGATGAACAAACAAGGCAAAATTTTGACGTCTTTTTAAATACTTGTTTACCAATATCTAGCAAAAAATGTCTTTCTATTTGCAGCAGACTTTTGCTGTTTAACTTGGCTGTATTATTTATATTAGAAGGCCAGTATAGACTGGGAAAATTTAAATGTTAAATATGTGATCAATTTCTCTTTGTAGTCACAAACAGTTAAGTTATGAGTTTTTCCATCAAACAAACCATTTCTAATTACTGACTCTTGAGATATGGGACAAAACATATCTCTCAAATTCACTTGCCAATCTCACCTGTGAAACTATTCCAATTATAATTCAATTAGATTGAGCTGAAAATCAGATTGAACCATAATGGTGGCTAAAACACTTTTTGTGAGAAATGAGAGATACCTGAACGTATATGAATACCTCTAAACATTAATCCAAAATACTTATTTGATACATAAACCTTTTTTTTTTTTTGCCTGTTTTGTCTCAGTTTTCAAGTATCCCTTTAATTTCAAATGCTAAGGGAATGTAATTAATGAAATTCATCATTTATTAATAATGTCTTTATGTTCAGTCTACAATGAGTCTACTAGTCTGACGCAAATGTGTTTAGAGGAGTGCCACGGGAAATAATTATCCTCCTCCCCACTAACCAGCAGCTTTGTGAGGAATGACGCAGTTCGCACAGCTTAAGACTGAGCCATAAGGTACCTGAGATGAAGTGAGATCATTTTTATCAGCAATTCTTGTTAGTTATATTGGAGTTATCATATGGTGCAATATTGTTCCAAAGAAGTCTCAGTGGCTCTCAAAGATGCATAATTAAGTGAATATTAGCTTTAAATTTAAGTTATTTTATTCTTTATTGATTTCTGCTGTAGCTTCCAAAATTGCTTGATAATCATTGTATTGCTGTGAATTAATTCCATCTATTTGTATCCCATGGGTTCTTTCCTTAACACCATCACTCCATTTGAGTACATGATTCTCGCCACCATCATAGCAAACTGCATTGTACTGGGCTTAGAGCAGCATTTGCCAGCTTTAGACAAGACACCCATGTCAAAGCGGCTGGTGAGTTGGACTTTCCCTTATTAATCACACTGCAATTTAGTCCTTTGAGCACCCTTATTGTTTAAGTATTCACCTCTTTTGCAGCATTACCATATCAAATCCGAATTTTTCTGTTCAGATTTAGAAAGCTTTTACTTTCAAAACTTTTTATTGTTTCACCAAAGTCTTTTTAAGTAGCAGTTGTTACTGTAGTTCAACAGTTTGCCAGCCCACATTTACTTGATTCATTTAGCAGACACTTCGATCCTTTGTGAGCTGCTGTCAGTCATTCAGCAGTGGATCCTTTAACTGCCCTGCTAAATTGATCCACATATCTTTGCTGCCGCTTGACATTTGATTGACATTTCAGTGTCTATAATAAAAGAGGACAATGAACTTATAAATGAACTGTCCTCTAAAACTCTTTTAGTGAACATTTTGTGTTATTCTGTATCATATTTGTTTCTTCTGAGGTTTTATAAAAGTGTACATATGCTAGGGCTGGGAGATACAGCTAAAAAATTATCACGATATAATGTTTCATATTGAATCGGTATCGATAATTATTAAAAACATTTTAGTAGAAAAAAATGTTTGAATTTAACCAATGCATTTTTAATTAAGGCAAACAACAAATAATTTTTTAAAGCAAAGCTAAATAAAATGTAAACAAATCTTTCTTATATTTTATATGAAGATTAAATAAATAAGTGTTAAAGAAACTTAGAGCTGCACAATTCTGGATAAATTGAGAATTTTTTGTTTGTTTGTTTCAAACCGAGATCACAATTCTGAATGTCAACTAAATTAAATAACGTAATTTACTAGAGGTTCTGACAAAATATTAATTGCTGCAGTCTTTTTTTAAATTTTAAATATATTTGAATTAATTATTTAAAAAAAAAATCTGTTTGGATGTATGATTCAATGACACGCCCATAAATACTCTTGTTTCATTACTGGATGAATCAGTGTATTTGAAAGAATCTGTTGAATGAAGATTCAACGTCAAATACATTTTTTTTTAACAGTCACTTATCGCCACCTGGTAGTGAAACAATGTAATCGATTAATGCGTAATTTTCAGCGCGTTCAAGTTGCTTTCAAAAGCTGATTTGCTCTATTTTGATCGATAACATAGACATTAGTATTTATATCTGAACTATAAACTTTTATCTCAGTACTTCTGTGATAATTTGAATATTTGTAACAGAAATAAAGATACTGTGTGGTTGAAAACACTTTGTGCAGCTGATTCAGGGACGGAGCGAGCTTGAGAGTTGTTCATGCAACTGAACTTCATGTCTGCTTACATTTTAATGCATTTAAGTGAAACTATATCGAGAGCTATATCGAACATTTTTTCTATCGTTATCGAATAAGACGTACCGTATATCAATACCGTTTTATCGCCCAGGCCTAACATATGCTATAATAATTTAAGTTTATTGCTTACCATTTGATTTGATTTTATCTCCACTTCTGTTATTTACTTCTATAGTCAGGGTATTGAATATGTGCTTCACTTATGAACTGCAATTTTTAGATGCTCTGCTATTAGAGGCATTTGCTTTGAATATTTATACTGAGAATATAGAATATAATGAGAAAAAAATAACTGATTTTTATAGTAAAAGGATCCCAATTTTCCAACTAAATTTGATTTATTTTACTGTATTGTTCTGCTTTAGTGTTCTATGGAAGAACAACAGTTTAATGAAAGCTGTAAAATATTCAGTGCGCTTGCCAATGACAGATTTATGTTCCACTTTATACTTTGTTTTCATTGTAAACTTTTATTGTGTGTCTTATTTCGTATGAATAACTGCTTGTTTCTCTCCTCGCTCATGACAGGATGACACTGAACCCTACTTCATCGGAATATTTTGCTTCGAGGCCGGGATCAAGATTATCGCTCTAGGCTTTGCTTTTCATAAAGGCTCCTACCTCCGCAATGGGTGGAATGTTATGGATTTTGTTGTTGTGTTAACGGGGTAAGTTCAAATATTTTTTAAATGGTTACTGAATATTTTTTATCTAAATGAAAAACCTTAAACCAAAGGAAAGCAGTATATATAAAGCATATAGCCATGGTCTGTGACATGAAAAATAAATTTAATGCTGTCATTGACAAAAACCTCAGTGGAACTGAGTGGAGAAGCAAATTGGTCTGCTTGACCCTGGCACAGGCAGTGTAGCGGAGGTCCCGTACATAGATAAATGATGTTTGTGAATCTTGCCTGCAGTCAGACCAGGGGTCTGGATGCGGGTGGTTTGGTTTGTACTCCAGTAGTACAACTGGCTGGTACTTTGGAGGTGCAATGGGGTGGAGAGGGAGCTACTTCATCTCCAGCAAGGCATACAGTGGGGACATTCTGACCCTTATTTATAGCAGTATACTCTGGTGTAGATGATTGCTACTGTCTGCATCATATTTGCCTAGAGATATTGCTATATTAGTTTTGGTTGTTTTTGAAGTGTTTTTGAAATGGATTTACATTGTTAGATGGTTTTGTGAGAGATAAAATAGGAATTTCAATACCAGGATCCAGGTTTATTTGTTCCTGGTACTATTGAACTTACATGGTGATTATTGCCTTACAGTTATTTAGTTGCATTGCATTTGCATTTCAAATATTTGTGAATGAAAAAAGTCATATTACAAGGTATTTTCTTATACAGGGATAGTGCAGTGCTATTTTCACTAGGTATTAGTTAAATTATTGGTTAGTAGCAGGTTTATGGGGGTTATGTGCAACAGACTTCTGTATTCTGTAAAACAGGTTGAATCGCTTTTCTTTTAGTTTAAAGAGGACCCATTATGCTTTTTTACATTTTCAAGTGTGTAATGTTGCTGTTTGAGCATGAAAAAGGTCTGCAGAGTTACAAAGCACAAAGTCCACCACTCCAAAGGGAGTTATTCTTTATATCAGTTAGCACTGTTTCTGAGCTCCTTGAAATGCCTCGATTGTAGTCTTGAATTTTCATCTGGGAAAGCACACTCACAGTATTCCTCATTTAAATAATTCCTGCCCAAGGCATATGCAAAAAAGAAAAAGAAAAAAAAAGGTGCAAGGCCTGCTTGAGTTGTCACATTTATGGTAAAAGGGGTGTGACATTTCCGAAACACGCTTGAAGCCATTGACCAGTTACAACACATTGACCAATCAGAGCACAATGTGCTCTGCAACAATGTAAAATATATGAAAAATAAGTTTTTTTTAAACATTAAAGCACTAGAACTTATTCTAGTAGACCCCAAAAACAAAATCAAGACTTTGTAAAAGAACGTAATATGGCCACTGTAACTCGATGTGCTAAAGTAACTAAAACTGAAATAAAAACTATATAAACATATTACAAAAACTAATAAAAATGACAAAACACAGCAAAATTACTAAAACTTTGAAATGAAAATGAAAACGGAAAATAAAACAATAAAAACAAGTTCAACATATTAATAAAATTATAATATTAAATCAATGGAGGACCACTAGCAGACTCATTTTATTTTGAAGGAAGAAGTGAGGCCATTTAAAATGGACAGCAAGCAAGACTGGCTGATGGGCCACAGGGATGTGCGCTGATCCTGGGGAACTGTGCCGTGACGGGCATGGTGTTACAGTGGAGCTGGTCCCTGTATGGTTACTGGCACCACTAGGGAGTGTCCTGCCTTTCTCTGCCTAATGGCAGGGAGATTTATTTTGTCCATCCACAGAGGCTTACGTCAGCCCATCACCTCACTGCAATAAACAGATTTAGTGGAAGCAGTTCTGTTCCTGCAGCGGAAGAGGCTGTGCAGAAAGCCGGAGGATATAGAGCTGTCTATTTGCCTCTGGACATCTGAGGCAGCCAGCGGAGTTTATTTATAACAGACATAAAGAAGTCACATTATAACAGTGTGTCTCTAGACATTAATATCACTTTATATTTATATGTGTGAATATGATATGAATTTGATATTTGTGAAAGGTGACTATATATGTATAACGTATAATTAAAATAAAAGACAAAAATAAAACCATATTTGTAATATGGTAGCTCTATTTTATTTGGTCTTTTTTTATTTTTTTGTTATAGTATCCACAAATATATATTTATATTATATTTAGTGTTTTTTTTTTTAATAACTGTATAAATATAATATATATAATATTCACTCTGTTCGCCTATTTCCTTAGAATTTTATTGGTGAAAGTCTGTTGATTTAGCAGCCTCTGTCACCTTTAGTGCAGGATGGTCCATCACTCAGTTCATAATATGTCTGACAGGAAATGGATTTGCTTCATTAAAGGGGGGACAAGATGGTATGATATGATAATAATCATAATCGGAGCATACCCTAAAAGGGTCTGCAGTTGAGCAGTTCAGTAGAATGATCAGTCTTGGTCAAGACTTATTGATCCATGTTTCAACCCCACACTGCTGTTAGGTTATCAGAGCATAAATCACATATGGAAAGGCTTTTGAATTCTTCTGAACGATGTAATGAAGACCTGTTACTGTAAGAATTGTGTATTGGTTGTCAGTAGGCTCATACTAACTGCAGCGGAGCCAATCAGAAGTGTGTATGCTTATTCTTCAACAAACTTAACAGCACAAAACGCATATCTTGTATTTTAATGAGTTATGTAATGCTTTTCCAGATGGCATCCTTTGCATGGTTTTCCTGGTTGAACTTTAGGGATTTGTCATATAATATTCAATGTTGTTTAGCTTCCACAATCAATCTCTCTTCGTCAGATTTTTTTATTATACATGAGAAGAGCAATTTTGGCCCAATGAGCTTGGAGTGTGGGCGGAGCTGTCCTGTTCCACACTGCAGAAATAGAAACGACTGATAAAATGTAGCGTTTGTTGTGGATTAACATTAAAAAATATAGCTTCTGGATAGGACTTAATTAGTCATTGTAATTTTGTAGATAATTCTTATATCATTTTTTTATTACACTCTTGTTTCACAGACAAAAAATAGTGTTCCATTGGTACAGTTTATAATATAAAAATAAAAATTATGTAATAATAATAAAACAAGTAGTATTACCCTACTTTATCCAGTCTCACAGCTCTAATGTGCCTCCAATAAGATCTTTGGACTTGCTAATAAGAGAAAATATCTGACTCTCTGGGTTCACATCTCGATCAATACTGTATTGAGCCAAACAGTAGGGGAATGGCTTTGCTACACCACTCTTCTTTATGGCTGTGTGTTCGAGCGGCGCACTCCTTCTCTCCCTCTCTCCTCGTTCCAACCAGCTTTAGTGGGTGAGGGGTGTGGTGATAGCCAGGGATCATGCTGCTGTTGATGCTGTGATGAACCGAATGGCCGCTGGGGTTCCCTGCTCAGATCAGTCGCTCTTAATGAGCTGCCTGGGTTCCCTGGAGGACGATTATGTTCGCAGCCTTGTGTTTCTCTGGGCTCCCATAGAAAAGGGTCTTAAAGAGGGCTTTGAATTTTATGTAGATGGAATGTATTGCATTTGGATGAAGCTAGACTGTGATGACCTTTTGTTAGTGGACTTTATGTGGTGTGATGCTTGATAGCTGAGAATTATTATCGATACAAATTTAGCCTGAGATGTATGATGCATGAGATTGAGATGCATCCAATAATGCATTACAAGAAAGCTGACGTGCCTTTTATATTCTTCTAAAGTTGTTTTCCATAACTCTTGAATATCTAGAGCTTGGTTTTTCTAATGTGTAATGTGTAAAAAAATTGTAATTAACCTAGTAGAAAAAGTTTAATTAAATATATTTTAAATAAATACATATAATCTAAAATATAATACATATAATAAAATATATTATCTTATATTTTATATTTTTTAAATATCTTGAAATGAGAAATTCTTTTTGAATCTATATATATTTGTTGTTGAATTTAAAGGGTTAGTTCACCAAAAAATAAAATTCTGTCATCATTTACTCACCCTCTTGTCGTTCCAAACCCGTAACACTTTTGTTCATCCTCTAAACAAAAATAGAGATCTTTTTGATGAAATCTGAGAGCTTTCTGTCCCTCCATTATGCAACTACCACGCTTCAAAAAGTTCATAAAGAGATCGTAAAACTAATCCATATGAATTGAGCGGTTTAGTCCAAATTTTCTGAAGAGACACGATCACTTTATATGATAAACAGATTGAATTTAGGTTTTTATTCACATAAAAACATTGATCAGCGAACATAAACAGAAGCTCAACCGAACCTGCTTGGCGCGCGAGAACAAACCTCATTGGTTCTTTTAGAAGCTCAAACATGCTGCGTAAATCACGAGAATTAACCTCATTGATTCTTGCACGTCAAGCAAGCATGCTTAAGCTTCCCTTAACCATAACTGATGTGTGCTTTGATTTAATGTTTCTATGTGAATAAAAGCTTAAATTAAATCTGTTAATCATATAAAGCAAACGTGTCTCTTAAGAAAATTTGGGCTAAAGCACTCAATTAATATGGATTAGTTTTACGATCTCTTTATGAACTGTTTCAAGCATCAAAGTGGTAGTTGCGTAGACTGTCAATAGAGGTTCATTAAAAATATCTTCATTTGTGTTCCAAAGACGAACGAAAGTCTTACAGGTTTGGAACAACATGAGAGTCAGTAAAGGATGACAGAATTTTCATTTTTGGGTGAACTAACCCTTTAAAACCACAAGATGAGATTTAGTGATTTATCTCAGAAAACATGATTTAGAAAAGATGCTCAGACTCAAATATATGGTGGCTGAGAGAGCTCAAAGCGTTGCAACTGAAGAAAACACATATAAATAGAAAAAACACCAACAAATTAAGAAAACACAACACACTCACAACACAACCAAATACAGAAACACGCTGCAAATAGCAACAGACCACAACGGACATGTTTCAAGGGGACACCAACAAGTGACGAACCTGGCTGGGACATGCTTATTGTTCAATGTCTACTCATCAGTGGTGTTGTCAATGAACTGAAAGGTGAGTTTTTTTTTGTTTATTTTAACATCCTGATCGTACGTGCGTTGTGAGTATTTGCAGTGCGTTTCTGTATTTGGTTGCGTTGTGAGTACGGTGACCACCATCAAACAAACCAAATGTGGGACGATTACTAAGTTTGTGTGGGACAATATGGGACATGTTACCAACACTAAAACACAACCTGAAGCTGTTATATAATGTCTATCTAACTTAATAAAAACATTTGTATTCTGCCTTTCAACTGATAAAAATACTTTGTTCTTTAGTCCCTTCCAGAAAACACCATTACATCACAATGTAACATAACATGTCTTTATTTTACATGTCATTTAAATTCAACATCACTGACCCTAAAGGCAGCATGCATCATATATATAAGGTGACCAGATTTCTGAAATGTAAACTAGGGACATTTCCTATTTGAGTGGTCAAAATATCACCAAAATCTCATTTGTTATTATGTATTTATTAAAAAACAGGGAAAATACATTTTTTTTTATGTTTTTGTTTTTAATTGTTGTGAGTTCCTCATAGGCTATTATTACATTAATAATTATGATTTAGTTTTATTATTAGGATTTTTGCTCTGGTTTTAATACAATCATATAAAAAACATTACATTACAAAAATAAAACAACATAAATATAAGAAGATAAATATAAAACGGCATTTAACAAATATTTTTTAACATTAGGCCTATTGAATTTAATATTTTAATTTTCACAAGCTGTTTTTAGCTACTGTATACAAAAATTACAACTGATTTAACTTTTAACTATTTTTAACTATTATTTTGCATTTTAGACTCATTTTAAGCACAGAGTGCGTGTATTATTTTATTTTATTTTTTATTTATTCATATCTGAGTGTACCTTCACCACGTAGTTAAGACGTGTGTGGAAACTGCTGCGTGACTGCGGAACTTTTGTGGACGTATGCAAAACAATCTCGCACCCTGTTGAGGCCCTGTTATAAAACATACAAACAGTATTTTTACTTTAATTTAACATGAATAGTTAGTATGTTACTACCTTGAAACCGATAACAATGTTTATTTTGATATTTGACGATAATGGCGTTTTGCTCCGGTCCAGATTACGTTCCTCATGAAGTAGCGGCGCGCGCGCGACCAAGTGTAGTTGCACAGCCCCCTCTGTTGGAGAACATGATCACTACACAATTTCTCCAGCAGGCTGCTGTATGCTCGTCGGTCTTTTTGCAAAGTATATGCGGGTTGTTTTGAACGAGCTATAAAACGGGGACATTTCCGGGGACAGCTCCAGTCAGGGACAGAAGACCAGAAACCGGGACTGTCCCCGGAAAACGGGGACGTCTGGTCACCCTATTTTTGAAACAGTTCTGACCAAGTCCAACTCCGATCCACATTTTGATTGACAGCCGTCACAACCTACTAGTGACCAGGTTTACTCCTTTCTTTTCAACCATTGGATAGGATTTAAAAAACGGCTGTTGTATTGTGGGATGTTTCTGTCGAAGCGCTGTTGAATATAGGTGAAAACTACGCAGCAAAAAGGATAAATAAAATGCTTTCTTAAAAAGGGAAAAGAACGCATGCACGTTTTCCTAATATGATAATTAAAAACCAACAGACTGATGAAAATGTGGGACATTTTCTCAATATGCGACGTGCAGGACAAGGGGTGAAAATGCTGTGCGGTACAACGCAAAGCGGGACGGGTGGTCACCCTAGTTGTGAGTATTTGCAACACATGTGTTGTCAAACTGATAAAGATGTTTTCTTAATTTGCTGGTGTTTTTTCTATTTGCATATGTTTTCTTCATTTGCAGCGTGTTGAGCTCTCTCGGCCACTGTTCAAATGACCTGGGAGCCACTCAGCAGGTGAACATAAGCGACAACTGCAAATGTTTATACAACATTCATTTTTTCATTATACTGTTGTCTTGGCTATACAATTGGCACATGGTTACTCAAATTTTTTTGGAACAATGTTAGCACAGTTTGTTGTTGTCATCAACTACGCCTTTATTAAGCCATATTGAAAAAAAGTATATGTTAATATAATGGGCTGCTTTTTAAGAAAAATTTAAGAACAGTATAAGATAACGTTAAAAGTCAAACTGAAAGGCAGAAAATGAAAACCTGTTTTCACTGGATTTAAGGATTTACTTTAAATGCTTGAGAGTATGAGAGTATGAAACTAGACGCTGGTCTAATGCCTTCTTTTTATTAAATGTATGTGCTTACTTTATATTTTACTCCTCCATCTGTTGAGGGTTGTGTAGGTGGTATAGAATATCCTGCTGCTTCTAACACAACGTCAAGAAACAAACTGAAGTTTTAAACACCATCTGTCCAGAGCTTTTGCTTTTGCTTTGTCCTGTTTGATCGCTGCAGTCTGGGGAGTAATTGAGTCATGTTCCCTCGAAAAATTTTAATATTCCTATTACTGGAACTCTGTCTGTCTTCTTTTTTGTTCTATTATCTAGTTCTAACTCCCTGTGTGTGCCTAACTGTATGTGGTAAAGATGTTGTATATATTGATCCCTTTTACTGCATTGAGTAACAGCCTCTGCTGTGTCTATTCCACCTTCCTGTTGAAGAAATAGATTTTGCAGTAGTTGCACCTCTTAAAGCAATATCCTGATTCCCTCTCTCTTGATTCTCTAGGAGTAGATTGGGTTTCTGTGGTCGCCACAGAGGACCTTTACCTGTCAATATTGGTGTGTTCCTGTGGGTGACTGAAGTAATTTGCTGGAAGGGAGACACTGTATTTTAGACAATCACGGTGTTGCAATCCTTTCTTGGTGCTGGCCAAACATGCTGTTGTCATTAATTGATGAGGACAGTGTCAAATGCTTTGAGTTGTCAGTGTTTAAAAACTGATGAACTCATTTGTGATTGATCTCTGTGTGGATTCTCTATGTATCATGTTGTGACCTCTGGCATAGAGAAAAGACAGTTCTGTGCATATTTTAGCACATTGAGCAGGTCAAGAGGTGTGGAATTGAACGATTGTGAATTTTGCATTAAAGATGAGCATATTGAATCAACTCTCCCACTGTTGCTACATTTCCTTGATCTCTGGTAATGTTTAAACTAGGGATTAGGGTTGTCATGATACCAAACATGTTCTTATTTAAGTAGTTCTAATTAATTATGTTAAATATTTAATATAGTAAATATTCAATATCAAATATTAATATGAAATTTAATACATTAAAATTTAAAATGACTTTCTTTATTCTGAGGAACCTATATACAACATTGCATTGGATACAACATACAACACTTGCATTGTATATAGACAAGTCATTTTTTTTTTTTTTTTAATCTTGTATTTTCCACTGAAGAAAAAAGTCATATTGTTTAGAAGCAACATGAGGGTGAGTAAATGATTACAGAATTTTCATTTTTAGGTGAAATATCCCTAGTAGAGACAGTTTATGTGCATTCAGTCCTTTGTGAAATAAGATATCAATAAACACGTCTTTACCGCTGTGATTCAGCAGCTGTGCACAACACAATGTTTTGTTTGGAGGGGTTAGCCTCTGAAAAACCTCTGAGGTTTCGCCTGAGAGCAGCTGAAGAGGCTTATAGATGTTCTGTCGCTGCCTCCTGTTGAGGCACATCACTAAGACACAGTGGGGGGCTTCAGTCTGACAAGTGACAGTGTGTTTTGAGTGAGAGCTGGGTGTTAGGTTTGCAGGGAGGGGTTTAGATTAAATAACGACCAGTTAGCACAGCTCTTTCTCACTCTTTCTGGCTTGATCTCTCTCGCTCTCTCCTAGTGCTGTGCAGTGGTATTCTGATACTACTGAGGCAAAGTTCTCACTTTTTTTTTTTTAATGTTGTCACAGTTTCCTGGTTAAATAAACATAAAAAAAAGAACTACAATTCTATTTTATCACAAGCAGAAAATTTAGCGGCACACCTTAAATCAGCCTGCAGTTATTCACATTTTTCTGTATTACTCAATGCCTTGGTAATAAATAGACTTACAGAAATTACAATGTGCAGTTTTATTTTAAGTTTGCAAGGCTCCAGATTAACATTTGAGGGCAGCATTATCATTCATAATGTCTAAATAATAATTCTAAAGCAAAATGTTTGAAAATATATATTATGGACTGGAAATGCCAGCCACCTACTGGTTACAATGGTAATTTAATGTCTTTTTATTTTTAAATAAGTTAAGTCAAGTCACCTTTATTTTTATAGCGCTTTTTACAATGCAGATTGTGTCAAAGCAGCTTTACAGTCATAACTGGCAAATAATTTTGGCTGCACGGCAGCTCTTAAAGAAAATGGTGTCATTGTCCAGCTTAAGTAAATTCAGTATTGATTCATTCCATTGTAAGAATCAATAGTTATTAATTTAGTCAATTTATCTATATCAGCACTGGAGTAAACAGTGATGTCATCGTCCAGTTCAGTTTAGTTCGCATACAATGGTGTCGACGAGGCAGATCAAAACATTGTTGAATATTAAATGTCAAGTGTCCCCAACTAAGCAAGCCAAAGGCGACGGCGGCAAGGGACCCAAACTCCAACGGGTGATTTCAGGTGACAAACAGGTTTTAAAAATGGAGAAAAAAAACCTTGGGAGAAACCAGGCTCAGTCGGGGGCCAGTTCTGCTTTGGCCAACAGCGAACAGTGCGTGATTATGATTCAGACAGCATTCATAAGTCCAATTTGGGATCGCAGCAGTCAGAGTATTTATTCCAGTTCCATCATTCATTACGTTTGCCATTTTTATGTTGGGCAACGTTGTGGTGGTTGCGTCAGAGCGACCGCTAATAAAAGTTTGCTTGCACAGGCAGGAAAAGTGGTTGCAAAATGTGACCATGTAGTCGCAGTCTGGAGCCCTGATGTATCTTTAATTTCACTAAGCTGATTGCTCATTAAACCCCCAAAGTCAGGCCATTTCAAGTTTTGACATGATATAAAGCAGTGAGTTGCTTTCTTTTTAATTAGTCTTCCTATTAACGCCATCATTTTGTTCATTCAGACTGATTCGCGAATGCATGAAAACAAGAGGCAGGATTTATCGTACAAACCAATAATTTTCAACCAAAAACCAACCATAACCAATCATATCCAATCATAGCGCGATGGAGGCATTGCCTCGCCTCACGGGACATTCCCCCATTTTTTTCTCAATTACCCCCACTAAACCCACCACACACTTTAGGGGGTCTGTTAAAACTCATGCGCTCAGGGGAGACAAGAGAAATGCAGACTCAAGCTGTACCATTACCTGCTGTTGGACAGTGTTACTTTAGAAAAATTAGTGATTTATACACTTTTTTTTTTTTTTTAAATGTCACATTTTGTAATATTTGCTCTGCCTCCCTTGCATCCTTGGAGGAAATGCCCCTGCTCTTTCCATATAGCATCTGCACTGCTACTAGCTTCTCAAGCAGGTTTCCCTTTGTTATTAGGGTTTTTGTTTACTCTAACAAAATCTGGCTGCCACTAAGACACTTTCCGTAAAGAAACAATTACTGATGCTTGTCTGTAGGGTATTTCAGAACATCTGAACAAGGATAAAACACTCTTTTGGGACAGCTTTTAGACTGTTTTGGCTTTTTGGAAGGGGGAGGGGGTGCGCTGAGCTGGTTTGGGGGAAAAAAATCACACTGTTTAAGATAATTATTTTAGCCTATTGAACCCAGAAGATATTAGAAAATACTCATTATATATATATATATATATATATATAAAGGGCTATTATATTTGCATGCATTTGTTAAAATTGGTTGGAGAACGCTCATAATTGGTTTAGAACTCTCATGTTTATTTTACTGTATGTTCAGTCTCATATTTCTTTTTTTGAAGTTTTTGCCTGTTTTTATTGACAAACAGTGAAAAGTGACAGGAAATTATAGGTTGACAGACATGGAATTGATTTGGGACACAAGGCTCAATGATTCTGAAGCACATGCATTAACAACTCTGACCGCCTCATATTTCTGTACAGATTTTTTTAATGCAGCTCCGTTTTTATTAATTATTTTAATTATTTAAATTAGACTCCATGAAATCAAAATTGGAGTTTCATGCCTCCTTATCTATTAGCTTTGAAGCTATCTATAAGTTAGTGTCCTTCTAAAAGTTGACAAAATTGACTTTTAGCAGATAAAAACTTCCCTTTTATAAAAGGAAATATATTAACCCAGAAAAGAAGTGATTTCATGGATCTTTAAGATCGTACTGAACTCTTGAGCTGTTGTTGCAGGTGGGGAATATTTAGTGTTAATGATGAAGACCCTTTAATTAATCTTTGAGGCAAGTCCTTGGCCCTTAAAATCACGCAGACAGCTGTGATAAGACTTTTTAAAAAAAATGCTTCAGCAGTGATGTAAAGAGGTCAGGGTAGGTTGGCCTCTTTACATAACACTGTGAGCTGAGACATACAGCAAGGGAATAATTATTTCTGCAGTCTTCTCTGTTTTCAGTTGTCCTCTGTTCACCTCACTGTGTCTGTTTGCTCTTGTGTAACAGTATTTGTGCGTGCATCTAAAATGAACCTCCAGACTCAATATTCTACTGCTGCATTTATTCTGATTGCGCTCTGAAATCTGGTGGTTTGGGGGAAGCAGTTGGAGAAATCAGCTGTCATTTAATTCTAAACAGTGAGCAGCGGCCCAGTCAAATATTTGAAAGCGGCTCTGTCTCATAAAGAAACGCAAACAATATTTCAGAGCCTGTCAGTTCAGGTCGGGCCTCTTCAGTCTCTTTGAACGGGCTATAATTTGAAATCTATTTCATCACATTCTCTCCTGAGTCACATGGGTGACTCTAATAGAGGGATTGTCTGTTTACACACAGGGATGTAGTAACAGGACTGCTGTTTGCTTTGGATAGAGCCATTAGAGTCGTATGACCTTTGTGACTCAGCTCTTCTTTATAGAGAAACAAACAAATACACTGATATAAAAATCAGTAAAGAGCTATGAGTCATATTCTCTTCAGTTTTAGGTTGGATGGCCTGGCTGTGAAAAAGTCATTTTAAATCATGAAAATGGCCTTTATTAGGAATTACGATTTATAGTACCTGCTCAGTATCCAATAAAACATTTTCCCTGAAATGAGACTCACATGCAGGGCAGCATTTATCAGTTACACCATGTTTTAACCAGACACAGTTTCCAGTGATTTAAGTTAGAGCTGAAATTGTTTCTGATCTGAGCTGCATATTTAATTTATGTGGGAAATCAGAATATTTTGCTAAATCTATTCAGAATAAATCTGCAATTCCATCCCATGTGTTCAGATCTGGGGAAAGTGGTGCAAAATGGTGAAATGGAAGTTTCTTGTTTCCTTGTCTGACAGCAAATTATTCAGTCACATTAATTTTTTGGATGCACATCTAGGAATTTATTCAATAAATGTGTTTCAACTGTAGTTTGTACATGTCTTCCACTGAATAAACAATTTAGTGTATGTATGTATTTAATGGACATTTTGGATTTTTTTCCCCACATTTTGGTGTTTCCATCCATAATTTTCCATAAGATTATGTATCTTAAATACACTACATTTCAAAAGTTTTTTTTTTTTTTTTTTTTTAAAAGAAGTCTCTTATTCTCACCAAGGATGCATTTATTGGATCAAAAATACAGTAAACAGTAATATCATTACAGTTTAAATTAAATGCTTTCTATGTTAATATATTTTAATGTATTTCTGTGATGTCAAAGCTGAATTGTTACATTTGATCACTTTAATGCATCCTTTCTGAATTAAAAGCACTTACTGACCCCAAACGTTTGAACAGTAGTGTATGATGATGGAAACCCAGCTCGTGACTTCCTGATAGTCTCTGATAACCTCAAATGTGTATGAAAGTCACAGTACACTTCCAGTACACATCATGAACTATAGATGAGGCTTATTCGCTCATGCCTGGAGACCCGTGGGGATGATGCGACAGCTACTGGGGTCAAGCAGAGTTTTGTTATGAAATGCTGTGACATTCGGACAGGTGTGTGAGGAAACCCTGCTGGGTGGAGTCTCTCTGCAGTGACAGCGTGTCACCTTTCACCACAAACCACAGCGCCTCTGTTCACTAAACACACCCTTTACACGCACATCAAGCTGTGTAAATGTTGAAGACGGTGGTCGCTGATGGTGTGATCCCTGCGGATGCATTTTTCAGCATGCCTTGCACGTCCAGTAGCCAGATGTCAGTGTTATTGCAGTGGGTATTTTAAGCAGATCGCCAAGCAAACAAACAAATAAAAATAGCTTGTAGTGTGAATCCTAGTACTTAATTGGGTGGGTGACAAGGGCTGATGTTTGTCCCCTGATAGCGTCCCATAATGCTCTCCTTTTCTCTGGGGTCCTCTTGCTTACTTCTCACCCAATCTTACATCACTCTCCTCTCATTTGCCTCCTGGAATACTTCTCCTTTTCCCAACAGACCTCTCTTTCTTTCATCTTCCCTGATTCATTCACTTCCCCTCTTATCATCCATTTCTCATAAGTCTTTGTTTCTTCTTTCACTTGTATCACTCTATGCGTCCGCATGCTCAGACAGTGGCTGTTAGCAGGAAGTAGAGTTGACGAGAGGAAGCGTTGATGCTTTAATGCTATTAGCTGGCCGTGTTGAGAGAGAGACACTCATTAGTCACTGAATATAAGAACTGACAGCAAGTGCAGTCTGCATCGATTACCTTATTTTGTTACTAGCATGTTTTCCCTGGGCATCCATTTCTCTGGTTGACAGAAAGAGTTGGGAGATTTGGTGAATTTTTTTTTTTTAAATGTGCAAAGTGTAAATTTAGGGAGGATTGTTTGACAGAAATGCAATATAATATACATAACTATGTTTTCAGTGGTGTATAAAGACCTTAATGAAACATTATGTTTTTATTAACCTTAGAATGAGCCATTTTTATCTACATACACCGCGTGTCCCCTTACATGTTAAGTTGCCATTATGCACTGGCATGTTTCTACCATAGCCCTAAATGGACAAACTGCTCTACAGAACGCATTTATCACTAAACGCCAGCTGTCATCTGAGACTGTCTTGTGTCAGCCAGACGGCCATTGTCGCTTCTCCGAAAGCGAGGGGTGAGCGCCATTGGTTGCTTATTTGTTTTGTTAATAAAGCTATTTTATTTGTTTTGTTAATAAAAGTTCTATGTTTAATATAAGCGAGTTTGTCATTGTACTGTTTTGTTGTTGTATTTTTGATTAAGAATAATAATGAATCCACCATTCAAGCGAATGCCGCCCCTGAATTGCCGCAAATTCGAAAATGTGTACTGCAGCACTTGCATTCATAATAGATTTAAAAGTGAGGTGGAAAAGAGGGGAGGGTGGGATCTCATGCTTTCAAAGCTAGCTTGCTATTGCTAGCCTCTCCGAAATTGCCTAGCCTACCTTTAAAGTCTTTTTTGTATTGTTATCACCACATAATAATCTTGTCACCTTTGGTACACTGCTGAAGGGACCTGCATTTCAAAATGACTGATCAAAGGCCTCCAAAGGGGACAAATTATGTGGCTTCTCGATAGATCATCCTATAAATAAGTGTTAAATGCTCAATCACTCTTTAATGATAAGATGACCTGAAGTCATGATTAGAGATATGTTGAGCTGAGTGGTGCTCACAGAGGAAAGCTGTTATCCATAACAAGAGACACATGATGCGTTGTGTCTGGCACTCCTCACATTATCTGCACATAAAGCATTGATCTGTGGTTATTGTCTAAAGAGCTTAAATGCACTCACATTATGCAGAGCTCACAAATGATTGTCTATTAGTCGCTTGTTCGATTTCAGTGATTTTTATTTTAAGGGCTTCTTCCATTTTTTTTTTTATTTTTTATTTTTTTTAACCTTTTTAGGATAATCTGACCATGGCTTCTAGGTTAAATGAGTTTTCCCTCCAGGTTTTGGTCTGTTTGATCTATTTGTCAAGATAAGTATGCCTTCATGGACACTGTTCAGGGAGTTTTTCTGAATTATTTTTGCACTCACCATATCTAATATTTATATGGCCTACTAAGCTACAAGAGCACTGAGCTCTTTGATTGATTCTTCTTTTTGATGTGGCCGCTGTGGTTCTGTGACCTATTTGCTCTCATAAGTTCTTAATATTTAATTCCCTGGTACTCTATCCATCCATCCATCCATCCATCCATCGTCAGTTTGTCTTTTCATCTTGCAAAGTTTTGGAAAATAAAAATCTGTTATTACTTTCTCATTTGTGTGCTGGTATGGGTCACTTAATCTTAAAAATAGAAATCGATTATGGGGTATTGTTAAAGTGTGTGGTAAGATTGTTGGCCCCACTTTGAAGGCCGAGTTAATTATGAGAGATCCCAACCCTCCCTTGCAGAATGTTTTTAAGTTGCTTCCTTCTACTTATAGATATTATCTGCCATTTTGTTGGACTAACAGATTTAAAAGTTCTTTTGTACCAGCTGCCATTGGGTTTTTTTTAAATTATTCTAGGTAAATTAATTATGGAAGTCATTTTGTGTGTGTGTGTAAGTGTGTGTGTGTGTGTGTGTGTGTGTTGTTAATTGTATGGTTTACTGCTGGCTGTGAAACAAATTGCCCCTTGGGGATAATAAAGTTGACCTCACCTTACCTCACTTCACCTTACCTTACCTTTACCTTACCTTACCTTACCTTTACCTTTACATTACCTTACCTTACCTTACCTTACCTTACCTTACCTTACCTTTACCCTTACCTTACCTTACCTTACTTTACTCTCTTCAAATTCCGGAATTGAATCTACGTAATTCTTAATGGTGTACAACCTTGTACAGCCTAGTGCATGTTCATGGCTTTGATTCCCTGAGAATGCCTTAAGTTTATCTTGAATACATTGCAAGTCGTTTTGAAAAGGCATTTAACAAATGCATAAATATAAATGTAGTATTAAATATGTGCATTTTTGATGACTGGAAATAACTGTTGCCATTGCATACTGTAATTTAGTGTCCAGGAGTACATTTATAGCCATATATTGTCATATGGATTGCTTTTAAGGCCTTCTGCTTTATATGATGTATAAGGCTGTCAGTGGTGTCTTGATATAGTGATGTGTTAAATGAGACTGGTATGCTCATCTTTTGAGTGTGAGGTTTGTACATAAGATGGGAGAATGGCAGTGCAAACTTCCTCATGTTCCAAATTGTCTTGCCTTTTGTTTTCTTTTGTCCCCAGCTCCCAAAACTCATCTCTGTTTCTCTTTCTTTCCTCTCTTTCTCTCGCTCTGTCTGTCATAGTGTTCTAATGAGAGCAGTGGAGGGAGACCTTTGTCTCTATGGTGATGAGACTGGCTGTCTCCAGTGTGTGTTTCCTTCTTGCTCAGTGGTTGGAAAAGCCCTTCACTTTCTCCCCTGATGAGTCAATACAGGTTCTAAAACAACACTTATTTAATCTAGAGTGTGGCCAATTTAAAAGAATAAATCTTATGGCTTCTACTGAGGCTTAAAGCAGCCCCTAGGCATTGTGATAAAGTAATAATTACAGGAAAAGGAGACACATAGAAGCCTTTTGGTATACAAACCTGTTCCAAGCAACAACGTCGCTCCCTCATGCCTAGAAAGTGCATGTTAGCCCCAGGATAAGTTTACATTTGTGATGCTTCATGGATTACCGCTGCATGTTTCATTCATGTCTCTGTGTTTGGATGAGGAAATTAAAAGGACAGGGAAGATGCAGCTGTGTATTTCATGTTCAAATCTGCACAGCTATATGAGCCCTCTCTACAATTATGGAGTAAGCGTGCCCTGTGCCATCCCAGAATAATAGAGCTAAATTGTTTAATGAACTGTTTGGGTAACTGAATTTTCATTTTTGGGTGAACTATCCCTTTAACTTTGTAAACGATGACAGTATTTTAATTTTTGGGTGTACTGTCCCTTTAAGAATGCAACAGAATTCCTCTATAGATTCAGCCACCAGTACATAATGATTCCAGTGATCTCTTCCTTATTTAATCTAATCTGCCTCGCAGGGGAATTGATAGCTCATCTGCACAGCGGGTTCTGGAGGGTCATTACCGAGGGGTTATGGAATCCATTTACAGATGTGCCATATGTTTTTATTATTGTTGGGATGTTGAGAGGTCTGCTTGCATCTCCGACCACCGAGAATGAGAGATATTTCATATTGCATTACAGAGAGATATTCAGTGGAATGAACAAATGGCTCTCAGATCAGCGACTGTATTCAACAAATGAAAAGTCTTTTTCTATTATTCCAAACATCTGATGGTAAATTTCCATCTTCATAAGCATTTCTATTGTTTTACTGTGCCTCGTCCCCCTCAAATTACTTCATTATTTGTGTGAGAAAGCAATATTACATCCCAGCTACAGACTTTGTACAACAGCTTAATGTAAAACACAGATATATAAGTGTTTGTTGTGTACTGCTCTCAAAAATTGTCACAAAATTGAAAAATTATCTCTCACTTCTACAGCACATACCTAGATTTCATCTGTTTACACTTGTGGTGAAGTAGCACTGAGCAAATGCATTATTTATTCCTTTCTGAAGCCTGGTGAATTATAAAGCATGTACGGCAATTTTCTAAAACCGTGCAGTCAAATGCATTAGATTAATTGCAAAATATGCAACTCTTGCATTTTTTCAGTTCACGACATTATTTGTTAATATACGGTAACTGTTAAAGCTTTCTTGCAGTTGCGTGTCACCCATCAGTCTGACAGCATTCATGAAGTTCTGATGGTCGTCTTTGACCTCACTTTCTTCAGGTATTTTAGACCTGTCAGATCTTCTATCTAAAGACAGCGGTTTCCCTAATTTTGTATTGTTTGGTTTAAGCAAACAAAGAGAAGCCGCATCACAGGCTTCTGTTGGCTGGAGTAATAACCTGTCAGTTAAAGATCAGTCTAGAATAATGAATGGCATCTTAACTGTGTTACTGACAGATTGACTTTGACCCCTCATCAACTTATTTGTGTATAAACGCTGTGTATCGTAGAAGCTGGAGATGCTGCCTGGGATAATAATAATAATAATAATAATTCCTTACATTTATATAGCACTTTTCTGGGTACTCAAAGCGCTTTACATGTGGAAGGGGGAATCTCCTCAACCACCACCAATGTGCAGCATCCACCTGGATGATGCGACGGCTGCCATATTGCGCCAGAACGCCCACCACACACCAGCTTATTGGTGGAGAGGAGACAGAGTGATGAAGCCAATCAGTATATGGGGATGATTAGGAGGCCATGGTGGACAGAGGCCAATAGGCAAATTTGGCCAGGATGTCGGGGTAACACCCCTACTCTTTTCGAAGGACATCCTGGGATTTTTAACGACCACAGAGAGTCAGGACCTTGGTTTAACGTCTCATCCGAAAGACGGTGCTTTTTGACAGTATAGTTTCCCCATCACTATACTGGGGTGTTAGGACCCACACAGACAGGGTGAGCACCCCCTGCTGGCCTCACTAACACCTCTTCCAGCAGCAACCTAGTTTTCCCAGAAGGTCTCCCATCCAGGTACTAACCAGGCTCAGCCCTGCTTAACTTCAGTGGGCAACCAGTCTTGGGCTACAGGGTGAAATGGCTGCTGGCTGATGATGTTGGCACAGTCAGCTAAGACAAAAGAAGCTGAGCTGCTGCCCTTGGAACATCATTCAGTTGTCTTCCAGTTGTCCTGTTGGCATGAAGACTGTTGGAAGAATCCCACCTCCATCGCTTGTTTTATTTTTACGGTTGAGTCTTCCTGCGCTGGGACATGAGCGCTGAAGTATAACTGCTGATCTCTTCAGCTCCATTAAGTAGCTAATCTCCCAGCAAGGGCTTGTGTTTTTATGTCTGCTTAAGATGTTGCTAACTTGAGATGTTCGTAAGGTTGTATGTGATAACTGTGTAGGGGGAATTAATAGTGCTATAGTTATTTCTTCCTGAAGAAAAATACTAATTAGAAATTTCTTTTCAGGACGAGATGGTTATGCATATTTAAAGGCATCTGTCTATTTTTCTGTCTGTCAGTCAGTCACTCACCACATTTCTCTCTCCTTTTATTTTTTTTATTTAAACATTCTAAATTGCTCTAAATTGCTTGTGTTTATTCAAATTTGGGGACTTTTATTTCCCGACATTTTTTTTTTTTTAACATTATGATCACATTAAAAGTGTCATGAACTTTTTATCATGGCTTTGTCTTTTTTTTTTTTTTTTTTTTTTTTTTTACTATTTTTGCTTTTCAGATGCCTTTTATGCATAGATTTTGTTTTGTCCTTATCTCAGATTAAGACTTTAAATTTTTTTTTAAATATGAAAATCTACACTAATAATAATAATAATACATTTTTAAAACTCTGGTAAAGTAAAATAACTAGTATTTCACCAAAATTACACTTTTTTTTATTTGAAAGTTTTTAAACTCGTTATGACCTCATTTGTGCTGTCATTTACAACGCAACAATTTTCTCCCTAATTTTTTTTTTTCAAAAGTTAGTTTACTACTTAGTTGTTTACTAATAAGTTGGTTACTTCAAGACAAAATTAACAGTAAAGAGCTTGAAAAATATGAGGCATGATATGTGAAGAAAACAAGGAAAAATTTAAATAATTTAAGGTAAAATCATTTGTGTGCATTTAGAATACTAAACATGCTAGCAGAAATTAGCCATATAGCAAGAATCATGCATTTTATTACAAAAATGTTGAAAAATGTCACTTCCATTACAGAATGCTATTTAAGGGAAAGTTCACCCAAAAATGAAAATTATCCCATGATTTACTCACCCACAAGCCACCATATGACTATCTTCTTTCAGACAAACAAAATCAGAGTTATATTAAAATATATCCTGGCTCTTCTAAGATTGATAATGGTAGTAAAGGGGGAGTGAGATTTTGAAGCCCGAATAAGTGCATCCATCATCCATTATAAAAGTAATCCATACGGCTCCAGGAAGTTAATAAAGGCCTTCTAGAATGAAGCGATGGGTTTTTGTACTAAAAATATCCATATTTAAAATTTTATAAACTATAATATCTAGCTTCCGGTAGACGGCCGTACGCATTGATTTATGGCGAAAGAATAACCCCTGACCTGATGCATGAGGTATTGAGGAACGCAGAAGCGCAGAGGAGAGAGCAAAACAAAACACCGGTCACGAGTTAGAAGTCTAAAATGAGAATTTTTAAAGAGAAATGTCTGAGTATTTCTGTATAAGAGAAGAGGAGCTTGAGTTTGTTGCCCAGCCCTATTTGTTTGAACCACAAGAGGCGTTTTAGCTTACGCTATACTTCTACATCCTACGTCACGTCAGAGATTACTCTTTTGCCGTAAATCATACCGCCTTCTGCCGGAAGTTAGTTATTATAGTTTATAAAGTTTTAAATAGGGATAGATAGAAGATATTTTTCTTACAAAAGCCCATCGCTTCACTTCAGAAGGCCTTTATTAACCCCCTGGAGCCGTATGAATTACTTTTATGATGGATGAATGCACTTTTTTGGGCTTCAAAATCTCACTCCCCCTTTACTACCATTATCAATCTTGGAAGAGCCAGGATATATTTTAATATAACTTCGATTGTGTTTGTTTAAAAGAAGATAGTCTTATATATCTAGGATGGCTTAAGGGTGAGTAAATCATGGGATAATTTTCATTTTTGGGTGAACTATTCCTTTAAGCTCACATAAGCCATACAATTTGTGAAGTGATGGAAATTATGCTGTGGTTGAAATGTCCATAACATTCAGAAATGTGGCAGAATTATACATCGCATGTACTGTATATTACACTAATTGAAAATTGTTAGACAAATTAAGCTTGAAAGTCTTTTAGGGAGGTATCACAGTCCAAACGTGCTCATAGTTGAAGAAACAGCTGCACATGTTTAGATGTATTTCTTGTATATAGGTGTTATAGGTGTTGTTTACTTTTGTATCTACAGTGTGTATGTACAGTACATTGAAAGTGTCTTTGTTTATATTCTGAGCTTATGGACGGTGTCTTGGGCAGGCTCTTGTATTTGCACAGCCTCTCTGTTTGTGTGGCTCTCTGTCTACGCACTGCCTAATGTGAGTGTCTTACCATCTAAAATCCAAGAAGGAATGGAAATACAGCACTAACTTTAAAATAGTACTTAGTGCCATCTAGGTGACGTCCTTCGGCCTATAATTAGTGCAGTAGCCTCTCAGATCTTCTGAAGATTGAACAGTGCCCTAAAGGCAGCGTATGAAACTTTAATGTGTTTTGGGTGCAGCTCTTATAATAATTTGACCTTGTGCGTGATTGGATCAACAAGGTCTGAATGACACGACTAGTTTCTAGTTCCTTTCTGGCTAAAAAATTAAGAAAATAATATTCTTTTTAAAACACAAATGAGGCCAAAGAGTGGCTCTCTCAGAGTGGTTAATACAGACACTTGGAGCAGATAATATAGTCAACATTTTGTATGCTCATATTTTAGGGAATAACTCAGGAGATGTGGGTCACAAAGAATATGTCAGAATGATACAAGCAATACCTACTGTTTATTGAAACATGGAAGATATGTCTAAACATATTATATGTGTGTATTCAGATTTATACATTTATATTCATATTTACAACTATACATTTGAATCATTTTGCAGCCATTAAACTTATTTTTTTAACGGCCATTTAGATTTTGTAATAGTAGGCTATATATTCTTATTTATAACTATATTATGGATTTGCCTTTATATATTCAAGATTTATAGCTGTGCATGCATATTCAGAATTTGCAATTATGTAGTCATATTTAAATTTATATATTAAGATTGACAAGTATATATTTTGGGATTTATGATTTTATAGTCAGATTTGTATTTCTATATTAAGATTTACAACTATATATTTGGATTTACAACCATGTTCAGATCAAACATACTTTTTAAAGCTACAATATGTAAGATTTTTGCAGTAAAATATCCAAAAACCACTAGGCCAGTGTTATATATTTTGTTCAGTTGAGTACTTACAATATCCCAAATGTTTCTAACTATTTGTAAATTGTGAGAAAATCGCGATTTTAACCAAGGATACGGGACGTGTATGGGAGTTGCCTGTCAATGGCGTCATATCCGCGTTACCCTCGGTTTCTGGTTTTATTTTGTAGAAATCATGGAAACATTAAAGACGCTTTAATATATTACATGTTTTATTAGACAAGGGAACAACTGTTTGGTTACATTTATAGATAAAAAAATTAATTGTTATATAGCTCAACACGTTTAGTCTTATTGTTTAAATCTAGTTTTCTTGATTTTCCGAGAGTACCATACTTTTACCATGCCTCAGAAAAAAACACTATTTTGTCAAGTAGCTAAGTAATACAGCATTTTCTCCATCATACAATACGTTTTAAAATTAACTGCATGCCATTTATCAACACAAGCCATCCAGCATTTATTATTATGATATTCTAAAATCGATCTAGCTTACTGCAGTGTGCAACAAGTGTCTCACAGCAGCCACCGAGGGAACGCACAGAGTAACGTCATAACATCATTATCAACACAGTCAAATATATCTAATATGATAAACAGAGCTGCGTTACCTCATACGCTTGACCGGAAGAAGCGGTTCCATTACAAACCTAATCTGAAATTAGACAATGTTTGCTTGTGTTATCTATCACCTGTTATCTATTAACTTGCTTGTTTTCATGTTATCTATCAACTTCAGGTAAAGCGTCCTTGGGTCCTTGAAAGGCGCTATATAAATAAAACGTGTTATTATTATTATTATTATTATTGTGACCTCAGTATGATGGGTAGTAAATAAATACTGAGTCTTTTATTCAAGCAGCTAAGCAAGTTCTAGCATGTTCTACACTCCCAGAGCTCTTAAAGGGCAGCATGCAGTGCTTTACTTTAGCAGAGTATTATTTTACAAAGGACTGTGTTTGCCTGAGTGTTGGATTTCCCTGGTGGATGTCTAGAGCGTTCACATGTCTCAGTGTTGATACAGGTTGAGCCATCCTCTCAGGTTCGTTCAGGGCCTCAGTGACACAGCTAGTAAATCAACAGAATTGCAGTGAAAACATTGAGGCGAATTGATACTATGCTGTATATATAAGCCAGCATTTTTCACTACTGTGTTGAATTAGACTTCTTTGCTGAGAAGAACAAGAAAAAAGACTCTCAGAGATGTGAGAGCAGAGGTGCATCTTTCTGCTTTGAGGCTTGATGATCTGATGTATCTCTCTCTAAAGTGGGAGTTAACTGTCTATTTAATAGTCAAAAGTTAGTACTCCAATCTAGTTCCTATCAGAACTTCCTTTCTTTGGTGGAATACAAAAGTAGGTGTATTGGACAATTTCCCAACTGCTTTGTTTATTCAACAAAAGCATATAGTGAACACTGACCAAGGACCATCAAGTACTGACAAAGACAAAAGGTTTGAGTGGCATATTCAGAATCTTTAGAAATCAAAATTGGGATAAGGGATAATTCACCCAAAAATGAAAATTCTGTCATTATTTACTCACCCTCAAGTTGTTCGAAACCTACATGAAGTTCTTTCTTCTGCTGAACATAAAAGAAGCTATTTTTAAGAATGCTGGTAACCAAACAGTTGCTGGTCCCCATTGACTTCCGTACTATGGGGAAAAAAAAAATACTATGGAAATCAGTCGGGACCGGAAACGGTCATTGATAATAATAAGAAATGTATCTTGAGCACCAAATCAGTATTAGAATGATTACTGAAAAATCTTGCAACACTAAAGACTTGATGGCTGCTTAAAATTCAGCTGTTCTATCACAGAAATAAATTACAAATTAATATATATATAGCAAAATAGAAAACAGTTATTTTAATTGTAATAATATTTCACAATGATACTGTTTTTACTTTTTGATAAAATACCACATTGGTGAGTATAAGAGATTCTTTTTTTTTTTTTAAAGCATTAAAAAAAATCTTAACCACCCCAAACTTTTGAACTATAGTGTAGCTCACAAAACATATGGAATAGATTTATGGTGCCATTTATGGAACTTGACAGTGCCTGATCACTGAATGATTCCATTGTATGGAAAAGAGAAGCCTGCACATATTCTGCAAAACAACATGAGGATGATGAAAGATTTTTTTATTTTTGTGTGAGCTATTCCAATAAGCCTGTCTTTTCTTTTCATATTTTTATGCCCTGAGGAGACAACAAATGTAGAGCAACTTGAACAGGGCGAATGAGGTTATATACACTGAGCAGAGTTTTCTCTCTTTATATCTGAAGCCATTGACTGCAAGTATTAGTTACCACACCAGCGTCTGTCTTTTTCCTTTCTTCCTGTCCTCGAGCAAACATCCATCTGCCTTCGGCATCATCCAGACCCATTTAGTTAACTGTCACTGTGTCCCCATACCAGCTGCGAATCCAAGCTGTGCTTTGGGCCATAATTTGTTGGGCTGTCCCTCTCAGTGAGGCCAGGCCCTTCCGTATGGTGTTTTTATACTAAAAACTCAGAGCAGAGCACACTTCTAAGATATGAGAGAATGAAAGGGAACTGAGGATAGAGTGAACGCTATTAATATATTAATGCAGACTGTCCTTGCCTCTCCCTTTCACCATGTGAAAGCCTGAGAAAGGGGAATGGTCAGAGTTCTCACTAGTCACAGGCGCTGTGTGTGAGAGAAACAGACAGGAGTACTATGATTGTGTGGCTGTGCCCTAGAGAATGGGGAGGATTTTTTTCCACAATTCAGCTGTGAGCTGTCACCAGGGAAGGCAGGTCAACATGGGGGAAATACATTTTAAATGTCTTGGTGAAATATACATGTGCAGGACACTTAGAAGTGATCTATCATGATTCAAAAGATGGTCACTCAGGACTGTGTAACACATCTGATGAGGTCTTCAGTTATCTGCTTCTGTTGACCCTGTTGATTATGGCTATATTTTAAATAGTTAATGATAAACATACATTTACTTTATTTATTTATTTGCATAATATGTATTCAATATTTATTATTTACTATATAAAAAAAATACACTACAGTTAAAAAATTCAAATTCGTACAATTTGTTAATGTTTTTGAAAGAAGTCTCACTAAGGCTGAATTTATTTGATTAAAATTACAGTAAAAACTTAATATTCTGAAATATTATTACAATTTAAAATAACTTTTATATTTCAATATTTTACTTTTTTTTTTTTCTATTTTTTTGATGGCAAAGCTGTATTTTCAGCAGACGGTCATATTCATCATCAACATCATCATTCTAATATGCTGATTTGGTGCTTTAGAAACATCAATATTTCTAATAATAATAATAATTATCAATATACACTGCCCGGCCAAAAAAAAGTTACTGTTTGGATTTTAATAGGCAAATACTTAAGAGTCTATGGATGGATCATTATTACAGTGCTTATTATGTTTCTAGCATGTTATATGTTTGGCAACGGTTCTTTTAACCCTAAAAGATGGAGTGTGTAGCTTTTCATTTCTTAAACAACCATGTATTAAGATGCATCATGGCCATATTCCAGGATGACAATGTCAAGATTCATCAGGCTCAAATTGTGAAAGAATTGTTGGGAGGGAGCATGAAGAATCATTTTCGCACATGAATTGGCACTGACCTTAACCTCAGTGTAGGTTTTTGGGATGTGCTGGAGGAGACTTTACAGAGTGCTCACCTCTTGCATTGTCAATACAAGATCTTGACCAAAAAATGATGCACCTCTCGATGGAAATAAATGTTGTGATGTTATTTCCATCAAGAGTTGCATCAATTATTGGTCAAGATCTTGTATTGACAATGCAAGAGTCGAGCACTCTGTAAAGTCTACTCCAGCACATCCCAAAGACTTTAAATGAAATTAAGGTCTGGACTCAGAGGTGCCAATTCATGTGTGAAAATGATTCTTCATGCTCTCTGAACCATTCTTTCACAATTTGAGCCTGATGAATCTTGACATTGTCATCCTGGAATATGGCTATGATGTGTCTTCCTACATGGTTGTTTAAGAAATGAAAAGCTACACACTCCATCTTTAAGGGTTAAAAGAACTGTTGCCAAACATATAACGTGCTAGAAACATAATAATCACTGTAATAATGATCCATTCATAGATTCTTAAGTATTTGCCTATTAAAATCCAAACAGCAACTTTTTTTTTTTGGCTGGCAGTGTATAAAACAGTTGTGCTGCTTAATATTTTTGTGGAAACCTTGATAAATTTTTTTCCTGGATTATTTGATGAATGTAAAGTTCAAATAAACAGCATTTATTTGAAATAGAATAATTTTGTAAGATTTTATGTCTTTGCCTTTACTGTCACTTTTGATCAATGTATTGTATCCTCGTTGAATAAAAGTATTCATTTCTTTAAAAAAAAAATCTTACTAACCCTAAAATTTTGAAAAGGTAGTTGTCACGTGTGAAGTATAAGTAGATTTTTAAAAATAAAAAATGTATTGCATCCCTATATTGTAAAAAGGGATTTCCTCACAAGGGGATCATTATATTTGATGGTCCTTGATATCAAAACGCTTGAAAACCAATTGCATCGGCTGTGTATTCCCATAAACTGTATCATTGGTGTGTTTTCTCAACAGGATTCTGACCATAGTGGGACCAGACTTTGACTTGCGGACACTCAGGGCAGTGAGAGTCTTGCGGCCCCTCAAACTAGTGTCTGGAATTCCAAGTAAGTCATATTATGAATAAAACACACTGCAAGCTTTTGATTTTCTTCTTTTTTTGTTGTTGTTGATAAACTGTTACACAACCTACTAGTCTTTGCATTTGGTTGTCTAATTGATTGACAGTTTTTGCTGCTTATAACTTGCAGTACATACAGTATCTCCTCTGTGTGTGACAAGGTCTCCAAGTGGTTCTGAAGTCCATCATGAAAGCGATGATTCCTCTGCTTCAGATCGGCCTTCTGCTCTTCTTTGCTATTCTCATGTTTGCCATCATTGGTCTAGACTTCTACATGGGGAAGTTCCACCGCACCTGCTTCAGAATCGATAACGGTATGTGAGCTTTAGCATGCTAATGGACCTTGTGGTTTCAGTTTATTGTGTTTATAAGCACTCATACGCCCTTAAGTTGCTGTAAAGATTGCTGAGATAGTTTACGGCTGACAGTAATGTTGTTCTATCAGGGGAACAGGCGGATGATTCTCCATGTGGGACTGACTATCCAGCCCGGATGTGTGAAATCAACGTAACTGAATGTAGGGAATACTGGACCGGTCCAAACTTCGGCATAACTAACTTTGACAACATCCTGTTCGCTGTGCTCACCGTCTTCCAGTGCATCACTATGGAAGGATGGGTGGACATCCTTTACAATGTGAGTCTAATATTCTCGTACCTGTAGCTTTTTGCGGGATTACTAAACAAATTGTGAACAGCTGACATTGCTGACATAAATTCTTCTTCTGTAACTGTTTTGTTGACTTCACTTGTGAAAGAGAGAGATGATTGGTCATTTTTACATGTAGTTTGAATTTTGTGGCATTTAGCCCATGTCTGTTAGCTTCAAGGCTATGTGAAGTTGACAATGTAGATACACTACTATTCAAAAGTTTGGGCTCTGTAAGATTTATTTATTTATTTTTTTTTTAAATAAATTAATAGCTTTATTTAGCAATTGATCAAAACTGTCAGAAAAGACATTAATAATGTAACAATAGATTTAAATTTCACATAAATGATGTTCTTTTAAAACTTTATACTCGTCAAAGAATCTTGAGGAAAAAATGTTTCACTGTTTCCACAAAAATATTAAGAAATCATTTCCGAATCAGCATTTAGACTGGAGTAATGATGCTGAATTCAGCTTTGCCATCACAGGAATGAATTTTAAACTATATTGGCAACACTTTGCAGTAAGGGTTCATTTTTAACATTAGTTAACATGAACCAAGAATGAACAATACTTCTACAGCATTTATTAATCTTAGTTAATGTTAATTTCAGCATTTACTAATACATTATTAAAGTCAAAAGTTTTATTTGTTAACATTATTTAATGCACTGTGAACATGAACATTTTATTAACTAACATTAATAAAGATTAATAAATACTGTAACAAATGTATTGCTCATTGTTAGTTCATGTTAGTTAAAGGATTAGTTCACTTTCATATAAAATTTTCCTGATGATTTACTCACCCCCATGTCATCCAAGATGTTCATGTCTTTCTTTCTTTAGTCGAAAAGAAATTAAGGTTTTTGATGAAAACATTCCAGGATTATTCTCCTTATAGTGGGCTTCAATGGTCTCCAAACAGTTGAAGGTCAAAATTATAGGTTCATTGCAGCTTCAAAGGGCTTTAAATGATACCAGACGAGGAATAAGGGTCTTATCTAGCGAAACGATCGGTCATTTTCAAAAATGTATATGCTTTATATAAACAAATGATTGCCTTCCAAGGGCTTCTGCCAAAACCGTACTTAAGGAAAAAATGTAACTGACACTGCGTTCGTTCCGTAAGTTGAATAGGGAAGGCATAGGACATACAGCGTAAGCTTTTTGAAGAATACGAAAGTACGGTTTTGGCGGAAACACTTGGAAGGCGATCATTTGTTCATATAAAGCATATACATTTACATTTTTTTTGAAAATGACCAATCGTTTCACTAGATAAGACCCTTATTCCTCGTCTGGTATCGTTTAAGGCCTTTGAAGCTGCACTGAGACTATAATTTTGACCTTCAACCGTTTGGAGGCCATTGAAGTCCATTATAAGGAGAATAATCCTGGAATGTTTTCATCAAAAACCTTAATTTCTTTTTGACTGAAGAAAGAAAGACATGGACATCTTGGATGACATGGGGGTGAGTAAATTATCAGGAAAACTTTATATGAAAGTGAACTAATCCTTTAATACATTAACAAATGTTAACAAATGAGACCTTGTTGTAAAGTGTTACCAATATATTAAGATTAAAATCAGTTACTATTTCACAATATTGCTGTTTTTACTGTATCTTTGTTCAAATAAATGCAGCCTTGGTGAGCATAAGCGATGTCTTTCAAAAACATTTTTTTAAAATCTTATCAACCCCAAACTTTTACAAATTTTACAAAATTTTCTCTTTGGAGAAAGCGTCCCGTTTCAAAAGGTAATATGTCAACAAAGGACAGAAAACAGTTTGGTAAAGGACAGTTAATGTCTACTCCACTTGGCGTCTCCAACTTAGACAGGTAGAGACTATGTAAGTGACATCTGAATGTCCAGTCTGCTTGTTTATGAAATGTTTTGTAGCAGATAAATCTGACATTGATGATACCAACCACAGTAATAAACTGATGGGTAACAAAGTGGTAGTGGTATTGTGTCCCCGAAACCATTTAGTATTTTAAGACAATGAACAGTCATAAATAAGCTGCTAGTCTTCTAGTCGCTGTCATCTCTTTAAGTTTCAGCACACTATATATACTGCTTTTCTTGAATCATTGGCTGAATGTCATATAAAGCACCATGCTGTGCACTAGTCTCTGATGTCTTGTGATGCTGACCTTCTTTGAACCCTGTGCTCTCAGAAGTAGCACTACACTGCTGCAGTTATTCAGGATCAATAGACTCCTGCAACCCAGGCTATACACCGCTGAGTCTGAATAAAGACTATAGATATACAAAGATGTTTCACTCCTATTACCTATGAATGGGAGAAACTGCAGTGCGCAATATAGCGGAATACGTCCAACCTTCTAAATAAAAGAGCCAATCGCCGATTTGTAAAGGCACTGCAGCTGCCATTAGAAGCTCCAGTTCCTGAGACTCACACTTAGGACTGTACTTGAGCACTGGCTAGTCTAGCCTGATTTATGGGACAGTTCACATCAGATTTTGTTGCTGATTTGATATATGTTTTTTAATTGTGAGTTCGGGATGGAGTTTTTGAGATTTTAGGATTCCCCCATTCAAATAGATAGGACTTAATCTTGGATGCCCGAAATAGCTGCCTGGAGGTGTTGCAAATATGGCCGCCAAGTGAACAGACTTTCCTTAAAAAAGGGACTTTGGTCTGTGCCACAAAGACATAGTCCAGACATTTGATCCCCAGTTGAAATCCGGTCCACTTCTTATTTTGACCGAGAAGTGTCTGCTTAGACAGGAAGAGTCCATCTGAGTGACATCTGTATGACCAGTTTGGTGGGTTAATCTGAAATCAATGATACCACAGTATCGTTGGGAAACAAAGTGGTAGCTCTCAAATAATGGCACAGCAGATCCCGAGAAAGGTTGTATAGTCCAGTAGTGTTTGTTTCTTAAACTAATCTCTGAAATCAAAACACTCAACATATCTCATGTACTTCAAAGTGCCTTAGGTGGCATTAGGGATGGGCTTCTAGGGCTTAAGCCCGAATGTTTTTAGAAAAGCCTAGAATATTTTATACCTTGTCTTTCTCACTAAGTTTTCATGTTAGTTAATTTTTGTCTCAATTAAAATCGTTCAGAGCCGCAGTTTCCTTTTAAATTCTCCCAGTGAGTCAATGACGTAACAATAATACTTTGCAGATGTATCAACATCTTTGCAACAATTTAGCATTTATTTTATTACTGTAAGTATATAATATTTCAATGTTTAATATAAGGATGGCTCCATCTGTGGATGTGTCTTTGAGCATTGCCATGTTTCTTTTGGTAGCGCGTTTAGAATTGGCGCTGTCAGTTAAGCACTGAATTATGCTCACTTCATTTCTGATCTATAGAGGGCTCTGGTTCACTTTCCTTACACCAGCATGAATAATCTCTATGTCTGGTTTTTTAATTACCTAGTGTCTTTCCTTCCTCTCACCAAGACCAAAAATATCATGATTAATCACAGTGTCCTATGAAGCTATTAGTGTTGAATTTAGCCCTGTGGTTCTGGAGGATATATAGAATCTGCGAGTGGTCTGTTATCCATCATGGAGAGAGAGAATGTAAGTGTGTTTGACAGCAAGGTAATATGAATAAAAGATCTTTAGGAAGTGTCCTAAAGGCTAATGTGGGATGTATTTGATTGAGATGTTGAGAAGGAGAAGAAGCTGGTCCATATGGTGGCTTGTCTTTTTTCCTGCCATTACTTTAAAATCCTGTTGTTAAAGGCCTCTTGCTGTCTTGCTGATGGTTCTGGAAGATTAAGGAAAAACCGTCTGACAGGAACCTGTATGTGTGGTCATTAAAGACATCTGTGTGGTTGCACAAGACTCATTTAAATGATTATTGGAGGAATTCTAAAATCTGGTGATGATTCTAGTACCCTGCGGAAGATTTCTCACACTGTAAATTTTTTTTAGCTTGTGAGTGGGACTGAATGTGTGTACTGGATCAAACAAACAAACAAAAATACTGGACTGGATCATATGTAAATTGATTAGTTTGACAAACAAAATGCAGGTGTTGTAATTAATATCATATATTTTTTTTGTTTATTTATTTTTCCTGATTGGCTCCCTATTTTAAAAAAGAGTTTCCCTATTTCTGAAAGAGAAAGTATGTTCGCTTTGTACGTTCAGTTTGCAGTTAGTTTTGTCCTCAGATGGTATGGACAGTGCATATATTGGTTTAATTGAATGAGAAAGCAGACATCTGGTCCTTGAAGTGGTAAGCAGCATTCAGAATGACAGGGATAAGATAGACGGATAGAGGCTAATGGTCCTGTGGTTAGCTAAGGGCTATTGCAACATGATACTGCACTAGACTAATGGAGGAGGCCGGTCTGCTGGGGCTGTGTGTTGCCTTCTGATGGTTTAGTAGAGTTAGGGGGAATGTGCTTTTTTAATATATTTGAGGGAGAGGCAGATATGACTAAGCTGCTACCTTTTCTTAATCTAGATAATGTTTTTCTTCACACTGACCTTTTATGTTTCCTCAGTTTTACACCTTTATTTGATGTGTTTTCAAGTGGTACTGTGATTATGCAGAAATGCACTGACCTGACTGCTTCATTAGCAGCTAACATTGCATATTACAACATTACAACATCACGTCTTCTTTTACATCACTTGGATGGCCGGGTGTGTGTGCGTCGCTTACCTGGAGAACACGTGGCACCAGGATGCACTATGGGAAGAAGGCAAGCCGGCGGAGGCAGTGTGATGCTTTGGACAATGTTCTGCTGGGAAATCTTGGGTCCTGCCATCCGTGTGGATGTTACTTTGACACGCACCACCTACCTAAGCGTTGTTGCGGACCATGTACACCCTTTCATGGAAACGGTATTCCCTGGTGGCTGTGGCCTCTTTCAGCAGGATAATGTGCCCTGCCACAAAACAAAAAATGTTTCAGGAATGTTTTGAGGAGCACAACAATGAGTTTGAGGTGTTGACTTGGCCTCCAAATTCCCCAGATCTCAATCCAATCGAGCATCTGTGGGATGTGCTGAACAAACAAGTCTAATCCATGGAGGCTCCACCTCACAACTTACAGGACTTAAAGGAACTGCTGCTAACATCTTGGTGCCAGATACCACAGCACACCTTCAGGGGTCTAGTGGAGTCCATGCCTCGACAGGTCAGGTCAGAAATGGTTTATAGATAGAGATAGTTCACTGCAAAATAAAAAAAATTCTGTCAGTACTACTGAATTTTCTGTCAGAAGGGTTAGGATTAGGTGTAGTCCATAAAGTGTGTGTGTTATATTCAAGCCATGCAGTATTGTTTAAAAAACAGACTGAAATTTAAAGAGATATTTCACACTTTTTTGTTTTGTTTCACCAAAGAAAGTTAGTCATAAAGGTTTGGAACAACATGAAAATGAGTAATGAAAGAATTAGCATCTTTGGCTGAACTATTCCTTTAAACAATCCAAAACAGTTGAACTATATGCTCTTGCCATGTTTCCAAGAAGGATGCTTAAAATATGAAATATTATGTAAACTGTTCATTGATACAAGTCTAAGAATAGTAAATAGTGAAAACAAATATGTACTGTTGTGAAACAGAGACAAAGCATGGTATTCCTGTCTGGCTGTGCAGAAGAGCTTCTCTTTGTGATGACTTGTGCTAGATGAGGTCATGGCGAGTCTCTGAGGATTGCTCTGATGATGTACTCACCATATATCTCATCTCCCTGTTCACATCTTCACCAGAGACAATTCCCTGACAGCTCTTTAACCTCAGTGGAGAGAGAGTGCGAGAGAGAGTATGAAAGAAAATGTAATGAGCACAGCACTTGAGATAATACCTTTGCTTTCCTCTTAATGCAAAAATCACATCAATTTATATTTCTGCACCATCAAATCCCTAAACAGACAATCCACTCAATCACACACCCTCATTTTGCTAAGCAGATATTTCATTAAAAATACTTCTACTGTGCTGGGTCTTTTCAGGGACAGCAAGTTCTCATTCGTTCTTTAAGAGCAATTGTGCGCGTTAACGTAGGTCGTCTCCTCTCTAATTAGGTCTCCTCACTACAGAGTCCAGGCTGAAAAGCAGGATATATGTATCAAATCAGTGGCTTCTCTCCGGAGATCAATATGCTTCCCCTCGGTTCCTCATTTTCTCATTTCTAATAGAGCTCTGATAGGCTCCAATCTGTGCACAGCTCATTTGCAAGAGTAGCCAGAGAAATGGCATAATATCTCTGGAATATTCAACTCAGACATCCAGTTATTTTTGGAGCATGTGCAATGAATTTTTCAGAACTCTCTGGTTATTTCATAACAACTTATGTTAATTTTACACACTACAGTTTTAGACCAGGGACAAGATTCATGAAATATTCTTTAGAATAAAATTCTTTTTAACAACTCTTTGCTTCTTATTTTCTGACATTTTTAATAAGCTAGAAAATATTCTTGATTTCTGTATTCTTAAAATGTATGAATATTTTGTATTTCTAATATTAAAAATGTTCTTATCTGTTTTCTTAATATTTTTCTTAAAATAATGGTGAGGTTCTTGCTACTTAGTAAAGGTTAATAGATAAATATATAATTAAAATGTTTTTTATTTGTTGTATAGAGGGTATGCACATGATGTCACAGTAGGCGGAGTTACTGTGGTTACACTGTGGCAAAAAGACTGAGAGGCAGCATGGGTTCAGCTTGAATGCCACAAAAATACACTAAAACGCATCTAAAATGGGAAATAGCTGTGTGATCGACTGTACAAATAGATTTAACAAGTAATCGGGGCTATCTTTTTGGTCACAGTGATTTTGCCAAGTAAGACCTGTTCCTGGCGGCTACACATTGTCATGTTGTAAATAACACAACTATATTTCTGTATCTGTATTGCAAACCCCTCCATGTTGTTTTTGGCATATGCCTACCAATGCAACGTCATTACCATAGAAACCAATGCAGATATTTCGGAAAATGGACACCCAAATCGGATCTGAACAATTGCGATACACAATGTGGATGTCAATAATTTTAGACCAGATTCCAATCGGATACACAGATAATCGGATTTGAACTGACAGTGTGAACATGGATACCTGTCCACGTGTCAGTGTCCATGGACCTGGTTCTTTGGTCAGCTGTAAGGATCACTATTGAGCCCAACTGCCTTTAATTTAAGCAAATAATCATTTGTTTTACTAACTTTTCGCAGTTTCCCCTACTAAAGCCAGCCATGCTGCAGGTTGTTTTGCCACTCAATCCGGCAAAGTAAAATTTAGACCCTGTTTACACTAGTGCATTTTCGTTTTAAAAAGGCGTTTTAAAATGAAAACGATCCTCGTCTACTCTGGCGTTTCCACAGCGTTTCAGAAACGATCTCCATCTACACGCATGTCACATGACCGTTCATGCACACAGGGCATGCGCATACAAGTATAAAGAGTTTAAAAAAACTGCAGTTTAACTGCACAGTGGCTGCTAAAAATTACAACAAAGCCAGCAAAGATTGCAGTTTAGGCTCCGTTTACACTAGTGCATTTTCGTTTTTAAAAAGCATAACTTTTGTTGCGGTTACGGCTGTCTATTACACTATGCCAGCGTGTTCGAACCTCGAAAACGGAGACTTTCGAAAACGCTGCAGACCCCGTTTTAGTTTGAAAACGCTGAGGTTGCTGTTCAGTATAAACGGAACAAAACGGAGACTTTTGAAAACGATAGCGTGGCTGCCCATGTTCGCTCTGCGTATCCTTGACGACCGTGTAAACAATAACAATCTTTGCTGGCTTTGTTGTAATTTTTAGCAGCCACTGTGCAGTAATATTTTTCGGGTTTTACCCAAGACTTTGACTGTTTGTGTGACATTTTATTATTGATGTCAGATTGTGTTGAATAAGTATCTCTGTAGCACTTTAAACAGTAGCATCTACCAGGTGGCCGTGTGACGCTGTGCAGTCACTCAGCTGACAGGGTGATCTGTTTGGTATCTGGTGACCATGTTCCCTGGCATTTAGCATTGTTAGTATGATACCCTTATTGATCAATCTGCTGTTAAATGTTTAAAAATAGCCCCGCAGGGAGCAAAGATGGATTGTGTTTGGATCCACAGTAGTGTGCCAAGTCCTGTCTGTTCATGAGTTTTACTGGAAGACCAGCCACCTATAAAATAAACCCTTTCATTCGCTCATTCTCCTAGTATGTGTGAGGTTGGAAGTGAAATTCGTATTTTTTATTTTATTTTTTTTGTTAGTGCTGTGGATGTCCTTTGTAGATTACATGATTTAATAAGTCACAAGTTTGGAAAATAAAAATTTTTTTTGGTAGTTTGTAGTTGACATCAGACAGAGTGTAGATTGTTTTACAGTCTGCTGCTATTATGAGCGGAATGACCGCTGGATGAATGCACTCTTGAGCAATAGCACACTGTTTCTCTGTTTTTCTCCTTCTTAAGTGTCCTTTTTGCAAACTGGCCTTTTGGTCCTCTGGGGTCCTTGATGAGAGGTCTAATGACAGATGAATGTTCCTAGATCTTACCATCCAGACCTTGGCTCCCATAGAGATAATCTGATTATCCCAGACACTAGAACTTTACATCAGTGGAAAATCAGAAGCTGGTATCCGTTTTTCCTCATCCTCTGTGCTCTCCAACTCTCTGTAGACATATAAGCAGCTCTGTTCCAAAACCTGGTAATCTGTCTTACTTCTTACAGCCAACATAGTCAGCTTCTTCTAAAGGAGCATCCTAAACACTGAACCTCATAAAAGACCGATTTAAAACAATCTACATACAAACTGTAGGCCGAAAGTAAGTGCACCCAACCAATAGCACTCCATGCTGGAGAACTGATTTTAATGGAGCTTTCAGCATCTTGATGTGATTACTCTAAGAAGCATATAAAAAGCATAGTATGCTCAATTATTGGGTAAAATGATCCATATTTACACACACTGAGCTATTGAACTTATTGATTCTTTTTAGTGTTAAATGATATATAAACTACCCTTCAGAAGTTTGGGGTCAGTAAGATTTTCTTTTAAAGAAATTTATACTTTTATTCAGCAACGATACATTAAATTAATCAAAAGTGTCAGTAAAGACATTTATAATATTACAGAAAATTTCTATTTCAAATAAATGCTGTTCTTTTGAATTTTCTATTCATCAAAGAATCCTGAAAAAATGTAGCATGGTTTTCACAAAAATATTAAGCAGCACAGCTGTTTTCAACACTGATAATAATAATAAATGTTTATTGAGCAGCAGATCAGCATGTTAGAATAATTTCTGAAGGATCATGGGACACTGAAGACTAAAGTAACTGAAAATTCAGCTTTAACATCATAAATTGCATATTAAATTGTGTTACTATAAGAAAATATTTAAAATTATAATAATATTTCACAAAATTATTGTCTTTACTGTATTTTTAGATCAAATAAATGCAACATTGTTATGTATAAGAGACTTTCATTAAAAACATTAAAAATTATACCAACCCCAAACTTTGAACGGTAATGTAAATTTGTTTATGATATTTTTGTTGTTTTGTTTGCTTGAATTTTTTTTTACTTATCCAAATGGTGGTATCTTAGGAGGCAGCATAATTAAGTTTCTTATTTTCATGTTAGCTTATGATGTCTTAAGCTCACTAGGTTTTGGAACAGAGCAGTAATGTACATTTTTCTAGTGTTTCAGACAACCCTTCTGAAAAGCAGCAAGATGTCTCTTTTTAGCATACTCACTGAAATGCCAAAAGGTGACATTTGAAGCATTTCCAAAAGCTTTTCAAAGGTTTTTCTAAACATTGTATAAGCTACATTTTCTCATTTCTTTATTTGGATTTTTTCTGGATAACAAAGTGAATAACAGCAGGAAAATATTGGATGACAGTGGGAGTCATGGAATTGAAAAATTACCCAGGTTGGACTCGATTCAACACATTATGAACATATGTTAACCACTGCACCATGGTTTCAAGAATTTTGAACGAAATTCCTGCATGGATTCCTATCGAAATGACTGGATTCCCCTCAGGAAAATTTGCAGAGTAACATTAAATGTGGCCACACACTTTTTTTTAAATCTTGTCAGTCACCTAGTCATTCCAATCTAGTCTCACTAATCAATGTAAATAGTAAGGAATAGACATTAATTGAAACAACAATGCAACATAAATATTGATAATAAAGCACAGGCAGAGTTGTTCTCAGCTAAGAGAAACATTTCGCTCAATTGGTATTTCCCCTTAGACTCTGCTGTGTCTCATTAATGACAGTGTAATCATAGGAAATGAATCAAATCTCTAATTCTCTTTAGTGGGAGTTTGATTACAGCCTCTATGTTCATATGCTGTCTCTGAATTTATTTCAGGCCATTCTCGTTGATTTTTGTTTTATTTACATATAAATGTCTGGATAAGTGTGTAAGGATAGAGGAGTCACAGTATTAACTTCTAGCCGTTTTGCTGATGTGTTTCATTATTCATACAGTGAACGGTGAAAGAACAGTATTGTGATCTTACCACATGACAAATAGTTGAAGATGTAAACAAACACAACAACGGCATAAATGCAAGCAGAAAAACAATAAATAGTAATGCAGCTTTATTTATTCATGCCCCAGTGCATTGCTGAGAACTCGATTACCACATTTATCACACTGTTATTATCCAGTTTACACATCATGTTTTGTAACCCATCTTGTGAGTTGCTGACATGAAATTTATATTCCATCTAAAATGTTAATTGAGAAACTACATGGAATATTTGTATAAAATATTTTAAAATATATATATTTTTAAAATTGTAAACAAACAAACAAAGTTTGTTTTAAAGTCTTACTAAAAAGGGGGAAAAAACCCATGTGTGTTATTGTACAGTGTACAGTGTGCTTATTTTTTTTTAGTGCTTTCTAATTAAAACTAGTTTATATATTTAATAATAATTATATTGTTACATTTTTGGCTTATATATTTTTTATGGATTACGGCTGTTAATACTCTTGGCATTCTCTCAACTTCTCACTGTAAAGAAATATTTTTGGTTTAACTTAAAAAAGTAAGTAACCAAGTTGCCTTAATTTTGAGTTCATTGAAATTAAAAATTTTAGTTAATACAAAGAAAGAGATTGGTCTAATCAACAGAAACTTAAAATATCTTATCTGAGCAACATTAGTTAATCTAAGATGATTTGATAAAAGAAAAAAAGTGATAACGTGATAACATCATGAAAATATTTGTTTTCTTTTTTTCTGTTGTTCTATAGAGCATCCATGTTGGACCATTAAAGGTGGGGTATGTATTTTTTCAACAACACTGTTTGGTTAGTCGGGCCGACACCAACAACAAATGTCTAACCAATCAGCATTAGGGGGTGTATGACGGTCGAGGAGACAGAATGAGAAAGAGGGAGATTTAAAAAAAAAAAAAAAAAAAAAACGCAGAAAGAGAGAGACACAATACAAAACAGCTCAAAAGAATATCACTGGAATGAAGGTTTGTGACTGGGCAAGGCTGCTGTGCTGTTGGCGACTAACAACAAACACTTGTTTGTATTTACTCTTGTGTACTGTATGTTCGTTCATCATCTGCGCTTTATTTTTTGTGAAGCATTTTGTTGCGCATCAGCTGTGATAAACAGACACCCACTCTCGTATTGCGTGTGTAACAGTGGTCAGATAGTGAGAGTTGTGCAGGTAAACCACTGCGCACCGCTAGAGAATGCTGTGTTTAGCGTCATTGTCAGTGCGCTCGCCTTGCCTGCCAGCAGCGATCGGGCCGGGGTTCGAGAGCAGGGTGGTTAGGATTGGAGGGTGAGTTTTGGAGGCGGAGCGATGAAGAGGGGTGGGTTTGTTTGGGTTGATTTCAAATAGCAACAATGTCCAACATTGTTGTTGAAAAAATACATACCCCACCTTTAAAAGGATAGTTTACCCAAAATGAATATACTCCAATATAATGAATAATGAACATAAAAGATACTTTGAGATTTTTTTTTTTTTTTGGTACATACAATGCAAGTCATGTTTGGTTACCAACATTCTTCAAAATATATATTTTTTGGAGTCATGAGCAAAATTAAAGCCGAGTAAATGATGAAAGAACTATCCCTTTAATATTTGTGTATTGTTCATCATTTTAAAGGGATAGTTCACCCTAAAATGAAAATTAAGTCATCATTTACTTATCCTGATGTTGTTCTAATGCCATATGCCCTTATTTCTTTTATGGACCACAACAGGAGAATTTTTAAAAAACGTCCCACTTGCGTTCGTCCATATCATGGCAGTGAATAGCGACCAGCATCAAGCTTATTAAAAAAGTATCACAGAATGATCCCATGCAACATGTGCCGTATATTCCAAGTGTTCTGGGGGTATACAATAGGGAAACTCAGGAAAACCAGAAAAAGCACACAAGTTGTGAGAAATCAAGATTAACAAAAACACGACATGAAATATAATGCCTAGAAATCCCAAAAAAGTATCTGTGTACTTTCTTTACTGAATTAAATATCTCTGGACCGGAACTCCGTTTGTCTGATGAGTCAGAATGACACTTGACAGATGTGAATTTGACTTGATGTGAATGTGATAACATCTTGTTGTGACCAACATAATGGATATATTCAACTAAGAGAAGAAAGTACATGGGTTGTATTTTATGTTGCGTTTTTGTTAATCGTGATTTTTCACAACTTGTACGTTTTTTCTGGGCGAAACTGAGTGAACTGCAGTGCTAAGAGAGTCTCATGAATGCATACGTCGTGCAGCCATGCAGAGAAGTCCAATGGCTAATATCAAGAATTTTGTTAAATAATACTTAAAATTTTGGTTTGTTTTTCACCAAACCCTATTGTATACCCCCAGAACACTTGAAATATACAGCATTGGTCCAGTCTGTGATACTTCTGCATCTTTTTTAAAAAGCTTGATACTGGTCTCTATTCACTGCCATTATATGGATGGGCGTGAGCAAGGGACATTTTAAAAAAATTCTTCTTTCATGGTCCATAAAAGAAAGAAGGGCGTGCAGCATTAGAACAACACCAGGGTGAGTAAATGATGACTTAATTTTCATTTTAGTGTGAACTATCCCTTTAAGAGCAGATGTATTCACACCTCATAAAATGTGGTATGAAAGTTTGATTGGAAGCACTGGATAATTGGCCCAGGTTAAATTGCTTAAACATTATACTGTCTCTCATGTCTGGTTAGCAGATGCTCTTGTCATTACTGTGGTACAGTAATCTGGTGAAGTCTGTGTTCATCATTCCTCCAATCCCCATATCACCTGAGGGGACTCAGACCTGTGATCCAAGGGCTACAGAAAACATCTAACACTCCAGACCACTGAGACAATGTCAAGCATTTCGGCTACTGAATGAAACACATATCCATTTAGTATGTCAGAACAATTTTCAGGCTTTATAGGAAGTGTAGGCGATTCAACATTGTTTCATGCACCCTCAGAATGTGATGAAACTGTTTCAGTGACATCTCCTTTTTTGCCTGATGTCAGATGGCGTTCATCCAATTTTAAAAGATGAATCACTACCATTCCTTTCAAACCATAAGGATTGCAATATCTGGCAACCTACCCTGCACTGGACTCGGTTCAGAGTCTGTTCATTTTAAAACAAAAATATTTTGCTTAAGAGATACTTTTGTGCTGTCATCTTTCATTCAGATGCATGAAACAGTAACCGATATAGACTTTAGCAGTAATAAATAAATTATAATTAAGAAAAAGTCAGTCAGACAAATTCCCTATAGCACGGTAATAAATTTAATACTCAGAGGAGTGGAGATGCAGCAGTGGAATTTGGCTCCGACTGCTTTACTGCTCTTGCCAAAAATGCAATTTTTAAAGCTAAAGCAAGAGAGATAAAGGGACAGAGGTAGGCACGATGAGCCGGTTGCCGTAGAAACAGCTGTGTAAGAGAGTAGAGGGGGTTTGAGGATCTGTATGTGTGTGCTGAATCAGCATTCTCCTTATCCCCTAACAATTACAGACAATATGTGAGAGCAATTTGCAAATAAATGACCACTAGGAGAAATCTTGTCTTTGCATGGCTCATAAACACTTTGTGAAGAGCCCAGTGTTGTATATGCTGCATGGTGAAACTCTGTCAGAAGGATTTTCTTAACAGAGCGATGACCAGTAGATTGCTTTCCATGTCCTTATTACCCTGAAAAAGACCATGGGATCTCACCAAAAAGCAATTATCTGGACAATAAAAAGGATTACAGCTGTATAGATATGGATGTGCTGTCATGAAATGTGTTAAAGAGATTATTACAGGGTTTGTTAGTGAAGGATTTCAAGGCCGTGGGAAGCCTGTGGAGATTTGTTCTCCTGCAGGTTCTTCTGTGTTCTCGCACTAATGTTTAATTCTCTCTGTACCTGTGCTCCTTCTCAGTTTCTACTTCATAACTTCTGTCTCATTGCAGGCCAACGATGCTTCAGGGAACACTTGGAACTGGCTCTACTTCATCCCACTCATCATCATTGGCTCTTTCTTCATGCTCAACTTGGTTCTGGGGGTGCTGTCAGGGTAAGTCTGAAATCAGAGTCATCAAATTAGTCCCAACTGCGGGGGAATTCTCTGGAATTTAACCTTATTCAGGATTCTTAAAAAGCATCTTATAATGTACTCAGTAATTCTTGAAAATAAACGGCTTGCCTGAGGTTGCTATAAAGATGACATTATAGTCATTAGTGGCATCCATTTTATTTATTTATTTATTTGTTCAAGTGCTTTAAATTCAGTAACTTAAAGGGTTAGTTCAACCAAAAATGAAAATTCTATCATTAATTACTCACCCTCATGTCGTTCCACACCCGTAAGGCCTTCGTTCATCTTTAGAACACAAATTAAGATATTTTTGATAAAATCCGATGGCTCAGTGAGGCCTGCATTGCCAGCAATAACACTCCCTTTTTCAATGTCCAGAAAGCTACTAAAAACATATTTAAAACAGTTCATGTGACTACAGTGGTTCAACTTTAATATTATAAAGCGACGAGAATACTTTTTGTGTGCCAAAAATAACAAAATAGCGACTTTATTCCACAATGTCTAGTGATGGCCGATTTCGAAACACTGCTTCATGAAGCTTCGAAGCTTACGATTCATTTGTTTTGAATCAGTGGTTTAGAGCGCCAAAATCACATGATTTCAGTAAACGAGGCTTCGCTACGTCGTGTTTTGAAACTTCAATAGTTCACGTGACTTTGGCAGTTTGATATGCATTCCGAACCACTGATTCAAAACAAAAGATTTGTTAAGCTTCGAAGCTTCATGAAGCAGTGTCTTATAATCGCCCTTCACTAGATATTGTGGAATAAAGTTATTTTTGGCACACAAAAAGTATTCTCGTCGCTATATAATATTAAAGTTGAACCACTGTAGTCACATGAACTGTTTTAAATATGTTTTTAGTAGCTTTCTGGGCATTGAAAAAGGGAGTGTTATTGCTGGCAATGGAGGCCTCACTGAGCCATCGGATTTTATCAAAAATATCTTAATTTGTGTTCCGAAGATGAACGAAGGTCTTACAGGTGTAGAACGACATGAGGGTGAGTAATTAATGACAGAAATTTCATTTCTGGGTGAACTACCCCTTTAATATGAATTTAAGGCCCCGTTTACACTTGTGCGTTTTCATTTTAAAAAGGTGTTTTAAAATGAAAACAATCCTTGTCTACACTGACGTTTCCACAGCGTTTCAGAAACGATCTCCGTCTACACTACACGGCCGAAAACGCATGTCACATGACCATTCATGCACACTGGGCGTGCACGTACAAGTGTAAACAGTTGTCTCTTGCGCATATAGGCAGCTGCAGTATTAAAAAAAGCGGAGTTTAACTGCACAATGGCTGCTAAAAATTACAACAAAGCCAGTAAAGATTGCAGTTCAGTCTCCATGTTATTGTTTACACGATCGTCAAGGATATGCAGAGCGAACGTGGGCAGCCATGCCATCGTTTTCAAAAGTCTCCGTTTATACTGAAATGCAACCCTGGCGTTTTCAAACTAAAACGGGGTCTGCAGTGTAGTGTAAACGACAGGCGTAACCGTAGCAAAACTTAGGCGTTTTAAAACGAAAATGCACTAGTGTAAACAGGGCCTAAGTGAAGGTATATAGAATGTCTTCTGTCAATTTGATTCAAATTTCAGTTCATGAGTTGCAAGGAAGGCTTGCATTTTTTTTTATATGGTTATCCGTTCGACACTCGTCTCAATGGAGAGGGTTTCAAACTTCACTTAACCTACTTAACTAATCATCTACCTTCAGAATTCATGCTCTTGATTGGCTTCAAACATACATCTAAACATTTTGGTGCTAATACAAAGTATGTAGTAACCATTTAAAGCTTATATTGGAGGCAAACAAACAGCGTTCCTTTAAAATTATGCACCTTAAAGGGATGTGTCTTAGCTATTTGGTGGGATTTTAGCTCTTTTGAAATAAATGGGCTTTCCTAAACACAGTTTGGAATCTATTCACCTATAGTTTATGCATATACAGAGTAGACTCAATGTTAAGTGCAGTAGAGCCCTGCTTCTCAATTTGATTAGGCAGCTCTATTTTGCCAATGTAATGTTGGTCACAATTAGGTTTTTCCTCCATCAATTGTGATCGAGCCAAAAGCCACATACACTCTCTATAAAACAAATAACACGCTCACACTAAAGCATCTTTATTTTCCTCTCATGCTTTACCTCTCTTGCTCTCACTCTCTATTGGCCTCTTTCTCTCTCACTCACACAAACACATTGTTTTAATGGAAGGTCTCTGGATGAATGCTTTGTGGTGAACTGCTGGTGGGATTAGAATTTATGATTTCCTGCAAATCCTTAATCTAATGTTCACTTTATTTCATTGAATGGCTCTTCATGTCTGTGTTGCTGTCGTTTGGCATTAGATATTTTTTGTTGTTCCTTCAGAGGGGCTCTAACGTCCTTTGACATTTTTGATGGCTTTAGTTGACAGATTCATTCTCAGGTGGTGGTGCTTCTCTCTCTCTCTCTCTCTCTCTCTCTCTCTCTCTCTCTCTCTCTCTCTCTCTCTCTCTCTGTGGAGTTTTTTTTTTGGTGGTTACTAGCGAATCTGCTATGTTTTCATTCCATGTGTGTACAGAACATAGGGGTCACTCACTTACAATGGCTTTAGTGGATAAATATAATTATTTAATTTTTTTAATGGTTAAAAATTTAAAGCAAATCAGTCTTGGTTCACAGTTCTAACCCGATTAGTATTATAATTTTGAAAATTATGTAAATAAAAAAAAACTAGTTTATCCAAAAACTGTATAGTACCATTCAAAAGTCTGGGGGCTTTTTTTTTTTTTTTTTTTTTTTTTTTAGAAGAAATGAATAGGCTACTTGAATTCAACAAGAATGCATTAAATCTACCAAAAGTAACAGTAAATACATTTATAATGTTACAAAAGATTTTAACTAAATGCTGTTCTTTTGAACTTTTTCATTCATCAGAGTCCTGTAAAAAATGTTCATAGTTTTCTCAAAAACAAATTGCCGCACAATGGTTTTCAACATTGGCAATGATAAGAAATGTTTCTTAAACACCAAAAAATGACAAAATCTTACCGACCCCAAACTTTTTGATGGTAGTGGACAGTATGTAACATAAGAAAAATGTTGACATACAGTAAGATTTTGGAGTTATACATTTCATGTGGGTAGCATTGTTCAGATTATTTGGTGTTTTTGAGAAATTGAGTTCATATTGAATTATTATATTATTTTAGTATGAAATTAATTACATATTTAATTGCAAACTTTTGTATCTGAACATAGTTTGAGACATTATTGAGATCTATTCTGAGATTCTAGTGGAGACACACATGAGATTAAAAAATCTGTTTTGTATTTGTTTGTAGTTTGTACTATGCAGTTGTCACTCCTGTAAATAACCAAACTCTGTGTGTAACTCTTAGTGGTTATAATGCTGATGAACTTGCCACCGTTTCCCTCTATGCTTATTCAGTCCCCAGATCCTCTTTCTCTTTCTCTTAATTTTCATGCTCTCATGTCGTCCTTCAAGTAATGTTATCAGTCACCACTCTCTCAGTGTGAAATTTATTAATTTAAAGGTTTTTATAGCTTTAAAGGTGAAACAGGCCCTCAAAGACATTCTTGAAGGGATTTGCATAAAAGTTATTTTTTAGGGTTACTACTGCCAGAAAATGTCCATGTGCACAGCACATTCAAAGACGTTTATGTCTGTGTGTATGGAAGTGACTGAATATTTGTGCATTTTTTTAATGTACAGGGACTTTTTATGTGTAGTGAGAGCTCTCTAATGGTGTATTTGTCCTCATGGTAATCCAGTTCAAGAGTATTGTGCGTTCATGAGTGCTGTGCAGCCCCCAAATTATCACACTTCCAAAGGCTTTCTACAAACTCCTTCTGAAGTGTGAAATGTCTACGCACCACCGGTCGCAAAGGATGGTGGGAGCTCAGGAGCAGATTTAATTAGGCTAAAATAAAGCGTTACATAAAGGCATGGCACAGGATTCTTTAGCTACGTCATTCTCCTTGTGCTTTAAAAGTTAGGGTATGAGAGGAGACGTTTAAGATTTTTGGGAAAATCTCCACATTGCTGGATTGGCGCAGAAGACTTTGCAGTGGTTATAATGTGAAGTTGTTTTTCTGTCACCTAAACTAGACTGAATATATAAGTCTAGTTGTCTATATTATATTACATTAAATTACATTACATTATATGGAAAATTGGTCATTTTGTTTTTCACCATTAACTCCCCCTTTTTTGCCTTTACTTGTTTATTTTAAATGGTCTTGTAGTGTGAAAAATTATTTTTAAAATGACAAATAGTGCATGTACTCTTTAATTTTGAGATCATAAAGCTGCCTGCATTCATAATAAATATAAAATACGCTATCATTCAAAAATTTGGGGTTAATAAGATTTTTAATGTTTTTGAAATAGGTATTTTATGCTCTTCAAGGATGCATTTATTTGATCAAAAATATGATAAAGTAATATTATAAAATATTATAACATTTTAAAACAATGTTTTTTTTATTATTTTATTTTAATATATTTAATTTATTCCTTAAAATTGTAATTTATTCCTGTGATGTTAAAGCAAGCTGAATTTTCAGCAACATTACTCCAGTCTTTAGTGTCATACGAACCTTCAGAAATCATTCTAATATGCTTATTTGGTGCTTAAGGAACATTTGTTATTATTACCAATACTGAAAACAGTTGTGCTGCTTAATATTTTTGTTACTAATTTTTACAGGGTTGTTTGATGAATAGGAAAATCAAAAGAACAGCATTTATTTAAAATAGAAATCTTTATATGCCTCTATACTGTCACTTTTAATCAATTTAATGCATTCTTGCTGAATAAAAGTATTAATTTTTCCCCCCAAAAAATAAATATTACTGACCCCAAGTCTTTAGTGTGTTTGAAATATTGGTGTTTGTTGGGGCAGTGTGAACCAGCCTTTAGTCCTCATTTGATGCACTGGTTTCCATGGTGCATACTGTGTCTCTCAAGGTTGTGTGTATGTGTGCGAGGATCAGGAGGTCAGTTCACCTGTCTGACCACGCCGCTTTCAAAGCAAAAGGCTGTTCTGAGGCCTCATAGAGAGACGAGAGGACTGCCCTGGGGTGGGGGTTTGAGGAGAGGTGGGCAGCTGTGTCATTTTCTCAGTGGGTAGTTGGGCAGCAGGGATCCTGCAAGAAGCCAATTCATAGCCATTTCATTTTGATCTCTCTCACCTCACAATGGCTTTTTGATGTTAACTGCATTGGGCAGCCCTATTAAAGATTATAAGTACCAGTGATGTTTGCTTTAACACAGAAACAAAAAGCACAGCTTCACCTGTAGTTAAGGATAAATGGTTGATATTAAAATTATTTTCATCTGATTACATTAAAAATAAAATGAAAATCAATCATTTTTAATTGCAAGTGAAATTAGGCCATTACTGCCTTGTAACTTACAGCATGAAAAATGGATAAAGATTATATTTATGTTTTTAAAGATTAGTTTTAAGTGAGTGTTAATATAAAAGTTAATCTAAATGTAGTTCAGCCATTGGCTGAACATCTGATGCATATGGCTCACTTAACTGGAAACACTTAAGGAGTTTTGAAGTCGTCATCTGGTTGGTTGAATTCTACAGGATGTCCGGGAGACGTGTATGTCGTGTTCTTAAATGGTCCACCTGAAAACAAATGCCCTGATGCCAAACCCCCTCATGGAAGAAGAATGCCATTGTGTTTACAACTGTGACAATGAACGCTCACCATGATCAACTAAACGCTGGATTTTCAAAAGTATGTGAAGTTCACGGTTCCATTGTTGCAGTAAACTTGCACAACATTCTTGAATGAATAATTTATTAGATACACGGCGGTCTGTTATTGTAAGGACATCGACTTTACATTTCCACGCCCCTAAACCTGACGCAGTTCAAAACGAACTGTGATTGGTTGCGTTACATGTCAGTCAAACGTCCTCTTGGGAGGTCCTTGGCCAATGAAAGCTGTGATAGAGTCCAGACCTTCTGCCGTCAGTCTGAAGATCTGGCTACGTGAGACTAATCTAAATGTGAAAATAGGAGATATGAGCATGTAAAATTAAATAAGCAATATTGATTGATATTGATAAAAAATACCATGATATGACCATGCATCTACACCAAAACAATAAATTAGATCCGAGTGCTTGTTTTGCCATTGTTAACTACGGTCATCTCTTCTTCCCATGACTTGAAAAGCACCATCAACCACTGATAAAGACAGGAGTTAAGTTAAGTTTACTTAAGTTTTTACACTTAAGCACTTATTTTTTACTTACACTTATTTTTAAAGTGAATTTCACATGTATGGAATTAAGTAAAATCTACTTAACTAAGTTATGTAAAATTAGCAAAGCTAATAAGTAAACTTGGCCAGTTAGAGTTTAAGTAATTTCTACTTACTCATATGAAGTTTATTTTGTAATACTCTGTTCTCACTCTTTGTTTGTAAATTTTACTCAAACAATGTTGCACTGAAGTACGCCATGCTTTTAAAGTGTATGCTTTACTTAGAAACATTTAAGTAAACAATACCAGTGGCACCTGCAGCTGTACACACTGTGCGTACCATGAGCGCTCCGCCTGACCTGAGCGCTCCCTGTTTTCCATGGGAATATTTCAGCAGTTATTATGTCTGGTATTTATGTCGACTGAACTAGCGATTCCAATCATTCGTGAATTAATCATTCTGTTGAGTCGATTCTTTCTTTTCAGCGAATTGGCCGAATGCGTTTGCAAAAAAAAAAAAAACTATTTGCATTTGTTCAGACCGCTCTCTCACTGAATCATCTGAAGCAATTTCTCAGTCAGTAAATCAAACAGACCATATCAAGAGAACAAACAGCGCTCTTTTTCAGTTCTTATGTGAACATGCGCTAAATGGATGTCTTTGACAATTTTGTTGCTTTTTGCAGTTTTCAGATTTAAAAACATTTAAAACGTGTAGAGATACAGTAAGCGTTGCTCTCACTGATGGTCTGAAAATTCTGCATAAAGGAAGTGCGAAGTGCACATAGCCCAACCGAACTTAATTTTATAACTTTGATATTTTCTCGAAAATCATTGAAAACATAACAAACAATTTCAAGTAAAATATACTTCAAGTTCAAGATTTAATTTCTACAAGCTTGAATTGAGTACTAATAAAGAATTTAGGCCTACTTATTTTTTTAAGTAGTTTTTTTTTGTAGTATTTACTTCACCACAGAATAATTTTTATCAGTACAGGAGAGGTTTAAAAGCTTCTTTAGAGAATCGTTTGTTGTGTTTATATGTTTAACACTCTTTTGTAGTCTGCTCTGGAAGGACACTTTTAAATGAGCTTCTTCTAGCTTCTTCTAGCACCTTTGTTTCTAACCAAAATAAACACATGCTGAGATGCAGCATCGCTATTTGCTTGTGTGCACAAACTAGTCGAGTTTCTTCTATGAGGAAGATGTTGCTTTCATGCTGAGACAGAAGTACAAGGGTTTGGAGTCCGTTTATACTTCATGGACTTGTGTGAGTATTTGCATTTACGTGTGTGTGTGTCTAAGAGAAAGAGAGAGAGAAATACTGTAGATGTTGCCGCAGGGCTAGTATTCCCTCTTGTCTGTCACATACTCACAAACAAATATACACGCACTCACTGTCACGTCACACACTGCCACTGCAATGCAGGGAGGGGAAAAGAAAAGGACTTTCTCCACATTGTAGTATGGGAATCCTACTGAAATCCAACATATGTTGTGTTTTGGGTGCTAGTGCCCAGCATCAGGTTCTTAAAGGGATGGTTCACCCCCTAACATTAATGCATCCACTTAATGTTGTTTAAAACCTGTATGACTTACTTCTGTGAAATAAAGTGAGATGTTGTTTTGGGACCCCATTGACTTTCATGGACTAAAATTGAATTGAATTCACATTCCCTGCTCTGATTACATTCTCAAGCATAAAGTAAAATCTTGATTCCAGAAGCATTACATCCCTCATGTTCTGTCCACCCTATTTTTTCCCCCTTTTTTGTGTGTGTATTTTTTTCCCCCTTTTTTCACCTCCTCTCTGTACACTCAGCACACCTGTTAAAGTGTAATGGTGGTCCATCATCGCACTCTCCTCTAATTAGCACGATAACAGATGGCAGGTTGTGATGGGGCACAAAGTTTTTTTTGTCCCTTAGTGCTTCTCCATAATCATGTTGCAGAGAAAGCTATAATGTTTATGAAAATGAATGAGACTCATTTAATAACCAAGTCAGGGTAAAATATGCCTCTCACAGGCAATGCATGGCCATTTCTCAGTACAGTCAGTAAATACCACTTTTTGTGACCCATGAGCTAAATATCTAATCAAGTTATCACTGTACAGTTTTGTCATACTGTGGAATGAAAGTTAGAAAGATTAGACAGAGAGATGAGAAAAACTGTCTAGGCCTGTAGGCGCATTACAGAGAAAAATGGATTGACCCTATTTCTTTGTGAGGCTGAAACGTCTCTGAAGAAAGTTAATCAACCATTTTGCATTAGTCTATTCAATTTTTTTGTGTCCTTAAAGCTGAAGTGCACCATTACCATCATCAATTAGAATTGCAAAAATAATGAATTTTCGAGGGGTTTAAACACCCGGTTTTAACTGATGATAATAATAATGATGATGATGATTATTATTATTATTTTATATTAAGTTTTATAAATTATTATATATTTAAATTAATTTATATAATTGCACTACTGCTTCAAAATCAATGACAAAGGTCAATAAATTATTTTTGGGTGAAAGAAATTGATACTTTTATTCAGAAAAGATGCATTAAATTGGTTCTACATTGTTAAAATATATTTCCATATTCACAATATTACTTTTTTCTCTATTTTTGATCAAATAAATGCAGCCTTGGTAAGAATAAAAAAAAAATCTCCAAAATCTCCAAACTTTTGAGCAGTAGTGTATAATATTACATTGTATTATATTGTATAACAATAACATGGATTGAGTGTTTTTTTTAAGCAGGTCTATTGAAGTCTACAAACCTATTGATCTTGAATTGTAGACTTCAGTAGGTTGCTTATTTAATTCATTGCCCTGGAATGATACACTGCCCGGCCAAAAAAAGTCGCTGTTTGGATTTTAATAGGCAAATACTTAAGAATCTATGAATGGATCATTATTACAGTGATTATTATGTTTCTAGCATGTTATATGTTTGGCAACGGTTCTTTTAACCCTTAAAGATGGAGTGTGTAGCTTTTCATTTCTTAAACAGCCATGTAGGAAGACACATCATGGCCATATTCCAGGATGACAATGTCAAGATTCACCAGGGTTAAAATTGTGAAAGAATGGTTCAGAGAGCATGAAGAATCATTTTCACATATGAATTGGCACCTCTGATGAATCTTGACATTGTCATCCTGGAATATGGCCATGATGTGTCTTCCTACATGGCTGTTTAAGAAATGAAAAGCTACACACTCCATCTTTAAGGGTTAAAAGAACCGTTGCCAAACATACAGCATGCTAGAAACATAATAATCACTGTAATAATGATCCATTCATAGATTCTTAAGTATTTGCCTATTAAAATCCAAACAGCAACTTTTTTTTTTGGGCCGGGCAGTGTATTTTGACAATTATAAAAATGGTTTACTTATCTGACTTTGCATATTAAGTTGGCATAGGAGAAAGAATTTTAACTTTTAAACAAAAATTGCACACTTTAGCTTTAAGTGAGGCATAAACTCTAGACTTTTAGCTGTTGTTTTCTATTGATTCTAAAACATTGATTTTTTTCTACAGCTCTTGCAAATGTGAATGCCACACCTTGTATTTGCTCTTTTCTCTAATGTTTCATTTTGGTGCATTTCTCTACTTCATTTTTGTTTCTCAACCATGAACTTTGTGGTCTTATCAATAGGGTCATTTGTTTTTATGGATATACTGTATCATTATATTATTATATCACTATATTATGGATATACTGTATCATTATATTATTATATCACTATATTGTTAGATTTCACTCTTTAATAAACACACACACATGCTCTTACACACACAACCTGTGCCGTAGAGCAGGACTCCCCTGATACCTCTGTGCAGTACAGTGCGTTCATGGATGTGTATGTATGTGCATTTGTCCCCACAGGGAGTTTGCAAAGGAGCGAGAGCGCGTGGAGAAAAGGCAGGAGTTCCTGAAGCTGCGAAGACAACAGCAGATAGAGAGGGAGCTGACCGGTTACTTGGAGTGGATCTGCAAGGCAGGTCAGTCTCTAAAAATGAACATTATATACATTAACACTTACAGTAATCACCACAGAACCAATTTTCAAATTCAGAGACATTCATGTGTTTTTCAAGACCTGAACCTGAGAATGATCTACATCGCAACCACCAGAAGGACTTGGTCGGTTCCCTAGAGAGCATTTTGTCCCCTTGCGTTTTTCCTCCCATGACTATTTCACTCGCTTCCTGGATCTCTGCTTAGCCGCGATGGGAGCTGATGTATCTGTGCCTGTCTGTTGCTCAGCACTTCCTCTCTCCATGGCAACCAAATAGCCTTCCACTTGCTCAACCAGCTGGTTCATACCCTCAGTCTTCCCATGACTGCCTATAACAGCTCTTTCATCAGCCGCTGCACCGGGACTCAGACAGTCAATGTGTTGGAGCTTTCTTTGCCTGTAGATTTGCGCTGATCTGGGGCCAGTTTAGTAATGGTCTTCCCAGTATTATGATGCTGCATCCCTGAAACAGCTGTAGAGTTTCAGAATAGAACCTGATTTTATTGAGTCTCACTTGCTGAAATCAGCAGCAAATATATTTGCTGTATAAATGTACTGTGCACTACTGTGACAATTTTTTGTCAAGACTTTTTCATGTTTTTGAAAGAAGTCCCTTATGCTCACTAAGGCTGCAGGCTGCATTTATTTGATTAAAAATATATAGTAAAAACAGTGATATTGTGATATATGATTACAATTTAAAATAACTGTTTTCTATTTTAATATATTTTACAATGTAATTTTTTCCTGTGATGGCAAAGCTAAATTTTCAGCAGACATTACTTCAGTCTTCAGTGTCACATGATCCTTCAGAAATCATTCTGATATGCTGATTTGGTGCTCAAGAAACATTTCTTATTATTATCACAGTTGAAAACAGATCTGCTTAATAGCTTTGTGGAAACCCTGATACTTTTTTCAGGGTTCTTTGATCAGTGTCACACAATGTTATGCATGTTCATTCATAGAAAGGTTTATCTATGAATTAATGGAGGGAATTATGGGCAATTATAGTTATCTCCGCAATCTTTTGCAATACAGGCTTTTATGATGCATTATAAAACAGATTTCTTACTTACTAGTTTGAAAAATTTGTCTGCAAAGCTTGATGATTTTCCACATGCAGTTTCAGGCACACAGACACTTTCCATTCAGTAAATCTGACCGTATCCAGATGATTTAACCTGATGTTTAAACTACACTCTGGGTTTGAGTTCAGTTCCATGTAGATTAATGACCATTCGGATGTAAATGTGACACTCTTCCTCATGTAAATTAGATTTCACGAGAATGTAATGTAATAATTCCCAGTGGTTCACTTCCAATAACCATTTTACAATTAATGCCAATTATAAATGCAAATACTCACTTGATTTTCCATGTAGATGCACATGTAGGATGTGTGAAACAGTCCTCAGCATGTTACATTGCAACAAATTATCATAACAAAAATGAATCAGGAAAAAATGGATGACATTTTTTTTTTAAAGTTTAGAAAGTTTTAGCTCTGCAAATGTTTATGTTGTTGGTCTTTTATAGTTTTGCCTCATTCATTATCTAATACTTTAGTTCCTCTTTTAGGGTGGCACAGTTTCTTGTAAAACCTCTGATCTTCAATCAGCTCAGGGGTAAATTAGCTGTCACAGCATGTGGTATCCTCCCTTTTGTTTCCCAGAAGCCCACTAGAGCTCTTCCGTCGGGAATTAATTGGCTTAGAGAGGTGATTTCCCAGACTCTTCCATGGTGGCCCTGGCTTTAATGTTTTAACACCATAAAATCGTGATGGAATTAAGTGCTTACATGTGCTTTGACTTTGTCATGTATCTAGCTACAGCCATTATAGTCAGTTAAATCTTCACTGCATTGTTTAAAACATTAATATGTGGGGCGATACAGTGCTCACTGCTGTCCCTGCCTCCTGCTGGATGTTAGTCCAATCTGCACTGACAGCAGTGATTACTGTGTGTGGCATCAGGTTACAAAAAGTCTTATAGTGGTCACTTTTGTCTACCTTTTATCCCATGTAACCTCCTATAAACCAACCAAAACACTCTAGCAACATCCTGGCAACCACTTAAAATCTGAAGAAACACCTAGTAATGCCCTGATAACCACCCACAACAGAGTTTCAAGCACTCGTTTAGATGCTTGATGCAGATTATAAATCATGACGCAAGTTACACAGTGTGTGTGAATAGTAAAATATATTCTTTGTCTCAGAGGAAGTCATGCTTGCTGAAGAAGATAAAAATGCAGAGGAGAAGGAGGATGGTGCCTGGTACAAGAGGAAATACAACAACCCAGGTAATCATTGAAAAATGATTTATTATATATATGAATTATATGAGCTGAAGAGCTTGAGTCTTAATAATTACTTCTAATAAATAATAATTAATAATATGGTTACATTTTATTTTGATAGTCCGCTTTAGACATTCTACTAACTAAGTAACTTTGCAACTACATGTCAACTAACTGTTAATAGAGTGTTAGTAGACTGTTTGGGTTAGGGTTAATAGAATAAGTTGACTTGTACTGTACTTGCAAAGTTAGAAAACTCTGTAAAGTTTGAGGAGTGACAACTGCATTTAAATGTTATTTAAATGTTTTCGTTTCATGTGTGTACAGAACATGACTCACTCCCGAAACTGCGATGATTGACACCGTGGTAACCATAGCAACGTTCTGGCATCTCGCAAGTTTGGTATCTGCTATTCTGACCTAAGAAATATTACAGTGACAAAAGACTCGTTATGTTCAGCATTTTTAACTAAAGCATAGCTGACGGAGGTGTCGTGTTTTTCTTATGCTTGGATAGGCTGCTTCACAGAGCACACTCTTGCGGTGTTGCCATGTCCACTTATTATAAGCATTTTTTGGGGTTGTTGTTTAAGCTTGTCTCATACTGCGATCAAGTTGTGGAGATATTAAAATGAGCAGGCGGGTTGCAATATTTCGGTCTGATTTTCAGCATAAAGCAATTCCATTTACTTCTTTTTATGGGCTTGTTCTTGTTCGCTGATTTGCTTGCAAGATCTGGCAACACTTATCACTTGTCGTACCGTTTTCCCTGTGGTTTCTTGTACCATACATACAATGAGATCCATCTCTGATACACGTTAAAATACTTATTTTAATGTTAAAATACTTTCATCAGAGATGTATCTCTTATCTGTCATCTCTCATATCTCTCGTCATGAACAACTAGTTGTTCAGTTTGGTTACGTACAGAATTTCTGTAAATGCGGCTGCAGTTAATTCGGTTGTAGAATGCGGGTGTCAGTCCCGTAAATTACTGAACTGTGTGTGTACAGAACAAAATTAAGCACTAAAAGGTGAACTGACAACCAAATTTAGCTACAATGTGTACGTGGCCATAGTACGAGGACCATCAAAATAATGTGTTAGGAGATATCAAGCAGACAGTCTACTAATACTGTAAGTTATAAGTTGACTATCAAAATAAAGTGTTACCAACATGTTTTTTAAAATTTATAATTATATTATATTTAATATAATTATATTTAATATAATTATATTTATAATTAAATTATAATTGATACTACTACTGTTTATTTACTTGCTTTCAAACATTTTTAGTATTGAAGAGAGCCAAGAAGAGCAAAAATGACCTCATCAATGCAGAAGAAGGTGAAGACCACTTTACTGATATCTCATCAGTTGGTAAGTTCCAGGCCCAATATCTGTGACCTTCGAACTCTCATTGGACTTATTCCCAAATCAGCACAGAAAATAAGCAAATAAAATAAGCAAATTCAAAACAAATGTGGGAATAATGACCAAAATAAGAGAGAGGATGGATGGATGGATAGATAGCAATGTTTTAATGACCATCCATATTTATTTTTTGGTCTTTATTACAATACAAACAGAAAATACAGAAAATATGAACACAAAATGTAAAAAAAAAAAAAAAAAAATGAGAACAAAATGGCTTCTTTAAGCAAAAATCAGTATTTAGTGTGTCCTCCTGGACTTCTTCCAGTTTCTCAAAGAAGAAAATCTGAGAAATTTCTCATCAGGTTTTGAAAGTTTTCTTTGCCTTCCAGTCCTTCTCCATTCCATTTATGTTTAAGAGAGCCGGTTCCAGCTATTGCGCAAGTGTAAGGGGAGGTCACTAAATACTTGCTACTTTAGCATATAGAAGTAATTTTTTTTCTGATTTTTTTCTGTTTTTAATACTCTTACAAGTTTTTACTGTATTTTTTCTTTATATTCTAATAAAGAGACTGAGAAATAATTATATATGGTCATTATATAATTGCTAAAACAACATCTAATGGTGGCCTAAGACTTTTGCACAGTAATGTAGATATAGATAAATGTCTAAAATCTGTTGAAACCCTCTCCTCTCCATCATCTGTGAGCTGTTGTGAACATCAGAAACAGTCTCTCTCTCTCTCTGCAGCTCCCCAGGGCTCTCCATTCACCCGTACAAGTGTGAAGAGCAGCAAGAACGAGAGCTCGTCGTACTTTCGCAGAAAAGAGAAGAGGTTTCGCTTCTTCATTCGACGTATGGTGAAGGCCCAGAGCTTCTACTGGACCGTTCTGTGTATAGTGGGACTGAACACACTGTGTGTGGCTATAGTCCACTATGACCAGCCCGACTGGCTCACATATGCACTGTGTAAGTGAAACACATCTTTAAAACATCACTGCAGCTCTCTGGAGGATCACAGGTTTATGTGAACTATATTTGAACATGGCTTGGGCGCATTGGGAGTAATGTAAAAAAAATCAATGCAAAACACGTGCTTTTAAGTACTATGCTCCTTGTATTTGCATTAATAATTGTACAACTAATCTTACGATTTTACTCAAATTAGCTGTAGTTTTTGGCTTTTGAATATAACATAAAACTGACCCTGACTGGGCTATGTTTCTTAAAGGCCAACTGAAGTTCTTTAAAAAGCGCAGTGTTATCAATGTGCTGACGTAATTTCCAATGAAATAGAAAGACAGGGCGGGACATATCGAGCAGCTCCCCCTTTTTAAAATAGCCAATGGTGTTTTTGTTTACATTACAGCTTGGCCATTAAGCTCAGTAAAGCTGCATTTGACACCTTATGAAAATTCAGTTTTGCCATCACAAGAATAATTTACATTTTAAAATATATTAAAATTTTAAAAAGTTATTTTAAATTGTAATCATATTTAAACAATATTACCATTGTTGTGTTTATGATCATATAAATGCAGCCTCAGTGAGCATAAGATACTTCTTTCAAAACAGTAGTGTATATAGATTTTGCAGTCATGTTCTGTTTCATTTTCCCTCATTCATTAGTTGTCATGGTTCCTGATTAGTTTACACCTGTTCCCTGATCTTTTAATAATTTATCCTTGTGTATTTAAGCCCTCAGTTTTCCTCAGTTCATGGTCTCATGTTAACATAAATGGTAAAATTATGGTAGTTGTGTTATATTCTGTGTTTATTAAAGTAATTCCTGATCATTCATTCTGCGCCACGTATCGTCTGATGGATTACCTATACTGCTCATACCATGATATGAGTGAAATAGAAAATATATTGAAGTATATTGGTATCATGGTATTTTTCTTGTTAAAACTGCCCTAAAAAATTAAAACAAAAATAGTATGTCGGCTTATTGGGATCAACATCAGGGATGCAATCTGTTCAGTTCGTTAGTTTCTAGTCCACAAAGTAAAGAGTCCCCTGTGCCAGATTGGTGCCAAAAATGACAAAAGAGCATTGCCCCACCTCTTATATTTACCTCTGCTTGCACGCCAGCTGCTACTAATCATTAATTGGAATTTAGCTGATGCTTTTATCCAAGGCCACAAACAGTACAGTTATTGCAGGGATAGCTCCCCCAAAAGATTTAAGGTTCTTGTTCAGGGGCACAATGCGATTATGAGTTTGTGATTCGCCTTTTTTAAGGTTTAAATGTGCAAACTTTCGTTTGCCTGCCCAGTTCTTTACCAATGAGGCCACACCACTCTGACTTAGCACCTTCAGACAACTACTGTATGATGGCCTGGATGATTATGGTTCAGCTGTATTAACTGTTATGTTACTTTGAAACTAACCTAAGTATGAGGTTAAAAACATAGGCATAGCTTGACGTTTGAGCTTGGGGGGGCCAAACCAAGCCGGTCGATTTGGTCAGTCACACTTTTAAATACATTTTAGCTTTTCTATAGTAAACTTACAAATCCACACTCCGTGTACCATTCAAGTGGTTTTATTGATTTGCAGCAGATGTGAGGTTTTTATGGCAACTAGGTACCTCGCATGCAAATTATTGCAAATATCTGCAAAATCAAATATCTGTTTTTGCTGGGCTAGCAATAAACACGTTGAAAATAATGCACTATAAGAGTGGCTACAACAGAGCGCCCTGTGGATCACCTTTATGAGATTGTCCGGGTCTGGAGTCATCAAGCACGGCATCAGCATCGGCATCTGACTTTATTTTGGTTAGGTCCGGATTTCTCTGGAGTTGTTGTACGTTGTTAAAACCTGCTGAATATCCATTCACACCACACTACAGGCAAGCAGTGGGCTATTATCCCCCAAAATGCAGATTCGTCATGCGACATATTTATACGCAAAAGAGATTGGGGGAAGCATTAGGAAGTTTGATTTGATTTAGTAATTTATTTACAAAATAACAATTTAACATGTATTAAAATAACTACATTATATGCATATTTACTATTAAGTTGAAAATTGTATTAATTAAAAAGGAATTAGTTAATGTCAGTAGGTTATTGCATCTTTCACTATTAGCTTGACTTGGTGGTCTTATGAAAATGATAAGTGATGTGACTGACAAAGTGCTTTGATAAATGTTTTCTTTTGTTTATACAGATTTGGCGGAGTTTGTGTTCCTTGGTCTGTTTCTAATAGAGATGAGTCTGAAGATGTATGGCCTCGGGCCAAGGACCTACTTTCACTCCTCATTTAACTGCTTTGACTTTGGGGTGAGTAACGTGCCATCAGATACAAATGATATGGGGGACCAACTACATGTTCCTTTTTCTGACTTATAAGAAGCAGAAGACAATTTGTTTTTGTTTGTTTTTTTTTTAGGAGAAATTGAATGCTGATTATATACGATATATATGATCATATGTATAATTATGAATTTATTTCTACTGGCCATCCATCCTGGGTCTTTCCCTGCCTACAGTCCATGATGCTGGCTCCAGCATCACATGACCCTACATAGGACAAGCAATTTGGAGAAAAGATGGATATATGGATATTATTGCTTAAATGCTTTAAATGAGCTTCTTTAAAATATAAGATGTTCTGTCTTTGGTGTGTTTAGGTGATTGTGGGTAGCATTTTCGAGGTGATCTGGGCAGCCGTAAAACCAGGAGCCTCTTTTGGCATTAGTGTGTTGCGAGCACTGCGTTTGCTGAGGATATTCAAGGTTACCAAGTAAGAGATCGAAATTGCCTGTTCATCTGTGGTGCTCTGTAGACCAGTGTCCTAAATTGATCATATTTACCAATACATGTTTGAATGCTTGATTCTGATTGGTTAGCATTTTCAAATTAAGTTTCAAAAGACACTAGACAAGGAAATTGGATAAAAATGACAAAAAGTTTAGATTTTTGATTAAAGGGGGATAAAGTACTCTGGACCGTTGAAGTGTGATGGAATAAAAAAAAGCATAATTAATATTGTTATGAATCCAATTCATGAAGTGGCTGTATTAATGCTGTAGTTATTATGGAATGTTTCTGTAGGTATTGGAACTCTCTGCGTAATCTGGTGGTGTCTCTACTCAACTCAATGAAGTCTATCATCAGTCTCCTGTTCCTGCTGTTCCTATTCATCGTGGTATTTGCTTTGTTGGGGATGCAGCTCTTTGGAGGACAGTAAGTACCAGGACACTCTCACATCATCTAGTCCATGTTTTTGCTTTTGTTTTTGCTTTAGGTTTTACACTGCCAACTTTTACAAGCCAGCACAGTCCCTGAATAGTTTATCACGCATAAGTAAACAAAAATTTCCCTGAAATTAAACAACGGAGGTTATTAATCTAACCATAAACAATATTTATGATTAGTGTTTGGATAACAGGAACTTGTTTTTTAAAGTTTGAGTAGTTAGTTTCTAATTCTAATTGACTCAGCAGCCAATAATTTACTTCACAAACAAATTGTGGATGGCACAAACCATGGTTATACGTGAATATGTATTTAATGACTATTGACAGACTAGATTCTACCAATAGACAGATGAATTTGTGCCAAAATACTGTCAACAAAAGATATGGGAAGCATTTCTGCTCCTTAAATATGCTTATTTAATTTGTTGTCCTAATTATACACAATTAAATGGTTAGTTGCATTTTATTATGCTTGTTTTTCCCCTGCTCTCTGTAATCAGAACAGATCTGTGACCCAATTTTGGGTTGCGACCCACTAGTTGAGAACCGTTGATCTAGGCCCTTTACTTTTCAGAGCACTCGTGTGATGTACTTTTCACTAAAAATGGATAAATCATCCCTTGACGTGGAAAAAAAAAACACTGCCCATTGTTTACGTTCCTCTCTGCATAAGCATCTGTGACTCTTCCAAGCCCTGCCGTTTCATTTACCCCTCAGCCATATGTTAACAAACATGACTGAGCTGATCCAGACACCGTAAGTTTTCATTTCTCTGTTCCATGAATTATTAATCGTATGCTGCAGCAGAGGAATTGCCTCTATGCACGCTTCCCATGAGGTAAATATCAGCTTAGATGCGCAAACATGCTGGCATGTGATCTACTTTAATGAGAAGAGTGCCAGATAAACAAATAGTAGGTGCGAAGTGAAAAAAAATTATTGAAACATAACAATGTGAGGATAGCTTTAGAAGAGACTATTCCCCCTGATGGTGAAGATGTAAAGTCTTTTCAGATATGTGCTTAGTGAAATGAGAAATTGCTTTTGTGCCTCTCTGGTACTCGATTTCAGCTCCATAGCGCATTAATATTTAAGACTGTAGATGGACATGATAAACTGACTGTCTGATCCATGAAGTCATTATCTGGGCTGGATGAAAGAGACGATGTCATGCGTTCAGTTGTGAAGCATATCAGAGAGCAGAGCTGCTGAAAACAATGAGACCAGATAAAAAAATCTAACTTTTAGAAATAATCAAAATGTTTGTTTAATGTATGTGTGTATATGTTTAATGTATACGCTAAAAAAAATTTATTATACAAAGTTCCAATGTAGCAATTCACATAAGATTTTGATCAGACGTTGGTATTAGCTCAAGAAATCAATACAAATAAGGAAATCATAATACTACAATCCATAAAAAAGTTATGTGTAATAAAGTGAAATGACACGGGGAAAAAGGTATTGAACACACTAAGAAAAAGCAGTACACTAAGGCAAGGCAAGTCAAGAAAACAATAGATGTCACAAAGTAGTTCTACCTCCTGCCTGTGCAAATTAGAATCAGTTGGGTTAGTGGAAGTTGTTAGGTTAGAAAAAGGCTTACCCACCTCTGAATGCAAGTACTGGACATCTCATGATGGGCAGAGGCAAAGAGCTCTCCCAAGACTTTCACAACAGGATTTTTGCCGTACATAACAGCGTTACTGGTTACAGAAGGATTTTCCAACTCCTAAATGTTCCTGTAAGCACCATTGGGGCCATTTCCACAACTGAAACGAACATCATTCCACCATCAACTGGCCATGCAAAGGAGCTCCTCGCAAGATTTCTGATCAGGGAGTCAGAAGGTTTGTCAGAAGTGTAGCCCAAGAACCAAGGACCACTTGGAAAGAGGTCCAGAAAGACTCAGAGGCAGCAGGTACAGTTGTCACGAGAAAACAAAAGGAAATGCACTCCACCGCCACAGCCTCCATGCACGCTCACCACAGAAAGCTCCATTATTGAAGAAAAGGCATGTTAAAGCTCATTTGAAGTTTTCTACACAACATTTGGAATGGTCTGAACTACTGGGACAATTTAGTGTGGTCAGATGAGACAAAAATCGAAATTTTGGCAACAGTACCACATGCCATGTTTGGAGAAGAAATGGCTTTGCATATGACCCTAAAAATACCATACCAACAGTGATGTTTTTGAGGTGGAAGCATCATGGTATGGGGCTGTTTCTCTTCTCATGGTACTGGCAGAATCAATATTATTGAAGGGAAGATGAATGGAGCCATGTACTGGGAATTGTTGCCATCCACCAGGATGATGAAGATGAGACTTTGGTGGAACTTCCACCAGGACAACAATCCAAAATACACTGCAAAGGAGAGTTTGAATTGGTTCCAGAAGAAGAAAATAAATGTCCCAGTAAATCACCAGACCTAAACCCAACAGAGCATTTGTGGAAGGAACTGAAGATCAAAATTCACAAGACAGACCCCCAGAATATTCAAGATTTAAAGTTTGGTCATACAGGATGCACCTTGAAGCTGTCATTGCAAAAAAGACTTTTTTTCACCAACTATTAAATACAATTTCAGTTAGTCTGTTCAATACTTTTGAGTCATTTCCCTTTATTACACATAGCTTTTTTATGGATTGTAAAATTGTGATCTCTTTGTCTGTGTAGATTTCTTAAGAAATCGATGACAGTAAAAATCGATGTGTGAATTGCTGCATTGGAACCGTGTTTAATAAAAAAAATGTTGACATATTCAATACGTATTTTACCCGCTGTGTGTATATATATATATCACCATTTTTTTACCACCTCTATGCAAACATATAAAGTATGAAAGTTATATGAAATCACAACAATTTTGTGGTAAGATGGTAATGTAATCATTTTATATATGAAATATTAGCAGAGGTTAAAGTATTTGTTTGTAGTGAGTCACTGAATACAGAAATCACTTCCTGTTTATAATCATAAGTTTGTTTCATTATGTTGTTATTGTACTATTTTCTTGCAATAAAATGAGGAACGGCGGTTGGGCAAAAAAAGGAATCACTTTTATTTTCCAGAATAACATAAACAAGCCCTTGGTTGTGAGATGTTTCTTCTTTCTTTTTAAGCATTTCTCTACATTCTGTAGTAATGAGGCCCTTGCAGAGCCCCCGAGAGTGTACATGGAGGAGAATGGTGAAATAAGAAAGCATATTTATTATGTTTTTGTTATTAGTTCCAGAGATGTAGAGAGGAGAATTGAGCTCAGCTTTTATATGCAGATGAAACATTATTATTGGAAGATATCAGTTCCGTTTTTGCTGTCTTTGCAAGCAAACAAATTGAAAAAATGAAAGATTTTGAAAATTAGAGCAAAGCTGGCTCCTAAGCATACACATGAGACTCATCCAAGAAAATGATTCATAGCTCATCATCTCTCTTCTAGGTTTAATTTTGAAGATGAGACCCCGACGACCAACTTTGACACATTCCCAGCTGCTATCCTGACAGTGTTTCAGGTATTGACCACCTGGTGATATGTGTCTGAAGGATCTCGTTTGATATTTGTATTTTTATAATGTATTTTATCTCATCAGATTCTGACAGGGGAGGACTGGAATGCAGTGATGTATCATGGAATTGAATCCCAGGGAGGAGTGCACCGGGGAATGTTCTGCTCCGTGTACTTCATTGTGCTCACACTGTTCGGAAACTGTATCCTTTATATATAACATAGGACTGTCATTGAATGAAATACTTTTAATGGCCTAATTTTATTAAGTAAAGGAAATGACACTCAACATAAAATACAAAGCCCTTCGTATTGTGTGTGTTAACTAAAGACACCAGACAGGTAGATTTCTGCAACAGTGCTTTATACTAATGTCACAAAAAAACAACTATATTTCTCTGTTTTTCAGAATTCACAGGAAATACAAACACTTAATAATTAAATAAGTAAATGAATAATAAAAAAATAAAAAAATGCTGATTTGTAAATAATATTTTCATTATGAAAATTCAGTTTACTGTTAAATGGAAGCTACATACAGCTATATGCATTTTATGTGTTTATTTTATATTTTAGTAATCACACAGAACAGAATGAGGCACTTATAATATCAGATTGAGTTTACACTGTCATTTAAAAGTTTGGGGTTGGTAAGATTTAAGCCGAGCTCACACTAGAGGAGTTTTTAAATCCTAACCGAATATGAAATCTGGTTGCAGCACACACATAAGGAGAATCTTCACAGATTTTATTCTCACAAATCTCAAACAGGCACACACTACAAGATTTGAAATTTGTTGCGCAGCACACACTACAGGATATTATTAAGATTATCATACCCAGAAGAGCACCTCACGTGATTTCATTGGGAAGCGGATGTAAAAACATTCGTCACTGACATAAACAGGTATGTTTACATTTGCTAGCAGCTTTCTACACTCACCCAGTATGTTCAAAACCATAGCGATTTCTCCTCAGCTTTTCTCTTTGTCCGTACGGTTGTGTCATGTTTTTGAAGACGCGTTATTCAAGGAGTTGTGTTGTTGCAACACTTCAACGCACCGTTCCGCCATCTTCACTGTCCAACGGACCCATACAGCAGCTGGTTTCATTGTCGCAATTTCAAAAGCGCTCTCATTTACTTCTCTCTGTTCTCAAGAACTGACGTAATCTTCCCGATTTAAAATCCTAAATATCAAACATGTTTGATATGATCGGGGCGGCCCCAATTTGTGTGAGAGCAGATCAGGAGGTGCAAGATTCGATCTGTGAATGCCTCACATTACCAGATAATCTGCGCCGAACATCGGAGCCGATCGAGGTCCTGGACGAGATTTTTTCTAAGATTCTCGGGAGGGGAAAATCGGGCAAAAATCGGCCTAAAACTCCTGTAGTGCGAGTCAGGCATTATGAAGAGAAAAATTATAATGACTTTTGTCTATAGACTACATATAAAATAGCTATCAAAATTAATGTTGGTAACTGTAGTTTGACTAAAAGTAACAACTAAAGACTTGACAAAAATGCAATGACTTTTCGTCGACTAAAACTAGACTAAAATGACTAAAATGTGACTAAGACTAAAGAGCATTTTCGTCTGAAGATAAAGAGTAAGACTAAATCAAAAATGGCTGCCAAAATTAACACTGCTACCAAGGCTGCATTTATTTGATCATATACAGTAAAAACGGTAATAATGTGAAATATTATTAAAATTTTAAATAACTTTTCTATTTTAATGTTAAAATATAATTATTCCTTTGATGGCAAAGCTGAATTTTCAGCAGCCATTATTTCAGTCTTCAGTGTCACATGATCCTTCAGAAATCATTCTAATATGCTGATTTGCTGTTCAAGAAACATTTCTCATTATTGTCAACTGTTGAAACCGGTTGTGCTGCTTAATTTTTTTTTGTGAAAACCATGACATATTTTTTTCAGGATTCTTTGAAAAATATAAATATTTTGTAACATTATAAATGTTATCATTTTAAGTAATCCTTAGTGCATTAGTTATATTAATTTCTTAAAAAAAAACAAAAAAAACAAACGTACTGACCCCAAACTTTTGAACGATAGTGTATGTGTTAAAAAAAACTTTGACAACCTGAATGCTTGACTATTATATTAGATGACCACTTTCACCCAGATTCCTTAAAGCAAATTTGATCAGACACTCTCCTAAATGTATTTTTGGCCATTGCTGTTGATAACCTTGCCAATGCACAAGAACTCACCAAGGTTGGTTGGGCATATTTAGGTCTTACATATGGGAATATGTACATACAACGCCAATACTTCATCTGGCACTGTCACTCTGTACCAGCCATCTGTACCTGCACACACACACCACATGAGTCTCACACAATGTGATACACTGATAATTTTATTAGTTTCATAAGACTGTCTGAAAGGGTTCTTTTGATCTGAATGATGTTTGCCCTGGTCAATAACTCAAGGTAATGAAGCTTTCAGCCCATTATGGGATTTATAGCCTTATGTAAAGATGGCACCAACAGTATAGGGCCGTAAGGCTCCTGGGACATCACCATTTTCATTTGTTGATGCTAGCCACTGTGCTTGATGTGGGATGCAAATTTATACTCGTCTGTCATTCTCTGTTTCTGTCTTACTCCTCTCTCAGGATGAGGAGGAGCAGGAAGAGGCCATCAGTAAGAAACTGGCTCTGCAGAAAGCCAAGGAGGTAAAGGAGGTCAGCCCCATTTCGGCCGCTAACATTTCCATCACAGCGTAAGTCAGAGGGCATTAAACCTGAAGTCAGGGTACTGCCCTCCTCTTTCACTAACCCTTTGTAACACCTGTTCATCACCCCATCATGTCCTCTCATTGCTTTTTTTTATGTGTCCCAAGAACAGTATTCCTGTTTGTCTCTGTAAGCACATTTCTCTATGTTGGTTATTTTGTTATTTTTCTGTTGGCACTTTTATTTGGTCCCTCAGTATGTCTCTGTAGGACACTATGTTCTCTGTGCAGTTGGTCCTGCACCCATAATTGGTTGTCTTTAGACAAAAATGACATATTTACTTGATTTTCAATCAGCATGTGTGGAAATCTAAGGATTTTTTTTTTTTTTTTTTTTTGATGCTCCCTTACTGACTGTGTTTGATTAGACTTGTTGTAAGACACCAATCAATGTACAGTGGGATTTATATTTAGCTCAAATGAATCATGTCATCAAAATCTGATTTGGTTATTTGCAATTTAACCTAAATTGGTTGTTTAACTGTTGCTAAAGACAGTGATTGTGGCAATCCGATGTAAATTAAGTATTAAAAACCTACAGTCAACCACAGTTCTGAATATTGGGGTAACATATATCAATTCCAATATCAATTGCGCTTACATCCCTGGATATGATTTTCAGGATCTCGTAGAAATTCTAATTGATTTTTGTAATATTTTTTTTAACATTTATTTATTTACTTATAGTTTTTTTTAATAATGAAAGACTTTTTTTTTTACAAGTGTTAATCATCCATTTATTATATCATTTAATAGAGTAATATAATAATTAATTTAATTTAATTTAATGTAATATAATTATAATTTAATCAATTTTAAACCTGGAATTTTAACGGGTCCCACTTTATATTAGGTGGCCTTAACTACTATGTACTTGCATTTAACTTAATCATTTGATACAATGCACTTATTGTGTACATACATGTTTTTACATTGTACTTATATTTTAAAAAATACCTGCGTGTAATTACATCTGTAACTGTAACTAATTTCTGTAATTACATTTATAATTACACTTTTGACCCATCCCTTACACCTTAACCCACCCTTAAACCTACCCATACCACCAAACCTGTCCCTAACCTTACCCGTATCCCACCTCAACAGCACCAAAAGTGTTTTGCAATACAATATGAACACAAGTACATTGTACTTATTTTTTGATGGAAGTACATAGTAGTTAAGGCCACCTAATATAAAGTGAGACCTTTGAATGTCTTTCTTAATTCTGTAATGCCTTCTGTTTTGTTTTTGTTTCGAAGTCACACTATTGTTGATATGTACTTCCCATTGAGTTGGGTGGAGTTAGAGTCAGAGTGATTGACAGCTGTAGTCCCTGCCACTGACTCTGCCCCCACCAAACTATTTCTTTCCCCTCTGATGGTTTTTGTTTTTGGCATATGCAGTTTTATAAGGCCATTTCCTGGTGCTCTTTCATGCAGCTCCTCCAACTCCAGCTCTCATTCACCGTGAGTTCATTTACTCTCTGTTCAAATCTCCTCTCCTCCTCTGTCCCAGCACACTGCTCTTATATGATGCCAGATAGCCGAACTAGTCCTGCTAACCAGAGTCATTCACAGTGTAGCTCATAGTTTAACAGATGACTGAGGAAATATTGTATATGGGTCATAAGTAGAAGAAAGACAATGAATACAATGAATGAAGGCTTTTCAAAATGGCTTTTCTTACTTTTAATTTATGAAAACCATTTTAAATGTTAAAATTTTGTCTTATTAATGAAAGCTATCGTAAAGTGTTGCTGTAAAAAAGTACAGGTGTGGACTTTAAGTAAGCGATCAGTGTAAATTTGCTTGAGTTTACTGCAACTTCATCAGTAGATTAATTACTTCATGTGCTTTCTTTTTTAATGTTATGTTTGCTGATTCATTTAGCTAGCGGGTCAGACTTTCTAGATACTAGATTAACTGTTCGCTGGGTTTATTGGCTGCTGTTGGCATTGAGCCGTGTTCTGAGAAGCGGCCGTCTGTTTCCCAATGTGCATCACTACTAGAGCTTCTGCTACTGTTAGTGCCTAATGAGTCAGCACTCCTGTCAGACAAACCCACTGCGAGAGCGTAGACGCGCACACACACACACATGCACACAAACACACACACACACACACACACACACACACACACACACACACACACACACACACACACACACATATATACTCACTCTTACACATACAGGCAGGTAAACTCTGGAATCCAATACTAGACACTCAATTAAATAGAATATATAGAATTAGAACCACAGAAGTTGGCTTGTCAATCTTTTGAGAAGATACAAGTTTAAAGACATTTGTGTTCAAGCCTAGTGATAGAGTTTATTTAATTAGTCTTTGATGATTTACAGGAACAGTTTACCCTAAAATGAAAAGTCTTTCTTCATTTACTGACCCTCATATCATTCCAAACCTATATGACTGAAGTTCTTCCATGGAGCAAAAAAGGTGATTTTTTTTTCACATAATGGAAGTGAATGAGGACTGTGGCTGTTACAAGACAAAACTATAATAAAAAGTGATAATGTGAAGTCATACACTAACTTTATGTGAGAAACAGACAAATTAAGGTGTATTTCATGATTTCATCATGAATTATCATGATTATTCAATAATTAATTTTCCCTCCAGTGGACTGTTAACGGCAAAATCATTGATTCAGTGAGCTGATTCTGAGAATCAGATCAGTCATAACCATGAATTAATCATTCTTTCAAATACATCGATTGATCTAGTTCACAAAACAGGTCTGAATGATTCATTCATCAATCAGACATTAATAGTCCTCTGATTAACTCTTATGAACTCATAATGTCAAGATTTATGTCAGTAACAATTAAAAGTCTGCCTGTTTCGTGCACAAAGCTGCTGTATTTGAATTATAGCATAAAAGTCATATGGAATACTATTATTGTATTTTATGATCCATTTTGGAGCTTGTCAGCCTCAGTCTTCATTGATTTTCATTATATTTAAAAGAGTGACTAGCACATTGAAGTTTTGTGTTCCACTGAAGAATAAAGTCATATGGCTTTGTAACTAAATGAGGGTGAGTGAATGATGACTTTTTTTTTTCTTTTCTTTTTTTCTGTGTGAACTATTCCAGTAATGCTTCCGATTTTAAGATTTTAGGTTTGTAGAGAGTCTGTATAAGTCTGCCATTATCTCACTTCTCTCCACTGTTTTGATGCTTTAATTTTTCCATCATTCGTTTTCTATTGTCTGTCTTTTATACATCTTTATTCCTTTTTAATTTTCTTGTTGAATGTTTGTCTTCTGGCCTATTTTCTGTGGCACTGTGGGGACTCTTAGCGTGTCCGTGTGTATCTGTGTATTTCACTGTGTGCTGTATGTGTTTTAGGAGTTATGTCTGCTCCCCTGCACATCACTACTTGAGGTAATGGTACCGCAGGGCATGACTACTTCTACAGTACATTAATGGACGTATTTTGATCACCTGTATGACAAATGGCTAATACTCATCCACAATGCACCTCATAGTGTTTGACAATGTTACTATATTGGACATTCCAGTATCTCGCCCCACATTCATACATATGTCAATGTTAACCTCTGATTTCATTTTTAACCCTTGGCCAGCCGTAAAAGATCATTCATCAATAACATTTCACTCTTTGCACTTTAAAGCTGTTGTAAGCAATTTTAGGTCAATACCACACTTAAAATTCAGAGGTTGATGAAGATGTGAATGGTTTTTATTAGCCAGAGACTTAGCAAGTTAGCAAAGCCAGAGCGATTAGCCAGAAGTTAGCAAGATAGTTAACACTGTTTACAGCAGCTTTAAAGTACTGTATTGTAGCACGTTGAGAACATCTCTGTCCTTATTTTTGCTAAGTATGTTAATATGTTTGTTAATAGAAAATGGAAATGTCAGAACTGTGGTGTAGTGATTAGTTCACATGCTCTCACACATGAGCCATCGAGCCACAGTATTTGTCTGCTATCTATTAATAATAACATGGCCAAAAGTCACGTAAACAGAAAAGGAAAATGATTATCACACCTTGAGGTCCTGTCATACTGTAAAATCAGAAAGTTTGCATCACCTCGTCCTGCTAGTCCACAAGAGGTACAGTCTGACCTCAGGACTGCTTCACACCACTAAGCCCTGTTAGTACTTTAGCAGTAAATAGAGTCTGAAAATCAGTCTCTCCACTCTCTCCCAGCCTCAGAGAGCATTCTCTTTCCCATCACCTGTCTACACATTGCTGTAATTCACTCATCACGCCTGCTCCCTGGTACACGGCCTGCCTGCTAGAGGTGTGCTCAGAATAAAGTGATGTGGAGAAGTGTAGATGTGTTACTTTCCCCCAGCTGAATCTTTTCCTTTACTTTTCTTTACAGCAAAAACTGTCTTGATCATGTTCTTTTAATGCTAACTAATTGGATAAGAAATAAGGTGAAATATAGAAGACTTCTGTCATAATTTGTTCTCACTCATGTCGTTCCAAATCCATATGACCCGCTTTGTTCCCTGGAAAACACACACACACACGTTTGTTTTTGTGAATTGTGGGGACATTCCATAGGCGTAATGGTTTTTATACTGCACAAACTGTATTTTCTATTGCCCTACACCAACCCTACACCTAAACCTACCCATCACAGGAAACTGTGCACATTTTTACTTTCTCAAAAAAACTCATTCTGTATGATTTATAAGCCTTTTGAAAAATGGGGACATGAGGTAATGTCCTCATAAGTCACCTTCTCCTTGTAATACCTATGTCATACCCATGTCTTTATACAAATTTGTGTCCTGATATGTCACAAAAACGCACACACACACACACTACCGTTCGGAAGTTTGGGGTTAAGATTTTTTTGAAAGTTATTCACCAAGGCTGCATTTGTTTGATCAAAAATACTGTAAAACAGTGATATTGTAACAGTAACATTCTATCATTCTAATATGCTGATTTGGTGATCAAATAATATTTCTCCTTATTATCAATGTTGTAAACAGCTGTGCTGTTTAATATTTTTGTGGAAACCATGCTGATTTTTTTCATGATTCTTTAATGAATAGAAAGATTTTTTTTATGTGAATTTTTTTTTTGTAACTTTATAAATGTATTTAATGTCACTTTTGATCAATTTCATGTGTTCTTGTAGAATAAAAGTATTAATTTCTTAAAAAAAAAAAAAAAAATGTACTGACCCCAAACTTTTAAACATGTATTTTTGGCAAGTTCATTATAGAAAAAGAATTAAGTCAGATTCATGAGTGAATCATTCTTTTAAGTCAAATTTCAGTGATTTTTCAGTTTGTACGTTTTTTTTCTCCTTTTATTTCTCCTTTGGTGTTCCTTGGAAGAACAGGTTTGGAATGAGATGGGGGTGATTAAACAATGACAAAAGTTTTGTGGGTGAACTATTCCTCATAATGAAGGGATAGATACTAGGTCATTAAACCTGGCAAAGCCCTCTAAATATCCTGCACTTGCTGTGTAACCCAGGTATAGAATGCATGGTTAAACTTCATGACCCAAAACCATTATTCACAAACATTTGCAGGATGGGTAAAGCATGCCCATAACTAATCTTTGTAAACTGGCATCCATAAAGACCTTCTTTTCATTTATATAACAGTATTTATCCAGTCCTCAAATCTGCTTGGACAAACACAGTTCCAAAAGCACTAATATTTAGTCCAGCAGCACTGGAACCATCACTTTTCTGTTGTAGTTGAAACCAGCTCATTTGAGTTTGAGTCAAGACCCAGAAAAGGTACCAGTCAGAGTCAAGACCGAATCCACATGCTCCCGTATTTTCATGGTCTTGGTCCTCGTCTGAATCCAAGACTTTATTTTCATGATCTTGTCATGGACTCGGGAGCATATGGACCATATTTTAATGGTCTTGGTCCTTGAGTCTTAGTCCAAGAACATATTTTCATGATACTGGTCTTGTCATGCACTTGGGAGCATGAACCAAAATTAAGCCCAATTTTTAAATCAATTAGGATTTTTCAGTGAAAGCAAACACAAAATCACCATCATGAAAGGGGGTCTCGACATGGATGGAGACTTACGTCAACACCATGCCTAATTGTTTTATATAACTTTGTCTGTCTGAGGCTAACAGATTTGTTTCCATAAATCTTTTCTTCACTAGTAAAGAACAGCAACGTTCTCTAAAGATGATGTCCGTGTGGGAGCAGCGCACCACCCAGATTCGGAAGCACATGCTGGCCAGCAGTGAGGCATTGTACCAAGAGGAGCTCAACCCCCGGCTGACTTCCAACCTTCACCTCCGCCCTGACATCAAAACCCATCTGGACCGGCCTCTGGTGGTGGAACCTCGCTGTGACGGCCCCATCAGCCCTCACAGAGACTGGGACAAACCCCAGGATTTGCAAGGAGAGGGTGGCACGCCGGAGGAACGAGTAGCCCCTGTGATGGAGCCCCCGCAGTCGCATCCACCGCGCAAGCACCACCGTCACAGGGAGCGTCCCTCCAATGAGACCAATGAAAACGGTGACACCGGGCATGCCAAAGATGGCCGGCATCACGTCCATCACAGCCGCAGTAAGGAGCATGATGGAACACGGTGTAAGGAGGGGAAGAGCGACAGGAGCCGGAGCAGAGAGGGGGGCCGCAGACATCACCATCAGAGCTCGGTGGACGAGGGTGTGGGAGGTGGGGAGAGAGAACATCGTCACCATCACTCCCACAGGCATAACAGGGAGGGCAATGGGGTGGTCAGTGCTGGTGGGAAGAGCGAACGACGGTCCAGGCAGAAGGAAGGCTCACGATCAGGAACAAGGGAGGGAGAGAGGTGCTCCAGGGGGGAAAATGGAGGTAATGGAGGGAGGAGGCGGCACAGGCCGCGAACCAGTAAAGCTCAGTCCACGCTGGAAGGAGAGGAGCAACAAGTGAATAGAGAGAAGGAGGATGGCAAGTCGGCCAGCCACAGGTAAAACTTTCTTCACAAATTGTTAAAAGATGTAATTTTTAAAATTATTTCTTGGACTGAACAGCACATTTGTTCCCAAGTTGTTTACAAAGAAAACTGAACCATGTTCCAGTAGCTACGAGACTAGTGAATGGTGCCTCTAGTGGTGGGGATTTTGATTCACCCCAATGACTCTTTTAAATCCATTCAGTAAAAAGATTCATTCATATTTGTTCATTGATTCTTTCAGTGACTTTCTTTTTGCTACATTAGTTTGGTGCCTCACTGAGCCAATTCATACTCAGAACACTAACTTATTCATTGAAGGGTCTATTTATTAATTTGGTCCAACCAATAATATGCTCTGAAATATGAATCACTGAATGGATTTAAATGAGAACGTTTTATTCACTTAAAAGTGAAAAAGTCTTTTCAGTTTAGAGTCTTTCATGACCAAAACATCAAAGTGTAAACTTAGTTTGACTCACTGCTCCAGGCACATGGACATAGGAGGAGATTCAATGGCTGTAAATCCCAATCAGCCTTCAGTTGGGAACCGATGGTGTCTTGAGAAACCAGAAGACTCGGACAACAAGCGAAATATTGGTCAGACTGGAGGGATGGGCACACACATACCTGTGACCATCACGTCTCCCCCAGGAGAAACAACCCTTATTCCCAGTTAGTATTTCTCATATAGCCATACCACTTCATGGTGGCTAATATTTAACTCATTTTATACTCAAATTTATGTGACACTTTATCAAGGCTGTTAACACTAGAAATCAATGTTGGTCTAACAAAAGTGACATTTGTTTGTCTTCTCAGTGAACAGTATAGACAGCGAGACGATGCCCATGACTGAGAAGAATCTGGAGGATTTGAACCAGAGCAGCCCTCGTCCCATCCTCCCCTTCAGCTCCATGTTCATCTTCAGCCCAAACAATCCGTGAGTCTGTGTGTGGCAGTCCTGCGGAACATGTTGGATAAACTTTTGAACATTTATTCCAGTGCAATGTCACAAATGCTGTTGTAGAGTAATATCCCTTCAACAATTTTTTGGTTGCTTGACAGTAGCACGCATTCAAAAAAAGCTTTCCAGTAACAAGCTATTCTCTACAGGTAGCGTTGTAGTACGGGATAGTCAAGTGAGCATATCAAGTACACACTCAGATAATATTCTTGCCTTTAAGTAGTGTTCAGACATCAAACAGTAGCTTCAGACTTCAGCTATTTTTAATGTGGCGATGAAATGGATGTTGCAACAGACCTTTTCTTTCATATTGTGAGGTACATCCAAGTGAAACGGAATATTTCAAAAGAGGCATCTTGCAGTCAGTTGTAAGAAAAGGGCAGGGTTTCAGCAGGCTAAATGATTGGAGAAGTACGGAATATGTCACCAGAGAGAAGTCTGTCATTCCACTGGAAGATTAAATTATGGTATTTTGATTAAAAATTACTACGGTAGGTCAAAACAAATAAAAAAAAATGAAACATGCATGAATAAATCGTTCACAATAAGATCAATAACATGCATTTAGAAAATAGATTGAAAACAGAAAATACAGTGAATTTTCATTTCATGCCGACATTGATTGTCGCTCCTACTGTAAATTATGAGTAGCTTGTAGTTTAGGAAGGCACAATTTCAAAGTAGCTTCCTCAAAAGAGTGGCATCTTAAACATTCACATACAGCTTTGGTAGATGGCATCTGGCAGACCACCAATAGTTTTATATCTGCAAACGTTTTTGCTTATTACTTGTGTTAAATGTCCAATGGTTGTAAAGTTTGATTGTATGTGTTTAAGGTAAACTCTTTAAGATCTTTTGAGTCTAAAGGCCTGTTCACACCAAGAACTATAACTACAAAGATAATGATAAAGATATAGTTCTAAAAATCATTCTAAATATAAAAGAATAGACCACACCACAACTGTAACGATAACGGCACCGAGAAATTATATGATTGGAATCACTTTCAGAACAATTTTTCCCAGCTGATGAACGATAAAAACATTGACAGCCAATCAGAATCCTTCCAACTTTAAAGAGCTCAAGTTTTTAAAGCGGCGGACGACAAAACTGCAACGCATGCTTAGAATAAACAGAACGATATTGTCTGCTGGTGTGGACGCTAATATATAGTTATAGTTATCTTTCTTGGTGTGAACTGGCCTTAAATTGCATCCAATCCCATAAACCTCCACATAAAGCTGTGTATTAATAGGCAATTGCCAAATGCAGATGTCTGTCATGGCCCTGTTGGCGTCACAGTTTAGGATTAGTTTTATTTTCTATATATTAATGCCAAGAATGTTGACCTGACCGTGCCTACCAGACACTTCTGCTAAAATCTACATTATTACTGAATTAATCGTTGAACTCTCAGACCTTGCCTTTGGCCTGCATGAAAATATTAATTATCGATAGTTAATTAAATGTATCTGTCAGTAGATTTAAAGTATGGTGTCAGACTTCTTTATGTAATTGCCTTCAGCCTCACTCTCATAGTGTGTGTTTTTTGTGCAGGGTGAGGCGTCTGTGCCATTACATTGTGAGTCTGCGCTACTTTGAGATGTGTATCCTGGTGGTCATTGCCATGAGCAGTATAGCCCTGGCTGCAGAGGACCCAGTCCAAGCCAATGCTCCTCGAAACAATGTGAGTCGCTCATTTTTCGTCTATGCTGGTCTAGCTGTTCAAAGTCAGATTTTATCAGTGTTTGACCTCATTTTCCAGTATGTCCCAAATGATTGATGATAATTTGATGCCCATTTTACTCTTCGCTTCATAGGTCCTGAAGTATTTGGACTATGTCTTCACTGGTGTTTTCACATTTGAGATGGTCATTAAGGTAATTTTGTGGTAGATTACAGTGTTTAATTGGATATCTCACAGGAGATGTGAACCAAAAGTCCTCTTATAACCTGAGATGTGGATATTTTGTTGCCAGTCTCTCTATGTGAAGCACATTGACCCATATTAATATCAGGCATGTGCAAAACTATGTATTTTCGTAAATTACTAGTCAGCGGTTTGCCTGATCAACTGGTCAACTAGTTGGTCTAATTAAGATGGTTCACATAGGACATGTTGTATTCATAAACGGTTGATGGAGTGCTACACAGACATGTTTTTTAAAATCTTGAACTGACTAATGGCGCAAGAAATAAACAAGAAGTTTATATCAAATAACTATTTCAGACAAATTTTAAAAAGTTATGTATTTTTTTACTCCTCAGTACAGGAATTGACAGATTTTTTAACAAATAAATCAGTCAAATATCTATAACCTTTTATTGTGCAAAACTATCATATTCCTCACAATAAAAGACTTTTACTAGGACACTGTATAATAATGAGAACATTGCTCAGAGCGAGCAATATGAAGTCTGTCAGTAATTGTCTTGAAATTTATTGTTAAAGGCAATTTGTTACAGAAATGGTGCTTTGATGGCTGTAGTGATGGTGTCAAGGTTTTACCCTCAATAATCTGTCATATTTATGCTTCTCCTTTGAAAAGATGGTGGATTTGGGTTTATTGCTGCATCCTGGTTCCTACTTCAGAGATCTGTGGAATATTCTGGACTTCATTGTGGTCAGTGGTGCACTGGTGGCATTCGCATTCTCGTAAGTTGCCTTTCATTTACAAATACCTACGTAAATCCCGTTAACTTATATTACATTTAACTAAAAACTTAAGCATGTCTGAATTTTATCACTGATCTTGAATAAAATACTTTATAATTTGAGTCATTTATCAGTATTTGCCCATATACTCTTTTCTCTTTGTTTTAAAGGTTTTACTCTAAACACATTCCAACAGTGTGACAAGAGTTTCTTTATCTATCTTTGTATTTCACATTCAAAGCTGGACATTTATTATGTGTTAAATTCTTCCCATTCATTATGCTGCAAGAAAACTAAGCTTTGATTAAGATGTTTGCCAACTCCCACTGATCTGTTGTTTCCTTCCTGTCCTTCTCTCAGAGGTGTGGGTCAGCTTTATTGCACTTTTGAGAATGCAATCTCAAAAAGGAAGTGTGTATGTGTGAGGGAGCTAATAAAGGAGTTGTCTGATACAATCAGCTGTTCGCTCATCTTCTGTGGAGTAATGGATGGGCCTTTGCAATGCTTTAGCATTAAGGAAATGCTATTAGCTGCTATTAAAAACACTTAGCAGTTCAACAGAAATAGAAAAGAGCTGTAATGTTATGATTTTTAATTGGTATGTTGCTGGTGCTGTATTATTTTATGAAATCAGTGGCGGTTCTGACTTCACATGATGCCCCAACCCCTCCACTGCCCGACACCTAACTGAACTATAAAGACTAGAAATTGTTGATGACAGCTCTGTGATAAAAGGTCTCAAGGAATGTACTTTTCACTCTTAGTTTCTTTGTATCATATTTGTGAATATATGTAGATCTGGGTGCATTTAATTTTGTGATTTGATAACCCTGTTAACAAACCAGCATTGCCCGTCAACGGCATGTTTTGGATGCAGATCCTTAGAATGGGATACTGGTTTGGTGGTGTCCCCACCAGGCTTCTTAACTAATTTAACCAACAAGACTTTCTTGGTTAGCGTGAGAGTGAGATCAGAGCTCAGAAATTGTTTCCCGCCATGTCACAATTCATTTTCAATGAGTAAGGCAATATTGCTTCAGAATAACAGGGGTATCTCAGAATAAAGGACTCTCGGCTTGAGTTTTCAGTGCTCTACTGACTAATCTGTCCTATACTTCCTGTTCGTTTTTATGTTTGTTGCTGTGTTGTCATGTCAAATGCGTGTTAAATGTGAGTGAATTGATGTGCTGTCACTGACTTTCCTCTCTTCCTCTGTTTCTCTCTGCCTGGAATCACTTGAAGGAGCTTCATGGGGTAACGCCTTAACTCTCTCTGTGTCTTTGTTTCTGTCTTTGTCTCTCTCTTTCACTATTCGTCTTCTTGCCTGTCTCTCTGTGAGTCAAATAATGCTTAGCCCATAGGCAAGTGTTGAAGCATGGGATCTTCTTCAGTGTTTCAGCCTTTCCATAATCCATCATTTAGCATCACTCGCGCATTCTCAGCAAATGAGCTTGATTCTTCTTCTCCATGTCATTTAAATCTCCATTGTCATGGAGGGCAGACACTATTGATATGTTACTTTTAAAGATTCCTACCATTCTCAGTAGGCCTACAGTACTTACTGAATATGGAGCATCCTGGACGATCCCCACAGTGACCTCAGACAGGATGATCAGTGCATGTGACATATCATATCAAAGAAGACCTGTTCACTTGTGTTGGAGTGGTATATCACATCAGGGCAGGTCTGGCTTTTTAGACCAACGATTGAACCATCGTTCACTTCAAACATCACATCGGAACTTCATTGAATTGGCGGGCATGAGAATACAGACATATTTTCATGCTCATCTTTCTGCATGTTTTCAGATTCACATGAGAGAATGTGATGTACTGCAATTGTGGCTGCTGTGATTGGCCAGATCTTTAACAGTGTTCTTTAGAGTTAAAGCATAAAATAGAGTTATATCTAGTTATGCACTGATATTATAATTCTATACTTTTTTTACCAAATAATTTTTTTTTTTTAGGTATAATGGTTATTAATTTTGAAAAGCTCAATTTAACTTAAGATGGAATCTAACAGTGTTATTAAAGAACTTGTGTTTTTAAGAATTAGATGACGGACAGCAAAGGTATTTCAAATGTTAAAATAGGGGAAATAAGCATAAACAATCAAACTGATATATATCAAATAACTACGGATAAATTAAAAATCTCAAATATTACGAGGTTATAAATGATATGATACCAAGATATCATGCATCCCTAGATATAACATTTTGCCCATGTGCCAATTGACCGAAACTAACAGTTGTATAATAAAGTATAACAGTAATGCTATACCTTTTTAGGTTTATAACCATTTGCTGGCATCTTTCAATCATGCTCAGGATTCATAAGCGTGATATGAATCAGATCAGGACTGATCTATGGCTCCACCATCTCTGTACTAGATTGGCATGTCTTGGAATTCGCTCCAGATCTTGATTGTGCTGGTTTTCAGATCCACCCTCAGATGTTCCCTCTCTGTCAAGTGTATCCTTCATCTCTCCTACAGCTGTCTCGGCAGACTCCAGCAAAAGAAGCTGTCATTCTGTTACATCCTTAAAAGAAATGAACGGCAGTTGGAAGTGTCTGTTTCTCCCACCATACAAAGCCTCTTCCTCCTTTTTGCCAGTTTCCGAACATTTGCCTAAAAACGCTCCCACGATTTCCTGTTTCTTCAGCATTCAGTCATCAAAGTCATTATGCCTCATGTTTTAGTCTCACAAAGGAACGTGATGGCGCTCGTAAAAGTCTCTTTCATTCTCATTGAAATATTATGTGCGATGTTCTGAAAGGATGATGTGGTTTACTGTTAGTGCAGAGGTACTTTCTGTTCTCAGCATGTCATAATGTTTTGCCTTTTGTGTTCTTCTCATTCATTAGATCACATCAAAGCGTTAACAGGTGGGGAACCCCCAATATTCTCTTTTCTCCTTGATAAATCTCCTCTATTCTTCATTGCCCTGGGCTGACTGGGATAATGTCCTTTTCTGTCACTACGTATTAGTGGAGTGAGAGTGTCTGTACAGGGTTGGAGCCTCTACAATAACACTGATAGCTTTCATCAGAACCTCTTAGTGAATGTTGCATTGATGTGAAACAGCATTTCTCCACCATAATTGTTATCTGGGGTCCTGTGAAAGTTACCAGGGTGTCCAGTAGGACGTTATTGGGGCTCTTTATAGTTGTAGTGGGTTTGGGGGATAAACATCAGGCCCTGTACAGTAAATGCATGCTAGACTAATGTGCATCAGGGAGCATGGTTGGAGTTGCATGACCTTGTTGAGCCCTCTGTTTCGGCCAAAGGAGTAACTTCACCATGCTGATTGGTGACCATGCTGTAAGGTCTCTGCTGATTGGCTGTTAGATTGGTGTTCATTGGATTGTTAGAAGAATGTATGAACTGTGCATGTGTGAGTAGACCTTGGCACTTTCTAGGGGGGAAGATGTAACTTTGTTCCTTGTTGTAAATGCTAGAAATCTGCAAATATAATACCTCTTGCTCTTGCACATGGAAAGGTCTGTTGTAGTTGAAGTTCATTTGTTTTGAAATATGTCTATGTGCAATGGAGGGGAATCACTGCTTGAGGATTTTTCTATTGTAAGCATTTTCACAATATTTTTTTTCTTGAAGTTATTTTCTGCTGATTCATCTGTCAGCACCAATCATACACCTGCCAAAGCCTTGCTTATATCAACGCTTTATCGAAGTAAGAGACCGTGAATAAATGAGATGCGATATGACCTCTCAGATATTCTGTTGTTCTCTCTTCCATTGCTGCACTGGAAGAAATAAACGGTACCTGCAAACTAATACAAATGATAATGACCGACTTACTGTACATTATATCGCTTATTACACGGCTGCTCACCAAATTAATAAATACGTGGATATGAAATATTTATTTGAGTTGAAATTATTTTATTTTACCTGTATGTTATCAATGTAAAATGTTGGCTAAGAAAAAAAAATAATAGTCCAAAACAATCAGCCAAGCAACAATACAAACACTTTACCAATATTAAAAGTTCTCCAAGGTAGTTTTCACTACAGTCAATAACTTAGACGCAAGATGCTACCAGTTGCATTTGCAGTCTGTGATGTGATAGAAGAGACATGAAAGTTGCGGCAGTTTGAGCGGATTGATATACAGTGTTGCCATGAACGACTGTATGAAATATCTTGTCACGGAATGTCACGATTAACCAATCAGAATCAAGTAATTCAGAGAGCCGTGTAATAATTAGTTGTATTGTAACATAAGATAATTGGGAAAATGAATCAGTACAGAAATAGACTTAAACTGCAGTTTATTTTGTCAGACATCCAAGCAAAACACATGCCCTGCATCAAAATAGGGCTTGGTGAAGGTTGAATGAATGTGATGTCTCACAAATAATATGATTCTGTTTGCTCTTTGCCTGCATTAGATATATTGCGAAGGGCTTAAGTTATTTCATATGACCATAGAGTATTTCCTCATGATTCAGTTATCAACTATGCTTGTCCTTGCAGTTACTTCATTAAATGACATTGTAAGCTTGGCGGTTATGATTTGAGCATTTAGGAGCTAAAGCATGACTGATTTCCACTGAGGACTGCTCTTTTCTTTAAGGGTGAAATAACTTGAATTAAATTTTATTTAGCTTTCCTCTTTCTTTTCTTGCTGTAAGCTCTGTCTTTTAATGAATACATGCACTGTATTCAAATCTATGCAGTCAGTTCTTCAAGCATGTCAGCTTGATATAACCTCAAAACAGCACTGGTTCCTGAAAAGAAACAATGCCCTTTTTCAGGGTGGGGTTTCTTTGTTATCATTGGTGGTGTGGTGTTGTGTTAGAATCTGATGCACAGCAGCATTTGGGTTGAATCCATGTTGCCTTTCTTATTTTATGCATGAATAGTGCTAATACTAATGTATAATTTAATAACAGGCTAACATTTCTGATAGAAGGCATTTAGTGACGAGATATTAAGAGATATTTTACCTGCATGCAATGTATTTCATACTCTGTCACCAAAGCATGTGCTTTTGTGAAATAACACCAATCCATTAGTGGAGTGATCTAATGCTATGACACTAAAAGATGCTCATTTATTAGAGATCTGTCATGTTTGTCTATATAGAAAGGTGAGTATGTTTAGTGTCAGTTAGTGCCACATTATTGATATTTTAACCAAAGGAAACATTTACATCATGTTTACTCACATTCTCATGTGTTTTGTCTGGATATGTATGAATGCTTTGAAGGCTGACTACAGCATGTGTTTGATCCTGAGTTTGTTGACCCTTTGCTTGTTTTGACTCGTGTAGAGGAACCAAGGGCAAAGACATCAGCACTATCAAGTCCCTGAGGGTATTGCGAGTTTTGCGACCTCTGAAGACCATTAAACGTCTACCAAAACTGAAGGTACATATTTTGTTGCAGTTCATTAATATAGCAGTCACTGTTAAGGGAAGATTTGATGCTAACATGAATATCTGTACATTTTTCTTTAAATAAAGTTTTTAAAGAGGTATCTTATGTGCTACAAGCTGCATTTTATTTGAATTAATAATCAAATACACATAAAAACAGCTTGTAAACAATCTCACATTTACCTCAGAAAAGCCATTCAGTGTCCAAAAACTTGTTATTTAGCTAGAAAAATTAACTCAGAGAGGAGCATTTTTCTAAATATATGCACTATATTGCATATTCATTGTATTTTTACTTAACCTGTTCTTCAATATATATTAAATGTGTTTAAATAAATCCGTTTTATGACAGCCACCATTTAAATGTTTATATTAAAAAAACTAGTGGAAACTCATAGAAAAAATTCTAGCAGTTTAAAAAAAAAAAAAATAATAAAAAATAGAGAAACAGTAGAAATAGAAAAAGTAAGTGCTAATATCAATGGGTCAAGTGTTGATGAAAAATGTCTTTTAGCCGTTTTTTGAAAATGGCTAAAGACTCTATATAAGTCTAATATTATAATGATGTAACTGTAACTGTGGTTCACTGTATAGTTTACAGCATTAGTTGAGAGTTATTTTTTTCTTTGAGAAAATGTTCCATGTACTATACCTGATAGGCCTCAAATGAATCAATATTGAGTTCAAAATTGAATTGCAAGCTTGTGAATTAAAATCAAATCCAATTGTAAAATTTGTGTCAATGCCCAGCCCTAGTGTCAATCTTTTTTTCTTTTTTTTTACTTGAAGCAAATGTTGTCTTTTCCCTTTATGTTCTTGTCAGAGTGCACCAAAATGCTTCATTTACATCATGTTGAAATCACAAAAATTTTCTCATGGGGGACGATGCCCCCACATCCCCCTACACCTATTTAATTCTGAAACGGGTCACCTTTTTCACCTCGTGAGTTTGCAGGTCTGAATACAGTAAAAACAGTAATATTGATAAATATTATTACAATTTAAAAATGACCGTTTTATGTTTGAATATATATTTAAATGTAATTTATTCCTGTGATAGCAAAGCTAAATTTTTAGCAGTCGTTACTTCATTCTTTAGTCTCACATGATCTTTCAGAATTCATTCTAATATGCTGATTTGGTACTTGATTTAGTATTTGAAACATTTCTTATTATTATCAATGTCGAACAAAGTTCTGCTGCTTAACATTTTTGGGAACCATAATAGAATTTTTCCAGGATTGTTTTATGAACAGAAAGTTCAAAAGAACAGCATTTGTGATGTGTTCACACTTGTAGTTAGGTTCTCTTGATTCTTTTGGTCTGGACCAAAAAAGGAAAATAATACAGTTAGTCCTGGTTTGCTTAGTGTTCAAATGGTCATTTTTAAGACCAAACCGAAAAAAAAAGAAAAAAAAGGGATTTTGCGACGGACTATATGCTGTGTGCTGGGCTAAATGCACTCGTTGTATGTGCATACATATGATGCCATTTTGACAAGCTGAGAACTTGTGAAGAGTTTATAAAATGTGTAACGGAGTCAAAACTCTGTTGCACACAAACAAAGTTCTGCTGTAAGGAGATGGCGTTTCTGGGGTCTTGGTCTGCTTGTTTGGTGCACGCCAAGGTTCGGATGGCAGCGTTTCACAATTAATGAAATGAACCGCACTAACAGAGCAATTGCACCAGAGTTTGCTTTAAACAAACCAAACCTGTCAAGTGTGAACACACCATGAAAAAAATGATTTTTAAATTAAAATTTTCTAAAAGATTGTTTCTGTTCTGTAATTGATGTAAATAAATAAAATAATTTGATAATTTGCAACTAAATTTTACAAATTATGTCTTTCAAATATATAATTAAATTGCTATAATTACTATTTTATCCTCAGAAATCGCAAAACCTTTCCATTCAATAGAGTTATCAATTGGTAAAATCAACAGTATTGCCCTTGATAATACTTGGCATCATATCAAAAAGAAATGTTGTGGTATCGCCCATCCCTGTCGCCCATGATGCTGGACGCCTGCTGCGTTCCTCACAGTGAGAGCTAGAGCCTCATAAACACCTGTAAGCACTCCAGGTGTGGATAATTAGAAATTAATTACTCTAAGATGTGACAGATTCTCATGAGTCTGTGAAATGCATTCAGCTTCATGACTTGAGTTGATTGTTAATGAACAAGAGTGTATTTGTATGTGTGTCTGCTCTCTCTCAGGCCGTGTTCGACTGTGTGGTGAACTCCCTGAAGAACGTGTTGAATATCCTCATTGTCTACATCCTTTTCATGTTCATCTTCGCTGTCATTGCTGTCCAGCTCTTCAAGGGCAAGTTTTTCTACTGCACAGACGAGTCCAAGGGCCTGGAGAAAGATTGCAGGTAGATTGGGATTAAGGGGCATCGCTTTCTTCTAAAAACGGAAAACTTTATATGCGTTTTGGCGGTTCATTTACACGACAATGACGTTTTGGGGTCCTGAAAATTAAACTTTTAAAACGGGATTCAAAGTACAAGTTTTTAAAAAAACAATACGTATTTAGTCTATAAGCACGTGGTGTTTCTTTACAAAGTGACATTGCCAACTACTGGCCTGACATGCATAATTCAGCATTTTTTGTTGTTTTTACGGATCCATGTGAATGGGGATCGTTTTAACAACGTTGTCGTCTGTACGTGAAAAACGCAAAGGAAAAGCTTTTCTGTTTTTAGTACATCGTACATCATCGTGTAAACGTACCCTAATACAGGAGCATATCTCACACCTGCAGCTCCACCTGCAGGCATGCAGTAGTACTGTCCAAACCCATGCAGAAGTGAGTGGAGAAAATGTAAATGTGTTGAGTCCCACAACTATGGAACCTCTGGTAATAGTTTTGATGTTTTCAAAACTATCATGGAATTTTAAAAACAAGCCATGGAAAATAAAATAAATCAATGCTGGGAAACTATGTTCAGCTCTAAAATACTTCCCTATTTGCCTTTTGTAAATAATTTATATAAAATTATTCTTTAAAATCTTTAAAAAATAATAATAACATTTTTAATCCAACTACCAAGTGTGCTGATAGCATGAGGTTCAATCAAGCAGTGCTTTTAAAAATTGACATATAGATTTCTTTTTTATATTCTGTCGCTGTTGACATTGTCTTTGTTGTTATTAGAGGGCTGTTTCTGGATTATGATAAGGATGACGTGGCGGCCCAGCCTAGGGAGTGGAGGAAATATGAGTTCCACTACGACAATGTGCTGTGGGCGTTTCTCACTCTTTTCACCGTTTCTACTGGAGAGGGGTGGCCCACGTAAGTCAGCAGACCCTAATTACATTTATATCACAGATTTTATGGTATATTTTGGTATATTTGGTATATATAGTACAACTATTTGCTATTCAGTATGTTTTGTAGGGATTAGAAACCCATAAAAGCTTCTGTACTCTTCAAACACTTCCCTTGTGTCCTCTGACCCCCTCAGTGGCCTTTTATTCTCTCACTTTAAAGTCCATAATCAGTTTGAAGTGGTGCTCTTTGAGGCTCTGTGATACTGGTAGAGCACAGCTCTCAGGAGGCAGAGTAGGCAGACGTTCATGAATCAGCATCAGCCCAAACTCAAAGCCAAACTCATGAATGTGCTGGACAAGCCATTGTAATTGTCTGTGATTTATTTTTATGAGTTGTTCACAAGCTTGTTGGGGTCAATGTTCTTCTTCATCTGGTGGATAAGTCTGTTTTCATCCCTGCCCTTTCAGGTTTTAATCGTTTAATTAGATCATTTCAGTGTATTAGTAATTCAGTGATGCATGAATTGTAAACATGCTTCAGGTTAAGACCCGTTGTCTTAAGGAACTCACTTGTTTACATTTTGTTTTTATGTTTATTACTTTGGCCACACTGCTAATTAAAATATCAGTTATATTAATCAAACATGTTAAAACTATCAATTAAATGTGTGATTATACTGTGATTTCATTGTCTTAGATCTACAGTTTGAGGGTAAAGTAAATGTATGTATGTCTCTTGTCCACAAGGCACTTTATTATGTTAAACTTAAGGGTGTAATGTTGTCTTCGTACAGGGTTTTGAAGCACTCTGTAGATGCCACTTTTGAGGACCAGGGCCCAAGTCCAGGTTACCGCATTGAGATGTCCATTTTCTATGTGGTCTACTTTGTGGTCTTCCCCTTCTTCTTCGTCAACATTTTTGTGGCCTTGATAATCATCACATTCCAGGAACAGGGTGATAAGGCCTTGTCAGAGTGCAGTCTGGAGAAGAATGAGGTATGACTGAATAATGTTTAGATATGGTCGCCCCACAAATCCGCAGTATGTAACCAGCTCATTCTTGAAATCCTAGCCTGAAGACATAATACAACTATGAATATAATGAATATATGAACTGGTACAAAATCCAAAATACAGCATCAAAATATTGTAATAATTGTAATTACAATTTTGTTATTACATTTTTATGTCAGGTGCAGTTTTACCTTAAGAAAAAAGAGAAAAAAATTGTAATTAGGACAAATAATATTTTTTTATTTCATATATAATGCATTTGCGCGACTAAATTCGAGTACTCGATTTTAAAAAATCCTCGATTACAATTTATGCGTTTTGAGTAACCGGCAAAATACTGGAAGTGGCGCATTCAATGGATGAAAAGCCATAAAGTGCATTATTAGACCGTTTTCTAAGGCTGCACAATGTATTAAAAACCATTTAAAAACCATACTATAGCACAGTGCTATTGTGAATTCACAAAGGCAGTGATTCAATTAAATAAATATATGCCCTGTGGGTTTAATATATATGCGCTTAAATTATTTACATGCATGTAGTTTACATGCATCTCAGAGCGGCTCTGTTCACAGTAAATACTGCTTCACATGAACTGTCATCGTCATTTACGTGTGGAATGCGGCCATTTTTTTATTTTTTTAAATTAATATTTTATAAATAATATAATAAAAAGTATTTAATAAGTATTTATTAATTAATATTGTTATTAATCTAATAGAAAATAATGCAAAATACAGTTTATTGGAAAGTAAAAAAAAAAAAAAATCTTAGTTCACTTTTCTTAGTTCAGATTTGAATAAAATCTCAACAAAAAGAATGCTGCTTTTAGGCTGATGATAAGAGATACAGAGACAACATTAATCTTCCTCTTACAAACACCGGAGGAGTTTTTTAGTGTTTAGGGATGTGATATGGTACCTACAGTGAAGCCAGCCATGGTAACAGCTGCAGATGTCCAGGTAGGGAATTTTGACAGGATTAATGCATGTGCCTGTGGCGGACCACACGCGCGCACACACACACACACACACACACACACACACACACACACACACACACACACCCCTAAACACACGCTCAGAAACAGGTATACATTCATACAGTGACGCACAGTGTCTAAAGACACACAGAGACAGCCAGCCCCATGGAAGAGCAGTCAGCAAGATGTTCCTGCCCCATTTCCTCTGAGGCCCTATTAGACGGGCCCAGTCGTCTGCAGAGCCTGTGCTGTTTCACTCTCTCCCTCTCCATATGCCAGCCTTACATGACTCACAAACTGGTAAAAACACAGACCTCAGGAGAAGTCGTTTATCATCAACATTCACAGCAACACAGCCAGAAAATATCAGCTAGATAGACATTATAATTACAAGTCTATTTTCTTGTTCTTCCACAAGTTAGACTATTATCTTCAACAGTTGTTGTCACTGTTCTTTTTATGGCATTTCTGATTAGCTGTGATTGTGAGAAAGAAAATGAGACTTTAGCCTTTTGATGGAAAACAGTAGTTATGTGTGTCTTTATTGGTTATTAATTCCTCTTTTGCTGTTTCTCTTCTCAGAGAGCCTGCATTGACTTTGCTATCAATGCCAAACCGCTGACCCGCTATATGCCACAGAACCAGCAGTCCTTTCAGTACCGCTTGTGGAAGTTTGTGGTCTCTCCACCATTTGAGTACTCCATCATGATCATGATTGCTCTCAACACTGTAGTGCTCATGATGAAGGTCAGTCGGCCATTTTTCTTTCAGTATCAGTAGAGACCTCGGAGAGTTACTTAACAGCTATGAAAGCTTAATTAATTTTGCACATTTCTTTTTCTAATCATTTGTTGATTCATAAAAAGTTTACATTCAAAAAAAATGTACAGTACATTTTTGTAATAAAAATATTAATTTCCTAATTTTTCAGTGTTCTATACTTGTCTCACTAGCACAAATAAACATCCCCCCCCCCCATACATGTTGACAATACTTTTAACAATACATTTAACACAACATTATAGACAAAATCTAACCTATTTATCACAGTTGGCTTTGCTGATAACTTTTTGTTTTAATAAAATAAAACAAGTCATAAATAAATAAAACATTTCCCTTTGTCTTCTTATACCTGCAGTTCCATGGGGCACCTGAATCTTACGATGCAATGCTCAAGTATCTCAACATTGTCTTCACTGCTCTCTTTTCAATGGAGTGTGTTCTCAAGATTATTGCTTTCGGCCCCTTGGTAACTATTATCACTGATACCAACAACATTAATCAGAGCTAAAGCATATTAAAGGAATATTTCACCCAAAAACAAATCTTCTGTCAAAGCCATTTGATAGCTTTTGAGGAACAGATTCACTGAAAATCATAGTAGCTGTGATTGGCAGCCACTTTCATTGTATGGAAAAGAGCAGCTTAGACATTCTACTAAATATCTCTTTTTGTGTTCCACGGAACAAAAAAGGTAATTCAGGTTTGGAACAACATGAGAGTGAGTACATGATGACAGAATATTCATTTTTGGGTGAACTAATCCTTTAAGTCACAGTAAAATGTTCCTATGCTAGAGTGTGAAATTGTAAGCAGCTCCAACCTTTCCCTGAATTATCTCTCTAATTCTGTTCCTCCCAGAATTACCTGAAAGATGCCTGGAATGTGTTTGACTTTGTGACTGTGCTGGGCAGCATCACCGACATCTTAGTCTCTGAGATTAAAGTAAGTGAGCAGCACTGTGCTCAGTGTTTGAGCTCTATTAGAGAAGAGTCTCAGAGCTAGACCGAGTTTAATACCAGACAGCAGAGATAGGCTGAGAAGAAAAGCCCAAACATAGATGATGATGAGCTGTATAACCATCAAAGCTTTGGCTCAAGCTCAGGAACAGAAGGGAGAGAGAGCTCTGTCTTGCTTTTTCCAGATAAAATGTCAGTAATAGAGTAACTAAATTCATTTGGTAATGCTCACTTTGACCAAATTACTAGTTTGTGGTTTTGATTTGTGTTTTATGATGTTCACAAGTCTTATGTTGTATTATACTGTATGTCTTGACGTCCTTGTCATTGTCAAAAGCTGCTACTGATGGTAATTGTGTTTGTTCTGTAACTATATTTGTGCGTGATGGCTGTTCTTGTTCTCCTGTGTTCCTTAAATGTCTTCACTCAAATCTTGGCTTGCTCCTGCCACGATTTAACATCTTCATGTATAGACAACGGTGAGTTGCTCTCTTGTCTTTGATCTTATGTCTATTCCACCCTGCTAAGGAATGAAAGAACTTCCTATTGCAGACATACTGTATAAGGCACATCATAAGGTTCTCCCTTATTAAAGGTTCATCTTTACTGAAGATAATGCATCATAATTTTTCACAATCACCCCATGGTTGTCAGTTGAATATGTAGCAAACAGGACTGATTTGAAGTCATCAGGGTTCACTCCTGCTTAACGTCGACATCTATGTTGATCCAACCAATCATTTTTGTCTGCATTGTCAGCATTCAGGACCAACAAAAGTTTTTGATCCAAGAACACACCCTGCTTGACAAAATCACTAAAATATATCCCAAATAATATATATATTTTTTTTTTACAATGAATCGGGGGCAAATTTCTGAAAACGTCTGGATGTGTTAATGCGGGGATTTCCAAACTTTTTTTGTCAGCTGAATCCCTTTGACCTAAAATATTTACTTGAAGAAACTCCTGAGATTTTAAATTAATATTTAAATAAATTAACAACACATTTGCATGTTCACGGCTCTCTGATGTCGGTTAGTGGTCACAGAACATGAAGGTAAACAAATAAAATATTGCATGTATTTTATAAGTGATTTATTTTGATTGCTTTTATTGTAAATTATTTATTTTAATTTTACAATTCTTATGATTTAATTATTAGCTAGTGTTCATCAAGTCACAAACACCTGCAGTTCCCTTATGAACCTCCAAGGGTTCACAAACCCCAGTTTCAGAAACCCTGTTTTAATAAATAACATTATTGACATTCGAGAGAAAAAAATCCAGTTTAGTGTGAAGGAATTTGAAAACTTTTACACCGTGTCTACACCAGACGCGAGCAGCGCGACGCAATGTGTCAAAAGACAATAGAACCCATTATAATCAGTGATGTTGACTACACTGGATGCGGTGTGACGCGACACAACAAATTCCGACAGTAAACTGATTCCCCGTTCTATTTCTGACGTAGTCCAAGTGCTTTGCAACGGTAGGTTTGTCACGTTCAGTGTAGACAGCTTTTAGCTGTTGTGGCGCGGTTTGATGCGACTCGACAACGGTCGCATCTGGTGTAGAAACGGTGTTAGATTAAGGGGATAGTCCAACCAAAAATGAAAATTCTCTCATTTAACCTCATGTGATTCCAAACCTGCATGACTTTCTTTCTTCTGTGGGACACAAAAGAAGATATTTTGAAGAACGTTGGTTCCCTTTGACTTCCATTGTATATACAAAATATAAAATGGTCAGTGTCAGTAGGATCCAAAACTGAATTCTTCAAAATATCTTTGTTTGTGTTCAGCAGAAGAAAGAAGAGCATACCGGTATGGAGTGACATGAGAGTAAGCAAATGATGACAGAATTTTCATTTTTGTGTGGACTATCTCTTTAAGGTTTTATAAAATACTGTCATGCATGTTTTAGGATTCAGAAATACAAACTTGATGTTATTAAGAGCAATGAGGATTGAAGTAAAGAGGGCTGAAGGAGCAAATTAGGAGAAATTAATTTTCAAATAGACATTTGAAAATTGTCTGCATTCCCACAGGACCGTCTGCTGAACTTGAGTTTCCTGAGGCTCTTCAGAGCAGCCAGACTAATCAAGCTCCTCCGGCAGGGATACACCATTCGCATCCTGCTCTGGACATTCGTCCAGTCCTTTAAGGTAACTCTAAATGAACTGATTTGACATTCAATGTTGGAGACTATTTTTTTTTTTCTTTTTTAAAGAAGTAACAATTTCTTCATTTTTATTTCCAGGCACTGCCTTATGTATGCCTTTTAATCGCCATGCTGTTTTTCATCTACGCCATCATTGGAATGCAGGTAGCTATCTACAATAATTTCAGTGCTTCAGTGATTGTAATTAAAAGGTCATTGCAATGCTGGAGTGTATTTTTTTTTATAGGTTTTATTAATTAAAATACAGTATAGAAACTGTATTGTGTCTGAAGGTTGTTCAGTGTAACTTGTTTCAAAACATACACTCATTTAAGGTAACATTGTGATTGCAGGTGTTTGGGAACATTGAATTGAATGACGAGACTGCCATCAATCGTCACAACAACTTTCAAACTTTCCTCCAAGCACTTATGCTGTTGTTCAGGTCTGCACACACCTGTTATTCTTTAACTACTGCAATCAAAGCCACCTGAGAATGCAGGAAATCTTAGAGAGGCTTCTGGGGCTGTAACAGAATCAAGGTTTTCCAATGCAGATCAGATAGGATTATAGATTTAGAATGTTTCTACTGTTGTACTGCTTCTGGGCACTATATTTAGCCTGATCACTATATTTAGACTTTGATTGATATCAACATTATTAGCTCACATTTGTCTAATGCAATTAGGAATTTTGTGGAGAGCTGTATTTATAATTGATCAAGATCTTTCACACTCAGAAAATATTAATGTATAAAGTATTAAAATAAAGGCCAAACCACAGCCAACCTAGTCTGATCTCAAGCTATAGAGCTGCTAAAGATCTCCGCTGTGCTCTGTCAGATTACCTTTATATTAAAGGGTTAGTTAACCCAAAAATGAAAATTTTGTCTTTAATTACTCACCCTCATGTTGTTCCACACCAGTAAGACCTTCGTTCATCTTCGAAACACAAATTAAGATATTTTTGATAAAATCCGATGGCTCAGTGAGGCCTGCATTGCCAGCAAGATAATTAACACTTTCAGATGTCCAGAAAGCTACTAAAGACATATTTAAAACAGTTCATGTGACTACAGTGGTTCAACCTTATGTTATGAAGCGACGAGAGTACTTTTTGTGCGCCAAAAAAACAAAATAACGACTTTATTCAACAACATCTAGTGATGGGCGATTTCAAAACACTGCTTCATGAAGCTCTGAAGATTTTCAAATATTTTGTTTCGAATCAGTGGTTCGGAGCATGTATCAAACTGCCAAAGTCACGCCCCCCAGTGGTGAACCTTTGAAATTTCGAAACACTTATATAACGAAGCCTCGAAATCATGTGACTTTGGCAGTTTGATACTCGCTCCGAACCACTGATTCGAAACAAAAGATTTGTAAATCTTCAGAGCTTCATGAAGCAGTGTTTTGAAATCGCCCATCACTAGATATTGTTGAATAAAGTCGTTACTTTGTTTTTTGGTGCATAAAAAGTATTCTCGTTGCTTCGTAACATTAAAGTTGAACCACTGTAGTCACATGAACTCTTTTAAATATGTTTTTAGTAGCTTTCTGGGCATCTGAAGTTGTTAATTATCTTGCTGGCGATGCAGGCTTCACTGAGCCATCGGATTTTATCAAAAATATCCTAATTTTTGTTCCGAAGATGAACAAAGGTCTTATGGGTGTGGAACGACATGAGGGTGAGTAATTAATGACAGAATTTTAATTTTTGGGTGAACTAACCCTTTAAAAAGAGATTTCATTTCATGTATCATCTGAGAACTCTCAGATCTGTTTAGGGCCATTTTCTTTTTGCACACCATATTAAGGATCTGCCTGTCTGTCTGTCTAGCTATCAGATCTCTATTTTTTGTAGTACTTTGTATCGCTGTGTTTACATCTCTCTGTCGTGCTCTTTCTCTCTCTGGTCTCCCCTTTTGGTCAGATTGAATTTTAAAGTACCATCTGGAGTATCAGCCATATTGCAAGAAAAACAACATCTCCTAATGAAATTCATAAATAAATTTCCATCTTTCCCTTATGTTCATTACTTGAAGCTTCCTCTGAGCTGAGAGCCATGAGCAGACAGCACATCAGTGTGACAACAGTGTTATAAACGAAATCTGGCTCAAATGTAATTTAAATATCAGCACTTCTCTCATCATCTGCAGTCTCTGTCATATTCTCTGACAGTCATTCCTAGGTTTAATAGCAGATGCAGCATTTATTCAATCAGCTCATCATCGTGTCTCTTGCAGGAGCGCCACTGGCGAAGCCTGGCACGAGATCATGCTGTCCTGTCTGAGTGAGCGCACCTGTGACTTACAGTCAGGCACCTATGGAAAGGAATGCGGGAGTGACTTTGCCTACTTCTACTTTGTCTCCTTCATTTTCCTCTGCTCCTTCCTGGTCAGTGCTCAGAGTCATAATGGCCAAAACAGCCTAATAATTTTTGTATCATGTCATTACATCCTACTGCCACAAAGCTGCTTGCTGCAAAAACAGTCTGAACATGACTCTGAAATATTCCAATAGGGCTGGGAATCGATGCAGGTTTCCTGATTTGATTTGATTCTGATTTACAAGCTCTAAATTGCATTCTTATTTCAATATGCTTTAATTCGATTGTGATTAATTTGGTTGTTTTTCAGTTACAAAAAAATATATATTTTCTTTTTTGTAAATTATACAGTTTCATACTAATTCAAACAAGTCACACTACATTTTTCACTCCATTTACTTCTATTCACATGCGTGCAAATGCCGAAGACCTGAAACATCTCACTGCGTTGCAAAGATCAAGTTTGCTGAACTTTGACCTGAGAATTCATATCACGTGAATGTGGGTGACCAATAGAAGATTGATACGTTGATACGTATTAGCTGAATTAAAAGAAAAAACTTTGAAGCTGCAGGTTTGTAACCCTGCAGGAAAGTGGAGAATATTGTATATTTTTACATTTTGGATTTATTATTATTTGTTTATGTTTTAAAAAATATGCAGTAGAGCGCACATCATTACATTTTGCATGCTTAAAATCTAGTGTGACCACCCCTTAACTCTAAATTATTAAATTAAAAACTAATTTCAGGACTATTGGGCTACAGTGGTCACTTTCTATGTTGTTGATTCACTAAAAAAAGTAAATGAGAGTCATTTTTCGTGAATCGGACTGCACTGGTTATGTTGTGTGTTGTTTTTAAATGCAGACTACAAATATTCACAGCTAAGGTAAAATATTTTATTGATTGTAATTATTTATTTTGTCATGGCACTGAAGACACAGAATCAGAAGACCGATTAATTGGAAAATCAATGTTTTTACCCAGCCCTAATTTACAATTAACGTCATTCTCCCAGATATTTTCAGATTGTTTTTCTTGCTCCGTGACCTTCAGAGTCTTTTCTCCTGCCATTTTCTCCAGATGTTGAACCTGTTTGTGGCTGTCATTATGGACAACTTTGAATATCTGACACGTGACTCCTCCATCCTGGGCCCTCACCACCTGGATGAGTTTATCCGAGTGTGGGCGGAGTATGACCCAGCCGCATGGTATGTTTCAGCCTGCACTCCCCCGCCAGATGGAGACCTACTCTTGTGATAAATATAGTAACTGAGTTTGGCAACAGTTGAGAGAAGGAGAATCATTCTGTTAGGGCTTAAAGGCCTTCTCAGGTTAGACCACATAAATAAAAGAGAGAAATGCTGAATGTTTCTCCTTATTCTGTATGTGTGATTGAAGACCTCCCACGCAATGCCCGTAAGAATTGTGGTCTGGATGAGAATGGGATCTTGTTCTCCTATCCGCATCTTGTCCACAACACAAATATGCTCTCCAAGCTTTCTTCATGTATGTGTCATGTTTTGCTTGTTCTTTCCGCAGCGGACGGATTTCCTATAAGGATATGTACAATTTGTTGCGAATTATCTCGCCCCCCCTTGGCTTAGGGAAGAACTGCCCTAATAGGGTAGCATACAAGGTTTGCAACCCAAGCAACTTCTTCCACTCGTGTGGCCTCTGTGTGCAAATGCCCAGAGACCCAAACTTGAATGGCTGTGCTCAAATGACTTGCCTACATACAAGCACTTGCCCCACCAGATTTGACTGGCTTTGGTTAATGATGCTAGATAGGAAACAAAGCTTTCAAGGCCACATATAAATCTAAAACCTCCTTCACTTATGTACAATTGAACTTTTATGACACTTAAGTAGTTTTCATATTAACAATTCTGGGTTTGGAAACTAATGTTACAATATCAAGCCATATTGATTTTTAACATTTATATCTTAACCTCGTAATACACGAACCATTCTAATGAAATAGAACAGAATTAAAACTGGCGTTGAAACCTTTGTTTCTGTGCACTGAAAGTGGAAACTCCCCCTGATGTCTCAGCATGCAGATGCAGACATCTTCCAAACAATGCAGCCATTCTGTCACCATCCAATCCTCGTGTCATCTCACTCACCTCTTCCATCTCTCCTTATCAGGGATCAACTCTCTCACCTCTGACCTCTAACCTTTGGGATCCATCTCTGACCCTGCCAGGCCAGGATGGCATCCCTGTCCATGACACTCTTGGAAATCTAATTAACAAAAGATTTCTGTTTTTTGTCGTCTGTTGTTTGTTTTGTCTTTTTCATTTTGTCTTGTTTGGTTTACTTTCTGCCCCCCTTGTTTCTCTTCCTGTCTCTCTAACTCCCCATCCTTTTCTTTATTTTGGGTTTTTTGCATTGTCTGCACTGTGAAGTGGCCGTATCAAGTACCTCGATATGTATGAGATGCTGCTCCACATGTCCCCACCTTTAGGTTTGGGAAAGAAATGCCCTCCACGAATCGCCTACAAGGTAGCTCAACTTCACATGCCCCCCACCTCCCCCCGCTCGTACTGTCTTCCCATTGGCTTATTCTTCAGCCAATCTTTGTGCTCTTGCAGTGTTTCCCCTCGTTTTTTGTTTAACTGTTTATTTTTTTCTCCCCACGCTCTAATCTTTTTGGTGTAGTCCCTCCCCCCCTCTCTTTTTATTCAAGAGTTCCCCTCCACTTCCTGTGTCATTTAGGGATGGTCACAGACTAATGATGAGTATGACTGCAGAACTTTAGTTCATTTGATGTTTAATTAAAACCCAGGCTCATTGGAAATATGTCTGTGGCGACATTTCGGCACTTCTTGCATGTTTGCGACACTTTTAAAGTGAAATGTCCAGTAGTGGCATTAAAAGTGTGTTCAGTTTTATCTGTAACAGATGATTGTGGATCTGGCAACGTTTTATTGCATTGCTTGCTGTATGTAACACAGCAGTTAGTGGCACCACCTACACAAAACCTGCAAGTTCAGTGCTGTATCAGGTGACCTACCGAACAAGTTTACTATATCAGAAAAGCCATATGGAACTGGTTATTTGATGGAAATGTATTATTTTACAAATCATGTGCTATGATAAATGCATTTTGAGGTCATAACAGTATTGTGCAAATAGCCTCTTTATTAATCATAATATTGAAAGTCTGGTAACACATTAGATAATGTATTAAAGGGATAGTTCACCCAAAAATAAACATTTGATGTTTATCTGCTTACCCCCAGGGCATCCAAGATGTAGGTGACTTTCAGTTTTGTTTCTTCAGTAGAACACAAATGATGATTTTTAACTCCAACCGTTGCCGTCTGTCACTCGCATAATGCATGTCAATGGGAACTTCGTCTATAAGAGTAAAAACAACACGCACAGACAAATCCAAATTAAACCCTGCGGCTCGTGATGACACATTGATGTCCTAAGACACGAAAAGATCGGTTAGTGCGAGAAACCGAGCAGTATCTATTTAATTTTTTACCACTAAAACACCACTATGTCCAACTGCTTTGCACATCCGGTTGGTGAGGTCTGTAAACGCATTCTGATGATGGAAGTGATGTCTCGCGCTTATACTTCAATGAGTGCGAGAGATCACTTCCGTTGTCAGAGCGCGTTCAGACCTCACCAACCGGATGCGCAAGGCAGTTGCACATAGTGGTGTTTTAGAGGTAAAAAATGATATAAATACAGTTCGGTTTCTTGCACAAACCGATCGTTTCGTGTCTTAGGACATCAATGTGTCGTCATGAGCCGCAGGGTTTAATTTGGATTTGTCTGTGCATGTTTTATTTTACTCTTATAGACGAAGTTCCCATTGATATGCATTATACGAGTGACAGACCGCAACGGTTAAAGTTAAAAGTCATCATTTGTGTTCTACTGAAGAAACAAAGTCACCTACATCTTGGATGCCTTGGGGGTAAGCAGATAAACATCAAATCTTCATTTTTGGGTGAACTATCCCAACATGTACTAACCATGAGCAATGCATTTGTTACTGTATTTACTAATCTTCGTTAACGTTAGTTAATGAAAATACAGTTGTTCATTGTTTGTTCATGTTAGTTCACAGTGCATTAACTAATGTTAACAAGATTTTAATAATGTATTAGTAAATGTTGAAATTAACATTAACAAAGATTAATAAATGCTGTTTAAGTGCAGTTCATTGTTAGTTCATGTTAACTAATGTAGTTAACTAATGTGAACTAATGAACCTTATTGTAAAGTGTTAACGAAAGTTTTTATTAATCGATAATCTGCCCCATAATCATAATCTGTGTGAAAAGGAATAACACTTGATGGTGTTTTACTGCCTCTAGTGGTCATTTCAGCTGGAAACTGCTGTGAATTATATGTATATTGGGATGTTTTTTTGAATTTTGCAAAAATGTAGGTAGAGGTACGTATTTCCAATCAGCCTAGGTTGTTTCATTACAATAATAAGAGAAACTTCTCAATTTTATCTATGGTCATACTTCATGTGTATAAAATTTGCCCCAAAAGTTGCATTGTGTAAGGGTTTGTGCACGACATTACAAAAATCTTCTGTGCCAATCATATGCATTATAAATTGAAAATATTTTATGTAAACATAATTTACATAAAAAAGTGGCCAATTGCTCTTTTTTTGCGGGTTTCTGTGTCTTTGGGATTCACTTAAGGGCCCCAAATTTAGCTCAAAAACCTCTTTTAGAGCCCTTATGTTGTGTTAGAATAGGAAAGGACCCCCTCTCACCCTTGTTTTCATGGAGCAGTGTGTGTGTGTGTGTAACTTAAGTTGCTTTCAATCATGAGAACTATGCACTTGACCTCTCTCTTCCTCTCTTGGCGGTCGTTTACTTATATTCTCCCTGTCTTGCTTGTGCTTTCTATCTCTCATCCACTTGACCATTTCCTCTCTCTTTTTTCTTTCTTCTGTAGCCTTCTCTCTTTTTCTCTCTCTCTGCAGTATGTGAGAATGTATGTCTGTGTGTGAGACTGTCCATCTTTTTTTCATTCTGATATGTTTTTATTTTTATTTATTTATTTATTTTGCACTGCTACTGCTAGTAGATGTATGCTCTCTTTGCTCAGGGGAGCTCAACTCTTCACAATGAATCACACTAAACCATATTGTACACCTTAATATCCCATGATACAACAGAGATGTCATGTTTAAAGGTGCACTCAGATATTTCCCTCTTTAAGCATACAGAAATGTATAGTACTTATGAAAAATATGTTTAAAATTATGTGCACACACTGATAAAAGCCATTTTAGTTTACATGGGGTGGGTCGCCTCATGAGAGCGGCCATTTTGAGATCACATGACCAGCCAAATACTACTCATCTCATCTCATCTCATCTGTAAGACCCTATTATTGGACACTTTTGCTCACAGAATAAATTATTAATGACTGACTACTAATAGAGCATTTCTACAAATGCATTGTTACTGAAATATTTTAGTAATGCTACATCCACACCACTAGGTGTCAGTATACAATAAGTCCAAGAAAACTGCCACCTTTTCCAGTGCAATATAAGCAAACAATTGAGTGCACCTTTAAAGATAAAGTGTGTAGTTTTTGAGACTGTAGAGGCACCAAACCAAAATTACACAATTGACCTGTTATTTTACTATTTTTACAATGGTATTGTCTGAATGATCCAGTAGAAAGTTGCTGGTATGTTTAGTATTATTTCAACCTCAAAAAGCCACAGCTGAAAAGCAGCCATTTGCTGAACTTTTATTGATTTAGTAACTCCCAGAGTCGAGCTCCCATGTCCTCTGAAACCCCTCATGGTTATGTGTACATGCTTTTCTTCACTCTCGAGTCGGTGTCGGTTTATCACCAGTGCACTTGGTTGCGAATCGTAGACTATAGCAGTGAATGTGAATGTTCGATTCTGTATGTTCCTATTCTCTATGTGAACAAAACTGTTTGTGTGCTTGAAACGCTAAGATTAGAACAACATTCTGCATTACTGAATTACCAAAATGATCCAGTATATTTGTTGCTTGATTCATAGAATATATAAATTGAATCAATAAAAGAATATGAAATAACCAAGTCTAATCTCAGACGCACACAAACTGTTTTGTGGGGTGTAGTTTTTGGGATGTTCTGGATGATGCTGATTTTGAGAAGTGCTTTTACCCCACTAATGATCCTCATGGCTCCCTCTAGCGGCTGGTGAAAATGAACATGCCCATTGCAGATGACAACAGCGTGCACTTCACCTCTACCCTGATGGCTCTGATCCGCACTGCTCTGGAGATCAAACTGGCATCAGGTCAGTCTGGTGCCTATTTTATTGTCTAAATGATTGTGTAATTATTGTATGAATGTTCCACCTTCCCTCTCTTTTGAAAGAGTCTGTCTTTCTCTTTTCCATATAACTCCAAATGTGATTAGTTCCTGATGGAGAGATTTACTCACTTATTCAGTGTGATCTGTTCTGTTGCTGCTGCTAGTGCCATTTCCACTTTTCAGAGCAATGTGTGTGGGATGGTGTGTGTAGCATCTGTTGTGTCTCTCTGAATGCTTGGCACTGAATGGGTTTTTCTAGCTTCACTACATTCTCTCAAAGTAACTCCTCAGCAAAGCTGTTTTGTCTTGTAATACATTGATCCAAATTCACTGAACCTAAATAATTTCTTCTTTTTATTATTATTATTACATGAGATGAAAAGAGTTTTTATAGCTTTACGAAATTCTCCCAAAACAACTCTTGCAATCATTTATCTAAATTCTCTGAACTTAAATAATTTAATATTATTATTATTATTATTACAGGAGATAAAAAGCGTTTTTCTAGCAAAACAACTCGTGTCATCTCAAACAGATATTTGTGATACATTGCTCTAAATTCACTGAATTTAAATAATTGATTAATAATAATGATGATGATAATAATATTACAGGCGATAAAAAATGTTGAGGGGTAAAGAGAGTATTTTTAAAAATAATTGTAAACACCATAATAATTAGACAGAACTAATTTGTGTAATGGTCTTATTAGCCTAATGCCTTTGTGTTCACCTCTCCACAGGCATGGTGGCCCAACGTCTGTCAGACGCAGAACTCAAGAAGGAGCTCGCTACAGTCTGGCCAAACCTGTCTCAGAAGACTATGGACCTGCTGGTCACCCCACACAAACGTAAACACATTATGAATCATCACCCACGAGATTCTTTCTTATTTATGCCACGAAAATACTCTCCACACTTGTATCCACATATCACAAGACTAACACTGAGATAGAGGCACACACTTATGAATTATCTAAACCCAACGCAGGTAGTTTCACATCTGCACAGATCTCCAAACACAAGTAATACACAGTGACCTCTAGTGGTCACCAGTAAAACTTCTAAACAACAATTGACTCTTTTGCAGCCAATGAGCTTACAGTGGGGAAGGTGTATGCGGCTCTTATGATCTTTGACTATTACAAGCAGAACAGAGCCAAAAGACTTCAGTTGCAGCAACAGCAACAGAGAGAACAGGGAGGACCTGGATCTCAGGTGATACATATTTACACTACTAGTAAAATAATATTAAAGTCATCAAACTATAATTAAAAACATTATATTGAAAATCATATAGTGTCTAAAATATTAAACAATTAAATCTTAACTAATATATATATATATATATATATATATATATATATATATTTGTCTACACTCATTTCAAGTGTAAGCATTTAGATCAAATGTTTTTTAAAGATCCTGAGGCCCTGTTTACACCTAGTATTTGGTCGATCGGATCACAAGTAAACGAGGGAGACATTCCTGTTTGCACCTGGTGTTTTAAAACGTCTCTTTTTTCTATTTTCAACCACTTCTGTCCCTATTTTTTTCGAGGTGACCGTCTATGGTCAGGTAAATGTAAGGGCTTTTTTAGATCTTTCGATCTAATGGACAAAATAAGCTCATGCAATTTACATATGAATGCGACCCAAGATGACGGAAAAACACACGGAGAGCAACAGCTTTTGTTTCTGCTCTGACTGCCGCAAGACCACACCGAATGCGGTGAGAAAGTGTTAGAAATCAGTAATGGTGAGAGAACGTTGTGCTTGGTACGTATTTTGTCTTTAGACAAAATCTGGATCTTCAGCCGACAAAGTTAAAATCGAGTCTGGCTAGCGCGCTTCCCATAATGTTTACGCGTTAAGTCAGTAGGCAGAGAGTAGGCGGTATTTTGTTTCTGTTTGAACGCATTCGATCACGAGTGTTTACATTATGAAAGCAATCTGGTCGAATGCGTTTTTGACTACCTCTGTAAGTGGTCAAAAGTGGACAAGCTCAAAAAGTTTTAGACCCCGTTCACACCTGTATTTAGCATCATCCACTTGTGATCCGATCGACCAAAACTCCTAATACCAGGTGTAAACAGGGCCTGAGAAACATAAATTCAAGGCTGTCTAATCTTCCAACTGGTAGTGAACTTTTTTTTTTTTTATCAGTTTTATCACTTTGAATGTATAACAATGTGCTTTGATTCTCTCTGTCCGAAGAATAAAGTCAGTGCTCTCTTAGAGCCCATTCTCCCACTAACTCACATACAAGACCAGGCCATGAACAGTGTAGATTTGGCCTCAGAGTTTCAAGCTCAGACCAGACCCAGCTCCACCACGCTCAATAACGGACGCACACAGTGAGCATACAATCCCTCCTGCATGCACATACAGTACACACTTGGATTAACCTGTTTGCCATGATGTTTTTCTACTCTAATATGCTCTTTCCTCTGTCAAATTCCATGTCCAGTCTTGACAACCCTATTAAAGGATCTTCATCCTGGGCCTCAGAGAAGTCCAAGGAGGTCCAACGGTCTAAACGACGGCCAATGTCCAGAGGTCAATCAGAGGATGCCTCAAATGCAAACACTGCCCAGGTGCTGTAAATAACAACATTGACTCTCTTTGACACAGTGTCTTTCTTTGATGCATATTCAATCCTTTATTATGTGCATGTAATAGGAGTCAGTAGAAATGATGAAGATGGAGAACAGTGCCAACACAGCGACCTCTGGCGGCCTTGAGGGCCAAGGACGTGCGGTATCCATGCCAAAACTCAATGCAGAAATGCAGGTATTCTTTTGGGTGAAGGTTTTGAAGTCAAACCTCTCTCTTGCTTAAAATCCTATACATATGCAAATAAGTGTTAAATGATGTGTCATTAAATAGAATATGGTTCTTGTATATGGTTTAATATGCTTCAGGGAACAATACAATTAGTCATTGATAGGTTGCCAGAACTGTGCCCTGGATCTTTTTTTTTTTGGCTTGTTCTGGCTAAGAGGAAGTGAACTGTCATATTAAGTAGACTCTCAAGAAAGAGGTTGAAATTACTTTTTGGTTAGTTTGAGATGGATTTAAAAATCTATCTTGATTTGAATACTGGATGGCATTGTTTTTATTTTAAATGTAATTTGCACAGAACCGGCTAAAAGGCTAAAGGGTTTTACTAATGGATTGTATTGTTTTGGGATCTCAACATTCAGTTTGCTTAATGTTATAGTATGTCAGAACGACAGCATCATTGGAAAAATAAATCTAAAATCATCTGAGTATGAAATTCACGTTCCATTTGGACTCTGCAAAAGACAATCCATCCATTAAAACTCATCAGGATATTCCTGCTATCAAATCACACCTAACCCACACCTCTCCAGTGCTAATGGGCTTCTCAGGCTCACTGAGTGCCTCTATTTCGCTCCTAAATTTGATTCCCATCCAAAACCAAATCTCTTTAAAGTGCTGGACTAACCGATAAGAGACATTAGATGCTGAATGTAACGTTTCAGCACCTGCTAATATGGCCAAATCCCTCTGATTTCTGCGGGGGAAATCCCTTCTCCACTGGCACCCAGCCATGTCCAGTCCTTCTGCTCGACGGATGAAAAGAGCCATATAACAGCCTCAAACACAGATTCATTTAAACCACAACCCAGAAACTCTGCAAAACTATGATATGTGGATGATCTGCAAAGACATTATGATTGACAAGTGTGTCTTTAGGAATGACTTGTGTTTGTCATGGATGGATAGAAGAGGATGGTTGATAAATGATGATATAGATTCCCAAAGGGAAGCTAAGCTTAGGTTGCTTCAAATAAAATAAATCAGTGCATGAAAATAACACAAACCATTTTTTAAGCATTCAGAACAATATTTTGACTTTTTCCTTTTACAAATGTGGGGTTTCAGTGTTCTTTTATTCAAAGCGATAAAGGTGAAGTGTGTAATAGAGTACTGCAGGAACGAGTTCTAAAACAAGTTAGCATTTTTACACTTCTGTTTCCACCATTCCAAAGTCAATGGGTTTCTTGAGCTCAAGACATTTTCATGTTTTATTCTGCAACATAAACTACATCAACAATACCTCACTCATGATTTTTTTTAAGCTTTTACATGTCTTGAAAAAGACAGTCGCTTAGTGGTGGTGACATTGAACTTTTTACTTCTGACAATTGTATTAGGGTTCAAAATTCATAAAAGTTGTTCATTTGTAAAGATTATCTTGCTAAAAAACAACAACAACAAAATGGAAGATCGAAGAATCTGGTCTCTGAGTTTATTTTTTGCAATAATCCATAGAAAAATCCTAATGTTTTTTTTTTTCTGTGCCGCTAGTAAATGTTGCAAAAATATTGATTATTTCCAAACATAAATATGTTTTTTAATTATCATTATTTGGCAATTCTGCTACTGGTGCAAAAATGGCACACTTCACCTTTAAGTGACTAAAATGAGTGACACATTATACCAGAACTGAGAAAATGGGCATGATTTAATGTGTTTCTTTACAGTCTATTTTCATGCAAGATGGTTTTTTTTTTTCTTCTTTTTTTCATGTCTTCTCTGCCCTTGGGCTCCATTTTGTCCTCTGACGTGTTTCATCAGAGGAGTCATTCCCGTCATTCTCCTGGGACGTTACTGGAAGTATGATCAACTTTTAAAATATTCAGTTTAATAGGAATATAATCTAGACGAGCAAGTTTTAAGATAAGAATCCAAGGTTAAGTTAAGTCACAGGTCTGTTTGTCTTCGGTGTCAGTAGGAATCTGAAGATTAGCAGCCTATTGTAATGCAAAACATGAAATCAAAGGAAGTCTAGTACTGTGACTCAAGAGTTAGTGACCTTTGATCATTTCAGACAGATTAAGAGGCACACCTGTGGATGGGAGTATAAATTGAGGGTCTAAGCCCAAAATGAGTGTTTCCTCAAATGGGATTAGCTCAGCTGCTACAGATGTTACACTGCCTCTGATACTTTGATACTATAATGATCCCTTACATCCGTACTGCGGTTTGGAGTTCATCCTTGTTTTGATGCATCTGAGATAAAATGGAGGTTTAGTGTACAAGACAATGTTATTATAGGCAATTTCAGTACAACATTCCTTGTAATATTCCAAGATAACAATGTCCAAAAGCATTCATCTGACTTCATCTAACCACCACCTTGTTTTCTTTCTCAGCCCATTCCTGATTCCCCTATGAGACGCTCTGCATCCACTTTTGCACCACAGCGCCCTCAGGAGGTGAATCTGAATGACTACATTTTGGAGAAACCAGTTCAAGAACGACATCATCACCATCACCATCATCATCGGTGCCATCATCGCAGGGAAAGAGAAAAGAAACAGAGATCTCTAGACAGGTCGCCTACTGACCAACACAAAGCTACAGGTAAATACACTTTCATTGCCATTAGATAAAAAGTAATAGTAAAAAATCAACTCAAAATTTAGCTGCATTAAGCAAAGCTGCACAATATTTTCATCTACAAATTTTTTATAGCGCTTGTTCAATTGATCCTAATCCCAGACAGGATTTGGTTGTGTTGTGGATCGGTGAAGTGCAGAAGCAGGGCCTGGTGTGAGAGCGTCCGGCCGCAGCTGGCCTCTATTAGCCAGATAAAAGGGGCTGACAGACATGCAGGCCCATGACCTGCTAATTTATGGTTACCTCTCAGCAGGCCAATTGAGAACAGGGAAGAAAAATTCAGAGACAGTCAGGTTTTTGACTGGAGTCTGTTGAAGAATGTGAAATCCAGAGGAAAGGGGAGACTGTGAGAGAGAGAGATCTGCCACAGCAGGACTCAATACCTCAAGAAATCCTGTTGTTTTGTTTTATTTTTCCTTTAATTTTCTTTAAAAAATCCACAGGGGGTCAAAAAATCCTGACCTTTTCTTAAGTTCAGCGACGACAATTGTACATTAATTAAAAATAAGAGCACTTTTTTCTCAGTTGTTAAAAAAGAAGTATTTTAGTTCTCACAAGTTTTTGAAGAGGACATGAGATATTGCAGTGTGTTCTGATTTCCACAAAACATTTTATCAATAATTATTTTGATTTGATTTGTTAAATATATCTAAATATCTAGCCTGAGAAACAAAATTTTCATTTTTGGTTGGTTCTCAGGCACAGCAGCTGACCTTGTAGAGGAGAGGCCACATGACCGGGGTCGCTCCCACGAGAGGAAGCACCATTCGTCTTCGGCAGAAAAGCAGCGGTATTACTCATGCGATCGCTATGGCAGTCGGGAACACTGTCCCAGCAAGTCTGCCGTGGCAAGCTGTGCCACCTCGCCCACTGAGGCCCAGGAGGCCAATCTCAACAAGCAGGTGGGACGGGGGGTGTCGAGACAGGACAGGGACATATGTTAAAAGGAAAGGTTGGGTCAGGGGTTAGAGACTGGGGAATGATCAGGGTATAAATGAAAGGATCTGATGAGCGCGATCAAATCAAAGACATCTTAGGGATTTGAGACAAGGTACAAATTAAATAATGATGAAGGCTGAAATCTGTGGTAAGTGCTGAGATGCATTATACAGTAATGAAGATAATGTACCAAGTTAAACACAAGTTAAGCTTCATGGACAGCATCTGTGTCCCTCAATATAGAAAAATATACAAAAAAGCAATTGTACAGTTGTACGCTTTGAGTGGAAGCCAATAGGGCAAGAGATTTTTAAAATAAACACTGTTTTAAAACACAAGTCTTTAAGACTTAAATATTATACACAATAACATGGGACAAATATGATGAAATGGCTTACCAAACTTATCTGCCTCTTTTAACTCCTGTTATGACCTTGTAACCTGGTATTTTTCACATGATGCATGCAAGAATACCAGAAAAGAAGGTGACATAACTTTTTGCAAATGACTGGAGCAAATTTCCACTAATAACTAGAATATTATCCGTAAAGTTTAAGATCCGGTCAGTACTGCCTAAGTATTTCCACTAAAATCTTATTTGAGTTTCCGGATTGTCTCAATCTGTGGTAGTAATGAACTCTTTTTGTCATATTAATAACGGGTGATCACAACTAATTATATTATATAATAATATAGTATATTTTATATATTATTCATTATAGTAAACCTTCATAATGCCTTTTAATTGCATTAATGTTAAAGTGTTTATTGTTTTTACAGACTGAGGGGCAAGTTTAATTATTGTCTGTAGAAGTAGAGCTCAACTTGTATTGAACCTGGAATATTCGTTTAAGGCATCCACCTTATTTTTCAAAGCAGAAGTAAGCTATTTCCTGTGAATGTGCAAGACTTACGATTTATTAGCTGCTGTAACTAGAAGAGTAACAAAGTGCAGTAAATGGTGAAACTATTTGCGCCACAAACCAGTGTGTTTATGGTTATGATAATAAATCAAAATAATTTGATAAATACCAGTCTGCAACATCAAGCAGGATAACATACTGTTTTTGAGCAGCTAAAATAGCCTCGCACATTCAAGGTAAAAAATAGCCGCACCCACTATTAAAAATTTCTGTCATTAAATACTCACCCTCATGTCGTGCCAAACCCGTAAGACCTTCGTTCACCTTCGGAGCACAAATTAAGATATTTTTGATGAAATCCAAGGGTTTCCAAACCACACATAGGCAGTAACGTCATTGCACCTTTTGAGGTCCAGAAAGGTAGTAAAGACATTGTTAAAATAGTCCATGTGACTACAGTGGTTCAACCTTAATGTTATGAAGCGACAAGAATACTTTTTGTGCGCAAAAACAAAACAAAAATAAAAACTTTATTTACCAATTTGAACTGTTGTCATACACTGTTGGCGTAGTGAACGCAATTCAGCGCTTCTGTGTTCTATGTCAGAACGCCGTATTCTCATTTCTTCATAACAGTAAGGTTGAGCCACTGTAGTCACATGGACTATTTTAACGATGTCTTTAATACCTTTCTGGACCTCAAATGTGTTATGACATTGCTGCTTATGTGTGGTTCAGAAACCCTCAGATTTCATCAAAAGTATTTTAATTCTTACTTTAGGAATTTCAGCTCTGTAAAGTCAGTTTAGCCGTTATATATTTTAGATTTAGATTTATATATTTTAAAGCGGAGAATGAGGCTATACGGTTAGATTCCTCTGCACAGGCTGCTGTTGGATTTTAAAGCTCTCAGGGCACCAATCACACAGTATGTTAGAAGAGCTGCTGTGAAACACTAAACATTCATACTCAAGCCATGAAGATAATAAGATATTATAGGATTTTTTTCCTTTAAAGTGTTTTACATTTTGTGATATAAACCTCATAAATGACAACGTAATTTTCTCTTCTCTTCGGCTGTAGTGCATCCACTCATAGGCTTTCACTTCTCTTTCTATTCTTCTTCCACACCATTTCTCTGTGCATTTGTCCGTCTTTTTTTTCTTTGTCTCCACTGTCATCTTCACTCTCTCCTTTTCGTTTTGTCCTGTTCGTCTTCCATCTTTTTCTGCTGTCTTGTCCAACATATTACTTTTCCTTTCTTTCTGTCCTTCCCTCCTTCCTCCTTTGGCTCCTGGTCCCTGTCTAACCTTTGGGCATTTCCCCCTCATCATTTTATTGTTTTGATTTGCCTGTTTAATTTTCATCTAGGGCAGTGGGTGGGCTAAGGGGAGCCCGGTGTTGTTGACCTCAGGGGCGAGCACTCCAAGCCGTGGGCGCAGACAGCTGCCCCAGACCCCCCTTACTCCTCGTCCCTCCGTGGCCTACAGGACTGCCAACTCCTCCCCTGTGCACTTTCTGGGCACACAGATGGGCTTGCTTCCCCCAAGTCCCGGCAGGCTGAGCCGCGGTCTGTCCGAGCACAACGCCCTATTATACAGCGGCTCCATCTCCAGCTCGCCGGCCCCCGTCAGTCGCATTAACTCAGAACCCTTCTTGGGCCCTCCGGACCACCCTGCCGGCCTCCAGCCCGAAGCCTACGCTGTCTTCCAAGAGGATCTGAGCGCTCAGACGAGCCGTTCTGCCCGGACAGTAGGGATACCGATCGTGACGATTCCCCCACCTCCCCAACAGCTGTTCCGCGGAGTTCCCAACGGATACCACTTCACCACGGGCCCCGGAACCAGCAGAGGACGGGCACGGCAGTACTACCCAGAGGGAGAGGTGGACGACTGGTGCTAGCATGGCTTTTATTTACACAACACATACAGTTGATGTTTTTGTTTTCAAATCATGATGAGTTTTATCATCTCTTATTTTGCAGGTGGTGTTAAATGCAGTAATACTTGTATTTGTTTTTCAATATCCAGGGGATAAAACATAAATGTACGCTTACAAAGCAGCAGATGTGAGATAAAGTCACCAATCCACCCGACTTTGATGTATTGCTGTCAGGCTAAATAGTTTGTGGGTGTGGTCTCTTTACAAACACATGAGATTGACAGTTGATATGAAAACACATGGTCTTTCTTCTAATCTTTGCCTTTCTAAGGGCAACAGATGCCAAAACATGCTTGTGTAACCTGGGAAAAGAGTGACCCACTGCTACAAATGAAGACCGCAATGGGCCTCTGGCCAGTTTTCCTTCAAAGCAAGCCTCTGAGATGCACTCTAAATGCAAATATCCCCTTGAAAATGTTACCTTAGCATTATAGCTGTAGCTTTTATGGAGAGAATCCTTTACAGAAGTGGCTGGAAATGCGATATGGTCCTCACTGCAGAACACAAGATCCACTTTACATATCCCTAAACCTACCCGTCTCCACCCCCTGGATCTAAACCTACCCATCTCCACCTCCTGGATCTGGATCCCACTTTACATATCCCTTAACCTACCCGACTTCGCCCCCTGGATCTCGAGTGTTCTGCAGTGAGGGGCTACTGGGAAATGCAAGCAACAATGTTTTTTTTTTTTTTTTCCAAAACGCACAATAGCAGTGCCCCCTATCGCCATCTAAGAGAATTACATGTTATTTCACACTGTTGCGAAAAGCAGATTGTTCGTTATGCTGCTGATGACCATTCCTCGCACATATCGTTGTGTGAAACCTTTGACAACCATAATGTACTTTGTTTTATATCAAATTGTACATATTTTATCTATTCATTATGTGCTTTTTGTATTGTAAAGACGAACGGTTTTACTTAAATCGCTTACGGCTTCACCATACTGTCAGGTCTACCGATTCTTCTTGACTGCTCCAGATGTTATTTACAAAGTGCCTAACCTTTTGAATATATTGTAGTAGTGATGCAACCTCAGCTTTTTTTAATGCATCAACACTTAATAGAGTGAACTGAACAAGCTCTAAGGGTTAAAAGGAACTACAAGGTGTTACGATCGCAGGCCTTAATTCAGAAGCAAAGACACAGTACCTTTGAATTCACATTAGGATTTTGAATGGAAATTACAGTATGATTGTTTGCTTTTTTAAATTCTTGTCTCCTTTTTTGTACAATTTTAGTACTAAATGGAATATTGAAAATTCCATTACCGAAAGCATATATTAGTATGGAGTAACTATTAAAAAACTGCAGTAGTTGTGTATTTGTCCTGACGGGGACTTTATAACCACAGTTATAAAATTGCATGTTAAAAAAAGTCTTCAATTCTTGATTGACCATGGTTATGAAACCAATATTTATGGTGTATATTTCCTGTCCTGATGAAGATGCTCAGACTGCATTGCTATTTGCCTTCTCTGTTTGGTCTTTTACGGTTAAATGCGAGGAATGAGAACCAATGAATTGTCACAAAGGAGTGAGCTTTGCTCATGTAGCAGATTTCCCGATGTGAGCGTGTGTTGTGTTGCGTTGAGTCGGGGTCCTGGCACCGGTACAGTAGGCTGATCTGTGTTAAGGTTAAACTTTCCCCCTCATGGCACTCCTCCAAGCAACCCCAGACACACATACACACTCACAGCTTTCATTTTGCCGCTGTTCCCCAGCTGCTGGCTGTATAGAAATATGGCCGACTCCTTTTATCACACCGGTAACATGAGAGGAATATTTAGCCACCTGAATGCCGAGGGTGTGGCGGTCTGAAAGAAGAAAAAACCTCTGTATCGGGATACTATACGGTCCAGGATCATTTCATGTGTTCCACATCAATATACATGAGTACATTACATGCTTGGAGAATTGTTTGGCTAGTCAGGTGATTCTTGGCCACTGATGTGTCAGGACTTTTGCTGACAGTGAATGTTCTTTCCTTTTTTTTTTTTTTTTTTTTTAAACATATATTTTCTTTACGTAGGGCTATGCAACAAGATGACACTTTGAAAAATATACTTCATTCATTTTGTAGCTTTACCTGCTGGGAAATCCAGATTCAGGCTTTAGCATGATAGTGACCAAATCTTTTTCTTTCTTTTTTTTTAAATAAAAAAACATCAAAAATGTATGAAAAAGTATATTTTAGAATGCATAAAGGCACAATGATTAAGAAGCAGAAATCAGCAAAAAAAATAAATAAAAATAAATAAATTAATAAATATATATATATATTAACAAAAAATTGCAAGTTTCTGTATGTGCATGCATCAGAGATGTCCAGTTTGTCAGGGGAAAAAAGAAAAATGTTGTTTCAAATCTACAGTCTGAACAACTGCTATTTTTCTACATACTCTGTGAGACTGAGGTTAAAGGATGTGCTGACATTTTGCTGATATTGTTACGAGTTGTTGCATTGTTCATGTGTAACTATGGAACAAATCTTTGCACTCCCAGCACATCCATCGATGTCCTTCGGCTTGTTGCCATAGTGGATCAAGCTTCAATCGAAAAACCCATTTCTTCAGCTTCTCTATGATTTGAAAAAACATCATATCCATCTACCAAACCTTTCATAATTTATTGCCAAAATCTGAAATACTCTTTTCCCCTGTACATCAACCAAGCTTAAATATGGCTGTTTCCAGAAAGATTAATGTTTGCATGGTCTAAAAATGTATGTGCATGTTGAAATACCCATGGTTTATCTTCGTACTTTTTGATACAGTGTATTCATTTTTGGTTTGATTTTTTTAAATGACCTTTGATATAAATTAGGGGATTTGTTGAAATAAAAAAATTAATTGTTGAAACATTTATAAATAATGGAAACAGTATTGAACTATGTTGACGGCTCCGTCCATGCATAAGAGCTGGGACATCCTTTATTTGAATTCTGCTGTTGACTAGTTTGTTGCCTGATTTCTGTTCCATGGCCAGACTTTGAAATCTGCAGTTGTTTCTACTATAACATTTTGTATGAATCTAAGTCCTTGAATTAAAAAAAAATGAACTCAAATGATACAGATTTGTGGTTTATTAGATATGTCTTGGAAATCTGCATGTTACATTTTAACTACACTCATATCGATTACTTTCTAAAGGGGCAAAATACTGTATATGATATCTGCAGCAGCATAGTGTATCTTACTTTTGATTGATGATGCTACAGATTGATCAAAGCATGAAACTGTACAGGAGTGGCAAGGTGAATCAAGGTTCCACCTGTCTGGAGGTTTTTTGGGATCTCATTGGCTGGTTCGTGTAATGTGGGCGGGGTTTAATAGGGATGATTGGGAAGAGTGCACTTGCAGAGCAAGACTTCTAGAAGTAGACTGATAACAGATATCACGCTCAGTACTTCTGTAAACTTTCCAACACCAACACATAAGCTTTTAGGCTATAATTTATTTTAATGATTTTTCCCCCCTCAACATTTCCATCATCTTACCAGCACTGGAAGAAGAACACTGGTTTCCAAAGATGTGGTTCATTTTATCAATGTGTGCGCTGGTTAAAGCTTTTCATGCAGACTTCTCTGAAACAGGATCTGGTGCTCCGGACTCAGGTAAGAACAGAGCGGAAACACTTCACCTGCCATCGCTTGCGTGTAGTAGTGTAAACAAAACATTTAGCATTCAGTTTTCGTATTACATAACTATTTTAATATAATTTTAAATTAGGTTAAAGTGCATTTACCTCACTAACTGACACATTTTACTTTTTATTATCTAATTGACAACCTAAAATTAACGTCCATGTGATTAGACCGGACTTCTGTTAATTCGTGGAGTTTTACGTCTGAAATCATACGCTCATAATGCAAAATATGCTCTTATAAGAGACACAATCGGTCTTTGCATGGTTTATGGACATTTCTGATCCTTTCAATATAATATTTTAACTCTTTGGATTTACCAGTGCAGTTGTGTCATGTAGTACTATCCACATTATCCCGAGGGGGCGATGTAGTAACGTTTATAAATCTATTCTCTAATTGTACATTAATTTTTTGTCGTGTTGAGCTCACTTGGTATTTAAAGATTTAACCATTACACTATATAGTATTTCAAACGAAGATGAATTCTGTGTTGATGGTAAAGCTCATGGCATGATTGTCCTGTCAACAGCTGTTGAACATATTTCTTTGTGAAAAGCCATAACTGCATTCTTTTTTTTTTTTTTTTTTTTATATAAATTTTTCCAGAAGTCTGTTCCACAGTCTTGTACCACCATGCCACAATTTGTGCTTAAAGGCATCCATATGTGAAAGGAATCTGATTTGGTTTTTCTAATTGAGCTTATGTTACAACTGTTTCTCATGGGCCCTATTTCAGGCACCTGTCTTCTCAATGGTTGGAGAATATTGCGTATAATCTGGGGATTATTAGAACGGGTCTGCAGAACCCATTATGTGATCAGTGCAGTAATATGTTTTACAAGATTCAATAAGATGTGCCATTCATGAGCCTGTGTTCATTTATCTGATGAATATTTTGATTTTCATTCACTAGGCCTCATAAAATTTATTCACAGTGCCTTTATCACAATCAACACCTGCAACATTTTCAAAGTCAGACAGGTACATTAGGTCCATATAGATACAGGAGATGTATTTAAGCCCTGAGTTACATAATTGAAGAGTTTAGAGATGATTGACAATGGTCAGGTCTCTGTATTATTATTATTTTATTTATTTTTGGGGGGACATTCTAGTTTTACTTGAAATTTGGAGCACATTTTGCTTTTATTTGGCCATGTGTGCTACTTTGATCTTGTCTAACTTTCAGAATGTGCAGATGTCTTTTTAAAAGCCCTGTCTGAGCGTTGTCTATAGATAATAATGTATCTTGTCATTTTATGACTTTTTGGCAAGGATTTTCAACAGGAGGTCAATTACTGTTTGATCTCAAACAATGAAAAGGTAATGCATTGTATATATATACACAATATGTTCAATTTGTGCAATATGTTGATCTTCAACCAAAGCTAAATAAGTTCAAATAAATATTTCATTCCCTCTCATGTTAAAATAAAAATGTCATGTGAAAAGTTTGGGGTCGATAAGATTGTTTAATGTATTTAAATCTCTTATGCTCACCAAGACTGCATTTATTTAATCAAAAATACAGTTAGAAATAGAAATATTATTACATATTTTATTATTACATATTCTAATATTCTATTTTTAATATATTTTAAAATGCAATTTATTCCTGTAATGGCTAAGCTGAATTTTCAGCAGCCATTACTCCAGTCCTCAGTGTCACATGATCCTTCAGAAATCATTCTAATATGCTAATTTGGTGCTCAAGAAACATGTTGTTCATATGTTTCATATCAATGTTGAAAACAGTTTTGCTCCTTAATATTTTTGTGAAAAAAATGTGGTGATATTTTTTTCAGGATTATTTTAATACACTCTAAAAAAATAACTAAAAAAAACGAAACAAATTTACACAGTAAAATACCGTTTTCCACTGAAACAGTAATATACCGTAAAACAATGCATTCTGGGTAATATTATTTGTCGTTTTCGAGAAAGTAACCTATAGGCGACAAATAATATTACCCAGAATGCATTGTTTTTACAGTATATTACTTCTGTATATTACAATGCATTCTGTATATCACAATGCATTCTGGGTAATATTATTTGTCGTTTTTCAAGAAAGTAGCCTATAGGCCTCTTTTCATAAAACAACAAATATTGCCCAGAATGCGTTGTTTTTTGATATAATACTGTTTCAATGGAAAACGGTATTTTACCGTGTAAATTTGTTTCGTATTTTTTAGAGTGTAGAAAGTTCAAGAACAGCATTTATTTGAAATAGAAATCGTATGTAATGTTCTAAATGTATTTACTATCGCTTTTGATCCATTTAATGCATCCTTGCTGAATAAAAGTATGCATTTAAAAAAAAAAAAAAAAAAAACTATCTGACCCCAAATTTTGAATGGTGGTGTACATGTGTGTATAGTTGCCAGTTGACGTCCTGTGGTGCGACATGTTATACTCCATCTAAAATTATTAGACAAAAAAAACACAGAGTAAAGAAACAGGTCATATTGTTCTAAACACATTCCAACCCCCCCCCCCCCCCCCCCAAACACTGTGTAACATCTTTTACTGTATTCTAATAACTCTCAGCCAGCATTAGCCAAGCATGTCCCTACTCCATCATTACAGTGAGAACATCAGCTGTGTGCATGATGTCACAGTGTTAATAGATGGATTGGCTGTCAAATGCGAGGTTATGGTCTGTTTGCTCTGAACACAGTGCTTTCTTTCTTTTCATTTTGACTGTAAATCAAAACTCTAGTGAGTCTGTCTCTGTGAGGTGGCTTCAGGCAGGGAGCCATAGTAGCATATATAATTAATGTTGTCCCTGATTGATAACCATGCCTTTGGTGAGCAGCCAGGGTGAAACAAGCCCCCTAAACCTTACTGATTATTTGTCTGAAGGCTGTAGCATTACTGTAAGGACATTGCAGGCTGGCTGTCTGGGCTGCAGCCATGGAGACTAGACCTAATCTGGACAGTGTTACTCTTATCACATCACATCAGTAGCCAAGAAGTAGAGAGCTGAATCTGTGCCTTTATAGTAAAATGTGCACATGATTTCACTTAGCTATGTTTTTAAACTATGAGAGAGATTTCTGGATTTTCCATTATACAGCATGGAAGTAGAGGTTCAGATTTGTAGATTTGCAGCACTCCGAGTTCTCTTTCTTTCTTTCTTTCTTTCTTTCTTTCGTGAAACACAAAATCTTGATTTTTATGATCCTATCCACACCAGTATTTCACTTTAAATATTCTGTAGTGTCTAAATCATTGATGTACAGGAAGTATTTTATTTCTATTAATTTCCTCCAGAAGCATTAACAAATCTTAAATAAAGAGCCCTCTTTCCCATGGTGAAAGCATGGGATTGCAAAGTCATTATGTTGGAGTGAGCAGTAACCTTTGCAATTTCCTTTCCCATGGAAACAGTGACTTCTCCAGTTCTCCAGGATTGTGGGTAGTGTAGTGCTTGTCTAGTAATTTGGAAATGAAATACAATTTTTTAAAAAAATGTAGTTGAAATCATGATGTCTTATGGCTTATACGGAAGCATGTACTGTACCATCGTTTAACACTGTCAGACCTCACGTTAGGTTTGTTTTGAAAGGACTATAAATTATTGCTTAAACTTTTCTGTTGAGAGGCGTCTTGAAATTGACATAGAGTTTGATGCAGTTGCCTAGGGTCTAGGACAGTGTTTCGCTACCTTTTTGACTCCAAGGCCTCCAAGTCAACTGCTCACCCCTCCCTTTCGAAGCACATAGAGAAGCTGTGTTGGCCGACACCAGACAAAGATGTTGTCGTCTGAGACAGCAGAGAGTAGCCAGTCAAGCAATGAGGTTTCTTCTTACTTCTAACAAAGAACGGCCTCTGCTTGTAATAAACCAGATGACGACTACTACTACTTCTTCTTCTTCTACTTCTTCTTTGAAAGAAAATGGATAGAAATGGCTCATTCTAAGGTAATAAAAACATAACGGTTCATTATGTAATGTCTTTATACCCCACTGAAAACATAGTTATGTATATTATATTGCATTTCTGTCAATAGATCCTCCTAAATATTACACACTGGACCTTTTAAAAGATCACAATCTTTATTCAAACACCCTCGCGATCTCATTCCTAAATGACAACAATTCGCTTGTGTTTATTATTAAACCTCTGTCGCTGCTGCCGACCCAGAGTGAACAGTTGTCGTGAAACAGCTTCACGGTCTATTCAAACACACAGTATTTTGTGTTACCGATATTCATATTATCACAGAACTGGTGGGATATAAACTAGTTTGGATATAAACACTGATGTCTACAGTAGCGATCAAATAGAGCAAATTAAAGTAATGTGGCGCTTCAAATAACGATTGTATCAATTAGCCATTGAATCATTCATTCAGATTTTTTTTTTTTTTTTTTTTCAAAATTCAGATTGATTAAACATTTTAAATAGACTGCAGCAATTAACATTTTGTCAGAACCTCTAGTAAATTACATGTAATTTTGTTTAGTAGTTTGTTCAGAATCGTGGGAGAATCCATAATCTGTTTGAAACAATTTCTCAATTTATCCAGAATCGTGTGGCTCTAATAGACCCTATTCATAAAATGTATAGGAAATATAGATTTTATTCATTTTCATGACTTTTCCAGGGCTAATCCTTTTTTTTTTTTTTTAAACCAATCTTGGTTCTTCAAAGACAAAAACACTGTTTTTGAGGGGGTGAATTACAATAAGATATCTTACTTTTAGTTGTTTTAGCTTATTTTAATGCTTGTTTTGTATTAGTTAAAATTATTTTAGGTCATCCTGAGTCCTCCTCAAGTTTGCTGAGGCCCCCAAGTGGGCCCCGGCATTAAGTAAATAAACAAAGTTGCAATAGACTTTTCTTTCCTATTGTGATGTATACTCGAGTGAAACGGCTTCTCGAACAAGAAAAAATATATAGGGCAGGACTTGATTTTGTCCATCAAAAATTGATTGGATCATCGGATTGTTATTCCATAAAAAAAAAAAAAAAATGTCCATTTTGATTTCATGGTAAATTTTAGAGTCACGATGAAACTGAAGTAGTGACAGATCGTTTCTATCATTTTGTGACGTATATCTGAGTGTAGCAGACTAACAGAAAAGGAAAAAAAATGTAGGACGCGGCCTGGATTGGTTCTGTGCATTAGTTGTTGATTGGCTTTTGAGATCGCATAAAAAAATGGAGACAGATTAATGTAAGCTTAAAAATGAAAAAATTTAAACCTACATGGATGAATAGTTCACAATAAGATCTATGAATTGCATTTAGAAAATAAATAGGGTGAAATTTAATTTCATGTCGACTTAAGGGTGCTTTGATGGCTCTCAGGTCAGTATAACAATGATGTTGCATTTCATTAAGATCATTTAATATGAAGATCATTTAATATTTAATACAGTTAATATTGCGATTTGTTGCCAACGTCCCTATTAATATAAGCATCAAACTTGCGTGGATCCCGCTTATTTTTTTTTTCCTTCGACTTAGCATGGATCGGAATCCTGTGGGCGCCCCTGGACGTTTCTGACGCCAGTCATTTGGCTCTCAAAACACTGATTTGATTAGTGAGAAATTCACTCTTAAAGCAACATTTGGCAGAATTTCAGTGTGCGGTTGATTTGTGGCTGGTGGACAGGAACAGGCCTGTTAACTCTGTAAGGAAAGTCAGAGTGGATAATGACGCTCTTTGGGTTTTCTTGGCACTGTCTTTTCTTCAGGGAAACCTTGAAGTCCTGTCTGCCATGCTGCTTCGAGATTGCTCTATTACATTAATCCATTGAGACGGCTATGCCTATCAGACCTGTCAAGTAAAGTGAAGTCTGTTTCATGTGATGTAACATACATTTTTAGTCTGTGTATATCACAGTTTGAGATCATCATTTTAGTTAGAATCGTATTCTGGACAATCCATTTCTCTGAGCTGATCTATTACCCACTTTATGTCGACTTAAGAGTCCATCTGCATCTCGTCTTGGAACATTTTGAGATGTCAAGCAAATACTCTCACCTTAAAGGAATGACATTTTCAGCTTTTTCTAACAATTCCAGTTGTTTTGTCATGGCTTGTCTGGCAGTTGGAGAGTTATTTGCTTTTGTTTTGAGAATAGTGAGAAGGAGAGATGCATGTCTAGAAGGGCTTAGGACAACAGTGGTGTTAAAGATGCTGTAAGCAATTTCTTTATTTACTTAAAATGTCCCATTATGTGACAGATATCAGAGACATTACATTTTGCAGCAAAATGCTTGCAATCTCTTGCAACACCTATAAGTAGGGCTGCGATGATACACCCATCTCCTGATTCAACACTATCACGATACTTTGGGCACATTACATTTGATTAAAATCTGCTTTCCCATTGAAATTCTGTTTTTGTAAATTAGGCCAGATGATGGTATGTATATCATACTGTACACTATCCTGTATTATAAACCTTTTAATGAAAAGCCCTTCAGATCTTCACTTCTATCCTTTGCGCTTTTATTCATTGTCAGGGTCGATGCATTGTTGAATTGAATCCAACAAGATACCAATCCAAAATGGGTTTGGGGTTGTTGGGCAAGTGGCCAGGAGTCTCTTTGATAAACTTCTATCAGCCTGTATACATCCTGTGTGTTCAGTGCTCTGTATTCATTAGGAGCTGGAATGTGTACCTTACTACTGTACCACATCCTATAGAGAGCTGAAACCCTGTCCTTCATCACAGAATGTGCCCAGACTAACCTACAGCCAGAGCTGTCACCACTGCAGCGCAGCAGACCTCTGGGGTTACTGGTCAAGGGGAACTCAATATGAAAGGACACTATTTCTTTATTTCAATATTATCCGGTTGTACTTAGCTTCTTTGTTATAGCCGTCAGTGTTTTCTGTTGTGAGTTCTTTGTCTGTGTGGAGAAATGAATCGAATGACACAAACTTGTCAGACTATTTAAAGGATAGTTCACCAAAATAATAATCCATCATTCACTAGTCTTTTTGAAATGTTTTTTTTTTTTTCCCCTTCTTTTTGTGAAATAAGATGATTTAAGAGTTTGGTGATATTTTTGTGAAGATCTTCTTTTATTAACATCATTTTGGTCTGTTGCTCATGCACACAACGCTATTGTATGGTTTCAAGAAAACTGAAACATAGCAAAAGTGTATAGTTATATGGTGTTCCTACTACTATTAGTTGTATGATAAAAGAAGAGCCTGGGTATTCTGCTATTTCTGTGAAATAAGAGAAAATCATATGGGAATGAAATGAGGCTATGTGGATGAGGACAGATTTTTAATTTTTCAGTTTTAACTTTGCTTGACAATGGAATGTGTAGAAATCTGGAGAAATGCATTTTCTACAGGTTGACAAGGTAAATACTGTGTAAAAGTGATAATGAGTTGTGAATTTACTGCCTGATGTGAGTAAGGATTTTCACCTCAGCTTCCTGCTGTGCAACATCTTGAAATCTCTTCCATCCTGTGTGTTCTGACATGAATCCCTGAGGAGTTTGGAAAAGAAACTGGTGAATCTTTTTTTTTTTTTCTTCACCAGATTTTCCAACCATTGTTATAACTAGGTTGTTTAGCTTGTATTCAGCTTTTTTTCCCCAGTTCTACAAAATATATTGTTCCATTTGATTGAGTCTAAAATTCACAGCTTCAGTGACTGATTCTTAAAATACTGTATGCAGAGTCTCACTATATGAAGCCATGGTTTTCAGTGTTTGACCAACATTTTCACAACTTAACATGGAAACATGAACTCAGTGTGAGAGCTGCTATTAAAGTAGGTTGATATCATGACGTATTTGACAACTTGATTAATAATTCAGAAATTACTGTCATTATTCACAAAGGGAAACTATTTGTGTGTAATGCCACCTGTGAAAATACTCATTCGAACCCTCAGAGCTCAGACATGACCTTATCAGAAATTGCTCGTATTTTTTTGCTTTATTAATCTAATTGTTAATTCAGACTTAAACTGTTTCAAATCTGACATTGAGATTCACAGGAACAAGTTATTTAGCAAAACCAACATGTGAATATATATTGTAATATTTAATGTATTTAATGCTTAACACAAATTGTGACACTTCCACCACTTTTCGAACCAAGAAGTTTTATAAATGCTTAAAATGTAATTTCCAATAATGCTATTAAACACAATATAACGTTGAACTGACATTTGTTAGTTTTTTTTTTTTCTATGAAGTCCACAATGCCAAAGTGCCCATTGTTGAAGAAACAGCCACAGACAAACTGATTCTGTAAGTAATTAGAAAACTGAGGCAAAGACATTGCTCTGATTTAGGTGCCCCAGAGGAATATAAATGTTATCAGCACATAGACCAGGATGGAAAAAGAAAGATTAAATGCCTTTCAAAACATCCTGAAACTCTGTGAATGTTGATCATCGAGCCATGCCTAATTCCTTAATGTGTTTCCTAATTGCCTAAACAGGACAGAGCTGAAGTGTGTTTAGGGAACAATTCTTCACAGGCTTTAATGAGTCTTCCTCACTCCCTGTCTGCCACACATAACCAGACCCCATTAAATATTATGGGGGTCAGTTCATGTTTTTAAAAGTTCATGCTGTTGATTTGCCAATCTTCTCTCATTCAGATGTGCATATGACACAGCATTTCTGATTAAGAACATTTATTCATTATCCCTGCTGAAATAATTTTTATGCTGGTCCAGACTGGTTTTTGTTGTTTTGGTGTTGTGCTAGTTGGGTAAACGGCACAGTCTTTTTGATAAATATGGTTGGTATAGGACATATTGGAATATGAAGTAATTACTGGTACTTCTTTTGGTTGCTTCTCGTTTAAGCGTACTTGTGGATTTTGATTACTCAGGGTCACCCTGCAATGTTAAAATATTTTTCCACCTTCAAGGGGGGAAATGAAAAGTGCTTTAAGAGGTTGAGTTTTAGGTGAAGGCGACAGAATGTCCAGAAGATTTTATTACCTGCCAGTGTGAGTTAGAATGCTGTTACATTTACCATTGTTCGGCGAACTTTAATAGGTGAAATCCAGTCATTTCAATAGGAATCTGTACAATCTGGAATTTCACGTAAGGGTGAAAGATTTCGCCTCACAGATTTCCGCAAAGGGTTCAAGTTGGTAATGTGGATTTGGCCATGCAGAGGCTATTTTCAAAGAAATCACCACTAGAGAAATCTTTTACTTTTAAGAATTCATTTCCCTCCGTTTGGGTGTCAGGCGGCGTCCCATCTTCAACCTCATAATGAAAGGGATACAAACCCTCAGTCCTTCTCTGATTACACTTCACAGTACAATTGGAAGAAAGGAAACCACTTAGGAAATGGAGTCTCATCCTTCTTTATTCTGTAATTGCTACCGCAAGACTTTTGTTAAGCGACCCGTCCATGTAAATGAAACACAAACTGGCATAAGGGGGGTTAATTGGGCATTAAATGGGAAATAAATGTAGCTAAACAACAGACCTGAATCTGGGAGCATGCTGGAAATTACAGATTGGCATTCAATATCCAGTTCCTGTGGAAACAACAGACAGGTAATTCGAGAGGGAAGGGGAAACATTTTTTTAAATAGGGTTTCTTATTTTTAGTAGTGTTTATTTTTTTTTTTTTTTTTTTTTTTTACATTAATGCAACTACAGTTAATTTCATCAATCCAAGTGACATTTTGCTGCCTCATGCAGTAAATGTGTTGTTGTTGTCACACAATGTAAAACATATGAGCAATTGAGTCTGCATCTTACTGTATGTGTTTAATGCATGAAACTTTTAAAGGGTTTTTATTTTGAAGGATTTACCAGCAACTTTAAATTAACTTCTGACAGCTTAGACAGTTTTGTTTAGAAGAAATCTTTGCATCTTTTTGTTGACTAATATCAACGTCATATATGAAATCAGAGCATATAATAAAATATATTAGTGAAATATAAGATATTTGATGTAAAAATCAAAATCTATGTTGCATTCAAATGTTTTATGGGATTTTAAGAGACTTTAACCTGTTGAACATTGCACACACAAGTGAAATGAAACAATAGAGTATGACAATATATAATATGACAAAGATGTAAGCTATTTGAGATTGAAATTGATATTTAAGATATTTTCATTTTTGATGTTATGACAGTCAAGCATAATTACCCCTGTGACAATTCTCATTACTGTTATTGTCCAGATTTTTAAAAAAAAATAATTCTTATTAGAATGCTCACTAAAATACTGTAATGCAATGATTGTACAAATGATTGTAAATACTTTAGAATTTAAATATTTTTGCAAAAATATCACAAAAAGGCCGGGATGAAATTCCACGAATGTCACATTTCATCCTTTGTGTAAGCAAAGCACAACACTGATATGTACATGGATATTAATGACTGTGTCTGATGAATGCTTGTTCAGCTGTGCTCTAGGAGGAGGCATGAGTACCCACTGACCCTTCACAGACTTGATCTTAGACAATTTTGTCGCTTTTCTAAACATTCTCATTCTTAACATGGTTTGGTGTGTGTTAGTCATAGATCAGCATATGTGAACAATGAATACCTGCAAAACACAATTACTACAAGCTAAGGTGGGAAAGGGAATGTCAGTTTTGCACATGGTCTCAAGATGTTAGATCATTTCTCCCCTTTAACCTGTTCAAGTCACTCCATTTTCTTTGAAAGTGATGCACACTTCTGATCTGGCTCCGCTCTAACCCCATAGACATCATATTGAGCTGTTTAAAGTCTTGTGTTACAGCCATGTGGTCTGTATGTTATGGGGTGATGCACGCTTCCCTTTGAAGTCCTGCAAAACTTTCACTGCAAAGAAACTGATTTTGTTAATCAATGTTTGCATATAATCTTAAACTCAACTTTTAAGTAACTTATAAACTACCTTTTTCTATCATCTAACCTGACCCCCGGCCCCTACCCCTAAACATAAACCTAACCTATAAACAATGGTTAATAATTAACTAGTGAGCTCTGGCTCACTAGTTGGTGTTCAACAAGTTTCTCCTTATTAATGAGTAAATTTTTTTTTTTTTTTTTTTTTTTAACATTTAAGGATATTTTGGAACTCACAAGTATAGTAAAAACCTACACACAGACACACACACTGGGTTTCCATGTTTTATGGGGGTGATTTTTTTTTTTTTTTACTGTACTAACTGTATATTCTGTCCCCTGCCCCTAAACCTACCCATCACAGAAAGCTTTCTGCATCTCTCCTTAAAAAAAAAAAAAACATAATTTAGTATGATTTAAAGGCTGTTTTCCTTATGTGGACCAAAAATGTGCCCACAAGGTCAAAATAGATTATAGATTATAGATATAGATCGACAGTACTGTGGTGGTGATTCATAATCAGATATTAATACCTAAAATTTTAATTTGTTTGGTGTCTTTGATGCTGAATTGGTTCTGTGAAAATAAAATGCAACATCAATGTCAATGTCATCAACATTTCTTTTTTCTTTTTTTTTAATGTTTCTGTATTATTATATATTTAAAACGTTATATTTTATAATATTATTTCTGCCAGCATTCCTGTGTAATACATTATGCTGCCTTTGTGCAGCTTTAAACATATATAAATGCAACTGTGATTATACAATAGCAAAAAGAATTTGGACGTTTAAGACACTTAAAAATGTCAGATTTTCTTTGCATAAGAAACTAAATATCAAGTTGCATCTGCATACAAATAACGTGAGACCCTTTCTCAGAGCTAACTTCACTTTTCTAAGTCATTTATTTTTGACCAACTAGTCCCAAAGTCATTTTATTGGATGTATGTCAGTTCACACAGGTGTCGTTCATCACATTTACTATGAACATGTTCTGCTAACATTTGACAACCAGATAGTGTCAGAATGCTTTTTGTCTTAAGATTGAGCAATACATATATATTGTTTTATCATTTTAAATGTAATAACCTTCTTTTTTGAAGGATGTTATTCTTCAAATGTGTGTCAACACTATCTTTCTGTCAAATAAAGGTTAGTTTATGCAATGACATTTATGCATCTTGGATGGATTTTCATGTCAGAAATATCATATATATCAGATTCGAACCTGGACGCCGGATCCCTGTCGGGTAATATCCAATTTTGTCTGGTATACAAAAATATATTTCAGTTTTCTATCAGCCTGAGAGTTTGGCTGAGAAAGCCAGATAACAGCAGAAGCAGGAGGCAAAGTGATGATAAAAAGAGCAGAGATTATTGAATAATTTTTGTTACGTATATTTCAATGCTCAGACTTTGTCTGAATGTTTTAATGCTCAGATTTTGTCTGACCAGTACAAATCCAACAAGTGTTATTATACCACAGCATGGAAACAATGGAACATTACTGCCACACAACATCGTCCTGTGACGCTAAAAACCTTGAAATGGAGACATTCTTTTATCTCTAACTTATCTCTAACATAATTAAATAATAAATCAAATGACTATATAAATGATTATAAAATTAAGTACACAACACAGATGTATGGTTGCTCTCCTAAAGTAACACACACAGAGGTTGCTATTCAGTATACTTAGATCCTTCAATCTTTAAGTTTGACTTAAGTGTCCAAATACTTTTAGAGTCACTGTGCTTAGGCCACATCAGATGCAGCTTCTTATGCAGCTTCTGAAACACCTTTGCAGTGTAAAATAAAATAAGTTGCGTGACCCTTGCGGTGTGTGTGGCTAAACATGTATTCTGGTTAAGTGTGCTTGTGGTATGTAGAGAATGATGGCATGTACACCTTTCATCAGGTTATCAGCGAGTGCTCATGTGTGACTGGAGTCTGCTGCTTATGGTCACGCTGCTTGCAGGACTATGAGTGACGACTGAAGCCTGAATGTGAGCGTAAAAAGCCCTTTTCACCACCATGAATGAAACAAGAGAAGTCGGCCACAGCTAAAGAGGAAATACTCCTAACGGAAATCTCTAATCCGGTTGTAAGGTCCATGTATCATGTCTTTGCTTAGCTTTGCCATATATGGGCTATTGGGATTTGTGTTTATGTAGAGGTTAAGTATACAGTGAGTTATTTCAGAATTTTTTTCAACATCCATGGAAATGAGCCGTGTCCTTTTTTTATTTTATTTTTTTTATTATTATTATTCTTCCTTGAGATTTCTGCTTGAATAGCGGGAACAACTGTGAGTCTGATGTCCAATGAAAACGGAAACATTGCATCATAAAATTACCATCTTGCTTTCTTGATGTGGATTTTGTCTGTCCAAGACCTTTTTTTTTGGTTTGGAAGGATGACCTTCCATTGTTAGATATACTTAAGGGGGAAGGGAAAAAGAAGAAGTGGAGTCTTGTAGGGTTTCCTTGGCCATGTTGTGCGGAGGAGGTATGGAAAGTTAATCAAAGACTTGCTCTCTCCACCCTTGATGTCCTAGGAGGATCAGGTGGGGAAAAATGCAGCCCTCCACGGGAATGCTTCACCCCAGAATCATCCATCAGCAATGGTCCTGACTGCGTTTGTGCACGATGGGGTAGGGTCATTTGTGGATAGCGTTTTGAAGGGGAAAGTCATTTTACATAAGCCCTGGAGATTTGGACAGTTTGAGACTTGCCCTTTTCTCATAATAGGCTAAAACAATTCAGCTAGAATGTGAATAAAGCAATGACTCAACATCTGAATGTCCCGCTATTCTCTCATTATTTTTCACTAATAAATGCCATCTCATGAACATGAATGAATTGCTACTTGATTTAAGTCATTTGTTTCTGTGCAGGTCATGTCTTTAAGGGCCTTTTCCTTTTCTGTTTTGAGAACAGCTTAGCTTATCCATGTAAACCTTGTTTCTTGTCTTGTGTTTTTACAGAGGGGTTCAACACACATCTGAATCTCTTCACACAAAGGGTGGATTTACTTGAGCAGCTCTCAGGCTTAGTAGCAACCAGCAGGAACGTGACCCTTTATGAGGAGGACCAGGGGTGTCCAGTGCTGGACATTGGCCTGTATTCCACACTCACTATGCCCACCCAGGAAGCATTTGGATCAAGGTTTGACATTTATCTATTTGTTTTTGTTTATTTATTTAAAAATAAAAAAATAAGATTTTTTACTTTTTGGCAGTTTATGAAAATTTTTATTTTTTTTTACATTACAGTATTGATTTTTTTTTTTTTTTTTTTTCTTCTTCTTTTTCATTAATCTACACTACAGTTGAATTGTTTGGGGTCAGTATTTTTAGAAATTGCTACTTTCAGCAATGATGCATTAAACTGATCAAAAGTGACAGTAATGACATTTGCATTGTTACAAAAAATTCTTTCAAATAAATGCTGTTCTTTTAACATTTCTGTTCATCAAAGAATCCTGAAAAAAGCATCACAGTATACTATTAAGCAGCACAACTGTTTTAAACTGTGTAATAATAAATGTTTCTTGAGCACCAAATCAGCATATTAGAATGATTTCTGAAGGATCATGTGATACTGAAGACTGGAGTTATGGCTGTTGAAATCACTAGGAATAAATCACATTTTAAAATATGTGACCGTAGACCACAAAACCAGTCATAAGTCGCACAGGTATATTTGTAGCAATAGCCAACAATACATTGTATGGGTCAAAATTATTGATTTTTATTTTATGCCAAAAATCATTAGGATATTAAGTAAAGATCATGTTCCATGAAGATTTTTTGTAAATTTCCTACCGTAAATATATCAAAAATGTATTTTTGTGAGTGGATATGCGTTGCTAAGAACTTCATTTGATTGTCTCAAAATTTAGATTTTTTTTTTCAGATTCCAGATTTTCATATATCATATATTAAAATTTAATTGTAGTAATATTTCACAGTATTACTGTTTTACTGTATTTTTAATCAAATAAATGCAGGCTTTGTGAGCATAAGACAAAACCATTTAAAAAATCCTACTGATCCCAAACTTTTAAATGGAAGTGTATGTTTTTAAGTTCTTTCAATTCTAATGAAATCGTTTCAGTCTTGATCCATAAAGTGTCCATGTGTGTTCATATCAGCTTTGCAGATGAATTCAGCGTGCTGATTCAAGTGCGGAGCTCTCAGGATGTGGACCGAAGTTTGTTGACTTTGCTGAACTTCTATAATCACATTTTACTCCAGATCCGTATAGGCCCACACAGCATCACCTTCATCACCACACAGCAGCGTGACTATGAGTACAAACACCATTTAACACATGATGCTAATCATTAAAGGGATAGTTCACCCAAAAATGAAAATTCGCTGTTAATTTTCTCACCCTCAGGCCATCTAAGATGTAAGTGACTTTTTTTTTTCTTCAGTAGAACAGTAAAGAAGATTTTTAGCTGAAAACATGGTCCTCTGTGATTCATTTAATGGAAGTCAATGGGTGCCGTCAGTGGTTTTGTCTGCATACTATATGTTTTTTTTTGTTTTGTTTTTTGAATCTCAAAGTGATGGCACCTATTGACTTCCATTATATGAATCACAGGACCACAGTTTCAGATAAAAATCTTCTTTACTGTTCTACTGAAGAAAAAAAATTACCTACATCTGGGGTGGCCTGAGAGTGAGTAAATTAACAGCAAATTTTCATTTTTGGGTAAACTATCCCTTTAAGCTTTCACAACACTTTAATAACCTTGTTCTTATAATAATGTATTTGAAACTCAGGTGTTTTTCTCTGGCTTCAGGTTTTCAGTGTCGGGACTGTCTGATTCGCAGTGGCACTGGATCTCAGTTGGCGTTGCATTCGAATGGCTGGCTGTGTATGTGGATTGTGTGCTGGTGGAGAAAGTGAGCTGGATGTACCCTTACATGGGCATCACTACAGATGGCCTGCTGATGGTGGGCGGCATCCTGGAGGGGTTTGAGACACCCTTTGAGGTATTCTTCATTTGTCATTTGCAAGAAGAGTATGGAAAGTGGAAAGACAGGTACACATAACTATAAGTCAATGTCAAGAACTATAAGACATTAGGAAAGGCTGGTTGCTTGGGCAGCCAGCCTTTCCTAATGTCATTGATTAAAGACTCTAAATATGTCGTATTACAGTACAGTGGTTTAGAAGAATGTTTATTGAAGAAACTAGAGCTATCCTGCTAATGTAACACTAGCAATGCGTCATGGGAAACATGCCTGGCTGCCACACCAATTTGCTTTCTTGCTGTGAAAACCATCATCTCAATGACTTTAACTTAAAAATGAATGGTCAAACAGCATGCCAGGAGTTACAATGAGGTTTTATCATGGCGACTGTAATATCAAGTTCACAATTCATCCTAAATCAATGAGGCATGTGAGTGAACGTTTGACCAACACTCTTGTGAATCAATGCTCAAATAATGGGTTGTAATATAGATGATGTCATAGCTCAGATTTGTCTTTGACGTCTGTGTCTTTCTTCACAGGGAGAGCTGAGACAGATGACCTTCATAATGGGAGATGCAAATGCTGCCAAGGATCATTGTGCTCCTCATCAGCATATGTGTGAGCCGTTGAAAGGACACAGCTTTCTTGAGACAGAAAGTAGCACTAAGGTACAGTTGTGGACTTGAATATGGTCCTTTTTTCACCATGTTCTTTAAGCTGATGTCTTTTTTTTAGTTAACTAAAATATGACAAGAAAAAAACAACATCACCAAGATACTAACAATGCACTGACCATTTGAAATGATTGAATTCTTTCTCGATTTTTCTCCTTCAAAACATTGTTAATCATAGTCAATATTGTTAGAGATAAATGTAAAATGTTTGAATATTTGGTTTAATTTTGCTTTTAGTAAAATTGTAATTTTAGTTTTTTTTTCTAAACTGCTTTCTAAGTTGACAAAAATAATGAATTTAACATGAAAAATAATGACTAAATCTAAAGCTAATTTTTATTAAAAAGGGGGGAAAAACAGTAAAAATTAATACTGGTCCTATGCAAATATTTTATTTTATTTTATTTCGATTGAATTTGATGCTGTTGGAACAGAAATTACACACTTTACCTTTAATTCTGGTAAAATCTTCTTCATTTCCACTGAAAGTAACGTATTTTAGTGACATCTTGTTTTCCTCTATTCAGAGCCCTTTGTCATCCTCAACCGGCTCAACAGTAGACAGAACTTTCTCATCAGATCCCTCTACTGGCACTGACGATACTGCCAATACTCTTTCAGTTCTAGAGTTCAGGCCTGAACCCAGAGAATCGCATGTCATGGTAAGAGACATCCCAATGTTAGTTAGAGATCCGTTTACAAGCAATATGTTTATGAATTATAGCATAAAAGCTCAGATAAACACAGCCACGGTGAGTAATTATGCAGCTATGAATAGACAAAGCCTGAGTACAATATGGGAAGAATGAACCTCAGCTCGAGAAGAGAGATGGATGACTTTAAAAGTCAGGAAATTGAATAAATGAGAAAGAAAGGATCACTCAGGCTTCTCATTTGTCCTCATAAAGCTGTTGCTGTATTTTCCTACACGGAGAGGGTGATGATGAATTATCCTCATGGGAACTGTCTCGTTTCAGCATGGTGCTGTAACAGAGAAGAGCTGTGTTGAGATGGTGGGCCATTTTTGATAAACGCCCCGTCTGGGAGAGTAAGACTGGGTAGCCTGAGAGCTCGCTGGTGTACTCCAGGAACGGCTCCAAAGCTTGCACATCGCCTGGAAAGTCATTAGACACCTTATTTGCTTTTGCACTGTAGGACATACTTTTAGAAGTTTACCGGGCTTATGTTTTACATACTGTACATTTATGATTTGATTGTTAAAGACTGCACCTCACAAGCTTGGGTTTATGATTGAACCTGCAGTATTTTGCTTGACACTGCCTGCATATTAGTTGGCTGTGAGTGTGCCGCGTCTTTACATAATGTTGTCTGTTATCAGCTGAATAGAGTCTAATACACTACTGTACAAAACTGCCAAATTTGACAAAATAGCCTCCTCCCCTAAACGCCAGGTAATGTGCTGAAGTGTGACAGATATAATCCTAGAATGAATTTTTTTTTTTTTTTTTTTTTACTTGATCATTCCTGTATGGAGTAATTATAGATGAGGCAGAGGAACTGTGGGAGTTCTGTTCTCCACATGTCCGTTAGCACAGCATGGAAATGTTCCTGGAAATGTTTGTCTGTCATCCATTTATATATCTGGCCTCATAAATTTCAGATGTATTATTACTATCTCTGCACTGTAATTTAGAGCACCCTTCTGAATCTTAAAGGGTTAGTTTACCCAAAAATGAAAATTCTGTCATTAATTACTCACCCTCGTGTCATTCCACATCCATAAGACCTTTGTTCATCTTTGGAACACAAATTAAGATCTTTTTGATGAAGTTTGAGAGGTTTCTGTCCCTCCATTTTTTTTTCTGTCCCATCCAGATTTTCATTTTTGGATGAACTAACCCTTAAAATAAGTCATAAAGTAGATATAAAGTTAGAAAAAGTGTGAAGTTCTTTTTTTAACATTTCAGTCTGCGATATTCTCATGGTTTCATTTAAAAATGTATTCAATTTACATAAACGCACATACAGTGGGGTCCAAAAGTCCACAATAAATTCTAAAATCCATAATATAAATTAAACCTAATAATAAGCTGATAGATTCATAAAATCTTAGACATTTGAACCACACATGTGCACACTGAATATGTTAAATGAAAAGACCATCTCCCATCCTTTCTTGTGGTTTCTGCTGCTTGATTAATTAGGCTATGTGGAATCATTGCTTCCAACACCCACCACCAGTGAAATTGTGAAAACCTCAGAGTCAGGGTCCCACAGGAAAGTCAGACAGCAGAGTTTTCATCTGTGATTGATCTCCTTGAGTTACCTCTGTAACCATGGCAGCCATTACCACTAATCCTCTCTGTTTTAATGACCTTGTGGTCAAGCAGCATCCCACTGCTTTGATTCTGAGAGCTGGAGGTCTGCTTAAAAACTTGCTTTGAATCAAACTAACCCCATCAAGTTTATTTCTGGAACAAGTTGTCATTTCCAATTGATGGTTCATCAGTGCTTTCATAAATCTGTCTCTTCTCTGCTGCCTTTTTTGTGTGTCAGTCTCAGCAGGCTTTAGTTGTCTGAATGTGTTTTTGATTTGTCACGGTTCAGCAGTGCTGAAGAAATCCGTTGTGTTTATAAGAAATCTAAAGTAGCTTCTAATTTGGTTCTAAAACTGACTTTATCTGATATGAAGTTTCTAAACATGTCATCTTTGCCTTTCTTATCTATCAAACTAATAAGCTTTAAAAATGATTTTAAAAAAGTGCCATGAATGTAGTCCATATATGGTATATTCCAAGTCCTTTGTTTGAGGAAAACACAGAAATTTGTCCATTGGTAATCTTCTCCAACATAGCTCTCAAATGTCATTCATGTTCACATATAATATGGCATGTCAAAGGCTTGACTTCAATAATGCCAAACGTCATTGGTTCTTGTGTCTTATAACCAATTTGCATATTTAAAATTGGCTACGTTAGATTTGACAGCTACAGCGGAGTAGATTTTAGCTTTCTGTTAGTCATAGGAGACTTAAAATATAGCACATGTGTCATACGGAGCAATTTTATGATAGTTTTATGGTGTGTTTTTGTCATTTTTGTACAACCTTTGCTCACCATTGACATTTGTTGTATGGAGAATAGCAGCACGAACATTCTGCTAAATATCTCCTTTTGTGTTCCATGGAAGAAGACATTAATGATAGAATTTTCATTCTTGAAAGTTTCTTTCAATTTAACTAAAGCAGCTTCCACCTTAAAAGCCACCAGTTTCATCCCATTTTCTTTAAATTGAAGCCAATATTACTACATACACTAACATTCAAAAACATTTGAAAAAATCGTACTAATCCCAAACAATTAAACGGTAGTATATGCTCTCCATCACCCTGAAAACGACCTAATAGCCCATTTTCTTCTGCAGACATAATTCAAATGGGACACTACAAGTGGCTATTGCACATTTTATTTGGGTGCTGTTCATCTTAATGGCTGCCTGAAGGTTTTGTTGGCTTGAGTGTGTGATGCCTGGGCACAGCTCCTGTGTCTGGGAGGTTCTCTCTCTGGGAGGGCACTTGGAGAAAGCCTGCACTGTCTGGGAGCTTTAGCAGGGATATAGAGACTGTGTTGCAGTGTGTATCTCCAGCAATCATGGTGTGCTGTGGCTGTATGGGATGTTACCTTGTACTAGATCTCCTTCTGCTTGGATTGCATGTGGAATTGCATGTGGAGGGCAAATGGAAAGCCATGGTATGAAACAAATACATGTCTTTCCTTTGAATTGTGCTTAATTTCATTATTCATTATTAGATGGTCTGATTTTGTTTGGATGTTTAGTGCAAACCATGTAAACCATGATACTTTGAGTATTTTTATATTAAAAATTTTGGTAACACTTTAGTTAAAGCTTTTATGTATAATGCATTATAAAGGTATTCATAATGTACTTTATAATGCATTATATCTTTTCAAATCATTTAAAATGCATTAAAATATCTGCAGATTCCTTGTTACACCTGAAATTGTTGTTTGTCATGTGTTTTAAAGCATTATACTTTATAATACTTATGTTAAAAGTATTATAACTGTCATTACAATTATTCATGAGACCATACAATGCATTACAAGGTATAATTAATACATTAAAATACTTTTATTGTGCATTATATATAAAGGCTTTAAGTAAAGTGTTACCAAATTTTTTGTATGATGTTTTTATCTAATTATACATCTGTCTGCTTATTTAATTCTAAAGACAGAATATGCAAATGTATAATATCAGACTGTATTGTTTGAGCTTAGACGGCTCTTGTATGAGCTGACGCGTCTACACATAGCTTTGGTAGGAGTGGGTTTAAATCTCTTTGTCCAACCGTTACATAAATCAACAATGGAGACCTTCCCATGAACATGTTCACTTGCTGAACAGGGCTAAACTAAGAGGGTAAATGGGCTGGAAACTACAGGTTGAGTGGAAGTTTTAGGAGATGGTTAGACACCAATAAAATTGGAGGTCAACAACATGTTAAGTGGGCGTTTATTGTTTTGGTTCATGATTATCTGATTGACCTGAGGTGCTGAGGTCATTGGTAGCCAAGTAAACTGTATGTTCTATAGTTGTTTTCTTCTTTACCAATTGCATCCTGATTTCCTTTCTGATGATTCACAAAAATGTTTTGATGGGAGTGTCAGATTAACCAAGCTGGGTCCTTCAACAAATGACCTGCAAGGATTTCCCTCATACCTGTGTCTTAACTTTTGATTTATGGCGTCTCTTCTCATTTACTGTTGGGTCAGCAGTGATGAACACTGATAATATCCTGCTCGGGGCCTTGGGTTCCAAGCTATGACGTTGTACTTCATCATTTTCCAGTCTCTGTGAAACATTTCTTTATAGCGGTAAACCTCCAGACTGAGTTAGTAGTTATGATCTTCTCACTGGCAGATGCTTCATATGATATTGTGTCTCAGTCACTTTCAGTTTTAAGTCTTTTGGTTTGATTTAATTTTATTGTCAAATACTATACAAAGCCAATGAAAACACATCTAACCAGAAGTACCATAATTAGATTGCATATAAATAAATGATGGTAAAATACAAATGACAGAGTAGGGCAAATGGTCATTCTAATGCCGAAAGTGTGGTATAGCACAAAATATGGTTCAAAACAATGGCATTTAGAAAGTATTTGGATGATTTTGGACTCATAAATGTTTTAATTTCATTACATTAGGAATATCAAACCAAGTGACATCTGTAAATGATGCTGAAGCTTTTCTCAGAGCTAGCATTACTTTTGTGATTATGTGAGTTTCTTAGTTTCTGTTCAAAAGTATATTTCATATAGTTTGACAACCAAAATATCTTTTATCTTAATTTTAAACAGTGCTCCTGTAGTTTGAAACCTTACAAACTTATTTTTGTGAAATGCTTTGATTGGAAAGTGTGTTTGCACTATATTGTGTATATATACACTACCTGGACAAAAAATATATATATATTTTGGATCGTTATTGCTGTGATTTATTATGTTTCTAGCATGTTATATGTTTGGGAACAGTTCTTCTAACCCGAACTGATTTTCATTTCTTAAACAACCATGTAGGAAGACACATCATGGCCATATTCCAGGATGACAATGTCAAGATTTATCAGGCTCACATTGTGAAAGAAAGGTTGGGAGGGAGCATGAAGAATAATTTTCACACATGAATTGGCACCTCTGAGTCCAGACCTTAAATTCATTGAAAGTCTTTGGGATGTGCTGGAGGAGACTTTACAGAGTGCTCACCTCTTGCACTGTCAATACAAGATCTTGACCAAAAATTTATGTGATTCTCGATGGAAATAAATGTTGTGATGAAATTACCTTTCAAAAGTTTGGGGTCAGCAAGTAGAGTATATAAAATGTATTTGTTTTTTTAGAGGGGGTAGCACCTTTTGGTGTTTTGTTGTAGAAACTATTCATTTAAATCTTTTAACATGGAATTTGCACATTTGTTACCATTTGAATTATCTACATTAGTAGCTCACTTCCTCTCAAACATCCCATTGGCCTATCTTCAGAACAAAGTGTAATTGTGTCTTGTAGCATCTGGTTCTGCTCCAGCTTCTCTCACAGGAGTTGTTCCAGTGTTCGGTACAGTTCTAGCCAAAGATGTAACCTGTAGCACTGAGGAAGGTAAAACAATTATTTGGGGAGCTGTGTCACCCTTGAGAGGATCAAGTGTCCCTCTCATCTGAGGCAGCCGCCTTACAGTGTTAAGTGCCTGACTGCTCTTTCTCTGTAGCTTATTGTTAGAGAAAGAGAGGAGGACAGTGGGATGGAGCCTCTGGGTCTCTGAGCTCAGAATCACATGTAGGCCATGTCCCTTATCGTAATTGATCATCTTTTCGCTTGGTGCAATATTCACTTAATTTTCATGGTACCTCATTTAGTGATCATCTGGCACTTGGTTTCCTGGTTTGAAAAGAAAACGTAGAAAGTGTGCTCAACTCCACCATGTCCTGTTGTATGCTCAGTTAAAATGCTGTTCTCCATAATTAGAATAACTGCTGCCATAATCAATATACAATGTACACAAATATCTCTTTTAAGTGGATTTTGTTTTTTCATCTGCTGTCTGTTGACAGTTGGTGCAAATAATGATTGCACTATTACTAAGTAGTACTGACTTTAGTGAATAAGCTGCAAACATGTTTGTGCTGAAAGGAATGACAATGAATTGATTTAAATACCCACAGTGCAACACTACACCCGGTTAAACTAGATTGCAGATGATTAATGAGTACAACAGGTTTTTGTGCTGAAATGTTTAATGGATTAGTCCCTTAGTGTTTTGCTAAAGTGTCTTGTATGCCATGCAAAAATGTCCTCACAGTCTATATCTCTTGTATTATTTTGTTCTCTTCCAGAACTCCAGTGTCTCTTCTCGGAATGAAGATCTTCATAGTAAATGGAACACTTCGTCTTATTCGAACAGAACTTCAAAGCATGCAGCTCGTGGCTTTGTAGTGGTGGATGAGTCTGACCGACTCACGTCTTCCGCCATTAGCACACATAGCAGGTATAAGGACACCATTGACAAAAAGTTTCAGTCCACCACCTTCAAATCATCAGACGAGAACTTCACCTCTCAAAAAATAAAAACGGATTTGGGTGAAGGCCGTCTGGAAAGGCTCCCTTTGAAGCCCTCTGGGGACACCGCTGACCTGGATTCTATTTTGAATGTAAAGACATCAGTCGGTCATAAGGTTCTTGTCAGGCCTACAGTCCATCCTGAGTTAAACCAGCTGACTGAAGAAGGTTTCTTACTTCCTTCAAAGAGCTTATCTGGGTACTCCAGTAAAGTAGTTAAACAGCCTTTGGTTGACGTTCACTCAAAAAAAGGGTATAAAATGCTAATAGGCAGTGGACAAGCTGACTACAAGCACTCAAGCAAGGAACGAGTTGCACTTAAACACGGTGATGTTATATTAGGCATGGATGAAAGGAGATACAGGCTCCTCAGTGGACCTCCAGGGCCTGTTGGACCACCAGGGAAAAGAGTGAGTTACCATAACTAAAATCCTGATGAAATGAGGTGAAATCACATGCTCTCAGGGCATTTTCTTCCTGTAAAATGTGCCAAATTGGAAATCTGAATCCAAAAAACTTCTTTCACATGGTGGCTGAATAGATTAAACTTGTTTCTATGAATGGTATCATTTGTATCTATGTAATAGAAACAATCTTATGTTTATTATATTGGTGAACCTCTTTTCAGATGTAAATATTAAAGGGATAATGTATAGAAATAATTAAAGCTGCAGTCCGTAACTTTTTTTTGGTTAAAAATTATCCAAAATCAATTTTTGTACATAACTAGCCAGTGTTCCCTACCTTAGCCTGATTCACAACGGTAGGCTAGTAACATGTAATAATGTGTTCTAATTCGAGTGGTACTGGTAGGTTTCCGTGGGAAATTGGAGCATGCCGCGTTCGTCTTTGCGTCATTACGTTACGTCTGTTTACATAAAGCTAGTAGGCTATGTGAGGATGCTGCAGGTGGCAGATCATTTATAGCCTTTTCTCACAGCCGCTGCAATAATTAAACTTATTTTGATGGCGGATTCTATGTTATGACAAATGGACAATTAGAGATTAGACATTAGACTGTACAGAAACTGAAATCTACAGGTAACGCTAATACACACTACATACACATAGTCACGCAGTATTGATGTTGTTAACATTAACAATTTGAGAACAAAGTATAATGATAATTATTAGCATGGTTTGATGTGACATGAGCTAAGCGATCGTTAGATTTAATCTCCATTGGTAGCGTGATTTATTGTAATTCTTTTTTTTCTCAGTTGGTCAGAAGAAAATGGCGGATTTGTTCCTTACTTCTTCAGATGACATTTTCCGGTGAAAATTCTTATTTTGGTCATACTTCCAAGACTACAATCTGTGTTTCTAAAGTACAGTATTCACACCGATGTGGTGACTGACAGCAAACATTAGATTCATCCGCGCTGAGGAGTGCCGATACACAACCCACGTAAAGATGATAATTCCACAAATAACTGCAATTGCAGGTTTCAAACAGAGATGGCGACAAAGAGGCAAAACTTACAGACTGCAGCTTTAAATTTAAATTAATTAAATGAGTTAATTTAACAGTTGGAATTATTTTATGATTTTACCAGTATATTCTTGAAAATAGTACATTAGAATGTGCAAAACATATGGTCGAGCAATAAGATGAACACTGCAACAAAATGACAGTACCCTAATATCATTACTGAAGTCCTCTAAGATCATTTTCACTACAATTGATAACTGAGACACAAGATGGCACAATTGCATCGGGAAATGTTTCACACTTATGCAAAATTCCAGATTGTGCCTATTCCTATTGAAATTACTGGATTTTCGATTTTTGCGTTAAATATGACTAAATGTGATTGACCAATCAGAATCAAGTATTCCAGTATGGACAATAGTCTTGGCAGTAAAATGTTGGCTAAAAGAGTAGTTGCTAAGACATATAGTGTGTATTAAAAAAAGTTAATAAACTATTTTGGAATTTACTGTAGCTGTAGGTTGCAAAAACAGCCAATGTTTGTTGTATGAGCTAGAAACAGACTTGTTATGAACTAAAGTTACATTAAATTGCTAGTATGAAAACTAATTGTTCATATTTTGGAATACGTTATTGTGAAAGCTGAATGTTATATAATCATTCCCTCTTTTAATGGAGTTTAGTGGAACATTCATTTGATTATGATTCACATCTGTAACTATACATGCCCTTTTCTGAATTGAAACCTTCTTGCATGAAACCAAAATATCAGGCCTGCAGTTCTTTGAGTTCTAAATCTGCACTTTGCATAAGGTTTGAGGTCTGGCAGCACTCTACGTATTGGCATGTCCAAGAGTGTCACATTACGTAATATACATAAGATTAAAAAGGGCATGGACCTATAAATATTAATTAACTCATGGAGTCTTATGGATTCACAAAATCTTTTGCTTCTGCTGTGTTGTGATTTCCATGCTTGAAAATGAAAAGCAATCCTCTATAAACTTAGCATGATGGTTGATGACAGTAACCTTGCACTTTTCTGTGGTAGAATGCTTTGATAAATGCCAAAGTCCCAGAAAGTTAATTCTGCTTTATATGTACTTGGACTTCATATGTCTGAGATTGCTGTTTTTGTTTGCACAGGGGTGTGCAGGTAAAAGGGGCTATATTGGATACAAAGGTGATAAGGTGAGGAAAAACACTTCTTCACATACAACTCATTGCAGTGTGTTGTGAAGATGACACTGATTTGCACTTGTATGTCCTAACAGGGCTCTCAAGGAGTCAGAGGAATAGATGGGTCAAGAGGCATACCAGGACCCCCAGGTCCACCGGGACTCCCAGCCCTCTATCTTTGGAGGAACACAGAGGAAGAATGGGCTGCATTCAGGGTAGGCCTCAACAGTCTGACTAGCCATGAAAATTAGTAAAGATATAACAAAAATTCAATGTACCACAGTTTAAATGCCTTGTACTAAAATATTGAAGCTGAATTAGATGAATATAGATATTGGTCGATTATACTGCCCTTCCTTACCAAAGTTGAACATGGTGCAGTGAGCCACCGCCCTGTGTCTTTCAAAGCTGTTGGATGACCCATTCTTTCTGTGTTCCTGCCAGACCTTGTATTCTATCTATTTGTGACTGTCTATTTTTGAGCATATGTTTAAGTGTAATTGTAAAACCACAGGTTTGACCTCCCTGTAGATTCTCATAACTCGAAACTGTTGTGAATATCCGCTTGTGATTGTGCAGCGGCAACTTGGCATTATGTAATGTTTTTTTTTTTTTTTTTTTTCAAATGTTTTTTTTCCTCATCATTTGGCAGAATCTTGGATTATGATGGATGAGTTTAGTTCTTCAAAGAGGAGTCATGTGTGTATATTGAGCCACGGGTGGTAGGTGAGGGAGTTGTACCTTCTGAAAGAGTGAGACTTTATGCACATTCTAAGATACTGCTGCTTTAGACCATCTTTTTGTGATTTGTGTTTTTGGGTGTTTCATGTTTTTTTTGTTTTTTTTATTAAACATTGTTTCTGTGCTCCCCCATTCTGGTTTTAGGTTTCACCATTTTAAATAGCTTCACATGAGTGATGATTTTAGTTGATTGATTTATTTATATGAAAAAGTAATTACTGTATGTGATTTTTTTTTTTTTTTTTTTTTTTTTTTAGTAAATTGATAATTGTGGCAGTTTTATATAAGTGCTTCAATATGGAAGATCAGATTTCATATGGTGTAATGTATAATTTGGCTATTATTTCGGAAAATGAAGTCAATTTCTTTTGTACATGTTTTTGGCAGAAAATATTAGCCCAGTTTTCCATATAAATCTTCACTATATTTATGTCATGTTTTAATAATTAAATAAATGTTTAAATATTTTGTTGGCTTTTTTTCTCAGATTTTTGATGATCAGTGATAATTTCTTGGGGAAAAAAAGGCCAAAAATATTTAAAGTTGGTTAGTTAGTTTAGTTTAGGTCATTACATTATTACAATGTCTAAATGTTCACTGTACACTGTAGGTTTTTGATGGTCATCTAGGCAAGTGCACTGGGAGGTCCGATTCCCCAGCTTCTCTTAAACTCACCTTCTCGGGACCAGCAGTTAGCTGAATCCCTGCCCTGGTGGTGCCAAGTTGAGCATGTGCCAAGACAAATGTTGTATAAAGCGGAGGCGGCCAGGGTGATTTAATAACAGTGTGACAGAGACTGTGTGTCTATGTGGGTTCGAGGCCTCAGCTTTTCCAGCCCACACTGTAGAGACAGCGTACACTGTCCTTCAGTTCTTCTCCTCTATTTGAACAGGAGCGATGCCTTTCAACACTCCCTGGTTTGTTTTCTCATTGAGATGAATTGAAACATACAGGCATTAAGTGTTATAAGAGCTTATATTGAGGATTTGTTGTTGAGCAGAGTTTTTTTTTTTCTCTTGGTGCTGGTCAGGTACAGCGTTTCTCATCACTTCTCGTATGCAGTCTGAATTGTATTTATGCATTCATGCAGATGCTGGGTCCAAAACCGCTTGCTTGTTTGCTCATTTAATATTCACTACATAGTGAATGCCACATGTGAGTGTAAATGAGTGAATTGAGACAGCTAAAACACTCCAATAGATTAAAAATAATAATAACAAATGAAATTAAATGCACAATTTGGAGTTTGCTTTTTAAATTTTTCAGTGTTCATTTTAATTTTAGTATTTTATATACGTTTCTTTTTTTTATGTTTCTGTTTAGCTTTAAGATTTTAGATTTGTTTTTATGTTTTCAGTTTTATTTCAATTAACAAAAACAGTTTTATAGATTTACTTTACTAGTTAACAATAACAACACTGTCTTGAACTCAACCAAAGCTCTGATAAAGTGCTCATTGATTCATCTGTTTGTTTTTTTAGAGAACATCTTATTATCAGTTGCTGGCAGCTGGATGGCCTGTAAGTATTTGAAATTGGAATAAATGAGCAAACATCATTATGATATAGAACATGGTCTCTCTAACTAAATCCTTTCCCTCTGATGTCCTGCAGAGAGAGAGGGGACACCCTGGACCAATGGGTGAGACAGGGAGACCTGGTTTACCTGTGAGTAAACGCAATCAAACACACAGAGCATTGGCAATGAAGACTGAACTGTTACAGTACACATTACTTGGCTGTGTTGCAGAGTATGAAAGGATATTACACAGACCACCAACTATTTTGAGGGTCATTGTGCATCTTTGACTAGTACTGTTTACTGTAAGAATATTCCATGTTGGAATAGAGAGTACTGTGATTAATTGTTGTATTTCTGAAGGGATTACCTGGAGACCCAGGCCAGACAGGACCACCAGGCCGCAGAGGCGACATGGTAACTATTTCTAACTAGTACAATATCTTTGCTTTCGTGCTTGTATGTATGTATGTATGTATGTATGTATGTATGTATCTATATGTTCAGAACAGCAGTGAGAGTTCTATAGTATCCTCAACATATCTTCCTAATATTTTTGTGGAAACCATAATAAAAAAAAATTTTTTTTTTAAATGAATAGAAAGTTCAAAGGAACAGTATTTATTTAAAACAGAATTTGTTTGTTATAATGTAATAGTCTTATCTTCCTTATCTTCCATCATGTTTCCTTGTAGAATAGTAATTTAATTTCTTACTAATGTCATGTAAAAATCTTACCGACGCCAAACCTTTGAACGTTAGTGTAGAATTATGCAAAGCATCTACAGGGTTGAGTTACAAACAAGCACTTTATAATAGGGTGGCATGGGACCAAAGGGTGTTCGAGGGCGAGCAGGGACTCAAGGAAGAGATGGAGGGAACGGGCCAGATGGGGTGCCAGGATTTCCAGGGGTTCCTGGCCTACAGGTGAGACTGAGGGCATGGTATGTCAACAGTATAGTCTTTGTAGTGTTTGTAAAAGTTCCAAACCAATAAAACTTTCGTTCATCTTCGGAACACAAATGAAAATCTTTTTGATGAAATCTGAGAGCTTTCTGTCCCTAGAAAGCTACGCAACTGACATTTTGATGCTCCAGGAAGTTCATAAAGTGATCGTAAAACTAATCCATATGAATTGAGTGTTTTAGTCCAAATTTTCTGAAGAGACACGATCGCTTTATATGATGAACAGATTGGATTTAGTCTTTAATTCACATATAAACTTTTATCAACTCAGTTGTGGTAAACGGAAACTCAAGCATGTTTGTTTGACACGTGCAAGAACCAATGAGGTTCATTCTTGTGTGTTGAGCAGCACGTTTGAGCTTCCACAAGAGGTTTGTTCTCTGAACAAGCAGGTTCAGCTGAGCTTCTGTTTATGTTTGCTGATCAGTGTTTACATATGTGACTAAAAGCCTAAATTAAATTGTTCGTCATATAAAACGATTGAGTCCCTTAGACTAAATTTAGGCTAAACCACATATGGGTTTGTTTTACAATCACTTTATGAACTTTTTGAAGCATCAAAGTTTCAATTGTGTAGGTTGTCTATGGAGGGACAGAAAGCTCTCAGATTTCATCAAAAATATCTTCATTTGTGTTCTGAAGATGAACGAAAGTCTTACAGGTTTGAAACGACATGAGGGTGAGTAATTAATGACAGGATTTTCATTTTTGGGAAAACTATCCCTTTAATGCTTTTGGATAGATTCTGTAAAGCTATAAATTGTGAAACATATGTACTTAAATTGCGGAAAACCAAATGCAGTATATTTCTGGTTGTGGGTCAAGGGTCCTCGTGGTTACAAAGGTGAAACAGCGCCCCCTGGTGACAAAGGAGATGAGGTACAACATGAGAATGCATGATATTCTGAAATACACTCCCCTGTAACTGTCTCATACAGGAATTTATAATATACCTATATACATAAAGCAGTTTTCATCCATGAGTAGGGTTTTCCTGGCGCTCCTGGCCCCAGAGGAGACAAAGGACAGGCTGGCCAAAAGGTAAGAAAAGCCTGAAAATATTTATAATATTTTTAATTTGTGTGGACTGTGTGTAAAATATACAAATTCAATACCTATTCTGCCCCCTAGTGGATCAGAAGGGGGCACTAACAATGAAAGACGCGCTACGCTTTTGTTATTTTCATTTTTGGGTGTTAATTTTTTATATTTAAAGGGCTCAAAAGGAGAAATTGGGTTTATTGGATTTTCTGGTCCCCCAGTGAGTAAATAATACACCCTCACCACCCAACACACATTCTTTATTCTTGTACTGCTTGTTACAAATGTTATTACTACTAACTGATGTCAATATTCTTAAATACATTTCTTATATTGTAGTAAATATTGTTTTTTCTTTGTTTTTGTTTAGGGATCTGTTGGTTTACAAGGTGTTGAAGGGATTCCTGGACCACCCGGTTCTAAAGTGAGTTAATTATAATAATTTATTTCAATGAATATTGAATAATAATAATAATAATAATAACTCACAATTAATTTTTTTAATTGTTATTGACCATATAAACCATTTTATTTTCTTAGGGGGATCCAGGAAATGATGGAAAACGTGGTCCTCCAGGGACAGTGGTGAGTCATAAATAATCTGTTTGTAACTTCAAGAAAGAATCACTGTTCCCAAATGTTAGATCAAACATAATTCAAAGAAAAAGATTTCAAATTGTCACAAGTGCCTTAACAGGAATCACCCTTATCCGGCTATTTATGGATACTACCTAATAATGCTCAGTTATGTGTTTGTGTCTTGCCAGGGAGCACCAGGTGCTACAGGATTCGTTGGTGCACAAGGTGTCAATGGCTCAGAAGTAAGTGATTGAGATGAGACTTGCTTACTGAATTGTAGTACAAACTATTAAAGTAAGGCAACTATATCTGACTATGTCACCTACAAATATTGAAATCTGTTTGAAAGCTGTTCATAAGCCCGAAACACTTTTACTGTTACAGGGGGACATGGGACCTGCTGGCCCTGTGGGGCGGAAGGGGCCTCAGGTATACTGACATTGTATTGTGTCTTTGCTTCATGAATCCTGTTCTTACAGAGTGGTCAGAGGCTGAAATAAAATTAAACTTGTTCTGACTGTTCCTCTTAGGGGCCTAGAGGGATCGAGGGAGATAGAGGTCCACCTGGTCATCCAGGATCACAGGTCAATTTCACCATGCAGACTAGCAATGCTATTAAAGTAGAAAAAACATAAAAATGGGTCTATTGTGACATTTAACATCATTGTGGATGTTTTTTTTTTCCCCCACAGGGACTTTCAGGTCAGGATGGTCCACAGGGTCTCAAAGGTGACAAAGTAAGTTTGTGTGCATGTAAATGGGAACTCGTTAGTACAAACATGATCTGTCATGTACAATGACATGTTGTGTTTATGAAATGAATGCTTTAGATGTTTTTTTTGTTTGTGGACAGGGACCAGATGGCCCAGCGGGTAACAGAGGGCTACAAGGCATTGAAGGGCCCATGGTGAGTCCGTTTCTCATATACTAAATGTAAGCTATAGGAAAAAGCTTAACTTGTATGACAGACCTTCAGCAACCATTATAACACATTTCATGCACTGTATATGTATTGTATACATTATAATTCTGAGTAACATACTGGAGATATACATTTGGAATGAATCAAGTCACTTTGGCTTTAAAATGCCAAAATATTTCACCCAGCCATATTGCAATCTTAGTGGCTGTTGTGCTCTGGCAGGCTAGAAACATGCTTTCCATGCAGATGCCTTGAAAAAGAAAAACTGAAACCATGTTTTGGGAATACATAATATAATTGGGCTCTTTCTAGTGTTTTTGTCTGATGATATTTATGAGAAATAGCCTAGAATGCAAAAAAGGCTTTCAAATAGGAGTCAGTGATTACTTATTCATTTTCCACATTTTGTAATTTAATTAGTTAATTAATTTTTTTAGGGTATGACTGGACATCCAGGTCCAAAAGGCTTTCCAGGTGTCACAGTAAGATATCTGATTCAAATCTCACTGTATGTTTTTTTGACATTATAGTAAATATTAGTAAATATATGTTCTTTTTTATCATGTATCACTTCATTAATTAGTGCCTCTGATTTAGGGCAATAGGGGCCCGGATGGAGAAAAGGGTGACGGAGGACCCAAGGGGAACAAAGTAACCACCAGCAGCACAATACATTCAAAAGTTATAAAGATTTAAACACATACTTGAAGGATTCATAAAATGTCCAATTTATGATTGTACTGTATGTCTTTAGGGACCACAAGGAGCAACAGGGATCATGGGTCCTCAGGGAGAGAGGGGCCAATCAGGCCTCCCGGGCTTACCTGGTGTCAAAGGTCAGCCAGGTGCTCCAGGTATCCAGGTATACAATTGAAACTTTTGAATACAAAAGAGACTTCCCTATAACATGCCTTACTTCATGCAATGGTGAAACAAGCAGATAGACTCATGGGCAGAACTAAAGCATTACAGGCATAATATTTGACAACTGAGGTTCAAAAGAAGATTTCTTGGCAAATAACATTGTTTTTCTCTCACGCTTTTCCCCCCAAAGGGTATAGATGGTGAAGTGGGTCCTCAGGGAATGCTTGGGAAAGAGGGTCAAAAGGTCAGAGTGGTTTATGACTTTCAGGTGGAGCTATTGCATCAAAAAACACATTCTCATAGCTCACCCTTTTACATCAACCGAACTGTGATCTCTCAAATGAGAGCTCCTCTTAAAACACAATGTTGCCCAAAGGCCCTTTCATTGTGTCATATTAATACATGCACCTAGGTCAATAACCTTTTTTCTTTTCTTTTTTTTTTTCTTTTTGAAATGTAGGGCAGTAGGGGTGAACCTGGTGGTAATGGAAGAACAGGACCCATAGGATCCAGAGTAAATTTACTATTTGTTTCATATAAAATCTGATATATTATAAACAGTTTTGGTCTCTGATTTATTCATATGTTTTGTCTTATGGTAAAGTTAGATATTAAATGTTGTGTATTATAAATAAGCAAGATTTAAAGAAATCGTTCTGTATCATTTGATCACATTCACCTATGTTATTATTATCAGGGTCGAGCTGGCCAACATGGTCCCCCTGGTATACCTGGAATAGTGGTAAGGGAACTGAATGAGAAAAAGGAGTCAAGATGTATACTTTTCATATAGATCATATATACTTTCGCTATTTTTGCAGGGTTTACAAGGTCCAGTTGGTGCTGAGGGACCAGAAGGAAAGCCTGGTACACAGGTTCCCATTTCATACATTTTAATATCAAGTTTTTTTTTTTTTTCATAGTGCTTTATCATATATGAATCTTTGCTTTACCATTACAGCACAGTAAGACATCAAAATTTTGATTATTAATTTTTTTTTTTCTTTGCTGATTTTCTGTATCTGATTTTCCTTGCAGGGTGTTTCTGGTTCTGTCGGAAGCCCAGGGGATAAAGGACCTGTTGTATGTTTCTTATCATCAACTAAAAATATTCTATGAATTTTAGCCAATATAGCAAACTGCTGCTATAATAAAAGCTTATTGTAAAGACCAGTCAATAATATTAACAGATGGTCGATACAGGCATGTCAAGGTCAGACTGGCCTAAAAAAGGTTAAAAGATCAGAAACTATGAAACTTAACAAGGTCGTAAACAAGTCTGTTGGGTTGATCTCTGTTTCAGCATGACAGCAAGAGTGGAAACATGTTTTGTAAGTCATGGTGTTAAACTGGTATATTAGAGACCAAGAGTGAAAATTTTAAATTTTATATATCATTAAAAATTATATTGTTTGCATAACAATTTGAGTGAAAAAATTGAACTGAATAAGTAGCATGAATTTCAGCATTTATTTTAGCTTTATTGTCAGCGGCACACAAGCTGCATGAACAAGTTTGTGTAAAATGTGATAATCATGTGATCCAGCAAGATTTGAGAATGATCCAAAGATCATTTTGTGCTTCTGTGGAAGAAAGAACATTTTAATCTGAAAAGAGTTAACAGGGTCAATGCCACAAATTTGATTAGTAACCTAGAAATAGTGCAGAATCCTACATAATTTTATTAATTTTCCACCACACGATATTCAGTGTGGACTTTTTTTATGGCATATATCATATTCTCTGTATTCTTTGTCATCTGAAGGGCCTGAGGGGTGTGATTGGAGAGCCAGGAAAACAAGGCCCTCCAGGCTCACAGGTAAGCATAACGACAGGACAAACTGATAAAGATCATTGCAAGGACCATTAAAAGTTTTCACAGAGTAGACAAACTCTAAATAAATGGTAAAATATTGTTCATGTTTCATATTCTTTTCCATCACAGAATTTGAAATTCAGAACTATTTTTATTCTTTAACTCATCACTACTGAAAACACAAGTTACTGTTTTCATTATCAGCTCATGGTTTCTCCTCTCATTAGGGCCCACTTGGACGACCAGGCCAAGATGGCATCCAAGGCCCTCCTGGTGAGAAGGTAAGCCTCTCAGTGCTTGATATTGAACAATAATAATGTAAATAATATACAGTATGTACACAGTGTGTGTAAATAATACACATGTATCATTAAGGTGTGTATTTGTTATCAGGGCTTTACTGGAAAACCAGGCATTGCAGGTGCTCAGGGGCCTGTAGGCATGTATGTAAGTAGCACTATCCTGTATAAACCAGTCTGCACTGGCATAAAATTCATGATCTGTTTTTTGTAGCAGGGATTTGGTAATACATGCTGTTCTTGCTCTCAGGGTTATCCGGGAGCCACTGGCCTTCGTGGACGGCCAGGTCACATAGGAGAGAGGGTTAGAATTCTCAGCTGTAAATATTTTACAATGAATATTTCTCTGATTATTCTGGATGTTGTATCATGTATTGTGTGAATGTGCAACTGCAGGGTGAACCTGGCATCAGTGGACCTCTTGGTTCACCAGGGCAGAGAGGGCCATCAGTAAGTTAAATTTTATGTCAGCTGATAAGTATCATTAATGTTATGACATCTTGGTCACTTCTTCTCTTCTTCTCTAAAACAATTGTTACCATGTTAACCTTCGAAGGGTTTACCAGGCCCGCCTGGTGAGAGGGGCCCACGTGGACCACCGGTAAATTGACTTCCCCATTACAGAGATTAGATGTATTTTTAAACTTATATAGCACTGTTTTTATATTCAGAGAGGTTATCTTTATTTGTTTCATACATTTTTTTTAGGGTCGTCAAGGGGAAACAGGACCTGCTGGTTTGCAAGGAGTGCCTGTATGTAGCCCTCAGTTTGAAGCATACAATTAGATTTTTCAGAAGCAGAAATTTAAAAAATGTTTTTATTAAAAGTACAGTAAATAAAGTGTGTGTGTATGTTTCATGAATCATGAGCTCCAAATTAGAATGATTCTGAAGTATATATACAGTTATTTTAAAGTGTAATATTTCACAATATTTCTGTTTTTATATATAGTGTTGTAAATTAATTAGTGTGTGTGTGTGTGTGTGTTTATAAATTTGTCAATTCAGGGGCCCTCAGGACTGCCAGGGACTGAAGGTGTAACTGGAAAGCAAGGCCCCCCAGGGAGCCAGGGGCCTCAGGGGCCACAGGGAAAACAAGGACCAACTGGATTGCCAGTGAGTGGGTACCCCTCATTTTGATTGGATTTTTAGGATAGGTTTGAAAGAATTTTAAGACGATGTGGAAATTCTGAGCTTGTATCTGAGATTCTGATCATATTCTGCTATTCTTCAGGGCTCACCGGGAACAAGTGGAATGGTTGGTCAAGCAGGAGAGAAAGGAGAGAAGGTACTGTAAGCATTTCAGTTTCCTAAAACAAGTTACATAACACATAGGATTAAGCATTTACTTTATGATGCTCTCCTTTAGGGATTGCTAGGACCTTCTGGTGACCCTGGGTCTTTTGGATTAGATGGACCACAGGTCAGTTCATTTCAGAGATGTTCATGAGTCTTTTATCTGGAGTCGGAGTCAAGTCTGAAGTCTTTATCACTGGAGTCAAGTCTGGAGTCTTTTGTCATGAGTCCGAGTCAAGTCTTGAGTTATTAAAAAAAAAAAATTCTCATAATCAAATCCTATTTTTTATCCTAGTTGTATTATATAGACAAAATAATATGATCTTTCTATCATCTGTTTTATTTAAAATTAAGGTCCTATGATGTAAGGGATAATGTACAGCCAGCTTGTTACTTTATAATCCATTACAATGTACAAAACAGTCGTCCTGGCAACACGAGTAGTCATTTTCAATACAGTCGGTAAGTGGACGCAAGATGGCGCCAGTCACGGTTTGTTATACAGCTTCGTTGTTATTGACGAGTCATTATCAGAAAATATCATACCTCGGAATGTTTAAGAATGTCAATTGAAAACTCTATACATGCTGATTGCGATTAAAATATGAACTTTAAATAATAAATGGATTAACGTCTCTTTCTATCTCTCTCTTATGAACACACATTAAGAATGAGAAAGCAGTATATAATACGAAAAGACTGATAAAACGTAGTGCTAGGTTTAAAGTCTAGATTTTTTGTTCATATTTTAACAGGCTGGCAATTCAAATGAGCCATGCAGCTTCACAACAGTATAATTGCTAGCTGTGTGATTTAATGTGACTAACCTTTGTGGATGCGATGTCTCATAAAATTTGATGATGTTGTTCCGGTGTCTTTAATTGTTTTCCCACATCTGACATAATAAACCCAAATGAAAGAACATAAGGCACGGTGGCTCCCGTCATGTTTCATGGGACTCTTATGACATTTCGGAGTTTACCCGCACACACGGACATTAAAATTCAGCATGAATTAACATACTGTTTTTTCACCTCTTTCTGCTATAGGGCCATCCTGGTCCAGTTGGTTTTGAGGGTCCATCAGGGCCAAAAGGGGAACATGTAAGTGATGCTGGTTTATATAGAGTACATCCAACAAAATTTGAGCACGGAGTTTGTCAGCTTCCACTCCAGGCCTTTTTAAGTCAAATAATTTTACTAGGGTATTTGATTTAAGGGATCACCTGGACCCATTGGAAAGCCTGGTCCAAATGGATCTCCAGGAGAACACGGGCCTCAGGGCTCTCAGGGGATGCAGGGTGCACCAGGACCACGTGGCAAAGAGGTCAGTGTCATTGATTACCTGAGGCTTCAAGTCCTGTTAAACTACACTACCATTTAGAATGCAAAATTTTTTATTCCAAAGTGAGAGTAAAGATTTCTATTTCAAAATAAATGCTGTTCGATTGAATGTTCTATTCATCAAAGAATCTTGAAAAAATGTATCACGGTTTCCACAAAAATAATGGTTACGCTTTATTTTCGATAGTCCACTATAGACATTCTTCTACCTATAAGTAACTTTGTAACTTCATGTCAACTAAGTCACATTAGAGTATTAGTAGACTGTAACACACTGTAGTAGGCTGTTAGGTTAAGGATTAGGTGTTAGGGTTCAGGTTCGGGATAGTAGATTAAGTTGACATACTTGCAAAGTTACTTATAATCAGTAGAATTTCTGTTGGGGGAGCATCAAAATAAAGTGTTAGCAGATATTAAACAGTTTAATACTCTAAATGACTGGTAGATGACAACTTGACATGTAGTTGCAAAGTTACTTATATTGTTGTTAGTAGAATGTCTAAAGCGGTCTATTGAAATAAAGTGTTACCAAAATAATAAGCAGCTCAACTGTTTTCAACATTGATAATAATAAGAAATGTTTCTTGAGCACCAAATCAGCATATTAAGAATGATTTCTGAAGACATTGAAGACAGGATTAATGGCTGATGGAAATACATTGTTTAATTAGATTTTAAAACGTATTCAAATAGAAAATAGTGAATTTAAATTGTAATAACAGTCTTGGTGAACATAAGAAACTGCTTTTAAAAACATTTTAAAAAATCTTACCGACGCCAAAATTTGAATGGTAGTGTATGTTAAATAAAAGTCTTCATTCATTTAAAATGCATCGCAATAAGCTATAATGAGTATGATATTTCATATGCAGGGAGGTATCGGACATCCAGGTGATATTGGAGACCCGGGACCTAAAGGAAAAAAGGTAAAATAATTTCACTACATAGTTATTTTTAAGTAAAATTTCATTAAATGTGCTGAAGAGGTCTTTACAATGACCAGTTTCTACACAAAGCGAAGTAGCTACATTCTTATTCACTCAGGGTGACCCTGGACATCGAGGATTATCTGGACGACAAGGCCTACCTGGATTTTTGGGGGATAGAGGAGAGCGAGGAGTCAAGGGGAATAAAGGCTACATTGGACCACAAGTTAGTGATTTTGCTGAACAAAACCTGTTTCCATTGGGCAGACCCTTCGTCTGGCTAACTATTACACACTGCTAATATGTATTATTGTAATTTATTGTGTATAGTGCTTTGAATAATGATTGTCTCTTCACCAGGGTCAGAATGGTTTAATGGGAAAGACTGGTCCATCTGGTTTGATGGGTCTAGAGGTATGAATTTTATTTAAGATGCATAAAACCTAAATCAACTTACTAACTGTAGTTTTTGATGGAGAATATGTTTGCAGTTGGTCTATAATTTGGCTTTAAATGCAGGGTTTGATGGGTTTCCTGGGACCACCAGGAGCAAATGGTTCACCAGGCCTAAAGGTATTACTCCCTTTTCTTCCTCAAGTTTCTTTCATCAATGTTCCTTGTAATAGATCAGGATTACCCTTATACATTTCCTAATGTAACAGACTTGCTCTTTGTTTCAAAAGGGAGAAACTGGATCACCTGGGGCGACTGGCTATCCAGGAGATCAAGGCAGCCGGGTAAAATCAATGGCTGTTTTCCATATTACAACAGTTTGGGTTAAATAACCTCTCAAATGCATATACAAGTGAACTGTGAACACCAGAGATGCCATATTAGTTTCAATGCCCTTTTTTTTTTGCATACATAAACTATCTAAGATTACAGGGACTGAGAGGAACCACCTATGTTAAATTAAAGTCATTATGTTTTTTTCGTCTACAGGGGATGGCTGGCCAGAGAGGCTTACAAGGGGTTATGGGGAAGGCAGGACCTCAGGTTAGTACTGCTAACTGTTTCAAGGTAAATCAAGGTAAATCCCAGTTACAGTGCTACATCTTCAGAGGATAAATAATTCTTGCATTGCAGGGAGCCGTGGGTCCCAGAGGCTCGGAGGGCTTATTGGGTCCAAAGGGTATGCCGGGACAAGAAGGACCTAAAGGTGAACCAGGAAGGCAAGGACCTCCAGGGCAGATGGTAAGACTTAAATTAAATGAGAACTTTTATAATGAGTGACTGAAGTATGCGTGGTGTCAATTGATGACTCTCTCTTTTGTACAGGGACCGCCGGGTCTTCCTGGTACTAAAGGACCCTCTGCATTACCGGGAAAGGAGGTAGAATTTCTCCATAAAATTGTCCAAATTGTTATTTAAAGGGTAGTTAGACTGACAGCAGAAGGTCTGGACTCTATCGCAGCTTTCATAGGCCAAGGACCTCACAAGAGGACGTTTGACTGACATGTAACGCAACCAATCACAGTTCGTTTTGTCCGCATCATATTTAGGGGTGTGAAATGTAAAGTCGATGTCCCTACAATAACAGACCAGCATGCATCTAACAAATTATTCATTTAAGAAAGTTGTGCAAGTTTACTGCAACAATTGAGCAGCGAATGTCACATACTTTTGAAAATCCAGCGCTTAGTTGATCCTGGTAAGCGTTCATTGTCACAGTTGTAAACACGACCGCGTTCTTCTTCCATGAGGGGGTTTGGTGTATGGGCATGGCATTTGTTTCCAGGAGGATCATTAAAGAACACGACACACACGTCTCCCGGACATCCTGTAAAATTCAACCAATTAGATGGAGACTTCAAAACTCCTGAAGTGTTTTCAGTTAAGTGTGACATATGCATCAGACTTTCAGCCAATGGTCCGTGGGCGTGACGTCTGAGGCTGAGACTGTTTAAAGTGGTGGTTGATTATGATTTCACTTTTTTAACTTTAGTGTGTAATGTTGCTATTAGAGCATAAACAACATATGCAAAGTTACAACGCTCAAAGTTCAATGCAAAGGGAGATTTTTTTTTTTTTTTTTTTTTTTAATAATTTGCTGTTTAAGGACTACAACAAATGCCTGGTAAGGACTACAATGAGCCTCTTCCTGGGTTAGCGACATCACTAACTCTAAAATGTACATAAAACCTGCCCCCAAGAACACACAACAAAGGGGGTGAGGCCATGTTGAGCTGCTTTAGAGAAGAGGAAGAGTTGTTGGAGTAGAGTGTTGTTGCCATGCCATCATTTTACGCCAGACTGCTTCACAAACGAGCGTCAATTCAACGCTGGATTTGCACAAAAGATTAGCATGATGGCGAGTCTCTCCATCAGTGTCTGACTTTGAACAATGTAAGGCTGAACACAGTTACTGACAATTGTCATTTTGGCTGCGTAAGATTCTCCAGCTTTGTTGTTGTTGAGCAACCGAAGCGCGAGCTGTTTAAAGCTCTGCCCTCTTTTGGAAAAAGCGGGCCTGGGAGGAGCAGCTCATTTGCATTTAAAGGGACACACTAAAATGGCGTGTTACCCAAATAGGGGCAAATTTGACAAGCTATAATAAATTATCTGTGGGGTATTTTGAGCTGAAACTTCACAGACACATTCTGGGGACATCAGAGACTTATATTACATCTTGTAAAAGGGGCATTATAGGTCCCCTTTAAATACATAAACTGGACTTTAGTCATATTAAATGAGAAACACTGTTGATATTTGAAATTGACACCCAAACAAACACACCTCTCCCACCATTGCTCCGCCCTCAAAATAATGAACACTCTATGCAACACAGGCAACCACTAACAGTTGGCGTAAGTATGGACGAATCAGCTTTGATTCAACAACAGCATACAACAGCAAATCTTGGTTCTGTGAAACAGCAAAAAAAAAAAAAAAAAAAACATAAAACAAAAAAAAAAAAACAATGTTACTCGCGTATCGAGCAGAAACAAAGCAACCTTGGCGTCACTTTTCAGGCCTTCCTGCTCTCTAATGTCTTTCCAGCGCTTGAAAGTTTTACCAATATTAACGCGGATTCTAGCTCTTGCCTGATCATAACACTTCTTCCAAATATATTCATCTGACCTCTTCCTCTTTGGCAACATCTCAGCCATCACTCTTTCTTCAGTCTTTCTACAAATGTCCTGCGTGCTCGCTCTCTCTCCTCCCCCATTATGAGCGTATATGCCCCCTACTGCTGATGGGCTTACAAGAGTGTTTTTGGTGCTCCATGGGTCGGTCCGATCCGCTTTGGTTTTTCTCTTATTTACACAGCCAGGACTATGTATACATTTTTTTTTTTTTTTTTTTTTTTTCAGCACACACACACAGAGAACAGACACCTAGCAAATATTCACAAAATTGTTTGTTTAGGCGTTGATATAAATTTTCAACAGAGTTTCTTAGAAATCACTTACTGCACCTTTAATATTCTGTTAAATATTAAATATAGCAATAATTTTCTTTGCATATTATCAAAATTCAACAATACACTAAATTTATGTATGTATCATGTATGTGTATGTATACATACTATTTATTTTGTATTTAATATTTATTTATTTATTTTGTTTAATTTATTATTATTATTATTATTATTTGCATTTAATTGCTTTTCACTGTTATTTCCAGGGGCTTCCAGGAGAAATGGGTCCTGATGGCCCTGTTGGCCCACCTGGACCACAAGTTAGTATTTGTGTGATAATATCGAGGAATAATCTCTGTCAGTGATTAAACGGTAATATTCTTTCACTTCCTGAAGTTTGGGTATAATTATTATTTCTGTTTAAATGCTTTAGGGTCCAAAGGGCAAATCTGGGTCTCAGGGAAGGGAGGGGCCAAAAGGTCAGAAGGTCAGGGTGGTCTAAATCTCTTTTCATCATATGTTATGATTGAATTTGTAATCTGATGATATTACATACACTTTCTTTTTTCAATTGCTTTATTAATTCTTCTTCAGTTGCTCTATTAATTTCCAAAACAGTAAGTCTTATATACTTTTCCAATTTTTCAGGGAAATGATGGTCAAGATGGACCTCCTGGAAAGACTGGACATGCTGGGAAAAGAGTAAGTACAGTGATAAGGTTTGTTAGGGTTCGGAAGAAACATTTTCAGCATTAGAAGAACAATTTGAGTAATTTTTTCACTCTTAGGGGAAAAAAGGAAAAGCTGGTCAGAGGGGTCTCAGAGGACCTAGAGGCGAGAAGGTACTCATTTATTCATTGTTCATTTTTAGATGTTATTTAACCTGTAAAGGCATGATGCTTTCCACAATTTATAATAAGTTTTACCAGCTTTTGTTTGATGTGTAACAGGGTCAGAAGGGAGCGCTGGGAAAGACTGGACCTCCTGGCAGACCAGGACAATATGTAAATGAATACACTTTCCCCTTTGAATGCAATTTCCCCTTTTCTGGGTTTCTGGTTTTATGAATTCCTAAAGACGATGTGAATATTTATTAGTGGTCTACATGTATTGTTTCAGGGTTTACCAGGCAATCGAGGCGAGAAAGGAGAGAGCGGTGTAAAGGGCTTTGAGGTTTGGGGCATTAATGGAAATGTCATATTAGAACTAGTAGAGAGACAAAACTGAGAACCTTGAGGCTTACTTTTCTTTCTGTCTTAAGGGAGAGAAGGGGGAAATTGGGCCACTTGGTCCTCCAGGGGGAGATGGCCTGAAGGTACCTTCATTCATCTCAGTCAAACACTAGAAGAAACTAGGAGAGATATTTCAGAAGGGAGGGGAAACAGACTCGAGGCACCTAGTAGTATTTTGTGTACATACTGTAAGTAAATGTTCCTTGTTTGGAGTGGCTGAATATCTGTTTATTTATTTCAGGGGGAGCAGGGCCTGCATGGGGAGAAGGGGAGACATGGGCCAAAGGGAGAGCAGGTGACATTTTTAGACATACTGTACATGTAATCATTCAATGAGACTGTTTGCATGTAGAAAATAGAGTAATTTGTGTCACTTTTAGGGGGATATTGGCCCAACAGGTCAAAGAGGAACCCCAGGTCTACCAGGGCTGCCTGTAAGTTATCGCCTCTTTTAGCTTTTGACTTTTATTTATTAAATGCTGCACAGGTTCACACAAAATGAAAAAGCAAATCTCAAGTATATTATTCTTAAATAATTAATAATTACCTAAATAATTGCCTAAATTCCAAAATATTGCATTGGTATTTTAAAATGTCATATAATGTTATACTCATATTTTTATATTTTACTGTTCAAAAGTTTGGAGTTAGTAATTTTTTTAAATTGTTTTTGAAAAAATCTTATGCTCTAATGTCATAAGTCTCTTATGCTTACAAGATCAAAATCTGTAAAAACTGTAATATTGTGAAATATTATTACAATTTAAAATAACTGTTCTATTTGAATATACAGTAGTCAACATTTGAAGTGGATCAAAAAAGTTTCAAACTTCAAATGTTGTTGACTACTGTATTTTAAAATATAATTTATTCATTTGATGGAAAAGCCAGTCTTTACTTCAGTCTTCAGTGTCACATGATCCTTCAGAAATCATTTCAATATGCTAATTTAGTGCTCAAGAAACATTTCTTTCAATGTTGAAAACAGTTGTGCTATTTAATATTTTTGTGAAAACAGAATACATTATTCCAATAAAAATTAAAAAGAACAGCATTTTGAAATGTGAAATTCTTTTGTAAGAATGTAAATGTCAAGAATCAGAATCAATTTAATGTGTCCTTGCTGAATAAATGTATAAAACAAATCTTACTGATCCCAAGCATTTGAACGGTAGTGTACATTTAGGATAAAGTAATTATTTGACAGCTAAATTGCATAGTATGAATTATTAAAAAAAATCCAGTAGCATTTCATACACTCATGATACTCAAGATAAGATTTCACTATGTCCATTTGCTCACTCCACAGGGCCTGTTTGGAGTAAAGGTTTGGAACAGACATTTAAATACAGACCTTCATTAAATACAAATTGTTCTCTTATCTAGTTCACTTTTGCAATTAATATTTGTTGATGATGAAATGTGTTTCATTCAACTTTAATCAGGGTTTAAAAGGATATCCAGGACTTACTGGTCTAAAAGGAAAGAGAGGACCTCCTGTGAGTGTGACATTACCTGAGTGGTATATGTAAAACATTTCATTAATGCCTGTGATGTAGTAGCTATAATAGTGCTGTTTCTTTTAGGGCCCACCGGGTCTTCCAGGTCCACCGGGTTTATCTCTGAACCTTACACTGACTCAGATAAAAGCAAGTAGCTGATGATTGATTTTACATTTTATTTATTTATTTATTTCTCAGGATCCATTCATCATATCACATGCATAATTACACAGGTTTAAACTTAATTGTAATGTGACGATATATTTTGTTCACGCAAATCAGGACCTTGTGTACCTCTCCGACAAACCCAACTACCCACTTATTAGGACCCTGCTGGGCTCCCTTCAGCAAGACCTGCGATTCTTCATAGATCCTCCAGATGGCACTAAGGAGCATCCGGCCACCACCTGCTTGGAGCTGATGCTCAGTCATCCTAATTTAACAAGTGGTCAGTTATTCTCAAGAATGTTATTGTTAATCTGTAGACATACAGTAGATATATTGTTCTGGGCTTCATGAATAATCTTACTTATTGCTAATATTGCTTTATTTGACTCTTCTTGTCTCAGGAATGTATTATATCGACCCAAATCAGGGCAGTTCTGCTGATGCTTTGCTAGCTTATTGTAACTTCAGTGCAGGTGGACAAACATGTTTGTCACCCCTGCAGCCACAGGTAAGTAAAATATAATATAAAAAGAATATAAAATGTCTTTACTGTCACTTTTGATCAATTTAATGCATCCTTGCTAAATAAAAATATTAATTTCTTTAAAATAAAAATCTTACTGACTCCACATTAAACCAAAGACCGCTTTAGGTTTTGTTTAATTCATATTAGGCTGATAATGAGACTCCTCTCTGCTTTAGATACCCATGAGATCCTGGCTCAAAGACTCCATGTCGGATTCATTTACATGGTTGAGCACTATAGATGGTGGCTTTCAGGTATGTTATTTGTTTAGAACCAATAACTAGAATATCCTCCTGCCATCTTGTCCCCCCTGAGTAAATCTTTACTTTATAGTTTGATTACACTGAAACTGGTGTGGTACAAATGAGATTCCTACGACTAAACAGCAAGATTGCGAAGCAGAACATCACATTTTCATGCCAGCCAAACAGCCACCAGGGCTTCAATGAAAGAGAGATTAAGTTCCTTGCAGACTCAAGAAGACAGAGCTTTTTGGGAACATTACTGGATTGTGAAGTAAGACAACCGTAACTAAATTATAATGGACTGCATTGCTATTCACTTGAATTTATTATGTCACCTTTCTGTCTCTATTTAGCATACAGAGGCGCTGGATACAGGCCCTCGGGAGTCTGTGTTCCAGTTTGAGACTGAAGACCTGGAGCTTTTACCAATCAGAGATGTGGCTTTATTTGGCCACAGCGACACAACAGAAGAGTTTCAGTTTACTGTAGGACACGTATGCTTCAGCTAAGACATAAATCCTCTCTCATTTGAGGACTGTTCTGCAGAGCTCTTACAGAGTAGCTCTCTGCTGAGAAAATCAGGACTTTTTTTACTCTACTGTTCACCATCTGCTGTGGGAATGGAGGTTCCTAATGAAGTTTTCACCTTCAGTTTACAGTGTACCTTCAGTACAATGAACTGGTTTGTTGTCTATTGGCAACAGTAATCTGGTGCACAGCTTCTCATGAGGAGTTGTAATATATTGTTGTATATTGTTTACAATGCTTGTTTTATGTTAAATAACTGATTATTTATATGATGTCTTGATGTTACTCTTGTCACATTTTAGGAAGCAATTAACTTCCACAAACCATGATTTCCTCAAAGCCCCTTTAATTCAGGTTTTGTTGCACCTTATGGCAAAGAGCACTGTGATACACTGCATGGCCAAAAGCTTGTGGACACTTTAACATCACACCTGTATGTGCTTGATGAACATTTCAAAACTATTGGCATTAACGGGTTGTTTGTCCACTCTGTAACAGCTTCAAACATGGATGCAGTAATTTGCTGTCACTATTGGTCATGTGGTGTAGGTGGCACCCAAATCTGATACTTTTGAAAACAATGTGCCTCAAACCAAAACAGGCACTGCTTATGAAAGTTATGAATTACTTCCTACAAAGCTTAGTGCTGTCAGACAGTGGCTGTGAGCCCATTGTTTATGGTGGAATTTGCTATATCTTATTTAATAATGGTCATCATAATTTGTTAATTAAGTGTCAGTTGTTCTTGTGTGCAAATTGCAAAAACAGTCCCATTAGAAATGACAATTTAGCTCATTGTAAAGTAACTCATTGCAATCTGTTTTAATAACAAACTGATTTTATTCAAATGAGTGTTTTTTAAATTATTGAGTATGCCAAAAAAAAAAAAAAAAAGTATAAGTCCTGGAGGATTTGTTTTTTCAGATTCCTATATGAATTTAAGATGCCTTCAGAATGAATTATCATAACCGCATTTTTGAGCTTATACAGAATGGAAGTGCATATTAATTTCTGCAGGACTGGTCTTCAAATGATTTGTACATTCACTTACTGAATTAGACTGTTAATGTTAAAAAAATGTTAAAAATACAACTTTACTAAAGTAAAACCCAGATAAAAACAAAAGCACATATAAATATTTAAATGGCTAAATATAAATATGAGTTAATAGCCTACTACAATACCCATCAGAAGTTTGGGGTCGGTACGATTTTTTTTTTTATGTCAACTTAAAGATTGTTGATAGAAATACAGTAAAGATTGTAATATTGTGATATTTTATATATATATATATATATATATATATATATATATAAATTATTACTATTTTAAATAACTAAAACGCATTTTGTCAGCCAAACTCCAGTTACCATTGCAGTGTAATGTATGGTATAAACCTGTAGACTTGTGTGGTAAATAATAAATAGTCCAAACAATAAAATTTAGGTTTCTGTCGCCCTCTAGAGGATTATTTGGAAAAGCCACAAGTTGCTAGTGTACACTACAGTTCAACACGCCTCCTTACAGCTGGATGTATCTTCGTCTCCAGGAAATTACTCGAAACATCAGCTGTGAAAATGGCTTTAACGTTATCCAGTTAATCATTCACGATTTTCAGACGTGTCGTTTGGAAAAGTCGCATGGTATTCGCATCAGAATGAGATTTTTGTGAGTGAGACTGATCGCTGGTGAGCTCTAGGCCCTTCAGTGATGCCTCGGACCGTCGTGAGATCCTGAGCCGACCAGAGCTCCGCTTCACACAGCTGGAGGCTCGACATAGTCCAGGAAGAGAGGTGAATGAGTTATATTTTCTGATCTCTGCGCTTAAGCCTGCATGTGCCAGAGAAATGTAGCCCAATGTGAGTTTTATTGTATTACTAAATCGAGAAACTGGCCCGTTTTTTTGTACTAAAAAAAAAAAAAAAAAAAATAGTTTTAAGGGTTCTTTAGAGCAGACATAATTTTCAGTCATTTAGAAAGCGTTGTCTGACAGTTGGTTCGTCTAGTTGGAAACCGAGAACCGGTTCTGAATAAGAACATTTCCTCGATTTTACTAATTTATATTTATGATATTCTGCCGCTGTGGAGGAAACACAGTACTGAAATACTTTGACTTTGTTTTCTGAACTATTTATTCTCTCGGCGATATGGGAACGAATGACTCTTATGAGTCGGTTCTTTATTAAATGAATCAAACACTCTCGAAGTGGTTGCAGAATATATAGAACGAATCTGTCAACGACTGAAATAAGCTAGCCGTTTCTGTTTTAGTATTTTTGTTATAATGTATAGTTCGATATTTTTACTATAATGTATAGTTAGTTAGATTGGTTGGACAATGTCTTTTGATGGCAATTAACAGGGTCTCATCAGCTGATCGTTTGAAGCAGTTTTAGACTTGCTCTGTGAATGAAGCACAAATATTTTATTAATCAAAAATCTTAATTCATTTATGCCATCGACGTCTGTAAACTGTAAAATGTTAACGTTATAAACGTTTTTCTGTGTTATCAGTAATGTATGTGCCAGTCTGCTGCCCACGCAGCTACTGTCAGCACTGACTGTGTCTCAACACCTAGTGAACTGCCTATCTAGACAGCACATTTGAACGTCATAGTCAGCCTAGACATATTGTACAGGTAGGCAGCTCTTTAGGTTTTGACACAAAGCTTGTTTTCGTCCTCTGTACCCAGAGACCTGGTCACTGAGTTTATGAACAGTCTGGAGAGAGACAGGAAATCATGCTTCCACCATCAAGAAGGGAATTTGTATCTCTGACTCTCAGTGAAAGCGGTAGCTACACCAACAGCAAGCAGTGGCGCCGACAGTCCTGCTGGAGGGTGAGTTTAATATTCAAGTCATTTATTTATTTACATGATGGTTTTATCTATGAGTAGCTTCAAGGCCCCTCTGTCTTTGTTTAGTAGCATTTATTTGCAAAGATGTGAAGATTCACCTCTGCTTTTTCTCCAGAAATGGAAACAGTTGTCCAGATTGCAGCGCAGCCTGATTCTGCTTACATTGATGCTGTTGTTGGTTTGTGGAATCGTTACTTCTCCCACTCTCATAGGACACTGGAGAGGTTAGCCACTATATTTCAAACAAAACTATTGAAACTGAGAAGTTGTCTTTTTGAAAAAAATGAGAATAACGCACAAAAAAATGTATGTTATGAACGCTTTAAAGTTGTAATGTAACAGAAATAGAGACAGAACTTTTCTTCCATATTATGATGTATATCAGAGCAAAATGGATTATGGAAAAGGAAAAAAAAATTAGGGTGGGGACTTGTTTCTATCCATCAATTGTTGATTGGATGGAGGCAGATCTAAATGCAAGCTTTGCAGTGGATTGTAAGAAAGGGACAGGGTTTAAGTGGACTAAATGATTGGAGAATACTAGAATATGTCACCAGAGAGAAGTCTGTTGTTTCACTGGAAGATCCAGTTTTGACACTAGGATTGTGCCGATAGATGATAATCAGAGATATAGAGATATTCACGGGCTTGCCTTTTGGGTAAAATATTTCCTTGCGACGTGACATTTCTTCATCACCAACTTACAGTACCACACGCGATAATATTGTGTATCAGCAATCTCACAGGCTGGCGATATGACTATGGAGCATTTTGCCCAACTCTATTTGACATTTTGATTAAAAAAAAATACAAGGTCCAAAAAAAAAAAAAAAAAAAAAATGAAATGTGCATGGATGAATCGTTCACTATAAGATCTATAACATGCATTTACAAAACTGAATTTCCATTTCATGCCAACTTTAACCTAGTATCTCTATCAAGGTTTGATTGAGAAGCTAATTATACCTCCTCTGTGCTCTATCAAGGTTTGATTGAGAAGCTAATTATACCTCCTCTGTGTTCATGTTTCTCAGGTGGTGCATTTGGGGGGAACAGGGATGATGGGAAACAGTCATTTGTTGTTGACCTGAAAAATGAGTACAGGTCCATTCTTCCTGAGCCGCCCTCTGAGGTTAGTGTGACCCATTTGTTTCTTGGTTGCTTTTTGGATGGACTCCTTTAATGAGTAACCTGATAACTCAAGGTTACAGGCTGTGCTTTGTGCTGCTTTTTGCAGTTTGCGGCAGTAACATATGTTTTCCTTTGAAAAATAGAGAAAGGACTACCGTAGACGTGGACCTCCTGTCTTGCAGAACCGTTTGCAATCCAAAACGAATGTGTCTGGTCTGTGGAGAGAAGAAAATCATGGACTGGACCTAAAGAATGCAGATAAAGGATCTGAGGGAGGAAAGCCAATCATTAGGTTTGATTTTAAATGTCAGCTGTACTGAAACACAACAGCATGTGCATTTTATCCAAGTATAGAGAGGACTAGATATTCCTGTGGTTTTATTATTATTATTTTACTTATTATTTATTTCTTACATGAGTGTAGTTGGCGTGGAGCTGTGATAGTAGAAGAACAGGCCTCTGATACTGACACCAAAGACACAGAAAACCGAGACGACCCAGCTTCATTAGCACTTGGTTTGTTATTTTGTCAACTACATTTTATTCCTTTGATATCGAACAGGAAAAGAGCCAGCTGCTAAATTAATACTTTCTAAATATAAACACATTTTATGCAGCTGATCTGCCTGAATTCATTTGTTTCTTTTTCTGGATTGCACTGAAGCAGCTGTTTCCTGTGTTTTGTTGCTTTCAGCTGAGAGCAGACTAGAGGCTGTGAGAGAAGCTTTTAGACATGCCTGGAAGGGCTACAAGGACTATGCTTGGGGTCACGATGAGCTCAAACCCATCTCTAAATCATATGGAGAGTGGTTTGGACTTGGGCTGACCCTAATTGATGCTCTGGATACCATGTGGATCCTGGGTCTCAAAGAGGGTAATTTAGTTTGCTAGAGAAAATACATTACAGAAGCCAACACAGACCAATTTTTTTTTTTTTCTGTTTAGCACCAAACTTACGCCACTGGTTTAGCCAATGTTACTAAGTCAGGCTGGTTAAGATGCTCAAAGAAACAAAGTGACACTCTGATAGTATCACAGAGCCACGGTTTTTACAATTTTCTGGGAAATCGACCAACGAATTTAAAATGAAGACATAGACCTATAACAGAGAAATAAATACACACTTCACCTTGTCATTTTATGATGTTCACTGAGGCTGTTTACTGTATATGTAATGTGGCTTACTTAATTTACATAAATGTTGTTGACAGAGTTTGCAGAGGCCAGGGAGTGGGTGGCCAAAGAGCTCTCCTTTGATAAAAACGTGGATGTTAATCTTTTTGAGAGCACCATTCGTATCCTGGGGGGCCTTCTGAGTACTTATCATCTGACCAGAGACTCCATGTTCCTGGATAAAGCTGTGAGTAAGAAGCAAAGCCCACCACCCCCGGGTAGCTTAAAGAATCTCTTCTTCCTGTTACTATGTTCTGGTGATTTGGTGCTATTTTTATCTTGTGAATAATTTTTCAGAAAGATATTGGCTCCAGACTGATGCCCGCCTTCAACACTGCCTCTAAAATCCCCTATTCTGATGTGAATATTGGGAAGGGAACGGCTCATCCTCCGCGATGGACTTCAGACAGCACCGTAGCTGAGGTCACTAGCATTCAGCTGGAGTTCAGAGAGCTCAGCCGACTCACTGGAGACCCCAAATACAAGGTCAAGACAATGGATAGTCTTTCACAATTTAAACAATTCTGTTCTCATTAGAACAATTGGTTCCTAATCATCCATGTCTTTCTGTAGTTGGCTGTGATGGAGGTGATGAAGCAGGTGCATAAACTGGACGGAAAGCAAGATGGGCTGGTGCCGATGTTTATAAATACCAACAACGGGCTGTTCAGCCATCAGGGCATTTACACGCTGGGTGCCAGGGCTGACAGCTACTATGAGTATCTGCTGAAGCAGTGGATACAGGGAGGCAAGACAGAGAACGAGTGAGTAGAGGACTGTGTATGTTTGGACTTCATAGTTTATTCCTTTATGGGGTTGGGTCGATACCAGAATTATGGCTGTGGAATGATGACAGCCTGTGGTATTAATACTAAATCAAAAAGAAAAAAACAGCCTTGTGTGACTGACAAAAAAGTGTGTGTGTGTGTGTGTGTGTATATAATATATATATATATATAATATATATATATATATATATATATATATATATTATTGCTGAAGCATTTTTATTTATTAAGATTTGTTTGTGCTCCCATGTGTTCAGATTGCTGGATGACTACCTGCAGGCCGTGGAAGGGGTGAAGAAGAACCTGGTGAAGAAGTCTACTCCTCTAGACCTTACATTTGTAGGAGAGTTGTCCCATGGACACTTCAGTCCCAAAATGGTATGTTTGTTCTCAAGGAATAACAAGACTTCAAGTTCAGCAAAGTCAAATTGTTCATGTAGCCCCCTTTTTCTCCTGTCTTGTTTCTTTTAGGACCATTTGGTATGTTTTTTGCCTGGCACACTGGCACTGGGGGCACATTACGGCCTTCCTGCTGATCATATGGAGCTGGCAAAACAGTTGATTGAGACCTGCTACCAGATGTATGCCCAGATGGAGACGGGTCTGAGCCCGGAGATAGTTCATTTCAACATGCATGAGGGCAGCACAAAGGATGTAGATGTAAAGGTGAGCTGAGAAAGAGCTTTCGGTTTTGACTACTCTTGGCAGTTGTGAAACATGTTTGTTTCAGTATTTGAAACGAAACAGAGTTTGTGATTTTGTAATATCTTGCAGATTGCTGACCGGCACAACCTTCTGCGGCCAGAGACCGTGGAAAGCCTCTTCTACTTGTACAGATTTACCAAGGATAAGAAGTACCAGCAGTGGGGCTGGGAGATCCTACAGAACTTCAATAAGTACACAAGGGTATGAGAGAGAGAGAAAGAGAGACAGAGAGAGAGAGAGAGAGAGAGAGAGAGAGAGACGGTTCCACTGTTACATTGAGGTGTTTTTAGAACATGCAAACTAGTGGAAGGAAGATGCATTCAAATTTACATGTTTTCCATTCTAAATAGTATGCAAGATTCAAAATAATGTAAATCATTCATAGAAAATAGTTTGCCAAAGGTGTCCAGATGGTGTACTGTTTCTGGTAGATGAAAGTGTGTGCCTCTGTGAATGCTTTTCAGATAATATTTCCCACAACGCATTGCTCAGTTGAAGTTTTTCCAACTACTACAGCAGGTTTTAAATGTATTTGTAAGGTAAAAGTATACTAATAAAAAAAATAGCTAAAGATTGAATGTTAATAAATTTAGCTATATGTTAATTGTTTACTGTTCAAAAGTTAGTAGCATTTTTTTTAAAGAAATTAATCATTCAGCATGGATGCATTCAATTGATCAAAAGTGATAGTAAAGACATTTTATAATATTATGACAGATATTTAAAATAATTGCTGTCCTTTGGAACTTTCTATTAAATATAGAATCATGAAGAAAAAATATGGATCGTGGTTTCCACAATTTTAAGCAGCAAGACTGTTTTCAACATTATTATTATTTTTTATTTATTTATTTATTTATTTATTTATTTATTTTTTAGCACAAAATCAGCATATGATTTCTGAAGGATCATGTGACACTGGTGTAATGGCTGCTGAAATAATATTGAATATGAAGAAGAGACTTATTGGAAAAACATTTTAAACATTTTACCAAAAAATTTTTTACCAACCCTACACTTTTGTACAGTAGTGTATATGTAAACGTTTTAGTATAAACATGCAGTTTTATGATGTGGCAGTATGTCCATGTACTTATTAAGCAAGTTATTAGTAAAAGGCAAAATTCTAGTGAGTAACAGAACTACAAAATAAATATCAGGAAATTTTAGGTTTTTTTTTTTTTTTTTTTTTTTTTTTTAATTTATTTTAGGAAAAATCATTGAAATGAATAAATCTTAAAAGGACAAACAATTTTATTCAAAATAAGTTTTTCCAGTTATGCTCAGTTTTTAATTGTTTCTTTCATTTGAAATACTCTTTGTGAGTGAGATGTCTAAAATTTCCTTAATCCTTGCCATTCGTCATGGAAATAATTATGGAAAGTCATTGGTCAGAAAATGTCATAAGATTGTATTTCATACTGGCTCAAAGCCAAACCTTGGTGCTCTGTCAGAATGAAAGTCTGATATTACTGGCTCAGTTTTGATTTTCATATATCAGATGTTGTTACTTGGCTTCTCTTATTTGCCTTGGTTTATACAAACATTGCCTTGCTCCCTTTCCAAATACTTACACTTTCTCTCTCTAAACTTCACATTCAGCATTCAGTTCATATCAACAGTTTACAAGGATGTTACCAAACAACTCTCAGTACTGACTCATGTGTCACTCTCCCCACAGGTTCCCACTGGAGGTTATACGTCCATAAACAACGTCTGTGACCCGGCCTATCCCAGCCCTCGAGACAAGATGGAGAGCTTCTTCCTGGGTGAGACGCTCAAATACTTCTACCTGCTGTTTTCTGAGGACCCCAACCTTATCAGCTTAGACAAGTACGTCTTCAACACTGAGGCCCATCCTCTGCCCATATGGCCACAAGCAGAGTGATGGACCCATAAGCACACATGCGTTACCAAAAACACCTCTCTCAGGGCCGTGAACACATTTGATATCCAAACTGCCATCTTTTTCTACACTAGGAACTCTTTTTGTAATTGAAAGTCACTAACTGGTGAAATAATTACAAGAGCCATGACAAAAATCTGTTTGTAGATGCGTAGTTTCTAAGTGTACCAGTGATCTGGATGTTTCTATTAATAGAGTTTCTCTATTTATGCTTCTATGCTGCTGTCGATCAGCTAGGCTGCTGATTTAGCCCACTGAAACAGTATGTGCAGTCTCTTTGCCCAAGCACACAGACAAAAAAAAACATACTGTGAAACCTTATGGGGACTGCAAGCACTTTATGGTGTGTTTTTGGGGTTTTAGTGTGAGTGTATATTTTCTTTTAATGAAAGAACCACGGCTGTTTTGTTGTGGGGATTTAGGGAGTCTTTCACCATTATCTAAAGGTCTATTTAGCTTTGTAAATTTGTTTTTCTTTGCATCATAATTATTTACATGGTTTTATTTGGTTTCCAGAGCATTTGGAACATGTAGTTACACTTTACAATAAGGTTTCATTCGTTAACATTAGTTAAAAGCATCAACTAACATGAACTAACAATGAGCAGTATATTTTTGCAGCATGTATTAACCTTTAATGTTAGTTAATAAAAATGTACATTCATGTTAGTTCACCGTGCATTAACTAATATTAACAGATACAACTTTTGATCTTGAAAATTGATGTTGAGATTAACATTAAGATTAGTAAATGCTGTAGAAGTATTCTACATCGTTAGTTTTTGTTAATGTAGTTAACTAATGTTAACAAATTGAACCTTATTGTAAAGTGCTACCAAAAATGTAGAGTTATCAGACAACATTGTATAAATTTTATCTTGTGATAAAGCACATGCAAGGGGAAACATTTGTGTTTTTATTAATTATTTTGAATATTTCTCTTTTGTTTTGAGCCTAAAACCCCAACCTTGCTGTAAAGGATTTTAATGCCATCCCTGTGAATAGGAGAAATGTAAATTTTTGTGCTGAGTTTGGTGTTAGTTAGTGGGTTTATTATTTTATATATATTAAAAATCTCCTTTTGATGTTAAATCTCGTTAGCCGGTGGTCATATGAACCATTATTATTATTATTATTAGATTTTTATTCAGTTTTGTCCCGTTTTGTTGTGGTTGCAGAAGTATTTAAGTGGAACATTAATCAAGCACAGTGTTTTGTTTTTTAAAAATAAGGGTCTGTAATATATTATGGCACATGTATTTATCTCACTCTTTCACTGGACCAACATCAGACTGAGATTGTGTCATTAGTATTTCATTTGGTCTTGGAACATATGTGTATGTTCTTAAAACTTTAAAGAATCTTCAAAATTCCAAATGTTTTCATGCAGGAAAAAAATGGAATGTTTAATTAATCATTCTTCACAACTGATTGCAGATGAGTTTGTGGCCTGAGCTTAAAATAGAATAGAATGTATAGGATGTCTTAATGTTACTGATAACAAGCAGGGATACCAACTTTTTGACCATCAAAGAATAGACCTGCTGTTTACACAGATAACAAATGTATTATGTGCAATGTATTTGAAAAGCTGGTTGAACATTACGTCTCACTGTGCAGAATCTTACAGTAATATTATCCAGAGTTTTGTTTTGGTAGTGTGCAGAATCTTACAGTAATATTATCCAGAGTTTTGTTTTGGTAGTGTGTATATTACAGCCATTGCAGATGTTCATCAAGGGCTGGTTTCTCGATGTTGTGCCGTGGTGAGGTGTTTGTTCTGTTCCGCGTGTGCCTTTACATACAGAGCAATGATGACAAATAGACAATATTTTCAATCCTGAGAATCAAGTTTTTATGAGAAATCAATCTATTTTAATCATTTCATTCCTTTTGTGAAACTATGATTCCTTTTTTTTGTGAATAAATACTTTTGTGATTATTTATAATATAGTGTGTAAGCGTTAAATTAACTTGCTATCTGTATGCCATTTCTGGGTATTTTTTCCCTCATTGTGTGAGAAATTGAAGACCGCTAGCTTGTGTATCTCAGATTTAAAATGAAGGGCTTTTCATGCTTCACTCTTAATTGTTGTGCAAATGTCTTAAATTATCATCTGCCTCATGCATATTGACAAATCAACATAGTTCTGAATCATTCATACACCAAAGATGTGCCATAAATTACAAAGAATATTCTAAAACGGGGGCAATAATAATGTGGTATAGCTGTATATAGGCCTTTGAATTTACTTTGAAGTACCCCAACTCAATCTGGCAATTTGTAAATTATGAGTTAGACATAAGAGTGAGCTTGTACATAATGAAAATGTTGTTTTTTAATAGACAAATTCATATCTTTTTAATGTCCATTTCTGTGGAAAATAAATGGATTTATTCAATATTTTACAAGTTTACAAATGTTGAAATAAATTGTACATAAAAATAACTCATGATGGCTCCTTCCTTGCTGCCTTCACCCATTGAGCAATGATTTCAGACTCCTTCTTCCGAGCCACAATCACAGACTCAGGATCAGCAGGGTTGGACTCCCTGGGAAGAAAAAAAAAAAGTAGGAAGCATGGTCAGATGATGAAGTCAAATATAGCATTTCACTGTCTTTATCTCTCACGGGTCTAAACACATCACATAATATGTAACATGGGCTATGTTCAGACTGCCAGCATAAATCTCATTTTGTACAAACACGTGAAATCTTAAGTTTTTTCAAATATGATTTAAACCACATTTCGAGGTGGTTTGAAGTGTGATTCCAATCAGATTTTTATAGATGCGTCTGAGTCTGGATGCTCTGGCTGCTCAAATTAGATTTTAAATGGTCTTTTGCATCACAACGATAAGTATTCATACGGTATTCAAATGGTATGTCCAAAGATTTCGGTTGTGACTACAGCATGAAACATCACAATATATACAAGTCTCCTCCATCGCTGAGTTTTTCTTGTGTGGTGGAGGAGTTCTGTACCGTGACTCGACAGGAGAGTGAAATGATGGACCTCCATTTTTCCTGCACTCTTTGAAAGCCTCGTCACATACGTGTGTACGCCTACGACGTTACCAAAGCAACCCATGCAGATAGGTTGGTTATGTCTAGACACAAATTTTATTCACTTGCAATTAATAGTGCAGACAGTCTGCCTGAAAAGATGAGAAAATATCCGATTTGCCTGCAGTCTGAAAATAGCTAAAACGTTTAACTGGCACCTTAAATCCAGATGATGAGCTCCCTCTGGTATGTTGATTGCAATCAGTGATGGGCCGAGTGACTTTCTGATCTACAGGTGAAAATAATCACATTAAATGTTTACAGAGAAGCACAACAAAATACTCTTTATTTGTAAATGGCATACATGAATAAAAGTGCACTCAGTGTAACTTACTAACAAGGGAATTACTTAAATTAAGTATTCAGATCATTTTAGTAAGGAAAAATACAGAGTGCACCTTTATATTTTAATAACTAAATAAAATTACAAAGTTTTAAAAGTGAAACTTACCCCTCCATTAGCCCAAGGATCAAGATCACCATTGGAAAATATGATATTGCTTGCGGTAGAGAGATCTAGAAAAGAGAATTTAAATGGATGGAACATTTAGCTCCCAGTTCACTGCAAACATCCAATGAATATTAAAAAGATCAAAGACAAGTGGATCCAGATGCATAATCATGGGGTAAAACTCACTCTTTTTTTTTTTTAAAGAAAGACAAACCTATACACAGTTTGGTAGTTCTAGCTTACCTTGGCCCCAGAACTGGGTCTTGAGCCACCCTGGCCGTGGCACCACCCCCCATCTCTTTGAGCAGTACTGTTCCCTCTGCTGCTCAGTGAATGTCATAGGCGGGAACATGTCTGTCACATTGTTACTCTCATAGCACATCTCGATCTCAGTGCAGGCCTGAAGATTTTTATATAGAAGACATTTTGGTAACACTTACAGTGTCATTGCTACATGTTACATGTAATACTGTAGTAATAACTAGAAATTATGCATAATTACATGCAATTAACCCTAAACCAAATCCTTATCCTAACCCTATAGTAAGTACATGTAGTTAATTATTATTACTTAGTACTTAAATGTATAATTACACTGTAATACTGACACCTTAAAATAAAGAGTATTCAACATTTTATATATCATTACATGTGAATATTCCAAAACTAATACATCAGATTAAACTGCAAACTTTATTTAAAAAAAAAAGTTGTTTAAAGAGGTCTTTAAAAGTTTAAAATCACAGTGTCAAGTATTTGGACTGAATAGTGTGCTGCAGAAATTGGTCCTAAAAGCTGAAAATGAGTTAGCATTTTTGAACTTCTAGTTCCATTGTCCTGAAGTCAGTGGGTTTTTTGAATGGGTTTTTGGTTAAATGCCGGAAATGAGGTCTGTGGTTAAATACAATATATTTTCACGTTTTATTCTACGACAAAATACATCAGTAATACCCACCCCTCATGATTTTTTAAGCTTTTGAATGTCATGAAAAAGGCAGTTGTCAACAAGTGGCTAAATGGGACTACAGAGGTTGTCTGGGGCATTAAACGTCATCACGGCATTTAAATAAAGAGATTTCCTGAAAACTTAGTGGTCATGTGATGTTTGTTTATAGTCTAACTTTAGCTTTTTACATCTGGGGATTATTTAAACATCAAAATTCATAGGTAACACTTTACAATAAGGTTTCATTAGTTAACATTAGTTAACTACTTTAGTTAACATTAAGAATGAACAATACTTCTACAGCATTTATTAATCTTAGTTAATATTATTTTTAACATTTACGTGTAAGAATCATAAACTTGTTCGTCACAGATCTTGTTTTATGCAGTAAGCCAAAGAAAAAAAATCCTATTGGCTTTTTAGCGAAGGAACCAGGGTGATGCTAACTTCCAGGTTAGCCTACAAAATTATGTCATACATGCAGCATTCTATAGCAGGAGTGACGAATGCCAGTCCTAGACAGCCACAGTCCTGCAGAGTTTTGCTTCAACCCTAATCAAACACACCTGAACAAGCTAATCAAGGTCTGAAGGGTTACTAGAAAGCTACCGACAGGTGAGTTTTTATCAGGGTTGGAGCTGAACTCTGCAGGACTGTGGCTCTCCAGGACCGGAGTTCGCCACCCCGGCTCTATAGTCTCAAAATAAATGTTTTACTGAAGACTTTTAAATTTTTAACATAAACATGTGAAATGACGTTTATGATATGCTTTAATCATTGATCATGGCTCTAATATTACAGTGAAATTTCAGCAAGTACCAAAAACTAATATTCAGGGTTTAGTGAGAACTAATCTAGGTACCTGGTAATCCCACGCATAACTGTCAAAGCCAAGGCCACAGCCGGTGGGGTCGGCACACTCCACATAGAGACTGTAGAGGTCATAACATGTGAGCTGTCCAGTGGAATTATACACAATGCCTGTGGGGGTGGCACAACATTAATGAAAAAGTATTTTGAGCCTTGTCAGGACCAGAGGGATTACAACAAAAAGGAACAGAAAATGAAATCAAAATCTGTGCAAAGCTGCTGTCATTTACCAACAGTGTCTCTGAGTGCCAACATAAGATCAGTGCCATTCAGCATGGTTTCACACGCCACCTGTGAAAGTAAAAGTACTGAACTTTATCTTTAAAACACACAATCATAGTGGTTCCATTCCAACTGCGGGAACTGCACTACTAAACCATTTTAAATGGAACCAGATGGGGTGGAATGGTTTCATTTGCTCTAAGCATCAGGGAAACATTTGTTTAACACCATTAGGTTTTGCTTTCTGCATTAAAGCCTTTCTGTGGCAAGCTTTTATTTTTCATGCTATCCCCTTCCCATTTGGTGATGGAATATGAGAAATCCAATACCTTCACAGGGAAGGCTGGCATGCTGCCCATGAATTGAGTGCTGTAGGGATAATCCAACATGGCCATCATGGTGAAGGCGTTGCGTAAGAGTCCGTTCAGCTGATGAATGTCCTTTGGGGTGGAGGGAGTTTTACACAGGGAGAAAGCAGCCTGGATGCGGCTGTAGTCTATAGAGTATGAACAAGGAGCAGGAGAATGAAATTAGTTTAGGAACAACAACAAACACAGAGTGAAATGGTCAAGAATCCTGAGTGAACGGCTATGGATACCCTTCTGTTGTGCCAAAGTGTTTAGCTTCTGGAAAGCTCCTTTTACTGCATCTCTGCAGGATGGTTTAAACTTTTCGAAATCCTGAACACGCAAACAGAATCAGTATTACTCCAATACAAAATCAAATAAAGTCGTCTTTAAAAATTGTTTCAAAGCTAAAGTGCCTGAAAAGAATTAAATATGAACTTACAGCAGTAACATCCTGGAAAAACTGTCTAGACTCTCCAAGACCTGCGGTGGACAGGATGGGAGCACTAGCAGCTAACGCACCAGCAACAATATTCGGGTACCTGATTCTCATGTAAACGCTCAACATTCCTCCATAGCTGACATAAAAACAGACATAATAACATGTAGATATTCTTTGTTAGTATTTTTTTTATAATATAATAATAATATATTAGATATGATATTTAATTAATTTAATAACAATGAAATATAATGCAGCCAGTTGGTATAATGGATATTTATTTATATGTGTGTGTGTGTGTCTCTGTCTGTCAGGGGATGATGGGTAAATATAAAGCTCACTGAGACCCCACCTTCCACCAAAGACGATGACGGGACATGTCTGAGCTCCCAGTTCCTTCTTTAGCTCTGTGATCATCACTGCATAGTCAGCCAGAGCCTGCTCCACTGTCAACAGCCCCACCTCAGGGATATTAAATGAATCCTTCCCAAATGGAAGAGATTTCCCATAATACCTCTAGAGTTTAAAACAAAGGTAACCATTAGTGGACATTTATACACTATTGCAAAAAAAAAAAAAAAAAGTTTGGAATAATTTTATAAAATAATAAATAATATTTTTTTAAAAATGTTTTTGAAAGAAGGCTACATTTATTTGACCAAAACGCAGTGAAAACAGCAATATTGTGTAAAAATGATTATAATTTAAAATAGCATCTTAAAATATATGAATAAGTTATTTATTCCTGTGACGCCAAAGCTGAACATTACTTTTCAGCATCATTACTCCATTCTTCAACGTCACATGATCCTTCAGAAATCATTCTAATATTCTGATAAGGTGATTAAAAATCATTTCTTCTTATTATTATTATTGTTGTTGTTGTTGTTGAAAACAGTTATGTTTTTTGTGGAAACACTACCATTCAAAGATTTGGGATAAGACTTTTTTTAAAGAAATTATTATAGCTAGGACACATTAAATTGATCAAAAGTGACAGTAAAGACATTTATTATGTTACCAAAAAAAATAAAAAATTCATGGTTTCCATAAAAATATTACACAGCAAACAATTATCAATATTTTCAACATTGATAATTATAAGAAACATAATTAATAATTGAGCACCAATAATAATTGCTGATAATTAAGCACCAAATCAGCATATTACAATGATTTCTTAAGGATCAGGTGACACTGAATGAGGTAATGAAGCAATGGCGGCTGAAAAATTCAGCTTTGCCATCGGAGGAATAAATTACATTTTAAAATATATTAAAATATAAAAAATGTAATTTAAAAATGTAATAATATTTCACAATAATACTGTTTTTACTGTATTTTTGATCAAATAAATGCAGCCTCGTTGAGCATAAGGGACTTCTTTCAAAAACATCTTGATCTTATTTATTCCAAACTTCTGACCAGTAGTGTAGATTGTTTGACTGCATAAAGTGGACATCTACAATTTTCCTGTTGTCTAACTTCCTCCATGGTCATATGATTCAACATGAAAATCTTACGTGCTCAGCAAATATCACCAGGGCTCCCTGCACTGCTGCCAGCTCTGTGATGAAGCCTGAATTCCGTGCAAACTCCCATATGTCCCCCTCATTGCCAGTGTAGAAAAAAATGGGTCCATAGCCTTTCTTCCAGTACTGATCTAGAATAAACACACAATGCATTCAGTATGGATGGATATAATTTAAAAAGATAAAGTAAAGACTAAGAGTATGAAAGTGTGGCAGATTACCTGTAATAAGGTAGCGCTGATCATATGTGCCATTGCCAAGGCTGTTGTAATTGAAGTGGTCTAAAATCTGTTTAAAATACATTTCCTTGAAATCAGCAGCAAAGTCTCTGTGAGATGGGATGACCTCATTATTGAGCTTTTCCTTAAAAAAAGAAAGAAAGAAAGAAAGAAAGTAGATTCCAAAGAACAGTAAGGAATAACAGAGCAAAGAATGGTCTATGAACTGTATGAAAACAACTGGAAAAGCCTATCGGTAACAAAACAATTTCAAAATACAAACAACTGCAGATCAGAACTTGCCACAGATGAACGTGTCTCAGTCTTTCCACCGAGGATCAGCAACATAAATCCAAGGAAAAGCCACCCTGCAGCCATTCTCACAGAGACCCCATATAAAGCCAGGAATCCAATTGAGTTTAATGAAATCTTCACAGGACTAGTACTCACTGTCATGTGATCACATCAGCTGTCATGTGACTTTCGTGTCATCTATAAACGTTACAGACAGTCGCTTATCCCTGTTGGGTTAAAAGTACATGATTTACACCGTTATAAAGTTAAAGGTTGTCTGAGCAATGAAAAGAGCAATTTGGTAGTTTAACAATTATTTACACAATAATAGTTTCAGTCAGAGTAACAGTCAGGAACCATTTCAAAGTAAAAGTCTTCATGCATTTAAATAGGTTATGGTCAAAATCAGCGGGAAAAAAGGTTGTTATTATTATTATTATAAAATGCTTATAAACAGTAACTATATAGAATGACAAAGAAAAAAAAAATTGTTAACATTAAAATGAAAAGGATTTGTTCATTTTAAGGATTCGTTCACAAACCCCGAATCGAATTCACTAATCACCACTACCGGGGTACCCTGTTTACCTACTTATTTTTCTAACACTCATCTTCCTCATAAAGAGTCAATGGCCAGTAAACAAAATGATGAAGAAGAAAAACAACACAGCGGTTTCAAAGTTTGTGGTATTTCTGTGTGTAATTCATGCAGTAGTAGAACAAAAGATAATGCACATATAAAAAGTTATGTACCTTTTAGACAGATAACTTATAAGTTAATTGTCTTCTGGGTTTTAGGACTACAAAAAAAAAAAAAAAAAAAAAAAAAGAAGAAGCTCAATACACTATAGAAGATGTTTGCATGTGTAGTTTAAATACCGTGAGAGCGTTTGCGGAACCCTTGATGGATTACCAAAATACGTAGCGCCATCTACTGTAAATAATATATGCATATTAGATAGATAACGCTATAGATTAAATGAGAGTAGATTTGCACATTTCAAGATATTTCACTTGTATCTCAAATAATAATTTTTATGGTGTCCATATATCTTAAAGTTATTTGTGGAAATAATATGCTCAAAACCATATAATGTGTTGCCGATTCGTCCACATAATGTGTCTCCATTTTGTAGAAAGCAAATGTCTATTTTATTTGTTTTATTTATTTATTTATTTATTTTTTTGAAGATACTATGACATTTTTAATAAAATAATATTTTTTAATAAAATGCAATTTTTTATAACCTTAATGCCTCAAGTATTTGGTGGAAAATCTAAAGCAGTAAAACTTGGTGTGGAAAAAAAATGGTAATACTGCTATTTCCTCATTCCAGTCTTTTTCTTGACTGCTTCCCTATTAAAATAAATGTCAGGTGAAAACTAAATGGTTCCTGGTATTGTAACTCTTGGCCTGTGCTGAAGATAAGTGTGTTAGTGTGCATGTTGTCTTTCTTCTATTTCCTTGAATTACTCAACATCTTTTTGTTTAATTGAGCCATTGTGTACGTGCCCTACCTTCTGCTCAACAAGTCTCTCTCTCTCTCTCTCTTGGGAATGCAGGACTTCCTGATGGCATGGCAAGTGGGTGGGAACCACAGATGTGTGTCACACTACAAATATCACTTCCCTGTGAGCCAACTAAGAGTTCTGGATTACACCTGTTCAGGAGTACCTGTTCATATTCATGATCAATCACTTCTAGAAAGCAGTTCAAGTTCCTGACTTATCTCTTGTCTGTTTCTGTGCAGAGGTAAGTGTCGGTCATTGTACTAGTATTGGGCTTTGCTTTTATAGTTTTACTGTCTTAAAAGAACCTGCATAGCTAGTCTCACCTGTACTTGTAGGCAGCTGTCAGATTCTTTTTGTTCCAAGCTATTAGTGACCAAAAATATGGTGTTTTCTCAGTACAGTTTTGTATTAATCCATTAATTTCTTTCTGAATAAATCTAGTGATTAGAAAAATAACATTTAATCTTGTTTTGTTCTAGAGGGCCATGCTGTACATAGAGTTGATCAGGTTGTGGGATGAGGCCGTGCGGACAATAGACAGCCGGGACTGGCAGGGCGCTCTCACTATACTAAACCAGATCACAGATCACAACTGTCGCACTATGTTTGTGGTCGCGTCAACACACATCGCCCTGGGTCAGGTGGATTTGGCCATCAAGGTACAATCACAATCTTGGTACTTAACCATGTAAGAAGTGATAGAAATGTAGGATATCTATAATTATACTCCAATACAGTTATCCTTGTCTTAAGTTGTTAAATAGCAATTGCCAGAGCTATAGTTTAGTTCAGGGGTTTTCAGTCTTTTAGATGCCACTGATCCCCAAATATGATCATCCTTGTGCAAGGGACCCTCATCCTAAAATATATTTAGAATGTATAAAAGCTATACATTTATATAAATTTATATATACAGTCATGTGAAAAAGAAAATACACCCTTTTGAATTCTATGGTTTTACGCATCAGGACATAATAAAAAAAATCATCTAGTCTTTAGCAGGTCCTAAAATTAGGTAAATACAACCTCATATGAACAACTACACATGACATATTACACCATTTAACAAAAATAAAGCCAAAATGGAGAAGCCATGTGTAACAAACTAAGTATACCCTATAATTTAATCTCTTGTAAAACCATCTTTAGCAGCAATAACTTGAAGTAATCATTTCCTATGTAACTTTGTTAGTCTCTCACATCGTTGTGGAGGGATTTTGGCCCACACTTCTTTACAACACTGCTTAAGTTCATTGAAGTTTGTGGGCATCTGTTTATGCACAGCTCTCTTAAGGTCCTGACACAGCATTTCAATCAGGTTGAGGTCTGGACTTTGTTTCGGCCATTGCAGCACCTTGATTTTTTCTTTTTCAGCCATTCTGTTGTAGATTTGCTGTTGTGCTTGGGATCATTGTCCTGTTGTATGATCCAATTTCAGCCAAGCTTTAGCTGTTGGACGGATGGCCTCACATTTGACTCTAGAATACTTTAGTATGCAGAGGAGTTCATGGTGGACTCAAAGACTGCAAGATGCCCAGGTCCTGCGGCTGCAAATCAAGCCCAAATCATCACTCCTCCACCACTGGGCTTGACAGTTGGTATGAGGTGTTTGTGCTGATATGCTGTGTTTGGGTTTTGTCAAACGTGGCGCTGTGCATTATGGCCAAACGTCTCCATTTCTCGCCTTGTCTGTCCAAAGGACATTGTTCCATAAGTCTCGTGGTTTGTTCAGACGCATCTTTGCAATCCTTTTTAGAGAGAAAAGGCTTTCTCAAGGCAGCCCTTCCAAACAAGTCATACTTGTTCAGTCTTTTTCTAATTGTGCTTCATGAACTTTAATATTTAACATGTTACCTGAGACCTGTAGAATCTGAGGTGTAGCTCTTGGGTTTTTTGCAGTTTCTCTGAATTTGCTGAGATGTCCATTCCTGGGAAGATTGGCAACTGCCTTGAATGTTTTCCACCTGTGAATAACCTTCCTCACTGTAGAATGATGGACTTCAAATTGTTTGGAAATGGCCTTGTAACCCTTCCTAGATTGATGGCAACAACAATTTCTTCTCTAAGATCATTGCTGATGTCTTTCCTTCTTGGCATTGTGTTAAGCACCTGAATGCTCTAAACCAGCAAACTGCCAAAACTTTTGCTTTTATAAAGTTGGTCACGCTTGCTGATGATCAATTAATCAAAGGCATTTGATTAGCAGTGCCTGACTACTACTTACCCTCCTAATTCCTATGAAAGCAGTAAGGGTGTGCTTAGTTTGTCATACCTGGCTTCTCCATTTATGTTAAATAAACCATGACACGGTGTAATATGTCATGTGGTGTTGTTCATCTGAGATTGTATTTACCTAATTTTAAGACCTGCTAAAGACCAGATGATTTTTTTTTTTTTTATTATGTCCTGATACATAAAACCATAGAATTCAAAAGGGTGTACTTTCTTTTTCACATGAGTGTATATAAATGTGTAAAATATTATTTGGAAATATAGTACATACACATAATATAGTACATACTGTTAGGTGTATGTATTATAATAATTTTAACAAAAGATTATTTATTTATTTTAATTACTTTTTATTTATTTTAATGAAATTTAATTTTTACATTTTACAAAGGTCATGATTGTTATGTTTTAGTTAGATATAAAATTTGTGACAATGTCATATGATCCCTTTTAGGCTCTCGACCAGGTAATCGCAAAGGATTCATGTCTTGCTGTGGGATTTTTTCAGAGGTCTGCTGTTCATATGATGGCAAACAGGTGAGAAATATTCTGACAAGTTTTCATATTGTAGATCTCTATGAATAAGTAGACCAGCCTGTCTGGTACGCCACAGTGTGATGCAACATAAACATTGACCTCTTTTGTTTAAAGCTGATGTTCCGGACAGTTGATTCACTTTCATCTGACACTGCCTCTTTGTTCTCTTGCTCTCTCCCTGTCTTGTTGTCATTCCTTCTTTTTTATCTATGTAATTTTTTTTAACACCAGGCTGGAGGAGGCACTGTCTGATTGTATATCGGCTCAGAAATACATGAGGGAAAACCCTGTCATTGACTACAAACAGCTGGGTCTTCGCTATAAAATGTACAGCTGGCAGGTCAGAACACAAGCAGGATTTAGTGTGCATGTTTTTTGGTAACATTTTTTTGCAAGTTGGGAAATTGTTGACATTTTCTTGTGTCAACTCTGCCATTAGGCATGAACACTGGTGGAGTTCACCTGCACAGATAGCTATCACAAGGCCTCTTTGAGGGCTTAGCAAAAAAAAGCTCCATAGTTATGCAATGTCAAATGCCAGGCTGAAAAAAGATAAGACATGCAGCATTCCTCAGCTGTCTGGTTAAGCTCAGGTTAGCCTGAACAGATCAAGCAACCTTTCTGTTCCTCAAATGCATATTAGTTGAAAAACAGAAGAGTTTGCTTTGAAGAAGTTTTAAAGAGTCAATGTATGACCACCACATGCAAAATTTGCACCACTTGTCCATCTTTAGACATAAGTGCACGTTTTATGTTCTATAGGTATGGTTTATACGGTTTACTAGAAGAATAATAGAAATAACTCCTCATTGCTCATTGGGTGATGGAATGGATAGTCCAAAGAAATGAAATGATTCATCAAAGAAATGATTCTTTTTACACATTCAGAAGAGGGCTGTAAAAAACTATATGTGTAGACACACACTACCATTCAAAAGTTTGAGGGCGGTTTTTGTAATTAGTCTCTTCTGCTTATGAAGGCTGCATTTATTTGAAAAAATACAGTATAAAAGTATCAAAAGTAAGCCTTGCTGACCCCAAACTTTCGAACAGTACAGCAGTGTATAATCTTTTGTTGTCCTGTTGATATGATATAATGTACAGTGTTTACTTGTGTGGGTTTGTTCACTTTTAGGTCCTTTATAATGCAGCAGCCGTTCACTCTAGACTGCAACAATGGGACAAAGCCAGCAATATTTTGCTGGCGGCCTCACAGGAGAGAGGAGCTGGCCGAAGCAACCTAATAGACACAGCTCTAGAGGCTATTTATGTAAGACATATGTGATACTTATATTAAGAAAATGCAAAGAGAAGGCTGAAAAGCTTTTTCATAGTGCAAGACATCCACCGCTACTTTTTTATTGCCTTTTTACTGATAATGTATCACTGAACACAGTGGTTTGCAATGAACTCTGAAGTCTGTTTTCAGCAAACAATGCTCCACTAAACATTGTAATCATCAGTTAATGTATCTGTCCAATTTTATTCCCAGAGGAGAGAGGTTTTGGAGCCTCTCCTGGTGCCCGAGGGTGAAGTGTTCCGTCCCAGGAAACAGGAAGTAGACCAGCTTAAACCGAGGGACTTCTTGGGTGAAGCAAAGGTGACTCACATCTTCACGTTGTACTGCTGCTTTATAGCTGTTTGAAAAATAACTTTATGATACACTTCACTATAATCCAATAATAGTAAAGTTAATGTTTCAAGTTGCATGCTCTAAGTTAGTAAATCTAATAGGCATTACTTTTCCAGTTGTTCATGATTTACTGGGTAAAGAGGAAGGCTGATGATTTACTCACAGTTTCTACCTGATAAAATATTTTTGAGCTTGGTATAACAAAAAATTGTTTTTCAGAAAATGTATAAAAATGCCCATGGAGTTTTATTAATGATTTTATTAACAATATTTTATTTTTTTCTATAACTTTTCCAGATCTACATCATGCTTAATATTTCTTAAAAAAAAAAAAAAAAAAAACAGTGTTGAGGAAGTAAATTAAAATAAGAAATATCTTGTTTTTTAGTTATTTTAGCTTAATTTAATGCTTGTTTTGTCTTAAATTTTTAATCATCTTGAGGCCCCCTAGTGGGTGCCTGCCATCTGGTTGAGAACGTTTGAACATCTGTTAAAAATATAGAAATATATGTATGTAAGAACTTAAAAGCTGCCCCAAAAAATAATGCATCTGCAGATTTCCCATTCATTTTATATAAAAATGATTGTAATCTCATATAAACATTATAATTCTGTACTAAAAGCACTGTGCAAGAAATTTGACAAATGTACAATGAAACTAAACTCTCTTACAGGTCATCACTTCTTTAATTCCAAATGATGACTTCAGGGGCTTTGATCCTCTCAGACCACAGGTAAAGTTACCACCTGTGATGCTACATCCTCAAAATTTTGTCCTGTCTTTTGTTTTCTAACTAAACTCCACCGATTATGTATGTTCTTGCAGAAACCAGGGTACTATGAGCCAAAGGTCATTGACGGCCAGTAAGTGTTCAATATTCAGAAAATATTAAAGACTGTTACAAGATATATAGATATATAGATTATAGATAATATATGATATAATATATCATTCCTGCATAGGGACTCTCGTTACATGGTAATGAAGAGTGCTTATGTGGCAAAAGGGGCAGGGGAGCTAACAGTGCCTGCTGGAGCAGAAGTGTTTGTGTATAGTGATGAAGACAAGGATGGGCTGGCAGTAGTCATTTATGATGGAAAGGTGGGATACTCTTTCTTTCTAAATGTGATGGATGATTACTGAGGATTTGTTATGATTTGGAGGCACATTGAATGTTGTCCTCCAAAATGGCAATCTGCTTGTTAAGTTGTGACATAAGGAAAACTGTTTCCAGGTCCAAGCCTCTACTCTTTTAAGTTGGTAATCCTATCTCAACAGCCATTTATAAGCACTATTTATTCATATCATATTTATGCTAAGTGTTTAAAACGCTATACACCACAATCTCCGGGCTCATGGCGTCCTGGACACCAATATTTCAATGATTCATAAAAGATGAATCACTCTCTGGCCATCATTTCTGTATAGGGTTAAAGGTTAGGATCATGATTTTTCAGAAGTATAACATCACATGGTCAGTTTATATTATCACCATTTGCTTTTGGATTCTGAGCGTTTGGACCCGAAAACTGGTCAGACTTAACAAGCGGTTATTCTAATTATGTTTTTGACATTTACAAAAGCAGTTTGAGTGGCAACGTCAATGTGTGATATAAAAATAATAACAAAATTTAAAATAACACCTGGGCTATTTCTTCTTTTTTTACTTTTAAAATGTCAGAGAGGTCTGGTTCCCAATTTCCTGCTTGAACCAATGGGCAAGAAAAACAAGGCTAAATACAAGCGAATTGTAAGTGTTCTATTTTTTTTTTTTTATAACCTCTTTGTATGATCTCTTTCATTTCCCTCACTGGCCCTCATTTATCAAACGATCGTACGCCAGAAAACTGTGCGTACGCTCGTTTCCACGCAAAATTTGGCATTTATCAATATGAACGGGAGCGGTGGCTACGATCAAATCTTACGCCAGGTCTCAGCTCGTTTACGCACGTTTTTGAGTCAGCGGGAACTTGCGTGCAGCATAGTAAATCTGGTGGAGAATTGTTATGAGAACATTTAAATTATTTTCCTGACCGACAATCACTCACTAACCGATCATTGACCATGAAACGACACGATTAAAATGGCACAATAAAATTAAATTAGAATAGATGCGTGTCTTCTTTCCAGGGTTTTGGCTTTGAATGCGCAAATGGCAACATCAACAGAACATTAGGATTCACACATGCACCTGCAACGCAGAGAAAAACAATAATATAGCCTACAAGGAATAAAAAAAATAGGACTATACCCTACATGAAATATATTTCACTGAAATAATTAACAGATTAACAAAACAAAAGAGAAAAACTGTGCATCAAGTAGGGCTAGTACAGTCTACGCTCGCGTTGTGTTCGTTTTCTTTATTTTATTAAAAAATGTATCTTCTATTAAATCCAATTGATCGCGCGGGCGCCTCACACACGCAGACGCAACATATCAGTTCTAGCGTTGCTAACTTTACATTTCAGCCATTTATCAGCAAACTAAAATGCAGACAAAGTTAACACTGCTCAGTTTAATGGTCCGCCATCTATCGTACCAGTCGGCGCGTGCAACGCCCAACCAAACACATTTTTGCGCATGTGAAGGCTGATGTTTTACGTGGATATTGAAACAAGAGTGAAATAGAAAGCAACAGTAGGCTAGCTCAGCAACCAATAAATGTTACATCGCGAATATGGAAACGAGAATGAGAGAGGTAGGCTATATGAGCCCAATTCAGTTTTGCTTTAAATAAATTAATTTCTGCTTTATAATGAATGCCATAGCCTAATTTGTGTTTCAATTTATAATATATAGCTACCTTTTTCGTTCTTGTTCTGAATAAAATAAATGTAAAGGATTTTCTGTGGAGTGAGGTACTAAAGTAACCAAATTTATATATATTAATAATGTTTGTAAGTAGGCTATTTAGTTTTATTTACCGGTATTTTTATTTAAATTAATTTTATTGTTTGCATTTACGAGGTTGAGGGGTATTTTTAGAGTAAGATACATTTCTTTTTCATGTGATTACTTCCTCTTCATGGCCGGGTTACGTTTCTTTGTGTCGTAAACTATAGGGCGTAAACTTCTAAAATTTGAGGCGTGACATTTAAATGACGATTGTTTCAGCCGCCACATTTATCAACACCCGTTCATTCTTGCGACGGAATTGGCTGCATGCGAAAGTTTAATGAATCTCACGTGAGCGTTGTCGTAAGCTGATTTTTTCGTTCGGATGTATGCTGGTTTCTACGTTCGTTTGATAAATGAGGGACAGTATGTGCTTAATGGGTTTTAATAGGGTTTTGTTATTTGCCAAGGCTCATCCAGCCTTTTTCTTAGATATGTTGAGCTTGGTGTAAAATGCTGAATTTTATGAATGCAGACAGCTTTTTAATTCTAGTGAAAAATGTGCCTACACACTCTGCAAACCACAGAGATTTGGCAAAGACTGTGCTATGCCTCATCAGTCTTTGTCACTTTCAGTATCGTTATAAGGAAAATAGCTATGATGAAAATAAAAATGATTTAAACGTTTTTAGCCTCTTGTTACCCCTACTTCCAGAGATGTGATGTTTAATTGAGCAAGGGATCCTCATTCCTTTGCTTTGCATACTGCAGGAGGCAGGAGCAGTGACTTTGTTCTTCAGCCTCTAATGTTCAATATCTGAATTAAAGTTGTTATTGGCAGTAATATACTGAGTGCTTTTCTCTGCATATTGCTTGGAAGGAACCCGCCAATGGCATCCCACATCCACCATCCCTAAAACCCCCAAATCGACCTCAAGGTCCAACTCAACGTCCATTAGGTACAGAAAATATATTTTCAGATGAAACAGACACATTGAAACTGAAGTTGTTTGTTAATAAGTTTTTATTATTATTATATTATAGAATTTTTATAAAATATGTATTATTATAAAAAAGAAAGAAAATATAATTTCTAAATTTTATATTTTTCTAATATCTAAACATATGTTCTAATAACAAATGCAGTGCCATTAAGTAGAGCACATGCTGTGTGTTGTGTGGTGCAGTTATCATTTCCTGTCTCTCCTTCAACTGTCCTAAAAATAAATAAAATGATTGTACCAGTATTCTGAAGAATGCAAGTCTCATCCTCTCTTCTGTAGAGTTTCACCCCACCTGTGCCGGTGCTACCCACACAACTCCTCCAACGACCAGCAACTCAAGCCGCGTCCCTCCGCAGCAGGTGAGTAATAAAACACACTTGAAAAAGATGAAAGAATACTCACCTTGTGGAAGGACAAATCAGTGATCCCTTTAGTATGTAACTCCAACGTTTTATTTCAACCACACAAATAAGTTTTTGCCAGGAATTACCTTACTAAATTTCCACCAATAATTAGAAGCTAATTTAAATGATTTATGTTCATTAAAATGAACAGATATGTTGTCTATAAACATGGGTTTTCCATTCTTTTACATGAACTTTTGGTGCCCCCTAATCTTGAATATTTGGTTACATCCTCAGTGCTTATATTTTATATACTTCTGCAAATTCATTTTATCTCCCTGTCCAATTTGTCAAGCCTAAAAGCCAATGTTTCTGACAGTATCATGTACTGTAGATGGAAATGGAAGCAGAGCATGATTAATGCAGTGGCCGTCATGGTTGATCTTTTGTGTGAGATGAGATCTTTTGAATGAGTTTTGTGACTCAGACAAGAAGTGGAGTGTTGAGGCAGCGGGCCTTTGATTTGGCCTGATTCAGTCAGAAATACACCCAAGGGAGCAAAAGAAAGCTGAACATTTTGAAAAGGAGACTATTTAAGGCCACTGCCTAGTAGAGAAACCTGATTACCTTATGACAAAATCTGAATATCCCAATACTTTGTGCACATGATAGAACTTTATAATAGAAAAGGGGAACTTTGAAATTGAAAAAAAGCACTTTTTATTTAATTTTTTATGTTCTTGTATTATAACTTCATTCGCTTTGCTTATACTTATGCTCAGTTTAATGCAAAAGTCTGATTCAGATATGTCTCTCAGTTGTCTCAGCCGTAACCTTAGATGTGACCCCCATTTCTCAGCCCCAAACTTCACCACAGGACTCTGGATCAGTCATAGTCAAGGTGCACTATACATACACCATAGCTCTGAGAGTCCCTTTAGAAACTCCTTTCCGGGATCTGCAAGAGAAAATCGCTCAGAAATTAGGACAGCCTGTGACGAACATTCGCCTCAGGTAATATTGCAGACCTGCAGTCTTGCTGACCTGCTTTTAGTTGCCATAAATTCCCAGCATTAAAGTATGTTAGTACTCTGCTCACATTTTTCCATCGTACAAACCCCCACACCATTCTTTAACTCATAATACTACTTCCTCTCGCAGACACAGAAGGCATGGTACCAAAGTACTAATGCCCCTAAATGGTGACGATGGACTGGATAGCTTAGAGGATGTGGCTGAATCAGGACGTGCCAAAATTTGGTGTCAGGTAACTTTACTAACTACCATTTTTGATTGACAGCTCTAAATGATTTGTATTACAAATGAATGTTACACCAATTTGGCAATTTTTAATATCTGGCAACTTTTTTTCCCCATCTCGTCCCAAGAATGAGGACCCTCTGGCCAACAGGACCATTCTTTATCAGATGGTGGCACTATATGACTACAATGCACAAGGCCCAGAGGATTTGGAATTCAGTGAAGGCGATACAATTGACATTCTCAGTGAAGGTACGTAAACACAGGGGTGTCTTTTTACTATTAGAGAATTTTAATTTGTTTTACACACCAGTGTTAGAATAAGAAAAGTATATATTTTTCTTTTTTTCCTCCATTTTGCAGTGAATGAGGAGTGGTTAGAAGGGCACATTGCTGGAAAAATCGGCATCTTCCCTAGAAGTTTTGCTCAACGGGATACAGAGAGCATCAGTGGGGCATCAACAGATTGACACAGCCTTTAAACATATACAGTTGCAGAACTTTCTTATGTGCAGCGACAGTATAGAGGCATCCATCTGCTGAAATTAATGACAGTATTTATCAGAAATGTTTTTTCTTTATGCCAAATTGTGCCTACTCCTGACTGCTGTTTCTATGAACATGATCACAATAACTTTTGAGCATGGATTTTGAAAGATTAAATCAAAATAATTTCTCCTCTCCATAATTTTTTAATGTTGCAAAGGTATTTAAAAATGAATTTTCCATTACATAACATTTTCTTTGATTTATTTTTCCATTTACTTAATGAAATTACAGCTCTCTTTAAGTGCTTTTAACTGGAAAATAATATCATTTGGAAATTTAAGCTGTCTAAAAAAATATATTACTATGTATAATGGTACTGGAACACCTAAATTCTGTTTTTAGATGCCAAATGGAAACTCTTGGCTCTCTTTACAGAGTAAGTTCATTTAATATTAATAGAAGAGGGAGAATTTCAGGTACTTTTTGAGATCACAAAACAGGGCGGCTAGAGGCCAAAACCAGAGTTTTAAATAGTGCTCCATAGGATGTCATCTTCAGTTTATATCATTACCACCCACCTCTTCTTAACCTGCAGCTGACACGGTATCTATCATATACAAACTGAACAGCAATGCAGCAGAAAGAGATGATTTAACTTGAATCACACCCATACAATATAGACTGCTGGCAGATTTTATTTCAGACTTGGTCAGATGTCATAAAATGGCTTTTAAATCACCACTGTCCTGTAGTGAGAGCTAAATACACCTCAGCAAGGTATCCGTAATGCAGTGTTTAATGGCGTGGTGTGCTCTGTCAGACTGGGCACTGGGGCATGGCACTGCAGCATACGATCCCTCTGCTCTTTTATATTGCGGTAATTATGGCGTTGGCAGAGCTCAGCGTGACGCGCATTTCCCTCAATTCCCATTAAACATTCTGCTATAAATCAAAGCCGTACCACATTCTGACCCAACGTTTACCGATCAGTTCTTCCCCTCCTGCCTTCTGTCCCTGGTTTATATTTGTTGAAGAGTGAAAATTTGTGTTGCATTTATGAGCTGTTGTAAACAACATTGTATAAGTGTCAGGGAGTTATACAGTTTAACATGTTTTAGTGTAAAAACGACCTTCTGTCTGTTTTTTTATAGGGGATGTAAGGGAATTGTATTTTGGTCTTCATGTAGTGCAATCAATGGTGGCAATTTAATGGCCTTGACAGCATAACCTGTCGTAAAAGTTACTTGTCTATTCAGTACATCACTCGCTTGGTACTCAAAAGATTATGTAGGACTCTTTATCCAGAAAGTTGAGAGCATAAACCGGCCAACTGTGGTGGTGCAGGGAGAAATCTGGAGTCTTGGTTTTAAGTCAAGGAAACAAGAATTACTCAAATTAGGTTAAACCATCCAAACCACACATCTTTGTTAAATCAGTGTCTCAAGAATACATGTTGAGAGAAAGGAAGGACAGGGAAAGATATTTGGTATTTCAGCACCTAATTGAATTACTGGCAGACAGTTTGGAGCACTTTTAAACGTGTCTGTTTGTTTGATGAGTCTGTAGTTATGTGTGACTTACAGCTAAGGTGTAATACACTATCTTCTGCAATGCATAAAGATCAGTGAGCATCTCGATTGTCTCATTTAGGCCCATTAATTGTTCATTAATTTCTGCTACCATGCTCTGATGCCAAGAGCTGTAATTGCAAATTAACAATGAATTTGACTCCTTTGCTCCAATGCCACCATCTTAAAGGGCTGTAAATCAGTGGGTTGGAGATCCAGAAGGACGAAGAAAGTTCAGCTGAGAAGGTCTATACATTTGTATAGTCTCATTTTAATCTTAAATTTACCTTTTAAAACACTCATTTAGCTACTGATGTGATTGTAATTTATTTCTTTTAATTATTAGTACTTTCTTATTTTATGCTGTGTTTCATTTGTATTATTGTTTTATTTATTAAGTCACCATGAAATCAAAATGGACTTTTTTATGGAATATTGCAATATTTATTATAAATTTATTCATGTGCATCATTATTATTTTTTTTTAAATCATGTGCCTTAATCACATCTGTTCTGTTCTCTGATGACGTTTATTTTTTCACAGTAAATAATCACAGTAATAGCAAACCACAACCATCCAATCAATTTGCTTCAAGTCCCGCCCTACATTTTTTTTTCTTGTTTCAGAAGCCGTTTCACTTAGATATATGTCACAATACACTGTAAATCCTAATGCTCAAAATTATTAATTGGTTTGAGTAGGGTAAACTTAAACAAATTAGTTCAATCAAATGAACTTTTATGAGCATTTAGAACTTTCTTTTTCTTTTCAGTTCACAAAACTGACACATTTTAAGTAATCTGAATGGTTTCATTGTTTTGAGTTTTATGGACTTGTTTCTTTTAATTTAGACAAACTTAAATTTAACTGAAACTGGGCTGGCATTTCTATTCCCCAGCATGCTGTGCCATAACATTCGGAAGGGAGAACAAACGCTAAAATTAAATGTTATATAAAGTTTTTTTTTTTTTTGCAGGATTAATGTTAAGTGGGAGATTTAGTGATGTTTAATATTTTGCTATGCTAATTTAGAAAAGGTTTCTGTTATGTGGGTTTTTGGGTGGTTTACCATCATGGTGATAAGTGGAGCATATGCTTAGTTTGAGAACAGGTATATGTTAAATGTTCTTTATTGCTGTACTCATTCAGTAATTGCTATGCTATGCTAAAGCTATCAAAGCATTGTGCTACCAAAGGACCCTTTTCACAGACTGTGATGACGCGTTTTAACGGTCATCAATATCGTAAATCCTGCAAAGTTTTTTATATTTTCATTTTTTTTTAAATGTAGGTACATTTATAACACTATACTTAGTATTATATTACCTTTGCATCAAATTACAAAAATCTAGTTAACGCTGCTGTGAGGGTGTTTCTAATACAGCAGCTATGGGAGTGATAGTAAAAATTACATCTTTCTCTCTTCTGACTGCCGTTATCAATCACTCTCTATTTTTTCCCTCTTTTTGAAAGTTGTGAAAACACTATTGTGGAGTTTTTCTTTTGCTATTTGAGCAAATGGAAACACAAAAAATATATTTAATGTATTCTCTCATTCACCACTATAGAATTTTACCCAACTATGACGACTTCCGCTTCTGAGAAACCCGGAAATGTGAAAAGGGTTTATTAGTAAGTTAGCATTTACTGAATTAGCTAGTTAAAGCTAGCCAAGTTTCCACTACTAAAAATATTTAAGTTGAGATTACATGATAATTTTAATTTAATGTATGAATTAGCTTGCTCAAATATTTAAAGTTATGATCAATTAAAATGTATAAAATATACAAAATATAAATCTGCCAGTTCTGCTTACTTAAACTTTGAATTTCTTAACTTAAAACTTGATGTAATATAAACTTAACTTAAAAATTGATGTAATTGATTACCTCAATTTTTTTTTTAGTTTTGCCAACTTATTCAGTTTACAGTGTAGGGAAGAAAAGACTATTGCGACTCCCAACTTTAAAATTACTTCATTTTATTTTTCACCAATGTATACAGCTATGCTGTAAATACTTTGGCAAAACAAATACACTTTTGTTGCTGTTGTGCCAATAAAGCATTTGATTGAAGTATTTTGAAAATGAATTGGGTCAATGCAGGCAGACTTGAAAAGGATGAGGTTAAATACAGCCTTAAAGGGAGCAACAGTCTGTCCATATAAGATTATTAATAGTTCTCAGAGAGACTATGGTTGTTGTACTGTAGGTAGTGGTCTGCTGACAGGCCTTTCTAATTCCTCTTTATGAGCTTAGAGGATGACATGTGTATTTTAACTGAGCTTCCACAGCAGCCGAAATCCACAGTCTGGCCTAAAACCTTGCTGGCTGCCTTTTTAGCACATCAGAAAGCATAGACTGAACCAATATAAAAAGGATAATTATTATTGTTTATACAAAACAATTCATGGACTGCCCTGATTGTACAGTATGGATTATGCAGCTTTTCTGAGCAGATACAATATCAGACACAGCATCTGTGAGAGTTGGGTTCTTACAACACCAAGCTGATTTGAGCAGAGCTGGGTTTAAGATGTGATATAACTCTCCTTGCACACACACAAAGGATTAGAAAGCTTCAAGTATAAATGGAGCACCCTCAAATGAAGCACACACATATCCAAACACTGCCCTCGTTTTGTAAATCTGTTCAAAACAGCTTCCACGACCTCTTAACTTAAGATAATACATCAGCTGAAAGATTGAAATGTAAGGGCCTTTAAAATTTCTTCTGATATGAGATGTTTTTTTAAGTGTTCCAAAGGAAAACGTCAATCAGAATCAAATTTGTTTTTCATTAGTTATTACTGAAAAAATGTATTTAGGTCACTATGTTTTTCTTGATTAATGGCTTTCTGAAATAGGCTACTTGATTCTGATTTATTTTGATTGCGGAATATTTTTGATCTCTAAATTGGATGTTCCACCGTTGCTCTTAGCACCATACTGGCACAACCTTCATGTTTAATTGCAGATTGATTATAATGCATACATTAATAATATTTAATAAATATTAAATTGTATTTTGTATACTTGTTGCTAGGTCACATAGCAAAGGACTATCTTTCTTAGTGGAAATTTAAGGCTAATCTACAAGATGATGGATTTATTACAGCTGAAATCAACATTTCATGCTTTATTTATTTAGTTATTTTGTAGTTTTGCTTCGAAATAAGATAATGGACAATGGACAGCCAGACGTGATTATCCTGGGTTTTATTTTGCAATACTGACAGGCTGGCTCCACATTATCCCTTACGTAGGCCTATAAACACATCACACGTAGAAGATATGGCACATAACTGTAGAGTTGAAATCAAGTGTCTGTGGTTTCGACTGTGTTTCCCTGTAAGAAACACTTGCCATTATCAACTTTACGTTATGGCCCCAAGTGCGCAATGCTCTTTGGAAACGACTTTTCAATTGATTAACGTCAACGGCCTGGCGGGCCTTGAACATTAAAAATAGCTCACGCGCAAGAAAGATGTGGTTTTGTTTGTCCAAATGCGTTCCTCACAGTTGTTTGTTCCTAAGCAACAGAGGCGCCTCGCGCGTGCGTCATTTCCTCCACAGAGCCTGTGTCGGTATCTCACTACGGACTCAGTAGTAGCTACAAGAAATCCGAGCGAGTCACACTGACCACGCGCGCTCCTCTTCTGAGCGCGGCTGCCAAACTTGAAACGTTCGTGCTGTTTTTTTTGCTTTCTTTCTCGTTGCAGGACGTCTCACCGCCCGTTTCTTTTCGCACAATGTGTTGGCAAAAGGATTAAAGTCACTATTACGGACGTCAAATCCTCGCGGGAATTAATTCGGGTTTGTTGTTTGTCTCTGGAAGAACAGAGGACTTTTTCCTACTATATATAGCATTTAAAGTGATTATTAAACAAATTTCATTCATGATCAAAAGTTTCGAAACTGTATTACACTAATTATTCTGCCATTTTACTGTATCATTGTTGTTATTTTGAGCGCGCGCTCTCAAACTAATACTTAACTCAGTATGACGCGTCTCACCACAGGTTTAACACACGAATCGCGGTGCATTACTGTTTTTAGCAAAAGACAGTGACCGTGCTCAGTTCCTAATGCCTGATGTGAAATCCCCGTGTGGCTTTGAGGTGTCTGAGAATGAGCACGGATCTGGAGCGCGCTTCTCTCAAGTCGGGCGCGAACTCGCTGGGCTCCGGTGGCCGCGCGCTCTCTGTTAACGTCAAGAAGTTGCACAACGCGCTCAACGTGCTGCTTAACGACTTCGAAAGGGAGCAGTTCATCCACTGCCTCAACATTTACCACGCCAAGCGCAATGTATTCGATCTCGTGCAGACTCTCAAAGTCATTCTCAACACACCCAACAAGCGTCAACTCTTACCCATGCTACGCCTGGTCATACCTCGCTCGGACCAGCTGCTGTTCGACCAGTACACGTCGGAAGGGCTTTATCTAAAAACGGATCTGCTGACAGGCAGTGTCAAGCATGAGTGCTCGGAAGACAGCAGCAGCAGCACAAACGCGCATGCAGGAGCATCCTCGGTGCGCTTTCTGCGCGAGTCCGAGCAGGCCGGTCCCAGTCACGGATCTGTGCGCGCGGCTCCTGTTTTCAGCACCACAGCTGAGGGGACAGCGCCAGCGCTGATGCTGGAAGCGCCTGATGAAATCCGCCAAGTTACGCTTAAAAGGAGCAAGAGCCACGAAGGCCTGGGATTCAGCATACGGGGTGGGTCAGAGCATGGAGTTGGCATCTATGTGTCTTTGGTGGAACCGGGATCATCCGCTGAGAGAGAGGGGCTGAGAGTTGGAGACCAGATCATGAAAGTCAATAACATGGTGTTTGACCGAGTCACTCATGGAGAGGCAGTCAAGGTGATGTGTGTTCTCTCTTTATGTGTGTGTGTGTGTGGGTTTGGGCATTGTATTTAAACAATTCTCATCCTCAACATCTTATGTGGATCTGTTAAGTCTGAAATTCTTTCACTTTTAAAATAAAAAGACAACTGATGCACCATGTTTTTGTTTATCAGACTGCCACACTGCTGGAAACTTCTAGAAAACTTCTAGGACCCTTATCAAAAAGGGCAGTTCTCTGACATGTTACTGCAGAAACTCTAAAAACTGTCAATGATTCCTCCAATAAACCCATTATAAGTGAAGGGTTTTGATGCACTTGCACTTGATATTTTTGGTCATTCACAGGTTTCAACTTCTGGTAATCATGGAGAAAGACTCTCAGTGAAAACCACATAAAATCAAGTAAAATCACTTGCAGTTAGGGTAGAATTTAAGGTAACACTTTATTTAAAGGTGACGTAGTTAAACGTTACTACATGTACTTACTATAGTAATAACAGTAAATTTTGCATAATCACGAGTAACTAACCTTAAACCAAACCCTAACCCTAACTGTAATCCTAAAGTAAGTAATTGTAGTTAATTAATATTGCGCAGTACTTATTTTAGTAATTACAATGTAACAACGTCACCTTAAAATAAAGTGTAACCGAATTTAATTATCAAAGGCTCTCAAGCATAAAATTTCATATATGAGTGGACCAAACTGAACATTTACCGTACATGGTTTATTTTATTTTATTTTTTCGTAAACAAAATTGAAACAAATGTATTAAGGTATTAACTGCAAAAAAAAAACATGAATATAGATACAGACAGACTTTACTGATCCAGGGAAAAGGGAAATTGAAGAGTACTAAAATTAAAAACAGAATACCTATCTACAAACAAACAAAACCAAACTGCATATTAAATAAAGATGTGTACACTATCAAAGAGAGCCACAGTAATAAAGAAAATAAAGGACATCAAAGAAAATGAAAAAAAAAAAAAACGATAAGAGCAGGTTAGCAAAAATGACAGTGACTAATATATACAGAATGTACAGATAGTTTGACAGCCCTGATGTAATCCTATTAAAATTGTTAAAGAAAGTATCATTTCAGTTTAACAAAGCAAAACCTAAATGTATCCTTGTGTACTTGGTAATCACTGCTTTAGAGGGATCATTCAGTGTGGCGGTCTGTGGAACCCCAATTGGTGCCTCAAGTATCTTTTTTTTTTTTTTTTTTTTTAGTGTTGACTCTCTTTTTTTTGTACCAAACAGTCCAATTTGCTTACCCCCTCCCTCCTCTGATCCTGTAAAGTCCTTTACCAGTGTCATAGCCCTGCAGAAAAATCTTTGGCCGCAGTCCCAGAGTTACTGGCTTTAGCAAGGCTAAAATCAATTTTTTTATTTATTTTGCCCACTTGATTACACCATACCTCACATGGTCCTAATCTTGGCCTTTTTTAACACATTTGCTCTCATTTCCCCGTGTGTGTCCAAAGGTAATTTCAGAAAATTGGATAATTGACTCAAAATATGCCACTGGAGCTGGTGCTGGTCTCAGGCTTTGTGAAAATAATTGGAGGTATTGGTGATCAACTGTAAGGTCCAGTTAGACATAATATGCTGAAATTTGCCTGTGGTGGAATCTCTTATCATCTCTAATTTTAGTTCTAGATTTGAGAGTTAAATCATAGGTTACATAACAATTGATGCTTGTACAGTTTGCAGAAGAAGAGCAATGACAGGCAGCCAACTCACTCTTACATTCCTCTCCTCTTTGCTTGCTCATTCTATCTCTCTCTCTCTTTGACTATTTGTGTGGGCAGGCTCATTCTATGTTTGTTTTTTTGTTTTCTGTTTTTTTGAGCATTCACGTTAGACTGCTGAGGGAAGTGCGGTGTTCTTTTGTATCGTCCTTGCTTTGTTGTACTGCCTATCTTACTCATGTCGCAATCTTGTTTGCCTGTCAGAATTGAATCCACAGGCTAAAAAAAGCCCACAACAAAAAACAATGTGAGTCAAATAGTTACATGGAAGCTAAGGGCCTGACGCTTGTTTGTGAATCTTTATTGAGTGAGTCAGTCTGTCTTGATTGCAGGTTCCATATGGAAGGATTAAATGCGATTGACCATGTTTACTCAAAGTGCCAGTCTGTAAGCATTTCTTAATAAAAATAGGTGAAGTGAAAATTGGCTGACTCGCATTGGCTGTATAGTTTACCAAAAGGCCGAGGTGTGAATTGAGCTGATCTGACAGTATCAGAGGTATACAAGATATTAACATAATATCTTATGGAAGATGACATGGCCTTTAGCTTTAAGGCAAGCTTGCCCACATTACAGCTTAACCACTAATTGGTCTGACCAACATGTTACCTGACCAACCAGATGGATTGTCACAATTAGAGCCAGGCAGATACAAAAATCGGTGTCAATACAATAATTATTATATAAAAATTGTACACATACATTATTACTATTATAATGCAAAAAAGCATTTTAAAGAAATAATTATACAAAAATTGTACACTTTAATTATTATTATTATTATATAATTAAAATACAAAAATTGCATTTAAGAAAAAATATATTATGATAATAATAATAATATTAATAACAATAATAACATTTTTATTGTACTGTACAACTGTAAAATTACTGTATTACGAATCTATCCTAACTATTCTTAAAAACTCTATTTATACCAAACATTTTATATCACAGCTCTCCATGAGAGTTTTTATCTTATTTTCACTTTAAATAAAATGCTGCCATTTTCACTTTTCTACTGTCCAGTGACAATTCGGAAAGAGAATGCCACGGAAGCCTATTGTTGCTATAGTAACGAATTTGACAGTTGCGCTCGCGTCTTGCGTCCATACACTTGCAGCGTCTCGTGCATGACGCAGGATTCTAAAAATGCGGCACTCAAGTTAAAATAAGTTAAACTTTTAAAAAACGCTTCTCTAGACCTGCACTGACATGCGTCTTGCATTTTTAACTGTGAAACGCGTTCTATGTGAATGGCCCGTAACTGATCGAAAGATGAACATTCTTATTTCAGTGTTGTTATTTAAGCAGACAGTTTGCCTCGTACATTCAATTTAACAGCATTAACAGCAAACCAAGGAAAGGTTTGAAGTATGCATATGCATTTTACATTATGTTCTTGCTCTGTCCACTTGCACTTTCTTAAATGAGTGAAGTTTTCTAGCGTATTTCAACTGTTCATGGTATGACCCGTTTTAGTGGTGGCCAAATGACACTTTAAAATCAGTCAGAGCTATAAAAATGTATATTCGTATTTACAAGTTAATATGAAGATACATATTCATGAAGATACCTTAAACTCACCATTATTCACACCTTGATAAGATCCAAATATTTCTGCCCGTTTTCACTCATGTAATCAGCCTCTGCTTTTCTACTACAGATTGAAAGCCACCTCGTGAGTGTATAACATGCCGTGCTGTTACTTTCAGTTAATAAAAGAAAAATAATGTAATTTTCTGGTGTTATTTTTTGAATGGTTGGGGTGTTCTACAGCCCTTCATCAAACTTCTCAACAGGCAGCCCACCTCATATTGTTTTTAATCAATTCCCAAATTGTAAAAAACCGATTAACGCTATCTGTGCCTAAATTCTGATTGGGTGGGCAAGGCAGACGTTTGGGTGGGCTCAGCCCACCCCTGCCCATGCCTAGAATTGGCCCCGATTGGTACAGTAAAAAGTGCTCCAATTTTGTCTTTCTTTAGGGCAGTATATTTATTTTATCCTATAAAAAAGTTCAATACACCATTTATTAAACTATTATTAAATTATTAAACTTTGTAGGGTTTAACATCCTCACAGTCTGAGAAATGCTAAATTTAGTTAACAGCGCTTATTGCGAGCAGCACCGTAGACAATAGTTATTGTGCACACGTGAAAGTCTGTATTTTTTATATTTGCAAATGTCCCATTAGGAGCTCTGTACAATATTAATATTTATGGATGTCTTAATGTCTTCATTTTCAAATGTTCAAGAATGTTTAAAACCATCAAGCTATTATTTTAGTGTAAAACTGCAGGGAGCCCTCAAAGCTTCTGTTTTGTTGACAACAACCGGTTTATAAGCACTTCTCAAACATGTTTGGGAAGCTATTTGGCGCATGTTGCTCCACAAAAACTCCAGAGATGGAGTTCTTGTGGAGCACCATTTACCATTTATTTTATTTTGGTTAATCATGCAGCCCTAGCTTTTCAAAATAAATATAATTTTTTAAAACGATAGTTACATGACTCTCTGGAAACAATACTGATCACACTTTTCTACATAGTAAATATTGATGTTGTACCTGAATTCCAGCAGTTCTTCCCGTGCCGTCTTTCCACGCTAATTGCTGTAGTTCCTGTTTTCGTGCCAAGCTAATAGGGGTGTTCAGAGCCAATCCTGTTGGGATTCCTGCTCTCATTTATTAATTGGATCCATTCTGCTTCCCATTAGGAGCTGAATAATTCATAAAATCGTTTAATTAAACAGACAGTGTTTAAGCTGGAGAACACACTCGTAGCTGCTTCAACTGTGAGCTTTGATTAGTTCTGTCAGAGTTTGGTGTGTGGTGATGTGTGTCAATGGGTGGGGAACAATAAATCAAAGGATTAAATCGGCACCAGGGATTCATTTATTTCATTTAATCGCTGCGTGAATTGTCTTTCCATATACTCCAATTTAGTATGATTACTCTTAGACTCAGCAGAAGGGATCACAGCCTAGCAAAAAAGACATTCAACTCTTGTTCAGTCATCCAAATCTGAATAACTAGAGCTTGATCATTGGTTTTAAAGTGATCTGCTGAATAACAGGGGATTTGACAAAGAAGTACAGCGGGGAAAGTCACATAGTCTGCTCTCTCTGTTGGAGTCTCACCCCTATTGACCTGCCAGTCTTAAGTAATTATTCTCAATGACAAATTGTGCCGGCAATGCAAATAATGGTGACACAGCTGCTTGTACTTGTACTTGTACTTGTATTTCAAGTCTTATCTTGATCCCCTATATACATTATATATCTTTATCTCGATCTCTGTCAGTAGAATTAGCAGTAAGCACTGAGACTTCCCTAGTCTTGTGAATAGCTAACAATGCCCCATCTGTAACGTGGTGGCTGTGTAAAGATACACACAATGAAGGGAATGTTATAACAACAGTCTTTAATATAATCACAGGAGAGCTACAACCACTCAAACTCAAACAGGATCGGACAAAGAACTGAATGAACACAGGGCTTATAAACACTAGAGGTAATCAAGGGAAAAACAGAACAGGTGTAAACTAATTAACTAATGATCAGGAACACAGACAAACTGAAACAGAGCAAACAAATACAAAACAGAACTGTTACACCATCCCAATACCAACACACAGTACATGTACCCAAAACAATGCACTCCATAGCTGATGGTTCTGGAACAAATACAGCTCAACGGCACTGTTGCACATTGTCCATTTTATAACTTATATAGGGAAAGTCAGAGATAATGCAGTGGAGGGGAGAGAGTTTGTGGTTATGTAAGTGTCACAATAATGAAAAGCTGATTTGTTTTTCCAACCACTGAGGATCATCAATGACAGAAGTGGTGAATGGGTCGGTGGAAGATAAGATGGTTCAATTTATCAAAGCAAGAGAGATGGAATTTTTTTTTGTCATAGCTTGGAGGAAGAGAGGGAGAGAGGGGAGGGGCAGAGGGTGATGGGAATGGAGTTTTACACAGTCCATCTGCTGCACTGTCATGGAGATTTTAAAAGGCCAAACGGATGCCGGAGGACCGATAGATGTAGAGTCAATTAGAGACCTCTTCCTCCCGCAGTTTTAGCTGAGAGGCTTCAAGGAGACTAGTATAGACCCACCAAGATGTTGCAAAGTGCTTTTCCTTCTTGACAAAAACTCACAATGGACCTGTACTTTAAGTATGAATAAATAACTTATTTCTAATGCAAGACCTTGTATGAACATTAATGCTTGACAATGTGATTATTCTACATTATTCACCACCACAAGCTTGTCTCATGGGGCAATGGGAATGTCAAAGACTTTCAGTTAGGATTGAAAACATGTTGAAATCACAGTCTGTGTCTGCTCTAGGGGAATTTAACCTGTTCTTTACAATTACCTTCTTGTAGAGCATGAACGTTTGGGGTTTTTAGTCATAGATTGCCTGTGCACGCACCTCCGGCCTTCCTGCTGGGTTTGAATGAAGTAGTTGATCATCGCACTTTTTTTCTTTCTTTCTTATTTGTACCCTTGTGTGTGCCCTGTTTCTCCTTCTGCCTCCTGTTATCCCTGGAGAATGACTACATCTCACCCCATCTCACTCTGCACTCATTTAGAATACAAATTCCACCATTCTCTCTCAGTCTCATACTTTAAACATTGTGCTTCATTATTTTCCCATGTAATTTTAAACATGTTTTTGGCAGTCTTTAGTATTAGCAGATAGAAATGCATTTCCTTTCTTAATAGACAGTGATGATGAATAATTAATGAATATGGCTCACATTGCTCTTTGCTGTTAGAAACTTATGTCCTTAGGAACTATTTGTGCGATACAGAATGTTGTTAGAACTTCTGTTAAAACTTTACTGTAATACTGCTTGCTTGATTACTAACCTTAAAGACATAGGCATGGTTTCACAGACAGGGCTTAGACTAAGCCAGGCTTAGGCCTTAGTTCAATTAGAACATTCAAGTAGCTTTTATAAACGTGCCTTAGGAAAAAACATTACTGGTGTGCATCTTGAGACAAAACAATGGCACTGACATATTTTAAGATATGTCAGTGCAAGTTGCTTTCAGTTAAAACAGCTCAAACTTGCATTTTAGTCTGGGACTAGCTTAAGCCTTGTCTGTGAAATCGGGGGTTTGTCTCCCAAAAGTCAAAATTCTGTCACCTTCATGCAATTCAGTATGACTTTCTTCCTTTTGTTAGAACACAGAATATTAACATAAGATATTTTCTAGAATCTCTGAGCTGTTCTTTTCTGTACAATGGGCCTCATTTATAAAACCATTCGTGAATGTACACAAAATAATTGTTCTTCTCATGTTTTTATGAACTAGTGAAATCATGAAATATGAAATAATACAGTGACCAGTTTCTAGCTCTGAAAATTTGCTCTGAACCGTAGCTCTGAAATATTTTTTTGTGCATGTGCTTATTTAAACATTCGGACCGTCTTTTATAGATAAATAAAATTAATAAATAAATATTGTGTGATGAACGGACCATATGACCATTAAATAAATGCATGTATGTATATGTTTGTATGTATGTATGTGTCTACTTTCTATCTAGGGATGCACCGATACCATTTTTTAAAGGACCGAGTACGAGTACCGATACTTTTTTTATAGTAGCCTACTCGCTGATACCGATGCCTATATTAATTTCTCTCTCTATCTCTCTTTTTTTGTTTTTTTGGTGATGTTGCAGTTTTCCAAGCACAACACAGTGAGACTAATGAATGTAGGACAGCTTCTTTATTATTACTCCAATGAAAAAAGTTAAAATTTCACAGTGTCCTTCAAAGGGCATAATTACCAATATACATAATTGTTGTTATATAAAAAGAAATTTACGAACAATACAACAAATACTATAGAGATACAAATTAAATAAACTTGTCTTTCAGATACAGTAGGTTTGTTTAACATGTATACATTTATTTAACATATTTTGTTGTTTTAATGACAAATATAGGCTACGGTCCCTTTAAGACCGAATCCATGGATACTGACACATCCTGTTTTCACCCAAATGTTTACGTCCACTTAAGCCATAACCGACTATATTTACGTGAGATACTCCACACGATGGACATTTTGACAACTATGTGTGCATTTGACCATTCAGGCGCAAGGAGAACTGATCGCGCGCTGTCTGAGAGAACTGGGATCGCGCGTAAGAAAAAGAGAAAGCGCTTCTGGTCTGTGTCATTCAGCGCGATTCCGCCTATCCCGCCTTCACTAATCGATAACGAATTGTGATTTAAAGCATGCAGTTCGCAATGTGTGGGTTGTCATCATTCATTTTGAAGTATTTCCACACCCCTGTGGCTGACATTGTTTCTGCTGCTGCCGCCGGTGTCTTTCCTGCCAGTTACGTCACGTGAGGTATCGGTCTTATTTCTATCTATCTGAAGTTCTATCTATATTGATAGTCCCTAGTTACTGCATGCTTGTGTTGCATGTTGTACATTTTCAGTGGAAAACTGTGCTTTACAAAACTACATTTTATTTTAAAAAACATTGTTTTACTTCCTTCCCACCTCCCCTTTTTTAGAATGAACTGATTTGTTTTTCTTTTTGAGTGAATTAGTTTTGCATGAATGAGAACGGAGTATGTCAGGAGTTTGTTAAGCTCTACAATAGAAAAGATATTTTAGATTTTGTTTAATCATTTTAGTCACTACATAATTCCCATACTACAATTTGTGCTCTGGTAGTGGAAACTAGTAATAATGCAAAATGAAAAGGTGTGTCCAAACCTTTGTCTGGTACTGTAAATGTAGTTTATTTCATTACTGCTTTACAAAGTTGTATAATTAAAATTGTGGGTGTTTTAGAATAGCAGACTGAGAAGCATTACTCATCTGTAGCCTCACTAATGAGCTGTTCTAAAGCTCTAACAAAACAATTTTACATTGTCTGAAATGAAGCATTGCAACCAGCTACCATTCGACCTCTGTCGTGACACTTGCTGCCCGTTTAAATTTCTTTCTGTTTATGTTTGCTTCACTTTGATCTCTCTCTATTCAAGCCCCAAAACAGCAATTACCACAGTGAGGACAACAGTTTCGTACTGATGAGTTGGTAAAGTTGTCTACTATTGTTGCTGCCTGCTGGCCTTGACAGATATTAGATCAATCTCGCAGCACGCAGACGTCTGATTCGAGGTATCAGAACGTGTCTCACTGCTGCCCTTGGAAATGACATATACTCCATCTGTACTAAGTGCCTGGCTGTGCATATGCTGCATTTGCTGCACTGAATCATGTCAGTAAATCAACAGTGAAGCCCCCCCCCCCCCCCCTTTTTTTTTGTGAGATGACAGTTTGTTTGTGATGATGCACAGTAGCCCTGTTCATTTTATTGAAACTGAATTGAAAAGAATGATTTTAAGGCAAGAAGCCATAATAAAGAGCAATTGCAAATGGTGGACAAAGGTAATTCTCTATGCATATTGAGGGTGACAGCAAATTTATATGCTTTCTTATTTACCATATTTAGGGGCAAAACCTAGCCAGCTCTATGTACCTGTGCTAAACTAGTTTTTTTTTTTATCCCATTTTTAACTCAATACTTTTCAGAGCAGAAAAAGCTCTCAGGCATCTGCCTGAAATAATTAAATTTTTTGTTCAAATTTTGAGGAGTGAAAGCTGAATGCTTTCATGTTCTGCATTTTCTAAATGGTGCATTTCAGTGTTAAACTCTCTTGCTGTTTGAGGGTGTTATCCAGTCTTAGGTCTGTCAGATTGCTTTCAAAAAGCAGAACAATAAGGTAAGGAAGAGCCTTCCTGAATGTATGATTGACAGTACTCTTAATGTAAAAGCAGGAAATTTTAGCAGAGCTGTAGAGTGTGTTATAGGCAGTGTGAATGTACATACAGTGAGAGACATGGAGAGTTTGTGTTAGTTAGTGATTAAGTAGACTTATAAGGGCTTTTCACACTTGAAATAGTTAACCCTGGGTCATTCTAAACCTTGGGTAAACAGAATCCTGGGTTATCTTGCTTCACGTTTCACACTGCTCATAATTTCTCCGGGGTTAACAATTTATCCTGGATATTCTTAAAATGACTTTTCACTGTACATTCCTAAATCCTGGGTTAACATTCTTATTTGCATATTTGCGGTATCAGTGTCATTGATTGGATAAATGCAGCATGCGACCTGTTTACATAGCTCTAGCATTGCGCATCCTCATATTGCCGATTGTACTATCGAGTTTATACTGAATGGACATTTTGGACTATAAAGGTAAGAAAGAAACAGTCTCTTTTTTTGTGTTTTCTGTCAGCATTTAACATTTTTCCTCGCAAACACTGAATTTACTGTTTATATACAATGCACAGTGTTTCCGTGACTGTCCAAAGCAGGCAAATATGAGTATTCGATTGGTTGTCTGTTGCTAAGCATCTAGCTGTAACATTCTAACATTGCATCGTTTCACATTGTACAAGTTGTACTGCACACTGTACCACAAAACTGCCTTTCTGTGCTAACCTAGGTCTTACAAAGGAGTTTTCAATTAGCATTCCCATTTGTCTCAGTGGTAATTGTTTTGGAAAATGATGTCAGAATATATGGTTATTTTTGAATGACTGTCAATGGGGAAACATGCTTTTTGAAAGTGAAAATGACATGTGAAGGCCAAGTATGGTAACCCATATTAGGAATTTGTCTTCTACATTTTACAAAAAGTTAGAGCACTCACATTAGGAGTAGTGAGTAGTGAACACACACACACTGCAAACTGTGGACACACACCCGGAGCAGTGGACAGCCATTTTACTGTGGCATCCGGGGCAAGATTGGTGGTTAGGTGCCTTGCTCAAGGGCACCTAGGTCATTTTCTGCCGGTATTGAGAATCAAACCCGCAACCTTCAGGTTACCAGGCTGACACTCTAACTATTAAGTTAGGCCACAACTGCCCTATAATTGCTAGCAGAATAACAAAATAAATGGTAACTATTTTATTACCAGTAACTAATGCTAACTATTTTATTACCAGGGTGTTTATGATCACAATAATATATATATATATATATATATATATATATATATATGAATGGAATGATCAGGGTAAATTGTACTTTTTTTGTATTCTGCAAAATTTAAGATTTGATTGCATGTGGGCTAAAGCATGTTTAATGTACTGTCTGTGGCAGTGTATATGGCAGTGCATATCTAGAACGCAATCATTCCCTGCCACAGTGTGTTTGTGACCTTATATACAGTATACAATTTGTTGCTGAGTTTAGCAGCTAAAGCAAGCTATGCTGAAAAAATTATGAACCCTGAAGAAATCTATGAAGAGCAATGAGCTTTTCATCTATAGAATCTACTGTGTTTTTTTTTCTATTATTCTCCTTTTTAAAGGCCATACCATATTTCTCCAGTGCTGTTGTGTGATGGTATACTGAACACATCTATCATCAAAATTTATACTGAGGTAATAATAGCTGCTATCAGTGTTTTAATGGAGTGTGCTTCTTTTATTTGCTTGTCCTCACACTGCGTTGTCACAGTTAATGGAACAATAAACAAGCAAATTAAAATATTGGCAACCCAGATGACTCAAATACGCTCTGTGCTTCTCAAATCTCTTCTTTTAAAGTAAATCTCTCTTGTTTTCAGACTTCATACTGAATAACCTTTGTGTTATTAGCTCCCGTTGGGCAGGTTTGCCACATTTTTTCAGCAACTAAAAATGAGCATGCAGTGGTATACCTTCTCTGTGAACATAGATAACATGTTTATATTTATCTCACCAACCTTTGCTGCCTTCAAACTTTTCAAGTGAGATATTTTTGTGCCTCCCTAGAGGCATATGTTCTTCTCTTGACCTTTTTCATGAATGGGTCATGAAATTTGAAAAGTTCTCTTCCCTTTCTTTCAACACAATGTGAGCTCACCGTCCAGATTTACAGAGAATGAGTGACATATGAAGTGAGTGCTTGACAAATGAGTTAAGGAACAGAAATGAAACTGAGAGGAAGGAATGAAAACCAGTTTTCATGTTTTGCTCTTTTATGGCAGGTTTAGTGCTTCAATGTCCCTAAAGATCTTTATATAAGATATTTAGTACCATCAGAGTGTTTTAGTGATAAGCTAATCTGACAGAAGGAAGGCTGGATGTCTTTTCTTGACATTTTTCAGTGTTGTGCTTCAGACCTAGTTTTTTACTGTTTAATGGTGTTTCTAGGTCTGAAGTCTTCAGGGGGTAGTGCACATCTTCCAAAGCTTTTACGGACTGTTCTGGAACTGTCCACAGATCCCTTTGGTTTAGGACACTGAAACTGCGATAGAAAACATTGTGCTTAATTATTAATCCCCTGTAAAACTGAATTACAATGCTTTATATGCAAATGATTCATAATTGTGATTATTTAGATAACTGTTTCTACAGTTTAAAGCGAGCAGTGTGTCAGAACAACAAAGCGTGACGCACCACAAGCGCTCAGGGTCATTTATGGTAACGATCTTTCAGCGATATATCTTCTAATATTTTTTCTAGCCAAACGTGCTTCATTTAAGCACTTTCCACTCCGTGTGCCTTGCTTCTCTCTCCTGCTAAAGACTTAAAGCGCTACAAGAGCTGCAGATGGTGCGGTTATTTTAAAGGTTAGTTCACCCAAATATTTACTCACCCTCAAGCCATCCTAGGTGTTTATGACTTTCTTCTTTCAGTCAAACACAATCAGAGTTATATTAAAAATATTCTGTCTCTTTTAAGCTTAATAATGGGAGTGAATAGTAACTGATATTTTGAAGCCCAAAAAAACACATCCATCCGTCATAAAAGTAATCCATACGGCTCCAGGGGGTTAATAAAGGCCTTCTGAAGCGAATTGATGCGTTTTTGTAAGAAAAATATCCATATTTATAACTTTATAAACTAGAATCACTGGCTTCTGTACACGAGTCAATTCCAGCGGAAGAGTGAACTTTGACCTGATGCATGACGTATTGAGGAATGCGGAAGCTCAGAGGATAGAGCAAAACACAACACCAGTCACAAAAAAGTCTAAAACAAGAATTTTTACATAGTAATGTTGGAGGAGCTTGAGTTTGTTGTCCAGCCCTATTTTTTTGAACCACGAGAGGCGTCTTGTGGCGTCTACTCTCAACTAAGCTTTCGCTACTCCTACATCCCATGTCAGACGCCAGAACTCGACTCTCTCATGAACACGCGGACGGACAATACTGGAAGGTAGTGATTATAGTCTATAAAGTTATAAATATGGATATTTTTTTTACAAAAATGCATTGCTTCACTTCAGAAGGCCTTTATTAATCCACTGGAGATTACTTTTATGATGGATGGATGTGCTTTTTTGGGCTTCAAAATCTCAGTTACGATTTACTCCCAATATAAAGCTTGGAAGAGACAATATATATTTTAATATTTTCTCCTGCTCTCACACATTACAACATGAAAACTGCTATCTTTGTCTTAAAAATTTTGAGCCAGTCTTCTGAACCGTAAATTACATGTGACTTCATGTAAGGTCTGAAGTATTGTAGTTACGAGTTCTGAACACATGAATGGATAAGCGAAATAATATTTACAAGTGAAAAGCTGAATTCTAGAATTAAGAGTTGCTGAGTTGGAAAGGCCGTGTCTATTTAAACATTGCGGAAACACTGATCTGTAATGTACAGTACATGATATCATAATCTCTATGATATATACAGAGATCACTGAACAGAAAGCAAGTCTGTAGTGAATTATAATTAATTATAATTAATTACTAATTATAACTAACTAGCCAAACCTTGTTCATTGTGGTTGTAACCTTTTAACCATAATTTCAAAAAAATCCTTTTACTGTCAGCTTTCAGTGTTTACGACCGTGGAAGCAGATTTGCATTGCTTAGAATGAGCAACCTGTCTATTTTAATTCTGTGAGGTCATTGTCTAGTCATCACCGGCTGTGTCACCACTCATTATATCCAGGTCACCACAGGTCTCAGTTGGTGTCTGTTCAGGTGGCTGGAAAGGAGCGTGGAATAGGATTGTTACACGTTCTTATCAGAAGAGGGCTGCGTCTGCTGAGGCTCAGCACAGAAATGTCAGGTGTGTCCTCTGCCTCTGTGATGAAGAGACACTGGCTTATGGTTTATTCACTAAAGCCCTGCCAGACGCCCTCACTCTCTCTCTCTCCTATCTGCCTACATTTCCCTGTTTCTCACCTTTTGTGTTTGTTACTCTCTTGATGAAGCTTGACTCTGGGAGTCTGTAGGCCCCAGTATACACTCGCTTAGAGGTAAAAATGAGTTTGAAAGGAGTTTGTTGTTTTTTTTTTTTCAGGATTCTTAGATACAGTCAAAAAATGTCCATGATTTGATAATTATATGCAGTCATGCAAATACAGCTCTAATGTATTTGAATAGGGAAAGACATGTTTAAGATCATGTTCCAATAATATATTGTATATTATATTATTTATATTTATATTTAGGTATCGTATAGTGTGCTGCTTTAGCTCAAATCTCTCAATAAATGTATCTTAAGGCTGATTCGGCTAATGCTCATACATACAGGTGCGTCTCAATAAATTAGAATGTCTTGGAAAAGTTCATTTATTTCAGTACTTCAACTCAAATTGTGAAACTCGTGTATTAAATAAATTCAGTACACACAGACTGAAGTACTTTAAGTCTTTGGTTCATTTAATTGTGATGATTTTGGCTCACATTTAACAAAAACCCACCAATTCACTATCTCAAAAAATTTGAATACTTCATAAGATCAATAAAAAAAGGATATTTTAAACAGAAATATCAGGCTTCTGAAAAGTATGTTCATTTCTATGCACTTGGTTGGGCCTCCTTTTGCATGAATTACTGCATCAATGCGGCGTGGCATGGAGGCAATCGGCCTGTGGCACTGCTCAGGTGTAATGGAAGCCCAGGTTGCTTTGATAGCAGCCTTCAGGTCATCTGCATTGTTGGGTCTGGTGTCTCTCATCTTCCTCTTGACAATACCCCATAGATTCTCTATCGGGTTCAGGTAAGGCGAGTTTGCTGGCCAATCAAGCACAGTAACACTATGGTCATCAAACCAGCTTTTGGTACCTTTGGCAGTGTGGGCAGGTGCCAAATCCTGCTAGAAAATGAAATCAGCATCTCCATAAAGCTTGTCAGCAGAAGGAAGCATGAAGTGCTCTAAAATTTCCTGGTAGATGGCTGCGTTGACTGTGGACTTCAGAAAACACAGTGGACCAACACCAGCAGATGACATGGCAGCCCAAATCATCATTGACTGTGGAAACTTCACACTGGACTTCAAGCAACATGGTTTCTGTGCCTCTCCACTCTTCCTCCAAACTCTAGGACCTTGATTTCCAAATGAAATGCAAAATTTACTTTCATCTGAAAAGAGGACTTTGGACCACTGAGCAACAGTCCAGTTCTTTTTCTCCTTAGCCCAGGTAAGACGCTTCTGACGTTGTCTTTGGTTCAGAAGTGGCTTTGGTTCAGATGTGACAGTTGTAGCCCATTTCCTGAAGACGTCTGTGTGCGGTGGCTCTTGATGCACTGACTCCAGCTTCAGTCCACTCCTTTTGAAGCTCTCCTAATTCTTAAATCGGCTTCGCCTGACAATCTTCTCAAGCTTGCGGTCATTCCTTTCACTTGTACACCTTTTCCTACCACACTTTTTCCTTCCAGTCAACTTTCCATGAATATGCTTTGGCACAGCACTCTGCGAACAGCCAGCTCTTTCAGCAATGACCCTCCATGGCTTACCCTCATTGTAGAAGGTCTTGATGATCGTCTTCTGGACAACTGTCAAGTCAGCAGACTTCCCCATGACTGCTGTTGGGATTACTGACCTAAACCCGGTATTTATACCCTGATAATGGTAATTTAATAGAACTTGAAATTAAATATTCTAATAATTTCAGATACTGATTTTTTGATTTTGATGAGCAGAGCAGTCTGGAAATATTTTACTTTATGTCTAATAAATCTAGAATATATTTAAGTTTTACTTTTTGAATCAAATTACAGGAAAAAAAAAAAAAAAAACCTTTTTCATGATATTCTAATTTATTGAGATGCACCTGTATTCTAGAATAAACAAACAGGTGATTGGCTCTTTTAGCTGTAAGGTGGGAATTCCATTCCTATTGTCACTACATTGAGCTGTTTTTTGCTCTTTTTAGCAAAAAAAAGGGGACTACAGTTGCCATTTTTAGTGCTACCATTTCTGTCATTAAAAGTCTCCTCCCCATATAATGTCTCTGGTATGGTAAACTAGTTTGAAGTTTGGTGAAATGATAAATCTGTGGGACATCTGAAAAGCCTGTTATTTTAGAAAATACATTTTGAACCCTCTTACTCTTTCTCAAGATAGAATAATATGACTCATCTGCTGTACATCCACACAAGCGCTGAGTCTCTCTCTTATTCTGTCTCTCTTACTCAATGGCTCTAAACTCCCCACATACTGCCTGTTATGTAAGAGATCTGTTCGGTAGCTCTGGTAGCTGTCCGTGCTGTTGTTTTTTGCACACTGAGGTGTTGTTATGTAGCTGACCACATTTGGTCAAGTGTTCCATTCAGAGGCTGCAGATGAAAAGCTCCACACGCTTTTACAGGTTTGGTGCTCGTATTTTTAGCCCCCTGCTAAAAATAAGAGTTTTGCTCAAAAGTGTTTGTGTGAGCGATTTTAAACCAGGGCACACATGCCATTGTTCATAATTCATGCAGCAGCGGTTAGAAAAAGCAACACTGAATGTGTTGTTCCGCTCCAATTAAACATTTATGTTAATCTATGTAGATCCATGTAAATGACCAGCATGGGTGCTTCTTTGTGAGCGAGCCAGAGGGATTTCATTCACTAACATGGCTCTGTCTGCTCATACATTTATGCCAGTGAATGCTTTTTGTCTTGATGTTGAGAAGCCTTCTGTAGATTGGCATGTTCTGCAGATGTCTGTATTTTTTGTAAATGTTCTTGTAATCTTTGTAGTTTCTGTACAAATATTATACGATCATTTGAAGTCAGGGTCACCGAGCTTGAGGAACAAACTCCAAAGAGAATCAGTTGCTACTGTTCATATTATATGTAGCACTGACTATTCTTTATTCTGCTTTTTCTCCTTGTCCTCCTCTGTCTGTTTTGAGGAAGCCCAAACACAGAGTTGCATGTCCAAAAGAAATACTTCTTTGTAATTTGATCCAACCTTTCCAAGGGACTTCTAGTGTCTGTCTGAACCTTCTGCTCAGTACAGGGAAGTGATATCTGTATCTGCAGTCACACTGAAAAAAATAACTCCCCACCCCCTACTGGGGACATCCAGCTCTGTCCCTATAAAGCATATTAAATGTCAGAGATGGATGTCTGTGGACATTTTCAGAGATGAGAGCAGTTCAGGGAGGTGGTGGGACTGATTTACATGGCTGGAGCCAATCCACAAGAGACCTGCACTGGAGTCAGTGAGATCTTTTATTGGACTTGTTTGGCTTGTACAGGCAATGAACGAAGAATTACCTCTCCAGCAGGTCAAATCACTGTGCAGTCTTTAGGAGAAGAATATTACAGCTGAGATATTTTATTATATTTATTTGTGTATTTATGTTTTATTTAGTTTTATTTCAAATTATTTATCAAAATCTTTGAATCTAGTACTAGTCAGTATTTTAGTATTATTTATATATTATTAGTATTTATTACTATTTTGAATTGGCTTTCATTTTTTCATTTTCATGTGCTTTTGTCATTTTTATTTACGGAGCCCCGCAAATTTTAGTAAATCGAGGGAACGAATTAGTAAATCGTGCGCATGATTTAGCCTACTATTTTTTTCCTGCATGTCATGTTCTCCGTATTTATAGTTTTAGTTTTAGTTCACATTAACAACACTGTTTCTAGTTACATAAATACCAAGGATTGACCAATATTTTAATAATTATGGGTGATACTGTAACGGGGTATCTGTGTTTGTTTCTGTTTTGAGTGGGTTTGACATAGTTTCCTGTGTTTTGGTTAGTTTATGTGCATGTTGATTTGATTATCATGTGCACGTGTTGTTCATTTCGTTGATTGATTTGTCTTTAAGCTGTGTTTGTCTGTGTTTCTTTCAGTTCATTGTCCATTCTCATCACCATTTGCTGTTTTGTCCTGAGTGTTTTGTTTAGTGTTAAAGTTTAATAAACTGTTACTACCTGCAATTAGATCCTTTGCTCCTGCAATCAAGTGTGACATACTGAAAAGCAGACCATTATGGCTAAAATTTCTATACTATTTTATTTAAATAAATTAAAAATAAAATGTTAAAAAAAATCTGTCATTATAATGTACAATATGTAAAATGGATATACATTTTGTGATTTGCTAAAGAATACATTTAACAATGTTATTACATTCTTAACATTTTTAAAGATGAACTTTAAGTGTTTGTTAGATGACAGCAAAGGTAATCTAAAAAAATTAAATGAATTAAAAATCTCAAATATTATGTGAATCCCTAATGACTAATTTGGTGGCAGGACTAACAATTTCTCTCTACACATGAATAGAAATTATTTATACATATCCTCTTCAGTCCCTTTTTTGTTGCTTCCTTTCTTGTCCTCATCTATCTGTTTTCCATTCACAGGTGTTGAAAGGTTCTAAGAAACTCTCCATGTCAGTCTGTTCTATGGGACGGATCCCAGGTGGTTATGTGACCAATCACGTGTACACATGGGTGGACCCTCAGGGCCGCAGTGTGTCCCCGCCCCCAGACTTGGTGGACCAGCATGGCTCAGGAGGAAGACACTCGGACATCCAGCAACTTGGCCACACACACATACGGCACGAGGATGCTGAGAAAAAGGTGAGTGTAAAAGAGTGTTCGTGATGACAGATTAATTGGAACTTTTTAAAATTAAAATTTTAAAGTGATGTTGTAAAGTTCTAAACATCTGTGGATTTTCCCTCTACGTATTATTTCACTCAGTTTATTCATATTAGAAATGACGGCTCTAACAAGTGTAGAAATGAGTGTATTGTGATTCCTCTCTACTACTGCAAACCAGCTCTGCAGGTTTTTTTCTCTATAGGTGCATTAAAACACGCACACACACACACACTGACACACATTCATCAGCTTTGCTCACTATGGCTGCCTCTTACACCTTCATCCCAAATTCTGCCTCTTCAGCTAAAAACACCCAAAGGACAGCAGTCACCCATCACAACACTGCCGACAAGGTCCAAAATCGTTGCAGCCAAATGCAAGTTACAGTACTAAATACAACATCTGTCATGACTCAAGTGACTAACAACTTTTATCTTAGTGCAAAATGTTTTTATTGCATATATATCCTTTTTTCTCCATAATCCTAAAGTGTTTTTTGACAATGATGCCATATGTGAAATATTCTCTGCATTGAGCCACAAAATAACATGAGGAAAAGTAATCAGGATGAAACAGAACAGGTGGGACTGACTAACAAACGAGGAAACTAACTAGGAAATCAGGCAAATAGGAACAGATCAAACAGTGTGAAAATGGAAGTATAGGACATAACAGTATCGGTTATGTTCTGTTATGTCCTGTTATAGTTCCATTTTCATTCTGTTTGATCTGTTCCTGTTGCTCATAATAACTGTCTAAACTCTAGACTATGGTTAATTCAACAACAAAAACTGTTTGTTTCTTGAGATTTGATTATGGATGACTCGAGATAGCCCTAATTACAAGCACTGACAGTGATCTATATGTTTTGGATGGAGGCAGTGGAGCATGTTAGCTGCAAAGATTCTTTAGCGGGAATCTGTTCTGTTTTGGCTTGGCTGTTGGGCTGCTGAAAAGAGTTTTTCAGGCACATTTTAGGCCCAACTTACCTGAAATGCTCTTTATGTCAGTGTGATTGATAAAACCCATCTGAACTATCATTTGAGTTCAGTTGAACTAGCCAAATCCATTACCCATTTATCACACTACCTGTAATGCATGAGGTATAAATAAGGATGTTTGTTTACTAATCTACACGTTTATAATATATATACTGTATGTTTAATAATATATATATATATATTTTAGCACTGTCTGCAGAGCTGACCTTTAATGTAATGAGACGCTATGAATTCCAACTATAACCAGTAAGCAGTACATTATATCTATCACATCAGTTTAACCAATCAGACACATCTATTAGGGCTTGTAAAATGTGCATGGCTCTGTAAAAGGTCATAAACTGGCTGCTTCATCTTAAACCTTTCATTTTGCTACAGATACACACAGAATCTGCCGTCATAGTTAGTTTGAATAAGCTGAGAAGAATTAATCTGTAATTTGGGAATCTGTTGATTGTTTTAGTGGTAAACGCAGTGCTTGAAGTGGGCCGGTATGCCGGTACACTTTACCTTTAGCATACCGCCAGTTTTCCTTGCATACCGGCACTTCTGACATGTTGCACGTACAGAAGCCCACTGTGCCCTCCCTTTGTCAGGAGCACGCTTTGAACAAAGCATCTGGAGTACGTACCGGCACTTTTATTTTTCCACTTCAAGCACTGGCTAAACAATGCAAGACAAATGAGAACTGATAAAACATAATCACCACAAAGATCAAACCCACAGTCAAGTCCACAGAGAGGTAATAAACACAGCTTTTTTAAAATATGTTTATAATTGTTCATTGGGGTTTCGATGCCGCAGTGGTTGGTTGTGCTGAATCCCAGACTTGAATCTTATTGGTATTTCATTCAGGTCGAACATCACTAGAATTCTGATGGGCTGTTGAGTCAATTTATAGTCACCTCCTCTTCATTGCCTCAGCATTTTCCTTTAGTAATGGGGCGTCCATAACTGATAAACAAAATGAAGTGTGCAATCACAATCTCAACTCGGGTGTAAATATCCCACCCACTAACCCATAAAACACTGTGTCCCACACATCGGTTTAAAATGCTAGATACCTGCTGCTTTGGAGGCGTGTCTGTAAAATGTACAGCAGTGTGGCTGTTTTCAGTGTGGTCTTTGACTTCTTTCAATACATGGGCAATATAGTCATTTTGTGGGTGTTTCTTAATTTTTAGGCACTTCATGTTCCAGATTTCAACTTTTTGTTTTTGTTTTATGAAGGTCACATTAAACTACCTTTGTCAAATTATGTAAAATGTGTTAAAATATTTATTAATTATGTCTATTTATTAAGGTGACAATTTTCATTACCTTCAGAATAAACAAGTAAATTAATTAATTAATTAATTAATTATATAAAAAAATTCAGAATGCCAAAATTATACATACAGAATGAATATATTACACTTTTGTTAATGCAGCCGCAGTATAGCCACAATGAAAGTGTGCAAATCTGAGTTTGAAATCTGAAATAAATCTAGCAATATGTAACTGTGATTTAAGCATTGAATCCAACAGAAACTTCAGCATTATCTGCAAGTTTTGAAATGCTTGTGACAGACGTCACTGCTGTTTTTCTCCTCATTTGTATAAAGTTGAAATTTTTGAAACTCTCAACCCTTTCTCTGCTGTCAATCCTGCAATATCCTGTGGGAGCCTTGTGCTGTAAAGAATGAATTGGACATGTATGGTTAGATTGCTTTAGGAGCTGTGCAGTTGTGAGGACTTGTTAGTTGTAAGGGAAACAAGTTAATTTAGCTCAAAGGTAATTGTTAATTAATTTTCTAGGGAATTTTGACAGAATAATTTATTTTATGGCTGAACAAATGAATCATCCAGCGCTCAATTGAACGGGCCGTAACTATCAACTCTACAGCAGATATTAATAAACCGAAATATTGTGAAAATACTATTATTAACAAGGTAACAAGATTAGCAGTTTAAGACATTAAATTCGTAAGCACATAACACAAGACACTTTTCTTTAAATACAAACAAGACTTGACTGAACTTTTCTAACACATAAACGCACACACATTCACACGAGTTGCAGAAAGAAAGAAGGTGGGGAAACATTGAGTGAAATGATGAAATCCCAAACTTCTAGCAATATATGCTATTTGTAAGACCTAACCTGAACGAACCAACAATCATTAATTTAGCCCTTCTGTTGTTTCTTAGGCGGGCTTATTACATTTGATATCAATGCACCAGTGTGACTAGAATCTGGAGCTGTTACTTGCTTTTGTTGTGGCTCTTTGAATGGGGATCCCGGAAGTTGTGGTTCACTGCAAAGGGATTTCCCAGGTTTGCTGGTTCGTGAAGGTCCGTCATATCTGGAGTGACGTGTCGGGGAAGCTAATCACATTGGTGTGTCGGCCGAAGAATGGAAGAAGACTCTCGTGGTTGAAGTTTGAAGTTTGAGGCGAGCAAAACTATAGAGTCGTAGACTGAAACTTTGCAACAAAACTTAACTCAGAAAGCAACTCTCAATGAAACAAAAAGAAACTAAGTAAAGAAGGAAAAGAAAAAGAAGTGAGACGGGAGTAGTTAGGTGGCTTGCATGATGCTGTTGTAGGCTCTAACCTCAGTCTTAGCCCATTTTACAAGTCTCCCAATGCTTAACCTAATGCTTTGTTCGTGTCCTGAGTTTTTAAACTCAGATGTGATCTTATTAGTCACATGGACTTTTCTGCTCTTAGAAGGGGATAATTTAGACACTATTTCTATAATAATAATATGATACGAATAAATGAATCAGAGTCTCATCTCCCATTCTCTTTAAAAGCCAGTTGCGCTCGCGCCATGGCAGATTCGCTATGAGCAGACCATCTACGGGACAAGCCGGATTCCACCAAAGCATTTTTATCTTGATGCACACAATAATAATCTATTACACTGGAACCCTTTTATTTTTGTGTAATAAGCAGTGTGTGCAATAAGCAGAGTGTACACGTGTTGTGCCTATGGTGCAAATTACTAATGCGCTCTTTAAATAAAAAAAAATATTGCACTGTAACGAACTAGCTCAAATTATGGGTGAAATATATATGTATAATTAAATCATAACGCATTATGATCAATTATAATATAAATCGACCAAAAAGGGAATTATGTATAGGCCTATATATGGATAATTAGTTACAACCAATTATGAATATATATGGTCTAGAATTAGTTCTAGTTTTAGAATTACTTTAGAAAAACTGATCTATTTTGTCCAGCAAAATTATCAGTCTGATTTTTCTTATCAACTCTTAAAAACGAAGTTTTCTTCTGGCCAAGGAGTATTCTCCGTTTTAAGTAGGTTACTTACAAAAGCATATAACGAGCGAAATCAAACGTTGAAGTGACTTGGATTCATTAATGAGCATCAACAGAGACAATAAAACATAACTATAATGGATTTAATATATGAAACTACAAATATATATACGGCTAAATATAACTAAAAATACATATATACAGAAGTGAAAGTAAAGTCAGGAAAAACAGAGGTGATCAAAGAATGGCAAACTACAGACAGTTAAAACCTTTGAGAGCCAGCAAGGAATCACAACTTACAACGGTAAGCTTAAAACGCATCGAGGAAATGTTTCTATACTTGCATGAGTATTTTTTTAGAAGCTGTGGTTAATGCGCCGTTCTGCAGGAGTTTCCGTGTGTTCAAGCTGGCGTGTCCGGTTGGTCTTTGTCCCGAGAGAGTCTTCCGCGGGATTTTCAAACGGAGTTTTAACTTCAAAGTAAAATGGCTGGAAAAAGAAGAAGAAGAAGAAGAATCCTTTTCTTCCACAGGTAAAGAAGACTGAGCCCTGAGGCGCTCGCGTTGGTTTGTTATATAGCAAAACACACCTAAACACCTACTGGGTTGGACCGGCCAATAGCCAGCATGGATCTGACGTGGGAAAGAAATCCTTTGTGTGTTTTTATGACTTCATTTGCATAATTTATGAAGTGTCAGATCTGGGTACGTTTTTCTTCCAAAAGACTATAAAAATAGAATAAAACATCTTGCTGTAATATAAGATACATAGTTGGTTCAGACATTTGGAGAGGAACATTTTGAATCAAAGAAGTATATGTGTGGAAGACATTAAAGCAGAGATACATTCGTTCATTTGGATATAAACATGTAGGGTTTAACTGACACAATTAAAAGTGGTAACTAATGCTTATATAATAGGGGGGCATGCATACACATAAAGGTATACACCATATACTTTCTTGAAAGAATGGTTAACTTATAAGTTGAATTAAAAGAGTTTTCTCTCTCTATGTGTGTGTGTGTGTGTGTGTGTGTGTGTGTGTGTGTGTGTGTGTGTGTGACGTGTATTGGGGTCGTCTGGCCACCAAGAATTCGGGCCTGGTATGGGTAATTTGATCTGAGTTGATTAAGATCTTAAAAGGGAGAGTTTTGTGGATATCTGTGGACCATCCACATGGCAACAAAGCTGTCGAGTGAGCCATAAACTTCAGCCGGGCCGGAGCCTAATGTGAGATTTACATGGGAAGTTCAAGAGGTTAAAAGCCTTTTGAATTCAAAGTTGGTTTGATGATCTTGATCCTCTCCAGACGCTACAGCACCATTGACTTTAGACCAGGTTTCAGTTGAGCAATGGCGCAGTCTATTTCAGTTGCCTCAAAATAGCAACACGCCAACAATGCGCCTGAACACACCTCGTTTTCAGACCAGCACGACCATGGCCGCACAAATGGGCACAAATGCATTTGCTATTTAAACAACATGGCGTAGGACGTGAAAATAATAACTGCGTCGGGCTGAAACTAGCAAAAAACACTTGCATTGCACCTGGCGCCGCATTGCACCAGGTGTATGGTAGAGCCCTATATGTATCATCTTTTCGACCATTTGTCTTGGGTTAACTGCCTAACAGTTGACAGCACTCTAACTTACTTTAGTTGGGATTACTTAGCTGTGGTGGAGTTAGTTTCAGACTTGATGATGCCCAAAAGGAAAGGATCTTCTGAGTTTATGGTCCTGAGTGTTGCTTTGGAATTCGGCTCTTTTCACAGTTCTGATCATATGCTGTATGCATAAACAAGTGAAATGAACAAAAAAATATTTGTGTGTGTGTGTGTGCTTCCCAGGTGAACATCTCACTGGATGACGGGCGATCATTGGGTCTGATGATCCGTGGGGGTGCTGAGTATGCTCTGGGCATCTATATCACCGGAGTGGACCAAGGCTCTGCTGCAGAGTACAGTGGACTAAAGGTAAAAATATCCTGAATCACAATTTGAGAACATGGCTTAGCAAATATTAGACTATTTGAGAGCCCACTTTGACTTTATCGCAATCAATCGTGCCTTGACTTGGGCGTGAGCTGATTCCTTTTTTCAGTCTAAATTATACCTTTTGGATGGGAGCAGTGTGCAGTGATTTGTTATTAAGGTTGTGAGGAACTCATCAGTCAATCAGTGATTCATCAATAATGAATAAAGTGGAAAATGGCTCATTTACTGAGTGCAAAATGTACATGCCACCTGACATCTGACAGGAAAGTTAATCATGTTTGAAACTGCAAGTCATTGTGTTTTGACTGGAAATATTCTTCACCTGCTTGCTTAAAACGAACACATTGTTTCAGAAATGTTGATATCTGATTTTTTTTTTTTTTTTTTTGAAAAGCCACTATCGGCCAAAAGTGTTGCTGGGGTTCAGCATGACCATATTTAGTGTGTCTAATTAAATTTGTGGTGTGAGTATATTGGTTCAGGTGGCCCTTGCCAAACGGGAAGATGTAGAAACAAAGCGGCACTAAATTTAAAGCTGGCTTCATAAAAGATTGAGCAAGCTCTTAACATTTTGGCATCAATCCATGGACAGAAAGTTGAAAGATGCTTCTTCTTTCTCCAGTCAGCTGGAGAATGGGCCGGCCAGGCTTTTTGAATATCACAAATATCACATGCCTGAGCCTTCATCATAGCATCAGTTTGCTTTAATCTGTTGAGATAAATTGTTTTGCTCATAAAAATCAATGTTTGTTTTTGTTTATTTCGCATGATATTATCAGTCCAGACTTCTCGCTCAGTCTTTGTCTCTCTTTGTAACCTTATGTGTTTGAGTTATTCAGTGATTGGGCTTTAGCAACTACCTCTGCCCCACCAGAGACAGATAAATATTTTACATCACCTTTTTGGTAATGCAGCTCCGTGCTTCTGCATGTCCAGAACCGTTCATTTGTATTCACGCTGCTTTGTTGCATGGCAAAAATATTAACAAAAGGGTAGATTTGAAATCGTCTCATGTCAGGGCTGGTGTTTACTTCTGCTGGTGATAAAAAGTCAGACATTTCTAAGAATTTGGCAGGTTAATGAGACAACACAACATTGAGACTGTCTTGTAGAATTTATTCACCATCAGAATGGTAGTGATAGAAGATATTGTGTATCTGGAGCGAAATGACAAGGATCACTCATCTGAAGACGTAAATGTGAAGATTTTGACAGGGATGACAGAATGGTTAGCCTAAGTAAAACTAGAACATCTATAGACCAACAAGGTTAATGTTTTGTTGGTTAGCATGGCTGTTTACTCCCTAGCAATAGATGTTGCAGTTACACCATCTGGCTGCAAAGAGCATCTTTCTCCATTAATGGCCATTCAACAATTGCATATATGCTGATATGTTATTATTTTAGGCCTAACAAATGTTTTACCAGTTTTTTTTGGAGGGCACCTAATGGTTCAAAATGGATTGTTAGAGATGTTGTTCCCTGTCTGCTGCCTTTGACATCACAGCTCAGGAGATTTACTAGTGATTTGAGACTGTGTTTTTGTGGTGCCATTAGCTGTCATGACATTTTCAGTTTCATTTTTCTTTTGCTCTAGAGCAGGGGTTTTCGAAATGGGGTGTGGGGAAGATGAAAAACGAGTGCTAGAGGGTCAATTTTTGTTTTATTTTTATTTGTGAGTTCATTCAAAGCTGCATCCTGTACACATGGAAACTGCTGTGCCACAGCTCCAACTATATGTCTCTAATTTAAAAGACATCCACTCTGCAGGCAGTAGAAATTGTGACAAGAGAACATTTGGCTTTTAAATGACTATTATATTACTTTTAAATGACTTATGAAAGGCCAAAACCATTTTTATCTGCTAATATTTTGATCAGCTTATAAAAAAGGGCTCTTGCACAACCTTTACATACACACTTGCACTTATACCACATGCTATGAATGTCACAGAAATGTCTACCTCCATACTGCAGCTTTCCCAGAAGTAGCTGGGAGACGGTCCTACTTTTTTTCATTTAATTGCATAATGCAATTATCGGCCCTTTCGGAGTCTTTCCTTGATGTGGATTTGAACCTTACTGTAAATCTCCCACTGGGCTCAACAGTGTTCTCTAATGGAGAGTGGTGGTTGAGATGAGGAGAGATGAAAGATTGACTGCTTATTTTTTTTTTTGGAGAGGCTTTTAGTTTTGCTTTCTCTATAATTGTTATCATCTCATCAGTGGACCAGAGCTTCCACTTCATAATGAACCATAATGAACCCCACTAAACCCCATTCTCTTCTTCAATATGTCTACAACTGAAAAACTCTCTTTCTTATAGCCGTTAAATGCAGAGCTAAAAAAGCCTGGACATGAAATGGTACTAGACACACTTACCATGAATGAAGTGCTTGATTAAAGTTTAAAGAGCTGTGGGAATCAGAGGTAAATGTTTTGTTGTGTCTTAATCAAAAATATCTGTTCTATATTTTGATGTATTTTAAAATGTAATTTATTCCTATGGTGGCAAAACTGTCAAGTTATCCTTCAGAAATCATTCTAATATGCTGATTTGGAGCTCAAGTAACATTTCTTATTATTATCAATGTTGAAAACAGTTGTGCTGCTTTTTTGTGGAAATAATGATAAGAAATCCTTTTTCAGGATACTAAGATGAAAAATAAAGTTCAAAAGAACATTTATTTGAAATAGAATATATTTATTATATGCATTTATATATTATTTATTTATTATTATTATTGATAAAATTATGAATTTAATACACCATTGTTTAATAAAAGTATTAATTTCTTAAAAAAAAATCTTATTGAACCCATTTTTGAATGACAGTGTGTATTTTAGTACAAAGCAGTCTGCCTCAGTGTAGACACAACAATTTGGATCCTCCTGATAGTTTTTTTCATAGATAGGGCTGCTGGCAAAACTCCTGGCCTTTGAACTCATTCCATAATTTCTTTCTTCTGAACCACATTTCGCTTCAAGCAGCCACCCTCACCCTTTCCCAAAAGCCCTTTCTCTGTCTGCTTAACTCAGAGCCACGTAGATTAAACTTCAGCTGCACTGGAGGTAAAACTGACTGATGGCTCGGCATCTGTCCCATCTGCATAGCTCAACACTGGGCCTAATTAATGTCCGTTCCCCTCGGAGATGAGCTGGGTTCACCTGGATCTGTGGCGGACGTCCGTCAGACACATTTATCTGTACCTCACTGCTGCTGGTGTCCAGTACATCTGTAGCTGACAGATGGATGTGTGAGGCCCGCACAATGTGTTTTTATATTTGAGGAGGAACACTAACGCCTGTCTGCGGTGTAATAACTTGCCTAATGAGAAGCCTCACAACTTTTATAGGTCATGTCTATAGTCCAGCACAGTTATTGCTCCTTAATGTGTTAAAGTGTTTATAAAGTAGAATGAGGCAACATTAAGCTCGCTTTCTCTGTGGACACAGTTGATTTATATAACACATACACTGGCCTCAAAGTGTCTGATTTCTGTGCCATTTTTGAAATTGCTTTTTTTTTTGTCTCAAGGTAACTTTTAGTGGATGTATGAAATCAGTTCCTCTCAAGTTCACATAAGTGACATACCAGAGTAACTTCAGGTGTAGTCATCACATTTTACAATGGACACTAAAATCTTACAACCACTAATGCCTTTTTCTTCTTTTAAACAGTACATCTAATAATTGAATGAATGTATATGTTTTATAATAATTAAATTTTAATTATGTTCTGTTCCTTTTTTGCAGTATTTAAAAAGTGTGCTTTAGATAGTTTTTTTTCTTTCTTTCTTTCTTTTTTTTTTTTTTTTTTTTTTTAAAAAAGCCACTTTGTTTAGTATTTAATTATTGATACAGTCTCTAAAAAAGTTGAAAAGTACCCAGAACAGAGCTTAAGCTGCTTTAAGATTCTTCCATCCATCCATCCATCCATCCATCGGCCTAAGTGTGTACATTTAAAATTTTTTGTGGCACACAGTGTATGTGTATAGTTAACATGTTTTAGTGCTGTTAACTGTCTAGGTTCATTCTGGTAATGCATATAAACATGCAATGCATGTCTCATTGTGTTTTTTTAATGTTTTGCCCTGTCAGCTGTTTAACCATATGGCAAATGTTTTTGCACATTTGTGTGCTACATGTTTGATTTTAGTGTTAATTGTCCCCAAAGGATTAATGCAGTATATAGTTATGTAGAGCAGCAGAGGGCTATTAGAGGAGAGTGGGATGAAGGGACAGCAGAGTGGTGGAGAAAGTGGTGTAATGGTGCAGAGGGTGGAGGAGTAGAATAGAGGGATGCAGGGTGCAGCGGACCATTGGAGATTGTGATAAAGACAAAAAAAGGTTGGTAGAAGAGTGCTAGTGGTTTCCCTTCTGTGTGTAAATGAATGATCCTTGAGATCCTGGAGCTTATAAATCACCCCCCCCCCCATTCTCTCTCTCTCTCTCTCTCTCTCTCTCTCACACACACACACACACACACACACACAAACACACACACACACTACCCCTCTCTCTCTACTCCAGTGAGTTATGGTGTGTTCTAGCTGCTGACTCCGCTGCATGAAGAACGTTTGCACAGAGAGGAAGAAACAGACACACATCAATAACTAATTTCTCTTTATTATTTCTCCTTTGCTGAGGAGAACAAAAGGAGGAATTGAAGTGGTTTGGTTTGCACCAGTGATGGAAGAAATGTTGGGCAAACAAAAATCACATTATGTCAATAATTAGATTTTTTTTCTCTCCAGTGAAAGGAACAAGACTCTCCAAGGTCATCTTGGGGGGGGGGATGATGACATTTCCCTAAAATGTCATAAAAAAAAAAAAAAAAAACCTACTCCTCAGTTTAAACACTGGTTTGCTCTCATCCTCCAAACTGTAAATATCCTGGATTTTTCTGTTTTTGTTTCTCTCTCTCTCTCTCTCTCTCTCTCTCTCTCTCTCTCTCTCTCTCTCTCTCTCTCACACACACATTTCATAGAACTTCCATCTGTCATTTAGAATTTGTCTTGCTCGGACAAAAGCTGACAGGGTGTTTATTTTATGCTTAGGCCTCATGAAAAAAAAAAAAGTCCTAGTTCAAGGGAGTGCTGCATCCTAGACTTAAAATGCATGAAATATGCTGTAAAACAAATTTACACTAAACAGTTACGAAAATACTGTTTAGTTCTTGTTTTATTCCTGAAATGGAATCATCACCCAATATATTCCAGCCTCATCTATATCAGTGCAGCAGTTTGTTGCACTATAAGAAATAGTTCACCAATGAAAATGTTGTCATTATTTATTTTTCAATAATGTTTATTAAGCTTTTTGTTTCCCATACAACAACTCTTTATAGTGACCACATCTGTCAATCTCCAAAAAGCTACAAAAATTACAGCAGACAGGTTTGGAACAATATGAGGGAGAGTAAATGCTAGAATTGTAACTTTTTGGTAAACTAATGAATTTATTTATTTAATTGAGATGTGAGAAGATTTAGAACAGGGAAGGTATCTAGCATTATGCCAGTACAGTAAAACAATAGTGTTATAGTCGTTGATTGTTGTCCCACTGTGCTGAACTGCTCAAGAGAGTTTTTTATGAATTATGTTCATTACATTGATTTGCAGAACATCACTAATATTCTGCTATGGCCGAGTAGGTTTAATGAGAACAGATTGAGCTCTTTTATCTGTGGCTTGTAACTGAATAATTTCCAGGCAGTGCATCTTCTCTTTATCTCCATTGCCCATTGCCTCACTTCCTCTGTCAGTCTGTTACTGAGGGAATTTGGCAATGAGACAGGGGATATTCATAAATGACTGTCTACCTGCCACATTTTACAACAACAATTGCTGTGGCGATACAGATCAAATTATTTAATGTACAAATCATGCTGAAAGGATGGCTTGTTTATCATTTATTAGGCTTAATTGAAATCTCTGTGTGTGATTTTTTTTTTTTTGTCAGCTCTTTCAAACAGGTTCCTGTGGTGCGTGGGCTCTGCGCTGCTGTGCCAGGCATTGTTGCATTTCATTTTTACTTATCTGGAGTGTCAGATCTCTGAAGTCTCTCTCTGTTTCCATCTTTGTAGGTAGGGGATCAGATTCTGGAGGTCAATGGACGTAGTTTCCGGAGCATTTGTCATGATGAGGCCGTGCAAATCTTGAAGAATTCCCACCACATGCTGATGACCATAAAGGACGTGGGGCGGCTGCCTCATGCACGCACTGTGGTGGATGAGACCAAATGGATCCCTAGTGCACAGATCGCTGAGAGCTCAGCCAATAGCAACACCCAGAGGTGAAGCTTCATTACACTTTTTCCAATAGGGAAAATTTTATTGGACAGAGTTTTTTCTTCATTAGCTCAGCTTTGGAGCTTAGGAGACTTAATTGAGTTCTCAGTTGTGATTCATTTAAAGCTGAAGTATGTCATTTAATATGCCACCAAAATGGAATTGTATCACCAAATGGAATTGCAAACTCACACCACTGGCCAGTGTTGCTGTATCTGGCCTTTTGGGCTGGGAAAAAAAGTACAATGCTTTGATTAAGCCACAGAGCCTTTTATAGAGCTATAAAATGAATGTGGATACCATAGACCAGATACTGTAATGTGGTTTTGGAGGAATTTTGGTCCCACTTTATATTAGGTGGCCTTAACTTCTATCTACTTACATCAAAAAATAAGTACAATGTACATATTGTGTTCATATTTTATTGACCCATTTATGCTGCTATTGAGGTGGGATACGGGTAAGGTAAGGGACAGGTTTGGTGGTATGGGTAGGTTTAAGGGTGGGTTAAGGTGAAAGAGATGGGTCAACAGCATAATTATAAATGTAATTGCAGAAATTAGTTACAGATGTAATTACATACACGTATTTTTTTTTTTTAAATATAAGTACAATGCAAAAACATGTATGTACACAATAAGTGTATTGTATCAAATGATTAATTTAAATGTAAGTACATAGTAGTTAAGGCCACCTAATATAAAGTGGGACCCATTTTAATAGAAATGTTTGATTCATATTGTCTCTGATTTTTGAATAAATCTTAGAGTGTACACCATTGTTGAAAGCTCTTCTGAAGAAACATGTGAGAGTTTTCTTGGGAAAGAACCCGTTTTCATCCCATGGCTTTCTAGGAAGAACAATTTAGATATAAAAGATTGTGATTTTTTTTAGATTTGAGTTGCTTTCTTTTCTTTCTTTCTCACGATTAGAAATGTAATAAAGCACTCTAGTGATACTTGGTGGAAGAAAGGTTGCAATTTGCAATTGCATGTTAGGAAATGTGACTATTTCCTACTGCATGCTGAAATCTACTTTAAGAGTCACTCATTTTAATAGGTAATTATGAAATAAAATTATTAGAGCTAACACAGTTTAATGGTCCTTTACCTAATGTAATTTAGACAATTGTGTGGAAATTAATTCATTTCTTTCCATTACTGTAATAGCTCCACTTTATGCAATATTCTGCTTTCCTCTGAAATTCAGTTGTGGTCTTGCTCCTTTACTAAATTATATTCAGGTCAGTGAGTCCAGTCATACAGATGGTGGGATTGAAAGAGGGAATCTAAATATAGCAGTGAGATGATTTTAAAGCTAGATGTAGACGCTATTGTTAGTTGACGTGCCTTAGGCAGTGATGGTTGAAATGTATGCATGCTAGTGGGATGACAGTAGCACTATGACTCACAGCGGGGATCTTGTCTCTTTTGCTCTCTCAATGGCCCAAATGGAAATGGGCTGATTGGGATCTCTGGAGGGTGTGCTCATTTCTAAAGTGCTCCCCTGGAAATCTGGCAAGGTGCCTTTTAGTTCCATGCTTCATTAGTCTTGTCTTCTAAGATCTGAGGAGAACTGCATTTTGATTACTGGTGTCCGGATTTTCCTCCGCTGTATAAGTCTCATGACAAGGACACTGCTTGATAGGAAACTCAAATATTACAATTTACAGCCATTCCGTCATCACAAAATAAAAACCCATGCATGGTGATCAATACCTTAATGCGAAGTATACCGCTTGTTTTATGATACTTGCCAAATAAATTACTTTTACATGAAATATTGATTTGAAATGATTTTATTATCTTATTGGTTATAAAGCTTCTGATAATAAAAATAGTCAATTATAATATAGAAAACCAATTTGCCTAGCAACAAGATGACTGTACCAATATTACAATATTAATTATTAATCTGCAACCTGAGTTACTTTTTTTCTGCTGACTGACCTTATTGATTCACAATATGGTGCCAATTAAGAAAATCATGGAGTGGTACAAGAGATATAAAAGTATGGTGCAATGGACAAAGTTACATTTTTGACTACTTAATTAATCATTGAGATTGCCCAATTAGAATCAAGTAGTGCAGAAAGAAAGTACTAAAAAAAATGGTCAGTTACACTTTATTTTAAGGTGTCAGTATTACAGTGTAAATATACATTTAAGTACTGAGTAATAATAATTAACTGCATATAATTACTATAGGTTTAGGGTGAGGGTTTGGTTTAGGGTTAGTTGCATGTAATTATGCATAATTTCTAGTTATTACTACAGTAACTACATGTAACATGTGTAACAATGACCAATTTGTCTATGCGCTAAAATTTATTTATGCACTATCAAATTTCTTCATTCCATACTCAAAATCTCTCTCTCTCTCTCTCCTCACAGTGTTCTATCTGTTGATGTCGGAGCAGGAAGTTCAGGAAAGGTGAGGTACAAAATGCACTAACATTTTTTAAATTTAACGGTTTAGATTTCATTAGATAGTCCAGGCTTAAATTTCTATTTAATATGTATAATTAAGTGCCATTTTATGGTTTTATTTCCAAGTAATAAGTCTAAAAAATAGGAATGCAAAAATCTTATTAATATTAAGGTCAGTGTGATATTGAATATAGTAATGTATTGGCTTTACATCATATTATTTTGCTGTCTACACAGAGATCAAAGCAATCAAGCTTTTTTAGTGTGTAAATTGAATAGACACTGCTATCTCAGAGCAAACACACTGTAATAGCAAAAAAAAAGTGTGTGTGTGTGCTTTGTGTCTATGGCTGCTAATGGTGTGTGTGCCATCACCACACATTGCACGGTCTATTGTCTTTAGAGATTTTATCTGATGGTTGTTAAAAGATTGTCTTTGCACAGCTGTAAGGCTGTGATCTCTGCCTAACGCATACACATCACTCCATTACTGAGTGCAAAGGACAGCTCTGAGCTGGGACACATCACACTGCTCTGATTGTGTGAAGCACCTGTCTCATCTGCTGAAGACAGGGAGGAACACTTGCATCCTGCTGGGCAAATCAAAGCTCTCTTAGGGTTTGAGTGGCCTTCCCTGAGCTGTGGAGCACACATGATGTTTATCCACATGGTTGGAGTTATATTTTATCCAGGGTGACTAAAGAATGGTTAGAGGACCCTGTGGAAGAGAAGGCGACAGGGAAATTGCAGCATCTGCCATTACTTGAATGATTGACACTTATTTAGTTCAATTTTCCATCCCAAAAATGAGCTTTTGAAGTGAATGGCTTCCTTTACTGGAAATGATTATGGAGTTTGGTGGCAGGAGCTTGTGTGTCCTTATACCTTCTCTTGTAACACTCTTCTATTCCATTTCCCATTCCGTGCATTCCAAGACCTGTCAGAGGACTTTGGCACAAGTGCAGGAATTCTGAGACCCATTTATGTTCAAGGTGACCTACAGGATTGAGAAGAATCTTCACTGAAGTAGTATTATAAAAATACAGAGGCATGAGCCATTATCAGTAGCAGAGAAATAGAAGTGTCACTCAAGAGACCTCGAAATACAGCCCCACTCACACAATGTCCAATGGGATTTTTTTTTTTTTTTTTTTTCCACAGTCATATTAAGCTTATAGTTGTGAATATTATGTTATACTGTGGAGGAAGGTGATTTCTCAAACTTTGTTGTCTTTTTTAGGGATCCTGAAATATTAGGAAAATCTTAAAGGGTTAGTTCACCCAAAAATGAAAATTCTGTCATTAATTACTCACCCTCATGTCGTTCCACACCCGTAAGACCTTCGTTCATCTTCGGAACACAAATTAAGATATTTTTGATAAAATCCGATGGCTCAGTGAGGCCTCCCTTGACAGCAAGATAATTAACACTTTCAAATGCCCAGAAAACTACTAAAGACATATTTGAAACAGTTCATGTGACTTCAGTGGTTCAACCTTAATGTTATGAAGCATCGAGAATACTTTTTGTGTGCCAAAAAAACAAAATAACGATTTTATTCAACAATATCTAGTGATGGGCGATTTCAAAACACTGCTTCATAAAGCTTCTACGCTTTACAAATCTTTTTCACAAAGATCAAAGTCACAATAACCATTGAAATTTCAAAATATTTCGAAACACTTATGACGTAATGAAGCCTCGTTTACTGAAATCACATGACTTTGTGATGTGACTTTGTGAAACAACATAAGGGTGAGTAATTAATGACAGAATTTACTTTGTTGGGTGATCTAACCTTTTAAACTAGCCGGGCTTACCAGGCAGCAGGCCTTCGTAATACATTTAAAGTCATTTATAAATTAATACAATTAATAAATTAAATCAAGGAAAATTTATTGAGAATTTTTCTATCCATGCTCAGTTGTAAAATATTTAATTGGCTGGAATTTGCGATTGGTGCCGTGATTTTTTTTTTTTTAATCCTCATGAAAATACCTTGGTCCAAAAGTTGCTGGGATCCTGGCTTTAAAGGGATAGTTCACCCCGACCGCACTAACCACTAAGGCTATGTTCACAGTATCTGTCCAAATCCGATTATATTTGTGTATCCGATTGTCTCTTTCGTTTTCCGGAATATCTGCAATTTCTATGGCAATGACGTTGTGTTGGTACTTGGTAGGCATACATAAACAACAACAACCAAAACATGTAGAGGTGTGAAATAACAATGTTGTCTTATTTACATCATGACAATATGTAGCCACCGCACTGGACTACTACGTCTTCTGAGGCAGTGCCAGAAACGTAGGAGGCTGGTATGCGTGGCTTTATTCCATGCTGTCGTCTTCTGTAGTTTTCTGCTCAGCCGGCTCTACAACACAACCTTGTTTCTGCAGTGACTTTCAGCATGTTTCCTATAACAACGTCTTATGTGTCATGAGAAAGTGACAAACCATATGAAATTTGATTAGAGCAGTCGGACTGAAACAGATTTCCAGAAATGCAATTTTAATAGGATTTCAAACGACATATGAATGTAGCTCAAAACAGATTTGTTAAAATCGCATTTCATGTGATTTTTTTTGCCGTTCAAATTTGCTAAATATGATCGGAATCCAATTGGATATGCACAAAAATCGGATTTGGACTGACAGTCTGAATGATGCTTAAGCCACTGATCTGAGTTGTATACACACTATTAACTATGTAAATAAATCTGTTTTCTAATTTATAATTAATATTATCTGTTTTTGTTGTATTATTCTAATTTATATTATCTGTTTTTCAGATAAATGTAGGTTAAAAACTGTTCTCAAATGAAGCCGTCGATTTATCCAGAGCAGCCTCTGTGTTTCCTCTCACAGTAATCAACTAGATCATAATTGTGTATTGAAGACAATTAATTAAGGCATACTAATTCATCATTACTCAGGCGATTACACTCAGAACTTCTTTAGGCTTACACAATTATATTTGAATGAAGACAGGAAAATAGATGCATTGATCAATGCTGAAACATAAATTAAGCGATTATTTAATTGTTAATTTGTTGTTAATCCTTGTGCTGAAAAGGCAAATGGCGGCATCTGTAAATGGATGTTTAGAGTCGATGTAGTCATCCTTCGTTACATTCAAGGTGTGGAGTTAGGGAATTAAGGGATATTACATAATTTCCTGGAGCATAGAAGTTGAACTTAAAGGACAAAAGAAGAATGATTGGTTCAGAGACCATCAGATCTTTTCTATGGTTTCTGGATTCAAATTGTATTTTGACTCAGTAGCCTTAAGCAGTTTGTTTAGCTTGTTTGGTCACGCGTAAATAACCCCTCTCAGTCCCAAACACGCTGCTTTAGGCTGGGCTGCCCACTGCCCTCCCCTCCTGTCCCCTGCGCCTCAGGCCTGGCATGCTTTTATTTTGTTGGAATGAACCCGAGTCTTCCATCATTCAGCGGGCAGGCGAGAGGGCCGTGTCTTTCTAGAAGGCTTCACAGAACAGATACAATACAGGCTGTCCATCATGTGTAGCCTGAAGAATCAGAGCTTCAACAAGCCTAAGCAAACCACTTCAATAGGACTTATGTAGGTCACTCAAAATACACCTGTGTGCCCAGCATGCCAGTCCCCCTCTCTGTGTGCGTCAGTAGGTTTACTGTCAACTACTTTCTTTATGATGTCCATATTATTGGAGTTGTCTTGTTTCATCTATTAGCAAGATTATAGCCTACACAGAGCTTGATATGTGTACTATGAATAATTTGCCAATACCAGTAACGATACCTGTATTTTCATTGCATTTTTTTTAAATATTGGGCAGAGAAACCAAAAGAATATGAATCAAATAAGTTGGCTTAGCAAATAGCTAAGTTTCAGTAATCACATTTTATCTTTAATTTAATACCACAGTGAATATTTAGAGCTGCTCCAGCAGGGCTTAACCAGTCAAGAGCAGTGAGTGATTTTCTCTTTGTCGTTTGTTGTTGAATTAACATTGAGGACAAAGACAGCAGTAGGTTTATTATGCTGCTGTCACTTTAAGAGCTGCATGTATTTGTTTCACACGTGTTTTCTTTCTCAACTGTTTACGTTCACTTAAGACATACGTTTCACAAGGATAGTTGCCTATAGGGCATTTTGACATAATTTTGTGTGAATTTGTCTGTTCAAGCGCAAGAAGACGTGAAAGAGAACTCGATTTAATAGTGTGCTCGATAAGCTCACTCGTCTGTGCTGTGCACAAGGTATACATAAACAAAACAATAGACAGACAGACAGACAGACAGATAGATAGATAGATAGATAGGTAGATAGATAGATAGGTAGATAGTGTATATGTTTGGATTTTCTGGAGTGTGAGTAACGAGCATAACATTTTTGAAAGAACTGTTGGTCCCACTTTATATTAGGTGTCTATAACTACTATGTACTTATATTTAAATTATTCATATGATACAATGTACTTATTGTGTACATACATGTTTTTACATTGTACTTATATTTAAAAAAAATACCTGCATGTAATTACATTTATAATTACGCTGTGGACCCATCCCTTTCATCTAAACTCACCCTTAAACCTACCCATACCACCAAACTTGTCCCTTACCTTACCCGTATCCCACCTCAACAGCAGCACAAGTGTTTTACAATACAATATGAACACAATAAGTACAGTGTGCTTATTTTGTGATGTAGTTTATTTAAGAATTACAGTGGTTTACAGGGAACAGCATCTCTTTCTTTCTTTGTGTCACTCACACATATTTTTATAGATTGTTTGATTGTCTAACATAATTCATCACATTATCATGACAGAGAGGATCTGCCTCATTTTCCTGTTCTTGACATAACTCCCTTAGTGCTGCATTCAGCTCTGAGTCATAACTAATTTTAATCAACAAAGTCAGACCTGATGTCATCAGCATCCATAGTCATCACTTTCACAATGTACAGTACTTCCTTTAAATCACAATGACTATTCATACTTAAAGAATAGCTAGATATTTCTCAGTTCAGCAATAGTCCTTGGTGGAACTGAAACTGGTAATGTATGTTGGTTGTGGGGGATGAGTCTGTCAGGAGGGTGCTTGTGTATGTGCATTTAAACTTAAGAGTTAATTTGGCTGAGGCAGTCTCATCCTGAGCTATTGATTAAGGCTGGCATAGTGGAACGCCAAGGGACAGTTTTAGTGATCAGGGCTGTGGGTCAGCAATATCCAGAAATGAGGGCAGTAATGAGGGATGGATGGTCCTTTCCAGACTCCTGGCATCATCACTCTAGGCTCTTTGCGATAAAGTGCAAAACAGCTTGCCAAATGAAACCTTCATGTTTTTTTCTTGGTTGATATGAATCATTAAAATCTGGGTTTTGAAAATCTATTTTGTACAAGCTATAAGGTTTGTATTGCAAATTTACGGAGCCCCGGACATGACATGCATGAAAAAAATAGTAGGCTAAATCATGCGCACGATTTACTAATTCGTTCCCTCGATTTACTAACACATGCACACGATTTACTATTCCGTTCCCTTGATTTATAAATCATGTGCATGATTTATAAATCGAGGGAACGAAATAGTAAATTGTGTGCACCTTTTAGTAAATCGTGCGCACGATTTAGTAAATCGAGGGAACGAATTAGTAAATTGTACGCACGATTTAATTTTTTTTCTTGCATGTCATGTGCGGGGCTCCGTACAAATTATATTACAAATTAATTTATATTACAAATTAATTTCCCTTAAGTGCAATTTTAAACTTTGGATTTCTGGACTCTGGGCCTCATAATATATATGTGGATTATGTGCATAAATCACCCAAAATGTGATTGTTTGATAATTTTCCACATGTTTCTTGGAATGATTTATTTATTATATATGCCTAGAAAATGTAGATATACCTGTATGGTATATCTACACTACCGTTCAAAGGTTTGGGGTCAGTCAGATGTTTTTTATGCTCACCAAAGCTGCATTTATTTGATAAAAAATACACTAAAAACAGTAATTTTGTGAAATGTTATTACAAATGTAATTTATTTTTGTGATGGCAAAGCTGAATTTTCAGCTGTCATTACTCCAGTCTTCAGTGTAACATGACCCTTCAGAAATCATTCTAATATAATTGGTGTTTAAGAAACATTTATTATTGTTGTTGTTGTTGTTGTTGTTGTTGTTGTTGTTGTTGTTGTTGCTGTTGTTGTTGTAAGTTGAAAATGGTTGTGCAGTGTGGAAAGTGTGGAACTTCTCTTCTTCAAAACATTTGCTTGCATGCTTTTCAGTTTACATACTTGGCCTACTTTAACAAATTTTTCATGTTTTTTCTTTATAAATATCAGTTTGTTCTACTCTTTAATGTATGATGAAAACCATTGAATTTGGGATCAAATCTGATCACACATACATTTTATAAATTGAGGGCCCAGGTGTGTCAGCTACTTTAATAAGCCGTTAGCTTAAGCACTCTACCTTGTAACTATAAACAGTTTTTTTTCTGTTATCTACACAACAATCACATTTAGGTTAGTAACTTTATAATGTGAGGTTGCCCACTGTGTGAGGTGAGGAAGGAGGACATGTACTTTCTGATGGCAGCAGGATGAAAATTAGCACGTTGTAGAACACTGAAAAGAGGCAAAAGACAATAATTCAAAGAATTAAGCTGTGTGTTACAGCCATAATTATTTCATACTGAGTATTTTGAGTCTGATCATGAATTGGTCTGAAGAAGTTTGTACCATTGACCTTGAGTGAGTAGAGAAAGAGAATAGGAAATCCTTGAGGAAGGGAAAGACATTCCTATTTTTCTTCAAATGAAAGCGCTCAAGGACAGATGCAACTAAATACAAAAAAGTATTGATTTTGCAAGCAAACCGGTGCTTGTCAGAGCAAACCTGTCTCTTCTCTGTCTGGCTCATTCTCATTCTCTTTCCCTGATCTTTCTTTTTCTTTCGCTTTCTATTTCATGTCACTTTAATAGCACATACAATACCGTTCCAAAGTTTTAGGTGCTTTTGATAGAAGTCTCTTTTGCTCACTAAGGCTGCATGTATTTGATCACAAATATAGTACAGTAAAAACAGTAATATTTTTTGAAATATTATTACAATATAAAATAACTGTTTTCTATTTTAATTTATTTTAAAATGTAATTTATTCCTGTGATGGCAAGGAGATTCTCTGATGAATAGAAATTTCAAGAGAACAGCATTATTTGAAATATAATTTTTTATAACAATGTAAATGTTTTTAATATCGTTTTTGATCAGTTTAACACTCCTCTATGGTACGGTGTTGCCTCCAGGCAACATGGTCTTTTTTAGTTTGTTTTTAATAAAAAAAGGCACCAACTGATTGATCAAACGTATCTCAGGACAGAATAACTCAAATACTAATCAATAAAAGTGCAAAAAAGACCAAAACATAACCAACAGGGGTCCATTTTGTGTCCTGTTTCAGCGCATGTGCACATGTCACATGGCTCCATATTTTCGCCAATGAAAAGTGCTTTTTTCACTTGTTTGTATCCATTTAATCACCCACAAAAAATACGAGTCACCTTCACTGGCAAGTAAAGAAGTATTTTCAAGAACTTTACATTATATATCATCAAATGTTTTAGAGAAAATAACAAAAGACTGTGTGTTGCCTCAAGGCAACATTGTGCCATAATGGAATCGCATAAAGCCATACAGGCATAATAGGTTTGAATATAAATGTGTTATATTTGTAAGGAAAAGAGTTAGAATTATCTAAATATATTTGCATTTTCACATGATTTTGTACTTTTGCACTTATAAGAATAGTAATTCACATACTATATCTGCATATATTATGATCTGCACATTTTCTATAGCACTTCAAAAAGGTATAAAACACAGGTAACACTGGCAATTGATGAGGGTGAGGATGAGGGGTAATACTGTGATGAGAAAGATGAACTCATAGTGACAATCCGTCAGGTGAGGGTGAGAGAGAAGATGGAGATGAGGATGAAGATGGATATGATAACTTAATATAATAAAATAATAATATGATAGTTTGGTAATACTTGTGTTCCACTATGGTACAATGTTGCCTGAGGGCAACATCTGGATATAAATTGTTACTTTTTATTAAATATGAAACTTTTAATACATTAAAAACTGGATAAATTTGTTTGTTCAAGTGTCTAGTTAAAGAAATTGATGTTTTCAATAAATATACTTCTTTTTTCTACATGAAAATGCCAAATGTATCAATTTTTCCATTGTGGTACAATGTTGCCTCAAGGCAACAAACTTATAAAAAATAAATTAATTAAAAATTTATGAAAATGTTTATTGATTTTGTTAAAGTGTCCAATTTTAAGCAGGAAAAACAACAAATAATTTTTTCCTCATTGATATGATATTGCATACCATACATCTTGCTGAATAAAAGTATTAATTTCTTTTATAAAAAGATCGAACTTTTAAAAGATTATGTGTAATTTTATATTATACTCGTATATATACACATAATTTCTCTTACAAATACTAACATACATGGAAGGAAGTGGTTCTCAAATGGTTTTCCTTCACAACTTTACATTAGACATTAGGTGGCGACCCAATACAAATCCAAATTATTTATCATAAGTAAAGAAATTTAAAATCAAACACTAAAATGTAATGTCGTATCACCATGAACTCCTCTGTGTTGAATGGATGTATCCCTATTTTCTCTCACACTTAACTTTTGAAGGTTTGTGTATTGAATGTCTTTAAAAATGTTTCTCTTCTGAAGATTTTTTTTCTCACAGTAAGTCACCAGCTAGATACCTGGAGGCATGGATATACAATGCATGGTGTTTCAGTGTTTGTTGTTTTTTATAGCAATAGCAGCACCTGGAGATATAGAGGCAGGGAGAGTGAGAGAGATGAAGCATGTTGACAAATACTGGAGTTATTGTGATGTAGGTCTGATTAAGGAGAATGTCTAAAAGTAGAAATCAGAGGAGGGGAATGTTTTCAAAGAAAAGGTGCATGACTAGCTGAATAAGACACAGAGAGAGAGCAAGAGCGAGCGAGAGAGAGTTTGTTACCCCAGGGTATGTAGCATTACATATTAGACATGGCTGACTGGTGAGGTCTCGGAGATTCAGTCCTGCAGCTGCTATTCTCTCTTTCCCATGAGTGCCTGCTGCCCACACACTGACCTGAACATGCACATTACATCAGTTCATATCAACTACATGGTGTGACTAATGATTGCACAACTATTTTATATCACTGTTGCACTACATGCCACTATTTGCTTATTTTCAGTTATAAAAAATGAATTAGTAACCTTGGATGTATCTGAAACCGAAGCCAGCTGCCTTCCCAGACTTCAAAGGCAGCGTTTTAATACGAGATACCTCCTAAGGGCTTCAGACAGGCTTCCGAGGCACCGTAAAATCATGCAAAATTATATAAAAAATTCATGTGAGATTAACAAGAAAACATTTAGTGACTACCATGCTAATTTGTCAATAGAAATCAGTTAAAATGAAAAATAAAAAAAACATATAAAGAACTTAATCTTAGTTTATTTCACCTAGCAACATTTCTCATTGTCATTTTGTTTAACTTGATGTACTAAAATAACTAAAAAGGCATATTAAAAACAACTAAAACTGATAAAAATTAAAAAAAAAAAAAAAAAAATACAGAACAAAATTAGTAAAACAAACTAAAATGAAAAGTAAAGTGGAAAATATAAAAATAAGATAATAATAAAAACTATAATAGCATCTCAATGATATTAAAATAACATGGCTGAATTATTTAAAAATTAAACAAATGGCTGTCTTTATGAAATGGGTTATTGAATCATTCACTTAAATGATTTCTTCATAAACACAGATTTATTTCATAATTAAACACTACTGTGTGTTGCTCTGAGATGCAGTGAAGGATGCAATTAAAAGAATATGATTAAAAATTTAAACAAATGAAGGCATCTTCAGATGCAAACATTTGACTTGACAATAAGAGGTTTCACATGCCTGCACAACATTAAAGTTCATGTAGACATACCCTCTACTGTTTTATCTTCTCTCTTTTGCAGTCAGTCTGTTGTAAAGGTGTTGTACCAGCAGTCGGAGTGGTGCGCACAGGAGCGTGGAACTCTCTGGAAGAACAGGCGTTCATGCTTCTGACAGAAACAGAGAGACAGACCATGAGCTATTACATTCAAGAGTACCAGCGCGCACACATCGGGGTAGAGCCACTGGCCATGGCCTTGTTTGAACTGTTCAACACACATGCCAAGGTGAGGCTGACAGCAAAGAACCTCAGAAGAATTGCTAACAAACCATAATGCCATGGTCTATGTCAGCGTTAAAATGTCACTGAAAACTCTTTAGCATTGCATTAAAATGAAAAATGTATCATATTTTGGATGATTTCAGGTGTTTCATTAATGATCTCTTGGCTGTTCCTGCTTCCCAGCTGTCCTTGCTGGCTGAGGTGCGGACACTGATTGCTCCGCATGACCTGGAGCGATTCGATGGGCAGGTGTTACATCGTGAGATGGAGGCGTGGAGAGCTCGGCATGGAGGCCCGGGCCTTCTGCACCCTGATTCTATCTGCGTCACCCATCCAGAGGGCCACATTCCTTCTGCTGGCCAGCTGACCCCTGCAGTCTCCTGCTACAAGGCACGCCGAATGAAACACCTCAAAGCCTGTTTTTGTGCACTTACTGCAGATTTCCATAGTTGTCATAACCCAATAATTTCATTAAACATCTTACTTTTGGGGATTTAAGACAGGTTGGAAGTTATCATAACTTTAAGTTATTTACGAGGATTTTTATGAACATTCTTTTCATGAATATGAATAACAATCTTAAGAAAAAAGGGTAGGTCTTTAGTATTTTACGGACATGTTCCCATATACATACTATGTATTTATTATAGTACTTATAATAACTGGGTAATAACTAGGTACTAACCATGAAACTAGCATCGCAGTAAGAACAGCATGCAATTTGTTTTGGGTATGCCTTTTTTAGGCATTTTAGGAACATTTTACAGGAATGCTAAGGGGTTAAATATTACTCTGGTAAAAGTATAAGTACTCTGGTAACACTTTACAATAAGGTTCATTAGTTAACATTAATTAACTACATTAGTTAACATGAACTAATAATGAACTGCACTTCATAGCATTTATTAATATTTGTTAATGTTAATTTCAACATTCACTAATACATTAAAATCTTGTTAACATTAGTTAATGCACTGTGAACTAACATGAACAAACAATGAAAAACTGTATTTTCATTAACTAACGTTAACATAGATTAGTAAATACAGTAACAAATGTATTGCTCATGGTTAGTACATGTAAGTTAATACATTAACTAATGTTTAACTAATGAATCTTATTGTAAAGTGTTACCAGTACTCTTTTTAAATTTCCACTTGAGTAAAAATACAACACTCACTTTTGAATATTTAATTTAGCTGATTAAAACAGTAATATTGTGAATATTATTTCAATGTGTTTTTTTGTTGAACTGTTTGTCTAACTATTAATTTACTAAAAGAAAAAAAGAAAAATCTTACTGACCCCAGACTTTTGAACGGTAGCGTAGGACATCAAGTGTATAAAAATGTTTAGAATAATAATAATAATTTATTTATAAAATAAAATTTAAAAAGGCACAAAACTCAAAGAAATGACACTAAAACCAACATAAATAATATAATATAATATAATATAATATAATATAATATAATATAATATAAGTAACGAATAATTGACAACGGGCCATTGAATTCTTAGAAAATAATGCCCACCCGAGGCAGTTACACCTCGGGTGTGCATTATTTTCTAAGAATTCAACGGCTCAGAGTCACTTATTCCGCTTATACTACGGTTACCACACCTCAAGACACTTTCGATGGCGTATTTCAAGACATTTGTCAGGTATTTGTCCCTAAAACACTCTTGTGTGTGGGACTAATTTCTTACGCATCTCATCCCAAGCCTCCGTTGCTAATTCCAAAACGTCATTTCAGAACTAGTAACGGAGGCTTGAGCCTTGATAGCAGAATAATACCGTTGATACAGTTATTAACGCAGTTGAGAGAGAAAGAGAGAGAGAGAGAGAGAGAGAGAGAGAGCATATGTGAATTATCCTACCTGAGTGTCTGTGCCTCTCTCACGGCAGCACTGTCTCTACTAATAGCGAAACAAAACTATAAGTTTATCATTTCACTGATTAATTCATTAGAGCAAAACGAGTGTGTGTCCGTACTATACAGTACGTGTGTACGTTTGAAAGAGAGAGAGAGAGAGAGAGAGAGAGAGAGAGAGAGAGAAAGAGAAAGAGAGAGCACAAGACAGGACACAATAAAACGTATTTTGTGGCAAAACCCATGACACTAATTTGTCGTTTTCATCCTATAGTGTACTATATTTATTTGCTTGGCCAGTGTCATTGTGGGTTTTGTTTCTTTTGCAGTTGTAGGCTGTAAGGACCTTTTGAAATAACTGAAATCATTTGCCGAAGTGATATGGAACTGTAATGCGGTCAAGACCTGCCTAGAACTACTTTAGCAGTGCGTTTTACCTGAAAATAATTGCACACCTTAGAACGTTGGTCAACCAACCAGATTTGTAGCATAATATAATATAATATAATATAATATAATATAATATTTATTTATTTATTTATTTATTTATTTGCATTCAATGCTCAAGCTCATAATGCCTATTTGAAAGAAGAGGGATCATTATTTATATCTGTAATAGCTAACTTTGTTCAGCCTGATTTCTACTGTGTCTGCATTGAATGGTCTGATCTGCTGAGTTTTGGTAATTTCATGATTTGATTCCAACCATTATTATGAATTGTAAATCTCACTCAACGCAAGCTGGCAATTGAGCTGAATTGATGAGAAAGGCTGAGAACTGAAGAGCTGCCTCTCAAGTGGAGCGTGAATATCTTAAACTCGAACATCTTTTTGATTGTGTTTTGTTCTGGAGTGATTGTTGCTGTGTACAACCGAGTCATTTCAGTGATTGTTTATGCTTTTTGCTTTGCTTTTATAGAGTGAGTGCAGGTTGGATGGGAGTTTGATGCCACTTGAGAGTCTAAATTCTCTTCCTGACGTTGCTCTGGTGAGTTGTTTAATAATTTTGTTGTGTGTGTGTGTCTACATGCTGTTAGATTGGATTAAACAAACTTTTTGTGGAGTAAAATCAGCCAACGTTAAAATGGTTTTTGTATTTTATCATTTGAGTGTAACAAGGAAAGAAAGGGACATGATTTAGGGCTAAGAAAACAAAACATTTATCCCTGAAATACAAAGCCTGTCACATCCCCTGTAAACCAAAGAAAATCACAAAAGATATATTTTGTTTTGTTTTTGGATGTTTCTAACTCATATGGCTGTATTTTGTAATCTCAAAGATTGATAGATCAGTCTCATAGTTTGTGATTTAGTAGAGGTTGTGTATATATATACTGTACAGTATGCCTCTACTTGACCTCTTTGTAAATTAAGAATTTGTGACAGATTTCCTTTTTATCTACAGTTAATTTGGCAAAGTTTGTATTTGTTAAATAAATTTTTTTTATTCCACCTTTTCTTGTTCTCATTTAATTGAGCATCAGTAGCTCAACATTAACTCTTGTAATCATAAACGATTATCTTGGATGAATCCATAATTGACCGTCTTGTTATTAACATTTGCTTGTGCTAAATTGTTGTACACTGACAACTCTATCATATGTTAATATCATAATGTGCTGACTTTTGGGAAGGAAATGACACCTTTAAAAGCTTTCAAATGTCAGATTGTGTGTTTTTTTTTTTTTTTTTTCTCAGCAGTATCATAACCTCTCTCAATGATAATGCATTCTTTAATTGCCTGTCTTAGTATTTGCAACGACAGTAAGGAGATAAATATGGACAGTACGTTTATGTTTTATTTCAGGATAAAGTGCAGCCGTCATCTGAGTCACCCCCCTCGTTCAAGCCTCCCCCTCCACCTATTCGACATGCCAGCCCAAAAATTCAAAGCAAACGACCTTCGTCTAAGCTGTCCCAGACGAACCTGCTCTTTACCGCCCCCTGTAGGCGGCACCAGGAAAACCACACCCAACATCATTCGCACTCGCCCTGCTCTACTCACAACTCTCCGTGTACCATCCACCACACCACTTCCACCTGCTCTGTCCATCACACTCCTCCACCCTGCTCTCACCATCACAGCTCTCCACGATCATCATCCTATCGCGCTAGCCCTTCCTCCGGACCACCGTGTAGAGATCTGGTTCAGTTTCTGATGAGCAGGCATGCAGCGGTGCTCTCCCCACACCCAGAGTCTCCTAATCGTTCTCAAGAGGGCACTCCAATGATCTCTCCTCGCTCCTCTCCGTCCCTTTCGCCTTCACTGCTAATGCCTGCACCGCCTCCCTGTAGCCCAGAGAAGCTCGAGGGCTCCCCATCTGCACACAGCTGCGGTGCCAGCCAGAACAGCCCACTACACCCTGAGCCGGAGATGGCAGAGGAAAGGCCCCAGCCCCAGCTACGAGGTGAAGGCACTCTGAAATTATATCTTAAAGGGATAGTTTACCCAAAAGTGAAAATTCTATCACTGACTATGTTTACATGTGCACCAATAATGCGATTATTTCCAATAATCAGAGTAAGGACTTAATCGCAGTAAGATGTTTATACGACAGAGCAAACTTTTTTCTTTCTTTTTTTTTACTGCCATTATTCGCATACCCCACAGCACAAATGATGAACTCACAGCTCAAATGATGAATTCACATACAGTTGGCATGTTACTGGCAACATGTTACTGGCAATGTCGCTGTAACTAGGGTTTCGTTTTTCGCACTGTCTCTGGATGGAGATAAGCAGCAGATACTGTACAGAGAGTGGAAGGAAAACTTCAGAATAACGTCATGGAGTTCACTTAAGTTGGCTGAAAAACACTCGGCATCCGTGTACATCTGAGCACATGCACACTTTGGTCAGAGCAGTAATAATGCGATTAATGTGTTTACATGCCTGATTATGGTGGTTAAAATTGGCATGCACCACATAGTTTACTTTGATTATGGTTACTACGATTATGAGCTTAATCGCATTAGTTTGATCAGAGAATTGGGTTTACATAAGGTAAAGTTTAATCTCAATATTACCACAATACCATTATAATCACATTATGAGTGTGCATCTAAAATTTAAAACCTGTAATCACTTTCTTATGTGGAACACAAAAGCAGACATTTTGAAGAAGGTTGATCAACAAACAGTTTTGATTAACTTTTGGTATATAAACAAAAAACAGACATTTTTTCCAAAATCTTTTATGTTCCATAGAAGAAAGAAAGTCATACAAGTTTGGAATGACATGAGGGTGAGTAAATGATGACAGAATTTTCACTTAACTATCCCTTTAAGTTATCCCTAGTTAGTTATTTGTTCAAGTTGGTATGTTTATTGTTTATGTGTCTGTCTTTATTTGACAAATGAATTTTTTTAGTGAATCAAAAACATACAGCACAACCAGTGTAGTTTGTTTTTGATACACAGACAAATGACCCTTTTAAACCAAATCTTTTTAGAGGATTTACAAACAAATGACTCGTATATATCATTACAAAAGATTTAAGAACTTTTTATACTTTTTACTGAGTTCATAGTTTTATAATAATTGTAATGTAGGCTGTACTCAAAAACAAAGATGAGCTGGATCCAAATGCAGTGAGTTATATTGACAAATAAATAAATAAATAAATAAATAAACAAATCAAAAACGAAGACCAGACAACCAGGAACAGAATAAGTGTACCAAACATAACATCCATGTAGGAACAACACCAGACAAAGAACATGGGAAAACACTGGGGTTTAAATAAAGATAGATAGATAGATAGATAGATAGATAGATAGATAGAAAGGGGCAAACACAGGGCAGGTAAAGGTGATTGTCTTGGAAACAAATGAGGTTAACTACAAACAAGGAAACACAACAAACGGAACTAAACCCCCCATCTCCCCCCTTTAAGGAGGATTCCAGATACTCCTCAACAGACAGACACATAAGTCGAGGAGGGAGGTGGAGCAGAGGTGGAACGGAGGAGGGATGTAGGGCCAAGTCAGTGTGGTGGAACTGGAGACTGAGAAGGATCAGAGAGCCAGGGCAAAGCCAGCAGGGCAGGCAGCCACCAAGGCAGAGCTGACAGGACTGAAGACCACCTCAGCAGAGCAGGTGGAGCTGAAGACCACCAGGGTGGAGTAAGCACAGCTGAAAACCACAAAGGCGGGGCAGGCGGAGCTGGAGACCACAACGGCACAGCAGGTGAAGCAAAAGACCACCACGGCAGATCAGGTGGAGCTAGAGGCCACCATGGCGGATCAGACGGCCACCACGGCCGAGCAGGTGGAACTGTATAAGAGAACTGAGAGGTTACAAATGGCCTCTGTGGCCATTACAGGAAGCACATAGTGTTCAGAGTCTGCCTCGTTGGCCGTAACAGGACATGCAGAGAGTTAAAGGATGGCTTCCTTGGCCGTGACGGAACAGGCAGAGAGTTTAGGGTCAACCTCCGTGGTCGTGTCAGGGTAAACAAATTTCAGGGATGAAAGGGTAAACAAATTTCAATAGTGACAGGGTAAACAAATTTCAATAGTGAACACAGGTGATTCATAATCTGCCTCTTTGGCCATATCACAGGAGGCAGAAGGTTCAGGAGCAGTCTCCGCTGTCTCCAGAGGATCAGCAGCGATTGCCCACTGGGACCACCGGGATGTCGGCCACTCGCACCGACATCAGTAGTGGATCCGCCACACTGGACTCCAGTCTCGAACTCCTTGGAACAGGCATTGTTGCTTCGACTGACGGGTGTGGCGGCCATGCCGACTCGGGACTCTGGGATGAACATGGAGACCACGGGAAAAAAAAAAAAAAACTGTTTAGCAGAAGGGTCCTCCATTTCCCCCACAGTGAAGGGGAGCCACATATCCGAGGGGCGTAATCTAGGAACTCACTCAGTGATCCACGAGGACCATAGTGGAGAAGTGTAGATTGTAACTGTTTATTTAGTCCATGGCAAAAGAAGTCAATCAGAGCAAAGTCTGGGAGGTTAGTGATATTAGCAATGTCCAGAAAGTCTCTGATGTGGTCCTCGAGTGAGCGAGATGCTTGTCAAAGCTGGATTAGGTTGACTGCTGGATCCATATGTGGTTGAGTCTTCTGTAATGCAGGGTGAACTCAAAAACAAAGGAGAGCTGGATCCAAATGCAGTGAGTTTCATTGACAAAAATAAACATAAACAAACACAATCAAACACAAAGGCCAGAGAACCAGGAACAGAATGAGTGCACCAAAATATAACATCCATGTAGGAGCAACACCAGACAAAGATCATGGGAAAACACCAGGGTTTAAATAAACAAGATAACTAGGGGCTAACAAAGGACAGGTGAAGGTGATTAACTGTCATGGAAACAAATGAAGGTACCTATGGAAACAAACAAGGTACAAAGCAAACAGAAACTAAACACAGGAAGTGAACATTAGGAACAGAAAACACTTCAATTTAAAAGTCCTTAAACACAAGACAGTGGAACACAAGACAGAAATACAATAATTTTACACATTATTGTAATAACTGTTTTTCGCAAGAAATGCAATTTCAGTTCAGGTGGTGTTCAGTTGGTTGGTTCAGTTACAAGTTCAGTTGGTATCCACAGAGTATTTTTGGTTGTGTTTATTATTAGACTGTATCTGTTATATAATAAATAACAATTGAACTGCATAGTTTGGGTCCTGTTGTTAATTTTTAAAATTATTATTTTTGTAATGCATCAAGTTAGAATTGTTCCTGTATAATGTACAGCATTATCTGTGAGACAAAAAGTCTTTCGTACGCAAGCAAAATGGACATTATGATGGAAAAACAACAAAATGAATCATAATCAAAATGAATGAATCAGGGAATCTCTATTGATACCTAGCCATGTTAAATATATACATTACAAAAATTGGCTTTTGCCAATATAAAGATAAAAGAAGGTACCCAAGGCTATTTAATTTCTCAGATGGTAGGATACCTTATTACAGAATGCACATAGGGTCAGGCGGCATCTCATTCATTTGAAATAATTAGTCACGCTAATTTAACATGCTAAATTGACAGCCGGAGTAGGTACATCTAAACTTTGATGAAGTTCAACACTTAGGGAATTCATTCAGCTGTATAACTCTTTTCAGATCCAACTAATGTGTGAGATTCAAATAAATTCTGAATCCAGACCTTTAATCTCTGAAAGCTAAATTGTGTGGTTATTTATGGCTTTGTGTGCTCATTTGTCTATATTCCCAGGAGCCACGCTGTCCCAGCTGTCAGACAGCGGACAGACTCTGAGCGAGGACAGTGGTGTGGATATCGCAGAGGCTGGAGGGTTGAGTAAGGACAGCAGCCCGCGACCAGGTAAACCTCCCTTCCTGCAGGTCATAGGTGACACACGCAGAGCGGAAGGACTCGCACAGGCCTCCACAAAACAGGTGAGAGAGCAGCGACAAGTTCTGTTGTTAAAATTTTTTTTGTGTCATTTCATCATATAAGCAATTGTTAAACAGAAGCATATATGAATTAATGTCACATTGTAAGGATTTAGTCTAGTTTGTCCTGCTGCTGTTTAAGGAAGGTTATGGTTTAGCTCTAATTTTTCTTCATTCATCTTAAACTCTCTTGTCTTCTGCTTCCATTTTATCTGTCTTTTTCTGTCTTCTTAAGGTGATGTTTAAAGTAGCGTTCCTTTTGTTCATTATTTTTAGATGGGAATAATGGAGCCTACACTGGTACGGGTGCCCAAGTGTGCCAGTACACTGGGTATTGCTGTTGAAGGGGGTGCCAACACCAGACAGCCTCTGCCACGCATTGCAACCATACAGGTGGGTTAGAACGGGTTAAAGTTCAAAACGATGACTAAGAAAGATTAACTTTTCTGAAAATAATAGCTGTCTTCCAAACCTTTGTGAGCTGTCTAATTATCTTGTTGTGGCATCATTACATGATGGCTGTTCCACAAGGAAGGATGCATAGTAAATGTTATTATTTTTTGCCTAAATTTAAGGCAGTATCCATTGTGGAGAAGGCAATCCTAGAATGCACAGCACACAAGTTCATTGAAAATATTATATAAATCTTTTGAGCGGTAGCGTATATACATCAAAAATATGAAAATTATAGTTAAAAATAGTTTATTCTAATTAAAAATTGAATATTTTACCACAAATGCATGTATGCTATGATATTACAATGTCATATTGTTGGCCTAGCAACATGATACTCTGCTGACATCAAGTATGAGTCTAATCTGCTTTGCACTTCATATGAAGTTACATTCCAGATCAGTCACTTATGAGCTTCCATTTAAAAAAAAAAAAACCTTTCTATGTAGTACTGTAGCTCATGGTTTCTTAGTGGGTCGCGAACCAAAAGTGGGTCACAAGACTGTTTTGAGTGGGTCACGGAGTGTACAGTCAAGGACAAAACAACAAACGTAATTTTATGTTTTTCTGATGCAAGATTTTTATTTTGAAAGATGTGTGTGCAAGCTTTGGCAATTCTGTCAGATGCATTTTAAGTAAAGAGGGCCTGAGAAAAACACATTGTCCCAATTCAGTATCTGCGGTCAGATGAGATGTTGTCAGGCTATATGTCAGTATCATCATTCTAATGTTATTTTCATAAAAAGTCTCTCACCTCAGAAAAACAAACTTTCCTGTCCTGTCAGCGGTGCTCGCTGTATATCACTTCATTATAAATAAAGCACAAAATAAATTACTAGCATGCAATTAGTAAGTCATGAAATGAAAACCATTTTTTGCTAAATAATTTTGCTTGGTTTTTAAAAGCAAATTTATTATAATTTTTATGGGCTAATTTTATGTGTTTGTATATATACATGGCCAAACCAGTTGAGAACCACTGCTGTAGCTAATAGCCTAGCTGGGCAGCTTGCTACTGTAGGTTTTGGTGCAGAGCTATAAAGTATGTTGATTTGACATTCTGTATTGTTTGAACTCAGCCATATAGAAATTTTGTTCTGTAACAAATATGAAATGTTAACATAAAAGTATCACAAAGTCTTAGAATTACTATTCCCAGAAAGTACCTTTTGTTCCACTAATGGAAAGGGTAGCTAATGTACTGTGAAGGTCTGATATTACACCCATCAAGGTGCAATATACAGTTGTAACTTATATAATGTGGTTTCAGAAAGCTTTTAAAAGCTGTTCTTTCACAGACATGTGAATGCTTAGATCAGTAAAGCCTGCTTATCCATCGTATGACTAAAATTATAGCTCCGCATGACAAAACAAGTACAATTTTCTTATTAGAAATGACTCATGACACAGTTAATACTTTCCCTGTTAAATAGACCCCTGTGCATCTAGCAGTGTTAAGATGCTAGATAAGTCTTTTGTCTTAACTTTACAGGAAGTTTTAAATACAGTATAAAGGAGCCGGTTTGTTTCCCCTCATTTCTTTTATGACCTTTATTCCAGCATTTTTTAGCTAATATAGCACATTAGCATATTTAGGACCCGTTTATGTGCATGTGTCTGTGTGCTTGCTTCTATCAGTATTGTGTTCACTCGACATGAAGGTGAGAGATTTCCCCTTTAGCACAAAGTGGCTTTGCATAGAAATATGTTTGCTTGCATTTTCAAACCTGATGGGGATCAAGGATCTAGTGATATGCTTATAGCTTTAGGGCATGAAAAAGATGAGATTAACATAACTTGTATCTAATAGCATTTATTAGAGATGTCCGATACTGCTAAATGAGGTCAAAGTGTTGTAGCGGCTGTTGTTGTATTTGTATTCTTTGTTGATTGGTGGAGTATCCTTGAAAATTGCATGGAATGTCAGTTTACACAACCAGCATGTGTAAATCTCACCATTGGAAAGGTCACAGAAGAACACAGCCTGTCACAGACCCATCTGGACATGTTTCATAAGTAAAAGTGTGAAATATTTTTTCTCCAGAAAATGTCCTGAGACATCACACCTGTTTCTTTGACAGCCCTGGGCTCTTTAAAAAAGAGTTTGGGGACCAACCACTTTTTTAGCCGATCAAAAACACTCTGCTTGTGAAATGTTTGAGTGTGCTGACATTGGATTGGCTGACAAATCTGTCTAATGGTGTGTTCAAGTCATGTTGGAAAGATTGTATTTGTGAGCTGAACATACATGAATGTCTTATAGTCAGTAGAATACCTATTGGGGGACCATCAAAATAAAGTGTTAGCAGATATTAAACAGACAGTCTACTAATACTCTAATGACTCCTAGATGACAGTAGAATGTCTAAAGTGGACTATCAAAATGAAGTTTTACCATCAGCTGTAAAGAGAAAGGTTTTTTAAGTGCTGTTTGATACAATCAGAATATTTCTCTGCTGATTTTATTGTCTTGAAAATGCTGACCTTCATAGGAAAAAAAATTAACAGATTTTTTTGGTTTAGCTTTGATTTTGCGCTAATGAATTGTAAATAGGTGTCAGGGTTGGGTGAAGGAATGAAGCGAAGACTCAGTGATACAGAGAACAATGGGCTTTTTATTATTAATAAAATAAAACAAAAGCAAACAAAAACTACCCCGTTGGGGAAAACAAGACCGGCATCTGGACAAAGCAGGATTGGACACGGTAACAGGATCAGACAGGGCAGGACACGAATGGTACTTAAGACAACACACTGGCACAGGACTGAAAACACAAGGAGAATAAATAGGGAGAGCAAACAAAGCAGGTACCGACGGAGGACAGGTACGGGGCAAATGAACCAATAATCAGATACAATAGACAAGAGCGCACATGGCACATAGAAACAAACAAATCCGCATGCTCACACAACATGACAGAGCGCACAGAGAATGAGCCAATGCTCGTCCCGCACGCTCACAACAGAAGACAAACACACAGAGCATGAATGTCTGAACCCCGACACAGAACCAAAATCAAACTAGACCGAAGTGCCGGGATATGAACACCACGCTTCACACACAAAACAACTCACGTGGACAGAAGTGCGTACAGCCCGAGCGAACTAGTACACGCACGCTCACAACCACAAGACAGAAGGAGTAGTCAGAGCTCTGTCACCAAACCAAGAATAAACAGTCTGAAGTGACAGAACTCTGACAATAGGTTAGTCCTTGATTGTCCTTGATAGCCTATACCAGGGTAATGCTAATATGACGTGACATATTCAGAGAGTTTTGAAAAAAAGTGCTGTTGATTTTATATATATATATATATAACAGGCATAATGGCTATTCACTATGGTTTTTAAAAGCAGTATTTTTAAAGCATAATACGTGATGTTAGAGTGAGATCTCAGATGTTGTCTGACACTGTAATGAACTGAATCCAACCTGAAAGAAATGCATGGCACAATGAGCCGATGTCATAGGTGTAACCATGGCTACCGCTCTTCCAGACTCCTTAAGATCCACTTTGATTCTTATCAAACGTTCATTATGAGAGCAATCACTATTCAATCTTTAATCAGACATTTACAGCTCAGGTATCATGTTGAGTTAAATTGTAATAAATGTTGAAAAATTAAATCAGACTCCAGCAGGATTATATGACAGTGGCAGCGCTTTCATGGTGTGACCATTAGTGTCTGATTGTGGACTGTAGAGGAGATTGTTGGCCCAAATATAGTAGGGTTATTCGACTGCGATCAGACCGGCCTCCCTCCAGCTGAACAAAAGATGACAACCAGAACGCTTGCTTGGTTATCTCTTTCTACCTGTCCTCAGGCACTTTATCTTTAAAGTATGACAGGAGGTCAGCTAATGACCTCTCAATATAAAGTGCCATATCAGAGAGGTCAAGCGGTCATTTTCTCCCCCATTTCTCACTTGTCTTTTCTCTCACACTTTTGATAGATGATCTCCTTCTTTTGGAAAGTTTGAGGCTTTCTTTGCTTATTTCTCTCTCTTTCTGTCTCCCAGAAGGGGGGCTCTGTGCATATCTGTGGGCAGTTACGGGTGGGTCAGGTGATTCTGGAGGTGAATGGCGTGTCACTTAAAGGAATGGAGCACCGGGATGCGACTCAAGTCATTGCGGAGGCTTTTAAGACCAAAGACAAAGACCATGTCGACTTTTTGATCGCCGAGTTCAACTCTGCTCTGTAGAAGTTGTCCCTCGAGAGTTTCACTTGATGGCACTGCAAAGATCTGGCACTTTACGTCACATCCGCACAGAGGGGCCGAATGAGTCATGCTTGTCATATCTGAGTCACAATTAGCTTAGACTTCAAAAGCTTCAACACACCCACCTTACGTCTGTGTTCTTGCGACCAGCCATCACACGCGTACTGTATTAACACGGTATGTTCCAGTGGATGATCTGCTGAGCCAAAACTGATGGTGAAATGTTTGACAGGACAAAATCAGGGTTTTGTCAAGTCTGTCAAATCTGTGCCACCTTGTATATGATCTGTTCATTAAAGTTTATATACACACACACTACCTTTAAAGTTTGAGGTCAGTAAGTTTTTTAATGTTTTTGAAAGAAGTCTCTTGCACTCACCAAGAATGCATTTATTAGAACAAAAATACTGTAAAAACCGTAATATTGTGAAATATTATTACAATTTAAAATAACTTTTATATTTTAATATATTTCAAATTGTAATTTATTTATTCCTTTAATTAATTTATTTCTGTGATAACAAATCTGAATTTTCAGCAGCCATCACTTCAGTCTTCAGTGTCACATGATCCTTCAGAAATCATTTTAATATGCTGATTTGGTGCTCAAGAAACATATTTCTTATTATAATTAATGTTGAAAAAAGTTGTTCTGCTTAATATTTGTGTAAATAATAGTATAAATTAGAAAATAATATAATAATTACTGACCCAAAACTTTTGAATGGTAGCGTGTGTATATCATCAAAGTCATTCATTAATTCCAATTCATATGTTTTGTTGATAATACTAGCATAATTGCTAATACAATAATTAAGTTTTCTTCCATATATATATATATATATATATATATATATATATATATATATATATATAGCCTATATTGGTTGTGTTACTCTTAATTCTGAAGGTCTTTCATATATTTTATGATGAGAGGAACTGAATTCAGTAGTGAAGTAGTGAAGCAGAATGATATTAATACACTACTGAGTGATATTAATACACTACTGCTACTGGAGCATCAGAATCATTCCTGACAGATAAAGTGAGCAAGGAGGAGGATGCTAGAGTTATCTCATTGTTTTCGCTTTTGCTTTCTTTAAAAAAATATTTCTTTCTCTCTCACACACACAAACATTCACCCTGTTTATTTAGTCCTCTCTTATGTCAGTGTGCTTACTTCAGAGATGGGTTATAAAGAGGTATAATGAAGATTTGTATAGCAGTATTTTTTGAAGCGATCAGATGTTCGGTGTTTCAATTATATGTAAATGCATGGCTCCTGATTATGCAACATACAGAGAGTTATTGTACATAGGTAAAATAATGTAAAGCTGTATATATTTTATTTATGTAATATATATTTTTTGCACATACTGTTGATATAATGTTTTCAATGACTACATCAAAAACATAAAAACCCTCAAATATGAAACCAAAACATCATCACTTAGTATAGAAACATATAAACATATTAGTCTTTCAACCCCAAAGGATGTTCTCTTTCCTTCAGATGTTTTATTCATACACCACAAACCGTTATGCAGATAGTCTGTCTTTAAGTTTATAAAGATCTTCTTTTTATTTATGCGTTGCTTGTCATTTGTTGTACTTTGCTATGTGAAACACATGATATTGTAACTTTACAGGAACTGTAATATCTTAGGCTAATTACAGAGCAACACCTTATAGAGACAGTACAGGGTATCAATATTATGCCTGAAATATTTATGATTTATGCCAAACTGGAAAAGAGACTTAAATAAATATTTAAAGACTGAATTATATGTCTAATTGATTCATAATTTCATTACTTGGTTAAATAATATTGATATTGCTCGTCCACCTAAAAAGTGTTGATGTCTGTTCATTTGTCTCTCTTCTCTGCTGAAGTTGTGTTTTGGTGCCCTCGTGTGTTCAAATGAAGAACATGGTTTTAATTGCTAAGGTTTGCAGTGCTCGCAAGGCAGTACTATTCTAAAATATTTAAAAATATTATACTGCTATTATTTATTTATTTTTTTGTTAAACTTTTTTTTAATTAATTTATCTTGTTTTGCAATTATTTTGACACCATTCAAAGTCTTGCAGGTCATTTCAATTATTCATTCATTTATTTCAAATGTACTTTTTTTGAAGAAACGTAACATTTAAGTTTAAAAATGTCTTATCTTTAATATATTCTTTGACATTCAATGTCCACCAACAGCAATGATTGAAGATATTTGTATCAATTTGCATACTGAGACAGATTTAAAGGGTTAGTTCACCCAAAAAAGAAAATAATGTCATTTATTACTCACCCTCGTGCCGTTCCACACCCGTAAGACCTTCGTTCATCTTCGGAACACAAATTAAGATATTTTTGTTGTAATCCGATGGCTCAGTGATGGCTGATTTCAAAACACTGCTTCCTGAAGCTTCGGAACGTTATGAATCAGCGTATCGAATCATGATTCGGATCGTGTGTCAAACCGCCAAACTGCTGAAATCACGTGACTTTGGCGCTCCGAACCGCTGATTCATAACGCTCCGAAGCTTCAGGAAGCAGTGTTTTGAAATCGGCCATCACTATATAAGTCGTTATTTTGTTTTTTTTTGGTGCACCAAAAATATTCTCGTCGCTTTATAATATTAATATTGAACCACTGTACTCACATGAACTGATTTAAATATGTTTTTAGTACATTAATGGATCTTGAGCGAGGAAATGTCATTGCTGGCTATGGAGGCCTCATTGAGCCATCGGATTTAATCAAAAACATCTTAATTTGTGTTCCAAAGATTAACGAAGGTCTTACGGGTGTGGAACGCCATGAGGGTGAGTAATAAATGACATTATTTTCATTTTTGGGTGAACTAACCCTTTAAGGTAGAGTTGATTTTTTTTTTTTTTTTATCTCTATTTAGTCAGTGGTCTTTATATTATTATATCAACATATCCAATTGTTATATATGTATACAGATTAATATGCAGCTGAGTCCAAACCATATTAATATTATAATTGAACTAATGCGTATTTACTATAACATTATAAGAAATACCTTAATGTGTGATTGCATGGCATGAAAACTCTCAAAATGTCATAATCAAATGTTAAAGCCAATTTATTTTAATATATGCACAAGACACTGGTTTGCACTTTATAACCTCTGATGTGTTAAATATTTTAAATAGATTTAAATATGGCATACATATTGTATATTTACACTGTATGAATTTGTATTCTTAAAGTAAATAAATAACGGGTTACAACATAAAAAGCAATGATACTACATTACTGCACAAGGAACAGTGATTTTGTGCTTACTGAAGATGTAAAACAATGTCTAAAAGAACAGAATATCAGAGAGAGGGAGGCTTTACTATATGAACAAAGTCGGTATACAAAACTAGTAACTATAATAACCTATCCTAACCACAAGATTAAAACAACACAAAGCAATTGATATTCACAACGGGACATCCAATATTAACATGATCATCACACAACAGACACAATCATGCTTGGCAGACACACCAGACCACTGCATAGCAGGCCAAACTACTTTACAGAAGAAGAAACTGGAATCTCAAACTCAATTTGCTATGCTGAACATTGAGAGTATTTAAATAATCTTTTGTTTTAGTTACACTCAAGTCGACTGGTCCCATGTTAGCAACAATGCATAATGACACCTTAATAATTCCTTGTTTGTTGATAATGACCGACTGACTCTGCATGATCCCTTATGTATATTTCAGTTAGTTGACAAACTTTGATATAACCTGAGGCTTATATTTAGGTGATTATGAATGGTACAGAGGCTACTTGTGTAATAATATACTTCACTATAGCCTATCGCTGACAAGACAGACTGCCTGAAATTAGCCAAAGTGTAGAAACAATGTCTGTGTGTGTGAGTTAAGGAAGTTTTAGTTGGATCATATCATTGAGGATGCCAGAATAGTGAGGGAGGGCAATGATGTCACCACATTCTAAAAGGAGAGAAAGAGAAAGTGAGGCAAATTTTGTTTAATGTTACAGTGAATGAAAAGATATCTACATAATTAAAAGGGTTGAATGTAATGATAAAAAGGTCTGACCTTGTTTCTTGTCTCGTCACTTATCTTCTGCAGGAAGCTGGTCCTCAGGGGCTGCGTTGGGGTCCAGGAAGTCTGGGTGCTGCAGATGCTTTAGGTATTTAATGGGAGTGATGGTGTGGGTGGAGCCTGTGAGGAAGTTCGTAAACACAATCAGGGCTTTTATTGTGACAAAAAAACAAAACAAAAACACTAAAGACTCTGAATCATTAAACTACCATAATTAAAACCATTAACTCACATTGTGGAGGTGGTTAAATGTAGTTTACTAATCATCACAGATATGCAGTTATGAGTAAACATTCAGAATGCTTTCAGCACTCAATTATTCACATTTAAGGTCAGCAAAAATATACACTACAGTTTTTGTATTTTTGAAAGAAGTCTCCTATGCTCACCAAGGCAGCATTTAATGAAAAAAAACCAAAACAAAACAAGAATACAGTAAAAACAGTAATATTGTAAAATATTATTGCTATGGAATTTATTCCTTTGATGGCAAAGCTGAATTTTCAGCAGCATTACTCCAGTCTTCAGTGTCACATGATCCTTTAGAAATCATTCTAATATGCTGATTTGGTGAAAACCATGATGCAATTTTTTTTTCTGGATTCTTTTATGAATAGAAATTTCAAAAGAATGGCATTTATTTAAAATAGAATTTTCATAATGATATAAAATTATAATTATAATATGTAAAAGCCTTTAATGTGACTTTTGATCAACTGAATTCATTCTTGCTGAATAGAAGTATTAATCTTCTATTAAAAAAAAAAAATAAATTACTGACCCCAAACTTTTGAATGATAGCATATAATCCAAAGAAGTCTGATTAATATATCGCCTGGAATTTTAGTCAAAGTCACAGTCACACAGCCATAAAAAGAAGGGCAGATTTGTGTTATGCTGTCTGCTCTAATAGTTGTCTCTGAAATGGTGAGTCATTGGCAGTTTTGAGGTGTCAGAAAGGATCCTTTATCACTGCAACTCACCGATGAGAGCTTCCCATTTGCCGTTGGCCTGTGTGACCTCATAGACGCAGCGCATCTCGCTGTAGGTCACACCCCCGATGATGAAGACGATGATGCGTGGGCCGTTGCGTATCTCTCCTGGACTCTTGTTCTTATGCCAGTTCCCATAACGGGCACTGAAAATAGACAACAGTAGTATTATCACTGGATATTTCAGTAGATTAATGAGAAGATGTTGCATATGAATCCATATGTTTGTGAAGCTAATCCTACCTGGTAGCTGTGGTCGTTTTTGAGGATACCGTGCGTGTGGAGATGTAAGGATACTGTTTTGGATCAAGTTTGTCTTCAATGGCATCCTATCATAATGTAATTAGGAGAAATTTAATTAAAAGAATGTTGACATGTCCAAAGTGAGGCAAGTACTGTCGGTTTAGCTCACCTCCATGATGTCTTTAACCAGCGGAGTCCATCGGGAGAGCTGGTACGTTTGCTCACTGACTCTTTCCTTGCGGTCGGATTTCTTCCCTTTGCGTGTGGTTGCTTGCTGTGGATTAATATTTAAAAAGTTATGCATTTTGACCTCAGGCATTATGATGAGTGATGCACCGAATTCTGGATGAATAAGTCAATAACCGTTTTCATGTTATGGCTGATAACCAATACATGGCTGATATATTCTATTTTGTCTATAAACAGACTTGAAATATTACATTTATGCATGACAATATTCACACTTGAGAAGATTACATTTAACAGAGTAGTTAAATTACTAGTGTTATTAAACATTAAGTGAGTAAAAAGTGTTATATGAATGGAAAATTAAGTGGAAATAAGTGTCCACAATTAAATATACAATACTGGCCAATATATACACTGCCATTCAAAAGTCTGTAAGTTTTTTTGCGGAAATTAATATTTTTATTCATGCATTAAATTGATTAAAAGTAACAGTAAAGACATTTATAAGGTTACACATTAATATTTCTATTCCAAATAAATGCTGTTCTTTTGAACTTTCTATTCATCAAAGAAACAAAATTAAGCAGCACTGTTGTCAACATTAATAATAATAATAATGTTTCTTGAGCACCAAATCAGCATATTAGAATGATTTCTGAAGGATCATGTGACACTGAAGACTGGAATAATGATGCTGAAAATTACAACTTTGCCATCACAGGAAAAAAATTACATTATAAAATATATTCAAATAGAAAACAGTTCTTTTAGTACTTAAATGGAAAGGCAAAATAGAAACTATGTGGCAGAGAAGGTGATTTTCAGTGAATAGTGTTGTAAATTTTGGATCTTATCAGTATGAATCACCTTCATTTTTCATTTGTATGGGAAAAAAATAAGCTTAGATATTCTGCAAAAACATCCCCTTTGTGATTGTGAAAAACAAATCATGCAGAGTTTGAGCGACCTGAGGGTGAGTAAATGATGACCCATCATTAATGTTGCACCCATGGTGTCTGCCTATTCAGTGAATATGTTGAGAGAAAGGAGGGGAACATGTTTCATATGAATAAAGAACAGTTCATGTGGATCAGCTGACCTCTGAAATGATGGGAACCCCCATATGGGCCATATTAGAGATGATGTCACTGTCCTCTGGAGGGATCTGAGCATGCTGGAGGAGCTTACACAGATTCTCCTCTGACACACCTATGAAACACACACATAGTCAACCAGGAATAATTATACATAATTATACACACACACAATTATAGAGTTTGAACAGCATTATAACAGTTTTGTTCACTGTTGTGTGATATTAGTAATGACTATGTGAACAAACTGTACATATCAAACGTACCACCCCCATCTCACCCACACACAACAAAACAGAGAGAGAATCCAAAGCATTGGCCATTTTTAGGTTCCCTCACCATTCTTGAGGAAGATGTAGAGCAGGATGATACGGATCTTGTCCATGATGGTGACGGTGGCGTCCAGTAGGATGGGTACGATGGCTCTCATGGGGTCTTTGATCTTCTCACCCTCCGCATCTGTGCCCATAGCTAGATCCTATGACAGAGCACATAAACACCATTAACATTCATTAATATGTCGAATTGAGCTGACAGATCGATCAAAGAAAAGCTTTACCTGCTCAACACGGCACAGTTTGTCCACCGAGCCCTGGTAATGCTTCATACAGTCTTCTGCTAAGTGCAGGTGAGTTGAATACTGCAAGATTACAAAACCACCATAAGAAAGATCAGCACTATTGACTTAATTATCCCATTGAATCAATTTATATAAAAGGTGTCAATTATCGCAGTACCTTGCTTAATTCTTTCTGGTACTGTGGCATCTTTTTAAGCATTTGGGAGAGCTCTTTCATGGTGGTCTGTAAGATGCAAAAATAGCTTGTTAGTTATTGGACGATAATCAAGAACCTGCAGTTTGCAGTTTTGATCACTGATAAATAACACACCTTCTCTCCAGTGTTCATCTTTTTGCTTGCAGAGAAGTCCTTAAGCGATTTAGTCACAGCCCTAAACGAGAAAAACAGAGACTAATATATTTCTAATATCTAATATATTTTACAGTTTTGAAAATGTCTCTAAATTTTATTTTCATTCACTGTATTATTCATTTACTGTAATTCTGATTTCCAGTTTCAGCTTTAGTTTGTTTTGATGGTTCATATTTTCTTTCTTTGAAAATTAACCTAGTTTTAGGAATATATATATAATTTAGTCAATACAATTTTTTTTTGCATTAAATTTATCTAAAGTAACAGTAAAGACATTTATAATATTACAAAAGATTTCTATTAGTTTTCAACATTGATAATAACAAGATAATGTTTTTTTGAGCAGCAAATCAGAATATTAGAATGATTTCTGAAGGATCATGTGACACTGAAGACTGGAGTAATGTAGTTTTATATTATATTAAAATAGATTTTTGATAAATGCAGCCGTGATGAGCATAAGTCTTTATTTATACAGTATATATATATATATATAATCTTTGCAGGACAGACTTACGTTGACACCTCTGCTATGTGTTTATGTCTCAGAGTCATCCACAGGTCATCATCTTCATCCAACAGCACCTCTTTCATACGAGTGTCACCCATTCCACTGGTCTCATACCTGACAGACACACACACACATGCACCATCAGCGTCAGTAACTGCCTACAGTACACATTTACAGTGTGGTGATGAAGGAGTTATTAACATCATGAAAGGTGAAACACTTGAACTTGACCGAGGGTCAGTTCAAATGATCTGAGCGACCTTAGAACAGTATATAGATCATTTACAAACTGTTGGAGATGAGTTATTACTTGTAGACATCATTCTCAATGGGCAGCAGGTCATAGGCCATGGCCTGAAAGGTGAGCTCGTGCAGAAGTGGCGAGACAGGGTCAAAACCTCGATCCAGAATCAATAGCTGGGAACGTGCTTTATCAGGTCCCTGAGAAAGAGAAGGAAAAAAAGACAAAGATAGAGCACAAAACAGTAAGGCAATGAATTAAAGTTGGACAGTGAGAAATTAAGGTCACTGGTGCAAGACAGAAGCAGTTTATTTTATCATTCGAGACAAAATACAAGCTCTCAGACTCACCTCTCCCAAAGTGGGGTCATCCGCTTTGTAACCATCCAGTTTATCCTGAAGCATCTGGGCCAGAACTGCATTGTCTTTGTACTCTCTGAAAAACACAGAATCAATCATGATGCTACCTGATGACGACCATTAACGCTCACTGTAAAAAATAAGTTATAAATAAAAATAAAAAAAACGTTTTTATTTTTCCGTTAATAAGAAAATACAATTTCAGTCTTTCTACTTCAACATTTCCAGTTTAATTCAATGTGTTATTTGCCTTTTTAGTTTGCTTGTGTTTCTTTTATTGTCTTTGCAGATGGCTGATAATGTTTGGAGACACATTACAGATATGTAATGTGACTCCAGTTACATATCTGTAATGTATATGTGGCAGCAGATAGTGTTTATGAGAAGTAAGTTTGACAGTGAGATGTTTATGTGTATTTCCTCTTCCTCTCTCACCCTCTGTATCTAACAGCTGGGTACTCTTTCAGTGTGGAGCACAGGGTGGCTATTTGCTCGGCTAAACGCTCCAACACCCGGTTCTTTACATCAGCTTTAAACGGACTGTAGAAATCTTGGAAGGCATCTGAGTTGTCCACTGAGAACACCTGAGGACAACATACCAACAATAGATAAATGCCTCACATACAGATTCGTAGGTTTATTCATAACATCTCAGACCTTCAAATGCATTCAAATGTGGTTATTCATGCAACTGAACTCGGGAGCTGCAGCGCATACCATCTAATAGGCACTACAATTGAAACATACTTCATGGCCATTAAAAAGTATGTTCTATATGATACTACCAATAATTAGACGTAAAAAATCAGATGCGCACTTTAGAATCTCACCATAAGTAGTAGGCCATTCCGGTACTTTACACGTACTGTTTTATGAATACTATGAATTCATGAGAACTTGTTAAAAGTCAAAATTGAAGCAGGGATGAATGTTATTATTGCCAGTTTGTGGATGCCTCAGTAGTAACACATTGTATATGGCTGTTACTGTCCCATAATCCTCTTTCTCAACAGTAACTCATCGATATGTCACCTGCCTCACCTCTCCCTGTATGTATGTGTTGTGTCCTGTACATTCTGCATGTTTGGCTAGAAACATGGTATTCCGACTAATCTACAGCTACATAAAAACTGCACTATCCTCTTTCCTTCCCTCAGCTTGACCCATAATCCATATCAGTTTTGTATCTCTCTCTCCCTATCCTAACACACTAGCCTCAACATACTGCTCCATCTGTCACATGAACATAACCCCACTGACATCCAACCATCCAAATCCATGCTCTCTGTCATTGGCTGCCCAGTGACACATTGATGGGGCATTAGCCAATGCGGAGTGGGATTAGGGTTGGGATAGGGAGGGCTGATTCAGCCACTCCTCAGGATTAATTATAAAGGGCAACAACAGAGGATTGGAGGCACAGAGACGGCCTGACCAAAGCTGCTCTCGAATGTTCCGGCATGATACATGAGTTCACCACCCTTCCCCCACACCTCCATACTTACTCCTAAGCGTCATTCTTTCTTTCTCAGGTACTAGGAAGTCCCAGGGTCTAATGTAAAGGCTCTCACCTGTGATTCATAGGGCAGGAAAGCGATGTTAATCTCAGTCAGTGTCTTTATGGATTTAGAGGCACGGGATTTACTTATCAAGTTGAACAAAGAGTCTGGAATTGCTGAAATCAAAAATAAAAACAGAGACTGAGTGAGATACATATATACTAGATAAACATGGGGGTAGAAAACAGTTGCTAAGGTCCAAAAAACACACTCACTGTCTGAGAAGAACACGTGTGCCCCTCTGTATATGGGATTACGGGGGTCTCTGAAGTCATTGATGAGTCCCTCAACTGACTGTTGAAAACACAAATATATATATAAAAAGAAAATATATTATTTAATAATATTGTGAAACATTATTACAATTTAAAATAACTGTTTTCTATTTTAATATATTTTAAAATGTAATTTATTCCTGTGATGGCAAAGCTGAATTTTCAGGACTCATTACTCCAGTCTTCTGTGTCACATGAAACTTAGAATATGTTGGATTTGTTGGAATATGATACAAACTGAATATGATACAAACTCCTGTATAAGCTCATTTTTATATAAGAATATATATTAGACAACGGGTTACCTCATCAGATGGAGTGATGAGATATATGGCTTCCATGGTAGGAAGAGGCTCACGCCGCTTGGATATGTCTTCAACAACTGGAGAAAAAAAAAGTTTATGGAAGAAAGTAAATTTGAGTCTAATTGCTATATACTGCTATGTGAATTTGTTCTACAGGAATAAAACTCACTTGTGATTCCCTCAGACATAATGTCTGTCATTTTACAGCATGATGAAATCATTCTCATGCTGAGCTTGTCCACCACCAAAGCCTGAGGGAGAACAGCATACTGTACATACTGAACAGCATTCATGTTCACTCAACAAATCATTTTTACCATTACAACCAGGTGGAAAAAGACCAGTGTAACACAGCTTGTTGTATTTGAATGCTGGTTGACCACATGGAATGCTGTTGTGCCGATTTAATGCTATAGTTTAGGATGGTCTTTTAAGCAAAGAAGGTCTAATTTGATACCAGAGTTATCTTTTAATACAATTTAATTGAAGTTTATTTCAATATTCTTTTTATTATTATACTGCACAGACTAAATGAAGATTGTGTTGACTTCACAAACAAATGCTGCATATTACAACAAATCAGCAACAATCTTTTTTCATAATGATTGACTTTTAAACACAAGATGTTCTTCAGCAGAAATGAGGGTGATATTCATGTGTACCTTCCACTCTCCCTTCTTCTTCACCTTCTTAATGACATCATTCATAATCTCTAAGAAAAAAAAAGAAGAAGAAAAACAAAAGTAATTTCTGCAAAATGGAGATAGCAGAATAGACATGGTACAGGGAGAATAGCAAATACATTTTGCATGCAAGAGATGAAGCAAATCTGAGTCAAAGCCAAGATCACAGGAACCTTCTCAAAAGTTTGCTTTCAGCATCACAAAAAGACAACAAAAGACTTAATTAAAGAAAGAACTGAAAAACAAAGTCTCAAGCTTTCTAGCTTAGGTTCTTACCAAAGTGACTAATGCTACAATTCTAGATATATGTTATGAATTCATCTTAAATAGTGATACCATTGACTGAAACAGAGATCCAAACAAAGATTTTTTTCAGATTGAGACTCCAGATCATAAATGCTCTTTTAAAATGGAGAAGAACAAGCAGTATAGTTGGTACAGGTGTGATGGTGTCTGCCATAATCTAAATATATCTGAAAGGTGTGTGCTAAAGCAGTGCATAATCATAGACTTTAACAGATGTTGTCACGCACACACAGTCCACTAACTCCGCAGAGTTTGCCAAACATATCAGGTAGAGGTGTTGCTGAGTCTAAATCTTCTTTTGTCTTTACAATTAAAACAGCACCATACCCTCTGCAGAGTCTAAAAAACACGGCTCTGGGCTGAATTTATATTATATTAACGGTACATTCCTATTATGGTTTGCTACTTAGCATCACCTTTGTAAATGATATGAGGATATATATGTTTAAATATTTTTTCATTCTTGATTCAGTGTTAATACAGTCTTTCTATTTAACATATAATAAGGTTTATATACATTTATAGTTTATATATCATAATAAGGTTTATATACATTAGTTATCTACATTAGTTAACATTAACTAACAATGAAAAAAGCATTTATTAATCTTTAAGTAATTATAATTTCAACATACATTAATTAAAATCAAAAGTTGTATCTGTTACTTATTTAATGGACCTACACTAACATGAACCTTATTAATGAATATTAACAAAGATTACTAAATACTGTATCAAATGTATTGCTCATTGTTAGTAAAGGTAGTTAATGTAACTAACGTTAACTAATAGGACCTTATTGTAAAGTGTCACCATATTTTGTGTGTGTGTGTTGTCAAGGGTTATGCCTCCTTTGTTTTGTTTTTGAGTTTGACATTTAGTTAGTTCTTTTCTGTTTCTAGATCAGTTTCCTTTGTCTAGGTTCTTTCGCTTGTTGCCATGGTTTTTCATTGATTGATTGAGTGTATCACCTGTGTCTTGGTTCTTTGATTTGTTTGCTTGTGTATTTAAACGCTGTTTGTTCTGTTCATTTTCTGATCTCGTCCATGTGTGCTGGTTGTTTTGTTCATGGGTTTATACCAGTCTAAGTATCCTGAGAGTTTTTGTTACCTTTTATAAATTTTATAAATAATATCTACTACCTTCATTTAGATCTTTTCATCTCTTATGTGACACATTCATTTATTTATATTTATTGATATTTATCAATAGCATAATGTTATTAATATATAAATATTAATATTAAATTTAGTGTTATTATTGTTTTTTTTAATTGCCCCAATTAAATAGCTTCTTGTGGATTAAAAAAGTTGTATGACATGAAATAAAATAAAAAAATCAAATGTCTTTTATGACAACAGAAAAGAAAATTATCAACTTTATTTGTTAGTTTAAATAATATATATGTTCAGTGTGGTGAGAGAGACCCAGCAATCACAGGCCTAATCTCTTCCCAATCCTCTTACAGCACCAGCCTCTCTATTTTTGTTCTTCCCCTGTCTCTCTTTCTCTTGCTCTTTGTCACTCTTTTTTTTTCTCACTCTCAGTCTCTCTTTGCATCTCTTACACTGGATGTGAGCACAGTGGACCTTTATCATTTTTACTGCCCTCCTAAAATCTCCATTGAATTGCAAGATCCCAAACGCAACAGCTTCCTGCAGTCATATAACACATTTCACAGCTATTGACGCTGGATCTGCCAGTTCTGACACCCAGAGGTGTTGTTGCATTTAAATAAACTTGTGATGAACCTCTCAGGCTATTACTGAAATTGTCGAACAACAAATCCGCATCCAATCTGACAAAATAACTGTCTATAAAAAACGATGCCGGTGAGATGTGTGATTAATATTTAAAGGGTGTGAACTGGATTGAAAGCTACTGACAGGCTGAAAACTTTACCTACTGATAGATTAAAAATCAGATACATATTGAAATCAGATACAGTATTGATAGTTCAAACCAATATGTCCGAAAACATGACTAGACAAACACCCTCCAGCAGAATTTCTGATTAACTGTATTGCTTGATGCTGCTTCAGCCATAAATATGCTTGATCTTCACATTTGCCAAAGTAACAAACACTCACACCTGATAATTGGTGATGTTTTTCTCAGAATCTCTAAGATTTAATCAACACCAGCACTGTATATGGCAGCAGAAATAACAGGGAAGATTGACACAGGCAGATGGCAAGAAGTAAAGACCAGATGTGATGAAAGAAATAATCAAGATTGAATTATGAACACCTGAAAATCTCATTAATCCTCAAGGTTGCATTTAGGTCCAGAAATTAACCAGGGCTGGAAAAAAGTAGCCTACATTTTTTACACTGGCATTTCAGAATGTAACTGTAAGAGATAGAGTATGGAAAACCTAACATCCAATGGGCCTATATAAAATAACAGGTCAATAATATTATGATATTGGGAATCACAAAAAATTACATTCAGGATATCAAGATTAGATAGATAGATAGATAGATAGACAAACAGACAGACCAATAAGACTTAATAGCTCAATTAATGACAGATTAAAAAAGTAGGCTGTGCAACACCTTCAACCATTAACAAATTCAACCATTAACATCTAACACCAAAGCTTTGTTTAATAGCTTTTCTAAGAACAATTGCCTGTCTGTATTGTTTGTATTCAGGCCTGTTTTTCACTCTTTGTGCTTCCACGCAAACCGCCCCTCTAGATCCTTAATCCCACAGGACTACACAGATTAGTGTATCTCCAATGCGTGTGTGCTTTTAGCAACATTACAATCATACCTTTTAATGCATACTGACACTGATTAATATAATATAATATAAAAGCATGTGTTAAATTTGAAAAATAAGGATTTAAGAACAGCGGTGTTATTGTATGAGGTTTATACTGTTAGTGAATAGTCTATTGTAATACTTAATAATAAAGCATCTCAACACACATGTACAAATTTCAATGGGAATGTCAATAATTCCACAAATTAGAAATATCTGAAACATTACATTTAAAAACGTAAGTAATTTTTGCCCTAAAGCAACTTCAGCAAAACATTTCTTACTTTCTCCGACAATCGCCTTGAGTCCTAGAGATGCCATCCTGTCTCCTGCTCCCTCTGCCTGCTGGACTCACAGTGTGCGCGCGCTCAGAGCTACAGTTGGTGTAAATGGGATGTGGTGCTTGCGTCGATGCCTAATCCCACTACACGCCTCCGCAGCTCCTCTGTTGACATGTGCAGCATGTCTTGTAAATGTACATACATTTGTACATTTTAAGCGTAGCCTTTCAGTAGCTTCCATCATGTTTTGACAAAGCCACAGCCTTGACTGTTTTTGTGAGCCTCGATTAATATTTTTGGGTATTGCATAGTTATACAGTATGAAAGCAAAATATTTGAAATGAACGTCGTGAAATATTAACATGAATGATGTGCACGAGAATGACGTGACAATTTATTTAGAAGAAAGAATTAACAGGAAAAAGACCACTACTACCCACTAGAGGGCGACATCGTCTTGCTTTTTTTCTGCCTAACGCTGCTTCAGAGATGCGTCACTCATTTAAACTATTTTTAGTATAAAAATGTTTTTAAATCTCTCCACAAAAAAATGTGCCTATTATTTCATACATGAAAAGAACAGAAATATGGATTTTGCATTTATCTTTCCTAAGCTTAGCAACAAACGATAACAAACAAAACAAAAACTAGGCTATCAGTAAAAAATGGGTTATTCTAAATAACAGTAATATTGTTAGAATGAGTTAAATTATATTTCATGCTATATTTACAGTACTCATTGCACTTTGCACACATTTGTAAAGCCTATACTATACATTTTTAATGTCCTGTCTGTATTATGTCGGTACCTGCATTAAATACTTTCCTTGTATATTTTAAACCAAGCTCTGTATAATGTTGAGAAATTTGGATCATCCCAATGATTTGATTCTTTTGAATCTTTAGAGGCTATTTTCCCCTCCGTTTCGTTACTTCATATAGCTATATGGGGGGAAAAGACAACAACAAACTTAATAATTACGAATTTTAGTCACGTCATTATACACACTTATAATTATTTATGATATTTGTACACATTAATGACGAGATGCCTCGTTTCTTCAGTTCGTTGACGGGCGAAATGTCATTCAGTATTTGTTCAGTAGGTGTCGTTTGCTCGTCAGTCTTTGAAGCCAGGAAAGCACGCGCTTTCAAAGGTGAACAAAAAAAATATCAGTGAGCATATGGACGTTTATGGGAACGATTCGTTCAATTTGCTCTAAAACCTCCGATTCATTGAATGAACGTAGAGTCCCGCCTCTAATTGGAGGTGAATTCAGATTTCTGTAACCCCGCCTTCAGCACGCTCCTATGTCTCCCAAAGAGTGTGTTTTGACGCTGAAACCGAGCACAGGGTCTGTGCTTCACGCTGGACTAAAGAAGCATTAAATCAAGAGTTATGGAAAACTGAGCCTCCAGTAATCCAGCACGGTGCCTGTCAACTCTTTATGCAACTCCAGCCACCTCTTACTGCGTTCAAACTACTTGAGTAAAAAGAAGGAGGAGCCGCTCAAATCAACTTCAGTTTATATCTTATCACAAGAAACCAGCGCCCAACTGCTATTATACAGCTGCTCCTCTGAGCCGAAGTTGTCCGATCCAGCCGAATTTGCCATATAACAGCGGCGCGATGGGGGATTTGATCTCAACTCATCTGGATGAAGGCAAACGGGAGGTTATAACAGGTAAATACTCTAATGGATGTGTCTGCTTACCGCTAGACGTGATAGATAATCAGTGTCGGTATGTAAAATATGGTGCTGCGAAAGAGTTGCAATGCAATATCAGTTAAGGCCAGTGCTGGGGTTTTGGGTGAAAGGGCTTTCCGCCCCAAAAATAAAACGTGTGGGATAATAAACTTTTGTGCTGTTCCCTCAGGGCACTTTGCTGCGACGTGGCACAACATTTCCTGTTACTTTTTTAGGAGTTTTGAATTACAAACTGCATAAATAATCAGTGAGATAATCATGCAGAGATTTCATTGTGCAAAAATATATGAGGATTTAAATCATGAAATGCTTTGCTTAGAATCTACAAGATTAACCTAACTATTGTTGATATCTCAAATCATGAAGAAAAAAAAAAAAAGAAAAAAAAAAGTGAACTCTAAATGAATTTGTATGGGTGGATAGGTGCCTGCATCTCTTCAGAGCTGTGTGATCAGGTGTGGTTTGGGTGGAGCAGGTTTGAGTAAATGCTGATATTCACAGTGGATTACTAGTAGAAGATTACCTGTCAATACCAGAATAAGTTAACTTTTGTATTTAGGGGCAGTTTTTGATTTTAAAGGTTTTTTTTGTTCGTTTTTTTTTTTGTTCTAACCATATAAAACAAGGCATATACTGTACTACATTTATGTACAAAAATAATTTAACTGCACTAAGTGGACCTTTCCCCCCCACATTTTAAATGTCAGGTTTATTTTATTTTTGGTAAGAAATGTTCATTTAAGAAAAATGAACTTAAAGAATAAGTTAAATAATGTTTTACTTACCAATTTAGTTTAGTCTGGGAAAATCATCTGACTAGAATGTCAGTGTCACTGAATGTGGGAAAATCAGAAGCACAGAATTTTCTTTTTATATTTTTTGAAACAATGTTAGAATAATGTAAATGTTTTACTTATCGATTATCCATTTCAATATCAGTTGATGAAATCGCATTTGGGAAGGGAAAGAGAGAACTTTCCATCTTCCCTGCTTTTGCACATTTTAAGAGAAAGCACATTAGATATGGAATCTCAAGAATGCATTGGGTGCCTAACAGCAGTAAGGAGGCTGTCTGGATGATCTGTTATGCTCAACATTTGGATAACCTTTGTTCAGGAGGTCATGTGCTCATTCTTTTTTTTTTTTTTAAGTGTATAAAATATTCATAAGCTAATTCATAGAGGATGCTTGTGAGGCAATATGATATGTCTACAGTAGCCTGTTGTCTTTTGACCTCACCTTTCCCTTTTCAGTAAAGAGGGTTTAAGTCAGAAAGCCACACTTTTCCTGTCGTCGTCTTGTAGTCTAGAGAATGGATGAAGTCATCATCTCAAAATAGTGGGTGGGGAATAGAATGACTTCAGCACTTCCTGTTTTAAATTTTAGCAATGTGTTTATCTTTGAGTTTACAATGACAGCTTTAGATGCAGCAAATTATTTTACATTGTCTCTCATTAGATTTATGTTATTTTTATGTTTGTTGAGCATCCTTTGGGGTCAAATCTTCCATGTTTAGGTGGTGATGAAGTTGGAGCCATTGTGGAAAGCAAATGACATAGCTGTTTGAATAGCTGGGGGGATGAGGGGGATCTTGCAGGAAGTGCTTTAATAGAATGTTCGTGGAAGGGGAAGTCGTAGAACACTAATAAAGCGGGATTCTTCTAAACAGAACATGTTTGTAATAGAGCTTTGCAGTGAGGTCATAGTGCACAATCCACCCTACACTTCCTATAGTGTGTGTGATTCTGTTGGCCCTCTCTTATTGCTAATGCTAACTTATCCTTTTCTCAAGTGAACCATTCTTAGTCATCCACAGAACTGACTGGAATTTAGGCAAAAATGGGAGTTAGTCCAGAGTTGGTCTGAAAAATCATCTAGCTGGAATGTCGGTGTCACTGTGAGAAAACAAGAAGCACAGATTTTGAAATTGAATCAAGGCGTATGCTTATTCTTCAGAATTAGATTTTGCTCAAGGGTTGATGTGACTCCATCAGCCAATGTAGGTTTAAATGAGAATTTTCCATGATGAACATCAGGCTTGCTCAATGTTGTACTCAGCACCAATGAGGCTCTCAGGACAATTAAAACAAATGATGAGCACAGCATGTTTATAAATCACATCCCAGCATGCTTCACTTACTGTAGCAACAGATCATCAAATAACACTGCAATTTGATCATTGTATACCATCATAATCTTTTTCATCATGTGGTAAATTTAAGTGTATTGTGCTCAAAGAAATGAAGAAAAAAACCCCCAGCATACTGCTTTATCTACTCTGATAAAACTTTAAAGTGTATTGTGCTATAATTTATGTTTTTAAAAGGAACTGTATAGTTGTGGCCTTGCCACTGTGTCCTCAAGCAAGGCATACCAGTTGCTAAATTCCCCCTTGTCAGATTTTATGTCAGCTGTTCTTTATCCTTGCCAGTGTTCCCATAAATTCCACAAATGCAGAAAGCTCACTCGACCAGTACTGTATAATCAAACAATATCATTTATCTAAACTGTTTGTGCTGTCAAATTCAAACCCATTTGTTAGAAAATGTTAATGAAATGTTTTATAAACTAGATGAGGAGCACATTATGTTGAATGCAGTATTTGATGACAGACCATTGAATTTTTGAAAATTGACTGCATCTGGGATGGGCTGTGCATTAAGTTTTCAATAATTCAGTGGTCTGCAGTCATCTATTCCACGTATACCAAAGAAAATTTAACATTGAATGAAAAACATTATAATATACATACAAAATACCTTTCAAAAGTCTGGGTTCAGTAAAATCTTTCCCATGTGTATCTGTGTAAGCGATCGGCGAAGAGTGTCATTGATGACTATTCACAACTTTTTTACAGCGTTGATTATTGAAGCCAATCACAGACATATCCGATGAGCGCGTCAACACAGTGGCCAATCGGAGGTGTTTACGAATCCGCTCAACAGCACTCAAAGCTTCACATTTTTAAAATTTCAGTACCAACATGGTAACGAAGTCGGTACTCGGACGAAGTCGGATTCCTTCATTGACAGCTCTAATGAAGGAATCCTTAAATTGATCAAAAAAAGTGATGGTAAAGAAAGACCTTTAAATTGTTACAAACATTTCTATTTCAAAAAAATGCTGCTATTTTGAACCTTCTGTACATCATTGTATCACTGTTTCCACAAAAATATAAAATATTAGAATAGTTTCTGAAGGTTTGTGTGACACTGAAGCCTGGAGTTTCTGTGATTGCCATCACAGAAACGAGTTACATTTCAAAATAAATTGAAATAGGAAAACATTTATTTTAAATTGTTATAATATTTTACAATATTACTGTTATTACTTTATTTTTTATCAAATAAATGCTGCCTTGGTGACCATAAGAGAATTATTTTCAAAACATTACCAAACTCAAACTTTTGAATGGTAGTGTAAACTTTTTCTCAAGTCAAGTAAAATACGTGTCTTATGATTAAGCTACAATCTTGTTTGGGCAAAGCCCAAACACCCATTACTACTTGTTTGCTGAAGAACATGGTGAAGTGATATGCAACTATAGTGTGGTCAAGTAACCTGAAACTGCTTCATTGCTGTGCAATTATAGAAAATAACCCTTGGGAAGTGTCAACCAATAAAATTCAAGAATTCAGTATATTACACAGGATGATCCATAAACGCTCTTCTTGAAAGAATCAAACAGGACTATGACCAAAGTGTTTTGGGATTTCCTGCTGTGAGCTCAACTAGATAAGCGTGAATGACTCCAGCAGGCTGGTTTTGCTGAGCTTGTATGATTGTAACATGTAAAAATGAAGAATTAATACTTGAAAAGAGATTTGTTATTGCACTATTTAAGTGTAACAGTTTCTCTGTGATATAGTTTCATTTGGTAATGAAGAGCAAACACTATCTTCAATGTGAGGCATCAGAGTCTCTCTTTGAAGTGGCTGCTATATGGTAATGCTAATTTGATTTGCTCTTGAGCTTGTAATGAAATTAAAAAGGAACAAGGAGTGGCACCAAGTATCACATGAGACTCATTCAGTGAGTGACTCATAAAAAAACAGCACACACACTCACAAATGCGCTCAGTTTTAGATATTCACATGAACATACACATGCCCTGTGTCTTGTGGTTTCTTCCATGCTCTGGCTCCGGGTTATTCTCATTAACCCTCTCAAAGTAATGTGCTCTGTTAGCACCCTTTTATCTTTGTAAATTCATTCTTAGACATATAGTAAGTGTGAAATCTTTCCACACATCATATAGCAGAGAATGCTCCACAAGTTTCCCATGGTCACGGACAACTTGGAATGTCCAGGCCTGGAAAGATTCATTGGTCCGAAAATGTGGGAACTGAAAATGTGGGTTTTTATCTTTTCTATTTCCATGTTACCTTTCTCCTTCCCAGTACTTTGAGAGCATATTCTCATTTTATGCAAAATTTGAAGTGCATAATAAAAAGAATGCTGGAAGATAATGCCAAGACGGGCATAAATTCTAAAAATGTGCATTAAAAAATGTAAAAATTGTGGCAGAGAGTTGTTGTTTTTTTTTTTTTTTTTTTTTTTTTTTTTTAAATCCTGTAAGAAGACGATGGAAATGCATTTACCAAATAAATCCTTTGATGCGCAAACAAAAAAAAAGTCCTATAACTTTGCCTTAACAGATCATGTGATTGGATAACTGAACTAACCAGCAAACCAATCTCACTGCACACCATCTTCAATGTTAAGTCATTCTGAAATGCCTGAGCCAAAGCAAATCAAAATTTGTTATAATAACCTCACAGATCTATCTCACACAATTGCGTTCCCAAACATCAGGCATCCGAATGCAAGATAACATGGCAGCGTTCCTCAAATCCGGTCCTGGAGGGCCACTACCCTGCAGAGTTTTGTTCCAACCCTAATCAAAACACACCTAAACAAGCTAGTCCTACTCTTTGGAGTTAATAGAAAATTTCCGGTAAGTGAGTTCGATCACGGTTTTGAGCTAAACTCTGCAGGACAGTGGTCCTCCAGGGCTGGATTTGAGGAACCCTGGTTTACTGCATTTTGTCTGTATTCTCTGATGCGCAAGTAATTCATGATGTATGATAAAGAGCCATGGTGGCTTCCCTGATTGCAGCAACACAACTTTGTTGTCTTGAACACGTGGGATGGAAACTATGCATTATTTGCAAATGTTTTATGCAGTATTCCAATTTTGCACATGTTAAATTTGCAAATTTGGCTATAATCTAGCTATAATAGCTATTGTCCGTACCATGATCTGAGCTCCCAGATTTCCCTCAGAAGAGCTTTCACTCTGTCCACTCTGACATGGACACATTCCAAAGAAACTTCCTTTTCCTTTTCCCCCACCCCCCTGAAGGCCAACTGCCCTCTGTGTGGTCGGCATGATGGTATTGTAATTATCTTCCACTAGTGGAACTGCTCTTTAAGTGTCTGTCTCCAAACCTCCACATTACCAAAGCAGAGCTTGGCAAGATTTTATTCCCACCATCAGACTCATGCACATTACTGAGATGTTTGTTTTGGTGTCGAAATGGGTTCCTGAGAAAAGCGAGCTGCGTTCGTTAGATTTGTGTTGAGACATGGATTGTGAAATTGTGTGAGTGTGTCAGGAATGATTTGGCATTGCAGCGAAGCATTAAGGGATCTGCCCTAGGATGTTTGTTTAAGATTGATGCCTGGTCAGTGTGCAAACTGCCCAGCCCTAATACAGTCAGCTCTGTTCCCACCATCACTGTCTGTGCATGTGTAATAGCTGAACTACACTACCCATAATCCTGAAATGGGCAGTGTCTTTAATAATCCGCCAATCAGAGAAGCAGCTGTTACTGTAGAAACGAGAATTGTGCCAAAGTTTTTGCTTCAAAATAAAGTTTGTAATTTAGTGATTTTGTCTTGGAGTTTTGTTCATGGCTTAATTGAGGATTTTGTTTAATTTCAGTTAATGAAAACTAAAGTTTTCTTCAACCATAACAACACTGCAGTAGGTACAATTCATATTTAATAGCTTTCTTGGCATGTAAGGTCGTCACGTATTTCCTGATGCCTCTAATATTGTACTTTTTAAAACAATGCAGATTGTCAGGGTGACCTTATTCTCAGCCTGCTTGTCTCCTTTTTCACATTCCTCTCTGTTAAGTACTGCCTGCACAACTGCTTAATGGCTTTAGCAGTTCATTTAATTATATTCTCTGGCTTTATGGGCCAAAAATGATGGATTGAGAGTTGGTTGCGAGAATCATAAGCAGAGCTCAGCTCCAGAAACTTTTAATTTCTGCAGTGTAGTAGACCATATACATTCAGAGAGGGAACATTTTACGGTGTTCCTGTGTGCATTTGACTTGGCAGACTGAAGTATGTAAATGCTAAACATCAGGTCTGTTTATAATTTGCTTTGATGGGAACTTTTTGATGTTAAAGATCCTGTTGAACGTGAGCGTTTAGCTGTATGGATCTGATTTGTTGCAGTCTCTCCCTGTATAAAATGTAATTTTTATGAGTCATAACAATCTCTCTTTCTCTCTCTCATATATATATATATATATATATATATAAGCCTTGAAATGTCTTTTTTGAAATGTTTTTTTTTTCTGAAATTTTCTTTTGTTTTATCAAGTGCAGTCATACAGTATGTCACAAATAAACTTTTTGATGGTATAGTATTGATGGTACAATAAAGTATCAAGGGCAAGTCCACAAATAGAATAGCAGTCCATAGATGTCTTCCATCCTAACAATAATATATGTGAGGTAAGATCCTTATCTCTGCAATACCACATATACATTATGTAAATAATACAGTAATTTTTACAATGCAAATGAACTGCATTGGAGTTATTTTTAATGTACAGGGGATCTTTCTGACTTAAAAATACTTTTAAGTCTAATGTCAATAGGCATTTAAAGGCAATTAGATAACTAAGTTTACATTTCGTCTTTTTTTTTTTTTTGGGCCATCACTAAGTGCTTTATTTTCATGCCTCTCTCTAATTTAAAGGCATCTTCACATTGTAAGCAAATGGACAGGAATGTTGTTGTTTTTTCTGTTCTCTTTCCCTGAATATTTCCAAGAGACTGAATTCCTCCAAAGTTTTACAACAAGCCCTACATAGTCATTTGGAAAACATCCCGCCAGAAAGCATTCAATAATGGAGCTACCTTTGTTCCTGTGCCAACTGCAGTGTTGATCTGCTTTTACGTACATGCATGCGAAGGACAAAGCAGTGAAGCTCAAACATTGTAATCTCAACTTCTGATCAGACATATGGGCCTCGGTGTGAATTGCTGTTAATGTTTAATGGCCATTGATTCATTGTAACACAACTGTCTGTTGTAGAGCTACAGCTGCTTACAGTAAGCCTTTCACAAGATTTTTTTTTTTTTTATTGCTGTGTTTACATCACATTTTATCATTGTTTAATTTTATTATTATTATTATTATTATAAAATGTTTTCTTTTTTTTTCTTTTTTTTTCATTTTATACTATTTGAATCAACTTATTTGGCTTTAGTACAAGCAGTATTAAAGCAGTGTTTAAAATCAGAAATGCTGAGTTTGTATTTTTGTCAATGGCCTCACATTAAAGGTAGGGTAGGCAATTTCAGAGAGGCTAGTAATGGCAAGCTAGCTTTGAAAGCATGAGATCCCACCCTCCCTTCATAGCGTTCTCCAAAGCCACGCCTCCTTCAAAAGACATTAACGTGCATAGCAGAGTCTGCAGAGCGTCACAAGATGAAAGACGGCATTAAATTACCTCATGTCTGAAAGCACATAACATTACAATATTAATGAACGTAAACAACTTACAGAGCTGTTACTTGTACCACCTGACTGCTGCATATCCATTTAGGTGTTGATAGTGTTGTCATAGAAACGGATAAATCCGAGTCTATGAACAGCTCCGGATAGAACATCATGGGTTGCCATCTTGTAATTACGGTTACAACATGGCGTGAACGCAGCTCATTGTTTTGGTTCAGGAGAACCAAAACAATGAGCTGTAAAAAACTGTAAAAGGTGGTTGCTGTTTGTTTACGGTGCTTGGTGACTGTGTCTACAACCGATACCAAGCTTGTGTACTCGTACTCGGAAAAATACCCCTGATACCAAAGACGTTACCTCGCGTGACGTAACTGACAGAATTTTCACCGGCAGCAGCAGCAGAAACAATGTCAGCCTCAGGGGTGTGGAAATACTTCAAAATTAATGATGACAACCCACACATTGTGAACTGCATGCTTTCAATCACAATCCGTTATCGATTAGTGAAGGCGGGATAGGCGGAATCACGCTGAATGACACAGACCAGAAGCGCTCTCTCTCACACGCTCCTCTCTCTTTCTTGCGCGCGATCCCAGTTCTCTCAGACAGCGCGCGATCAGTTCTCCTTGCCTGAATGGTCAAATGCACACATAGTTGTCAAAATGTCCATCGTGTGGAGTATCTCACGTAAATACAGTCGGTTATGGCTTAAGTTGATGTAAACATTTGGGTGAAAACAGGATATGTGTCAGTATCCATGGATTCGGTCTTAAAGGGACCATAGCCTATATTTGTCATTAATGTTAATAAAACAACAAAACATGTTAAATAAATGTATACATGGTATATAAACCTACTGTATCTGAAAAACAAGTTTATTTAATTTGTATCTCTATAGTATTTGTTGTATTGTTTTTAATTTGTTTGTAAATTTCTTTTTATATAACAACAATTATAATATATATATATATGATATATTGGTAATTATGCCCTTTGAAGGTTATTGGACACTGAAATTCTTGTTCTTTAAGTTTGTGACAAGCACATAAAAATTATTACTTTTTTCATTAGAGTAATAATAGTCTCACTGTGTTGTGCTTGGAAAACTGCAACATCACCAAAAGAGAGAGAGAGAGAGAGAGAGAGAGAGAGAGAGAGAGATAAATGTATAGGCATCAGTATTGGTATCGGCGAGTACCAGAACAAAAGTATCGGTACTCAGTCCTTAAAAAATGGTATCTGTGCATCCCTGCTGCATAGCCTCATTGAATGTGTTGATGATGTGTGATGTCTGCACGAGCAGGGTGCACGGAGGTTATTGACGGAGGCAGGTAGAACATCGTATCATTGCATTCAGACCAAATGCAATGATTGGACGAATATTTTTTTTTTTTTTTGTCCTGAGAATTCCATAGAAGATATATGTACATGTTTTAATATTTAGAACATTTCTGTTATTAATTGCTATCAGGATGTGTTTCACCCAGGTTTTTGATGTCATGTCACTCCCATGTTCCTTCCCCATATCCTTACATGGATACAAAAATAAGTAACAGGGTTTCATTTTTAGCTACCTATGACACGAAAATTACCGGTAATTAATAACTATTCTGTTTAAGTTCTATCATGTATTGATTGTGTGTGTATCTTTTTTTTTTTAGCACGGACAGGGGAGCTGATGGGAGATTTTGGTCGGCTATATGAACAGCAGTATGCAGTCGCTCTCTTTAACCAGATGCGCTATGACATAGAGGGTGGAGGAGGCCCTCAGCCTCAGCTCCTGCACAGGAAGGTAAAGCTCTCTTTTTCTGTTCCTCTTTTTCAGCTCTATTTATCTTATTTTCTTTCTTTTTTTAAAGGTGCAAGTGAAATTATTTAAATCGGGGTAATTTCTTACAGAACTGATGGTCCGTAATGTCAAATAGCAAAGCGGAATTAGGAATAATTGCTCTGTTTGAATAAATGCAGACTTGTTTATTTAAAATGTGTAGTATTATTTTCACAGTGTGACCCTTTAAAGATGAGCAGTTTGCACACTTTTTATTCGTCTATCGGGGTGTGTGTGCATGTATGTCTATAGACAGACACACTGGGTGGGCAAAGTAAACATAAATTAAGTTCCAGTCTTAACATCTCTCTACAAAATGTATAATTAGGTACTGGGTCCTCACTGAAAATAGAGGGACATCTATCTTTCTCTCTCTCTGCTTAAACAAGACCTTATTTGAACCACACTTCAATTTTTGTGTTTCTTTCATAGGTGCCTCTTAAGAATAAGTCCATCTTCTCAGGGGCTTTGTTTCAGTATCTAGAAGAAAACAAAAAATGGAGGAATCGTTTTCTCTTTATTCCCGACTCCTATAACATCAACTATTATGAAAACGAACAGGTAATGAGTTTAATGAAATAAAATGAACCACATTTCAGTAGCAAGACTAATATTATCAGCCAGGTCAGGCCAAAAAAAAAAAAAGGTCTTGGCTGATAATCATGCATTTTACCGTTTTTCAAATCTTTTGTATTGTAAATATTGTGTAAAGTAAATGTTTGATGATTCCAGGAGTTTAAATAAATAAATACATTTATTTAATTAAATATACTAATTAAGGAAATAGTATTTATTTGATAAAATGAATTAATAACATATGAATTAAATAATAATTCATATTTTATTCATTTAGTCAAGTCAGTAGCCATTCCTGACTATTAATTATTAATTATTTACTTGCTTACCTTTGATTTAGGCCTATGACAGAGGGCTGCATCCTAAAGGCACCATTAACTGTGCTGGCTACAGGGTCTTGACCTCTATGGAGGAATATCTCGAGCTCCTTAACACCAGCCTACCAGGTTAGTCTAAAGGAGAAAGTGTAAATTGATAAAGAAAGATAGGAAAACCTCAGAAAGGAAAGGGATTCTTAAAGGAATGTTCCTAAAAGAAAAACTGTTACTGGCTTACCGGTTTTACTAGGGTTGCATTGTCATGACAATGAAGTTAAAAGATTAGATAACTTTACATAGACGAGGTCAGTAAGCAATTCTGTCACAAGAGACTCTTGTGAACACGTCTAATTTTTAAGTCATGTGACTGACATTTAAAACCATATGTGTTTATTACCAGGCCCTGTGTACTCACTATAACTAACAAAATGTATTTATTGGATTGAACCTGCAGCCTTCCTTTTAACTAAATGGAGAGTAGAGTTGGTAAGAAAACAAAAGTCCAGATAAGAAGCGATGAAATGGAGTGTAAAGAAATGTGCTGTATGTTGTGCAGCTGTGATCATGATGACTATGGAGATCTTGTCATCAGGCTATATTTAATTTAATATTGAATCATGCAACATGCGTTTTCCAGGTGTAAAAGCTAAAGTTGGCAGTTCCCCATTCCTGAAATGTGCGACACAGTTTCCCCTCATCCTCTGGCACCCTTATGCTCGTCACTACTATTTCTGTGTGGTGGCTGAGAAGGAGCAGCAGAAGTGGAACGCTGTCTTTCAAGACTGTGTCCGACACACTAACAATGGTGAGTCTTAACCCTGTTGTTAAAAAGGTCCATACTGTCCATGTTCCGCTCTTTCACTTTAACACCCGGACACACGTTCAAGGCATGAAGCTTTTATTACAGTTTTTGCTATTCTATTGTTTGTCAGAATAAGCTGCATTCAAACTTGCTAGATGAACTGATGTGTTATTTCATTAATCACCTCTTTTAGACATCCTTTTATCAAAAAAGAAACTTGAGTGGAACGTTTGGCACGGTTGACTGTTCATTTGGCCTGTTTGACAATAGAAAGAATTTTACTGCTCAAGGCTGTAAAAAGAGTCCAATGAGATCATAACGAAAGCTGGAGATGTGCTGCCATCATTCATTCCCTGTGTGTGAGCTCTGACTGTTTATTCTGTAGAGCTTCTGTAACTTTATATAATTAGCAGAAATTATAGTATTTAACCATAAAATGTCTCTTTCTATGTTTTTTTATATGCCAATTAAATGAAATGCTATTTGTAAAGACCTTTTATTTGTTGTATAATTCTAGTCAAAGTCAATTCCCAGACAAACATTTCGGTTATGTTTCTAGACGATATGCTTGCATTTAAGTTTACAAATCTTTCTCAAGAATTTGCTGATTTTAAATATAGTTGCACCATGCCTAGGGCTACCAGAAGGTTCATTGTTAGTGTGAGAGTTTCGCTCTTTCACAGTGATGTCACTGTCAGATTGCTTGATAATACTGTTTGTCAAGCCACTAAAACAAGTGTATACTTGTCTATTTAAAGGATACGTTGAGATTGTTAAACTTATTGAGGTTATTTCACCTGCTTCACCCTTGATGTGGTTTTGCACTGTTAAAAATATCCTGTTCAATTCACCATAAAAAAATTTGACGTTTCTCTTATTGTGGGACGGCATATTAGTGCCTGTACTTTAATTTATAACCATACTGTACATTTCATTTACTGATATAATGTTATATCAAGCTGCTTGAACTACAAAATGTACTGATAACCACCATAATAATACAGGTGCTACAAAGATGACGAGTTCATCGGAAATGGCCTTTTCATAAAACATAACCAATATGTTTACATTGGCCACCTTCAGGGTGACACACATGATACTAAAATAATCCAATAAACATTAACTACACCAATAACAAAAATTAGAAGAAACTAAATTATTTTAAATTACGAAAATATACACAGGAACTACTGGAAATGTCATTTTACTGTTTTCACCGTAAATTATATTGTAATTCATAGTTTTTACTTCCACAAACCAACAGTATTATACAGTAAAAGTACATGTAATGTGATTTCCGCATTTCATATAGTAATATATAGTAAGGTAACTTATAGTTCACAGGTTTTTACTGTAGTATTTTTATAGTAAAAAATTATTATTTTTTCCCAGTGTAGGGTAGTTTTCAGAGGGTGCTGTGTCCCACTAAAGTCATCTTATGGTATATTGGGACTGGGGAAAAGGGGTCTGACAGTGTTGAGGCTAATTGTCATAGAAATGTCTTGCTGTACATATTGTATTGTAAGTGTTGGATCTTGAGGTTCTCCGTGTCTCATAGACGTCTTATGATGGCTACTAGAGCTGTTTTCTCTCTGCTGTAGTCCAGATTCCAGAGTGGTCACAGCTGGGGCTGTCAACCCATAATTCAGTTTGGATGGGAGGCTGCCGAGAGGGGAATGCACACTTGCGGCAAGGGCAGTAATGTCCCCTGGGGTATTAAGGAGGCCATCTAAAAGTGTGTGTGTGTGTGTGTGTGTGTGTGTGCGTGTGTGTGTGTGTGTGTGCATTAGAGTTAGCCAGATCCCTGCTGTGTGTAGTATGTTCTGAATTCTAGCACATCTGCAGAGCCTTTTTTCCCAAATAAGGTCTGGTTCAGTTCTGGTTCTTTGCTATTCATTAGTCTGTTTAAGATGTTCTCTGACATATTTAAAATATGTTAGACTGTGATTTTCTATTCTCACTGTTTGGTAAGAAGGTTAGATGTTCATGGTGACTGTGCGCTTCTAAGAGTGGTGACCGTGACCATTGTAACATCACATAATAAAGAGGAATCTGTTTCTCTCTATCTTTCGGTTTATCACAGAAACTAATAGGAATGGATAAGTGGTTTTCTCTTTTGGCTTTCAATGAAACATAAACCCTGTAGTGCTTAATTTCTGGAATTTATCTAAACGCTGCTTAAACAGTTCAGTATCTGTATTGATTGCTTTTAACAGCAGAACAAATGCTCTTTGTAGTGTTATGTAACACTGGTCTGATTCATTGGTTGAAAGTGTTGTTTCTGTGAGTATGTACCTGGTCACCATGGCAGTTTAAGACAAACTCTGCAGAAGGAGTGTAGGTTTGAGTGATTTGTAATGGGCTTTTATTCATAATTTGACCACTGATGTAATTGCCCTTCCCTTTTACCTGTCAAATTCACACGTTTATTATGCAAGTACAGTAATTATGTTAAGTACTGTCTTGGCACAGTCATTATTTTGTGAGCAAATTTTCCTGCAGTGCTTTGAACATTGCTGCTGTAAAATCTGCTTTGCCACAGCAAAAGTAATCATACTTAACCTGAGTTGCCAATGTGAGTTTGCAGTCCAAATTTAGTCTTTCCAAGTTGTCTGATTCACAATCAAAAGACTCGTATGAGTAAAGTCTTTTTAGTAAATTAAAAACGTACAGCGATCATGGACAAATGACTCACAAACATTCAGAAATTCGTGAGTTACTTTGAATCAGGTTTGAATCAGTCTGATGAATCCTTCATTGAATGAACTCACTGAACTGCAAATTATTATTACTTTCAGTGACATCTGTCTTGAAGTGAAGCAAGCTTTGTGTAGCCTACTTAATTTTCGAGGCTTAAATCAGTATCATTGCTGACTGATTAACCATTATAATACACATTTGCATCAGAAGTTTATTTTTTCTAATAAATGATTTTAATGAATATATTGTTAATTAAATTAATATATTATTAAAAACGTTTATTAATCAAAACACAATCTCATTTTAATTTTTTTTACATGACCACAAATATAATACATAAATTAAAAAGTTAAGTAGACTGTATCTCTGTTTATTTGACATTAGATGTCTCTAACAGCAGTTTTTTTTTTATTTTTATTTTTTATTTTTTTATTGTGTGGGGTAGTGTGAGTTTATTTGGCACAACTTCTGCTGAGAATTAAATTGAAACTGAAAACATGAGCCAGGCACATGTCTTCGAAATGGTTGTGGTAAGCATTGCGTTGGATCAGTGTTGGTTCAAATTGCACTACACTAGCTTTCTATAAAAAGCTAAATGTTTTGTGTAACTCAATATATTAAGTTGCTTGTAACAGCTAATCTATGTCACAAAAACTGGCAGGACTCTAGGATCCAGGAACATGCAGTGCTCCAACAGGACAGTGCTATTCTGTGAATGGATGCCCAGAGGAGTAAACCCAAGCGTGCATGAACAGAGTTATATCAGGGGTGGATCCTGGCAAGTCTTGGCTTGTTTTTGGAAGTAGATTATTTGCATGTACAACGTTAAAGACTGCTTAATCCTAAGGCTGTCAAAGCAATTCATGCACTTCTACCGTACTGTACTATACGCTGCTGCAAGTATACTGGCTTGTTGACTTCTGTGAGCCCGTGCTGTCATGACCAATCTGTTTGGACTGGCAAGCCAGTAAAGTCTGGTATGTGACGGCAATTAATTGAACCATTCTGTCCGTTTTGTTCTTCTGATCTTCCCTGTGTGATTTTTGGCTTGGGTGAGGGAGACTTTAATGTCTAAAAAGGAGCAATGCAGCTTCTGGGCAGGTCACAAATCTTACTTTGCTGAACATTGTGTTATTTATGGTCATGAGTGGCCAACATGAAGTAGCTAGACTGTGACTCACATCCCAGTTTATTGTCAGGGCAGGAGGCAAGAGTGCTATGCAAATTCCATTCAAATAAATTAAAGAATGGGATTTTCTGCATCTGTGGTTTAAAAATATACATGTAAAATATTTTCCCAACTAAGGTTCCCCTAGTGCATCTCGGCCATTTCCACCACTGTATATAGTACATGTCAGCCTTGGGAGAAGGTTTTATTGGGCAACTGAACAGGTTTAACCTCTCCAGTGTCCAGTCACAAAGTTGTTCTTTTAAAGCCTATTGAATGTCATCGTAAAGGCCTTAGTGACAACCTGACAGAAACTACACAAATAAGAGGAAAAAGTCAGAATAACTTGAATTTCTGAACACTTAAACACTACATCATTACATGATGACTGAAAGGGATAAAAATGTTAAACCTCAAAGTTTGAACTTGGTGTTATCCGAAGCAAGTCTCATATTGTGCAAGGTATTTATCATCTCATTGGTGTCATTAGGGCATGGTGTGTAAAGATCCACCAGATCCTCATTTTTCTCTCATTGTACTTTGATCACCTGGTGTTTTTGAACTTGAGATCAGTTGTTTTTGTGGTGACCACGCCAGAATAAGCGACCCGGAACGCTCGTTCTTGCATAACACCTCACATAGGACTTCTCCAGCTCTCCCCACATGTTCATAAATATGCTTGCCCATGTGTGCATGTACTCACAAAAGCGTCAAGCTGTGCTGATGTGGAGTGCTGTACTTCCTGTCTGTTCTCCTCCAGCCCCCCACGCCCAGCCTGCTTGAACTTCCTCTCTTTGTAAAGGTTCAGGCACTGGCGCACACATACTGTATGTACAGGAGGCTTTTGCAATATGTGGACTTTTAAAGTGTCATCATAACTGACAGCAGCTTGTCAGTGTTCTGAAGAGCTTGAGTCAAATCGTCTCAAAAACTGTGTCGGATTCTTTCTTCAGCTGGATCAGTTTCTTATGACTCTTCAGTATACTGTGGTAACTATAGCATTGTTTAGGGAATTACCTTGGTAACTAATGAGGCAATGCTTCCTGTTGACCAAATGATGTGAAAATCTGATTGTGACGTGCCTGTGTGTGTATATATAAATATGAGCCTTCTTTCATTTTATGTCACCCCTCCTTTTCACTTCTCTAAATGGAGAGGAACTGTGCCATGTTATGATGTCGTCATTGAATTTTGAAATTAATGTTTATGGTGTTTGATTTTTGATGACAGTTTTGTCATTTCCTTGGATATGTGAGTATAATGATGAATTCCTGTTCTCTTGCTCAGGACTGCCTGAAGAATGTAAAGTTCAGACCCCCGCATTCACAGACGCAGTGCGACTCTATCGGCAGGCCCATGGTCATTATGGAACATGGGACATGATGTGTGGAACTCCTCCACAGGTAAAACAAAAAACACACATGTACTTGTATAGCTCTTGCAAGGTCCCTTTTGTTCTAGAACAGGAGTTTCCAACCAGGGGGGTGGGGGGGGGTTCTCAAGCACTTTCGAGGTTGCAAAATTCAAATAATTTTCTTTGGCGATATTTGAATGTATTAAATGTGTTTTATTTTTCTCTTATTTTGAACACAGCTGAATCCTGCACTGCACAAATATATGCTAACAAGTTGTACCAGCAGTTTTAGAGCATATATTAAACAATGTGCTCAAAAAGCAAAACAAAGTGGAAAAGGTCACTGCTTAGGGAGATAGTAATTGTTTGGGTCGTAAGTGACCCATTTAAAATCATGATGTCCCTGTAGAAAACTTTTTGTGTAGCATTAGCGAAATAGGATGATATTCCTTGTAGGGTGGGGTTTATAGGTATCTATCAGCTTTACTTTAAAAAATAATAAAAAAAAGATATAGGTAAATATTGAAAATAGATATTTATATTAAATTCTGTACATTATACTGCATTAACATTTATACAGACCCTAAAAGAATGAGTAAAGAAATAGAATATAAACAATGTTGATGGAATCTGACCTTGGTTAGCTGGGAGATCTTTTGTCATTGTGAATTGGAACTCTATACCATGAATTTAATAATTTATACTTTAGTGATACAGTAGCTATTTAACCAGCTATATCAGATAGTCTGATAAAGAAATATCTTAAAGTAAAAAGCTAAAAATAGCATGTCATTGTTTAACCTGTGATCCTCCTGGCAGCATCACAGTAGTATTTTTCTTTTTCTTAGCTGAGTTCTTAAACGGCATTGTTTTCTCTCTTGAGCGAGTGAAACAAACAGAGACATCATGTGAAAGTTGCAGGAGTGTGTCCTCCAGTAACTTGTGACTTTGTAAGGAACAGATTAGCCATGTTCACAATATTTCTAATATATCTGAATAATAGAGATTAAGCCTACACAAGTTTATTTTTCTTGTAGGACGGTAGCAAACTAAGTTTTCAGGGGAAGTCACAATAAAAGGTTAAATGATATATGATCAGTGTCCAGACCAGTCTGGCAGTAGTAAAGTTGTAATGTGCTCCAGGCAAGCCAGGTTTCCTCATATATCCCAAGAATATGATGGGAATGAGTTAATATAGCCTTTGTGGTTGGTGTGTTGGTTTCAAGAAAGGCATGTGTTATAGTGTTTTTCCATTTTTACACCCATTCAGTTGTTTTTTGATCATTTTCTCAGATCCTCGCCAACCTAGTTATGGAAACCCTCCTTCCTGAGATGAGAGACCTCATCACCCCCAAACTGAAGGGCAAGATGCATGAGAGACAGAGGAATTGGATGTTGGTATGTCATGCATTTTAGATAAAACTTTTTTATATATATTTAAATAATAAACAAGTAAATAAATGTTATTTTCCAAACTTAGTGTATATATAAGTGCGATACTAGGATTTACCTCTACTTGTGTTACTTTGCATGAGATGCAACATTTTTATTTTATTATAGAGAATAATCTGTGGGTCTTTACTGTACCACTGTGGCTGTAGCCCAGAAGCATTGTAAAGTCTTTTTAGAAGGATCTGTGGCTGGTTGCATAAACTGCTTAGACAAATGTGTAAGACTAGTCTAAGCAATCTAATTTTTTTTTCTTCAAGACTGGTCATAACTTTATGTCAGTCACATAAAAAGGTATATTGATCTAATTTAAATCGGGAAAAAAAAGTCTTAACAGTCTTAACATAGAAACTGTGTTTATGCAACTGGCCCCTGGACTTTCTATTCTACAACAACCTGTATGTATTAAAATGGCTTCTGTCTGATTTGTGGTCAGATATCAGATGCGGTGTACGGGCTGGTTCAGAGCCAGGCTCAGGCACAATATGAAGCAGTAGTGCAGAGCTGTGAAGCAGGTCGCCCCCCACTGGAAACCACCATCCGCACGGACATGGACCAGATCATCACTTCCAAAGAACATGTGACCAGCAAAATAAGAGGTAGCTTTAATTGGTGATTTATTCCTGTATTTATCTTGATCAAGTGACACAAATAGGACACTTGTGACTTACCTGGAAAATAAACTCCCAAACGTATATCTGAGGAAAAATGACATCAGATCATATCAGGTTTCTGGTGATTCACTTTCAAGGAAATTTATTTTAAAGGGATTGTGAAAGAAGATGGATGACAAATGTCACATTTTGACAGCTTACCTCAAGTGTTATTGAGGAATGAAGATGATGTACATGATAGAAGTGTTCCTCTGAAATCACTGATTATGGCAAAGATTTAACCCTTTAAAAACACAATGCCTTAAGTTAGTTGCTGTGCACATGAAATAATAGCAGATTTTTTTAAGTAATATAATATTTATACTATATTTATATTTCATACTTCACACTATAATGTTGTGATCCCTAAAGTCACTTTGACCTATTTACTTTGTTCTCTCTCACATTTAATACCAATAGAAAGAAGTTACAAATGTGTACTTTTTGAAAGGGTACTGACCGCTTTTGTACCTTTTTTGAGAGAGAGGATCACTACAATGTTTTTTTTTTTTTTTTTTTGGTTGTTTATTCCTTTCTCTTTTATTGTCTTTATTTTTAAGCAGTTTTAATTGTATAGTATTTATAAAATCATCCATAATATGAAAATATTTATCGGCTTATTGTATTGGCCAGAATTTTAATATTCAGTGCATCCCTAACATTTAACATTTAATAATTATGCAATTGAATTTTTTTTTTTTTTTTTTTTGTCTGTACGTAGCTCTTGTGCTGCCCAAGGCAGAGAAGCTTCTGAAGGTGAGCATCCAGCCGTACATCAGCTCAATCCTGGAAGCACTGATGGAGCCCACTAGCAGAGGCTTCTTCGAGGTGCGAGACTTGTTCTTCAGAGAGCTGGTGGACATGAGCAAGAACCTCCTCAATGATGGCAACAAGGAAAAACTCGGGGAGGTAATGCATTAAAAGTTTCACTGAATTATGTATATGTATATTATTTTTTTTGTCCCCCTCCTGACCTCTGGTTTTACTATCATTGTCAATAGGTTGCATGAGTCATGAAAACAAAAAATCTAATTTTTTTTTTTACTCACATCTGACAGATTGGAATTTGTTGCACATGTGTAAACAAAAATTTGCACGTGATGCGTTTTTTTCGCATCCATTCTAAGCCACTTCCAAATGTGGTTTTAAATCAGATACATATCCAATATCTGGACATCTGACCTACGTCTAAAGCCCTGGGTGTTCTTTGTTTTTTTTACGCATACATTAGTTCACAGTCGAATGCACAGCCTTGGAAAGTATACTTCATTTGACTCATACGCATACACAGGCGTTCACCACATGCGCAGTTTTGAGCAATCTCTCGCCACGAGTTACAACCCATGTAAACATCTTTGTATCTTTCTATTACATACAGACGCACAAAGGTAATTCTCTCTCTTTCTCTCGCTAATTCCCTCGAATTCCTTCACATAAATGAAATCTTACCACGCTACTAAAATAACAAAAATTACCATCATTTTCCGGTCTATATCCATTCAGTCAGATTTTGCGCTGCAAACATCCATGACAGCTTTTAACATATCCAGGTTGGCAAATGGTCATGACCACCCCGACGTGAATTATAAAATAATTTTAGTATGGCCATTCAAAACCTAAGGATCAACCATGTCACATAGTAAAGCGATCACAAACAGAATCATTTTGGGTGGGGATGCATGTAAACACAGATATTGGATTTGTTTTGTGTCTAAAGTGCATGTAAACAGGTGGGACAAAAAAACACATATGGTCAAAAGATCAGATCTGTGCATTAAGACTTGCAGTGTAAACACAGCCTTTTTTAATATCACTTAAAACTCTTTTGTTTTGGTGTCCAGCACATGGAGAAGATCTCCATGCTAGCCTTCCATCCTGTAAAGATGCAGAGCTGCTATGAGAAGGTGGAGACTCTGAGTTTAGAGGGACTGCAGCAGCGCTTTGACGTTTCCAGCCCCTCCGTGTTTGTCCAGAGAGCCCAAATCCTAATGCGAGAGGTCAGTCATCTTTGAACCAAGAACAGCAGTAAACTGAAGAATTTCTTTTATAAACAACCAGCACTAATACTGGCAAGTACTGTAAAACAGTGGTACTAACAACAAAGTACAAATATGTACCACACATCTGAGTTATTAATAATGTTTATGATCAAGATATACAAATGTTTCTGTTAGGGGGGCTTTGTTCTTTTGTAGGCAAAACAAGCGGTTTGTGTGTGTCTATGTGCCACTTTGAGTTTGGTTTGTGGTTTTGCTGTGTATGAAGCCGTATGCCCTGAGGAGGCACGTTGTGGTAGAAATGTTAAACCTCATTTTGGTCACTAAATTACATAGCTACAGTTTTAAAGACTAGCATATGACTGCTGATTGTGAGCACAAGAACATCATTCATTAGCACTTTATATAAAAGACATTTTTACTACAGAGACAGAATTTCAGAGCACAGGGAGTGGGGAAACAAGACTAAACTTGTATTGTGAATTATCAAAATAATGTTGAGCCACCCTTCTGTGTGGTGAAATATGCCCCCTTGTGGCAATATGGATTAACAGACGTTAGTCACTTATGAAATCAATGTTGTCCTTTTTGAAAAGCCTTTGTCTATGTCCATTTATTTCCATGAATCACATGAACATGTGTTCTATCAAAAAAAAAAAAAAAAAAAAATCTAAAATAAAAATGTCTCAAAACAGCTCATAATATCAAACATGTTTGATATCCACTGGACGGAATCATATACGCAGCTTTACTGCCATTCACAAATCCTCTCCCGTGTCCACTTGGGATGGTATAGTGTCCAGTAAATGCGCACTACAGAATCTTGACGAAAGTAGTAGGTTGTCCAGGTAGTTTTATGAATACTATGAATTCAGACATATTATATATTAGATTAAAAACAGTATGTGAGCTGAGTAGTATGGAAGTAGGCATATTCAGAATGCAGGGTTTATCTGTACTCATCATACACTATGTGATTTTTCGGTGAAATCTGTCGACTCCTATTGACCAAAATCTGGAGACTGGCAATGACTTTTGGGAGCTTTTACTGACTTCTCCAATCAGGGCAAAAATCTAGGAAAAAGTTAACCAACCTTAAGCATATATAAATCTGTTTTATGCAGCAAATGGATGATGCAGTGTACACATTTGAGCAGCTCCTGCACCAGAGTTTGGAAAGCCAGGAAGGGGAGGATCTCTGTAAAACTATCCAGCGCTGTCAGGATCGTGTCATCAAGGTGAAACAGAACGTCCATCTGCTTATCATATCTTTTTGAACCAGCAGGTCCTTATTTAGTATTTTTAAACGTTGACAATTTTTAAAAATGTGATCCCTAGAAATTTGACTACGACAGCAGCACAGTTCGTAAGAAGTTCTTCAGAGAGGCCCTTCTGCAGATATTCATCCCCTACATGCTGAAACAGCTCTCCCCAACATGCTCTGCTGTAAGTCCTGTCTCTGTTATAACAACAATGCTTTATATAATCTACAACTACTCATAATAATATGTTATTATGTTGTTTTCGCAGGAACTCCCTCGTTTCCAGGAGCTAATTTTTGAGGATTTTTCTCGTTTCATTCTGGTGGAGAACATCTTTGAGGAAGTGGTGCTGCACACGGTGATGAAAGATATAATGATGGGTAAGACTTCTTTCAAAGAATGAGACCTTCCAACTGAAAATATTAAAAGTAGCAACACATGTTTTATTCCATATTGTTACATATTTCCAAGTATAACTAGTTAGATTATTGGGAAAAAAAATGTAGGATGGGGACTTGGTTCCATCCATTGGTTGTTGATTGGATGGACGCAGATCTAAGGGATAGTTCACCCAAAAATGAAGATTGTGACATCATTTACTCCCCCTCAAGTTGTTCCAAACTGGTATAAATTTCTTTGTTCTGCTGTACACAAAGGAAGATACTTGGAAGAATGTTTGTACCCAATTAGATCTCACCCCCCATGGACTACCATAGTATTTATTCCCCTACTATGGTAGTCAAATATGTATGGATAATCAAGTAAACTTAAGCTGCTTCAGTCCAGTAAACATTCATCTTGAAATATTATTATTAAAATATTTTATATAATATTAAAGTTAAGTTTAATTTTTTAAAATCTTTAGAGATTTCACAGCAAAAAGACACATGTACCATGACCTGAAGAAGGAGATTTTTAGAATTTTACTAAACGGGCTGTTACTGATAAAAAAGAGATAAACTGTCGGGCAGAGGGCAGACGGCATGTAGAAGACTTCAAAGTTTTGATCATGGTGGTCATTTAGAGGCCTTCTGCTGAATTCCAGCATACTGTATGCCACCATCAGAATATTGTGACATTTTAATTAATCATTACAAGCTCATATGTATATAAAATAATGTAAAAAATAAAATATGCATGGATGAATCATTCACAGTAACATCAATAGAATCCATTTAGAAAATGGATGGGGTGAATTTCCATTTCATATTCCCCTACCTAAGATCTCACAAACTTTCACATTGTACCTTCATGAAAACAGTGTGGTCTTATCAACATTTCTTCTGTTTTCAGCTGTGAAGGAAGCAGCCGTCCAGAGGAGACACAACCTGTACCGAGACAGCATCGTTTTGACCAACAGTGACCCTAACCTTCACCTGCTGGGGGAGAACCCTCCTATCGACTGGGCTGAAGAGTATGGAGGAGGCCAAGAGGAGGAGGAGGAGGATCTAGAGAACGCAGGAGATCCTGAGGCTCAGAAGAGGCGGAGAATGAAGCAGGTGGTCTCCATGATCCAGTTGGAAGGCACCGCCTCTGTGCTGCCCAATGAGTCGTGCTTGGATGTGCCTGCCGTGGACAATATTCCAGAGGAGGTGACAGAAGTACGTTCAGATGCCTCATTATCCCAAAAGTCAGAGAAGCACGTGCCCAACGGAACCAAGGAGGATGTGAACAGAAATGCGGTTGAGGAGAAACCACCAACAAACGGAAATACACTAAAAGAGGAAGAAAGCACAACAGAAAAGTCACTGCAGGACACAGAGAGCAAGTCAGCCATAGACTGTGCCATACAGGAAATCGAGAATAAAGTACAGGAAGGGGAACATGAGCTCAGGACACCGAAAACTGCAGAGTCATCATCCTCAAAAGAGGAAACTGCAGCTGAGGAGGTAGATTCTGCCCCAAATTGCCAAGAAAGGGCACAACTAAACCAGGCAGTCACAAACAAAGATACACCTTCAAGCACACAGGATAAGCCTTTAGATTCACCAGTAACGGAAGTGGAAGTCATGACGGCATCAGACCAACAGGAAAATCACATTAAGGCAAGCACTCAAGACTCCCACATGGAAAAACCCATCTTTTCATCACAGCACGATGACAGCGGATTCCAGTCACCCACTAATGAAGAAGCAGGGGAGGAGCATCAGACGGGAAAGGAGGAGTGCAATGACTCAGAAACAGGAGAAGACACTGGGAAGGGAGAAAGTGCACACATGGATCACCAGTGAAATATCTTCATTTATTGTGTGTTTGTGCCTGTAAAGAGTGAGTAAATGTATCACCCACTGATCTTAAAAGACTTTTGACTGAGTGACAGGAGCTTTTTTTTTCTTTTTTTCTGTAAACACTTTTGTCTCTGTTTAGACATTTATTGTCGTCTCCTTAAACGTTCCTGTCTTTTTGTGTGCGCACTGTCACATTTTTTGCACTTAAGAAAATGTCACTCTTTGAGCTGGGCTCGGTTATAAACACATTTTAGGTCAAAATGTCTTCATCTTTCTGTTCATAAATATGATATCCACCTTTATTAGATATCTCAGTTTCCCTTTAGTAGCTTTTCATTTCTGTGTGTGGTGCAGAATAACAGACTACAGAAGCATGATGCTTTTGATGCAGTGGAAACCAGCCAAATTATGCCTCATGTTGAACTTGATAGTACATGGTGCCTTATTTAAATTTGCTTTTGATACAGTAACTGCCTTGCCAGAATTCAGTTTTTTTTTTTTTTTTTTTCATCATTTTTATGTAGAGGTTTGTTTTATGCTTGATCAGCGAGATGGCTTGTAAATCAAAGCATCTTTTTTGACAATGACATAAGGAAGTCTGAGTTTTGTGCAAAGGAGACACTTACAGTAGCTAGTGAACAACTACTTGCTGGAACACCAAACAAGCTACTTCTAGTTTAAGTGTTGCTTGCATTGGTGCAGCTGGTGGAGTAAGCGTTATTTTCTTAAACACTGCCATCATTTGTTGAGATCTTTTTTTTTCATGACCAGTTCAAACTAGTACAACTGACCAAGCCATTTTCCATATGGTGCTTTCCCCCCCCCCTTTTTTTTTTTTTTTTTTTTTTTTTTTTTTTTTTTTTTGCTTGTCACTATCTTCTGAGTCACACATGCACTGTAGTAGTTTTAGTTTATACTGCATAAAGGTTGTGGGTCCTAGTGGAGATATGTGTCATATTATGATGCTTTGATATCAGTACAGGTAACACTTGAAAAAGGGGAATTCAGTAAATGAGAACCATCCAGTTCATATTCATATTAGTACAGTGCCACTGTTAGGTAACCAGAAAGTTAAGTAATTGTATTTCAAATTGAAATGACAAGCAATTTATTGATGTGCAAAATATGTTTTCAATGTGTCCAACTCAGATATATCTGGCCACAGCATCTTCCTGTTTTCTTGCTGTTTTTAAAGTACAGTTTTATCTATAAAATGACAAGTACTTTAAATTTTAATGAACGTAATTGGATATATTTTAATTTATTAGTTACAGCACTTGGTACTATATCTTAACCTTTTTTTGTATCCTGCACAAATCCTGTTTTTTTTTTTTTTTTTTTTTTTTTTTTTAAATAAACAATTACATAATCACTGGCAGTTTATGTATGTTTCTCTTTAAGCTGTTGTTTGCTGAAAGTGAATAGTATTTAATATAGCTACAATTATAAAAGAATATATAAAACGTACGAAAATGTGGCATGGTGTATGTCACACCACCAGGCGGCAGTGCAAGCGTTTGTCACGCTTGTTTTGTCACCACGTGGCTGAGCACCTAGGGATGAACTTTAACAGTGATAAATTTGACTCACCCCAGTGACTCGAATCTTTTGAATTTGTTCACTAAAAACATAAATTCACAGGTGCGTCGTAGTCAGTATTTGAAGACAGGAAAGCAGTCACCTTCAAAAGGGAGAAATTTAACTATTCGTTCACTTAAATTTTTGTTTAAAAATAGGCTACCGATTTATGACAGCAAAATATATTATATTAAACTATATATAAATATATTTGTTTGTCATAAACGTTAATTTTATATATATATGACACGTAATATATATTCGTTCACGTTATATTTTATATATAGGCTATATATATATATATATATATATATATATATATATAATATAATATAGGCCTGTATATGCGTGTGTGCTTATAAATATAAATTTGTAAACACATTTTGTTCATATATATTTTAAAATTAACAGCTTGACATATGTTAACCTGAGATTGCAGTAACATTAACATTTTTCGCCTTAATTATTTGACACCAATGAACGTAAACTCTCGCCTTTGGCATTATCCTCCCACAATGTTATTATCACCAACATGCGCCAGTTAAAATTATAATACTTTATTTTAGATGGGACCGAAAACATATCCAGACGTGATGACGACATTGTTCTGCGTAGCCTGACTCGCGCACAAGCTCGGGTATTTTCCCCACTCAGAGAGAGATCTCATCTCACGCAGCGCTCAGGTACCAGCATCAGCATCAGTGGTGGACGCGCAGCCCTGAATGATCCCGCGCACCGTAAATAGATCTTGCCGACTACATATTTGAGTGTCATTGCACAGAAAATACAGGCACAGGTTTTCCACAACTGTGGGACGGGGGAATGATAAACCCCGGATCCCCTGGGCCGTTGTACTGTTCGTAAGGATGCGATCACTGAGCCGACCGTGGGCCTCGCTACTCACCGAGGCTTTCCTCATCACAACAGTCGCCGTCAGCTCTGCAATGGCAGGTAAGACGTTTAATTTGTGGCATTGATGTGCATCGTGATGCCAGACCGGTGTCTTGGGTGAAGTAAACTGTCTCTGAGTATTCATATAGCCCAAAACAGCTTGTGCAGCCACATAGAGAGGTTTTGTATTTTGCTTTCTCTGTACACGTGCACTGCAAGTGTTCGTTAAAGTCATAATTAGACTAAAAAGAATGTTTTCGCTCACATTCAGTGACTTAAGGTCCCTTTCAGGCTTAGATTCTGTTTGAATTCCTGTCTTTGATTTGAATGCAATATTCTGCTGTTTGAAAAAAAGGGGGAAAAAACTCAATATAAGATGTAATAAATGTTATGATGCAGGAAGAAAGAACAATAAATCTGCTCTCTGACTCAAGTGGAAGAGATATGGACCCCCTGTCATCCACATGTGTGTCCATTTTGGGAAATTGGCCCACTCATTGTACATTTACATAGTTTTGATGTCATACCTATGTGACGGTCATTCCTCTGAGTTTGAGACATGTCTTTTGTTTCCCACTCTGCACTTAAGATTGTGCGTTAATGTTCCGATAACATCATACTGTTCATTGACACGCACACCCCAGGGTCTATTCTGTAACCCTTTGTTGTTGTGTAATGGAAACAGGCAATCAGCAGTTAGGAATGAGAACTGAAGACACCTCTTCTGCCACTCGGGTCTGGGCTATAAATAAGAACAATAAGAATGTAGAACATGACAGCCACTAGAGTCCCCCACCTACATAGGACCAAAGACAGTCTGGACACTCTAAACGCAAGGAAAAACTGTACATATTTACTTCTTGTAGATTTTCTACAGCAGAAAACACCAACAAAAAAGTACCATTTTATTACCATGTTGATTTGGACTAATACGGTGGTATTCTTTGCATAACATTGGAGTGCCATACTGCCGTGGTATAAGATAATCATTCAGTAGTAACGTATTACTATTAGTAATACATTATATACATTTTTTTATAATCTTTCTTTTCTTTGTATTGAATGATATGGAATTTATTCTGCCTGACATTGGACATTTAACTGTGCATGCTCATTTTCTCTTACATTCAGTATCAAAACGAATCATTTAATAACATTGTTATATGTAATCTGAAGCAAAATTAATCAATTTTTCATACTGTACGTTTGTATTACAATGTTATGGTGCCTAAATTCACTTGTAGCATATAAAATGATTGGTTTTAGTTTTTAGTGATTTGTTTTTAATTATTTAGACAAAATAGTATAGAATTTTAATACTAGCCGGTCATCGGCCATAACATCAGTGCATCTACTATCCTACAGTATATCATCACTGCTGCAGTAGTTTACGCTTAGTCAACACTTCACCAGGAAACTGTCGGGAAAAAAAAACCTATTAAAGAAGAGAACTTAAGCTGCATAAAGTGATTGTGACCACGGTGGATGATATTTATCCAGAATCAAAGACATTTTATGAAGGCTTCTGGAGGTTGCCAGGGCTTTGCTCACACTGTAGAGGAGCTGTGAAGTCGATAATTGACCATCTAATGAGAATGTAGACAATTTAAGTAACCTTCAAAAATGAGCACTGCAAATGATTCTTCTTTCAGAGAACTTGTATAGAGGCAGTTATGCAACCATGGAGATATAATATAGATCATTTGGATACAGAGAGAAGAGGTAGGTGTTGTGGCAATTGCAAGAGAGAGGGATGAAAAGAAAATCCAAAAGCTTGATATATATATAAGTGACTGCAAGTTCTGGATTTGTATTTTAAGGGCTAGGCCAAAGAATATCTGAATATTACACTAAATAAAAAATCTGAATCACTGTGTGTTTATCTGTGTGTTTTTCAGAGTATAAATATTTAAACTAAACCTCTTTAAAACAAGATAAATTTACTTGAGAAGCAGAATTGCATAAGATAGACCTATTGTATAAAAAAAAAAAAAAAACATTAATTTTTCCTACCCCACTGGAATAGTTTTTCTTGTTTTTTTTTGTTTTTGTTTTTGTTTTTTTCTTGCATAAACCTCAAAAAAAATTATTATTATTATTATTTTCAATTATTATTGTTATGCTTAAAGTCCCCCTGAAATCAAAATGTACGTTTTTTAGCTTTTAGTATGAATATGTTAGCAAATTCACATTTAGGAGATATAAGCATTCGAAACTTACAATCTCTCAGTTCCGCTAAAATGGATCACGGACTTTTGATTTTTTGTATTTTTTCCATTTTAAAATGGATCATGGATTTTCATGACATCACTGCGGACTTCAGCTTCTCTTCAAATCTCGTCATATTTATGAATGAATCATTGAATCACGAACAATTCGTTCAAAGCCGCAGATTCGTTCACGAATCTTGTTGCTGTATTATTTTGTTGCAAAATAGAGCAAATATTGACAATACTGTGAAGAATATCACTTAATATTAGCCTTTTATTTGTTGAACTGTTGTATAAAATCAATGCCACATTTGCAATCATGTGGATATTTGGATTTGCATTCTTGCTCGTATAATATTGATCTTTATGCACCTTTTGTGCCAGGCTATTTGTTCAAGTGCTAAATCTATAGGTACATTGTAGAGAACGGCAGTAGTGCAGCGCGATTTGTTCAGGCAGCAGACTCTGTACCAGTGTTAATTTTGACAGCAAATTTTGATTTAGTTTTAGTCATAGTCTTTTGACTAAAATGCCATTTAGTTTTAGTCATATTGTTGAAATTGTTTTAGTTTTAGTCTAGTTTTAGTCAACTAAATATCACTAGATTTTAGTCGACTAAATCTACAATAGATTTAGTCAACTAAAATCTAATTTAGTTAAATTGTAATGCATTAAGTAAGCATTCCTCTAACAATACACAGATCCAATACACTGATATACATCTGATACACTCTCTAAACTGTTTATGTTCACTTAAGACAACCAACTGTACTTTACTTGCCAAAGTGAAAGGTTTTTGACCGTTCAAGTGCAAAAAAACACGAAAGAGAGCTTAATTCAGTACTTGTCAGGGATTGACACACTTATCATTGAGGTACTATTATAGTTTTTGTTTCAAATTTTGATTAGATTAGATTTTTAATTTTTCTGCTTTCATTGTAATTTTAGTTAAAAGTTTTAGTAATTTTTTGTTTATGTATTTTAGTTTTTGCTTTTAAATGTCTATAGTTTTTTTATTTCTATTTTATTTCTATTACAGTAGTTTACTATGAATTAAATAGAAATTAAATTAAATTAAATACAGTTCATTGTGTAAACAAAATAACAATAATGACCAGGAAAAAAATAATAATTACAAACCATCCCGGAATACACCGTGACTCTTATTCAGTAGCAGGCTGCTCATTTAAGTTCAGATGAGGGAGATAAAATATGCATTCTTACAACCGTCTAAAACATACTACCATATAAACATTGTGTAGTAAACATTGTCTTAATTCATCAACATTACCTTATAAGCAATCGCTTGACATAAATGTGTGTAATTGCGAAGCAGTCTGAAGTGCTGCTGGGCGAGCATTTAAAGCGCGCAACAGCACCACTTTTTCCCACGGTTAGATCAACACGTTACACTTCAAATGTGCGCATCTTCCACACAGGACAGCCGTCCTGACTGGATATCTTCCCAAATCGTCCCTCTCTATCATTTTCGTCTCGTTTTTATTTGTTGATGCAAATTAGAGTAGATTTTAGTCATAGTTTTAGTCATTGAAAACGCATTTTTATTTAGTCATCTTCTTGTTTTCGTCCGTGAAAAAATGTAGTTGACGAAAATTATGAAACATTATTCGTCAACGAAATTAACAATGCTCTGCACGCAACCTATATGCACCCATATGCACGCTGCTTATGTGGAAATGGACGCTGTCAGATTTGACCACAAAAGATGTGGTATTTTGATTGGATGTATTTATGTATTCATGTATTTACGGCATTGTGCCTGTTAAAATTTTTGTTTGGTTTTAATGTTATTTTAAGGTGGGGAAGAATTAAATGAACGGCAACATTAGGCATTTTGCATTTTGAAATTATGTCAACACATTAAATAATGCTGCGCGTTCCAAGACACTTTAGTGGGCTTTTAATTTATAAAGGTTCATTTTGTACTAGGGTTAATACTACATATGTATATCACACAATTTTGCAATGTATGAAGTGCATTTTAGAATTGACACGTGGCACAAGACCTCTATTTAAGCACTATGTTTAAGCAATTTATTTAAAGCCTCTCTCTAGACATTAAATTTAGTTTAATTTTCTGCTGATGTTGCCCCCTGTGCAAGATACTCTGATTTAATGCTTTGAGAGTATAGGCAATCTTTCTCATTTCCAGCTTGTCTCTCTTTCTCTATCACTTTCTCTCTAACTGCTTCTTGTGTTTGAGTTCCTGTTATGATTTTGCATGATGAATCGTTTGTGTGTATGTGTGTATGAGTTTGTGAGACTTCATGCAGTCACGTCAGACCTAAGCTGCCGTGAAAAAGGGTGAGATGTTTTAAGCAGCCTGTCAGGTTGACTGTAATCCTCATGTGCTTGCATGTGAGACTTCAGATTGTTCTGTCATTTTAATCTCACTTCAAAGCAGATGCCTAAACCTAAAATTTGCACCACACAACTGTGAGAGTGAAAAGATCTGTCGTCAAGTTCAGTGTCTTTCTCTCATGCTCCATAATCTTTGTGTATATTTTAACAACAGAAGAGATGTCTGGTATAATAAGTATAATTCAGTTGTTCTGTCACACTCCATTGTTTCAGTTCTGCTGCATTCTTTTGATGTAATAAAGGGGCACAATAGAGAGATGTGTTATTGAAACACAAAGGTTACAGCTGCCACTCAAGAGTTGCACCATAGAAATCATCCATCATGAATATTCTCAAGCTGTCTCTCGTCTTACGCTGCTTTCTTTCACAAAGAAATTATTCTCTGTTCTCTCCTCTCTTGCGCTCCTTAATTTCTTTGCGCTCTGCTTTCTGTCCTTTTCTGTTTTTTTCTCTCTCTTTTTACCCTCAGAGACTCAATGCAGCAAAATTGCTACACGTTTAAGTATTTAATAATTACATATTCTTTGCCAAATATGGGTTAATAGCAGCTCACACAGCTGGTTGTAGAAAAATGCAAAAAGAAAGAAAGAAAGGTAAATAAATAAAAATAAGTAAGAGACAGTATTTCTGAATGTTTATTGTAGATTCAACAGAGTCTGTTCAGTAGGTCACAAATACAAAGCTCTGTCATGATACTCTACATGGCGCAGGCTGATAGGTCCTTAACTCAATCTCATTACAATCACATCATTATCAATAGGGCACAGTTGATTGGTTCCTGCTGTTTCAGTAGCCAATGAGCTCGCTGCTCAACCTTCAAATACTTGGTCAGCATTTGCTATAGCAGTTGCAGCGCGCTTTCAACAACCCTCCACCTTCCCCAGCTCCACCTGTATCGATCTGCTACTGGTAATTCATGTATGCTATAAAAAATAAAAAAAAAACTGTGCTATTGGCCTCTAAAGATGAAGTCTGAGGTACTTAACAGGGAAGTCTGTGAGGTTTGGGAATATCATAGGTTCATGAAGTGTTAGAGAGTATCAGAGGACTGCTCTGGGATGAACATAACAAAAAGTCAGCAGCTTAGGCTTTCTTAAGAAAGGAAAAGTGATCCTTGTTTAGAAATCATGCTATTTGGTGCTCATAAAACATTTAATATTATTATCACAATTAAAAATGGTTGTGCTGCTTAATATTTTTGTGGAAACCAGGATATGTTTTTTCCAGATTTTTGATGAATAGGAAGTTCAAAAGAACACTATTTATCTGAAATAGAAATATTTTGTAAGAGTATAACGGTCTTTATCCTCATTTATTATCAATTTAATGCACCCTGTCACGATTCCCCTGTGTCTATGTTCAAGGATTTTTATTTTGTTATTCTGTTGCCTTAATAGAGGGTATGCATTGATGTCACTTTCCTGCCGAAACACGCCCCCTCAGCCAGACTGAGTGGCAAAAGAGCCTGCTGCATGACTGGATATAATAAGTAGAAACTGTGAAAACGCGGGTAAAACACAAGTAAAACAAACGATTAAACTAAAGTTTGGACTCGATAGTGTTCCTGTTACAACTTACTAAAGATCCAGTAATCCATGGATATTGACATGCAGCCAGGAATCATATTTCCAGACATGTGCCTGATTTTGACGCAGAGGAAATACATAAAGCAAATATGCTGTGAACGCTTTATATAAATACAATATAGGTGGGTCTAAATCCGGGTGATCACTTATATCAATGTTATATATATATATATATATGTCATCCAGTCTTAAAACTTTATGTCAGTATTTATTTAAAAACACCCGATTATGCAGAATATAAGATGGTAAATATTAAATGATGAGTTGTCAATACAATATAACAATACAATATATAGGGTATGATTTTGCCCCAGAATTCAACATATTGACAAAATGATAACTGCAAATCCACGTTTTGCTGCCTGGAGTCCAGTTGTTTCTGTGAATTGCAGCTATTCATTTGCTTCTCTTTTCTTTAGCTTTCGGCAGTCTGTAAAAATATACCTCACAGATTTCTCATCAAATCTATTTGCACAGTCAATTGCAAAGCTCTTTCCCATTATGAATGTGTTTTGTGTGTTTTTTGTGGCATTAATGCCACTCAGTGGGCGTAACCGCAGTCACTCCTTCCGACAGTGACGTCATGTACATACCCTCTATAGGCTACAATAGTTCACTGAAGGAAATGGTCAAAACAGACATGTTTCCTTGGTTTTCTTGGCTGTCTTGTTAGTTTCCATATAGTTACCCTTGTTAGTCTCCATGGTTACTCATCTCACACACACACACACACCTGTTTCTCATTAGCCTCATGTATTCCTGTGTATGTTTCAGTCAGTAACCATGTTTACATGGACACTTTTTGTTTCAATCTGAATTAAATCATTCCGATTGATGAATCCAAACATAGTGTTTACATAAATGCTAAATAAAGCGATCGAGTTGATGTGCACGTTTGTCACAAGATTCAAATCTTTTGACATGCACATGCTGCATGAATATACAGAGTTTCCCGCTGTTGTTGCATACTAACCATCCTCCTTTTCTTTGTTTTAAAAAGCAGACTTAATATTTATCTATATCGGGTCCTAATCAGGAGGCGACAAGCACACAAAGCTTTGTGCCATGATGCTTATATTAATCAAGCGGTAAAAAAGCCACGTCCCGTAACCCAAAACAAGGCGTCTGCAGATGAGAGCACTTGTGGGACAACTTTGTCCTGCACCACTTCAAAGATGATGAGTGGAAAGAGAATTTTAGATTGACACAACAGTCATTTGTTATATTCAACAACAACGGCAGCTCATTCCGTGCGTTCATTGTGCCATTTCTACAACATTGCACATGCGCAAAACTTTCCAGTTTCGGTTTTCAATCCAGTCAAGTGTTTACATGTCCTATCAAACGGATTTGAAAAGTTTCATCTCACCCCTCTCAAACCGATAAAACATTGCTAAAAATTTAAAATTGTACCTGTTAATATTTTAAATGGACCTGAGCTAACATGAACTATAATGAATAGTTATATTTTTATTAACTAACATAAACAAAGATTAATTAAAACGGTAACAAATGTTTTGCTTATTGCTAGTTAATGTTAGTTAATGCATTAACTAATGTTATCTAATGAGACCTTATTGTAAAGTTTTACCCAAAAATAGCAATGTAGCAAGGGTGTGTCACAGGTGTAGCAGGGACGAGGAGAGTTCTATATCTTATAGCAAGCAGTCTTCAGTCTTCAGTCAACTAACAATTGATAAATGGTTTCAAAGTCATTTTTATTGTTAGTTTGTTAACTAATGGAACCTTATTGTAAAGTGCTAATGATTTTTTTTTTTTTATAACTTTTGTTTTGCTAAAAGACTTTTAAGGGCACAGAAAATACTTAATGTGATTTTTTTTTTTACGCTGATGATAAAATTATTCCTTTACTCTCCATCCTGTAATGTGGTAATGTGGTATAGGAAAATGCATTATTTCAAACACAAATTTGTTTAGGTTTTATAATAAAATCCATTACCTGTGTGTATGTTACATTAATTCTATTGCATTGTGAAATTGTCAGGATTAAAAACATCTTTCTATCTGTGCTTAAGCCAGATGTTCTCGGTGACATGACACTACCTGACACCCTTAGAAACGATCTGAGACAGTGCAGTGCATGTGTGAAATCTGTCTGGTTCCTTTTTGAATTATAAATACCGTGTCTGTAGAGTTGCTGAAGTGCTGCACGTGTCGTATAAGGTCATGCTCACCTGAGAATACACTGTCTCCTGGTGTGAGCCATGGTGGCCCAGGAGTCTCTCTGCATTATTATTGAGACATTATTATCCTAAAGTGGCATGTTAAGCTTAGGACAGAGAGAGGTAGTTGTTTTGCATTGCTCAAAAATTCACACTTTTCTTTAATATTGGTGTTCTCTTATTGAGTCAATAATACTGTACATACAATGATGCAAATGCCATGTTTTACTGCACATTATTGAATAATTGGATAATTAAATTTCCCCTCTAAGCGACACAATGGATTTCTTCTCATTACTAATTTAGAGACAAGACTGGCCACCTAACTTCTGCCCTGAATAAGACAAATGTATTCATACATGAGCACCAATCTGAGGTCAGGAAGCAGACGGTGATGTATGAATGTGAGGTGGCTAAAAAAGGAAGATTCTATTTTCATTTTTTATGTTATTCACAGTTCATCGTGACAGCAGCTGATGAAAGAATACTATTTCTAGACTCCAGTCTCACTGAATGTACTATTTTATTGTGTTCAGATTTGGTCGATAATAATGTTAATTGCAACAGTTTTATCTATTTATACCAGATGGCATGAAAAGTGTTTTAAATTTATTTGAATCAGTAATTATTTTTGCAATTCTGTTTGGGGCTGCTATTATGGAACAGAAATTACACACTTCACCTTTAATTTGTGTTATTCAATCAACGTTCAAGTTTTTTTTTTTTTTTTTTCATACAACAATATAATAAAAGAAGCAAAAAGACGACAAAAAACAAACAAGAAAGGAAAAAAGGGGGGGAAGGGGGATACATGGTGCTGCCAGTTACTCATTGTAATCTACAGTTCAGTCCGTTCCTTTAGTATATGTGATTTAAATTCTTTAACAGTTTACAGGGGAAAGGATTAACATTAGCATAAAACATCAAGCGGAAACAGGGAATATAAATGTATGATGAGAAGTGACAGGATTGTAATAATTTATTTTGCCCAGTGTTCTTATGAGTCAGCTTTAAAGAGTCTGGTTATTGACTCGCTGTCGTTTATTTTTAACATTTCAAAAATACGTTTTTTTGGGGCATTTCACAATGAGAGAATTCAACACCTCCAAAGAACAAGAAAACCCTGCAGCTCTGTTCTCCACTCTGAGCCCTCCTCAGTCATGTCATATAACACAAAGTTCTTTTGAGTGACAGCATGCAGTCCACACTACTTCATCATAGCTTGCCATGTTTTTCAAACGTATTGAGAAGTTGAGAATTACAGGGAGTTTTAAAAGACTGGCTTAGTCTGGCATGAATAACAACATCATTCCTTTTTCTGTTGTGTTCACAGAATGGTGTTGCTAGGCGAATGATAATTCACAAGAATGCCAGTTCTGAAGTTCATTGGAAAAATAGTGGCAATATAAAAGAAATGTAGATGTGTTAAACCTGTATGAAGCATTCAAGGATTGGGATATTATAAAAATATATGTGTGGTGTTAAAATCAATGTGCCACAAAAAGCTCTGCCTTATAATGTCCTTCTGTCAGATATTTTGAGGTCTGTTTCAGTCTGTCCTGGATGAGTTTCATCTTTACTCTGCACAGCAAGACCAGCATGACTGGGTCACCTTGAGGCATGTCTGAACCGTGGCCAGACGCCGACACTTTCCACCCTCGGTGGAGCCACTTTGGCCTTTGTTGGCAGTTGGCAGGATGGACTGAGAGATGATAGTGGTGCTCCATAGCAGTGATCTGTGTGTGTGTGTGTGTGCTTGGAAGTAGGTATTAGATTTGCTTTGTAACAGATTACTGTGATCTATTTCCCTTCACTTCTAATTACAAAGTCTTACAAAACTGCAATAGAACTTCTTAAGGCGGGTGCACACTGTGTGATTTTGGCCACGATTTGGTCGCCTGAGACAAATTTTGAGAATCCTAAAAGATTGCTATAATCCTAGGCTAAAATCTGTAGTCTTTGATCGCTAGTTTGACATGTTCACCGACAGCTGATTAATGACCTTTGGGATCAAATTCTACCTCAGACGAAATTCTGTCAGAAGATTTGCTGCACAGTCCTGCAGTGTGACTTCTACGACGAACGTCAAATTGTCTTCGTTTTTCAAGACAAGCCGTGATCAAAATTAACGCTAGAGATTTCTTTGTCAGCCACCATTTCAGTCCTGCGTGTAATGCAGCCCACATTCACCGAACGTGTATGGGTTGATGGTGTAAAACTCCAGACAAGTTTTCATGTGCGCGTGCCCTTTTTAACGTGTCTTGACTGTCGTACAGTCTGACATAAATGACAGCTGAGATCCCACAGTGTGACATGAGGATCATGTTCGTACAATCTGACAAGCAACAATCTTAAAGGACTATTATAAATCGCACAGTGGTGCACCCGGCTTCATCTGGACTTAGTGTGTGCAACTCTACATATCTTAAATATCAACTAGTCAGCTGGTTGTCTCAATGACTAATCAGCTAATCTTATAATTAGTCTGGTTTAAAGGATGTGATTTTGTGTTCAAAAACAGCTGGATGGAGCTCAACGGAATGGAAAAAGTTGAACTATCTTGAGGTACAACTTGCACCGCACCAGACTGTCTAAACAGTGTGAGTTTGGACCTTGTATCCTTCAGTCACATGGTTTGATTGAGATGGTCACATGCAGATGCATGTATGATAGTCATCTTCATCTCATGCGAGGAAGTGATGATTTCTTATCATGCTAAATTGATAGCCAGAGATTTTTAGACAAATGGATTGTTGTGTTCGATAAAGAGCAGTAAAATGTGTTTGTGCAGCAGCGTACATGAATGTGTCTGTATGATTGAGAGACTTTCAAATAAAATAAACCTGATGTTCCTCTGTTAATGAGATTAAGATCTAAAGAACAACAGAGAGAAGCTCGGATTTAAACCCTCATGTTCATCTCTGCATCACCTCCAGCACAGTGACATGAGGGATTCTGGTAAAAACCATTGCTGCTGATGCATTATAGGTTTAATGAGTCACTTCTTCACATTTATGCACTTAATGGGCTGTTCCAGTAAATAGCAAATTGCAAGGCAATGACTGTTGTTTTGGGCATTTGAAATCAATGGCGTTTAATAATGTGAGAGATTTGTAGATGAGTCTGAAAACGATGTGGTCAGTAATGCTTTTACTATAAAGATGACTACTAATGAGGCTGTCAATTAATACATGTAGGCATGATGCACAGTTCTTTGATAGTGCACAGCATGTACTCTTTTGCACTTCATTATTTTTTAAATAATACAATTTTTATGTCATATTCTCAATTGTTGTGATTTGTTTCCTTCACTCTCTCCCCTGACTCGCTCTGGTTCAGAAGAGTTCATCCCCGCCCCCTTTTCAGCTACTGCATTGGCAGTGACTCACACCTGATGATGTCACACTTACTCTGTTGCTATAGCAGTTGTTATGGAAACAGGAGCCAAGGTTTCAGTGGCTCTGTCTTTCAGAAGTAGAACTCAATAAAGCAATAAGCCACTTGAGGCTGTGCATTACGATGATTTTACTATGCATAAGAAGTGTTCCTATAGGCACAACATGCAATGAAGTGCTAAAACCCCCTTTGGCATGTTAAAATCACCGTAACGCATGAATAGCTTACTGCTTTCATAAAATGGTAAGAACAGGAATATGATCAAAGACACTTATACAATACAATACAATAAAATATATTATATACAGTAATTTATTTGATTATTAAAAACAATTCTTCTGATAAGAAATATAGTTAGTTCTTAAATGCAAATAATAAAATGCAAATCACTAAATAATCATGCATAGTTAGGAATAGGATAGCAAAATAACTGGCTTTTAAAAGGGAAGAGAAAAAACATCCCATATCTTTTATTAATGATTTCAAAGAGTGTTCATATTCACCTGACAATTGCAAAAATGCTAAAATATGTCTTCATTTGTTTGCCTAGTAAATGCTATTTATGCATTTACAAATTTGTCTTAATTAGTGGTGCAAAAAAAGGTTTTTCAAATTAACTCCTAAAAACATATGTTTCAAATATGTATCTTCACACATTGATGTGCATAAAACAGAACATAATGGCCTAATCTCAAGCTGATTTTTAAATAATTCATCTGTTCTTGATCATTTATTGTGTTAGTCTCTCACTGTCTGTGTAAATAATAGGGCAAAAGTGCATTCATGCAATATGTTTAAAATCAAGTATTTTTAAACTGCCAATAGCATGCATTTTTGCTGGAAAATGAAATGTTTCATTTGTTGTAGTTTTTTTTTTATATTTAAATTGTGTTATGTCGGTGCACAATTAGGAAATCCAAATGTCAATGGAACTTTCAACTACATTTAAAGTTGAAGGCATTATGCTTCCCAGACCTAAGTGAGTTTGATGAGCATTTCTTTACGTGCATCTCATCACACATCCGTAGATATCACCATCCGTCAATGTTTACATTCATAATGATTAAATATCAAAATGTGCTGCACACACACTGTTGTTTTTAAATGTCCGTTTTTATTGCTGCATCTGTTAAAGTTTTATGGCCTCTGTTTATATTTTTGACCAGTTTTCCTTTCACGCGAGACCTGTTTTAGGGGCTGGTCACATTGAATGTGTTTATTGTAGCGTTCCACTGTGCTGATTTTTCATTATTTTTCTTTGTAAACATGCGCTAGATGGACATCTTTTACCATTGTGCTTGTGCCTTTTGCAGTGTTTCTTGCATAAAACAGCATTCTCTTTTTTTCTGTATGAATTGCTCCTTATAGCTTTGAACGCTGCTCTAGAATTCATTGTCTGAACTATGGTAAATGTAGATGAGAAACATTAAATAAAAGAGATGTGCAGTTAATATTTGATGAAAGATGAATATAATAGAAATTATTATTTATTATTCATATCTCCCTGCTGAATACCAACAAAAGGTTGAACAGCTGAATTGTGTGTACCTTTACAAGCTCCACCAAACATTGTTCGTTAGAATGATACTAACACTTGTGGTGTTATAATGAACATTTGTTCGGCATGGATCCCTGCTGACAATCAGTGGGAGACACACGACTACTTTATTGTTCTCAGACATAATTTGATACTTGTGGGTGTTGGATCTCTTTATCTTTAACCTGCTGCCCCAGTTCTGCCCTCAGCTGCATTGCCCACATAGCACTGCTGTTTTATTGCTACACTGTCATTCCTAAGCTCTCCTTCATAACAGTAACAAGACACAATACACTAGCTCAAAGAACGCTATGCTTACATGAGCAGGCTGATTACTGTTAGTTGTTTATGCAATTATTCTGTGTGACAAATAGCCTGACGTGTTCTTGTTGTATCAGTGGAAGCATATTTGAGGATCACTTAAAGGGATAGTTCACCCAAACATGAAAATTTTGTCATCATTTATTCGACTTCATGTTGTTCCAAACCTGTATGAGTTTCTGTTGAACACAAAAGATAGTTTAAAGAATATTGATAATCAAACAGTCGACGGTTGCCATTGACTTCCATAGCAGGAAAAAAAATACTATGGAAGTGAATGGCTACCGTCAAATGTCTGGTTAACATTCTTTAAAATATCTTCTTTTGTGTTCAACAAGAGAGAAACTCATACAGGTTTGGATCAACATGAGGGTTAGTAAGTGATGACAAAATTTTCATTTATGGGTGGACTATTCCTTTAAGCTGCAGATGGATTTCTTTGGGGCATCTCAAAATTAGACATAATGACTGAGAGAGTCAAAAGAATTTTGTTAATCCAATGGCATCTTTATTATATAATTTTAAGATTAGGTAAAGCAATTTGTTTGCATTCATAGATTCCCGCTGCCCCTTACAAAGTCATATAATTAAATGTCTCAATAGACTTTATATGTCAGCAGTTAGGTCACTGTGGTCATTGGAAAAATATTGGTCATTTATGTTAGGGAACCGTCAAAAAATTAATGAACCCCAACAAGGTCATCAGAACCTCAACAGAAAGCGGAGTGGGTCATTCATGGGACTTTGTCTTTTCTGTCTTAGTTTTGGGACATTGTCCTCGAAGTCTGGACTGTGCCCGGGAGCGACGGCATTTCTGCCAGCCTGGCTCTTCACACTGCGGCCCATGCCTAGACCCATTCGTGGAGAACAAACGAGGGAAGTGTGTGGTCAGGAGAAGAAATCACTCGGGTGAGTACTGTCAACATCAGACTGAGTCGTACCAAAGTCTCGTTCAAGGAAAGTCAATTCACTTAGCAGCCATATTTTCAACAGCTCCAAGCAGCATGCAAGACCAACTTTTATGATCGGTGCCAAACTCACATTTAGATAACATTTCAAATCAGCAAAAAAATCTGACATGAGCTGTCCTGCAAATGTTTCTTATGCTCAAATAGCGTTAATAAAGCATTTACTTCAGGTTGGCCCATGTACATTTGGAGCTTCTAATGCAATTACACAATTAAAATTTTTTTTTTTTTTAGAAGGTGAGACTTATACCTTGGTATTTGGTCTTTCGTCATTGTACACAGTATTACTGCACAGGGTTCACAGTTTGTGCTGCAGTGTTGATCTGATACGTAGCTTTTGTAAGGAAGCATTTTAGGCTTCCCCATCATTAGCTTTTGGCATATGTATTGAACTGCAGTGGAAGACCTCTCACTCCTTGCAACCTTCCAGTCTGGCTTCCCTCTCCCCCTCTTCCACCCACACATTGCTGCAGATGCAATTGGAGGGAGGGGGGCTAATGAAATAATTCAGGCGGTCTCTTTCTACACTGCAGTGGTAGGGATTGACAAATGCTGGTGTAAACCCACTTAGCTTTAACCATACCAACAAGCAGCCGTTAGATGTAAATATCCTCAAGTGTTTTATTCGTTTTCAGCTTCCAGTTTGTAGCCAAAAAAATTTTTCATTTTGACTACAGCCTTGAGGATTATCGATTAGTAATTTTCCAGTGCTGCTATAGGAGGGCAGTGCGGTTGTCGACACCTAATCGATACCATTCAACAGGCAGGAGCATGAACAGCACCATTTTCTTCTCCCTCTTTTAACTCTCTCTTTCTTTTTTTACAGTTTATTTAGAAGACCTTAGAGGCATCACATATTTTTCTCACAGACTTTTTTTCCTCGTGACAGACACAGCTACTCATTTTTATATTATATTTAAATGCTGTTTTTGTTAGACTGATATAAAGTTGATATAAAGTATAAAGTGAAATGAAGTTGCACTTTTGTGTGTTTATGGTAGGAGATTTGGTTTAATCTCGGGCATCTGACCTTCCTACTATTGTGTAGTTGCTCTCTGGCTTATGCCAAAGCCTTTGGGGTCTCATTTACTAACTGTGTTTAATGCACAGAAATTTTGATTATTTAAAAATCTGTGTGCATGGTTTCACATCGATTGATTATTAATCAATAAGGTTGCATCTGAATTATAAATGTATTCAATTCTAAATTTTTTAATAAAACTTAAAACTGACATGTACAGGTTTGCAAAAGCCCTTGTGGTCTTAGAAACAATTGCTTAAACTGAATTTTTTTATTTGTATACGTAGATGTAATGTTTTATATAATATTATTATTTATTAGAAATCGATCAAGTAATTATTCTTATTTTAGAATAACAAAAATTATGTCTATTCCCTTACGTAAAGAAAATATATTTCCCTATATATGAATGATCAATATATTAAACGATTTAACGGTATGTGTTACAATATACAGAATATTATATTGTGTTAATATATTACAATATATTGAATACATAAGGAATTGCTGCTTTTCAAATATTGAAAAATATGTAAATATATTTACTAATATATTATAATGTATATAATTTTATATTCGGTAATACACTTCATAATATAGTACATAGTATAGTACTTCATAGTACATGTTATAAGATATTGTATTGCATGTGTAATATATTGCAGATATATTTACTCATGCAGTATAAACACATATATAGAGAGAAATATATAATGTAATATATTTATTATATTTTTTAATTATTCACATTATAAATGTTTCATATTTTCAAGCTAGTTAACAGTAGCACAAGCACACCTGCAGGTACTAAAGAGACTATCACTGTGCTGAAGAGTGCACAGCCAATACTTTTTAAATAAAGTAATATATAGTCTTGATGGTGCTCGGCCAATCGTCAACCTAATCACAGGCTCTACTTTTCAGCACAATGGTAACCCCGAAAACTCCAGAAATACCAGAAAACCATTTAAATTCCAAAATAATACAACATTAAACACTAACAGATCTCCCCCTATATTAATATTAAGAAAAAACACATGAAATAACATCTAATTTTAACATTTACTCTTCTTTGACATACAGAAGCAAAGCATGCTGGAAACTAGAAATCTGCTGTAACTCATTCTGTGAATGTGTATAATACATTCACATTTATATGGGAACGTGTATGTGCAATATATGTACACAATAAAGGAAAAAACTTTATGAATATCACATGTAATGCTATTTTTTTCTTGATGTCTAAACATTTTATATGTATCAATATAGCCATACACGGTCAATGCATATATTGCAGTATATTGAAAAATATAAGCAATAGTTTCCCATATATGGAACTGTATTATGTAATATATCACATTGTATTTTGCAGTATATTCCCATATATTTTTGTTCTGTAAGGGTTGTATCTTGATGTGGGATAGGTGCAGTAAAAGCCCATTTAAAATGTGTTTTTGTGTTTCAGCTGGCTTTGAGATTGACACACTTGACTTTACTCAAAGATTTTGCCACGTTTAATCTCAGGAAGTGAGTGACGAATGGCTGTGCAAGAGAGGTTGTGCGGAAAGCCCTTATATGGTGATGACTAGGGCATGCAATATGCAAATTACTAACTGCGGGTTAGTGCTCTTTCACAGAATAGTCTGGATTCATCAACATGACTGAGGGATGGCAGAAATTTGACATGAAAACCTTTTCACATAAGTTAGAAAACACTTTTACACAATTATTAGTGAATAAAACCCGTTAGGACTCTCATAAATATGCAATTATTGATGAATCATGATTCCTGTGTGAATATGTCCACACACAGGTTTACATAAAAATACAGCCATACAGGAGTGCACATGGTTGTTAGTACATGAGATCCAATGTCTTTTAATTTACTATGAGCTTTTTATTGCACATAGTTCTTTAGCTATGTTGCATTTTATACTTAAGAAGACTATGATTCACTATGTACATAGAACATTGAGTTAAGTTTAGAGGATTTTCTGTAAAAAGAAAATGGCTGATTTCATTTTTATTAGTTATTTCGTAATTTTTTAATTTATGTGTTTAATTATGTGCTTAATAATGCATTTAATTATGCAAGTATACACTTTTTGGAACATTCTAATTGAAAAGCAGATTATCTCGTCTGTTTAGGCCTATTAATGATTTTTCAAGGTCACTAGACAAAAATGTATCTCTTAATGTGGTCCACATCAAACAAAAGCTGTTTTCCCACGTTATCTGGGGTGGAAAATAAATAATCTGACACTATTAAGTAAATGTATCTCACTCTGGTAAAAATAGAACTTTCAAGGTTCAATGGTTCAAAGCGTCTTTTTCTCTCACATACACAAACACATACACACGTCACCCTCCCTCTCTCTCTCTCTCTCTCTGAAGTTTTTGCTCTTGGCACTTTTCCAGTGGTTGCCGTGGCGACAGATTTCATTCATGAATCTGTGGAGGCCCCTCCCCCTATCTCTCACTGCCCGCTTGTACGCCCCACTGCCCACATACGCATAGCAGCACCACACGACAGACCGACTGACCAAATCCGCCTACACACACTGCAGTATACACGCACACACACTCACACATATGCACACTCAGCGAACACAGTATTAGACAAGCTCATAAACACTTTTTTGGTGCGTGTCACGATAAATCATTTTAAATGCTCATAAATATGTGCTAGGAGGATGGCATACACATTTTACCCAAGGCAATACAAACTATGCCAAGATGTCATATTCCTTGGTGCATTATTATTATTAAACTTACCTTATCAGAATTTGCCACTTTAGATAGTTCTGATAGTTTTGTAACTGACCTGTTACAGTTTTCTAGCTCAGAGCAACAGCTTTAACTCTAACATAACTCTGTAGTAGGCTTTATGGACACTGTTCCATATGCATTCAAAAGTTTGAGGTCTGTAATTTTTTAAAGAAATTAATACTTTTATTCAGCAAGGTTGCATTAAATTGAAAGTGACAGTAAAGACATTTGTAATGTTACAAAATATTTCTATTTTGCATAAATGCTGCTCTTTTGAACTTTTTGTTTATCAAAAAAAAAAAAAATCTGAAAAAAAGTATCACAGTTTAAAAAGATTGTTTTCAACATTGATAGCAGTACATCAACATATCAGAATGATTTCTGAAGGATCACTGAAGACTGGAGTAATGATGCTGAAAATTGAGTTTTGCCATCACAGAAATAAATTACATTTTAAAATATTTTAAAACAGAAAACAGTTATTTTAAATTGTAATAATATTTCACAATATTACTGTTTTTACAGTTTTTTTTTTTTTTCCTGGTCATATAAATACAGCCTCGGTGAGCAAAACATTCTTTTAAAAACATTAGAAAATTACAGACCCAAGCTTTTGAAAGCTCTCTTCATCCTCCCTCTCTCTCCCTTTGTAACTGTTATTTCTCTTTCACTCTTTCTTGCCCAAGCAGCCAAGGTCAGCCTTCTCCCAGAGCTGGATGAAGAGATAGACATTCTCTCCTCCATCATCAGCAAACACAGAGAATCAGAGATGAAGCACTCGGGTAAGACATGTGGATCGCACTATTAAAAGGATAGTTCACCCAAAAATGAAAATTCTGTCACCCTCATGTCGTTCCAAACCTGTATGACTTACTTTCTTCTGTGGAACATAAAAAGACATTAAAGACAAGTATTTACATAAAAGACAAGTATTTACAAGCTCAGACAGTAAACATGACTGTCAGGTTCTACTTGTGCACTATGTTCAAGGTTTTCTGAAGCCATACAAAATCTTTCTGAATCTCTTTGAAATTTGAGGAACAAATTTGTCTTTATATTCAAAGTTCACGTCACACACACAAGAAGTAATGGTGTTTGGTCCTGATGATGTCAGGTCTGGCACGACTAGAGGCAATATTTAAATTAAATGTCAGCAAGAATGTAATTTGTAAGCTGGCAGGGGAAGTTTACCAGTGAATAATGACTTCATTTTTGCTCTGTTCCTCACAAAAAGCTATTGTATGGCTTTAAAAGACAACATTTATATACATATCTACATGTATGGTCTTTATTCTTCTCTATTTTGGAGCTTGACAGCTGTGGTCACTTATGTATGGGAAAATTAGAAAAAAAATTTATTCCGTGACAGGCTTCCATACTTTCTTGAACAATGTAAATTCAGTATTTTCCATTCAGACTTGACAGTCTTTCTTTTTTGTATTTTCCTTGTATTCTTCAGCCCCCTCTCCGGCTGCTCCCAAAGTCCCTGAAGATCATTCCTGGCCGAGCAGTCAGCACAGAGCAGAAGCATCTCCTACCACTGCTACATCAGAACAGCCTCTGACAAGTGCCCTGACCACTGCCTCCTCTACCACCAGCCCAGCCTCACACACTCCATTTATCTCTGCAGTGCACAGCGCTCCCTTTATCATCCCGTATCCCTCTGAGGACCACTCCTTCATCAGTGCGTTATATATTGTTTGTTGGTGGTTATAAATATATAAGAGTTTGTGGACTGCAGTCCTTTTCCTTCTATAACTTTTTCATGACAAACTCCACTTTTTGTTTTTTCCCTTAGTATTTTTGGGTGTGTTTCTCATGGTGGGCTCAGTGGCCATGGTCTTGACTGGAGTGTGTTGGGTCAGGTGAGAATTCACATGATTTACATCCCAGTCTGACTTGTATTTTGTACTTTCTCAGTAATGAACTTAACCTGGAAGAGAAAGATTGTACAACTTTTATGAGTACATTAGCATATATACTATTGTTCAAAAGTTTGTTTGTTTTTTTAAGAAATTGTTTATTTTATTCAGCAAGGATAAAAAATGACAGTAGAAGCATTTACAATGTTAACAAAGATTTCTATTCCTAATAAATGCTGTTCTTTCCATTCACCAAAGATTCCTGAAAAAATGTTTTATAGTTTCCACAAAATTAGCAGGTCAACTGTTTTCAACTGATAAGAAGAAGAAGTGTTTAATGAGCACTAAATCAGCATATTAAAATGATTTCTGAAGGATCATGTGACACTGAGGACTGGAAAAAAGGAAAAATCAGCTATGCCATCACAAGAATAAATTGCATTTTAAAATATAATAAAATAGAATACAGATATTTTAAATTGTAATAAAATTTCACAATATTACTGTTTTACAGTATTTTTAATCAAGTAATTACAGCCTTGGTGAATATAGGACTCTTCGTTTAACAACACAAAATTACCTCAAGCTTTTGAATGATTGTGTAGATGTTGTGTAGATCTTCAAAAAACACACAAGGACTAATTGCCATAAAACCCCAACTTAGATATTATGGGGTCTTTAAAGACCTTTTAAAACCTTTTTGGATGAACAAGTAAACATGAATGATACTGACGCTGTGTCCTCTTTCTTTTCAGGATGCAGAGAGGCAATCGTCTCGCCCAGAAGGTCGATTATCCTGCTTTTGGGTTGATAGGTCCAAATTCCTATGATGGTGGAATGGTTAGTAGAGCATATATACACATACAAAAACAAAGTGAAATCCTGGCATCTGTCTTATTGTTTGTATGTTTACACGCTCTTCTATTATTATATTATTAGACTGGAGATAAAACACTTGCCCAGAGTGCCCAGATGTACCACTTTCAGCTTCAGAAGCAGCAAATGATGTCACTCAAGTAAGTAGTCAGCAAATAGCTTTAATAAATTCCTGTCTCTCATTAACTGCCTTTCATGGATACAACGGTTCCCACCAATACTTAAAGGAATAGTTCACTTTCAAATAAAAATTTCCTGACATCCAAGATGTCCATGTCCTTCTTTCTTCAGTCGAAAAGAAATTAAGGTTTTTGATGAAAACATTCCAGGATTTTTCTCCTTAGAGTGGACTTCAATGGTCTCCGAACAGTGAAGTTCAAAATTAAACTTACGGAAGAAACGGAACTGGCTCCGCGTTCGTTCCGTAAGTTGAATAGGGAAGGCGTAGGACATTCAGCGTAAGCTTTTTGAAGAATACGGAATCGCGTTCTGGTGGAAGCACTTGTGATGCGATCATTTGTGCCTATAAAGCATATACATTTAGATTTTTTTTAGAAAATGACCGATCGTTTCGCTAGATAAGACCCTTATTCCTCGTCTGGGATCATGTAAAGCCCTTTGAAGCTGCACCTAAACTGTAATTTTGACCTTCAACCGTTTGGAGACCATTGAAGTCCACTATAAGGAGAAAAATCCTAGAATGTTTTCATCAAAAACCTTAATTTCTTTTCGACTGAAGAAAGAAGGACATGGACATCTTGGATGACATGGGGGTGAGTAAATTATCAGGAAATTTTTATTTGAAAGTGGACTAATCCTTTGACCTGTCTGCTTGTCTTTATGGAATAATTTGAGTATATTAGATATACTCTTCCATTCAGTTTGGGGTCAGTAAGCTTTTTTATTTTATTTTATTTTAATTTATTTATTTGTTTTTAATCAAAGAATCCTGGAAAAAAAAAAAAATGTATCACAATTTCCACAAAAATATTAAGCAGCACAGCTTTATGATAATGAAATATTTCTTGAGCACCAAATCAGAATATTAGAATTATTTCTGAAGGATTATGTGACACTGAAGACTAGAGTAATGGCTGCTGAAAATTCTGATTTGCCATTTAACAAGAATAAATTAAATTTTAAAATATTTTTTAAAATATAAATGGTTATTTTAAATAGTAATAATATTTTACAGTATTGGTGTTTTAACTGTGTTTTTGTACCAACAATTACAGCCTTGGTGAGCATAAGAGACTTCTTTCAAAAACATTAAAAAATCTTAACGTCCCCAAACTTTTTAACAGTAGTTTATATTCTACTCTACATCTACTCCATCTAAATTTTAAAGCAGGAAAAAAATAAATAATGTGAGGTCCCATGATCATTTGGCTATAATTTATCGGCTTAAATATCAGCTTATTTATAATATTACTCACAACTAAATGGCATGGCTTCTGTGTCTTGTTATCTTCATGCAGACAACGGAGTGATTCCAAGATTCCTGAGTCAGGAGCCACTTCGGATGAGGAAAATGAAGACGGAGACTTCACTGTGTATGAGTGCCCTGGACTTGCCCCAGTAAGAGTAATACTTCATTATTCTAAATGTGTGACAGTTTTCATATATAGCCCCTTTTCCACCGTTGGGCCGAATTGTTGTAAGAACATTTGTATTTCCATTTGAGTCTTGTACAGCACGGCACTATTACAAACCATTCTCGGCTCGGAATTCTCAGCATGGTTGGTTAACTGTGCTGAACAGTGCTGGTAGAATGTGTGTAGTGACATTACAACTCAGGATTGGTCACTTGTCTTCTAGCTACCAATTTCTCTGTAGCTGTCTAAGCACTCTATTTGAGTGACGTAAACGCAAACTGATCATCCGCCATAATGCTCGCAGTTTATATCTCATATTATCTGTAAACTCTTGCATTACCATGGCAACGACTGATGCATTTGTATTACAAGAGCAGCCGTTAGCCCCACAGTGGAAAATAAAACTATATCCATATTAGCTGGGCCGGATTGGCACGGAATGGAATAGTTAAGCAAAGAGAATGGTTTGGCCTCACGGTGAAAAAGCGGCTTATGTCTTTGTGTTCGTGTTTAAGAGAGATCTTCCCTAACGCTGTCATAAATCACGCCTTCTGCAAGTGTAATCAATTTTCAATATTATATTAAATCAATAATATATGTCACCCGCAGTGCTACAGTATGAGGTCTCGTGTAGTGACGTGGTGTCTGAAAATTTATTTTTCTTTCCAGACTGGGGAAATGGAAGTGAAAAATCCACTGTTCGATGACTCCACCTTTCATCTTCACCTGCAGAGGAGTTACAACTAACGCGAGAACTCAGAGGACACATCACTTCACGCACAAACACGCATGAATTCACAATGGTGTGCTTTCCTCATCTGATCCATTCAAGCAAGGTCACGAAGGTCAATTGCTCTTGCATCGTGGTTCGTATGGACATTTGAGGGCAGTTTTTTTGTGCTGTTAAATGCAAGATGGCAGCCTCTATCCATGAGCTGAAATAGAATGCATTGCAACACTGTCAGAAATAATTTGCTTTGTTAACTTGATTCACACATACACAAGCATACTTTCTAAAGACCAGCCCCTTCGGACCAGGATGCTGCACTGTAGTACCTTTCAGTTAATGGCAGATGTGTAAAACATTGCATGGGATTTCTGACTAAGAGTTGCACCCATCCTATATAATCATGCACAGTTCGTGTCTCTTTCCTTAAGTCTTCTGGACCTGTTTAATAGTAACACACATAAGGGACTGGGCATCCTCTGTGCTCTCAAAAAGCTTGAACATGATCTGTTCTTGATACCAGCTCAAGACTCATTTAATATCAGGTCATTGCTGAGTTCTGTTATGACGTCTTCTGTAGTATATTGTGAATACTGTGGAATGGAAAAGAAACTTGTTTATAGAATTACTTATTTGAACATATCTTGCCTGCAAACACTAGTCATATTTAGAATGGACGTGGAAGATGACGCCCCTTGAGGAGCAACGTAAATTATACGATTAGCATATTTTATGTTTTCTTCTACCAAATTCGTCTGTGACTGTATTTTTAAAATACCAATGGTGATTTTACTATTTTTTTATAATTGTGCACACAAAATTAACCCTAAATGATATTATGTAGCCTCTGTATAATCAGAATGGTCCTACTATGCATGATTTGAAGCTGTGTAATAATGAACAAAATCAGTGTGCATTTCTGGTTCATTTATGGGACACTTTTTTTTTTTTCTTTCTTGTCAAACCCAGCCAAAAAATACCTGATTTGCAACGTAACACACTGTACATAGTTGCTATGGTGTACAGGCCAGGATTTTCTGATCTATGTGCGGTAACCTCTGCACTAAATCACTAACAGTGACGTGATATAGTTTGATTCTAGAGCGCGTCGCTCGCTGCTGTTTCTCAGGAAACCTGCCAACAGTAGCCAGTTTCTGTGCAGAATTTTCAGTAATTCCTTCAGTGGATCCCTTCAGGTTCCTTTAGATCTTGTACCTTTGAATCTTCTAGTCAAAACTGTGGCAGTGTCGTCAGTCTATCGATGTTGCATTGAAGCAAAGCGAAGCCCTAAAAAATGTCAACTGTCTGTTCTGTTAGACAGTCATTGTGGGGATGCTAACTCTGATATGACCTTCAATTTTCAAAACAAACAATGGTCTTTAGTTGAACCCACTGAAACTTTTTCAGCTACTGAGATGCCTGACATGCATGTAAAGATGGAATATATAAAGAGGAAATAAATATTTATATCAGCTCAAATAATAAAGTGTCCCATCTTCATTGATATCAAACCTACCAGCTGTTTTGCGTACACGTAAAAACATTTACAGACATACAACATGAGACACCTGAGTTTCTTTTTATGTGCCTTTTCCAAAGGGCATTTCAGTATAAGGCAATTCAACCTGTATACACAGACACATCAATCTTTATTACATTATTTATTTACATATTCTGACTTAATGTAGACAGTAACATGCTAACAGAAACTTTTAAGCTATAGCTGTACTATTAAAATACTCTGCCATCATTTTTACAAACTCCAAAAGGTCAGCAAAATAAATTGATAAATCATGGCCATCTAATGTCAATTATGACATTTTGAATGTCATGTCATTGCTTTTCCACTGGGTTAACAATTTTTCCCATGAAAAGGATGTTGTAATTTACCGGGTCGATAATAAAGATCATGAATGGACGATCAAATCTGTAAACTGTTGGAGAAATCTATCCCAAAGTCTGGCCTTTCTATTCCTTCCTCGTCTACATCAAAAGCGGCTTGATGTTTAACCTGGAAGTAAAAATCACATTGCAAAAGTCCATTTCAAATAAAAGTGCATGTACAGTAGTCAACATTTGAAGTGGATCAAAACCTTTCATCAAAGTTGTCCTAAAACCTTTTTCTTAGGACAACTTAGTTCTTAGGACAACTTTTTTGATCCACTTCAAATGTTGACTTTTATAAAAATAAGCTATATGAATTTCACATTAAATTTACAATTTCACTTTTTATTTTTAATTAGCATAGTGTATTTCTTTACCTGTGACATGAAATTTTTTTCTTCTGAAATTCCTGTGAAGTTGGCCTTATCTGTAAACATGTCAGTCATTTGCATTCCCTTCAAAATATCATTCAGGGAATATGATGTTTTTAGAGACAGCTTAAGGACGTAGATGTCAACCGGTCTGAAAGACAAAAACAAAAAGTTCTGATGGATGGAGCCTTAGTCCAGTTTAAGACACAACCTAAAGAGACATTTGAGTATTTGAGTAGTGTTGTGTTTGTGTGTCTGTTGTAACAGAAAAGATAGTTTTAACCTGTTCCAGACCACATTCCTCCACCTTTCTAAGTCTCATCGATTAATAACCTTTTCCAGCTCAGTGACTGAATTATCTGGGAGAACCAGAAATATGGTGTAGGAGTTGTAGTCCAGAGAAAGGACTTTAGTTGAGAGTAGCGTGTCATAAAAGATTTTGATGTAATCTTTTTGATTCATTATTTGAACTGGAATGGTGGTCTTAGCATCTACATGGAATTCAGCCTCATGAGTAAATTTTGGGTCGGCATGGTCCATTTTCTTTTCCTTCCTTCCTTCCTTCCAAAAGAAAGAAAGAAAGAAAGAAAGGTTATTTGAAGCCTTAAGTACACTATGACATTGCTAGACTAGTAGAGTTTGTGACTATGTTGTGTATAGTTGGTTTACCTTTAAAATATATGTAAATAAGAAGGCTCATCATGGTATTAGAATCCAGATCTTCAACAACTTTATCTATTTTCCCATGTGTCTTTTTTTTTGTTCAATATTCTACAGAGTTTGATAAATATATAATTTATTTAGTCTACAAATCATCTTCTGAAAACCAGATTGCTGCTGTGTCTCTTTCCCCAAACTGGACTGAATTATAAAGCCTATGTCCTTGAGGTTGATGATAAAACAGACCTTAACTCTGTTTACTTTTTATTTTACTCAGCAAAGAAAACTAATTATTAACTACTAAGAATGCACTCAAATCAGCGCAATAAACAAAAGTTTGCCAGTATCAGTGTTTAACCACATTGATGAGATAACAGCTGATATGTAACTGATGTACAGCAGTTGCCATCATTTTCAAAATGATTTGTATTACATATATATTTTATTATTAAGTACAGTACATTTCAAAATTTATTTCAATTTGAAAAAAAAAAAAAAAATTAGTTTACCATCAAATATGTATATTCAGCTATTTGTAAACGTTTTTTTATTTTTTTGTAATAGCACAATTCTAGTGACCCCTTTAGGTGATGTTAGATATAAGAACCCCTGCATGACCTGTATTATTATGCAAGCAGAGTAAAACCTGGGTGCATGTCAACAAATGAATAATGAAGATGAGATATTGAGCCACCTACTGTTGAAATACACACAGGTGGCTGCGTAGATTGGGTAAAGGGAAGACATTCAGTGTCAGCAAAATCCTTGCACTGAAAAGATAATACACTCATATTGTTTGTAGACATGTTTTTTGTAACAAAAATTTGAGTTGGTTTTTTGCTTTGTAGGAGTATCTGCATCACAGACGTTCTCGTCAATAAATCCTGTCTTTGACACAAACATGATATAATGTTTTATTAACATATATTAAAGTTCAGGAGGAGCACATTCAGATAAATCTAACCAATCAGCGTGAGAGAAGGCATATATATAGAGCCGACTTACCTTGGTTCAGACAGTTTTCCAGCATCCCTCCTCCACCCCAACTCCTCATTCTTGATTATTCCTATCCCAGCCAGTAATGAGGGGAATACTCTGGGTTTGGGCCAAATTCCAAGCTTGGAGCCCTCTCTTTGTACAGTACTCCAAATATGCATATTCTATACCCTGATCTGATTATATGTAGCTAAATGTGAACTAGTGAATCATCCATACTGTGAGTGACAAAACATCGCAAAATAAGCATCAAAAGCTATTAAAGGTGCAACAGCGTGTTCATATATATTTTCGATGCAAAATACAATTGTGAACGACTGCATTTATTTGTGTATTAAATTATAGCAGTCACAGGATGTATTTGTGTAATTTACAGCTTACAAAACCATGAATAATATGTTTGTTTTGTTGTGTGTAATGGTGAATTACAGCATAAATTTGTGGGAAGCATTAATGATTTTATCTCATATTGAGCAAAAGATCCCAGAAGATCCCAGCAATGGATTTGGCAGCGCTTAACAGACCCCATTTTTTTTCCGGAGGTGCACGAAGAGCTGAGGTGAGGACACTCCCTATTTGGTTTATGTCCACTCTTCAGTTCATGCACTTACGGGGACAGTGGAAATAGTTTTTGCGGCCCATAGCAAGTCAGGGATTTACAGCTGCTTCTCATTCCAAAGAAGGATGGTGCCTCAGGCCCATCCTCAATCTGAGACAGCTGAACCACGCCCTCATGAGACGGCCATTAAGAATGCTAACCTTGAAACAAATCCTCTTGCAGATTCTCCCAGGGAATTGGTTCTTATCAGTAGATCTAAAAGATACATATTTTCATATCCAGAGCCCCTCATCACAGACCGTTCTTAAGGTTTGTGTTTGAAGGGGTGGCTTACCATTGTACCATCTACCATTTGGACTGTCACTGGTGCCCCACACCTTCACAAAATGTGTGGATGTGGCACTCTCCCATCTGAGACGGAAGGCGGTACGCATCCTGAAATACCTTGACGACTGACTTATTATGGCACAGTTGAGGGACGAGATGTGTGTGCACAGATCTCTGCTCCTCAGCCACTCAGAACGTCTGTGGTTCAGAATCAACCTAGTAAAAAGCTTGCTTACATCCAGCCAAAGAATAGCCTTCCTGGGTGCAGTTTTTGACTTGATCTGCGGGCCTGGCTGTTGCCGGAGCGCTTGTTAAAAGTTCAGCAACTCGCAGCATTGTTCAAAGCCAGAGGTCTCTGGGAACGTTACCAGGTGACAGGTTACCCCGCTATAAATTTTACGTCCCCACTGGTGTTAAGGACGTTGTTTATTAACGTTCCCAGTACGTTCAGAGACAGTCACGATGTGGAGTTCTTTTAAGGGTTGGGGGACGTCATTTGGTGGACCTTCAGGGAATGTTTAGGGGGACTATTACTATAGGACATTCTGTTAACTTCCCAAATGTCCCCTTTGTAACGTTCTCACGCAACCATAAAATAACCAAAATCAAATCAAACTTTTTTTCCTCACTATGTGCTTTGTGCTTAGAACAATTAGAGAAAATTTGAAGTTAAAATGTCAAGGGTCAGGAGCCCAACTAAAGCAAGCGCTTACCTCCGTAACGGTGACATTTATAAATTTAAATAACACCTCATTACGAAGTTTTAAATGAAAGAAATAAAGTCAGAGTGGTTTGTAATAAGTGAAGATGCTGAGATCTAGAGAGATCTGTTAGTGTTTAATGTTCTGTTTCTGTTATCTGAGTTTTGTGAGGTTACCATTGTGCTGGAGAGTCGAGCCTGTGCTTCAGTCAGTGATGAGCCAAAAACGCTGATGTTATGCTGCTTGTTGCTTTATTTAAAGACAGTAGTTGCTGATGCAGTGATACAGCAGTTACATTAGCTCATACATGTGCTGTTGTCAGTTAATGACTTACTGCAATAGATTTGCATTTTAAAGAAAAAAATTCATAATAATCCAGAAAACACCTGTAAAAAGCTTTTTTTTTTTTGTAAGACATTTCAGAAAAATTAGTTTTTGTTTGAACAGCTACTTTTGTTAGTCAATTTAGCTCTAATTTTCAATTCAATTTTTTGACAAGGGCAGCAGGGACGTTCTGAGAACATTTCCAAATAAAATATGGTTCCCTAAACGTTCAGAGAACATCCTGAATGTTTCCTGAAGATCCACCAAATAACGTCCCCCAAACCAAAGAACTCCACATTGTGACCGTCTCTGAACGTACTGGGAACATTACTAGGCAACGTCCTTAACACCAGAGAATGTTCTGGGAACGTAAAATTTCTAGCAGGATCCATCCATTATTGCATTATTGCTTGAACTGCTTTGCTCACCTGCTTGTTTCCATCACCTACATCTGCAAATAAACTCTCATATTCATTTCTACATTGTTGTGAATCTGTGTTCCGTAACGTATATATATATATATATATATATATATATATAATTTTAGGCTTTTAATTTATCAGACAGATGGTGGAAACTGATCAGGGCACACAGGATAGCATAGGATTTAACTCATGATGCCCTAAGCAGTTACACAGCAAGGCCAAGACCAAGCTAAATGCAACCAAAAAGCTAAATGCAAACCAAAAAAAAAAAAAAAAAAAAAAAAATTCTGCCGCAATGAAAACATCAGAAGCTAGTACCTTGTGCCTTTCCTGACAAAAAACGAAAAAGCATTAGCAGCTGGATGCTGAAACTAGTGTTTTTGTGTGCATGATACTGTCATGTTTAAAAAGCAATATGTTTGTTCCAAAGCACATATACTATTTTACTTATTTCACTAATTATTAGCTTTTTTCCCTTTTCAATCCAGAGCTGGGTAATAAAATCGATAGATACAGATTATAATCTTTATAGCAACTGCGTGGTGTATGAAAGTAATATGACAAAGGCTGTATCGTCAGTTTTTTTTATTATATTTTTTTTTTTTTACTTAACATTTTTCTACACCTTTTTCTGATCAAGCATTACATATAACAGTTGCCACTTGACTGACCAGAGGAAACAGATCTAGAAATGCCTGTCCTGTAGATTCTCCTTCCTGCAATTTATTTCCAAACAACTAAATCCAAACAGTTTAATAAGCTGGTTCAGGTGTTTGATAAGCACTGGAACTAAACTCTGCAGGAAAGTGAACCTAGGAGAAGGATTGAGTACCTTTGTATATCAACTCGCTGTAGATGGCACAAATTGTTAAAACATGTCCACCTGCTGGCTAATGTTTGATATGACATCTTGGTTGCCACATCACTGTTTTTCCGTGGGGTTGACAACTTTTCCAAAGAAGAGGATGTTATCATTTTTTCGGTCAGTGATAAAGATCATGAATGGATGGTCAAAACTCAAAGTCTGCATTGGGTTGTAAGACATTGGTCTGAATAAAACTGTTGTCACTGCTGCTGCAGTGGTTCCCTCCTCATCTATATCGAGAGTAGCTTTATGCAAAGCCTGAAAGTAATTCAAAATGAGTTCTCTTAAAAATTGCTGTTTTTATAGTATATAAAATATCTTCTGTTAATTTTAAATCATAGAAAGTGATTTGAGACTTTACCTTTGAAATGAAAATCTCTTCTTCTGAAATTCCTGTAAAGTCGGCTTTATCTGTAAACATATCAGCCATTCCCATTCCTTTCAAAATATCATTCAAGTAATATGATGTTTTCAGAGACAGCTTGGGGACATAGATGTCTACTTTTCTGAAGGATAATAAATAAATAAATAAATTAATGATCGTCTGGTCCATAGAGAGAGATTGAACTTACAAACATTTGAACATCTAGGCTTTTATAAATCAGTTAGGATAGCCTTAATTATGATTTACAGTAAAAGAAATTATGACAACCAACCTTTTCTGGACAGCTCTCCTCCATTTTTCAATGTGCTGTCTAGAGATGGCCATCTCCAGATCTTTGATGGTCTTATATCTTATGCCAACATCTGGGACAGCCAGAAACATGGAGAAAGAGTCATTGTAGTCAAGACAGAGGACTTTAGAAGTGAGTTCAGCATCATAATAAACTTTGAGGGATTCGTATTGGTGCATCATTTGTACTGGAACGGTGGTCTCAGCGTCCACATGAAAGGTATCCTTGCGGGTCCTGCTTGGGTTAAATGGCATGTCCCATTTTCCTTGGGAAGAAAGACTAGAATTATTTAAATGGATCCAAGACAATGACATTACCAGAACTACAACAGTATGACTATTGTATTTGTGTATGTCTGTTTACCTTTAAAATATATGTACGTGAGAAGGAGCATCACAGTATCAGATTCCAAATCACCAACTGCTTGATTTATTTTCCCATGTGTTTTGTCCTTCACATATGTGTTAATTTTATCTAATGTTTCTCTGATGCTGAAATCCACAGTGAAGCCTTCAGAGTGGTAAAACTCCTTCATCTTCTCCAAGAACTCAGGAAAGGGCTTAAATGTGTCGTTTACATAAAGTGCACTGCCAACATCGATGTCCACCCCTGTCCTCTGATCGATTTCTTCCAGGAGATGGTGGAACATCTGGTGCATTTCTTCAGTGCTGAAGATCGAGCTGTTATGGCCGATGCCTCTGAGAAGCTGCTGTTTGGTCTCACCACCGGCTCCTAAAGACAGCTCAGAAAGGGCCATGGACACACTGAATGGAGAGAAGAAGATATTCTTGGACTGATACTCTGGCATTTCTACAAGCCTTTTGTACAGCTGAAAAGCAAAATCATTGTTCATCTTTATCAATGATGGAAGTTTTTCACTGGCAGTATGTTGCGGTAAAGTCTCTTGATTTCCATGGACGACTGGATAAACAATTGCAAAAGCACAAATCCACAAATATACAATGTTATTTTCCATGATTGCTGTTCAAGTTGAGCCAATAGATAAATTTAGGTCCTGAAGAAACATAACAGAAACATTTTTACAACATTATAGTAAAAGAGATGCAGACATTATTCTTATTATTAGATCGACATGCATTTAAGTCATATCCTATAAAATTTTGTGGACATAATTTTCCCACCTATCCGGGCAGCAGCCTTATCTTTCCCCAAACTGGACTAAATTATCAAGCCTATATTTTGTCAGTACGTATTATCAGAAAACTAACCTTTACTCTGTTTACTTTTTTGTGTTTATAGAAAATGCTCCAATTATTAACTACGAAGAGTAAACAGTAGTCACCAGAAGCTCTCTTAACTCATGATAGAGTATTAAACCACGTAAAGTACTGGATGGCAGCAGTACCAATGAAGCAACTGGAAATATTTTTATTTTTGTAGTAAACAGGAATGCAAACTTTAACGTAATGACATGAGACAAGACAATCACTTTCCATTCTTCTAACCAGTGTTGGGTGTAATGCATTACTACTAATTATTGTATTTTATGTATTACTAATTAAATACAGTAATTTAATTACATTTTCTTTAAAAAAAAAAAAAATACAATAAGGGGTTACTCTTAATTTTTCTGTCATTTAATTACATTTACTTCTGTTGTAATTGCGTTAAATATGTATAGACTATAGAACAATTCTATAAAAAGAAAAAAACAGTGGGTTTAACATCAAAATTTAACTTAATTAAATTTATTTTTTTATATATTTAACTTAACATTTAATTTAACATTAAATGTGTTTTTAACTCCGTTTAAATAGTTTGGTCAATTTAAGAATAATTCATGCAATTTTATATTGTTTATTTGAAAGAATTAAAAGAGCAGTTTCATGTCAATCCTTGTATTGTTCTAGTGGTCGTGATTGACATGGAATTTAGAAAACAATTAGTAATAAATAATGCAATACTTTTTAGAGAGAGCAATTAGTATATTAAACTAATTACACTGTTGAAGATGTAATTAGTAGTTAGTAATTAATTACTTTTTTTAAGAGTAAATTACTCAACACTGCTTCTAACACAGTTCTTGTAATGTATCTTATGTGTCTTTAATAAGTGCTCACAACCCCTGTACGGTTTTCTTATGCAAGCAGCACAGTACAGAGTGCATATCAAAAACTACTGATAAAGATGAGTCCATATTGATCTTCTGGTTGTTGAAATGCCCAAGTATCACTTTGTAGAAGAAAAATAAACAACATCCAATGCACTGTAAAAAAATAAATCGTAAAAAAATGGTCAATGACTGTCAGCTACGGCTGTTAAACAAAAACCTTAAAATTAAGTAAAATATTCTAATTTAAATAAAGTGTAAAAAACGTTAACAGAAATTTTCATTAATATTTTTCTACAGAAAAACACTGTTATTTTACAGGTATTCCCTGAATTATTACAATAAAACACCTTCACTGCAAAACAATCTTCAATCAAAAAAAAACAAAACAAACAAACAAAAAAAACGGTCAAATGACTTTCAGCAACGGCTGCCAATCAAAGTCTACAAAATAAATGTAAAATATCCTAATTTAAATAAAGTGCAAAACACTCTTACACAAAAAACACCATTGTTTTATACATATATCTTGAATTGCTACTAACAAAACACATTCATTGAAAAATCTCTTGTATTTAACCAGAAAAAGCACACATGAATGAATAAATATAATTATATGTTATTGCCTCTGAAACAAAACAACATACAAACCAATGTTTTCTGGCTCATCCTGGACTGAAGCACAGGCTCTACTCTTCAGCACAATGGTGACCCACAAAACACACGATACAGAAACCCTTTAAATCCCAACAGAACATGAAACACTAACAGATCTCTCAAGATCTCAGCATCTTCACTTATTACAATCCAGACTTTATTTCATATTGAAGTTCTTATTGAGAATTAACAGAGGTTTAGATGTTGATGTTTTACTGAATAAAATAATAAAGTTTAAAGTCACCATTCTGGTGGTCAGTGCTTGCTTTAGTTGGTGTCTTGACCCTTTACTTTCTGACATTAGTGTTTTTGATACATGTTTGATGATGTTAGTCACTTTTTAAGTGATGGTATAGTTATCAAAAAGTGGTCTGATTCACTGATACCAGAGTCTGGTGTCTGACTAAAGTGTTTAATATTAGTTGTATGACAAACTAGTGGTGATAAAAGCAGACTGCGGGGTTGGCTCATGTCAGCAGAGTCTTGGTCCAAAGTTACCCTGACACACCAAACTGACGCTCGACACCTGACAGCCAAGTAGTACGTCCGTTCTGCATCTGCGTAAGAAGAAATGCTTTTCTGTACCAGCAGGTGGTAGTAGCTGAACAGCCAATCAGAATGATCAGATGAAAAAAGCTGACGAGGACCAACTTCAGCCAACGGTGCGGAACACACTGAGAAAACTTAGTTGGCCGACTGTCAGCTTGGTGTGTTCCGGGCTTTAGGCCTGCAGCGTTCTCAATAGCAGTCAGTTTCGTTCCTTTACAAGATCTCAGTGACTGTCAGTTTTGTTTAATTACGAGATTTCAACGATGGTCGGTTTTGTTCCTTTGCAAGATCTCAATGACAGTTGGTTTTGTTCCTTTACAAGATTTCACTGACAGTCTGATTTGTTCCTTTACAAGATCTCAATGATGGTCGATTTTGTTCCTTTACAAGGTTTCAGTGACAGTCATTTTTATTACTTTACGAGATTTTAGTGACGATTGGATTGGTTAGATTTCAATGACTGTCAGTTTTCAATGAGATTTCAATGATTGTCAGTTTTTCTGGGTTATGAGATTTCAAATATGATCAGTTTTGTTCCATTCTAAGATTTTATTGACAATCAGTTTTGTTTCTTTATGAGATTTAAATAATGGCCTTTTTTTTCATTACAAGATTTCAATGCCGCTTGGTTTGGTTTCCTATCAAGATTTTAATGACAGTCGGTTTTCAGTCAGTCATATGTTCATTTGTTCCTTTACGAGATTTCAATGACAGTCGGTTTTCATTGTCAGTCAGTCAAATATTCATTTGTTCAGTTACGAGATCTTAATACGGTTTGTTTTGTTCTTTTACGAGATTTTAATGACAGTTGGTTTTGTTCCATTACAAGATTTCAATGATGGTCAAAGAAAAGTTAACAAAGAAAATAGAGTTTTCAAAGATGATTGGACAGAGAAGTATACTTTCATTTTGCCCCAATCCAGCACAAAGCCATTCTGTTTGATTTGTAACGAGACAGTTGGAGTTGTGAAGACTGAAAATGTCAAATGCCACTGTATGAAACAGAACAAAGACATTTTAGCTTTTCCTCTGTCAGGCCGAACGGTTTTTGGAATGGCAAGGAACATTCCAGTTGTTTCCACTTCAGCCTGGTAAGGCACAGCACAATTACAAAGACTGTTCTCGGCCCAGAATTCTGTGCACGGTTGTCTAACCGTGCTGAATTGTGCTGGTAGAATTCGTGAAGCTGGTAGAATTCGTGAAATTAATAATAAAATTAAAAGAAATATCTGATCATCTTCCATAACGCGGCCATTATTTACATCTCATATCATCAGTAAACCGTTGTGTTACCAAGGAAATGAAAGTTCAGTGATGGTCAGTTTAATTTTTTTTATGAGATCTTGATGACAGTAGGTTTTGTTTCTTTGTTCCTTTACAAGATTTCAAAGATGGTTGGTTTTGTTTCTTCATGAAATTTCAATGATGGTTGATTTTGATCTTTTATTAGATCTCAATGACAGTCAGTTTTGTTCCTTTATAGGATCTCAATGGTGATGGTTTTGTTTTGTCATGAGATTTCAATGACGGATGGTTCTGTTCCGCTTCTAGATTTCAATGACAGTCGGTTTTGTTCGGTTACAAGATCTCAAAGACAGTCGTTTTTTCTAGGTTATGAGATTTCAAAGACGGTCAGTTTTGTCCCATTCTAAGATTTCAATGACAATCATTTGTTGCTTAACGAGATTTAAATAATGGCCCTTTTTTTTTTTTCATTACAAGATTTCAATGCCGCTTGGTTTGGTTTCCTAACAAGATCTCAATGACGGTCAGTTTTGTTCCTTTACGAGATTTCATTGTCAGTTGGTTTTCATTGTCAGTAAGTTTTGTTCAGTTATGAGATGTTAATACAGTATGTTTTGTTCTTTTATGAGATTTCAATGATGGTCAAAGAAAAGTTGATGAATAAAATAGAGTTTTCAAAGATGATTGGACAGAGAAGTATGCTTTTATTTTGCCCTAATCCAGCACAAAGCCATTCTGTTTGATTTGTAACGAGACAGTTGGATTTGTGAAGACTGGAAATGTCAAACGCCTCTGTATGAAACAAAACAAAGAAATTTGAAAACGGTTTTTAGAATGGTAAGGAACGTTCCAGTTGTTTCCACTTGAGCTTGGTAAGACACAGCATGATTACAAAGACTGTTCTCAGCACGGTTGTCTAACTGTAGAATTTGTGAAGTGATGTCGCCACTCAGGATTGGTCACTTGTTTGTTGCCTAGCTATCATTTTCTCTGTAGCTGGCTGTGCTCTATTTGAGCAATGTAAAAACAAATTAATAATAAAATTATAAGAAATATCTGTTCATCCTCCATAACGCAGTCGTTATTTACATCTCATATCATCAGTAAACCGTTGCGTTACCAAGGAAATGACAGACGCTTTTGTATTAAAATCCAAGGAGCAGACGTTATCAGCCCCACAGTTGAAAATGAACCGTACCAGCTGACCTGGATCGGAATGGGTTCACAATGAGAACCGTTCAGCCAAACAGTGGAAAAGCAGCTTTTGCCCACCTCTTGTTGTGTTTTGTTCATAAAAAATGCTGACAAATGACAAATGTTTTTGCCACTTTTGCACTTGTTATTAATGTATTTTGAACGCAAAAGGCACTTTAATTTTTCAAAAAAATTAGTGATTTGTAATGCATGTTATGCATGTTTATTAAAAAAAAGTTTTCTTTATGAGATTGCAAAGGCGGCCGGTTTTGTTCATTCACGAGATTTCACTGACGGCCGGTTTAGTTCGGTTACGAGATCTCACAGGCAGTCGGCGTTCAGTGGCTGTCGGCTCTGTTCTGTCATGAGATTTCAAAGATGGCCGGTCTCGGTTCTCTTTATGAGACTGCAAAGGTGGCCGGTTTTGTTCCTTCACAAGATTTCACTGACAGCCGGTTTAGTTCGGTTATGAGATCTCACGAGCGGTCGGTGTTCAGTGGCTGTCGGCTCTGTTCTGTCATGAGATTTCAAAGACAGCCGGTCTTGGTCCTTGGTTATCTTCACGAGATTGCAATGGCAGCCGGTTTTGTTCCTTCACGAGATTTCACTGAAGGCCGGTTTAGGTCGGTTACGAGATCTCACAGGCTGTCGGCTCTGTTCTGTCATGAGATTTCGAAAGACGGCCGGTCTTGGTTCTCTTTACGAGATTGCAATTGCGGCCGGTTTAGTTTGGTTATGAGATCTCATGGGCGATCAGCGTTCAGTGACTGTCAGGTCTGTTCTGTCATGAGATTTCAAAGACGGCTGGTCTTGGTCCTTGGTTCTCTTTACGGAAGCCGGTTTTGTTCCTTCACGAAATTTCACTGACGGCTGGTTTAGTTCGCTTATGAGATGTCACGGGCAGTCGACATTCAGTGGCTGTCGGCTCTGTTATGTTGTGAGATTTCAAAGATGGCCGGGCTTGGTCCTTGGTTCTCTTTACGAGATTGCAAAGGCGGCCGGTTTTGTTCCTTCACGAGATTTAACTGAAGGCTGTTTTAGTTCGGGTATGAGATATCACGGGATGTCGACATTCAGTGGCTGTCGGCTCTGTTATGTCATGAGATTTCAAAGATGGCCGGTCTTGGTCCTTGGTTCTCTTTACGAGATTGCAAAGGTGGCCGGGTTCGTTCCTTCACAAAATTTCAATGACGGCCGGTTTTGTTTGGTTACGAGATCTCACGGGCGGTTGGCGTTCAGTGGCTATCGGCTCTGTTCTGTCATGAGATTTGAAAGACAACCAGTCTTGGTTCTCTTTACGAGATTGTAAAGGCGGCCGGTTTTGTTCCTTCACAAAATTTCACTGATGGTCGGTTTAGTTCGGTTACGAGATCTCAAGGGCGGTCGACATTCAGTGGCTGTCGGCTCTGTTATGTCATGACATTTCAAAGACGGCCGGTCTTGGTCCTTGGTTCTATTTATGAGATTGCAATGGCGGACGGTTTTGTTCTTTCACGATATTTAACTGGCGGCTGGATTAGTTCGGTTACGAGATCTCACAGGCGTTCGGCATTCAGTGGCTATCGGTTCTGTTCTGTAATGGAATTTCAAAGACGGTTGTCTTAGTTCTCTTTACGAGATTTCACTGACGGCTGGTTTAGTTTGGTAACGAGATCTCGTGGTCAGTCTGCATTCAGTGACTGTTGGGTCTGTTCTGTCGTGAGATTTCAAAGACGGTAGATCTTGGTCCTTGGATCTCTTTATGAGATTGCAATGGCGGCCGGTTTTGTTCCTTCACAAGATTTAACTTACGGCCGGTTTAGTTTGGTTACGAGATCTCAAGGGCGGTCGACATTCAGTGGCTGTCGGCTCTGTTATGTCATGACATTTCAAAGACGGCCGATCTTGGTCCTTGGTTCTATTTATGAGATTGCAATGGCGGACGGTTTTGTTCTTTCACGATATTTAACTGGCGGCTGGATTACTTCGGTTACGAGATCTCACAGGTGTTCGACATTCAGTGGCTATCGGTTCTGTTCTGTAATAGAATTTTGAAGATGGCCGGTCTTGTTTCTCTTTACGAGATTTCACTGTTTACTTTGATTATGAAATCTGTTCTGTCATTACACTTCGAAAACAGTCGTTATTGGACCTTGGTCCTCTCTACACGATCGCAAAGGCGGCCGGTTTTGTTCTTTCACAAGATTTCACTAGCAGCTGGTTTAATTCAGTTATGAGCTCTCATAGGCAGTTGGCATTCATTGGCTGTCGGGTCTGTTCTATCATGAGATCTCAAAGGTGGTAGGACTTGGTCCTTGGTTATTTTTATGAGAATGCAAAGGCGGCCGGTTTCGTTCCTTCACAAGATTTCACTGACAGCCGGTTTAGTTCGGTTACGAGACCTTACGGGCAGTCGGATTTCAGCGGCTGTCGGGTCTGTTCTGTCATGAGATTTCAAAGACGGTAGGTCTTAGTCCTTGGTTCTCTTTACAAGATTGGAATGGTGGCCGGTTTTGTTCCTTCACGAGATTTCCCTGACGGCCGGTTTAGTTCGGTTACGAGATCTCACGGGCTGTTGGCTCTGTTCTGTCACGATATTTCAAAGACTACCAGTCTTGGTTCTCTTTACAAGATTGCAAAGGCGGCCGGATTTTTTCTTTCATGAGATTTCACTGACGGCCGGTTTAGTTCGGTTACGAGATCTCATGGGTGGTCGGAATTCAGTGGCTGTCGGGTCAGTTCTGTCATGAGATTTCAGAGAAGGCCGGTCTTAGTTCTATTTACGAGATTGCAATTTTGTTCCTTCAAGAGATTTCACTGAAGGCCAGTTTAGTTCGGTTACAAGATCTTATGGGCTGTCGGTTCTGTTCTGTCATGAGATTTCAAAGACAGCCGGTCTTGGTTCTCTTTACGAGATTGCAAAGGTGGATGGTTTTGTTCCTTCGTGAGATTTCACTGCCAGCCAGTATAAATCGGTTACGAGATCTCACGGGCGGTCAATGTTTATTGGCTGTCGGCTCTGTTCTGTCATGAGATTTCAAGGACGGTAGGTCTTGGTCCTTGGTTCTCTTTAGAAGATTGCAAAGACAGATGGCCGGTTTAGTTCGGTTACGAGATCTTACAGGCTGTCGGCTCTGTTCTGTCATTAGATTTCAAAGATGGCCAGTCTTTGTTCGTTTTACGAAATTGCAATGGCGGTCGGTTTTGTTCCTTCACGAGATTTAATTGACGGCCGGTTTAGTTCGGTTACGAGATCTCACGGGCGGTTGGCATTCAGTGGCTATGAGCTCTGTTCTATAATTTGATTTCAAAGACTGTCAGCATTGGTTGTCTTTACAAGATTACAAAGGTGGCAGTTTTTATTCCTTCATGAGATTTCACTGCCAGCCAGTATAAATCGGTTATGAGATCTCACGGGCGGTCAATGTTTATTGGCTGTCGGCTCTGTTCTGTCATGAGATTTCAAGGACGGTAGGTCTTGGTCCTTGGTTCTCTTTAGAAGATTGCAAAGACGGCCGGTTTTGTTCCTTCACGAGATTTCACAGATGGCCGGTTTAGTTCGGTTACGAGATCTTACAGGCTGTCGGCTCTGTTCTGTCATTAGATTTCAAAGATGGCCAGTCTTTGTTCGTTTTACGAAATTGCAATGGCGGTCGGTTTTGTTCCTTCACGAGATTTAATTGACGGCCAGTTTAGTTCGGTTACGAGATCTCATGGGCAGTTGGCATTCAGTGGCTATGAGCTCTGTTCTATCATTTGATTTCAAAGACTGTCAGCATTGGTTCTCTTTACAAGATTACAAAGGTAGCAGTTTTTTTTCCTTCACGAGATTTCACTGCCAGCCAGTTTAAATCGGTTATGAGATCTCATCAGTGGCTGTCAGCTCTGTTATGTCATGAGATCTCAAAGACGGACAGTCTTGGTCCTTGGTTCTCTTTACGAGATTGCAAAGGAGGCCAGTTTTGTTCCTTCACGAGATTTCACTGCCAGCTGGTTTAATTCGGTTACAAAATCTCATGGGCGGTCGGCATTTAGTGGCTGTCGGCTCTGTTCTGTCATGAGAGTTCAAGGACGGTAGGTCATGGTCCTTGGTTCTTTTTACAAGATTGCAAAGGCAGCCGGTTTTGCTCCTTCACGAGATTTCGCTGACAGCCGGTTCAGTTCGGTTACGAGATCTCACGGGCAATCTGCGTTCAGTGACTGTCGGGTCTGTTCTGTCATGAGATTTTAAAGACGGTAGGTCTTGGTCCTTGGATCTCTCTACAAGATCGCAAAGGCGGCCGGTTTTTGTTCCTTCACGAGATTTCACTGACAGTCGGTTTAGTTCGGTTACGAGACCTTACGCACAGTCGGCTTTCAGTGGCTGTCGGGTCTGTTCTGTCATGAGATTTCAAGGACGGCCGATCTTGGTTCTCTTTACGAGATTGCAAAGGCAGTCAGTTTTGTTCCTTCACGAGATTTAACTGACGGCCCGTTTAATTCGGTTACGAGATCTCATGGGCAGTCGGCATTCAGTGGCTGTCGGCTCTGTTCTGTCATGAGATTTCCAAGACGGCCGGTCTTGGTCCTTGGTTTCATTTACGAGATTGCAATGGCGGGCGGTTTTGTTACTTCACAAGATTTCACTGACAGCCGGTTTAGTTCGTTTACGAGATCTCATGGGCGGTCGCCGCTCAGTGGCAGTCAGCTCTGTACTGTCATGAGATGTCAACGACAGCCGGTTTAGTTCGGTTATGAGATCTCACGGGCGGTTGGCGTTCAATGGCTGTCGGCTCTGTTCTGTCACGACTTTTTAAAGACGGCCGTTCTTGGACCTTGGATTTATTTACGAGATTGCAATGGCGGCCGGTTTAATTTGTTCACGAGATCTCATGGGCGGTCTGTGTTCAGTGGCTGTCGGGTCTGTTCTGTCATGAGATTTCAAAGACGGTAGGTCTTAGTCCTTGGTTCTCTTTACGAGATTGCAATGGTGGCCGGTTTTGTTCCTGCACGACATTTAACTTACGGCCGGTTTAGTTCGGTTACTAGATCTCACGGGCGATCGGCGTTCAGTGGCTGTCGGCTCTTTTCTGTCACGACATTTCAAAGAAGGCCGGTCTTGGTCTTGGTTCTATTTACGAGATTGCAATGGCTGTCGGTTTTGTTCCTTCACAAGATTTAACTGACGGCCAGTTTAGTTCGGTTACGAGATCTCACAGGCGTTCGGCTCTGTTCTGTCATCAGACTTCAAAGACGGCCGGTCTTGGTTCTTGGATTTATTTACGAGATTGTAATGGCGGCCGGTTTAGTTCGGTAACAAGATCTCACGGGCGGTCGGCATTCATTGGCTGTCGGGTCTGTTCTGCCATGAGATTTCAAAGACGGTAGGTCTTGGTCCTTGGTCCTCTTTATAAGATTGGAAAGGCAGCCAGTTTTGTTCCTTCACAAGATTTCCCTGACGGCCGGTTTAGTTCGGTTGCGAGATCTCACGGGCTGTCGGCTCTGTTCTGTCGGCTCTGTTCTGTCATGAAATTTCAAAGACGGCCGGTCTTGGTCCTTGGTTCTATTTACGAGATTGCAATGGCAGTCGGTTTTGTTCCTTCACGAGATTTAACTGAAGGCCCGTTTAATTCGGTTACGAGATCTCATGGGCAGTCGGCATTCAGTGGCTGTCAGCTCTGTTCTGTCATGAGATTTCCAAGACGGCCGGTCTTGGTCCTTGGTTTCATTTAAGAGATTGCAATGGCGGGCGGTTTTGTTACTTCACAAGATTTCACTGTCAGCCGGTTTAGTTCGTTTAAGAGACCTCATGGGCGGTCGGCGTTCAGTGGCTGTCGGGTCTGTTCTGTCATTAGATTTCAAGGACGGCTGGTCATGGTTCTCTTCACGAGATTGCAAAGGCAGCCGGTTTTGTTCCTTCACGAGATTTCACTGACGGCTGGTTTAGTTCGGTTTTGAGATCTTACGGACTGTCGGCTCTGTTATGTCATGAGATTTCAAAGACGGACAGTCTTGGTCCTTGGTTCTCTTTACGAGATTGCAAAGGAGGCCGGTTTTGTTCCTTCACGAGATTTCACAGATGGCCGGTTTACTTCGATTACGAGATCTCATGGGCGGTCGCCGTTCAGTGGCAGTCAGCTCGGTACTGTCATGAGATGTCAACGACAGCTGGTTTAGTTCAGTTACGAGATCTCATGGGCGGTCGGCGTTCAGTGGCTCTCGGCTCTGTTCTGTCATTAGATTTCAAAGTCGGCAGGTCTTGGTTCTCTTTAAGAGATTGCAAAGGTGGCAGGTTTTGTTCCTTCACGAGATTTCACTGACGGCCGGTTTAATTCGGTTACGAGATCTTACGGACTGTCGGCTCTGTTCTGTCATGAGTTTTCAAAGACTGACAGTCTTAGTTCTCTTTACGAGATTGCAATAGCAGCCGGTTTTGTTCCTTCATAAGATTTCACTGACAGCCGGTTCAGTTCGAATACGAGATCTCATGGTCGATCGGCGTTCAGTGACAGTCGGGTCTGTTCTGTCATGAGATTTCAAAGACGGTAGGTCTTGGTCCTATTTATGAGATCGCAATGGCGGTCGGTTTTGTTCCTTCACGAGATTTAACTGATGGCCGGTTTAGTTCGGTTACGAGATCTCACAGGCGTTCGGCTCTGTTCTATCATGAGATTTCAAGACGGCCGGTCTTGGTCCTTGGATTTATTTACAAAATTGCAATGGCAGCCGGTTTAATTTGTTCACGAGAGCTCATGAGCGGTCTACGTTCAGTGGCTGTCGGGTCTGTTCTGTCATGAGATTTCAAAGACGGTAGGTCTTAGTCCTTGGTTCTCTTTAGGAGATTGCAATGGCGGCCGGTTTTGTTCCTTCACAAGATTTAACTTACGGCTGGTTTAGTTCAGTTACGAGATCTCACGGGTGGTTGGCGTTCAGTGGCTGTTGGCTCTGTTCTGTCACAACATTTCAAAGAAGGCCGGTCTTGGTCCTTGGTTCTATTTACGAGATTGCAATGGCGGTCGGTTTTGTTCCTTCACGAGATTTCACAGACGGCCGGTTTACTTCGATTACGAGATCTCATGGGCGGTCGCCGTTCAGTGGCAGTCAGCTCGGTACTGTCATGAGATGTCAACGACAGCCGGTTTAGTTCGGTTACGAGATCTCATGGGTGGTCGGCGTTCAGTGGCTCTCGGCTCTGTTCTGTCATTAGATTTCAAAGTCGGCAGGTCTTGGTTCTCTTTACGAGATTGCAAAGGTGGCCGGTTTTGTTCCTTCACGAGATTTCACTGACATTCGCTTTAGTTTGGTTACGAGATCTTATGGGCGGTCTGCGTTCTGTGGCTGTCGGCTCTGTTCTGTCATGAGATTTCAAGGACGGCCGGTTTAGTTCGGTTACGAGATCTCATGGGCAGTCAGCTCTGTTCTGTCATGAGATTTCAAAGAAGGTAGATCTTAATCCTTGGTTCTCTTTACAAGATTGCAATGGCGGCCGGTTTTGTTACTTCACAAGATTTAATTGATGGCCGTTTTAGTTCGGTTACGAGATCTCACAGGCGTTCGGCTTTGTTCTATCATGAGACTTCAAAGACGGCCGGTCTTGGTCCTTGGATTTATTTACGAGATTGCAATGGCGGCTGGTTTAATTTGTTCACGAGATCTCATGGGCAGTCTGCCTTCAGTGGCTGTCAGGTCTGTTCTGTCATGAGATTTCAAAGACGGTAGGTCTTGGTCCTTGGTTTTCTTTACAAGATTGCAAAGGCAGCCGGTTTTGCTCCCTCACGAGATTTCACTGACAGCCGGTTCAGTTCGGTTAGGAGATCTCATGGGCGATCGGCATTCAGTGACTGTCGGGTCTGTTCTGTCATGAGATTTCAAAGACGGTAGGTCTTGGTCCTTGGATCTCTTTATGATTGCCATGGCCGGTTTTGTTCCTTCACAAGATTTTACTTATGACCGGTTTTGTTCGGTTACGAGATCTCGCGGGCGGTCGGCGTTCAATGGCTGTCGGCTCTGTTCTGTCACAACATTTCAAAGATGGCCAGTCTTGGTCTTTGGTTCTATTTACGAGATTGCAATGGCAGTCGGTTTTGTTCCTTCACAAGATTTAACTGAGGGCCAGTTTAGTTCGGTTACGAGAACTCACAGGCGTTCGGCTCTGTTCTGTCATTAGACTTCAAAAACAGCCGGTCTTGGTCCTTGGTTCTCTGTACAATATCGCAAAGGCGGCCGGTCTTGTTCCTTCACGAGATTCAACTGACGGCTGGTTTAGTTCGGTTACGAGATCTCACAGGCGTTCGGCTCTGTTCTATCATGAGACTTCAAAGACGGCCGGTCTTGGTCCTTGGATTTATTTACGAAATTGCAATGGCGGCCGGTTTAATTTGTTCACGAGATCTCATGGGCGGTCTGCATTCAGTGGCTGTCGGGTCTGTTCTGTCATGAGATTTCAAAGACGGTAGGTCTTAGTCCTTGGTTCTTTTTACGAGATTGCAAAGGCAGCCGGTCTTGTTTCTTCACGAGATTTCACTGCCAGCTGGTTTAATTCGGTTACGAGATCTCATGGGCGGTCGGCATTCAGTGGCTGTCGGCTCTGTTCTGTCATGAGATTTCAAGGATGGTAGGTCTTGGTCCTTGGTTCTCTTTACGAGATTGCAAAGTCAGCCGGTTTTGCTTCTTCACGAGATTTCACTGACAGCTGGTTCAGTTCGGTTACGAGATCTCATGGACAATCGGTGTTCAGTGACTGTCGGGTCTGTTCTGTCATGAGATTTCAAACACGGTAGGTCTTGGTTCTTGGATCTCTTTATGAGATTGCAATGGCGGCCGGTTTAATTTGCTCACGAGATCTCATGGGCGGTCTGTGTTCAGTGGCTGTCGGGTCTGTTCTGTCATGAGATTTCAAAGATGGCCGGTCTTGGTCTTTGGTTCTATTTACGAGATCGCAATGGCGGTCGGTTTTGTTCCTTCACGAGATTTAACTGATGGCCGGTTTAGTTCGGTTACGAGATCTCACAGGCGTTCAGCTATGTTCTATCAAGAGATTTCCAGGATGGCTGGTCTTGGTCCTTGGATTTATTTACGAGATTGCAACGATGGCCCGTTTAATTTGTTCACAAGATCTCATGGGCAGTCTGTGTTCAGTGGCTGTCGGGTCTGTTCTGTCATGAGATTTCAAAGGTGGTAGGTCTTGGTCCTTGGATCTCATTTATGAGATTGCAATGGCGGCCAGTTTAATTTGTTCACGAGATCTCATGGGCGGTCTGCGTTCAGTGGCTGTCGGGTCTGTTCTCTCATAAGATTTCAAAGACGGTAGGTCTTAGTCTTTGGTTCTCTTTACGAGATTGCAATGGTGGACGGTTTTGTTCCTTCACAAGATTTAACTTACAGCCTGTTTTGTTCGGTTATGAGATCTCACGGGCGGTCGGCTCTGTTCTATCATGAGATTTCAAAGACCGCCGGTCTTGGTCCATGGTTTTATTTACAAGATTGCAATGGCAGCCGGTTTTGTTACTTCATGAGATTTCACTGACAGCCGGTTTAGTTTGTTTACAAGATCTCATGGGCGGTCGCCGTTCAGTGGTTGTTGGGTCTGTTCTGTCATGAGATCTCAAAGACGGTAGGTCTTGGTCCTTGGTTCTCTTTACGAGATTGCAAAGGCAGCTGGTTTTGTTCCTTCACGAGATTTCATTGACGGCCAGTTTAGTTCGGTTACGAGATCTCACGGGCGTTCGGCGGCTGTCGGCTCTGTTCTGTCATGAGATTTCAAAGACAGCCGGTCTTGGTCCTTGATTCTTTGTACAAGTTTGCAAAGGCGGCCGGTTTTGCTCCTTCACGAGATTTTTCTGCAGGCCAGTTTAAACTGGTTACGAGATCTCATAGGCGACCAGTATTCAGTGGCTGTCGGGTCTGTTCTGTCACAAGATCTCAAAGGCGGTATGTCTTGGTCCTTGGTTTTCTTTACAAGATTGCAAAGGTGGCTGATTGTGTTTTTTCACAAGATTTCACTGCTGACTGGTTTAATTCGGTTACAAAAACTCACGGGCGGTTGGCATTCAGTGGCTGTCGGCTCTGTACTGTCATGGGATTGCAAAGGCGGCCGGTTTCGTTCCTTCACGAGATTTCACTGACAGCCGGTTTAATTCGGTTACGAGATCTCATGGGCGGTCGGCGTTCAGTGACTGTCGGGTCTGTTCTGTCATGAGATTTCAAACACGGTAGGTCTTGGTCCTTGGTTCTCTTTACGAGATTGCAAAGGCAGCCGGTTTTGTTCCTTCACGAGATTTCACTGACGGCCGGTTTAGTTCGGTTACGAGATCTTACAGGCCGTCGGCTCTGTTCTGTCATGAGATTTCAAAGACGGCCGGTCTTGGTCCTTTGTTCTTTTTACGAGATTGCAAAGGTGGCCGGTTTTGTTCCTTCACGAGATTTCACTGCTGACTGGTTTAATTCGGTTACAAAAACTCATGGGCGGTCGGCATTCAGTGGCTGTCGACTCTGTTCTGTCATGAGATTTCAAAGATGGATGGTTTTGGTCCTTGTTTCTCTTTACGAGATTGCAAAGGCGGCCGGTTTCATTCCTTCACGAGATTTCACTGACAGCCGGTTTAATTCAGTTACGAGATCTCATGGGCAGTTGGCGTTCAGTGACTGTCGGGTCTGTTCTGTCATGAGATTTCAAACACGGTAGGTCTTGGTCCTTGGTTCTCTTTACGAGATTGCAAAGGCGGCCGGTTTAGTTCGGTTACGAGATCTTACAGGCTGTCGGCTCTGTTCTGTCATGAGATTTCAAAGATGGCCGGTCTTGGTCCTTTGTTCTTTTTACGAGATTGCAAAGGTGGCCGGTTTTGTTCCTTCACGAGATTTCACTGACGGCCGGTTTAGTTCGGTTGCGAGATCTTATGGGCTGTCGGCTCTGTTCTGTCATGGGATTTCAAAGACGGCCGGTCTTGGTCCTTAGTTCTATTTACGAGATTGCAATGGTGGCCGGTTTTGTTCCTTCACGAGATTTCACTGACGGCCGTTTAATTCGGTTACGAGATCTTACGGGCTGTCGGCTCTGTTCGGTCACGGGATTTCAAAGACGGCCGGTTTTGGTCCTTGGTTTTCTTTACGAGATTGCAATGGTGGCCGGTTTTGTTCCTTGACGAGATTTCACTGCCGGGCGGATTAATTCGGTTAAGAGATCTCATGGGCCGTTGGCATTCAGTGGCTGTCGGCTCTGTTCTGTCATGAGATTTCCAAGACGGCTGGTCTTGGTCCTTGGTTTTATTTACGAGATTGCAATGGCGGCCGGTTTCATTCCTTCACAAGATTTTACTGACGGCCGGTTTAATTCAGTTATGAGATCTCACAGGCAGTTGGCATTCAGTGGTCGTCAGTTCTGTTCTGTCATAAGACTTCAAAAACAGCTGGTTTTATTCCTCCACAGGATTTTTTTTTGCAGGCCAGTTTAAACGAGTTATGAAAGCTTGTGGGTGGTCAGTATTCAGTTACTTTAGGGTCTGTTCTGTCATGAGATCTCAAAGATGGTAGGTCTTGGTCCTTGGTTCTCTTTACGAGATTGCAATGGCCGCCGGTTTTGTTACGTCACGAGATTTCACTGACAGCCGGTTTACTTCATTTACGAGATCTCATGGGCAGTCGGCGTTCAGTGGCTGTCGGGTCTGTTCTGTCATGAGATTTCAACGACGGCCGGTTTAGTTTGGTTACGAGATCTCATGGGCGGTCGGCGTTCAGTGGCTCTCGCCTCTGTTCTGTCGTGAGATTTCAAAGACAGTAGGTCTTGGTTCTCTTTACGAGATTGCGAGTGATGATGGACATATGTGGCACCTTCTGTGGTTTCTGGCACCTGTTTGTTGTTCCTCCTCGGTGGGGTTCTGTTTCACAAAACCACAAGGTTGAGGCAATTGTAGAAATGCCAAGGGCCAACACGTACTGTTCTCCTCTGTACACTGTAGGTGTGGCACAGTTGGTCCACGCGGTCCACAGCACCCTTCATCTTGTTATAATCTAGGATCATCACAGGCTTCCCAAACACCTCATCAACTTCTTTTCTGTCATGATTATTGGATAATAGTACAACCACCTTGTTCCTTTTTGGCACATAGGACACCATAGCTTGTTTTTGGCAAAAACCAAACAGGCTCAATCCCACTGATCTCTTCTTACAGGCATGAAATGCAGGTGGAACTTCTGGTTTGTTTTTGTATATTGTTCCCAACAAAGCAACATGTTTGCAAAGCAAATCAGCAACAAGTTTTGCATTTGTAAACCAGTTATCAGTTGTGACATTTACTCCAAAGTTCAGATTTCTCTCTACCACTTTCTTTACTACACTCTCAGCCAATCCTGTGCACTGCGGATCGCCTTCGCGGCCAGTGTATGGTAGAGCATTGAAAGTGTATGCCGTAGCAACATCACACATCAGAAACAGTTTCATGCCGTATTTGTCAGATTTTTTGGGCACTGCCGGAAGCTGCAACGTCCTCTGAATGGGATGAGCTGCTCGTCAATTGTCACAGACGGACCAATGTTGTAGTTTTTCTTGCAATTTTCATTGAAGGCATTCCAGAGTGATCTAAATGGAGCAAATTTGTCATTGATTTTTCTTACCTGACGTGTGTCATGGTCATCAAATCTCATAAATGAATCATCATCGCTGTTGTCTTCAGAGCTAATTTCCCCGGTAGTGTCTGGCTCATATTCAGGATCCATGTTATCTGATACGATACTGAAACTATTGTTTTCTTCATCGTCAAAATCGACAATAATTTGTTCCCTGACAGCTTTGTCGTCAGATCCATCATCAAACGAGTATAATATTTGATTGCAGACTTGCTCAGCTGTAAATCGCTGAGCCATGACAATTTGTTTTATGTCGGAGGTAAAGTTGATTGACGCCTCACATCATCGTTTGTCAAACATTGCCACCTTGAGGAATAAAGGTGAATTACATTTATTGAGACGAGTGTTGCACAAAGCGCTGCTGAGCTTTTTCTTTTTGCACAGAAAAATATAGTTATACTCTTACATACCTCGGATCGCTATCGACCCTATACACTTTTTACAATAAATTAATTAGAAAACAGATATTATTTTACATTTTTTTTTTAGTTTTTTCCTTGTTATATTGTTGATAATAAATAGATTAAGGAATACTAAGAGGGTGGAGGTCTGACTTAAAAAAAAAAAGAATGAGCAGGAGAGTAGTGGATGACGTCGCGGGGCGATAAAGACCTGAGGTAGGCCTATGCATTTAAGGGTTAATTCAGGTGGTAGCTCATTCTGAAGGATATTTTAGGCCACTCAGGATGAGCTGCCCCTGTACTGGACCACTTTTAAGGTGGCAGCCAAAAGCAGTGTGGCTGTAGCCTTCCATGGCCAAAGCTTGGCTCACTCCTGAAGCTAAGCAGGCTCAAGCCAGGTTGTGACATGGATAAAATACCTTTTTTGAAGAAATTTGAGGCCAGCAGGGGGTGTTTACTCCCAGTCTTGTATGTCTTCTAAAGTGAGATTTCAGCAATAGAGACTCTAGAATGTAAGGAGAACCACCTTTAATCTGAGGTCCTGTCTTGCTGTGGTCGTTAATTGCCACTTTAATGCAGGTGGTAGCTCATTCTGGGGGATATCTTCAGCCACTCAGGATGTGCTGCCCCTCTACTGGACCCCTTTTAATATGGCAGCCAAAAGCAGTGTGGCTGTAGCCTTCAATGGCCAAGCCTGGCTCACTTCTGAAGCTAAGCAGGCTTGAGCCAGATCGTGACATGGATGGGAACCCTTTTTTGAAGAATTTGGATTTTTATTGGAAGCTGCTTTAGTGAGGCCAGCAGGGGGTGCTCATTCCCAGGCTTGTATGGTTAAGGGTCTATTCACTACAGTAGCTGTAGGATTGCATAAATGACCAAAGAAATGTTATCAGCAAGAAGGTATAAAAGCTCACATTTCTTGTCTATTAGCACGCATTGCTGCTTACACCAATGGTGGAAATCAGGCAGTTAGAATAGCAGAATATGTGGGAGAGCATTGCTATAGTGTGACTATACAGTACTTCAATGCGGTAGTAGCTCATTCGGAGGGACATTTTAAGCCACTCAAGATGCGCTGCCACTCTACTGGACCCATTTTAATGTGGTGGCATAAACAGTCAGGCTGTGGACCTCCATGGCCAAAGCCTGTCTTTCTTCTGAAGCTAAGCGGGCTCAGGCCATGACATGGATGGGAGACTTTTTTTTGAAGAAATTTGATTGTTATTGGAAGATGCTTTAGTGAGGCCAGCAGGGGTGCTCATTCCCTGGCTCATATGGATAAGGATATATTCACTACAGTAGCTGTAGGATTGCTTAAATGACCAAAGAAATGTTATCAGCAAGATGGTGTAAAAACACACATTTTTTTTGTCTATTAGTACGCACTTCTGCTTATACCAATGGCAGAAATCAGGCAGTTTCTGTATTTGCATGTGTTGTGAACTTTTGCAGCACGTTTTTGTATTTGCACGTGTTGTGAACTTTTGCAGCGCATGTGTTTTCAAACTGATGAAGATGTTTTCTTTATTTGTTGGTGTTTTTTCTATTTGTATGTGTTTTCTTTATTTGCAGCACGTTGAGTTCTCTCGGCCACCATAGTTATCAGCAAGATGGTATAAAAGCGTACATTTCTTGTCTATTACCACCCACTGCTGCTTACCCCAACGGCATAAATAAGCACAGTTTGAATAGCAGAATATGTGGGAGAGAGTTGCTATAGTGTGACTATACTGTATTGCAATACAAGTGGTAGCTTATTCTGAGGGATATTTTGAGCTACTCAGAATGTGCTGCTTCTCCGTTGGACCCACTTTATCAAGGCAGCACAAAGCAGTGCGGCTGTAGCGTCCCATGGCCAAAGCTAAGTGGGCTCGATCCAGGCCGTGACATGGAAGGGAGACCTTTTTGAAAAAACTTGATTGTCATTGGAAGATGCTTGCAGGGGCGCTCATTTTCTGGCCTGTATGGCTCCTAAAGTCAGAGGGACTGTAAGAAGAATCATCTTTTAAACTGAGATCCTGACTTGCTGGTCGTTAATTGCCACTTTAATTATTAATTTGACCTCATTAAATTAACTACGAAGAGTAAACAGTAGTGTGATAGAAATTCCCCTATGCACCTGACTTAAGTTAAGTAAGTGTAGCGTCTCCTAATCGACACTTACAAACTCTAGCGCGTCTACTGGCGACAACTTGTTTTGAGTTAGAATTGATCCTCTAGTGCATCTACTGGCTAAATCTTTAGTGTTCCACTAACCTGCTGCGCAGCAGTAATCAGACAAGACTCCAGACAATGCCTTCAAAATGCTTTAATCATGGCCTGGAGGATCTCAGACCAATTTAAGAGAAAATCTCACCAGCAAAAAGAATACAACAGTTTTTTATAAATTAGGAGCATGGCAAAGATGACATAGTTCATTACATAATTTTTCTACAGTGTGATTGGTTCTTCATATGTATAATTCAGCAAACCCTTCTTTTACTAGGTAAAAGCAAATCTAGATTTTTGATTACTTCTTTGTTACTCAAAGTCATGACTTTATACATTTAGACACCTGTCTAGTTTCATTTCCCCTTTTGTTATATTCTGACATGATTCAGACACACACTGACTTTGGCCAAAGTGTTGAGGACATTTAGGTTTCTAAAGAATGTAAATGTTATTCCTGCGAGAAAAAGAAATGTTAGTTATAATTAATTATGGGTGTATAGTGTTGGGTGTAATGCATTACTAATTAAATACTGTAATTTAATTACTTTTCCCTTGAAAAAGTAAAGTAAGGTGTTACTCTTAATTTTTCTGTAATTTAATTGCATTAAATACTGAATAGACTATAGAACAATTCTATAAAAAAACAAAAAAAAAAAACAATAGTGGGTTTAACATAAAAAATTAACATCTAATGTTAAAATGTATGTTTTTAATCTAACCTTCTCCCTTTAAATACTTTGGTCAGTTTAAGAATAATTTATGAATTTTTATATTGTTTATTTGAAAGAATTAAAAGAGCAGTTTCATGTCAACCCTTGTTCAACTGGTCGTGGTTGATATGGGATTTAGAAAGCAATTATTAATCAGTAATGCAATACTTTTTAGAGAGAGCAATTAGTACATTAAACTAGTTACACTGTTGAAGATGTAATTAGTAGCTAGTAATTAATTACTTTTTTAGAGTAACTTACTCAACACTGCTTCTAACACAGTTCTCATATGTGTAATGTATCTTATGTAGTTGAAATGCCCAAGAATCAGAAGAAAAATAAATAAATAACCAATGGGACAACCAACCCACCTTCAGCAGATCTTTTTATTGAAAAGATGGGTTACATGACCAAAGGAAGATAAACAATCATAATAACATCAAAACCAATTATGCCACCATACAGACAGTCTTACAATAATAGCTCTCAAATATCCACAAATTTGAAGTTTATGATTTGTTGTTGTTTTTGTTGCACTATAGGAGATGTTTTTAAATGTACATTCTAAAATTAGAATTTGTAATTTTTCTAACACTTTACAATATGGTATGCTGTATTGTATGCTGAAGAACATTAACTAATAAAGTAGTTAATGCATTCGGTATAATTATTTTACAGCATTTATTAATCATTGTTATGTTAATTCTAAATATTACATTGGTCATTAGTGAATGATTAGTTCACAATGCATTATGAACTAACAGTATAAACATACACAAATGTTAATGTTAAAATATATGTAGAAATTAATATTAACCAAGATTAATAAATGCTGTATTGTCCACTGTTCACATTTGCATTACCTAAGGTATACCTAATGTATACATCTTTATATACAACATTACAGTAAAGTGTTATGCGAGTTTCTATATTATAACTTGTGTGTAGTTTTAAATAAAATACAAAACATTTCTCTAATGTCTTTGAAACAAAAAAAATATAACAAAAACAAACATTTAAAATCACATTCAAACACCATAGAAAAAAATACAATGAAGAATTAAAAAAAAAAAAGTGAATTCAAAGAAATACATTTACAAGCCAAAGATTTGATAAATTCACCTGGACATGTAAATATTTTACAGACGCAAACATAATAGCCTACAAACAGTAATAACAGGTCACTGCTTTGAGTCACAGAGACTAAAATTGGTTTATTTCCTCCTCTTTTTCTATTCCTCCTCTTTTTCAACATTATGCTTTTTAGGCACCTGAAGATAAAAATGTAATTTATAACAGGTCAAATAGTATTTGTAGAATCACATATCTGATAACATCATCTAATATGCAGGGATGCAAACTCATCAGGGGTGAAAAAGGTGACAAAGATGCGAGACATACCATACCAGAATTTTCATTTTTGGGTGAACTAACCCTTTAAGGCATGCAGGCAGACTTAGTGAGATGGCTCTTATCAGACATGCATTCACTCTTTCCAGGAGCGTTGCACATGCAAAGCCAGGAGGAGTTTTGAGAAGTTGTGATTCTCATGATTTCATTCATCGTGACCCTGTCCAAAGACTGTCCTCACAGACCCCCCCCAACTAATTTGATCTCAAAAAAGTGAATTCTCACTGAAAGGTGAGGAGTTTGCATCTATGAATATGTCCTGCATGAAGGTCTTTTCAAAAATTCATTCACATTCCTGTAACAATTTACATACGTACCTTTGGTGTCGTCTCTGTGTTTTTCTCACTCGTTCGACCTTCCAGTCTTACTCTGAGTGGAGGTCTGTCATGGGAAAAATACAAACATTTTAGTTTAAATGAAACTTTTCCAAAAAATTTTTCTTATCATCACTTGTGTACATACATGGCAATTATTTCTGTAAAATATCTAAGCATACCCCGAAGTGGTTGTAGAATGGGGCTTGAGGCTGTCGTTGAGATACGTGTTTGCTTCTACAGCTTTGCGCCTTTGGTTCCTGCTCTTCACCTGCTGCTCAACATTTGTGTTCTTAGTGTAACTGTAGGCTGAGGGTGGCCATTGGTCCAAACCTGAGGTGCCTCTCTGCCACCCCTGAGCCGTCTGCTGCAGGAGCGCCTCACCTGGGTCAGCTGCAGTAAGATATAAAGGGATGAATACATACCGATTTTAACCACATATATATTTTATAATTAAAAAAAAAAAATAAGTGGATTACAAAGTTGAGATTGTGTTAATCTATTTTGGTGGCTCACCTTGATGTCTCACCCTCCTCTGCTTCTCGGGAGATCTCCTCTCCTGGGCCTCTTTGGTGGTCTGGTCTGGTTTTTGTGGAGACACTCCATCCACGGAGTAAGCTGTCTGGGGGCGGAAGTCACACTTGTCCTGTACAGTATAACAAAATTGAGCAGTATTAACAAAAGCCTCAATTAAATGGTGGGCTCCATTTCTGCTCTACTTTCACAAAAACTCTTAAACATACTAGCAAAAGTGAATCACAAATGATGCAAAACTAACTGGATATAATCACAAGTGAAATTGTGTGTATACAAATGTATTTAAATTTAAATTTGTAAGGTAAATGTACACATTTCTATAAAATGCTTACACATCTAAAGGGTTTTTGTTTTACATGAGCTGTGCAATTAGAACTGTGCTATGCAATATGAGAAGAGTCACCATTAAAATAGGACAGTAAAAATTTAATTAAATAAAATGACATTGTATTCCTTTGTTTGTAGGCATCTATCATAACATTTATGAAACTGCTCTCAAAACAATGTAAATGTAAATATGTAAAAATGTAAACAATGTAAATATGTTTTTCCAGACATAGAATAACCGGAGTACTTTATCCAAATTTTCTAATCAATTTTGTGATGACAAAAGAAAAAAAATGTTTTTTTTTCTTCTAAAGTGCATCCCAGAATTGAATATGTGGTCAATAAAATTGTTATTTTGGCAAAATATTAAATACAAAATTGCAGATTCCTTAAAAAAAAACCCTCCAATTTACGTGTCATTCTAATATGATTTAGTGCAATTTTTACAATTCGTTAAACTATATGGCTACGTTCACATTGCGAGACTTCATGCTCAATTCTGATTTTTGCTCAGATCTGATTTTTTTGTATAACTGTTCACATTGCCGTTTTAAATGTGGCCAATATCAGATTTCCAGTGTGAACAGATCATGATTCTGAACTGACCTGCATGCGCAAAAAAACAATACAACCGGGGTTGCCAGGTTTTTAACCACAAAATCCACTCAGTTGCTTCTCAAAACTAGTCCAAAACTAGCCCAATCGCGTTCCGCAGGGTATCCTGGTAAAAATCATGCTCCGGGAGTTACATATCGCGGTCGCTTCAACCCACGGAGTTGCAAAACAACCCGCGGCAACAGTGAAGAATTAACCCAATTCTGTGGGAACACGGAGGGCATTAAAGTAAGCAATTACGCGTTTATTTATAGTGTGATCTGCTGTGGAAGCCAGCGAAATTATGCGCACTTGTGCAGGCAATATGAAAAATAAAGAATGATGTGACAAAAGAAAGCAGAGTTTTGAAACTTTTATGATATAAGCCCTCATGTTTTGCTTGTATTATAGAGCTGTCTCTGTCTGACACATCACTGCCCTTCTACTGACTACCTTTCGCAACTGTCTTGATAACGTTGGGTATGTAAAATCTTTGAATAGACTCCTATGAGCGCAGAATCGTGATGAATGTTGATCTCGAATGATGATTGTTCACACTGCGGTCGCATTACAAAACATCCGACCTGTATCGGATTTAGTACCACATAAGCCTCGTTCAGACTGTCAGTCCAAATCTGATTTTTGTGCATATCCTATTGAAATCCGATCAGATTTAGTCTGAACGGCCAAAAAAAAAAAAAAAAAAAAAAAATCACATGAAATGCGATTTTTACAAATCCATTTCGAGCTACATTCATATGTGGTTTGTAATCCTATTCAAATCGCATTTCTGGAAATCCATTTCAGTCTTGACAGCTATGATCGGATTTTGCGTGGTTTATGTGACTTTCTCACGCAACGTAAAATGTAAATGTCAGATGTTGTTATAGGAAACATGCTGAAAGTTGCTGCAGAAACAAGGCTGTGTTGTTGCAAAGTGCTGGACGAGCAGAAATTAGCAATACGCTATAACTGAGACATATTTCGAATCTGGCAGAGAAGACAGCAAGGAATAAAGCTGCTCATACCAGCCTTCTATGTTTCTGCCATTGCCTTATCATAACGAAGTAGTCCAGCGCCAACACACTCTCATGATGACAACATCTGTATTGCAGAATCCTCCATGTTGCGGTTGTTGTTGTTGTTGTTTGGCGTATACCTACCAACGCAACGTCATTGCCATAGAAACTAATGCAGATATTCCGGAAAACGAAAAAGCACCATGGACACACAAATCAGATCTGAACAGTTGCGATACACAGTTTGGACATTAATAATTTTAGATCAGATTCCAATTGGATACACAAATAATCGGATTTGGACTGACAGTCTGAACGAGGCTATATGGAAGTGGCACAAATCGGAATTGAAAAGATTAAATTCCATGTAGTTTGTACTGTTCATAAAACATATGTAGTCACATGTAGGCAAAAAAAATCAGATTTGGGCCACATTTACCTGCAGTGTGAACGTAGCCTATGTGTAACAAAAATGTTCTCCAGATTCGTTTACACCGCACTCTCTCATCTCATATCTTGTATTTTGTTTTGGTGTGTAAATCTATTTAATTATTCCAAGAATACAGCTGTGATCCGCACTCAAAAATCTTTTAGGCACTTTATTTCATATTTTATCACATTATTCAGGGGAATAAAACACAGACGTTTCAGCTCACAGGCCTTCCTAAGTGTGTTGAATGCTCTAATCCCTCCATCCACTATTTAAACAATTAATTAATTATCAATCTCATCAAAATTGAAGAATGTTACAAATCACTCACTTGATTGTATTAAACAACAATTATCCTCACACAATACGATCCTAGTAAATGCATCCACTAACAATTTACATGCAACACAGCACACAAGACTCATGAAGTTCAAAATACAAAAGCACAATCCCACATTAAGCAAGATAACAGGGGATCACACAATCAAGAAAAATCATTAATTAGCCAATTAGACCAAAAAAACCTTACACATCGATTCAGTAACTACACAGTAGTGAAAAACCTAATGACTGAAGTCAGAAATACATCGTTATTACATTGTCACTACCATGCAGAGGTGGTGATATAAATAAAGAATTATTGAAACGAGAAGCATTTTGGATCTATAAATTGAAATCACTGGCTCCTAATGGTATGAATAAGGGATTCGTTTTTTCCTGTTTTTCTATATGATGTAGAGAAAATTGCATCACATGACTTTTACAAGACGTGTCACAAAATAAATTGAATATAATGAATATAAGTGTGAAAAAAAAGTTGATTAATGACGATGTATTTCTGATCACTTCAGTCATTAGGTTTTTCACTACTGTGTATTTACTGAATTGATGTGCAAGGATTTTTGATCTAATTGGCTAATTAAGGATTTTTCTTGATTGTGGGATCCTGTGTTATCTTGCTTGGTGTGGGATTGTGCTTTGTATTTTGAACTTCATGAGTACTGTGTCTTGTGTTGCATGTAAATTGTTAGTGAATGCATTTACTAGGATCGTATTGTGTGAGGATAACACAATTTAAAACACAATCAAGTGAGAGATTTGTAACATTCTTCAATTTTGATGAGATTGATAATTAATTAATTGTTTAAATAGTGGGTGGAGGGATTAGAGCACCTGGCCTGTGAGCTGAAACGTCTGTGTTTTATTCCCCTGTGAATAATGTGATAAAATATGAAATAAAGTGCCTAAAAGATTTAAGTGTGGATCACAGCTGTATTCTTGTAACAAAAATATTCTACAATTATGCCATTTTTTAAAAGTCTTCTTTAAAGATTCCCCCCTTGTATGTATGTTCAGCTTCTTTGCCTCTATTTTATTTGTAAGGGCTGTTATGTTCTGGAAAAAACATCAACAACAACAAAACACACACACACACACACACACACACACACACACACACACACACACACACACAGGTTGTCATACCTGATGGTGAAAGAGCACATCCTCTTCCAAAGCAATGCCACAAAACTCACAAGGAATGAGCACGTCGCCCTCAACTGGGCTGGAGGAGGAACTGTAGGAGAGCGGAGAAACAGAGAGGGGCAGGGTGGGCGGACTGGGTGTGCGGGGAGGAATGATATGACCAGCCCCTTGAGTGATGATGTCTTCATATTGAAGAGAGGGAGCTTGTTTACTGAAGGAAGCAATAGCAGAGGCCGGGCTGCAGCCAGTCTAGAAGACAAAAACAGATTATTTACATTATGCTGGCCACTAAGCAAAAATCTAAAACAAGCAACTCAAATAACACTGCCCTCCTCTACAGCCTCAAAAAAAGGAGAAGAATCTGATCAGGGTTCGGCCTGTGGGAGAAACTAGAGGGCTGAAATTCGAGGAGGTTCCCATGGAAACTAAACACCACATTGTGAAACAATAGAGACCTGAAGAGAAGGAACTGAGTGGGAGATTCAACATCAGTGCTGACATTACAATGGCCTGCCATGGAAAACATGGCTTATGTTGTACTCTGTTAGCGTAGACATGTAAAGGGCACTCAAAATAGGTGACTCTAGAGGCTCCAAGTACCACTGTGGCTGATGCAACTTCACACTTGCCAGCTCTATCAAGACAAGAGGCCTGGCTTAAATATCAAGCCACGAGGGAGTGTAACGTGATGGAATGATTGAAGCCTCATCACTTACCTGGTGTAAGATAAGGTCTTCCTCTGGAAAGAGCTCTTCACAGAACTCGCAAGGCAGCATGATGTTTGAAGAGGGGCTGTGGCCTGGGGCCGTATTGGTTTTAGGGGGTGCAGCAGTGCAGTTGTTGTTTGTGTTGGAGGAGAGCTGGGAAGTGAGATTGCTATGGGCTGGTGCTCTTCCCAAGTGACGGTCCCACACATCAGTCCACACGCCCTCCTGACGGGGGTCCTCCAAGTCACCTTCACTCTGCAAGCTGAGGGCCAGCATGTAGTCCAGACTGGAGGACTCGTAGTCTGGCAGTTGTCCCAGAGACCATAGCAGGCTGTTGTTGTTCCCCTGCTCTGTTTCCTGATCCAGCACTGAGGAAATGAGCAGACTGGAAGGTTAGTTTTTCCCTCAGCATCCTGTTAATACCCGATGAAAATTCCCATCGTATTATACAACGTTTAAAACCCATTATGTTTCTTAGGGGCGAACTGATATTACAATTTTGCAATACTGACTGATACAATAAGCCAGTTATTTTTGTTATGGCCAATATACAAATTCTACACCATTACATATTACAATTAAATTTTATTAAGTTCATGCATTTCCTGAGAATCGAACCCATGATCTTACCATTGCTAGCACCATGCTCTATTGTTTGGGCTACAGGATTTAGTCTAAATTACTTATAAAATAAATTCTAAAAATTGAAACCTATCATTTTAAATGCTACAAGTGTAAGCATAACAACACAATGTACAGTATAAAAAACATATTCATTTTGAGATTTAATAACTCAGTGTTATTAAATTACTAGTGTTTTCAAAGATTAACTTTAAATGAGCATTAGATAACCACAAAAGTAATCTAATTGCATCTTTACACCGCTGAGTTACTTCTGCTCTGGCCTCAGAATTCTGTGTAAATACGCAGCATTAAAGACTAAATTATTCCTGCTCTGATCCACCTCAGCCCCTACTATAACAGTATATGCAGTTAAATTGCTATGTAAAAGCATTTATGCTACCTCAGAGCAGCATTTCTCAGTTTGTGTAAAGACACCTAATTGCCACTTCAGAAGGTCCTTTGCAGTATAAATTTGGCATAGATGTAAAATTAAAGGAAATGAGCATGCACAATTAAATATCCAATATTAACAGTTTTGATCAATTAAAAATTATCTATTATCTGCAGATAATAGTTATGGTACCGATATATTATGCATCACTAGTTTATTGTACTGTAAACATTTTTTTGTAAACAAAGACAGGACTAAAACAGCCAGAGTGATACATACAATAAGCAAATTCACTGTTCCTTGTTTCTGTGTTTCTCCTGGTCCCTCCCCTCACTGTTCCTCTTGGGCTGTTATGCAGTCTGTCCTCCAAAGGTCGTGGTGGCCCCCTGCGGTCTGCAGCCCCCGTGTTGTTATTATTGTGGCTCCTCTCCTGGGCCCTCAACAGGTTATGGATGGAGTGTGCCTCAAACCATGCTCCAGGAGACTGGGACACTGCCCTACTGCTGTGCCTCTCCTGAGGTGGAGTCAGGCTTCCGCACAGGGCTGGATGGATGTGTTGCTCTCTCAGCATAACGTTACACTTGCAGACAGGGCAGGGCTCGGTGCGGGTGCCACAGTACTCTTCATGCTCTTTAGCCTGATAGGAGGCCAACTCCAGATCACAGAACTGACACGGGACCAGTCGATGACTGCATTCTGACCTCTGAGAGGAGCAAGATGAAGTCAAATCTACAGAACTCATCAACCAAAACTGTTTATATTGCACAACAGTACCTGGTGGGTCTCCATGAACCTTTTCTCTATCTTTAATCCACATTTGCATTGTTCCTGTAAAAAGAGTTTTAGATTTAATAAAACTTCAAATATTCAAATATTCAGCAGTCTGGAGAGAAGGAGAAGGTTTCATTCAGCAATATACATAATATGGGCTATATTAAATTTTATGCTATTTAAAACAAGGCTGTGAGGACAGTCCTTTCAATACTACATGAAACTGAAATGTTGCACCAGTGCACATCTTCAGAGAAGAGATGCCGTTGTGAGGGAGAGGTTAAAGTTATGTTTTTGATTAAAGATTAAGTGGGCACAAGATTTTTTTTTAAATATTGATGTGCACAGGTAATTTATAATAAACACTGCAATATCAAAATCAAAATCAAAGTTTGATTTCATAGTTCATTCCAAAAACCAAAGATCTTTTAAAATATGTTTTAGTGTTTTTTTTTAAACAAACAATGAAAGTCAATAGTGTACATTTCTGTTTGGATTCCATTGACTTTCAATGTATGGACAAAAAACAGTTCAAACATTCTTCAAGATGTCCTTATTTTGTGTTCTTCAGAATGAATAAAGTCCATACAGGTTTGGATCGGGATGAGGCTGAGTAAACTGAAAAAAATAAAATCTAAAATTTATCTAAACTTATCTAATTTTTTACAACCCATGTTTTTTTTTTTTTTTTTGTCGACTGGATTTTTTTTGAGAGTTACTCAACTCTGATCCCATCAAACAGACTGTACTTACCCTTCAAAGTCTTTTTTTAATTCAGAAATATTTTTTATTCATGTCTACAGTACTCTATGATCCATAGGGATATTATCATCACATATACAGTCAATTAATTACACATCATGGCTGGATCGTACCTCTGCATGATCCATCTCTTTGTGCTGCACAAGCTCAGCATGAGGAAAAGGCTCCTGGCACACCTCGCAGAGAGCAATATTCCGCCGACAGTGAATCTCATGTGTTGTAAAGTTGGCTTCTGGAATGTCATGCTTGCTAAAAACAGAGAACATATATTATAATTAGTTGGTTGGCACACTGTAGGATCGAAAGATTGATATATAAACACCACAATTGCCATTGTGTCCTTGACTAAGACAATTAACTTCTGCGGAACTGTCCATGTAAAAAGCATAACACAAGTTGCTTTGGATGAAAGTGTGTCAGCTGAATTCCTCAGTAGTCATAATAATCAGGAAGGGAAGACAACTGTAGTACAGTCAGAAGGGTTGGTGGGAGGGACTGGGAACAGTAAGTGAAAGAAGACGGCTGTCTAATAAACCGAAACCAAAAAAAAAAAAATAGTATTCAAAGGGATGGTTTACCCAAATTTAAAAACTCTGTCTTCATTTACTTCCAACCTTGTATGACTGTCTTTCTTCCATGCAACACAGAAGATGATGTTAGACAGAATGACAATGGTTACCATTCACATTCATTTGCATTGGAAAAGATGAAATGAAAGTGAATGGTGACTGAGACCGTCATTCTGCCTAACCTCCCCTTATGTGCTGTACGGAAAAAAGGCATGTGGGTAAGTAAATGAAGAGGCAGTTTCATTTTATTTATTTTCCCTTACCAATTACTGCAGAACTGGGTATTTTCCTCGGCCATAGTCTGTGTGAAGAAACAGAAAAAAACTCGTTAAGCGCGTACCTTACTCCATGAAATAGAGTTTCTGGCTTAAAATACCCTTGATAAAATATACATGATAAAAGGAGAAAATACACCGTAGCGAAACTAAGATCGTATTTCACTACACTTCGACATTTAAATGAATGTCTTCGTTCAGTGTAAACATTGAACAGTTTGTATAACGGAGTTATATTTCTCTATCTTTACCAACAGAAAAGTAACTGCAAGAATTAGACATACTAACATTACTTGCCTTAAATTTCGCTGAAGCTTGTACGCGACCACCTGAAGCTGCAGTTTGGGTATAGAAGTAAACTATTCGCTAGTACTTTTGGTCCTTTTTCTCGGTCCAAGAGCGAGTATGTATTAAAAGAATTATTCAAGGATATGAAGACAGTTCAGGGTGTTCTGTCCACACATCTGAATAGGCACAAGGGTGTTTTGAATAGCTGCTTTAAAGTCTGTCTAGTTTTATCTATCTAAATGTCTGGGCTGCCACCATCTCGAAGAGTGTCCATTGCAGATCACCTATAACGCTCACTATAGTACTGTGTCATGAGACTCGAGTCATTGGACTCTGTAAATCTATACAGAAACAAGTAATAAACTACGACTGGCCTGAGGTAGATATTTGCTAACTAACGCGATTATCAGTTCAGCTTTCGTTTCGTGACACAGTATCAAGAGGCGGCATCCGTGAAAACACCAACACTGACAGATGGTGACGGAGATATTATTAATATTTTCAAAATAAAAGACGAAAATACACGTCAAAATCTAATAACGATACATAAACAATGGAGAAAAGTAGCTATACTGAAAATTATGATACATCTATGTTTGACGTTTTTTTTTTTAAATGTTCAATTTTTTTTCTGCTGAAAACAGAAGAGACGTGTATTTTCTTACACGTTTCTTACAATGCATGTTCTGTGGTGTTAATAAAACCGTGTATTATTGCTTTCAGTGGATGATTTTATTAAATCAGAACGAATACATCGTTAATAAGTTTTTGGCAGACTTTAGGCAGTCAGTTTTAGATTTTAAAGACCAACTAATCTAATCTGTCTTTATTATCTCTAAATTTCTAATTAATTGTTTTCTAATTACATTTTTTTTTCCGATTATGCATCCTACGTTATTGTAGAACAAAATAGAGGAAAAAAAAACATTTACTAAACTGAAAATGTAAAATACTGCCCATACATGATAACACACCAAAAACTTTTATTCTATCTTTTTTTTAAAGTACGTTGACGTTTCTAGCTTCACAAGTTTTGTCAGCATTCGATTCGCCCTCTAGTGGCCGCCACCATCACGATCAGTTGGAGAGAGCACGACGCCTACTGTTATTCACATTTCTGAAGAACAGTTTAAATAACAATAAATTATGATTATACTTATAAATGCACAAGGCAAGAACGCTGAATGTATTTGATACTATGTTTCACAGCACTGCAGGAGATTTTATAATGTTCGCTGGACCATAATATGGTAGGACATATGTGATTTTAAAACGTAGCAATATTTATTTTTCTGAAAATAATTAGAGATCCCAAAAACAGTAAATGCACCGTGCAACTATAAAACTTTATTAAGACGATGGCCTTATTTTGCAATGGTTGTCATGCCTATGTAAACATTAAACAATGTGTGTGTTTATATGCATTTAACTACACATATTAAGTTAATCCTTTTATGTGATATAATGTAAAATCATGTGTTTACAACCCCTTTCAGTGAAATGTGTAGAAAGATACGTGTCTCTTTGGTCACATGCGCGCTCGGGAATAATGGCTGCACAGGAACCCTCACCACCATCTTCATTAGAAGGCAACAAACCTGGCTTCCCCAAGAAAATACTCGCCAACAAGCTGGAGGACAAGCATCTGTGTAATATATGTCTGAAAATCCTTAGGAGACCGTTTCAGGCGCAGTGCGGACATCGTTTCTGTTCATATTGTTTTACTAAAGCAGTGAGGTAAGCGTCATTTAGTCCAGATGGCCCACATGACACGACACTACAAAAGATGAACACGACCTGTCAGGCCTCCCGTGCCATTTTTATGGTATATTTTATGAGTATACAAACAGTAAACATTGCTTCATATCGGGGAACATAAATAAATGCAGGCGGTCATGTTGTGTTCGCCTTCTTGTTTCGCTGGGCGAGCTGTAAACTACAATAGCCAGACTGTTGCAGCTATTGTTAAAATGAACTCTTATTATGGTGTGCCTTTGTATTTATCAGCGATTTCGTTGAGCTTGTGTGTATGAAACCCTTTTTTTTTTTCTTTTTTTTCCATCGCAGCTCCGGTCCACAGAAATGCAGTGCTTGTATAAAAGAAGACATATTTGAAGAACCAACATCAATTTTAAAACAGGGCTGTGTAAGTATTTGCTTTATTGTACAGTAAGAATTAAGTTATATGAAAATTATAGGAATATATTATTAGTGCTTATTACCCTTCTAAAAATAAATAGATAAATAAAAATACCAGTCATTGTCATTCCACCAAAATGCCACAGCTGCTAAATTGTAACTACTGTAAAACCACTATAAATCTTTGTCATTTTGTTTATTTCTGACTTTTTTGTGACCATGGTGGTTAATACAAACTGTGGTAACAATTTAGACAGAAGCTGTTGCTTGGTACTTTGTGGGAAGTGTAGTTGGAACTGTGGGGATACCACACCTATAAGGATAATGACAGAAGAACAGTATCATGATTTTTTTCAGCTTATGCATAGTAAAAACATTGACAGCTAATCAAAAAGGTCTTCAGCATTTAAAGAGGCAGACAACATAACTGCAGTTCAATAATATAGTTATTGTAATGGTTATCTTTATAGTCATTGTTCTTGGCGTGAACTGACCTTTACCTATTTTTCACTGCTAGCAATGAGACATACAAGTTGAAAGGAGATCGCCCTTTCAATATGTGCAATTTCTTTTAGGCTTTTCCTGATAATGCTGCCAAGAGAGAAGTTGAAGCGCTTGAAGCTGTCTGCATCAATGAGGAATGTAGCTGGACAGGCACCATCAAAGAATATGAGGTACTGTGTGTCCCTTCCCTGCTTTGAAAGAAGAAAAAAAAAAAAACAGCTTAAACCAGTCTTGCTAAGCTAGTGCTTAGATGCTTGGAAAGCTGATCTTCCAGCCTGACCAGCAGAAAAGTGCCCTATACCCACCAACAATCCCACTTTACCAGGCTGGGAGATGACTAAAGCCGGGTTCACACTATATGATTTGGCCGTCAGAGACAAATGTTGAGAATGCTAAAAGATTCCTCTGATCCTAAGCCAAAATCTGAAGTCTTTGATCGCTAATTTGACATGTTCACCAACAGCCAAATAATGACCATTACCATCAAATTTTACCTCCTACGAAATTCTGGCAGCGTCAGAAGATTTGTTGCACAGTCCTGCAGTGTGGCTTCTCTTGTCACAACCGTCAAATCAAAAACAAATAGGAGTGCAGAAGGAGACAACAACAAACCACCACTTGCTCCATATACATCGTCTTCATTTTTTTTCCATTTTTCTTTTCAAGACAAGCCATGATCAAAATTAATTTTTGTTTGCTAGCCACCATTTTAGTCCCGCATATAATGCAGCTCACAGTCACCGAACATGTCATGGATTGATGATGTAAAACTCCGGACAAGTCTTCTTGCATGCATCCATTTTTAATGCGTCTTGACTGCCTTACCGTCTGAAATGAATGACAGAAGAGATTCCGCAGTGACATGGCTTATAGTGGGGATCATGTCCTGACAGTCTGACAAGCAACAGTCATAAATGACTATTATTAATTGTACAGTGTGCACCCGGCTTAAGACCAGCAAACCATCGTAAGCTGTTTTTTTTTTTCCCCAGCAGGGTTGTTTTGCATTTTACATACACTGAGTTTTAAAATTACTTACATCTGAATGGCTCTTCATCTTCCAAAGGCAAACCATGAAGGAAAGTGCGACTACCGGATCCTTCCCTGCCCATCATGCAAAGAGCTTCTGAGAGCCAATGAAGTTGAACGTCACAATGAGAGAGAGTGCCCAGAAAGAACTCTTAATTGTAAATATTGCAAGGAGCCTTTTCATTTTAAAAACATTAAGGTAAGACTTTTTTTCTTATTAACATTAAAAAGTATAACCACAGAGCTGTTTTTCTGAACCTGTTAATTGTCACCCCTTTTGTGACCATAGATCTGAACTTAAATGCTAAGGTTGGTCTCTTTTTAAAAAGAGTAAGCAAATTATTGTGAAAGTGAAAGCACTTCAAAAAATGTAAGCGTAAAAAAAAGTTATAGAACTTTAAATTTACTGTAAAACAAAAATACTGAGCTAAACCATTTTTATACAAAATATTTTACAAAGAATTTGGACCATATGAAAGCCAAATGTCAAACCATGTTCTTTTCCAAATGTGAAGTTATTACAAAAATTGAGCCTGCTCAAAAGTTTTAAAATGCTGTTTCCATTGTAACTCAATGTCTAATTTCAAAATGTTTTTCACAGGATGAATTTTGAGTGTTTAAAAGATTAGTTCACTTTAAAATGAAAATTACCCCAAGCTTTACTCACCCTCAAAGCCATCTTAGGTGTATATAACTTCTTTCTGATGAACACAGTCAGAGTTATATTAATAAATATCCTGATGCATCCAAAGTTTATAATGGCAGTGAACAGGACCAATGAGTTTGAAGCTCAATAAAGTGCATCCATCCATCATAAACATACTCCTAGTGATGCATTTATGTAAGAAAAATATCCAAGATATAATGTAAAATATCTCGCTTCCGCCAGACTGCCTTCCATATTCAACTTACGAAAAAAGTGTAACTGACGTCGCGTCAGTTGAATACGGAAGGCATAGGACGTAGCGTAAGCACCTAAGTTGAATACGGAAGGTATTTACTTTATAATTTGATAAACATGGATATTCTTCTTACACACATGCATCTCTTCACTTCAGAAGGCCTTTATTAATGGAGTACGATGTGGAGTACGTTTATGATGGATGGATTCACTTTCTTGAGCTTCATACTCGTTGGTCCTGTTCACTGCCGTTATTAAGCTTGGATGCGTCAGGATATTTATTAATATTACTCAGATTGTGTTCATCAGAAAGAAGAAAGTCATATACACCTAGGATGGCTTGAGGGTGAGTTTCATTTTAAAGTGAACTAATCCTTTAAGCTTTTGAATGATACCTAATTTATTAAGATTACTAAAAGATGTGATAGGAAAAAAGGCAACAAAAAGTGTGCCAACTGTCCTGCTACCGTGACACTGACAGTTGAGAATAAGTAATCAAGTATGAAAATAATCCATTCTTCTTTCACATGGCCTTCTTTTAGTCTTTTTACAAAAGCAGAGTTTTGGATATTTTTGTGGCACTGCTAAAGAATTTGTTTTTTTTTTAGGCCCATGATGAGATATGCCCTAAATACCCCATGATTTGTGAAGGTTGTGCCAAGAAAAAAATTCCAAGAGAGAAAGTAAGTAAATTGTATTTAGGCTGTTTACATACTGTTGTGCTTGACATTGTGTGTCAACTAGAACAATGGTTTTAACTAGTTTCTATATATATATATATATATATATATATATATATATATATATATATATATATATATATATATATGAGCAATATCACACTCGTAGCCGTGCAATATGGCTGTATAGCCGTAGGTAATCACAGCGTGCCGATATACAGCCATATTGCACAGCTACGAGTGTGATATTGCATTTATACAACAGTTTGATGGCACGAGTGCGTAAATAAATAAGAAATAACAACGGAGTGTCTTTAAAACCCCCTTTTGTGCAGCACTACTTCCTTCCGCCACGGATTCAAATCTCAAGTTGACAGTTGGACCAAGCCTCCGTTACTAATTCTAAAACGTCACTTTAGAACTAGTAATGAAGAAATGTTGAGTCCCTCCATTGAAATGCATTGTATTTTGTACAGTATTATTGAGAGAGAGAGAGAAAGAGAGAGAGATCGCCTGAGCGATCAATACCTGTCTGAAATAACATTCATTCTTCCATAATATGTCCATAATATTATATCCATTATAAAAGTCCGTTTGAATGTCCGCTGAGAAAAGCGATCTTTGTAACTTATTTGTCCTTTTTACAGCTAAGGGATTTTTCCATAACATACAGCAAACAACTTCCTTTGCAAAAGTTCTTTTCAATTTAAAAGTCTCTTGCGACTTACTTATTGAATGAGTCTCATTCATTTGTAAAGTTTGCCTCCATCTAATGGCGTATTAATGTAACTTTCACTCAATCCATATTACGCACTATTTATTGAACATCAAAAAACAACAATAGCCATTATAAATGACAGTAGGAACACAATTGTACAGTTCAGTCAAACGTACAAAAGCACTATAGTGTTCCTGTGACAGGTTGTCAAATGTGCTGTGGATAATTACCAAATGCCAAAAAATAAATAAATAAATAAATAAATAATAAAAGCTACACAGTTAAGAAAATATTGTTGGTGTTCAGGTGGAAACCGGCTTGTATCTCTATATTTCCTAAAAAATAAAAAAATAAAAAAATAAAAACTTCGAGAACCAGAAAGAACTGTTGTTTAAATATATATATTTTACATTTTTATATATATATATATACAGAGAGAACATTTTCATAAAGACTGTTTTTTTTTCCCTATACAGTATGTGGACCACATTAAACTGTGCACCAAATTCAGAACACCTTGCAGATTTCATGTTGTAGGCTGTGATATGACGGTAGGTAAACCCCCATATTATCCATCCATCAGACATATTCATTTCGTTCCATGAATGTTTTTATTTCCTGTAGGTGGAAAAGGAGAAGATCCACGACCATGAGCAAGCCTGTTCCTATGAGCACTTAAACCTTCTGCTGCATTTCATCATGGGCATCAAGGTGAACTTGGAGAGTCTGCAGCCTCAGAATTTGGAGCTGGCCAGCCATAAGATCCATGAGCTGCATCAGTCTCTACGGGAGCTAGAGCTGAAGATGGGCCAGCTGAGTGGAGCAGGGGCTCCCGTGCAGGGGGCCTGCGCACCGCTGCCTCCACCACCGGCTCCAACGCTGGGTACGTCTTTCACCCCCCTCCCTACTGCTGTTGGGGCAGCGTTGGAGCTGCAGCTACACAGCGAGAAGACCAAAGTGGTGGAGCTTAGCCGCCGCTGTCAGGAGCTGGAGCTGAAGGTAAGCACCTTTGAGAACATCGTCTGTGTGCTTAACCGTGAGATGGAGCGCTCCGCCACCACCATGGAGGCCTATAACCGCCAACACCGGCTTGACCAGGACAAGATTGAGATACTCAACAACAAGGTAAAGTGTTTGTTTAATGTGAAGCAGATATTAATTTTTTTAGCCAGATATATTGTTTCCTTCAATACAAGTTTTTTGTGCAGGTACGGCAGTTGGAAAGGACGGTGGGCCTTAGGGATCTCTCCATCGTGGAGATGGAGGCAAAGATGAGGGAGATGTCTGCTGCCACATACGATGGTGTCTTTGTTTGGAAGATCTCTGACTTCTCGAAGAAGAGACAGGATGCTGTAGCCGGACGGGCACCTGCTATGTTTTCACCTGGTAGTTTTATTTTGTAGATTTCTCTTTAAGGTTTAATATTTATTTTTAAGAATAGTGTGATGGATTTTCACTCAAAGAGCTTATATATGAACATTGTGATATGGCATCTCACTCCAAGGCGCCCTGTTGTGTTTTACAGCATTTTACACAAGCAAATATGGCTATAAGATGTGTTTGCGCATCTATCTGAATGGGGACGGGACGGGACGTGGTACTCACTTGTCTCTGTTCTTCGTGGTGATGAGGGGACACAGTGATGCCTTGCTCAAGTGGCCTTTCAATCAGAAGGTCAGTCTGATCAGCTTATAACATTGTGTGTCTGACCATTTTCTTTCCTGAAATCCTGATGGACTTTGGAAGTGCTCCTTTTTTTTTGTACTATTAATTTATTATTATAACATGCAAAAAAGGCAATTTGTGGTATGACTCCACAATAATTTAATGACATTCTTGAAATAATAATTGATGATATTTGTTAAAAAAAAAATTGCCTTAAAAAGTAAGATGTTAAAGGGATAGTACAAAAATGAAAACTCTGTCATCATTAATCACCCTCAAGTTTTTCCAAACCTATATGAATTTCTTTCTTCTGCTGAACACAAAAGAAGATATTTTGAAGAATGTAGGTTAACCAAACAGTTGATGGGTCCATTGACTTCCATAGTATGGGGAAAAAAAAAAATACTATGGATGTCAACTATTTAACTGTTAATGACATGATTCAAAACATCTTTTCATTCAACAGAATTTTCATTTTTTGGGTGAACTATCCCTTTAAGAAAATATACTACTCTTCTAAGGGTACGTTTACACGGCAACAATATACAAAAAACTGAATTTTTTTTTCTTTGTAAAGATGACAACGTTATCAAAACTTTCCCCGTTCACGCGGATTCGTGAAAATGACTAAAAACGCTGTATTACGCATGCCAGACAAGTAGTTGGCGATAGTTGGCACACGCGCCAAATGTTTGTACCTTATTTTTACAGTTTACTACACTTTGATATTCTTCTTGTTATTTCCATATAGTAGCTAATAAATCGGAAGTCTTGCACATTCACAGAAAACGCGTTGAAAAATAAGGTGGATAGACTAAACATGTAACACGCGTGTGCATGACGTCACCGTTTTCACAGATTCGTGTTTTTGGAGTTTACACGGAGATGACGATGTTATAATTTTCAACTTGCACTTTGAAACCCGTATTCAAAAGTTTGCAAAGCTGAGTTTTCAGCAGCCATTATTCTAGTCTTCAGTGTCACATGACCCTTCTGAAATCATTCAAAAAACAAACAAGAGCGATTGTGTTTTTGATGGTTACCACCACATGACATTGTTAGTCATTAAATTTTATACCATTTTCAAGACTTCTTGTCTTTAAAAAATGGTATAAATGTTTTTCAAAACCATGTGAAACCAACATGGATACAAAGATTAGATTTCTAAGAACTTGGCACATGTGTGTCAAACTAGATTAAGGCATTATTTCATTTTCTTTGTTGTGGAAAGTATGTCATGATTCACCCACATTTAATGTGTGAACGTGGCCATTTTTCATCTCTTTGTTTGTTTCTTCCACTGAATAATGAATGACTGGCTTCAGTTTTGCATGTATTCATATCTGTCTAAAGTCCTTTTTGGTAATTCAAAAGTTTATCCAACACCTTGGTCCTTAGGTCACTCTCATGTTGCTGGATCAGAACAACAGGGAGCACATCATCGATGCCTTCCGGCCAGACATTTCCTCTTCCTCCTTCCAGAGGCCTGTGAGTGACATGAACATTGCCAGCGGCTGCCCTCTCTTCTGCCCTCTTTCCAAACTAGACTCCAAGAACTCCTACATCCGAGATGATACTATCTTCATCAAGGCCATTGTTGACCTCACAGGCCTTTAAAGTGTCAGATGTTGCTGCTCCGCCATACTCCTTTCTCCAGCCTGTAGTGGTTCCCGTGCAGTACTTTTTTCCTGAGGCATGTTCCCTCAGTCTGAGCTCCTTGCCGTGCTTGGCTGAGCCCAAAGAGACTACGGTACCCAGTGCAATACTGCGCTGGGCGTGACGCCACTCTGCATTATGTACCAAAATCGTTCCCAGAGTTTGTGCAGTTCTGCTGTAATATAGTTGCCCTTTGGGAACCTCTCACTCTCTCGTAGTGGGATAGCTGTCAGCTGTGATTGTAACGTAACTACTTGCCTGTGCCATAGATGTGGCACCTTGCCTTTTATAGAGATTGAGAAGACTTTCTCCACAAGACAGACGTCATTTCATTTCCAAGCGCTGAGCTTGTGTCGTGCTCGCTATTTGGGTACTTTTTCCTTTCCTTAGTGTTTGAGGTACTTGTAAGTGAATGTTTCATGCGTAGACGGACATGGAATCACACTAATGAATGATGTCGATGCGTTCATTTTGCGATCTGATAGTTAACTTGCTTCATACTCTGAGTATACGCATCGACAGTCTTCTGACATTCCCTTTTAGCATTTTGTGCCTCGAATGTTTCTCGTTTTCATTGGTTCTCTGTAGTGGTGGACATTGCTTGAATTCCCAAAGTCCCAAGTGCAGAATTTGGGTTTTGATAACCTGCTTGTGAGTTGAGGAGTTTGTGTGTGTGTGTGTGTGTGTGAAGGTGTGACTTGATTTTTGGCCTTCGTTTCCATTTTCGGTGTTCTTTGATGTATTAGTTTGCATGTTGGATCTGTGGAAGATACATTCAAGTTAGCAGCAGACCAGGTGTACACCCTGAGCCTGAGAAGCGAAGGCAGTTTCATTGTAAAATCACAGTCGAAGACAAAACAACTAAATCACGCTGGTGTTAAAATCATCCAGTTTTCCTTTGGACCTCAAATGCCTCATCAGCCGACGTGGTTATACACTAATAAAAGGCGCAGCCTTTAGCCTAAAGGTAGTGTAAGTAGGACAGATAATCTCATGTGCTTTATTGTGACGTGGAAAGGCTGATGTTTGTTAGCATTTTGATGTTTTCCTGTGTTTTTGGGTGTTCTGTTGATATTGTGTTGCTTTAGGCAAACATTATGGATGCCATTAAAACTATATGACTTGCTTCGGACCATGTCGATCAGTATAAACCAAGCAAGTGTTTAAGAACTCGTAGTCAGTGATTCCTGTCGTCTTTATCCCAGAAAGACTGTGGGGTTTGCATTCTGTAAATGTGCTAGAAAATGAGGAATGTGATTTGTTATGCCATTTTGAAGTAGCCTTAGTCCTTAATAGACAAACAGTTCAATGCATTTTATCCATGAGATTTTTTTCTTTTGGTTTATTTGCAACCAGAGAAGAAATTTATTAAACATATACAATGCATAACTCCTACATAAGGGCTTTTAGTATACAGTATGTCTTCCATGTAAGCTTTTCGGTCTGGTTATTTTCTGAGATGCTTTTTAAAGATGCCTTTATGCTAACAAAGCACCTGGACCCAACCTATTTTCAAACCAGTTCCCACAGATATCGAAACCTCTCTGTGCATGAGATGTTTTGATAGAGAAGAAAAAAAAACATATTGTAAATTATTGGTTTACTTTGTAGACCAACATTTTTATTTGTATTTCTTTACCTTTTTATCTGTTGATTGAGATTCAGTATATGACAGTTATAAATGTGAGTGTGGTATATTGTTTAAGTATAAATAGATAAACTATACAGTGTACACAGTTTTACAACTGGTGTAGCTGTGGATATAACAAATATGAATCATAAATATATATTATAGATTTATATAGATAATAAATGTACTATTTCCTGTTGGGATGGTTTCAAAATGTGTTCGGGCTCATTTTGGGCTTTGGTTCTCTTTCACTTTGACAGCATCCTCTGAGGGAATGAGATTTTGAAAGATCTTCCGGTTTTTCCTCACTCTCTCAAGAACCTGTCTACATGGCTAAATCTCACCGCTGTAGATTTCCCAGCTTGCTTTTTGCCCCAATGAGATTTCAAAGTACTTGTGTGAATAGTTCTACAGGTGTGATGTGCCTCTAGCATAACTGCTTCTATACAAATGTTCTCTATACATAGCTTTAGCTAACATTGCATGTGGCCACTGGCCAGGGTGTTGTATTGTAAATCATATTAATAATATTCTTTAAGATTTTTGGAAAACATACTTATTATTTAGCTATTTTGAGTAGCCGTCACTTGATTTAATAGTAGTAGTGCACACATTTTAGCTTGTGCAATTATACAAGTGTCCTTCCTGTTCATGAGTGTAAAATCTACTTGTTTGCATTCACTCGATCTGGGCTCACATTCATACGCAGAAGAGGTGAATAGGAAATGCTTGACCTTGCGTGAGTGAGAACCCCCTTTATCTGTAAGAAATAATGTGTTAACTGACTCTGACTTGCGTTTTATTTTTGGATAAGCATACACTACACTAGAAAATGTGCTATTTTTTAAGTTTTTGCATACCGTCGAGATTAAAACTCACAGAAATAATAATTTATGGAATCCAGGACTGATTTTTTTTTTTTCTTTATCAGCTGACTAAGATTTGTATACTTTTACTTCTGTATACTTTTTATTCCTGAGGTTGCATTTCATAGAGGTTGCTTTAATAATCAAACTTTCTACGTAACTTTGTATGCCTTTCTCATGGTGTCTCAGTGCCACTGATCTTCCTGATTCTGTTTTACAGAGCTAGAGATGTTACTGTGAAGGCACTGTGGGTTTCTTCCGCAAATTGTGGTAGTTGATGTGCCAAGGAAGGAACCTCTGTGTGATTCATCCTGTGTTTATGGTTTAATCCTCAGTGATATCTAAAATAAAGTCTTTTCTGTTCTCTTCTTTCTCCACTCTTCTATGGTCAAAAGTTCTGTTTTATATCACACATGACCACATGGTGGTGCTCACGCACCATTATTCGTTATGTACTACGATACAGGGTCATTTTAGGAAGATGAGTTGAGTTTAGCAGACAATTATTTCCTGTTAGCTAATGTGATTATTTTGTACACTGTAATGAGTGAATCGAAGGTACATGTCCAAACATAATCTCTACATCACGTAAATGCATTTCTCACTCTATTCCAGGAAGTACGAGTCTGTTATGGGGGTGTAATAAAAGGGCTCCTCAGACTGATGGCTTTCACAGAGTCCAGTGAAGAGCTCTTGAGTTCAGGGTTTCCCTGTTGGACTGAGAGCTACAGTAAGAGGTGAAGAGGGTGATGTCTGAGCAATGGCACTTTCAGGGGAATCTCACACATCCCGGGAGGCACAGCTGAAAGTGGTTTGTTTTATCTGATTAAAAAGTATTCAGTTGAAATTCCTCATGGTGATATAATCTATGGAAAAGCTGCTTTTGTTGTTCAGTAATCTACAAAACATTGTAGGGGGAAAATGGACTAGATCTTTGTGTTAATCTCCGGAAATGTATACAAAAGAAAGATTTCAAGATAGCCAGTCATGATGCCTAATAGCATAAAGTGGATGAAATATGGGCTTTATGAATTTGATTTCAACATGTCAAATGAAAGTACAAGCTGGAAGATTGCCTAAGAGGGCTTTTTTGTACAAATAAAGGTTGTTTATTGGCATTGGTGGTTCCATGTAGAACCTTTAACATTCATGGAACCTTTCCATTGCACAAAAGGTTCTTTATAGAGGAAAAAGTAATAATGTTCTCGAAAATAATGGTTCTTTAAGGAACTGATTACTTTAAAGTTATTCGTGGAAGCCTTGTTAAACTCTTAAATATATTCAGACCACTTTGTCACAAATGTAAATGATGTCAGAATTGTCATTTTTGGGTGAACAATCCATTTCAACTGATTTTTATAGGGGCTCAATGCATTTTGCGTGCATATGCTATATTATCCGCCCCACCCCCCTCCCCGCTTGTTCTGGCAGAGAAGGGCAATGGCAGAGATCTTCCCACTAGACAATCTTCAGTTAGGCTTTTTGTCCATGACTTTTCCCATGGGCAAATCTGGAGCTCTGTATCACAGTTAACAGACCCTAATCTGAGGATTAACAAGGGGGTATCCCTCTATCACAGCTTCCTCTCTGTGTGTAGTCAGCAGATAGAAAATTATGGTCCTAAAAGGAACAAATCTGTCCAATGCTTGAGGCTTGTCAGTATGGCTGGGTAAAAACTGATTAATCGCAGTCACTTCATTTGAACGAACCTGATGTTGTTTCCTAAAATCATAAGATCAGTGGTTGCATGATAATGCATTTGTACAGCGCTTTCTATCCTGCAGTTGTGATTGCATTCTGTTAATCTAATTAACTTCAGTTCATAGTTAGGGCCATTTTGCTACTAGTTTTTTTTTTTTTTTTTTTTTTTTGCATCTTCAGCACCATGCTAAAAGAATATTTTCCCTTAGTTGTGAATGTGAGTTTGCAGTCATTATTGAATTTGATGCAGTGAAAGACTGTGTACCACAACTACACAAAATGTCGTTTTCTTGAATACTGCACGACCAGTGTAGTCCAATTCACAAATTCAAACATGAATTTCTTTAATTTGCACAATAGGCTTAAATGCTGAAATGAATACTTGTTGAAATGGAATCAAATTGAAATCCAAATTTAATTTAATTTAATCTGTATTGATACTCAGCCTACTTTTCACTGATTATAAGGTTGACCATTGCAGCTCAAACTAATGTCAGGCACAAGTATCAGTTTTCTTTTCAGTATCATAATGTTGTTTGATTTTACCCTCAAAATATTGTTTCAAGTCAAAAAGCAGTGTTTTTGACCCAATTAGCCCCATTAGGATGCATTTTAAATCCTTCATTCTGGTTGCATGTAATCATGCGAGTTATAGTGTGTCTGTTCTTTTGTCATATTTATTATGTACAAGACAGGTGAACTGCAGTTTAATCATCTGCTGTATTAGAGAGTCCTGTTACATCATCCGGGCATAGAGGCTTCCTCTGAGTCTGTTTCCCCTGTAACACACTGATTTCCCATCATCTCAGCAGCCCTAAAGACATCTCCTGTGCTGGGGCTCAGGTTACCATTTAGGGATCTACAAAGAACACTTTGACCCACTTGAGAAAACAGAGTCAGACATCCTCCTGGAGCCCAAAAACTGCTGATTTATCTTAGCAGAAACAGATTATACTTGCTGTACCACAGGCTCCTTTAAGTATTGCACCTGATGCCAATGTCAACCAGCAAATCTACTCGAAGGAACTGTCGTAATGCTTAGAAAAATAAAAGGCAGTAACTGCTTTTTTGGGTTGTCGTTTATGCAGTGACTTTTAAAAAAAATATGATTTTCAAAAAAAAAAGCATGCCTGATTGGAGATAGTAATATGCTGTATGACGAATATGTACAACTACTGAAAAACTTTGTTGGTTAAACTTTGTTGATTAAAATAAAGCTGAAATAAAATATAGACGAAAATTAGAAATGTTGCCTTGACAACTAACTGAAATATGTTTAAGTTGAAGCACTAAAATTACTAACTAACTGGAAATAAATAAAATTTAAAATTGAAATGAAAATAAATAAATAGTAATCTGGTTAAAAAAAAAAAGAAAAAAAAAGAAAGAAAACTTGCAGAGTTTAGCTTCAACCCAAATTAAACACACCTGAACCAACTAATCAAGGTCTTCAGACTCACTAGAAACTTTTATGTAAGTGTGTTGGAGCTAAACTCTTGGCCCTCCAGGAGCAGGATTGGATACCTCTTGATATAAATAATATAGCTCAACAAAGGAACCATTAGTTTAGAGTATACTGATTAGAGATCGACCGATACGGGTTTTTCTATAACCGATGCCGATGGCCAATATGTGCTGCCGATTTTTAGGGCCGATATCTTGAAGTTTTCCCCTTCATTTGCATGCTAAAATGTCACACTAATAATAAGTGGATGCACAACATTTCTAAACTTAACATCATTTATTGAACACTGACTTGATTTACATAAAAGTTTTAGAGCATTCAACCAAGAAGGGGAGCCAATGGATATCACACAAGAAGCAACGTGCAAACTTTGCGGAAAAGTTATGCCGGTAAAAGCTTAACCTCGGTCAGTATTCAAAGTGAAAGTAAAAGTGACGGAGCTGCCTGACGCTGCATTAACGGAGCATTTTCTCTCAGAGACGAATTTCAACATAATATGCTGATAACGGTATATAACTGTCTTAATTTATTCCATTATTTCTCTTGTGGCCCGTACATATAGTGAAACAAATGAGAAGAACAGTATTTCGTGTTAAACAGCTTGTTTTTTTTACTTTTTTTATTAAAGTTGGTGCTTGAAGTAGCCTAAAGCTGCTCTTAATTTTCATTTATGACTGCAGTGTTAGGAAATATAGACTTAATAATTTTAATTATAGGTCTAATTCATTGTATAATAGACCTAATTATTATTCCGGGGCAAATTTATTATAATATTAATTTAATAATAAAAGTAGCTTACCTAATAGTAATAATAATAGACTAGAAGAATGTAACAGGCTTACATTAATTGGAAATGCCAAATCCTCTTAATATTGCCGATATTTGTCGGAGTAACGTAGCCCTCAGTCACGCTGCAGTGTTTGTGAGAGCTGCCGCCTTCTTCACCCCAAGCACAGAGTGAAATTCTTCGACTCCGATACAGGAAAAATAAAACAGAACTAATAACATTGGGGCTAATATGTTAGCAAGCAATCTGCTGGTAGTTTTAGACTACAGTCCTTAAAGTTAACTACAAGTAAGCGAACCTTCAACCAGCTATATAGAATTATGCCAGTTCCCGACGGTTTTATGCTATCCGTTGTTTCTTTCACTAAGTGGAGCAACACTTCATAGTTTACTAGTAATATATAGTAAATATATGGCCATAGGACTTGGAAATATCAGAATTTAAGCCTTAGGCTACCTTTATCTCCCAGGACTGTTGTTGAAACGTTTGGAAATTCACATGCGGCAGCAGCACATTCCACCGCACCAATAACACAGGGCTGCCCGCGGACGTGCCTGGCTTTAAATCGGCGCTACTAAACACGGATATCGGCCGATGCCGATATATTTAAAAAAGAAATATCGGCCGACCGATATATTGGTCGACCTCTAATACTGATCAACAAAAACCTCATTTGATTGGATACAAGAATCAGTCAATTTGCTTCTATATTGCTGTATAAATAAACCTTTTTGGTTACAATTTGGTTATATATAGGTTATATATTGGCCCACAACATTCTTTCAAAAATCTTCTGTGTTCAACTGAAGAAAGTAAGTCATACAGGTTTGGAATGACATGAGGGTGAGTACATGACAGAATTTAAATTTTTAGGTGAATGATCCCTTTAATGTGAGTGTAAAGCTCTCTTGCATCACAGAGGCAGGGCTCTGAGGGGTAGCATAGCAGGTTTATGGCTCACAGTGGGGAAAGTTTGAGTGGTCTTTTGGGGAAGGTGACTGGACGGAATAGATCTACCTGCTGAGAGAACAGGCTCAGCACTGACGGAATCATGCTGAGAGTGACTGGGTTTTCTAAGCCTTTTCCCACATGGAGGTTTCCATGCCTTTGATGGCTGCTTTAAAATGTCTGACGGCAGCATTTGTATGTTAGATGGAAAATGTGTGTTCTGTAATCATTCCCTTTCCTGTAATTCATCTTCATAGGCATTGGAACTTTGTCAAAAACAGCATTTAAACCAGCCTAAAATATGAAGAATGTGTTGTTACACGTGAGGTTATGTGACTAATTTATTCATTTGTAATATCATTCTTTAAAGCATTTTCTAGTGACAAAAATGGTTTTTAGTCAATTCATACATGTGAAATAAGAGATGTTTGTTGGTTTTGTGTCAGCATCTTAAAACTGTTGGAGGCTGTCTTCAGGGAAAAGTCCTCTTCTAAACCCTAGGAGATCTTTTCATGTGGTGGACCTCCAGATCGCATGCATTTTTCATGGCTGACTTCACTTCCATGGCTGCTTCCAGTCTGCGGCTCTACCTCATAGTTCTTCAAAAGATTTGGTAAGGCTTTAAAATAAACTTCCTTCATCACCATGCTTGTTTTGACCAATGTGTTTGACATGGCGACTGCTCCCCAATAAGCATCATTAATCCTTGAAATTAAAACGTATAATTTGCTTTAAAATAAAAAGTCAGTGTCTATTGTACCACTATATTATTTATGGTTTTTATAAGTATGAGTAATGAGTATGGATTCTGGAATTACTGGAAGTTTTCCCCCATGCCACATAGAGGAAAGAGTTCTGGAACTTCTGATGTTTGGCAGTTCTAGTAGTAAATAACTTGTGTAGAAATCAATGCCGATCAATTATCAGTAGGAAAATAGCATGTGGCTTACTATGTATCTCTCTTCTGAGGCATACTGTTGGCTGATTTGGAACACTATATAGGCTACAACTCAAATAGCATAAAGCGACGTGCAATTGATTCCAATCTCATTTTTCAAAACTAAAGCAAGCTATTTCCTGTGACTTTGCGAGACTTCAGATTCATTAGTTGACTACAGGTAAACTAAAAGAAAAACAGTGTAGTAAACTGTAAAACTATTTGCACTACAAAGTATATGATTACAAAGTATTTATGATTACAATAATAAATTAAAATAACATGATAAATAGCAGTTTGCAACATTAAGCAGAATAACAAACACATTTTGTACAACTAAAATAACAGGAAGTGGCTAACACAGGAAGCCTTGCCATTCTAGTTAAAAATGGCCAAGCCCACTTGCATGATTAAAATAAGGTAAATAGAGTGTAATGTTAGCTTGGTGCTAAGCTAATTCCTTAAAAAATGCATTGGAACACACAAACACTGGACAAAATATTTGTTTTATTAGATTTAATTTTTTTTTTTTTTATCATTTCGGTATTAGCTTTAGAATTTGGGCAAAATCAAGTATCTCATATAACAACTTGATGTTGCTATCTACCTTTTGGACTAGACTTTGGGTTGGAGTCATGCCTGTCTTAAATGTTAATATGTAGGTAGTTCACTAGACTTGGTTACATCTCTTCTAAAATTTGAATATTTTTTTTTTTACTTTAATTGGGAGTGCTTCAACTTGTAGTACGTATATTGGTGAATTTCCAATCAAAAATGAGTATTAAGCTTCTCCTGGTTTCATCTCCTGCTTTAAAATTCATAGTGTCATCTCAACACTTCGTTAACTCAGCATGGCCAATAAAAGCAGAAGGTCAGAGGTCAAAACTGGCCCCTGTAAGGTACACACCCCAGTTCTCAAGGTCAGAAAATGGTCCAAAGTTGAGAGCAGTGCAGTTGCTCCCAGGAGGCAGAGAGTATCTAATGACACCTCAGCAGGATGCTGGATTGGTACATGTCAGTAAAAAGGGGCCCTAAGGTTGTCTAGGTCATTTCTCTTCTTTCTTTGCTGCATTCTAATTGGACAGGTGGCGACAAGTGGTGTGAATGCACAAGCATATGAAAGGTGAAAGGGCTGGGGGTGAAAGCAAGGTCTGAAGGGATTGCTCAATGTGCATTGGGTGGACATCGCTCGCCACTGTGTTGCGGTTCATGACTGCAAAATGTTTCCACTGTGCACTTTAGTTATATCAAACATATAACGTTTTCTTCCGTGACCACATTTCAGCATGTACGTAACTCACCGAAGCCACTAATGGTGCAATTTAAATCCAAACAGAGCAGAGCAGCATTTTCTCTAATTTCAAGGAATAGTCTCGAGAGTATGTAGATCACGAAATGAACGCACCCTTAAGAGTTTTTAAAGGCTGTATTTATCTTCTGTAGAGGGAATTTCAAATCAATGGTTCCTTGAGCGTGCAGAAGGCTGTCAAACAGTAACATTTAGATAATTTATGGCGTTCCTTTCACATGTAGGAGAAACAGTTAATTTTCTACTTTTTACCCCCATCTGGTAGTGCCTAAATGAACTATATGCACCAGAAACTCCAGCAAATCAAAAGAAATTCCTTACAGGAAGGTAGTCGTTTGTCATGTTTAAGACTAAAAGCATGGCAAGAAAACTAGCATGCTTATGTGGCAGAAAGGAGTGAATTATGAGAGTATCAGAGGCTTATCCATGCATTCTTTCAGGATGGGCAGCTCACAGAGCTCATGGAAACTTGTCTGTGTGCTTGAGAGTATTGATATTTACAGGGGTTGGGCAATAAAACTGAAACACTGTCCAATCTAGTGTTGGAGGATTCACACCTATATATGCATTGCCTGGTGGCTAATCTCCACTGATTGCTCATTTTATCAGTAAGAGCAGAACAATAGCACAGCTGCAGATAAAATATTGCAATTCACACAACATAATGGGAGACATATCAGAGTTCAAAAGAGGACAAATTGTTGGTGCGCTTCTTGCTGGCTCATCTGTGACCAGGACAGCAGGTCTTTGTGGTGTATCGAGAGCTATGGTATCCAGGGTAATGCTGGCATACCTCCACGAAGGTCGAACCACATCCAACAGGTGTAACTGATGATGCAAGATGAAGCTGTCTGGGGATGTTTATGTACTAACCCGGCCTGTATCCAAAAAACAAAACCACAGCTGTACAACTCAAGGCAGAATTAAATGCCTACCTTGACTCTCCTGTTTCCACCAAAACTGTTTGTAAGCAACTCTACAGAGTCAATATTCATGGTCGGGCAGCTATAGCTAAACCTTTGGTCGCTCGCACCAGTGACAATTGTCAGTTTGCATTGGTGCCAACAGTGCAAATCTTGGGCTGTGGACAATGTGAAACCAATATTGTTCTCTGACGAGTCCATCTTCACTGTCTTTCCCACATCCAGAAGTTACGATGTGGAGAAGCCCCAAAGAGGCTTAACACCCAGACTGCTGTGTGCCCAGAGTGAAGCACAGGAATGGATCAGTGATGGTTTAGGGTGGGATGGCATTCCCTACTGTGCTTGATGGGCAAGTCACTGCCAAGGATTACTGAACCATTCTGGAGAACCATGATTCAAACAATGGTTCAAACATTGTACCCTGAAGGGGGTGCCATGTATCAGAATGATAATGCACCAATACACACAGCAACATCTCACGTGGCCTGCACAGTCACCAGATCTTAATATTTTTGAGCCACTTGGGGTTTTTTGGAGGAGCACCAGCATCACATAGTGACCTGGCCACTGTTCTGGAAGAGGAACTGTGCAGGACTTGTATCTGTTGTGTCTTGTATCCCAAGACAAATTGATGCTGTATTAGCCACAAAAGGAGGCCCTACACCATACTAATAAATTATTGTGGTCTAAAACCAGGTGTTTCAGTTTCATTGTCCAACCCATGTAAATTGAGATGCCTGCCTGCCTGCCTTCTAAAGGTTATCAGTGAATTTGAATTCCACAGCAGTTTGTATATAGGTTTTTGTTGTAGCTTAGAAACGTTCCATTTCAAAATCTTTCAGAAATATTTTAAGGCCTCATAGGTATGTTCATGATGACAAAACTGAACCACTGCATAGCCAACTTACTTATGCTATACAGTATATGATACCTTATTTTAGCCACATTTTAAGGCTAAGAATACTGTATCAAAATAAATAAATCCAAGGTGGTGGACAAGAAATGTTGATTATAAATTTACTTGTTTGCCATTCAATACTTAAAAGTATAGATAAACAGTTCAATGCAGGTGAAAAGCATTTTTTTTAAATGTATTTTTATGCTTAGAGTATTGTGCTGTTAGCTTAGCAACATGTTAACAATAAAGGAGTATCCTGTAAGTTTCTGCTTGCTTATGAGGTTCCATGAAGGTAAATATGCTACTTAAAAGTGTGGTCACAATAGCAAAATATCTATGGAATTTTGTGGCCAAGAAGAAAGATCCATTGTCAATAGTGTAGTGCTGAATGAAGCACAGCTTATACAGAAGCTTTCAAACCAAGCGTCTTTCAGCTAGTCATTGCAGCAAATATGCACCAAAAATGTTGATCATGCAAAATTCCTGATAGCGTTGATTCCTATCGAAATGATTGGATTTCACATGTGAAAATTTGGCAAACAGTAAATGTGACCACATTTTTAGAAAGCAGATAAATATGTAGGCTGTAGAAAGCAAGGTTACAACGTTTTGGGGAAGAAAAAAAAACTGCACATTACATTGTTACTTTTATACTTTCACCAGATTCTTGCTAAAGCAGTTTACAAATGGCAGTGGCATCTAACACTGCCATTTTGCAAATTGTGTTATTCATTTAAAACTATGCATAACACACCTTGTGGCAAAATACAGAGCCTGTTTCAGAGCTGCTCAGCATTGTACGCATTGAGTATGATTTTATGAAAAGATTTAAACCAACTGGAAACTGACAAGTTTTGGCTTTTACAGTAGACTGATTTATTGAAGAAAACCTGAAATGGTCTGGAACACCAGGTGCTTGGAATGTACAGCTGGAACACAACAGTGAAAGTAATTTTAAGAAGAATTCCTCCAAACAAGAAAATCACTGTATTTAAAAATGTCTGAAGGACTTTTTTATATATATATATATATATATATATATATATATATATATATATATATATACATTCCAATAGAATTTTAATTGATTTGGATGAAAACCACAGCCATTTAGTCCACATTTCCTATTACATGTTATTTAAAAAGGTGTAAGCAATTAAAAAGAAAAGACTTTCATGGTGATTTAAAGTTTGTTGAAGTTAGTTGTCCTTGAGTCTTCAAGTAGCTCTTTAGGCTTGGCTATCAACTCAGTCTTCATCTAATTTTCCTTGTGAAACGTCCTCGCACTCAACAATGAATCCATTCTTCAGTGGTTTTATAACTTAGCAGAGGTTTGTGTGGTTAGATGTAGAGGAGGCTCTGTCTCTCAACCCCCTGGATCACCAGGCTTTATTTTCTTTTCAGGAACATGGCTACTGTGAGACAGGAGGGCCTCTCGAAAAGGCTGTGTTTTTCTTGTCAACGGCTACTGTTTTTGTTCGAGGGGCTTGTGTTCTCGCTGATCGAGCGTTGCTGACGTGGAGAGGCATGGTGCTAAATTAAGAATTTCCCTTCACATCTGCAAAAGCCTGCGAGAAAGGGAAAAAACTGTTCGAAAAAGCAGGAACTCAATATGGCTCTCATTAGGAAGTGTATAAGCAGGGGTTTATTGCATGTCTGCAGTATGTTCAGCTTGGCGCAAGCAGTCTCACAGATGTTAGCACTTTGTTGCATATTTTGCACTATGCTGACTGATGTAGCAGCTTGATCTTCATGTTAAACTTTCGAGTAACATGATTTGTCTTCACAGCTAATGAGAAACTTTTCTTTTAAATTGGCTTTTGTCTTTTCTGTACAGGACAGTGAGAAGTAGACGGGGAAGCTGAGAGAGAGAGAAAGGAGGAACAGGTCGGGGAAACGGCACAGGATGGACCCAAACCTATGTTCCTATGAGCACGTGCACCACCCACTGTGCCATGGCTCCAACAGCTACAGAGGAAATTGAAAGAGACATGAAAAACACAACTCAAAAAGTGGGTCATTTGGAAATAAAAAGGATGTCTGTTTTAAAGAAATGAAATAAATTTCAAGAATATAAATACAGAGCAAAGCACAGAATATATGATGATGTTCCACCTTTCTCGAAAGCTCTCAGGAGGTATAAGGAAGGAACATGGGGACATGGTCTAACAAGGCGAATGGTATGATTGAAGACCACAAATATTTAAAATCCACCTGAAACAGGTTTTAGTCTTTAAAATCAGCGTATCATTTTAGATAACATTTTAGCAGTGTTGAGGAAGCTATTTTGAAACAAACACTCAAAATTAAACAAGACTCTCTTTTGAAGAAATATGTAGCTGCAGTAATAAAGTAGCTAACTACTTAAAGGATCAATTTATATCTATTTATATATAAATTATGCATTAAATTGATTAAAAGTGACAAAGACTTTTACATAGTTTACATCAAGTATTCTATTTCATATAAATGCTTTTCTTTTGAACTGTCAACTCATCGTATAATCCTGAAAAAAACATTATGGTTTCCACAAAAATATAAGCAGCACAACATAGTTTTTCAACATTGATAATAATTAGAAATGTTTCTTGAGTGCCAAATCAGAAAATAAAATGATTCCTGTGACATTGAAGACTGGAGTAGTGGCTGCTGAAAATTCAGCTTTGCCATCACTTAAGATACTGTCCAAGATAGTCCAAGATAAATGGCTTAAGATACTGTATATTAAAATAGGAAATGGTTAATTGTAACAATATTTTACAATATTCCTGTTTTTACTACATTTTTGATCAAGTAAATGTAGCTATGGTGAGCATAAGAGACTTATTTCAAAAACATTAAAAAAATCTTACATTAGTATATATATATATATATACACACACACACAGAAAGTTTTCTGTGATGGCTAGGTTAGGGGATAGAATATACAGTTTGTACAGTCTAAAAATAATTATGTCTATGGAAAGTCCCTATGAAATATGGAAACCAAATGTGTGTGTGTGTATAATTGATTTAAAATCTGGTTGGATGAATTCCTCATTCTTTTTCTGGTATTTGGCAAACTAAGGTGCATTTCATTCATGATTTTACTATAAAGTGGGTTACATATCTGGATGTTGTTCACCAAAACACACAAAACACAACTGGCAAATGAACAGCCAGCCACATGTACTTTTTCACTCTTGTGTGCTTTATTAAGTGTTAAAGTGAAACAATGTTCTGCCATTGTATTGCATTCACCCAACCTGATGTTTATTCAGTTACTTTCCAACTTCTGTGGAACACAAAATAAGTTAATTTATTTTGTGTTCCACAGAAGTTGGAAAGGCATACAGATATGGTATGAAATGAGGGTGAGTAACTGATTACAGAGTTTTCATTTTTCATTGCTACTTTCAGTTACTTACTGCCCAAAACCTCTTATTACTTTCAACACCTTCTCTTAATTTTTACAGATTACCTCTGCTTAATTATTTAGTTCTCCAGACATAGACTACAGACAACATTACACCTTTTAAAATAACCTTCTACTTTGATCTTGTCACTAGCATAGTTTTACAGGGTCATGCACCTACACGGGCACCTGGAGCATATCTGTAGTTTGCATGGTAGGATGTGTTGTCATGATAATGACAGTTATTTGGTGGCTTCACTTCTGTTTGGAGGTTTGAAGTAGAGGTGTTTAAACAGTAGCATTGAATTATATAACAGAAGGAGGCTAAGAAAAGGAGAGGACAGCATAAGTGGTCCCTCTGTGGTTCTAGGGAACAAGAGAGAGAGAGAGAGAGGGAGATGTTGAGTAGAGGCCTAGACACCTCTACAACATGGTGAACTCATTTTGCCCCTCTGCTGGATGCAGTAATAGATTGGGGATTTCACAGGCCCAAAGCTGTGAACACTCCGGCACTAAATTTTGTTTCAGTTACTCTGAGAAGAAATGGTTCTCATTGAGGACAGCTCAAGTCAATTTCCCTCCGTCTTGAAGCCTTGTGGGACTTGTGTGAGGAAACAGTTTTTGTGTGAAACATTTGTTTTTCCTCATCCTGAATCTGAAACATTGGGATGTTGTTATCATCTCAAAAAGAAAAATTAAATAAAACAAAAAGTGGTAACACTTTACAATATGGTTCCATTTGTTAACATTAGTTAACATCAACTAACAATGAAAAATACTTCCAAAGACTTTATTCATCTTAATGTTAATTTCATCATTTACTAATACATTACTAAAATCAAAAGTTGTATCTGTTGACCTGAGCCAACGAATATACACTAACAAGAAGCGACACTCAATAGAACGTTCCATTGAAACACCGGCGCCCAGCAGCAGCCCTGCGTTTCCGCCATTTTGGGGTGAAAGCGAGTTGGCAGCCCACTAGTTTCTATGGCAATATCAGCTGCTTTGTTAAAAAAAAAATGATGACAACACAGAATAAAATACTATCACTAGTGATCATCAAATCCTTTTTACAGTTTATTTTACACACTTTGTGTTTAAGTCTTCCACTTTTTTCACAAAACCTTTGCTCTCTAGAAACCCAGTCAGTTTGGGTTAAAATTCTTTAAAAGGCTTATAAACTCTGAATTATTACCAACATATGAAATTAAATTAAGGACATGCATCAGAAAAATTGGGAATGTTGGACAATAAATATATGAATATAACAGCTTAATTTTGCAGTGTTGTCTAATGTCCATTGAAGCAAAATGTCCAAAAGTGGGAATTATGTGATAACGGACACAGCAATGCATCATGTATTATAAGATCATTATGTCTGTAGCGTGATCCATTAAAACATACAATATATATATTTCAATTCAGATCTAGATATTGTTACTATTACTCCACTAGGTCTGAAATATATTGTTCGCTGCAAACATGATGATCTTAAATTTATTAATTATTAATTTACTATTAATAAATGTGTAAAGTTGCATAAAATGGAAATACTCAGTAAAGTAGGCTAACTACGTTACCTCAGATGGTTGAATAGTTGGATTTCACAACTGGTAAAATAAAACATATATAAGACAATACAACATTTACTGTAGGAGCCATACAGTTTACTGGCGACTTAATTTAAAAAACTGTTCTATTGCGCTTCTGATTTGGCAGTGAAATTCGCCGATTTTGGGTGCATAAGATGTGAAGTATTCTATGGTCCAGTTAGTATTTTCACCCCATAATGGCGGCCGCGCTACCGGAGCGCCATCTAGTGGCTGTTGCCCAAAAAATATCAAAGTGTCGCCTCTTGGGTTCTATACTCTTTGCCTGAGCTAACATGAACTAACAATGAACAGTTGTATTTTTATTGGCAAGCGTTAATAAAGATTAATACTGTAACAAATCTATTGCTCATTGTTAGTTAATGCAGTAATTAATAATGGGATAATGGGATAAATAATGGGACCTTATTGTAAAGTGTTACTCAAAAACTTAATACTATAGGACTTTGTAAGTGTTTGAGAAACAAGTGCATAATGATTGAAATGGTGGCCTACAGACAGAGGAAGTCCGGAGAGACATTGATGGATGACTAAAGGTCTCAGTAAAACTCTGTAGCATGGCACAATGCTTTGTATAAACATACATAAAGTAGCAGGGGTTCACCTAGACTGTGAAATGTCTGCAAACCTTCTGGCAAGGCACAGGAGGTCATGACCTCAGAGGGAAAACAAAGATGTACTGTTTGCTATGTATACCCTCTAAAATGGCCTTCGTTTAAAACTATTAGTGTTAAAGTTTGTTTACAAGTCACTTTTTATCTGCTTCCACTCAGAAACAGCATTAAAGAAATATTCTGGATTCAATACAAGTTAAGCTTAATTGTCTCAAGCATTTGTGGTAAAATTACCTTCAGAAATTACCTTCAAAAATTGAGGTTACTTTGAGGCGCTTGCAATGTAAGTAAATGGGGCTATTTTCTGGAGGATTTACAAGCAAAAATATGAAGCTTACGTTTTTGTAAAAAGTATTTACATTGATGTTATATGTTAAAACGTGTATTATTAGAGCTGTAAAGTAGTTCTAGTCATTTGTATGGTTGTTTAGGCATTGTGTTGTCAGTGCAATGAAGTCATAAAACTGGATATAACTTTACATAGAGCCTAAGCTCCCCCCCCACACTAACATCATTATGCCACAAGTGGTGTGGACTGAGCTTTACTTGAATTGAATTTGGAATATTCTTTTAAAGTTAATGCTAATCAGGTCCTTCATTTCGCCTTGTCTCCATGTAGTTTTAAAACCTAGACACGTCTGGTTCGCTTATTCACAAAGCCTATACTAATGTCTGTAGACATCTTGTTGAACTCTTAATTGGTGCCATGCGCACTGACCTGTGGCAGCAAAGTGCCCCTGTTTTAGGTAGTATTGACCCCAAGAGGAAAGATAAACAGTGAGGAAGGTCATAAATCTTCATTTCTGTTTCAATCACAATGTCTTTTGGAATCCAGAGAAGTGCATAGAGAAGTATTTCATCTTCCTTTTTCATCTAAAGACATTTCTTCTACAGGTTAACAGCTTCCCAAGCCAGAATTAACTGCCAGACCAGTATTAAGTATTAAAATACAGATAGCCTAGATGGACTGACTGAGCTGACTAAATCTAAATATGCTTGTAACATAACAGGATTCAACACTATTATCACATAGTTGACATTGTGTCAGAAAACGTGAGAAATGTAGGTGAACTGCATTATTTTCCATCTGTGTAATGCACCCGGATAAAGTTAAGCCTGTGAAATTATTGTCCATTTACTCCTCAACTTCTTGAAACTTGATCATTTCCAGATGTCACTACTGTTCTTGCTCTGAGCTATAGCAACTTGAATGCAAATAACATATTTCAATGCACAGAATGTTTGTTACTTATCCAGAAGTAATTTCCTTGAAGAATTATCCAAGGTATTTTGTGACTTTACTCTTAAAGATGATGGAAAACAGCTTATTTTGTCTTTTCTATAGAAGGACAGTTCAACACAGGTTGGTTGCATTAAGACAGTATGTCTTTGTAATTCATGCAGGCACTGAGATGATGTCCTTATAAGAGGACACGAGCAAAGAAGTTGCATATCAACGTGATCTCATTAGTAACCGAATGTATTCATATATGTAAACTGTGATTCCATCACACATACATTTTCATACATTTACTGGATATAGATACAGAAATGTACCTTATTAACATACTGACATTATCTAAAACATAGGTGTTTAATCATTAAATATAAAAGTTTATTAGACTATTGAACTCATGGAATTAAAATTTTGTTGTATTTGATATAAAAATGTATATAATAATATATTGTAACATTGTCATTTACATTTATCTGCCTATGCACTACCATTCAAAAGTTTGGGGTCAGTAAGATTTTAATGTTTTTGAAAGAGGTCTCTGAAGGCTGCATTAATTTTGTAATCAAAAATACAGTAAAAAGTTATTTTGTGAAATATTGCTATTTAAAATAACTGTTTTCTATTTTAATATATTTTAAAATGTAATTTATACCTGTGATGGTAAAGCTGAATTTTCAGCAGCCATTATTCATCTTCAGTGTCAGAAATCATTCTAATATTCTGATTTGCTGCTTATTATCAGTGTTGAAAACTATTTTTAATTTTATGAAGCTATGCATAGAGTGCGTAAATGCTTTTATTTTTTAGATGCTGTAAAAAAAGTCTGGACATCAAATTTTTGCATCAAATAGCACAAATGTCACTTTCTTTGATGGCAAAATCCAATTCTGTCTGAATCAGATGTTTTGGTTCAGTACTGAGAATCCACTGGAGACATCATTACCTCAGTCCTCAGTCTACTATGAGGATGGGTTTTCAGCAGCAGTCCACACCAGTAGTATCGATTAACTTTCACAGTGCTCATTCACTACAAACGAATCATTCCTATACAACATCTATTCTTTTGTTTCTTTCTCTCTTTTTTCTTTCTGTCTCTTCATTTCTGAAAGCAGTCTATGGCTCTAGGCCTGAGCTTTTAAAAGCTCTCAAATCTGGAGCAGGAACACTCAAGCTGGGTCACATTATTGTTGCGCTTCCCATTTTTAAAAAATCCTAAATTCTGTCTTTTAATGTTGGCATTAGATTGACCACAGGACATGGCCCTCAGGATATACTTAATATTTAATATAATGTGAAAAATAGCTCAATTACCTAGAGTATTTCTTATTTGTTCAATTGAAGACTTTGGTTAATTATAAAGTAAAACACACTTTTAATAATGTCATGTTTTGAATTTTTGAGAAATTGTCATATAAAACCATTCACAGAAAATGAAATTTGGAATCAGACTTCCTGTCCCTTTAGTTCTTTTGTGATGTGGACAAGTTTGTCTGCCAAATGTGAATAGATAGCCTGTGAGAAAGCCTTTGTGTCTACCCTGAAATAATGAAAAACGGATGCTTAAAATCAGCTGAGCAGTGATGTCACTGGGGAAGCCCTGACCTCAGGCAAAACCTGACGAGGGGAGCCCTACTGCCTGGAACAGAGCACTATTGTCCATGCACCACTGTATCGAGACTTTCTCAAATGCTTTCATTTGGTTTGTGTTGTCGCATTTTAGATGAGTCAGTTTTTCTGCGGTATTGGCTTCTCCTTTTCCACAGAAAGTTTACTTTAGAACTTACTGTATGAGAGAATGAATGAACAGACTATGAGTAAGGCGCAACAGAAGTCATAAAAATCCAGAGAGAGTGTACAAGAGACAGCTGTGTTTCCTACAATTTCTGTTCCTAGTGATTGGGACACATTCCAGTGGTGCTCTGGTCCTGTGATTAGAACGAAAAAGGCAGTTGAGAATAAATCACCTGGCCTTGCAGACGACAAGCCCTCAGTCTCTGCTCCATTCATGTGTGTTTCCCCCCAAGCAATAATGTATGTTGTATTATAAACTTGAATATAGAAAACATTCTGACTTTTTCTCAGCCTTCATGGCCAGTTATGTAACAGTGTTTGGATACTTAATTCACTAACACAATGTTCCAGCATGCTTTCAGGTTCAATGACAGAGAATGTCTCTCCTCTTGGCACCATGGCAATGTACACAAAGGCTCGCTTTACAGGATATAAGCAGGCCCGGTTCTTGGCACCTATAGAAGGGTGGACTGGCAGATATCAAGGGTATATACACTAGATGGATAGATAGATATATCTTAATAACTATTCTAAATAATTATATACTGAACATTTTATAACACACCTCTCCATGATATGAGAGTTTCTATCTTATTTTCACTTTAAATAAAATGCCACCATTTTTACTTTTCTACTGGCTAGTGACTATATATTATAATATATATACTGTGACTATATACAGCCTATATACTGTTTGCTATAGTAACGAACGCAACTTTAACACGTAAGGGCCGGTTCACACAGAACGTGTTTTTCCATTCTACTACAATACTATTCCATTGTTTTTCTATGTAAGACGGATAGGTTTGCGTTAGATGGATATGTTTGACCATTGCGCTCATGTCCATGTTTTTGCAGTGTCTCGCGTGTTCTAAAAATGCTGCGCTCAATTTAAGTTCAACTTTTAAAGAATAAATGCACATTCTTGTTTCAGTGTTGTCATTTAAGCAGACAGTTTGCCTCGTACATTCAGTTTAACACCATTAACAGCAAGCCAAAGAGGACTAAGGTTTCAAATGAACTATGTATATGCATTTATACACTTACATAGTTCTTTTTCTATGCAAAAAAAATGCATGTTCTCAAATGAGCCAGGCTTTCAAGAACTGCAATGGTATGACCCGTTCTAATGGCAGCCAAATAACACTTTAAAATCAGTCAGTAATATGAAGATACATATCATTCAGTAAAGTAAATATGAAGATGCATATTCATTAAAATATACATTAAACTCCCTGTAATTCGCACCTCGATAGCACACACATATTTCTGCTGATTTCGCTCGCGTGATTGTCAGCCTCTGTTGTAGTCGAGACCAACTAATTCAAGTCACAGTAAAGACTGAGACCATAAGAGTGTTGAGGACAAGTCAATTTAAGACCATATTTTCATGGCCTTGGTCTTGTCGTGGACTCAGTCTTGACATGGACTCAACCCTCTTCTTGTACTGGCCTTGACTCAAATAAGCTGCTACAACACTGACCTTAGGCAAGGTCACATTGTGCTTCATACTACTGTAAGTATGAATGCCATGGCTGTTATAGCAGAAGGCAGGAAGATCTTCAGGACAATGACATTGACAGAAGCTAATCACGTTAGCCATAATCCAGAAGAGTGAGATAGACAAAGGAAGGTAAACCTGGTTCTAATTATCAGAGTGTGTCATCTAATTATCAGAGTGTGTCATCTAATTATCAGGTGAGTCATTTTAGTCATTATAGGCTTATAATGCATTTACTGGAATTTTTTTTTTTTTTCCAGTGAAAACATATGTTTACTGTTCTTTTTCAACGGTACAGTGCTGAAGGATTGTGAGGACAGATTTTTAAATAGATTCTTGTCATGAGATTGGAAACTTTGTTTTTCCAGACATTCATGATTCATAATATTAAAAAAAAACATTACAATATACTTCTTATTAAGTCTTTGCAGTAGGTCTCACATTTGTTGTCAGTGTGAATGGATTAGTTGACTTTGATTCAGAAAGACAGGATTGATTTGACACTTCTAGCCCAAATTCTGTCAGCCATTGTCATTAGTGTGAATGTGTCCATATGCTCTGCACTACAACCTGCACTGTATATGCTCTATGTTTGGCTCTTCTGATACCACTAATCTGCACACTGCACACTGATATCATTAATCTGTCTTCAGCTTTCATTGAAATCATTGTTCACTCAATCAATATCATGTTTCATTTACACTGAAGGAGGGCTTTAATGATGATCTCAGCCGTGACGGTCCTTAGACACATGACTTGTGCTTGGTTTGCTTGTGTTTTGGTAATGTCACTTGTCTCTCCATTTGAAAAAACCTCCAACCAAGAACAAACAATTATAGAGAATATTTGTTGAGCTGTTAGAGATGTGGGCTGACAGGGAAGAGATGTCACCAATGGACACGTAGAATGTTGCTGGCAATTACAATGAAACTGGGTCATTCCCCATGGCTAGTTCAATACATAATTACGCAGAAACGCCTCGATCCAGCCTCTATTCTTACAGTCTCCGCGGCACACTCATGTAGGAATCACGCCTGGAGTGAGAACATTTTGGAGTGGTCCAGCTGTGCGTGTGCTCAGGATGATTTTCACTTGAAGTATCTCTGCCCAATTATGGGCCATTTAGCTTCATTGCATTAACTTCTGGAGTTCCCTTATCTCTGCCAAGGCACGAATGCCTGGGTTAGGTTTTATTCTAATGAATAAATTACTGTGAGATGCAGTCCTTTTTTTGCAGGAAATCAAGCATGATTTAGAGTAAGAATAAGATTAATATAAAGGGGAGAGTGCTGTAAGCTGGGCCACTTTTTTACTCTACAAGGCAAGGAAAAATAAAATGGATGTCCACTATAGACACTATTTTTATGTTGTAGACCTCCATTTCATTTTACAACTAATTATATTTTCAGGGCACCTGCTCTTAACTGAAATTAAAAAGTAGGGGAGCAATGCCATGTCAATGGGGTAAATTGTATAATTTGGGAATGATTTAGATTTCAAAAAACAATGTGATCTTATTTGTGCCTGAAGTGTGATTTTAGCACATGTACATTATATGTTACATTTGCATAGACACTGAAACTTACATTGTAAATGTATTGACAGCATCTAAAACATAAGTTAACGTAATTTTTAACATTGAATTTGTGAAATGAAAATGTCTATTTTAATATTATTTATTCAATATATATCAATATTAATTAAATGTTAAATAAATTTGATGGTGTAGAGGTAATTCACACACTACTGACACAGCACCGACTTGATTCCCTTTAAGAAACAGAGCGGGTGGATGGGACAATAGTTTTTGTTGATGTGCTGTTCTGATGCATAAAAAAAGGACGACCACTTGGTCTTGTGTTTCAATCCTGACTCCTGTGTTTTTGTTAGCTCAGAAAGCTAAAATGGCATTGAACATATTTGCCTAATTTGACACACAACAATTTCATTCTGTTCTGTGTAATTTCTAATGCCATTTAGAACTCAACTCATTTTGAATGATTCTATTTACCCAAGCTGAAACATTAAAATGTTAAAATGTATATATATTTTACATTTTAGATGCTGTCAGTATGTCCATATTGTAATTTTTTTTGAAATATAAATAAAAATATATGAAATAAAAATAACAAATGAGAATAAAAGTAGTTACTATTACATAATCTAATTGTAAAGTCCTGCTGTTTTGCTGCATTTTTTATAAACCAGCAAAGGAATATTTTAATGTAGTGAAATAATGGTCAGCTTTTTATAATAGTATTTGAAACAATATCATGCTTTTGGAGGCAAAACATACTATCACTATTTGAGCCACTGGCCCACTTACCCCAAAACATAGGACTCTAATTGTACCTTGAGACAGAGGCGGCTATGATTCCTCTACCTGGGAAATATGAGAAACACCATCTGGTTTGTGTATCCTTTGACCTTTGATCTGTTTTGGAAGCATACATCTTTGAGGATTTAAGCTCTTAAACTCACTTCCTTTTCTATCATCTAACAAGAGCCATGACAGTACAAGAGCCATAACATCTCCCAATGATTAAAAATCTCTCCCATCAAGCACAGTGAGGCCGTTGATAGCAGAAGCTGTAAACATTTATCTGAAGCAGATGTGGCTCTAGGCTTAATTATCTTTATTGACCATTATGTAAAAAGAGCCCCTGCAGAGTAAGAAAACCAATTTGAGATGTTTTTTTATGTCTGTACTTTACCTGTAGTTTAAATGTTATCTCCACTAAAAGCAGAGTAAACTTAAAAGCCAAGAATATTTAAAAAATCTGTTTGAACTTACCCAAGAGTAAACTCTATGGGGCGAACATGTGTATCAGTTTATTGGATGAGTACTTGTATTCAACAACATAAAAAATAGTTTTCAACACAAAATTTCTTCCAATAGTTAAGGTACCTCGCTCTGAATTAACCCCTTATCAACACTGACTGGGTTGCTACCTAGTAAATGTTTTAGTGGACACACAATGAACATTCACAAATTTCATCAAAAAAAAAAAAAAAAGTATCACTGTCTAAGATCAAGGAGATCTGATCAAGGAGATTTCCAGAATACCCCAAAAAAGAGATCTTAACAAAAGTTCAGATAGATAATCTCACAAATCAGTAAACATGATGGCATATAAACAGCTGTTTTCCTAATTCATATTGCCAATTCTTCCAGCATCCCTCATTCACCTTGGTAGTCCCATTTCTTGATGGAAGAGGAAGTGAGCTTAAGTTATGTCAGATGTTTGAACCCCTCCATTATGGATAGCAAGCTGAACCTTTGTACAGGTCTTCTCATCTGTTTCATACATTATGTGAACTCTTGAAATGTTAGTTTGTTCATTTGAAGATGTTAATATAGAGGTAGATGGCTGATTTAAATGATTCGCAAATTGTTTTTGTTTTGTTTTTTTAGAACAGATCTGCATGAATCAGTTGAACAGTTTTTTTGCATATCAGTCTGAATTGAGTCTGATTTCAATGTTTCTCACATTTTTTTTTTTTTTTTTTTTTACCTCTCGAGAAGCGGAGAAAATTACAAAACATGGCGCAACATCCGTCTACCCCACTATTTCTTTCTTTCTTTTTTTTTTTTTTTTGATAAAAATCATTTAATTAATATTCCTGAAAATTGGCATCCCTACTTTCATTGTGTTTTTTTGTTTTATGCATTTCCAAGTTTTTGACAACATCTTATCGTAGATGTGGTCCATAGACATTTGGGTAAATATGACAAATAGTTGATTGGGACACTTTTTCCCATCTCAATGGCAAAAAGCGTCCCAATCAACCTACGTTTACAGCTTAGAGATTTAGACTTTTGGTGTTGGATATTTTAAGTACAAATTGTTTTGAGGTTATAAATGGCTAAACATTGAAATAATTGTGACTGAGAGCTGGAAATGAGCCAGGCTTTCCTAGCACTAATTACTGTAAGATAGCTGACATATGACTGACAACCGTAGTTCAGAGGTGTTTGTGGTAATTGATAGTCCATTGCGATGAGGCACCGCCTCTCTGAGGTGACTGACTGGGGTCCAGAGTCAGAGGATGATAAAATCTGTGTGGACTGTGAGGCGTGAGGTTAGCCGCACTCTCCTGAGGGTCTTAAAGGGCAATCAGAAGCTGAAAGTGGAGGGGCTGATCTCTCGGGAGCTCCAATTTCCACGTGTACACAGTGCCTCTATTGAGCCTAACTATCCACCAAAGCACTACCAGCTCTCTTCGAAGCATCAAAACACTAAAGCAAGATGGATTGCAGTGTTTCATCAAAGAAAATGACTGAGTGTGTTCAACTTAGTTGGACATTTTCAGGGTTTGAAATTTATAGAGTAAGTTTGACTGGGCCAGAGTGAAAGTAATGCCTCAGAAAAAGCGGTTTGAATGTCTGTTCAAAGCTCTCCCTTTGGATAGATCATTTAGCGGTTTCAAAGAATCCATTTAAAAAAAAAAAAAAATCACTTAGCATTTTTATTCTTACAGCTATTTTGAAAAGAGGGATTTATTCAAATAGATCATATGACAATGTTCATGGCATATAGTTTGGTAACACTTTACCTTACATTTTTCATGTTACATTTTGTTAATAGAATTAACAGTTATGCTGTATTTTTATTGAAACTGTGACATTTTTTTTCAGTAAAATTTGATGAATAGAAAGTTCAAAAGAATACCATTTATTTGAAATAGTATTATTTTAATGTTATAAATGTCTTTACTGCCACTTACTGTCATTTATCAATTTATATCCTTGCTGAATAAAAGTATTATTTTTTATTTATTTATTTATTTTTTTAATAATCACACTGGCCCAAAACTTTTGAATAATAGAGTATATTTAAAAAATAATTCTCAGTAAATAATTACATATTGTTGGTTAGTGTTAATCAATAACTGTACTTATGTTAATCAGCAATTATACAATAACATGAACACTGAAATGTTAAATAGTTTCAAATCAATTTGTTATATAATACCACCGAATAGAGGAGTGGAGCTTGGGGTGTAAAATGTTTTTCTACTGAGACAGATCGTTTATTATAACCTGTGTATCCGCAAAGCATATGGGAAACGCTTTAGTGATTTTCTTTGAGCACAGGAGCGAGAAGGAGTTTTATTCAGCTTGATCTCTAAAAGGAAATTTCAGGAGGTCTCCCCAGGGAAAGGATACTTCCTCCAGGTCTGCAGAGTTCACTGAGGGATGTTCTTGTAGTGTGTACTTGACAGCAGTATAAGCTTTGTCTGTAGATGAGGAAACCATACTTCCTCAAAAATGTAAGAAAGGAGTGAGTAAGATATCAGTGGATTATTCATACTTATTTTTATAGATACTCCCCTAAGTGGAAGAAATCAAATACAATTGCTTAAACTGCATCATCTTTTGGTCATTTAGCCATTAAATTGGCAGATATACCTAAACTAGATGTATAATGGCTATGTAGACATAAATGTTGGATACTGGTTGTAGACATATAATGTTGGTCAGAACAGACATTTATCAGTGCTGTGGAAACTATTTCTTATTTTTGGCAACATAGTCAGTATTGCCCAAGTACACAATATCATTCCTTTCGCAACATATGGTGGCCCTTGAGTTGTGATGATATCTGCTGCTTCCTGAGAGTTTACAGATGCTGTTCTTAAGAACTGTGAGCAAAAGATGGCTTTGTGACATTTACTGTATGTTCCAGCCCATTGACTTTCATAACTAGTTCATGTCATCATATCCATGTGGATCTGGCAGTCATACCAAGGTTTTTGTTGTTGTTGTTGTTGTTGTTGTTGTTTTTCTGAGGAGGCAAGGGAGTCAATGCCTCCTCAAACCAATTTGATGAGAAAAGATGCAACATTATAAAAATACCACAAAATGCCACAAAATATATGATCATAGAGTGTATAAATGTCATTTGCCTCCTTTGAGCTCATTGAGATCCTAATCATGCAATGAATATGAAGGGGATATTTGTGAAAATCAACCTGAATAAGTCAAACTGGTGGAAATGGACGAACTAATTACAAAGTAAACAGCTCACCTACTCAGACATCACAAGTTTCTGTCACAGCTGCATCTATATGAATTTGCTTGACATTATATGATGATGTATAAATGAATTAATGGTTCAAAAAGGTGACTATTAATTATAATAGCCAAATGTTTTTTTGTTCTTTCAGTGGATATATATATATATATATATATATATATATATATATATTATATATATAATTTTTTATTTATTAAATTATTTCCCTTCAGCCAGTAAAGCTCAGTTTCTGCATTAGCTACTGGGTAAGACTTGTTGAAAGATGAAGGGGAGGAAAAATACACAGATGGAATTGTTATTGCAGGATGGATGTCATAGCAACAAAGCAAGAGACTGAAAGACAAAAACTCCCTCAATATTTAAATATAAAGCAAATTCCTATCTATCTATAGTTTGTATGTATGTATGTATATACACACTGATCAGCCACAGCATTAAAACCACTGACAGGTGAAGTGAATAACATTGATTATAATTGTTACAATGGCACCTGTCAAGAGGTGGGATATATTAGGCAGCAAGTGACCAGTCAGTTCTTGAATTTCATGTGTTGAAAGCAGGACAAATGGGCAAGAGAAAAGATCTGAGTGACTATTACAAGGGCCAAATAGTGATAGCTAAACGACTGGGTCAGAGCATCTCCAAAACGGCAAGTCTTGTGGGCTGTTCCTGGTATGCAGTGGTTAGTATTAGGGGTGGGCGATATGACCAAAATTTCACTTTATTTTATTTCATTATTTTATCTTTGTTATTAAACATAAGAACAAAAGTGACAGTAAAGAATGTTACAAAAGACTTTTATTTCAAATAAATGCTGTTCTTCAAAGAATCCTCAAACTTAAACTGAAGTAAGCTTTACCATCACAGAAAAACAAAAAATATTTTAAAATATATTAAATTAGAAAACATTGTTTTTACATTTTATAATATTTAATATTTCAGATAGATAGATATATAGAAAGATAGATATGTTCATAAATGGTATCAGTAAATGGTATCAGTCAGTATCAGTATTATAAGCAATTAACTTTAATATACCCAAATCCAGTGATTATAAACGTGTGTTAGTGGGCTGTATTCAATAATATTGTCCCATAAATATGTAAGCACAATTTAGAGATGTCGAAATGAAATATGACCTCAGCAGGAAAAGTGATTAAACACCCTGTGAGTGACATGAACAGCAGAATGCCAATAATCTAATACACCTCCATAAAAGGGGGACCTAACTGACTTGGCATGATTCAGAAAAAGAAGCAGTGGCCTAAATCTGAAACGATGAAAACAACTCAGTGAGACCAAATGTTATAGCTAATTTAGAATTAGACCTGGCTGCCCTCTGTTACACATTCATTTAATGACATTTCTCAATGAAAAGCTGAAATTGAACAAGATTGAATTTCCCTTCATGCTGTGATTACAATGGGACAATCAAGGGTGAGAGAAGCCCTGAATATGATTCCCAGTGGACTATAGAGTGAATCTCCTCCTGTCTATCTGCTCTCAGACCTTAATGATCCTCAATCAGTTTAGTCGTACCCTCGTCTCCAGATAAACACATTTCAGTAGCTCATTTATTTTCATGAGTTTCGGAGATAGGCCTCGCTCTTTGCAGCTGTCACTCCTGATTTTTCCATATTGCGCTGACACTCTGTCCAACATTATAGAGCATAGGGCTTCATTCGTCTATACAGGTGCAAAATGTGATCTTATTGCCATAAATAAGCTGAAGGACTGTGGGCGCATATGCATTTGCCTGCTTTAACCTCATATCCTATAGACGTCTATAACCTCTAAAGCTTGTGTCCTCTGTTCCCTTGGCAACCAAATATAAAATCTCAGAAAGGATAAGAAAAATGGCACACACTGGCCAAAGGAGAGATGTTTTATGAGTTTTGGATGGGTGCATTTGAACAAAGACAGAAATCTGGTCCTTTTTCACAGGGTGGAAAAAAATAACCCTTGACGGTAATACAAGCTGGGCCCCTTCAGATAAGAACCTTCCCCTGTGGTTCAGTGATAGCAGTTTATTAGAATTTTGTGTTACTCCTCAGAGTCGAAGTAGACTGGCAAAGCTTTGAGAAAAGACAGACAAGATAGATGTGATTTTAGTTCTGATACAGGAGATTGAAAAACAAATACATAAGGAGATGGGATGTTACCGTCATGTAATTGCTGGTAATAGAAGCATGAGAGAATAAAGTCTAGGTTACCTTTGCCCATGGCTAAAATTTGACTTGAAAGAAAATCTTTTCATTTTAAATAGTTTTCATGGATGATATTCCATTCAATAGTAAGATAAAACAAGGAATATGATCCATAAAGGCTTTGAATTTATTTGACTAATGGTAAACATTGTTGCCGTTGCTCATAGAAAGCTTTGATCTTTTGAGGGACATTTGTTACAAAAAGGATTTCAGAAAAAAATTAGGATAGTTTACTCAAAGAATAAACCAAAGCCTCTTACCCCACATCAAGGATATAGCTTGGGGAAACTATGAAGCTTTGAAAACTGGTGTAATAGATATTTCCTCCGACAATGGCAGTGATATATCTGTTGGTAAAGTTTGGTGAGATAATTGAAAAGCTGAACAGATTTTTTTTTTTTTCTTCATTTTTTCCTGGGTTCACCTTTCTTTTGTGCTCATGATAGTTGCTTAGTCAAGTAGAACATTTACGAAGTATGTTTTGTTATGTTTATGTATTTGACTCTTTTATCCAAATGTATTTGGGATATACATTTCATCAGTGAATGCTTTCTCTGGGAATCATACCCATGATTATGCTGTTGTTCGCTCCATGCTTTACCAGTTGAACTATATAGGAACATAGGAACTTAAGTAATAAAAGAAAATTAAGTCAATGATCATTCTTTACATTTTTGAAGCTAAAGTAATCAGATTTTTTCTATGTATGATAAGAGAGTGACTGTCATTCTGGATGATCTCAGACATCATAAATTGTGCAAGACTTTGATTTGGCCGGTTCCTCTTGGATCTGTCTCGAAACATGTGTAGGGAAGGGGACAGGTTATTTATTTTTACAAACAGCCATCTGTCGTGGCAGATTGCAAAATGGCTGCCCTCTAAATATGATCTGAATCCAGAGCAGGACACAACCCCAAAGAACAACACACTGGGGCTTAAAAACTTTCCAGACTTTTTGGCCTAAATATTATTTGCATAGACATTTACATTTTTATCTGTCATATTGTCTAAAACTCAATTACAGTAAGCATATGTTTTATAATAGCCAAGTTGGTACTAGTTCATAAACCAGATGCTTTTTCTGAATGTAATTCGTAATGGTGCCTTTCAGTTCATAGGATGCCTCCCAGGGTTAACCAGGCCATTATTTGTCAAGCAGTACAACACTAATCTGTTGATGACAAGAACAGGGAGAGAAAAAGAGCATATATTTTCATAAAGTTTTTTTTTAGAGGAGAGCTCAAAGAGGACAATTTTCTTTAAAATTGAATTGCTGAGAATTGAAATGGTTTCATTTAATTTGGCCCTTACTGTACAATTATTACTAAAATGTCACCAGTGAGAATTTGTCATTGAATGAAAATACATAGGGCAAAATATGTTATCTGTGTAACTCTAATAGGTTATCACGGTGTGAAATTATACATCAATGCAATACATCTTCTTAAAGATCTAATGAGAAGTAGGCAGTCTATACACTTTACATTCTTGTATCCATACGCCCTAAAATGTGCAGCCATTCATTTCATAAATTGTTGAAATCCAGAGATATGCTTGTATAAGATAATGTATCTTTATGAAATTTACAGGTTTATATGTGGACCACACATGTGGAAAAAGAGGGTTTGGATTGCAGAGCTGTCAATCAGTCACTCTGGTCTAGATATGGACCCACCAGGAAACAAGCAAACAGATGGCTTGGTGTCTTGAGAATGAAGCTTCCTCACCCACCCCCCACAAACCCCGAAAATAAACCATTGGTAAGATACTGTAAGCCCCTTGGATTTGTTTAAACTCCTCATCCAGACTAATGCAAAATTCACCACAATTTACTGCTGGTTCTTAATCTTGTGCATTAACCATTCTGATTGATTCTTGCCTCAAGATTTTCAGGATTGATTACATCACTTGTAAGGATACAAAGCGATCCTTTTCTCATTTTGAAATTACATTAAGCATATCATAGAGATACGCAAAGATAGAAAACACAAAGATATTTGACAAATATTTGGTCCATATTGCAGATGGGTTGAGCTCTATTTTTGGGGCAAGCGTCTGATCCTGTGGGCCTAAAGCTGTTGAGGGGACTGGGCTTGAGCTTATACTCAAGCAGGTGTCCCCACTGTCATCTGTCTCACTTCTCAGGGGAACCACCAGCAGATCGACAGCAACCTTCTGACAATAGAAGACGAGCAATGATGAACTTTATTCACATCTAAAAAGGTACATTTTATTACTATGCTAGGTGTTTTGTGGGAAACTATTTGAGCTGTATTTTGGCTGTTGAGGATGGGGGGCATTTTTTGTTTTCTTTTTTCTCCCTTAGAATTCAGTGCATTCGCCAATTTTTCAATAAAATTGTGTGTTCAATTTACAAGCTTTCTGATAATCCAGAAATGAAAATATTTTCAACCTCCTGAAATCTCTGTTTATATCGTTTTCACAACAAAGCAATAAGATGCTTCATCAAATATTTATTTAGTTTTCATTTACCCATTTTCTTGTGAAATTTAACCAGAGAGAAAAGAATTCCCAAAAGCCTATACACACCCATATGAAGTATTGATCTATACCCATCTAAAATTAAGCAGCACTCTGTCTTCATACATTTCAAGTGTTCTTGTTGGATTTGGCCAGGATTCTGCTCATTTCTCCCCCCTCTTGACCTGGATAATAAGATTAAAAAGCCCTCTGATCAGTAATGCATGCAACATCTCCGAGGGAATATTTTGAAAGCTCAGAATGTGTTTGGTGTATAATGCTGACTGTAAATCACAGGAAGACTGACACTCACTCCATGGTGATTACACAGTGGCACTGTGAAGATGTGGGTCAATCTCTGAAGGAATGGCGCATAGTGGGAAGTGAGGATAGATGAGGAAAGAGATGACAGAAGGGAGATGGCTTGAGCTCTCATAAGGATTCCAGGCATGCTCAGGACTGATATTGAATCCTGGTCTTATGCATGTCCTGTAAATAAAAATCTACTGCAAACAAAGAGACTGCTGCTCTTATCGCTTTAATCTGGTCTCGGAGGAAGGCAAGAGAGAGCAAGAAACCAAATGTTAGGGTAGAGAATCGCATTCTTTGGTATTCTATTTAAACAATGAAATGGCATTGTTGGCATTTGGTGTTATAGAGAAGGCTTTGCAGTAAAGGTCAGTAAGACTGCACCTAGTCTAGATGTAGTTTAAAATGAAAACAGAGCACCACAGACATATTAATGACTTCAATGATGTACTGTATATTTAGTGCTTTGTTTTTTGTTGTTGTTGTTTTTTCAGAAGTCTAAGGGCAAATTGAAAATCAAAACTGTAAATGAGCAATGTTTTAGAATTTAGAGGCATAAAATGAATTGGAAATATTTAAGAATTAAAAGACAGGGTTATTATAGTTGTTATTATTGATATTATAGTTTTTATTTATAATAAACTTTCAATTTAACTTTTTTTAGTGCAGTTTTTGCTAGTTTTATCATAGTTTATTCGGTTTTGATTTTAGTTTTGGTATTTTTAGAGCTGTATTACTATATAGGTTTCATTTTCATGTTTAATTCCTGGAGGCTGTAATAGTTTCTAGTTTTTAATATACCATGTATCAAAATTTTATTTTATTTTAGTTTTGCAGTCATTAACATTTTATTTAGTTTAATTATTCCCAGTTATAGTTTTATCCCAATTATTACTATTTATATATTTATTTTAGTTTGTTAACAACAATAATAATACTTTTCTAAGAAATGGTCAGAAATTCTAAAATTCATGTTGATTTTTCAATAGTTTTACATTCAAATTTTTTATGCTCGTCATTAGTTGAAAGACACTGCTTGATTCTGTACATGTCACATGGACATTTACAGGTGCTTGGTTTTCATTGGTTAGATACAGTATTCTCACTGTACACTTTATCCATTACAGTGGACTCAGATCCCATGATGCTGCAGTGCAAGGATGAGCAGTGGCTGTGCCATTTTCTGAGCTAGAATCAGTCTGTCTGGATGTGGGATTAAGGGGTGAGGAGGGACATGAAGCTTTTTAGACAGCTCAAAATCTTCAAGGACTTGGCACTCAATGATCGACTGGTTGTGATTACCAACTCCTGTATTAGTGGTGGTGTTACTTGTTGAATCAGGCTCAAAGTTGCCTTTACTCTACAGAGTTTGTATTATGGATAGAGTGTTGCTGTGTGATGCTATGGATACAAGGCTTGAGCTATTCTAACAAACCAGCAAATGGAAATTATTTTGTGGCTTCCTTTGTGTTGGACTGATTTCAGATCTGCTGGAGACAGAGTCACTCAAAGCTTCCAGGGTATGGTCTGATATATTTCATTAGGCTTTCAGCTGTGTTGGAGATACTTCCAACCACAAACCAGAACACACCTACTTTGAAGTTCAGCATAATTTATTGTGCTCACGTTGCTGATTTGTGTATGACATCATGAAGGATGTGGTGATGTTCAGGTCCAGGAGTGGAAAGCCTAGTAGCTTTCCATTCAAATGTGAAGTTCACAAGCCTACATTCAGAGCTACATGCTTAATCATTATGAGTCACTTCAGCCTTAAAGTAGTTTTAGTGTGTGATTAGTTTTTTTTTTTTTTTTTTAACGAATAAAATGTAGCTCATTTCTGTATCTCATTTCTTTTTGACTAAATATATGCTGTTACAACACACCTGGTTTCCTTTAATCAAAAAGACATTAGAATCTTTGGACATTGGTAAATTAAATTATATTGGCATGATTTATATGGATTAACACGTTAAAGTTAGTACTTGTTTCAGAAATAACAAACCCTCAACAAGATATACTTTCATGCACCCTTTTCAGTTACCAATAGGAACAGAAGGCTAGAACATTGCATATAAGTGTCCATTTAGCTGTGATATATAGGGAAGACAGCGAATAGCCAGGCAAATATTGAATAAGCCTCTGAGCTGTCGCAAACAATGATCTACATGCGTGAGTGTGTCCTCGTACTGCCTCTGAAAAGTAAACTTTTATATACGGACCAAGGGAAGCTGTTAAGGATGAGTGTTCAAAGAAAAGAGAACGTGTTTTAAAGGCTAACCAGCTTCCATTCTCAGTGCTACCAGATATGATGGAGATTTTGTCCTCCTGTTAGTATTTACCGAGCTTAACGAGAATATATGAGATGAGACGGTGGCTAAAACTTACCAAGGAAATCCATGAGCATAATGGCTGTCCAAAGATAACAAGCAAAACAATGCTCTGAGAGAGACAGAGGCACTGTGGATAGTGGCTTGCCAAGAGCGGCTTTCTGAGGTATATGATTGCAGAATTGCTCTTGAATTACCATGGCAAGAATGCAGGTTACACTCCGTAGACAGGGAGAGGAACTCATGCCAGGAGAGTAGTGGGTATCATTATGCTATCATGTTTGCAGCGTTCACTGTGTTTGCAAGCAATACATTGCCCTACTGTTGTGTTAATGTCTTTTCTTCTTCTTCTTTTATCATCTCTCTGAGCATGTTGAGCATTAGGTTTATTGTATTTTAAATAAAAGATAATTAGTCTGCATTTCTGCACACAATCAACCTCAAGCACTGTGAGGAAAATTAAGCTTCTTAAAAGGGCCAATCCACACATAAATAAAAAATGTTCATCATTTATTCACATTCATGTTCAAGCAAGGACAATTTATAGTGCCAACATCTGTCAAGCTCCAAAAAGGACCAAAAAACATGATAAAATCGGTCCATAAGACTCAATTTGGGTCTTTTCCTCACTCAAAGCTATCATATGACACTTTTAGGGTATTTTTCCCCTGTTTGGAACTTAACAGCCACTGATGACTATGAACAATGTATATCATTGTATCTTTTAATGCAAACTGTTTTTTTAATTCTTCCTTCAGCATGTTACCTGTATTTATTCACAAGCCCAAATTACCACACACTTATATAAGCCAGAATAACAGGCTTTAAAATTATAGATGCTATTAGTTTGCTAATTATGGATATTGCACCTTTCATCGCCCCCATGCCTTTTCCTCTATCCTGCTTATAAGGTACATGTTTGCTGTATGAGAAATTACTACCTTTATACCTCTTTGTCAGGTGATGCATTAGACAAAAGTTTCAGTGGAAATCAATGAGTGAAGAATGTAATGATAAGTTTTACTGAGCCAGAAAAGGCAAGATTGGTGATGCAAAGCATGTAGTTAGTTGAGATAGAAGACACATTTTAAAAGTTTACAAACCACAATTTTCAGTGTTTAGGGTTCTATTCAATATATTTAATTGTTTGAACATCCCTAGAGCAGTTGAGCAGCCTTAATAGCATCCTTTGATTGAAGGATAGTCTGTTGTGGTGTGTTAAATTGATGTTTTGGCTCCATGACTCCTGTTTATAAATGTCCAGACCACTTCCCAGACTGCCAAAAGCTTCTTTCTGTAAACTGACCCTAATGGGATGGTCATAGTTGGCAGGATCAAGAATATAATTGCCCTTAAAAGCTGAAAAGTGACAGGAGCCTGCTCGGACAGAGCATTCTTTGTAGAAATAAGCAAATAAGCTTGAGTTTAAGTGTAGCACTGCTAAGTCAGCACTTGTCAGGTCTATAGACAGCAGTCCATAGCAGGCATAGTTGACAAAAAGAATCAGAGAGGTTAAGCTCTCAAGTTAAACTCAAGTTTGCTTGATATGTAAATAATCCCTCCCTAAAAACAAATATGAAAACCTTTTGCGCTTCTCAAAGATCTTGACCATTCTCAGGCTGCTTGGTTTGTTTTGTTTTGGTCTCTATGAACAACACTCTTGGCTTCCTTGTAAGATACTGTATGAGACTAAACTTACACAATGAAATGTCCATTCTTTGATGACATGCCAATCTTGGCTCCTGAAATGGATATAAAAAGGCTTGTGAGCTGAGCTTGCGTGACATATAACGGCCAACTACAGCAACTGAAAACACACAGAATACACACTACCCAGCTGTCCTGCTGCTCCCCACTGGGCTCTGGCACAAACAAAACTCATTTGGCCTCAGCTCCCCTGAATTGAACACGGTGTCCATGGAGAGAGAGCTTCATCTTTCCACAGTCAAGTGCACTTGGCACCCAATTAATGACAAAAGGATGAGGGAAAAAACACCTTCCACTGCACATTTTGCTGTGGCAATTTCCTTAGACGAGAGGAAGATTAGCCATCAAAATAGACAGGTAATGCGTCCCAACTCCTCCAAGCTCAATAAAATAGTTTTTCTTTCACTAAAATGTGAAGAAATTGAGTTTTGAAACAGAGTGATTGAGTGTTATTTACAGCTAGGGTCTCTTGAAGACCTTTTCTTCTCTCTGAGAGAGCGAAACATTCTGCCATAGGATCCAGTGCCAGATGAAGAGCATCTGTGCCAGCTCCTTTTCATTCTTCACAACAACCAATGGCATTATTTAGTCTGCTGTGTTGCTAAAAACAGGCTCATAGATGCTCAACGACACTCAGCGCTCCAGATCCATGTGACCTTGGTTAAGCATTCTGACATCATACTCTCTCAGACACTCTTGAGTAGCAGATGACCATTCTGTCATTTCACAAACAAGACAGAAGGAACTTCTGCTGAAGATGAGAACTGTCCATGGGAAACAGGTGAACTCCTGATACAAGCAAGATATTCAGAACAATCATGTGATACTGTAACTTTAAGGTCATACTTTAAAGGCAAAATATGTAAGATTTTTGCATTAAAATACCCCAAAAAACAGAGAACAATGTTACATAGTTTGCTAACTTATCTCTAATGTTTCCAACAATGTTTAAATCCAGAGAAATCAGCTATTTTAACCAGTGTAACGGCCCACGTCATATCCGAGTTACCCTTGATTTTTGGATTTACTTCTGTAGAAACCATGGAAACATCAAAGATGCTTTGATATATTATGTGTTTTATTAGATAGGTGAGCAGCTGTTTGTATACCTTTATTGACAGAAAATTAATCATTATTATGTAGATCAACACGGTTAGTCTTATTGTTTGAATCTCTTGTTTTCTTGATTTACTGTGAGTAACATGTTTGTATCATGCCTCAGAGACAACACTTGTCAAGTGGCTAACATAATCAGAAAGAGCTTTTGTAGTAACAGTAATACATAATTTTCTTCACCATTCAATATATTTTAAAATTAATTGCATGCCATTTAGCAACACAAGCCATCAAGCTTTTATTAATATGATATTCTAATATCAATGTGCAACAAGTGTCTCATACCAGCCACTGAGTGACCGCACAGAGTAACGTTAAAATAGCATTAACATGTTTAGTATGATGGTTTTGACCAAGTAAAACTGTGCTGCAGACATTAAACATAACTTTAATTTTAAACTAAACATAAAACAAAAGAAGTGGCAGCGGCCGACCGCTGCATATAAGCATAATAAAAACAGCAACGTAAAATGTCCCAGACTATCAGCCCTGCCCTGCTTCATACCACAGTAACATTAAGAAAACTTTTATACATTATAGCTCACCCATGAACATGCTTTCTGCCTGAGTCCCATCGGATTGCTTTCCTTTGGCTGTGGAGGTTAAGACGACAACTCCCATGATTCCACGCTCATTCATGATGTCTTTGTTATTTTTTTGAAGAAGCGACCTTATAAGCGAATAAGTGAAACTTACATACTGTGCTTTTAAGGTCAAACTGTGACATTAGCAGAATAGTGTTCCATTAAATGTGCACTCAGTAATTTTTTTTTAATATAGGCTCATCAGAAACGTGCCTTTACCTAAATTTTAGTAAAACTCCAAAAAATGAAACATTAACATATAATTCACTGCAGTTTTCTGTTGAAATGAACACTAGTGGCAGTAAAACACCAAAACCTTTTGTTCTTTTTCACACAAAATATGATTATGGGGCAGATTATCGTTTAATAAAGTTTTTTTTTTTTTTTTTTTTTCATGGTTCCTTGCACAATACCTCAAAACTGCATGCACTTACCGTAGTGCATGCTTTGTAAACTAATACATTTTGATGTTTGTATGGCATACCTAGCTCCATATGCTTTTATTTTTTCTTACATAGTACAGCATTGCACTTTTGATGCGGTGCGCTCGAGTACCCATGAAACAGTCAAAACACTTGATAAAAGAAGAAAAAGAAGAAAGCTAAAATGGCATAGTTGCTTCAGTAAATGTATTTTTATTTCACGTTTGCTTTTGTTAACACTGTCGGTTAGGTTTAGGGTGGGGTTTACCGTAAGTGGTACAATATTTTTAAACACAATAAAGCATAAACCTTTTAGTGCCACTCACCGACCATTTCATTTCCTAACTGGCGCGGTACGGACAACAACTAACATAAAGCGTTGCCAGATTCACATTCATTTTTTTGTGCTTTTAGTGCCACTCACTAGACATTTCACTTTGAAAGTGTCTTGAAATGTACAAGAAGCAACATAATATGTTTATATAATGATTTTGAGTTGTTTTTTTTAACTAAATTTTTTTTAACTTAGTTTATTTTGTTCTGGTTTATGGATTTATGCTGACACTTTGCAGCATATTATGCAAAGGTTGCCGATTCCATTGTAGAAATATGCTATTTAAAATCAACCATGATTCATTTATTTCATAAATGAAAGTGTCCAATAATACGGACATTACTTAGATAAAGTTAGTAGTATTTGGCTGGTCTTGTGATCTTAAAATGGCTGTCAGCATGAGGCAAACTACTCCATGTACAATAAAACAGCTTTTATTAGGCAATATATATGACTTTTGTGATTGTACATCATTTTAATTTATTACATTTTTTATTTATTTATTTATTTATTTATTTGAGAAAAACGTGCAGCAGCCGCTCGGCATGTTCTTGGCTCTGTGGCTTTAGTGTTTAGTGTCTGTGTTGCCTCATCCAAGGCTTTTTTTTTTCCAATCCACCATTGAACTGTGCAAAATGACCAGACACTGGCCTGGTCCAGTAGTAATCAGAGAAGCCTGTCTGCCCTAGAGGACAAATAGGATTTAGCATGGCTTGGATTCTTGCTCTCTTCCCAATGACAAAAAGAGCACAACCTCCTCAGCTTTCCTCTAGCAGACTGAAACATTGAGGTCATTTTCCAAGTGTCTCCTGAAAGGGTATCCTTCATCTGATGGTTAGACCTGACCAGACATGAAGATTGCAACGGCAGCCAATCAATCACTAAAGTGTTTAGCTCCATTGAAAGAATTCCTGATTTAGAAAGAAAGAGAAAGAGAATGAGAATGCGGTGACTCATGCCTACAGGATGAGGTAGCTTAGCGTTACAGATGGTCTGGGTAATGGCCTGGACAAATAGCCCTTTCTCCACAGAGATTAGACTTGGAAGTCTTGGAAAAGGTGATACATCCAGGGTCAGGAGTGTCAACATATGCTCATACGATCATGCTCCTCAACTACATCAAACAGATTCAGTAAGATAGATTGATAAGATTAAGCCAACTCTTTTCTCTAATAATATGACTATGCTTGTGCCCCCCTCCCCCATATCTGAATGGTTTCACTCTGAAGTTAAAAATAAGTGGCTGCAGAAGCCATTAGACAGTTTCAAATTTGTGCAGGGATGAGGTGTTAATGAAATCAAATGACAAGAAGCGTCAAATCTACTTATGTGTTTTAAGATACTGTACCATGATATCCGACAGAAGAACCTTCTGGTCAAACTTCTGAGGAAATTGCTTCTAAGAATATCTTAGTGAAAAGTAGCACTTGTGTGTATACATGTGTGCATTTTAATTAGATGTCACTTCAATGAGTATCTTGGCACACATTTAATCACCCGTAGTGTTTTTGTGCTTACAAAGGCTGCAATAAAACTGTAATATTGTGCACTATTAAAATAACTGTTTATGTTTTAATACATTTTAAAATGTATTCAAGAGGTGGTAAAGCTGACTTTTCAGTAGTCATTACTCCAGTCTTCTGTGTCACATGATCCCAATGAGAAATTATTCTAATATACTGATTTGGTGTACTGATAAACATTTCCTATTGTTAGCAATTTTGCAAACAATTGTTTTGCTTAATATTTTTGTGGAAATCATGATTATTTTTTCAGCATTCTTTGACATTCTTCATCAAATGTCTTTACTGTCACTTTTAAACAATTTATCAGTTGAATATATCCTTGCTGTAGTGTGTATATGCAGGTTCACGCACAGGCTTAAAGTGTCTTTGCTGTGCTTTAATCTTTTGGATGAGGATAAATGGGTTTTCTTTTCGCCAAAATAAAAATGTTTTTATTTTCAAGGTCTAAATATCCAATGGAAATTAGCATAAGAAACAGACAATGGCTTTCTTGTAGGAGATAGCACAACAACTGGAGTGGATACAGAACAATAAATCATTAAAATGACCCTAAAAATAAAGAAAAAATAGTTTGTGCTCCCCTAATCATCTTAATATGTAAATCTGCACATTGCTTTAGTTACATGCACGTATGGTGTTCGTGTGCATTCTGGTTTTTGCACAAACACAAGCAATCATACCAGCAGATTAATAGAGCATGGAGATGTGTTTACTGCCACTGCTTTAAGAGCTCCCAGGAGGCAATAATAATTCTGTGTGTCAATAGCAGGGCACATCACAGACGGCCGGTATGGTGCTACCATATGCCAGTCTCAAGAGGAGGGATCGTGAAAAAATTGTCTCGAACAGGGCTGTGGAGAGAGGGGGACAGTGGGTAGAGACAATCTCTCAATGTAGGTGGTAGAGGGTAAGGGTAACAAAAGGAGTAGAGGGGTCCTGTGTCATTGTGGTGGGTAATATTTCAGCATTTAATGATTCATTGCAGATCTTTTACTAATATAAATACTTTCACAATACAGGTGATTGTTTTGGGGGGAGACTGAGTGCAGGCATGAATTTATTGGACACAGAAAGGCATTGAGCGATCTCTATCTGATCCATATTTCATGTCATGCTGAGACTGGGTGAGCCCATGTAGACATCCTAGAGCCTCTTATTCAGACTGTGCTCTAATATACTCTCAGGGCATGATCAGAGTGTCAGGCCAGGGCTGAAACCTGCTATTTGAGACACTACATGAGACTGACTGTGAAAGGCGGCACTATGAATATCCATGGCTTACCTTTTCTGGTTGGATACAGATGACTCATTAATGTTTTGTGGAGGGCTGTGATTTTGCAGTGCTAACCTGATGGGAGGTCATGCAGACCAGTATAGATGTTCAGTTTAATCCTGCATGGTGGGATTTATTTGCTGTTTTTGGCCAAAAAAAAAAAAAAAATCCAGTTTTTAGTCAGATAATCTGTAAAATGAATGTACAGGTAATATAGTAACACTACAATGTGCACCATCATGCACCACATATATTTTTAGGGTGCAATAGAGGTAGTTACGAAATTACAGTGGGTCCAAATGGGCCCTGGATGTTGTAAAAATGTTTGTACATTTTCATTTTGTGTGCAACAAAATTGTTGAATGAATGAATGAATTTATTTTTTCATTTTTTATTTGTTTATGTGTATGCTTGTATGCAGGGCTTGACATTAACTTTTTTGCTCACCAGCCACTGTGGCTAGTGGTTTTCCAAAGTTACTACCACTCAGCATTTTCACTGGCCACAATTTTGCTGTCTGGAAATTTCATTTTATATGATTAAAGTTGACTTTGACATGCTAAAATTACTTGATTTTGAGTCAATTTACTTGATTAGCTAGATTTAAAACCCTTTCAAACTTTCAAATGCAGATTGACCACCAAAATCAAGACTAGGCCTACATGGGTGGGCAAGGGGTGGTTAATATGACCATAATATGATACATTTTATAATTGTATAAGTTATTTTTGTTAGGCTATATAAAAGAACAAAGAAGCAAATTAGCAAATTACAAATACAATAGTAAAATAAATAGCCTAAACTATTTTTTTCAGATACAGTAGGTTTATTTAACATTTATTTAACATCTTTTGTTGTTTGATCAACATTAATGACAGACAGGTATTTAATTGGGCTGCTGAATTGCATGTATGTAATATACTGACACATATCCAGTTTTTAACAATCTGTTTAAGTACACTTAAGCCATAACCGACTGTATTCACGCGAGGTACTCCACACGATGGACATTTTGACATCTGTGTTTGCGTGTATTTGATAATTCAGGCGCAAGGAGATCTGATCGCGCATGCGAGAGAGCACTTCTTTTGTGTGTCATTCAACGCGATTCAGCCGATCCCGCCTTCACTAACTGCAAGTTAATCGATAACGAATTGTGATCGGATTGTAATTTTGTGCTACGACCAGCTTGGCTACCTTTGATTAGGCTGTAGGCTGAAATTATATTCAACCCGCCAAAGTGGCTAGTGGGAGTGGCTGTCTTACCCGCCACAGCTGAAATCTACCCGCATTTGGCGGGTTGTCGGGTGTTAATGTCAAGCCCTGCTTGTATGTATTCCATCTTAAATAGCCTATATTATAAATATATTTTCCATGATTTCCTTATTTTGAATGGCCATAATGCTTCTTCATATTAAAATGTATTACATATTATATTAAATAACATTATTATTATAGCCTATATTATTTTATACCATTTTATTATGAATTTTTATTGTAATAATATTTATACTCATTATTTTTATATATTTTGATTTGTTTTTTGCTTTGCCGTCAGTTTGATTTATGATGCTTCTACATATTGAAATGTTTTACATATATGAAATAGCCTTTTTTATTTTATACATATGCATACATATACAGTACATATACATGTATATCAGTTTTTTTTTTTAATGTGTTTTTCTTCGCTCAAAAATCTCCTTATCAGTTTGCATGGTCATGATGCTTCTGCATTAAATATTACTCTGCACTTACCTATATGATTACACACTAATATGTGCAAGTTTTCCAGGACTGAGCTGGAAGTAATAAGACTCCTTTAGCAGTCGCTGAAGAATGTGTACGTGCTGCTGTGTCGTCATCTTCTTCCTCTCTTTTGCACCTTGAGACTGAAACAGTGTGTTCTTTGTCTTAAACACTGCCTAGTGGCACACACAGTTGAAGTTACGGAAACAAAAACAAGAGGGCCACCATGTCCATTCATCCTTCTGAGATACTCTCCCAGCATTTCAATGCACACCCCTTTCTCTAATGGACTTTGCAGGCGTCTGCAGCCCGGCCCACAATGAAATCGGGGTCTGCTGTGCACGTCAGTCACACATGAATGAACCCTGTAAGCCTAGCCCCTTCACTCTTCCTTTATGCCACGGAGTGAATATTGAGATAAATGGATGCACCAGTCATTAGATGGGCTGGGTGGGGGGTTAAAATAAGCAGTGAATACAGAGTTCCATTATACAACTCAGCTTGGTGTGTTTTTTAAGGAAAAAAAGCCCAGGCATTGCCACAGGCTTGTCAGGAAGATAGTTGAACTTTAAGTTATTCACCTCTGTTAATCTCCTCTGAGGATGTTCTGATTGAACTTTTCCTTTGCGTCTTCCTAGACCTTGCTTTAAAATGACAGTCGGGACCGTGTGCTGACTGACAGGCGGAAAGAGAAATGAGGGAACCGGAGGAGAGAGGGAGAGTAATTTAGGATCCGAGTGGTGTTGAGGTCTTAGACCCGTCTGAGGGGACGGCTGATGACAGCCAAGGTGAGAGGCGAGCTGCCTCGGTGCTCTCTAATGTCAGTCACGCTCTCTCACTTGTACATCTTTTCACTTTATCATGAAATCTTTTCCTCTCTGATCTCCTTTTTCTCACTGTCTGAGGCTTCTTTCACATTCTTGACTCCCGTTTTAATGCCCCTTAGAGATGTTCACTTCTTTCCTCGAACTTGCTGTCTCATTGAGAACGAATAATCTACAGATGTTAGATGGTTTCACTGGCTTCAAGAAAAGTGGATTTTGGCTCTATTTTTTGCACTGCTTGTAAGACATGAGTGAGCCAAGTACAAATGGTGAGGTTTTGTGAGTTTCCATGTTCATTTTACGACTTGAGTTAAATATATCTGAGTATGCATCTGATATATTTAAGTGCATCTGAATTGAATTCTGTGTAAATTCCAAGGTTGTGCACAACAGAATTTAACTGAGAATGTATTTTCAATTCAAAGTCAATTCCTTTACCGGTTTAAATTGAAATAGCAAACAGGACGCAGAAAATTCATATACAACTCATATTCATATAATAAATCTTTAAATAGAAAAGCAAAACATTTCTTGTTTTCCCTTACTTTGAAGATTTATAGGCCATGGTTTCACTTTCTCCACAGGGAAATTGATTTTGAACGACAACTGATAAACAATTATAGACAGACCTACTGTGAGCTACGAGGATGTTAATTCCATAAAGCGCTATGAATAACAGAGAGCAAGTTTTCCTATGCTATCAAACTACTTAAATATTTGCATGTTTTGTGATAAACATAAAATAAATTGTAACATCTTTAAATCAGTAGTTTTATGTCATTCACAATGCTTCAGGTGACAGTTCTTTCCCTCATTAAAGCAGTTAGGTACAGTACAGCAGTCTTGTACTTTTCATATTTTTTTTTTTTCATATTTTTTCAAATACTTTTTTGCTTCAAGTCTGTATTGAGTCGAGATGAGTCTACTACGAGATGAGGCATGTTGTGATTCATCTCGTAGCAGGTTGGTTTGGTTTATGGCTTATAACTCTTAAACGAAGACTTTTTAAAAATCTCTATGGGAAAAATGAATGGGAAAAAATTTCCAAAACCAAGGCTGCTGTAAAAGTGGGCTAGCACAGATGTACCCTATTCAGTAAATTCCTTTTCTCACATTTCAGTTCAAATTCCACTTCCTACGGGGTGTGGACAGTTAAATTAATTGAACTCATATTCATGAATGTAAGGGAGTAAATTCTTCAATTCAAAATTTTGCACAACCTTGGTATATTTCTGCATTTCTTTATGAAAGATACTCATGCTGTTTTTTCCATCACTTGCACTCACGGATGTGACCATGTTCTGTTTCTCTGCTTATCTTTGAATGTTTGAGCTGGCAGTCAGTCAATGAGAACTGCTGATTTAACTGATGTTTGAATAGCTCAGACTCATTTGATGAGTTTTTGAGTGAAGCGTCTTCAGACATTTACATCTCTCTAGTGTTTCCTCCTACCGTAGGTTGTGAAGCTCCGTGGGAATATGGCAGTGTGGCAAGATGAAGAAAACTCAATCATTAAACTATGTGTTATGGTTTCTGGCCACCACTATGTCTCCATCTTCACTAACCAAACCTCAGCTTTGAAGTTAGGCATTAAATTACTGGAGTTTTAAGTGCTTGTTGTTTAAAGGACAGAAATTTTGCTGTGTGTCAGCTTGTTGCTATGAAACGCTGTGTTGAACCTCTCTGTGGGCTTATGTGATTACTCAGAGATCCATCAACTTAAGGATTCAGACTCACCTGGGTGCATTGTTTTATGCCTATAGGATGATAGATCGAGGGAAAGGCTGTTTGGTACTATTGTAATTTTGTAGCTCTCCGAATACATAACAAAGGTCATGGCCTCCGGCATATGTGCATCTCCAATTACACACAATAGCACTTTTTGAGCCCAGCAGTCCATGTGTATCTTTAATCCCTGCGCTATATATTAAACCCTCTCGTTGTACAGCAAAATCTTCCATGAAACAAAATATCAAACTATTTTAGCATTGAAAGTTTAAGTTATTCATGAAAAAGGATGAAGATATTTGTGAACGTTGTCATGGTGGAGTAGATCTGTCATGGTTTTTAGATCTAGAGTTGAACTGGTTGCCCTGAATAATCAAAACACAAAAGTAATATGTTGTCATGGTAACTATGGTAGGTGATATATCTCTCTGTGATTGCTTTGGAAATACATAAGAATTTTCCTCAGAATACCAGGTGCTATTTTCTCAATAAATTTCCATTAACAATTTGCCTGGAGGGGTACAAAATTAAATTGTGCGAACGGGAAGTAGAATTTAACATTACATTGTATACAGTATGAAAAAGGAACCACACACATATGCTTTGTATTGTATTACATTAGGATATAGAATGGAACATTTGAGTATAGTGATTTCCTGGTCGAAAAATTGTTCATTACTGATTTTTTTCTTTCTTTCTATATATAAGGAAAGAAAGCATTGCATTAATATGAATTCATCTACATATAAATGTCTTTTTTCTAAATAGAACTCAGCTGGAAACTTAATTTGCACATTGAAATGTATTCAGTCAATAAATTAAAACAAAACCATACAGCAGTTTCCCTCTATATATTGCATTTTGTTGGTGTTTTACAAGTTAAGTGTCTCTAACTATCAGAGCACATCAGATGAATGGCAGTCATTATAATACAGAAAAGATGTTTGTGCATGTGACTACACAACTTAGACTGCTTAAACCAGTTTAACGAATGACATCATGCACCATAAACATATCAATGAGAAATATGTGGCAGATTTTTTCCCCATTTGGCCAGCAGTTTTTCTTTGTTTCTTTCATGCAGGGGTTGAAATTTGGCATGTGAACTTCTAGGGGCCATAGGGGGTGGCTATATATTAACTTTCAAATGTCATAAATTGTCAAGTTTATGGTGACAATGGTGTGACCTTTCACCAACTGCTGCATATCTAAAGGAGGGGCTTAGCAGGCATGTGCATTATAGAGACCATGTATCCAATGATTCATAGAGAGATGCGGTCTTTGAAAAATGAGATTCAATGATACTGATCTGGTTTGTTCAGCAAGGGAGACCGAAAATGCTTTAGAGGTGAACAATATTATATAACCCATCTGTACATATTTTTTACATGAAGACAGCATTATAGCAGAACTCCATAAAACAAGGAACCTGTTCTCCTGCAGAAAACGCTTGAATATAAAATTCTTTGAATATATGATGTTTTTAATCCATTAATGACTGGTGAGGGGAGCAGGAAAGGGATTTGATTCTTGGCCCAGATTTGTCAAAGTTCCTGTCTGTGCATTTAAATACATAGTGGAAGTGTTGGAGCCTTCAGAAGGAAATTGCCTCGGCTCGCTATTATTGAACAGAAGTCAGTGTTGTAAAGACTGAATCTCTGAACAATAGATTACAAACATTACCTGTTCCACAAACATAGACACATCAAAGAATTTCTGATGCATGTCAATGTAATAAAACAGAAACGCACATGATTAAAGAACTTTCAGTTATAAAATATAAAAGGGAACAATTTGTTCTTATTATCTAGTATGTTTGTGAGATAACTGTGGCAGATGTGGCCATTATTAAGTAGAGATATACTTGCAATACATCCTAACCCCCAATATCACAAATGTAATGAATTCATTACATCTCAGAACCGAACAAGTGACAAGTGATATTTCTAAACTTAATTCACAGATTCTGAGCCATTGTTTGAAATAAAACACTATATTAAGTTAACAGCAATATTTCAATTAAAGGTATAGTTCACCCAAAAATGAAAATTCTCATTTCATAACCATTATGTCGTTCCAAACATATGTGAGTGTCTTTCTTTTGGGGAACACAAAAGAAGATACTTTGAATAATGTTTCAATGGTTTTTTACTTAAAGGGATAGTTCACCCAAAAATGAAAATTTGATGTTTATCTGCTTACCCCCAGGGCATCCAAGATGTAGGTGACTTTGTTTCTTCAGTAGAACACAAATGATGATTTTTAACTCCAACCGTTGCGGTCTGTCAGTCGCATAATGCTTGTCAATGGTAACTCCATCTATAAGAGTCAAAAAAACATGCACAGACAAATCCAAATTAAACCCTGCGGCTCGTGACAATATATTGATGTCCTAAGACACGAAACGATCGGTTTGTGCGAGAAACCGAACAGTATTTATATCATTTTTCACCTCTAAAACACCACTATGTCCAACTGCCTTGCGCATCCGGTTGGTGAGATCTGAACGCGCTCTGACAACGGAAGTGACGTCTCGCACTCATTCAAGTATAAGCGTGAGAAATCACTTCCGTCATCAGAACGCATTTTCAGACCTCACCAACCGGATGCGCAAGGCAGTTGGACATAGTGAAAAATAATATAAATACTGTTCGGTTTCTCGCACAAACCAATCGTTTCGTGTCTTAGGACATCATTTAATTTGGATTTGTCTGTGCATGTTTTTTTGACTCTTATAGATGGAGTTACCATTGACAAGCATTATGCGACTGACAGACCGCAACGGTTGGAGTTAAAAATCATCATTTGTGTTCTACTGAAGAAACAAAGTCACCTACATCTTGGATGCCCTGGGGGTAAGCAGATAAACATCAAATTTTTATTTTTGGGTGAACTATCCCTTTAAATAGAAAGTCAGTGGGGTACAAAACAACACTAGTCCCTAAAACTAAACACAGCAAGTCATTATCCAAGTCATATAGGTTTGGAGCAACATGAGGTGAATTTTCATTTTTGGGTGAACTCTTTAAATTCTGTGGAATTAAAGCATTTGATTGATGAAGTGCTGGTGATATGTGTTCTTGTGGTGCCATTTGTTTTTGTTTTCTATGGATTGTCCCTGGATAAATGTTGAACATGATCTGCACTTTAAAAGAACTAGAAAATCTGCATTGAATGTATTAAATTGAAAACATGCTTTCATTATGGTTTTTAAGGGCCATATGTAGGGTATGAAAATAAGGAATAAACCTACAGTACCACTCCGGTAGGTTGTGGGGCCTCTTAGAAATCCGAACTTGTAGTTTATTGTAAGGGAACACTAGAAGGATTCCAAACACCCGCTCCCCCAGTGAAAATTGGAAAAATAGCCATTTAACGTGGTGAAGAGAAAAAAAATGTTATTTGCTGCAGATTTCTGTTAAGGACTTAACAGACTTTTGTAAAAACGAGAGAGGCATGCAAACGTGTATGCAGTGCAGATTTCTCCGTGTTATTTTAGAACACCTGGGTCCCCTGAGAGCCCATGGAGATTTGTGGAGCGTTGCTGTTGGAATTTTTTCAAGCTGTAATTGCACTTGCTTTATCCTTGGGGAGAACTTAAACACAAACAATAGGTGTGATTGGCGCCTGAAGGTGACCTGAGATGTTTTTTGTTCAGAGAAACTAAAGAATACGATAAAAGGTAGTCTTTTTGGCAAAATGGTGTGGACAGCTGAAGGGACAATAAATGTGAGACATCTGGACTTAACCAAGCGTTTTCTTGTGGCAGCAAATTTGGTTTTGATGACAGTCCACAAATTGTGACAGTTTTAAAGTATTTGTAGATGCATTGTTACACTTGGGAGGAATTATTCTGTTGTACTCAGTAACTTTCTGCTTTTAATTGCATTTTCTGTGTTTTCTCAGTTCTGAGCATAAAATGTTTAAAGAGATTCACCCAATAATTCAAATAATTTACTCACCCTCAGGTTGGTCCAAACTGTGTGACTTTCTTTCTTTTGTGGAACACAAAAGGTGAAAATATGAATATTGTGCTGGTCGTCCTTTTGGGATTACAGTGAATGGTGACTGGAACTTTACAAGCTTAAAAAAGGAAGAAAAAGCACACCAAAAGCTATCATAAAATATTATAAAAGTGGTCCATAAGACCACTTCTATATTACTGCTATATTACAGGTCTCCTGTAGCCGTATGATAGATTTACAACTAAATTTTGATCAATGTATCAGATCAGTGTAAGTGGAACTTGAGAACTGGATCACACTGATTTGTGAGCTTTGGAAGAATAAAAGCAAAAAAAAAAAAATATACATTTTTCATTTTTCGGCAAACTCTTCTTTTAAGCATTATATGTCGAACTTGGATACCTGAAAGAACATGGCGATTTCTTAGAAACATCTATCTTGGCATTTTGTTTTAAAAAGTCATTTACATTTACTTTTAAAGTCAAACCTGACTGAAGTACCTTTAAAATGTCATGTGCTCAAAAAAAATCACTTGACCTCCTCTGGCATTGATCTAATACACCAGCTTTTCATGAAACCTGTCTCAATCCACAATCCTTTAAAAATCACAGCTTTATCTGTTACTCTCAGATCTCGACATGGAAAAAACTGAAGTTGTTTGTTCAAAGCCTCAAAGAAATGAGCTTTCACACTTGATCCCTGGTTTATTATGGCTTGTGGACACTGTTCAATAACACACATAATGCGCTCACCAGCGCTTCCTCTGCCCTCAGTGCAGCTCTGGGTGCCCTTATGTTTGCTGCTGTGAGTGTCAAAAAGAGCTCAGCTGAGGGTCAAAAAAAGCTTTGGTGAGGTGTCTAAGGTCCAACCCAGGGTGATAGGCCACGCGCTGGGTCTCCTATCACGCTCACCCCGCCAGCCCAATGACCTGTGAACACAGTCTGCTGCATGGGGCTGGTCAGACAGAGTTATTTTTGTTATTAAACCACTGAAGCAGAACAAATGTAAAAAATAGACACAGATATCCAGACATGAGATAGATTGCTGAAAAGACAGCAATCTAGTTAAATACATTGAATACTTTGGCATTTGATAACTCTTATATTGTGGTGTTGCATAATTGTTATCTTATCAGAAGAGAATAAGAAAAATATAGAAAGAATATGGCTGATTCAACTAATCTATTCATAGTTTGAAAGAGACTTTATAATAAGGTCATCTGTCTTCACATATTCCTCTCTGAATAGATGAAGACATGGCATCTAATTTTCTTTCTTCATCACAGCTAAAGCTGAAAGTGGGAATAAAATGTTCCAACTCTCATATAATGTTATAGTGTATAGTGTGTACTTTTAGCAGATTCTGTCTGTCTGAGACAAACTTAGTTTGGTTAATCTCTGTCAGCCAATATTCAAAGCATTTTCATAATATAGGCTCTGTGCTTTAAAGGGATAGTTCAAACCAAAATTCAAACCAATTTACTCACCCTTATGTTGTTCCAAACCTGTATGTCTTTCTTTCTTCAGTAGAAGTGGAACACAAAAGAAGATATTTTGAAAATTGCCCATACAATGAAAGTCAGTGGGGTTCCAATGTTGTTTTGAACCCCATCCACTTTCATTTTATGTACAAAAGCCATCAAAACATTCTTTAAAATGTTTTACAGAAGAAAGAATGTCATACAGGTATGACAGAATAATGACAATAAATGATTTCATATTGACTAACTGAATAACTGAATGTCTGAACTGTCCTTCTTTAAACCATTATACTCACATGTAATCAAGGCATTCAGAGGTTATTGTTGAACACATTTCAATAGTCAAACATAAGCAGGTTTCAGGAGGAATATGCATAATATTTGTAGAGTGTTGTACTGTATGTACTGCATATGCACAAATGTAAGTGCATGGATGTGTTAGTATGTGTGTGAGTGAAATGGAGAGTTTGTTCCGGGGAATTGACAGAAGCGACTGATGTGTTGAGGCGTGACTTGTCCTCTATTTAGCACCCTGCAGGATTACTAACACAAGGGATGTGGATATGCATATGACAGAAAGTGGTGATAAAAAGTAGAGAGAAGGAGAGAGCAGGAGTGAAGGACATGGTGTAGTTGAAGGCTGATATCATGTGGAGGTGGGATGAAGTAGTGGCTTTGCCAGGGAATGATATTTCAGAGGTCTTGTGAGAAAGAACACAGGAAAAGCAGATATGTAAATGGCAAGCTATCACAGTGAGAATGTGACATTTTAAAGTCAGTCTAGAATGACACAGAGGTGCATATATCTTACTGAGAAGAACATATTTGTATGCAATATTTTATACTAGCTCTTCCAAAACCTAGTGAGCTACCTCATGCCTACTGCTTACAACTGCCTTCTAAACATTATGAAACACTTTAAATAGGATAGTTCACCCCAAAATGAAAGTTTTGCCATATACGTTTGGAAAATGAATAGATGTGTTCAACAGTTTATGTATTTTGATATATATTTTTTCCCACTGAACTCTTTGTGCATTTTGGGATTGCCTTCTTGCTAAGGATATGGAGAAATGATGCCACTGTAGGCAGCTTTGGAACAAATATTTATACCTACAATATTTACATTTTCTATTGTCCTGTTATTTTCAGATATATTTCAAAATATACAAAATCCCCTAACAATGTATTACTAATATAATTGTAAAAATGTATTTACATAAATACATATTTCCTCATATATTTTTCAGCTTTTATTACTAATAATTATTTATAATATATTTGTATTGATATATTTATATAAATATATAATATATTAATATTTATTTCTTTAATACAATTTTAGTAGTAAAACAAAAATAGCCTCATCAGCATTAAGGGAGAATGCTGTTGGGTGACGCAGGTGCAGAAAGACAGATACAAATGAGGTGTGTGTACAGACTGCACACACACTTTGCTGAGGCTGACACTGTATGTAAAACTAAGTTGGCTGTGCAATGCTGACAGAAGACACTTTCAGACTGATTTGGAGAGTTCTGTCTTAATGGGTGTTGTATACCTGTCAAAAGTTTGTTAAAATGTTTTAAATGTTTTTGAAAGAAGTCTCATATGCACACCAAGGCTGCATTTAATCAGAAATTAAGCCTTAAACTAAATATTCCGTTCCCTTGTTCCATTAATATTTATGCTAAATGTTTAAGCTTTAGGTTTTTTTACTCAAGTCTTAATCCATAATAAGAATAACACGTAATCCTTTAGAAATCATGCTAATATGCTGATTTTCTGCTTGAAAAAACATTTATTATTATTATTATTATTATTATTATTATCATTATCATCAATGTTGAAAACAGTTTTTGCTGCTTAACATTTTTGTGGAAACATTTGTGGTAAGATTAAAAAAAGAGAGAGGAATTAATAATTGTATTCATCAAGGATGACAGTGAAGTGACAGTGAAGTCATTTATAATGTTACAAAAGATTTCTATTTAATAAATTATTTAATAAATGCAAATAAATGCTGTTCATTGAACTTTCTATTCATCAAAGAATCCTGAAAAAAGTATCACCATTTCCACAAAAATCTTAAGCAGCACAACTGTTTTCAGCATTGTTAATAATAAGAAATGCTTCTTGTGCAGCAAATCAGCATATTAGAAGGATTTCTGAAGGATCATGTGACACTGAAGACTGGAGTAATGGCTGTTGAAAATTCAACTTTGCCATCACAGGAATACATTACATTTTAAAATGTATTACAATAGAAAACAACTCTTTTAATTTGTAATAATATTTCACAGTATTACTCATTTTACTGTGTTTTGATAAAATAAATGCAGCATTGGTTAGCATAAGAGACTTCTTTCAAAAACATAAAAAATTTTAATGTTTCCAAACTGTTGACACGTACTGTATATAGTTTGGTAGAACAGAGCTTGTCTAAGATCAGTATAAGTAAGGTATCTTCCATCGGGAGCATTCCCATCAGCTCTCCATAGAGATGGCTGCCATAACCTCAACTCAGCTCATCTGCCCTGTAAAATGCCCTTATCCTGCTCTTTGTTCCTTCTCCGCCCTCTCATTCATCTAAGCAGAGATGCATGGCAGGAAGGAGACAAAGAGCCAGTGAGAGTGAAGACGATCCACAGTTCAGACAGATCACAAAGCCCGAGTCTTAAAAGAGACTATCCAGGAAATCTCTTGTCATGCTTGCCGTGCAAAAGCCCCGCACCCTCTCCCAATCCATTCAGCAGCTACTATCCTCGCTATCCCATACAACAAAAACATATATTTTTAGAAATACAATAAATAAATAAATTATTATAGATAGATTTTAAAATATATTTACATAATCTATTTTTCATAAGTTTCTGCTAATTTAGTTAATATTTAGTTAACATTTCCTCAGATTTTGGCCATTTGTAAAAAAAAAATAAATAAATAAATAAATAAATAAATAAATATATATATATATATATATATATATATATATATATATATATATATATATATAAACTGTTTATTTTACATTAACATTTTTACATGTATCTAAATATATTTATATTGTCTAAAATATATTTACAAATACAGTTTGGAGTGGAAATGTATTTTTGTGCCCCTTGACGAACATTTTGTAATATATTTTGGCATTTGATGGTTTAAATTCAAAATATTTTCATATTTTCAAATTTAAAATATATACTGTACTGTATTTCCTTAGCCCATGCTCTTTACAACATAATATATATACACACACACACACACACACACACACACACACACACACACACACATATATATATATATATATGTGTGTGTGTGTGTGTTTGTGTATATATATATATTACATAGGATACAGTATTTCCTTAGCCCATGCTCTTTACAACATAATATATTGTAAAGAGCATGGGCTAAGGAAATACTGTATCCTATGGCATATATATATATATATATATATATATATATATATATATATAGTGTGTGTTTGTGTGTATATTATGTTGTAAAGAGCATGGGCTAAGGAAATACTGTACAGTATACTGGGCTAAGGAAATACTGTATCCTATGGCATATATGCATATATATATATATATATATATATATATATATATATATATATATGCCATAGGATTAAGAACAAAAACACTAAACTTACAAAATGCCAGTTGTAGACTCAACTACAGATGAAAGAGTTTCCTAAACTACAGGATTTGTGGAGTGTGTAGTCATGCTTGTGAAAAGACAACTTTGTAAAGCTTCATGTGTACCAAGGCTTAGTCTTGTCTGTGGCATGCAGTCAACATGTGTTATTGCACTACTAGCTTGGAGAATCAGAGACATAAACCTCTAGGACATCTTAATCTCTGCAGAAATACACCCTGACACACAGTTTTGTGCCTCTACCTGCCTCATATGAATAAATCATCCGTCCAAACTGGCAGTCTGTCTCTCTACTCAGCACTGGAAGCGGCGCTTCATTCCCAGCGCTGCCGGAGATATGGCTTTATACTCTGCGGGCCCGGGTAGACGCTCATATTGAGCTCAATATTTCCTGAGTCGATAGGGTGAAGAGAAAGACTGCACATTTGTGATAAAAGTGCCACAACATGCCTTAACTGATGTATTACCCCATTTATTTCGTGAAGGGAAGGAGAGGCAGGGGACACTGGATAAGAGTGTTGTCTTTTGTCACAACTGGTGAAAGTCAAAGGACGTAAACACTTTTTCCTCAGAGTTGTATGTGATGTTGGGTTGGGGATTACATGGTATCTGTGGGACATTGTACAATGTCATCAGAGCTGTTTGCGGAAAGGCAGATGGAGGTGGACAGAGGGAGGGATGGGGTGTCTTGAAAGAAAAGAAGGGGAGATGACGAGAGGAGTGAAATATCAGACATGCAAGGAGAGTTGGACATCAATCACCAAAGCCTGTCAAAGAAGAGGTCTGAATTAGATTCATTATGTCTTAAAGTGTCTTTCCACTATCTTGTATCTTGTATTAATTAGGTGACAGGGACAAACATAGAAGTATGACATGCTAAACAGGTTTCTGCATTATTGCATTCTCTGAAGGTATGTATGATATGCCATAGTTGATTCATCTGTTGCTCTGACATTCCAGCAATGACCCCTGTCCACTATAAACATGTAGCCATTTCACCCCTGGACAGTTTTAGTATAATTTTATAAATGACTATATTAAATACTAGGTAAAATAATAGTAAAAAATAGTTTCTGTCCCTCAACACATTAATATGAATTCTCCTACATTAAATACAGCAGGCATACCAATCCATTTGTGTGGTTCTCTCATCTATTGATAGGATCCCTTAAATAAGGACTACACATTGCTGGTATGTGCAGTGTCATTGCATTTTGAAAGCAACAGTTAAAAGCAGTTGATGGGAATAAATGATTTTAGGTTTTAAGTTAAATTAAGCATGTTCTGCAGATTTCCACAGAATAGGAATGACTGTCATTAAAATTTCTACATCTTGCTTGTTGCTGTTGTTTTTAATTAAATAGTTTGGCTAATGTTATCATGTTTTCAGCTGCCGATCAGTTCTGTTTAACACAACATAACTTGTTTACATTCATTCCACAGATTCAATTTGTCCATAAAATCAAATTTACCAAAAAAAAAAAAAAAAAAGTCTGCAGGTTCTGTCTAGGCCTGCATGTAAGCAGTAAAGAAGGCATGTTTTCGATAATATTGTTTCTTTCTAATTTTAACTCTATTGAGACAGTCATAATTAAATATTTGTGAGAATGTATGTATCAATATTAACATTAAACCTGCATCATACAGAATGTGCATGCTTGCAAACAAGCCCACAAATGTATCTGATATTTGCATAAATGTTAATGAAGTATGTGTGTCTCAGGAGCTATGGAAAACGAGCATTCGTCCATCTCTTATTCACTCTATAGAATCCTTTTTGAGCACTGATATCTCCATCAACCCCCAACCCACTGCTTTCACTGGACTCTCAATGTCGTGAGTTGCTCTGAAGGATACCATTTATTTGTTTTTCTATAATTTGTTCAGTGCTGTTGGTGTTAAAGGAATGTGTAGGCATATCTATTGGCCTGCTGAATAAAAAAACACCATGTCTTTGTAAAAACATACAAAACCGAGGAAGAATGAAAGATGCAGATTCTGCTCTCCAAATTACCCTGAACAAGTAAATGTTCTTTAGAGCTGCGCCTCATTTTTTTTCCCCTATCTTATCATCAAAATGGATCAAAAAGACCTGTGGTAAATGTGGTAAAAACTATAGATTATGTAGTGTAGTGTGATTTTACGTGGTATTTGTAGTGCAGTTACTCAGATAGCATGCTATCATTTTTATGGATCAATGCTTTCATTTTTATGGATCTTCACATACCTCTGTGCCAGAGAGATGCTCATCTACGATTGGCTAACAAAAGCAGAAGCAAAGTCTGACACAATTTCGGTGGCTCCTGAGATCTGAACCCCTCTGAGGTTGCCGGGTCACTGGGGTCACCGAAAAGCCTAATCTGCTGTCTTTGTCCTCAGAAATTTACAGGCTCTTTATGTACGTGCACAGTCATGCTGACCTGTGTGTGGTCCAAAACATCACTCTCTCTGACTATATCACCAAATCACATGTGTCTGCAACAATTCTTTCATCCCCTGCCTTGTTTTGGTCTCTATATTATGTAAAAAGCTACCCTTGAGGGCCGTAATGGCTGTTTTTCATTTCCCAAAGCCTAATGACCATAATTCACCACAGCGTCTATGTTGGATTAATGCATAAATGTGGAGGGCAGAAAATAGCCTTTCACCTCTTCCTGTGCTGCTCTTTATTCATGCCAATCCCTATCTTTGCTTTATAAATTATGAATCAAGCCCAATTATGACCGCAAGCCCATTTTACTGATGGCCAGTTTCTCCTTCCACTTAATCTATGCTTTTTACACTCACACAGGCCATTAGTGTTTTAATTTCCCTTCCCTGGTGGCAAAGCCGGGGTTGCAACACTCCAAGAGTTACTTCCACGAGCTGTCCAAATGACCTTCCCTGAGTTAACCCGTCCTGCATGGCCTCCCTCCTGCATAATAGATAACGCTAAGACTTGGGAGGAGACACAAGCCAATATTACCTGTGAATTCATTTTTAATGAGGTAAACAGGTCTGTCCGGGTCATGAGGGTGACTGTGAGTTGTGAGTCCTGTCTCATCATTGCTCCCTTCTCCTCTGACACTTTACCTAGCCGCAGGCAGGGCTTCTCTGCTCATAATTAGATCTCACTTGCGCTGATAGAAAGTGCTCTGCTATCCGTCAAGCCCTCGCTCTTTCTTCGAATAGACTGCCACCAATTACGTGGGTAAATGAACTGAATGCGAGCTGTGCTCTCAGCAACCTTTTCTTTAATTTGTAGAGCCGGTACCTTTGGGTAGATTCAGTTATGGCCAGCAAATGTGGAGTAATGTGGAAAAATATGTACTGAGACATTGTCAGAAAAAAAAATGTTTAGAATTACATGTATAGTGCAAGCCCCTGTTGCTTTGTGTTTAAGAACTGGTTGAAAAAGCTCTTTAAAAAAAAAAAAAAAAAAAAGATATTAGGAACAGGCAGTATTATAGAGCATATTTTTTCTGTAGTTTGGTAGTAGTTCTTCAGTTTTTAAAATAATCCCAGTAACAAGTGTCTTTTTCCAACAAGTAGCAATGTAACAAGACCAAAAGCTACATTGTTTTTTATGGCATATTGTTTGCATACACTGGTTTACTGCCAAGTGAGTTAAGATAATAAAATAATAAGCACGCACTTCTAAACGCTTCTCTCTGTTTATGTTGGAAAGTCTAATTAATTCTAGTGAATCAGTTCATTCTGTCAGTACATTTTAATAAACCGATAAAAAAAAAAAAAAAAAAAAAAAAAAAAAAAATATATATATATATATATATATATATAATAAAATATATATTTTATATATATTTATAATATATATAATATATATTTTATATATATTATAAATATATATTTTATATATATTTATAATATATATTAAAAAAAAACACTTATTTGAGTCACTTTGCACATTTTGTGTGGTTTTAGTTGTAGTGAAATGTTTTGTTAAATGTGGCTGTTCATTACTGTTTTTAGATATTTTATATATATTATAAATATATATTTGATATATATTTATAATATATATAATATATATTTTATATATATTATAAATATATATTTTATATATATTTATAATATATATAAAAAAAACACTTATTTGAGTCACTTTGCACATTTTGTGTGGTTTTAGTTGTAGTGAAATGTTTTGTTAAATATGGCTGTTCATTACTGTTTTTAGATTGGTTATATATTTTTATCTAAATTTCATTGGTTGAAGTTTGATACTGTTCGTCGTTCATTGATAAAGACTTTTTTTGTGCAGGAAAATTACCCTCGTCAGTCTGCAAATTATATAATTAGATATATATTTACACTGCATTAACTGATTTCCTAATGGGCTAGTTCGCCCAAAAATGAAAATTCTGTCATCATTTACTCTCACTTATGTTGTTCCAAACCTGTTTCTTTCTTCTGTTAAACACAAAAGAAGATATTTTGAAGAATGTTGGTAACCAGACAGTTGACGGTAGTCATAGACTTCCATAATATTTTTTTCCTATATTGTAAGTCATTGGCTACTGTCAACTGTCTGGTTACCAGCAATCTTCAAAATATCTTCTTTTTAGTTCAACAAAAGAAACTCATACAGGTTTTGAAACAACATAAAGATGAGTAAATGATGACAAAATTTTCCTGGGTGAAATAACCCTTTAGCTTAATTCATCTTTTTGACTTGTTTTTCAGTGTAAAATATAAAATATGGATAAATAAAAAAAGATAAAAAGATAAATTTACTAAGCAACACCGCATAAATTTTTTTGATGTTTTAATGGTAATGTTGGACAAAATTACTATTTTTTGCATCTTAAAGGTGCAGTGTGTAAATTTTAGTGGCATCTAGCGGTGAGGTTGCGAATTGCAATATAGAGAAGCTACGGTGGCCAACACAGGACAAAGATGTCATGGATACTATTGCGTCTGAGACAGCAGAGAGTAGCTAGTCAAGCAAACGCACTCTGTAGAGCAGTTTGTCAGCTACCATAGAAACATGACGGTGCAAAATGGTGACTTAACATGTAAGGGGACCTGCGGCGTATGTAGATAGAAATGACTCATTCTAAGGTAATAAAAACATAACGGTTCATTATGTAAGATCTTTATACAGCACTGAAAACATAGTCATGTATATTGTATAGATCCTCCTAAAATGTACATATTGCACCTTTAAAGAAATAATTTTCCTTTATAGCTTAAATTTATTTAGCTTTTTTTTTTAGTTGCTTGTAGTGTAACTACAACTACTTTTTTTGTAAGTGTTGTGTTTATAATTGTATATAGATAGTGAAAATCTGTAAGTGTTCATTTAATATGTGCATGATAGGTAAGTCTGTATCTATATAGTTAGTCACGCTGTTGCTGCAGTGTCAGTGAGCTGCATGCAGGTATAGCTTGACAGTAGTTTAACTACTTTAATAGCTTGTTACTATAACTTCATTTTCGAAGTAGATTCCCTAACAGCCAGACTAAAGTATTTGAAGGGTGTATTTGAATTTTCCTCTCTGACTCTAAATGTGCCTCTATTATGAGTCTAAACTCTCACACATAAAGCTGGTTTCCTGTAGCTTGTGTCTGGTTATGGCTAGAAGAAATTGGCTGATGAGGAACGATGCGCACACTGCTGTCATCTGGGAAATCAGCTGGTGGATGCATGGATGTCAACAGCACGGGGACGCCTGACGAACCCGGAATGCTCCCGCTCCCACTGCTATTCCCTGTGAAGCACTGTGATTCGGTGAAGGAAAAAGTGTGAGAGAAAGGTGAGAGTACGAACAGATGGAGAAGGGTGATATGTGTTCTCAGGAAGATAGAGACCCTGAGAAAGAGATATGTACACACACACACAGAATCACTCACTGATTTTCTTGCACTTCAGTTGTATTATGTTCCACACATATCGGTGGACATAAATAGATAGACATACTGGCTGGATGTATGACATTATGGTGGGCGTTATATTAATGCACTTCCATAAAGTCTCTTATAAAGGTTTGGGAGTTCACATCTCATTCTGCTGCATTTCCCTTCACTACCCACCACATATATACATTTGCAGAAAAACAAACCCCGTACACCATTACCAAGAGCATCTCTCTGTGGAGTTCACCTTGGGAAATATCCTATGCCTATGTTCATATCTGTTCCTCACATTGTACTTTTCCATTCAAGGCAAACCTGAAATTGATATCATTTTTGCCTTCTGACAGAAAAAAAAAACACGCATTTGAATTTGATCGGTGGCTGGGCTTGATTTGAAATGTAGTGATTCTCACTCTGGAATGAGACCTAGATTAAAATCCCATGTCGACCAGGCATATCATCACAGATTCATGACTTATTGAGCACAGGCTGATGGGGGTTGATTTGCTTTCAGCAAAAAAAAAAGCGTTCTTGATTCCTCTCTGGGGGTTCGAGCTCCCCGTCTCCACGGGTGCCTCCGTGTTGCCCCCCAAGAGAACTAAAGGTCAGTTTTTGACACGATGAGAGACATCATCTCATCTCTAATGAAATGAGTTTTGAAGAGCCTCATTCCTCATTTGAAATGAAACACATCTGGATTGAAAAATCCGATCTGCTGGCTCTTTGTTCCATGTTTGTCTGAATAAAAGCTCCTGTTTGCACAAAACACTGGATGCCGTATAGTTCGGTAATTGCAGCTGGCTTGGCTGGATGTTACTCTACCTGCAGTGCACGTGGGGGGAGGTGTTTGTGGGTAGTGCAGATGGAAAGGTAAATAACCTGACACTCTGAAAGGGAAGAATATTTACAGAAGCGTAGGGGAGCACGAAAGCCGGAGGTTGCGGCACAGAGATGGTTTCACTTAGAAGAGACATTTAAAGTTTAAAAAAAGAGAGAACCAGCCTTGACTAAAACAACTCTTTTTGAATTTTTTTCCCATAGTGAGGTTGGATTTTGGGGATTAAAGGTTGATTATGCTGATCACCGTACATAATCCCATCATCCGCCATGTCATGCTCGTCGTCAAACACAGAAGGTCCTTCCTCCTTTATCCTCACTGTTAATTCTAATCTGAAATGTATGTTAATGCAGCTTGGGATATATCCCTTTCATCCAATCATTGGCTGCTCCAGTTTATAGTAAATGGTCTCTCTCTTTCTCTCTCTGTCTCTTTCTCCTCCTCTCTTCCCAATGTGTGTGTGTGAGTTTGCGACTCAGCCTTGAGGCATCCCGTTTCAGCTCCTCAGCTTCCAGTCAGAGGGAGAAAGGGGAGGGGGGTGCATATAAGAGTGGTAGGTGGGAGTGGGGTCTGACCGCAAAGTGTCTACTGTTTAAAAGAAAGGGACTTCACCCTCCCTCCCTCTCTCTCTCTTTCACTCATTCCCTCTCTCAGCATCAGCAGACATACACAGGCTGGATGGCGCACTCTCACTGAGAGCAGAGAGACAGGAGGGAATGACAGGACTGTCATCTGTCTAAAGAAAAATAAAAAGCACTACAAGAGTTCCTGATGGTTTCAACCTTTCGTTTGGCATCACATTGCAGCTCCTAGACAGAGGCACGTCTCTAAGCCTGCAGAGGAGAACTGGTCTCACTAAGGTAAGCTGTGATGCTCCAAGTCCATCTACCTGTTAGTGTGACAGATTTGCCAGTTAAATGACTCTGTACTCTTTATAAGGATTTCTGTGTTGGATGTGTTTATTGCTAAATCTGCAGAATGAAAAAGCAGACTGTTTATAAGTCAGACTGTACACTTGTGTACAACAAAAATGTACACAAATTGTACCTTTAGGTGTACAACAGCTTGTCACTGGGGGAGTAGCTTAAATCTTTGTACCTTATTTCCCTTTAAAAGGTTTATAAGTAGTACCTTAAGGGTACATATTACTAGTCTAAGGTACTTATATGCACATTTTAGGGGTAAATAAGGTACAAAGTTGTCCCTTTAAGGGAACTGCAGTGTCAAGCTGTTGTACCCCTTAAGGTACATTTTTTTCTGACAGTGTAAATGTTAGCCAAGGACTTTTAAGGCTGCTAGTGATGCACTGACTTGCTTTAGGCTGCTCATTATGGTTTATAGGGGAAGTGGTCCACATTTGTTTTAAACTCAGCAATTATTCCAGCTCCGCTTGAGGGGGGAATACAGTAGCGTGCACTCTGATAGTTTGGCGTAACTCTACACGTGGTGGGCTTGTCTACAGCTGTAGGTCAGCCGGTGTCCGTTACCTGGCAGACGGTGTCATCCCTCCCAGGATCTCTGTCCTCTCTCCAGCCAGGGAGAGCAGCAGCTGGTTTGTGTTAGCACTTCTCTCTTTAGTCTGGTGCTCCTCATGTAGCTCCGCTGTCAGCTGCCAGCTCTTTTCTCTCGCCTCATCTATGGTGAGGGGGGGTGAATGTTTCTCGGATCAGTACGCTGTCCTTACTGATGGGTTGTATCCGTTTAGGAGAATGGAGAAGCTGAGGTGATGAGAAGATTTGCGTGTGTGTGGTGGAAGAGGGAGGGGTCTAGGCTGGGAATGCAGGAGCTGAGAGACGCCTTATGAGTGCGTATACATGGGGGGGAGGGGTCAATGACAGAGACCCCCTGGATCCAAGGGTGCTAAATAGGAGGGAGGTTCTGCTTCGAATGAAGGAAACTTAGTTGTTAGCAATGAAGGGCAAAGCTAATGATTGCATAAAATATTGTTGACTAAGTTTTCTTCTCTCTAAGTTCTTTTTTAAGTGACTATTTTCAGAATGTGAGTAAACACATTAAACATTTCTATTTCATAATAGCTATGATATATTGATCTTTTTTGTTGTGTGATAATGTAAATGCCTCCTGGGTTGTTAATATCTCCTCAGATATTTTGCCATCATTATCTTGAGGACATCAGAAGTGCCAACTACACATGGTTGTTGCCTAGATGGGGTGTTTAAATGTTTTATTATGCTATGTGCAGTGTATTCACTGACAGTGCCACTCAGAACAAAGCTGAGTGGGAAACTAGCCTTTGTTTGAACAGCTGTCAGCTCTGTTCCTGGCCTGGCAATGCACTTGAAACAGATATTGTACCCTCTATGTTTTCCTGTAGCTTCTATCTATCTATCTATCTATCTATCTATCTATCTATCTATCTATCTATCTATCTATCTATCTATCTATCTATCTATCTATCTATCTATCTATCTATCTATCTATCTATCTATCTATCTATCTATCTATCTATCTATTGGTCTGCCTGTCTGTCTTTGAAATATGCTCTATAAAAAAGGGGTTATTTTCCTCCACACTTTAAATTGGCCACAGAGGCATTCAGAATAATTTGTTGGCATCAGTGAGCAAAGATTTCCTCGGTAGACTTCAGTGTGTTAAAGTGTCGCAGCCCCAGATGGTTTTAATGGCTGTCTGATGCTAATGTAACATGGCTAGGAAAGCCATGGGCTCAGAGCACAGACAATGTCCCTACCGGTGGCAGCCAAAAGATGAGCACACGTGTCTTGCTCAGAAGTGAGGATCTCTGGTTAGCTGTCAGTGACTCAACATGCTAGAATGCATTTGTCACTATATGTCTGGGATAAGAAGAGAGTTTTAGGTCAGGTTAGGTTAGCAGAAGTTTTAAATTAGGACGTTGTAAAAGAGAAATCTACAAAGTTCAGATTATGACACTTCTGCCTCCAATTTGAACAGGGAAAATATATCTTTTAATTTCCCAGTCAATTGTCTTGTATTTCAGTGTGGGAAAACTGATTTTTCTTTCCAGAAGGTGAAAAAAAAATCCAATAGGGTCAATAAGTTGAAAGAGCTTGTTGCTCAATCCCTAAAGATCATATTGTGATGAAGCTAATTAATATAGGTATGTAGAGTAAGTAATTGGATCTGGCAGGGCCTTTTTTAGAGAATAGCCTTAGTAAATCAACTATACACACTTGATCATGGCTTATCTTTCCTCAGCAAGAGGAAATACACAATTTCTTGTTAGTGGAGAAAAAGCAATTTCCTGTTATACACAAACAAGAAACATGGTAGCTTTTATTCTTTCTAGAATAGGAAAGAATGATCAATGGCTTGCGATTTGGGAAGGGAAAGATGCTTTGTGCTTGTAAAAAAAAAAAAAAAAATGACCGCTGTGTTCAAATAAGTCTTTTTACTCTGTAGCAAATTCACTTTTGGATTAAAATATGGACTTCTATTCTTTGCAGTTCCTGCCAGACCACAATGTCCTTAAGAAAAAAAAAGTAAAACAAATTTTTTTTTGCTAAGACCAAGATGTAAAAGGGACTGTACTATACGGGAATAGTGTTTGAACTTCAACAAATGGAAAGCTCAGTAGTTTGAGCTTTTAAGGTCTGAACATATGAGGCTGCTTTTCTGGCTGTAACAGAGGTTAAGCTAATAAACACGGGGTCACCGGTGCTGGAAATGTAAAATGAGACACCAAGTAACAAATGTTCCTTCTTCATTCCTTCCATCTGGACTTTAAGAGAAAGCACACATGGAAGCTGAAGTCAGGAATTATTCAACTTCATTCCCAGTAGCCTTCTTCAGTGTCTCTGGTCTCAAATGTTGACTGACATGTCCTAAACTTTCCATTTCTCCTTAATCAGCATGATAGAGTTCACCTTTGGCAATGTCACCATAGCTCTATCATGTTCAGTTTGAGTGCTTCTTTGGTGAAAGTGCAGCAATGTCAGCGAACCGCAGGTCCATCAGCGCAGTGCAAACACCTCTATCTCTGCCCATACACCAGACCGGCTTATCGCTCTCTTACACATACACACACACACACACACACACACACAAACCTCCTATCGGTGCAATCAGATCTCCCAGCATCATTAGAGCTCTGTAAATGGGCCTCGACTGTCATGAAACCCAGCTTTTTCATCGTGAAAACAACCTGCATTGCCTTTCACTTATCAGTCTGCTTGTAATCTTATGCCTTTACTATATAGAGAGAAAATAGCTCACGTGAATGTAATGATTGGTAATAAAAACAGAAAATTATGCCGTTTAGGGTTGATTTTAAAATTGAATTAAAGAATAAATACCTTTTAGCTTTGGCAATGAAATCAGATGCAAGATTAATAATTACTTAATCTCATTATTATAAGAATGATGCAGTTGGAAATATAATATACAGTGCCGTGTGTTCTTAGGTTCTGGTTTCACACCTCACTGTCAATCCACAGATGGGAGAAATGCCAAGAGAATGCGTTGGGTGAGAGATCACATTATGTGGCATTTGAGAGACCTTTAAGCTCACATTGCACATACAGCAGTGAGACAGCACGTCTGCGTGTTTATGATTGCCAGACATATTCATTTGTTTGAATCTGCTCGGTGAACCCAGTGCTAGCCGTGACTGACTTCTTTTTGAATCACAGACATGCCAAGCAAAATAGAGTATTGAGGCATAGACACTCATCAGCTCGTTTGAGGCCAGTGGACAGTCACAGTGCACATTCCGCATTCAGTTCACAGTATAAAAAGTAACAGCATGTCAGAGAGAGGAAAAATATCAGTATAATAGAGAAGAAGAACTGCAGAACTATAGAAAGAAAGAACAGAATAAAATGGTAAGTGTAATGGTCAACTGAGCCACTCCTCCTAAATGAGCATTGCTCAGGAAGGCGATGACTTCTAAATCCATTTATGAAACAATAACAGTGGCTGTATACTTTGCCATCGATCCAAGCACACACCATTGAGCGGCGTTATGAGCTAGTCTGGAAATCCATCTCCGTGTTGGATGATTATGAGCTGCTTCATGGTGCTGGTTTCAGCAGCCCTCTGTCTGATTATGACCTTGGAAACCATCCAATCAATAAGCATCTACTTCTCAATGAGAGTTTCACAGTGTACTCATATTTATAATGTTTTTTAATTATGATTTATTAGCGTTTCTTTGGTCTTCAACCCAGACCAGACACCTTTGAGCACCTTTACACAAAGTTTACTGCTTCACTGACTGGATTAAGTATTTTCTCAACTTCATCATATTGATTTTTAATGAAGTTTGACCAGCACCAATGGAGAGATGCTGCAGTGTGTATACAGCATTCCGCTGGGAGAGATGTTTTTTCATCGTTGACTCCTTCCCAGTATTAAACAAACTGTCAGGGCATTTTTATGGCATCTATTAAGGTGAATAGAGTCGAGACAATACCAATTCATTCACCACGGCAGGCGACCCATATTAAGGCGTCCCAGTGAAGGCAAGTGCTTTCTGTCATGGGTGACCTACAAAACTAAGTCTGCTTGATGATTTCATAGGAATAACTGAGGAAGAGTTGTGGTTCCCCTCTGTTCAACAGACTGTGGATAAATGTCATCTCTAATCACTGAATATGAAACTGAACAAAGAACTTTTAAAGCAACCACAGCAACCTGCTGTATGCTGAAGTCAGTTAGATGCTATTTACAGATAATTTTCCATTAACGAGAGATCACCACACCATCAGCCCTTGGAAGACAGGAAGAAAAGCCTTGATTTGACCTGATTTTATTTATTTATTTTATTTTACAATTTTAACAAATTCTGCTCCCTCAGCAGTTGTCATCTAAATACTGTATAATGTGTGACTAATTCTCATCCAGTTTAGAATAATAATATGTTTTGTACTTTGTAATCAGTTTTTGGCATATTCCTTTTATGTTTTATGTCTTTGTAGTATATATTTAATTGCAGCCAAATATGCCTCATTCCCAAACCACTTACATGCTAATTGCTCAATTATGTAAACAGCCACAAACTTCTAATTTAACAAATAGCAAGTAAGCTCATTTGTTTGTGGCACATTGGTGTGGTTGAAGAATCGTTTTAACTGTCACTATATAATTTATGACTTACAAAAGTATTCATTTGGTCTCTGTGTGAGGTATTCTTCCTTTCAAATGCTCTAGTCAGCATTCAGCATTTAGTACAACACAGGACCAATTTAGATCACTGGCACTAAATATGTGTGCCAGCAGGTTCACTCCCCATTGAAATTCCTCTCACATTAGACACACGGAAGCCAACTGGCCCAGCCAGAGTCTGAGAAAGTAACAATGTATAAAAACTAGACCTGGCATGAGAAAGCAGCAGTCACATTGTGTCTGGTTTATCTGAAAGTGCCAGTAAGCAGCAGCATTAGCATACTGCTCTGAGCTCAGCACTGTATTGATGGAGCTCTAATAAAAGAGACTGGCTTTGTCTATTTCTTGTTGTTCAAAATGCAAAAAAATATATAAATCATTTCCAATCTAATGATAATAACTGCTAATTGTTTTCTTAGTCAAGCATATCCATCATTGCTGCCATGAAGCCAAGCTGTCATCATTAAATTACATATTTAAAAAAAAAAAAAAAAAAAAAAAAAATCATTCATTTACAGTCCACCCTTCGCCAGGGGTTAAGGGCAAATTCTTACACAAAGACCAGCTTGGTCCTTCAGAGTCATTTTCTTTCTTCAATTCTTGTGGCAACAAGCCAGGCTTCAAAGTGAAAAAGCCAGCTACCCATCCAGAACTAAAACTGCAAAGCGACTCAAAGCAATTTTCTGCCTATTTTGCTGATTTAATCCCAGGGTTTAGATGTGAGGAACAAGAAGTGGGGTAGGTCCCGTCACCCCCCAGGGTCCAGATCGGGAGTCTCCCATCATCGAGCCCCCCTTAAGCTCTCCATCACAGAAGCGTTCATCCCTGTCTGTCTAATCACGGATGTGCGGCGGTAGTCGTGGGATCCCTCTCGCTGGAGCTCATCTGTCAGTCCCGCTAATCACATGTCAAAGCAAGCTCTCCACTCACTAAACAGATCCTGGCAAGATATTACCTGCTATTGACCTTGCAAGCTGTGGCTTTGGGTCAGCCCCCTGCAGCCATGACAAAATTATGATCTGTGTAACTACTTTGTATTGCATCCTTTTGTGCATGGGTTTGCCTTAAAGAGATATTTCACCCCAAAAAAATATATTTCTGTCATCCTTTACACCCCCTCATGTTGTTCCAAACCTGCAAGACTTTCTGTGTGAAGACAAAAAATATAGAGTATATAAAAATATACAGAATCTTTTAAAAATCAATTGAAAATTATTATTTAGTTAAAGGGATAAATGTGATTGAATGTTGAAAATGGCTATATAAGGTGAAATCTGGAAAATGCACACATAAATGTTCCAAATTTGACATAAATGTTGGGTGTTTTATGGTATTGAAAAAGTCAGCACTTTTGGAAGGTGGTTATTTCCATCTTAAATGGATCCCATTTGGTTTTCATAACATTCAGAAAAACAACTGTATGGAAAACTGAATCTGAAATCCTGTAATTGGCAAATATGTGACCATATGACATGCACATCAGGACTCTTTAAACACAGACATCCTCAATCTCCATTCTACAGCACAGTAACATGCTTCAAAAGGTTTTAGAGCTGTTTCCATTTTATTTTAATTAAATTTTTAACAGACCAATGCGCTTAGTAAGTGACAAGCCTCCTGGGCCCTGTAAAAACGATACTTTTAACTTCTTTTAATGAGAAAAGTATTGTGTTTTAATACAAAACTCTGCTTCTGTCTGGAGAATGGTCAAAGATTGCTAACTTTTATGAGAAGTGTGAACTCCAAACACCCACGCTAGCGGAAGCGCTGCAGATGGTCTCCTCCGCGCTAGTATTAATCTGTCAGCATGGGCTGTGGGCAGAGCGTCAGAGAGGAGAGTGCGCTCCTCAGATTCAGGTGTTGCCTGCTGTGTGTCATGGCAGCCTGTCGTAGGAAACGCTGCTGGAGCCCTAGCTCCTGAGCTGAAGTTTGCCTTGCTTTTATTGGCCAGAGTTGATCTTTGTGGAAGCCAAGGCAACCAAAACCTGAGTTGTGCTTAGTGTCTATCTTCCCTGCAGTGTTGCTGACTGCTAAATTGTTTTGGAGGTTTTTTTGGGGGAAATTTTATTCTGAATACGAACACTGCCTGGTGTGATATGGTTTGCTTTATTTAAATATGATTCATTCTAGCTGGAAAGGTCGCACAAGTCAAAAGTTAAAACATTTCCCATTTCTTTATTTCTATGGCCATTTAGCATCAATTGCTGTGAGAAGTCTATGGTATGAACACATTTTCTATATATTGTATCCATTATGATCACAACTTGTAATAATTGCTTTAATGAGCTGATTGTTTACATGATATTATCTAACTGCATGATTTGTATTATCTAAGAACTGTACATTCTGACATATGGACATTACTTTGACACAATGACCACTAACAGATTACTGTACATTGTAATGTCGAAACATGCATTTTCTATAAAGCTGCTTTGGAACGATATGTATTGTGAAAAGCGCTATTGAACTGAATTGAGTTGAATTTTTTTGTCTTTAATTAATATAAATTGCTTATTTTATTATTATTATTTATATTTTATTATTAATATTGATTTACATTTATTTTGATATTTATTAATATTATTTACATAACATTTATTGTCTGTATTTTTAAATTGTGCTTTAGAAATACTGCTTTTGAAGCATATTTGAATTATGTTTTTAAAATTCATTAAACAGAATTTTTCATCATTGATGTAATTTGTTTCATTTTCCATTTTGTATGGGTAAGTGCAATCAGATCTGTTCACACTGGAAATGCAGTGAAAGGAAATGTGCACATGTAATCTGATTGACTGTTCTAATTTAATTTTTTTTCCAGGTTAAAACCCACATCCAATATCTTGAAACAGTTTAAACATTCACACAAGTAAGAAGAGTCCTGTGAGATCAAATCATGGGGATGCGAGGTCTGCTACTGGCCTCTGTGGCAGTAGCTGTTTTAGTTCATCTCTCTAGTGCTGGCCTGGTTAAAAGAGTAATAAGACACAGAAGAGAATCATTGTCACCAACCACTGAGAACTTGACCCTCCCAAGTCCTGACCAGCCTGTGGTTTTCAACCATGTGTACAACATCAACGTTCCCTCTGGATCCCTGTGCTCGGTAGACTTGGATTCACCAGGAACAACAGAAATGAAGCCAAAATCGGAACAATCTGACCAGCACATAGAACACACCATGGACGGGGAGAATCAGATTGTTTTTACACATAGGATTAATATTCCCAAGCAAGCTTGCGGTTGTGATAACCACATGCCTGACATGAAGGACCTCCTGAACAGGCTGGAAATGCTGGAAGCAGAGGTATCCAGTCTAAGGGAGCAGTGCACCAGTGGAACAAGCTGCTGTGGTGCTCAGGTTGCAGGTGAGGCCAAATATAACAGATACTTTGGCAGTCCATTAGGAGGCTGAGTCTCATTACAAACGTATTCGAAAGAAACATAACAAAGCTGAATAACTTAAAGCGATAGTTCACTCCAAATAAGTCATCACTTACTCACCCTCATTTTACTCCAAACCTGTATACATTTCTTTCTTCTGCAGAACACAAAAGAAGATATTTTAAAGAATGTAGTTAAGCAAACATTTGGGTGACCTTTGACATTCATTGTGTAATAGACAAAAAGAAAAAAAAACTGAGACTTTTCTCAGTATATCTTTGCTTATGTTCCACAGAAGAAAGTCAGTCAAACTGTTGTGGAAAAACATGAGGGTAAGTAAATGATGGCAGATTTTTCGTTTTTTGGTGAACTATACCTTTAACTTTTGTTTTAATAAATGTATCCACTATTTTACATAACACAAATGCATATAATGTAAAAATATAGATTTTTATTTTTCTTTCATACGTGGTAGCCCAAACGAGTTTTAATCATTACATGAATGTTAGAAGAGGCTGACAGGAAAAGGTTACACTTACTAAACTGACCAGTTAAATTAATATTCAAATGACTCAACTCGGTTTGCTTCCGTCCAAAAAGCGGCTGAAAAAGGCACAAGCTAAATGAAATTCGCCTTCTTTTCGCATACATAACCAATAACTGTCAGAGGTAACAATTCAGGGCTTTCTGTATCACATTAGTCTGCTTGTGGTGAAGAGAAACTTTAAAATTTAGCAAAAATGTACATAAAATACAAATTAATTAAGGATCCCAAAACATGAGACTTAATGACAGGTCCATATTGATTAATTATCGAGACTTGTTAAAGATATTAAGTGTATATCATTTGTAGTTTGTATACTTGAGAGTAATTATTACTAAACATTCACAATAAAATTCAAACCTGCTACAGTCTATTATTGGTTTGAACAATATTAATTGACATATCAGCCTCCCCAAAAATTCCTTCTATGACTGCATAGATATAGATATTTTGATTAATTTCATCCTCACAAGCGACTCGGGTCATTGCTTAGTCTTTTATCATGACCTCAAAGTAAATCTGTATAAATGTATTTTTCAGAAGTGGTTTCATATACAAAATGTGTTCAAACCATAACAAACCAATTCTTTTTAGTGATTAGAAAACATACAGCTCAACCAGTGTACTGTACAATTCCCATCCCTACCTAAAAAAAGCATGAAAGTGTTTTTCAGCAGAAGCCAAAAATGACTAAAACTCTCTTTCTCAGGTGAAGTCACAACCAAACCCTACTGCAGTGGCCGTGGCAACTACAGCACTGAGACCTGCAGCTGTTTGTGTGAGCCCGGTTGGAAGGGAGTCAACTGCTCTGAGCCAGAGTGCCCAAACTTCTGCCAGGATCAAGGCCGTTGTGAGGATGGCAAGTGTGTCTGCTTTGAGGGCTTTGGCGGGGAGGACTGCAGTATAGAGCTGTGTCCTGTAGATTGTGGTGAGAATGGAGAGTGCATCGATGGTGCTTGCCTCTGCGAGGAGGGCTTCATCGGTGAAGACTGCAGTTTAACCAACTGCCTAAACAACTGCCTTGGCAGGGGGCGCTGTGTGGATGACGAATGTGTATGTGACGAGCCTTGGACGGGGTTTGACTGCTCCGAGCTCATCTGTCCTAACGACTGCTTCGACCGTGGACGCTGTGACAATGGAACATGCTATTGTGAAGAGGGCTTTACTGGGGAGGACTGTGGGGAGCTTACCTGCCCCAAAAACTGCAACCACCGTGGCAGGTGTGTCAATGGACAGTGTGTCTGCAATATTGGTTACAGCGGAGACGACTGCTCCAAGCTCACCTGTCTCAATGACTGCAATCAGAGAGGTCACTGCTTCAATGGGAAGTGCATATGTGACCCCGGGTTCGAGGGCGAGGACTGCAGCATTCTCTCCTGCCCGGATAACTGCAATGACCGAGGGCAGTGCGTCAATGGTGAGTGTATTTGTGATGCTGGGTATGAAGGTGACGACTGCTCAGAGCTTTCCTGCCCCAATAACTGTCACGATCGTGGTCGATGCGTCAACGGGAAGTGCATTTGCAAAATAGGCTTTGCTGGAGAAGACTGCAGCATCAAGACCTGTCCCAATGACTGCCATGGACGCGGAGAGTGTGTAGACGGCAAGTGCATTTGCCATGATGGCTTTGCCGGAGAACATTGCGGTATCAAGACCTGCCCCCATCATTGCCATGGACGTGGACAATGTGTGGGCGGCATATGTGTTTGCCACAATGGCTTTGCTGGGGAAGACTGCAGCATTAAAACCTGTCCCAATCACTGCCATGGACGTGGACAGTGTGTGGACGGCAAGTGTATTTGCCATGATGGTTTTGCTGGAGAAGACTGCAGCATCAAGACCTGCCCCAATGACTGCCATGACCATGGACAGTGTGTGGACGGCAAGTGTATTTGCCATGATGGTTTTGCTGGAGAACATTGCGGTATCAAGACCTGTCCCAATCACTGCCATGACCGTGGACAGTGTGTGGACGGCAAATGTGTTTGCCACCATGGCTTTGCTGGAGAAGACTGCAGCATCAAGACCTGTCCCAATCACTGCCATGACCGTGGACAGTGTGTGGACGGCAAGTGTGTTTGCCATGATGGTTTTGCTGGAGAAGACTGCAGCATCAAGACCTGCCCCAATGACTGCCATGACCGTGGACAGTGTGTGGACGGCAAGTGTGTTTGCCATGATGGTTTTGCTGGAGAAGACTGCAGCATCAAGACCTGCCCCAATGACTGCCATGACCGTGGACAGTGTGTGGAGGGCAAGTGTATTTGCCATGATGGTTTTGCTGGAGAAGACTGCAGCATCAAGACCTGCCCCAATGACTGCCATGACCATGGACAGTGTGTGGACGGCAAGTGTGTTTGCCACACTGGCTTTACAGGGCATGACTGCAGCGAGTTGACTTGCCCCAATGACTGCCATAACCGAGGACATTGTGTAAATGGCCAGTGCGTGTGTAACAGCGGGTTCACTGGGGAGGACTGTGGTACAAAGTTGTGTCCCAACAACTGTCTGGACCGTGGCTACTGTGAAGATGGAAAGTGTGTCTGCTTTGAGGGCTACACTGGTGTGGACTGCTCTGTTCTGACCTGCCCAGCAAACTGCAATGACCAAGGCCAATGCCTGAATGGAATGTGCATATGTGATTTAGGCTTCACTGGCGACGACTGCTCTGAAAGTAAGTCACTAAATGTAACACTTCACATGTACAGCTTATACTTAGAGTTTTGGCTATTATACTTTCTCAAAGATGAAGCAGGTGTAAATATAAATGACTTAAGGTGTATGTGTATTAAGATTACAATGTAAGTGACATTAACAAAAAAGACTGTTATTTACAATTATATGACAGTTCGTCTTCAGAGAGTCATAACAGTAGCATGAGTAGCGTCTCCAGACAAAATTTGCACCAATAACATTTTTCAAACAGGTTTCCCGAATACTCCTCCCTATCTGCCATTGGTCAGACAAACCCATAGTTCCTCCCCAAACTCAGATAATTGTTTGAGCTAGTGGGTTAGGCATTAGGCAATGTTTACACATTTAAGGAAATCAACCTATGAATGGCTTAGTTGTCTCTGCACATTAAACTGTCATTGGATAAAGTATTTATCTTAACATTTCTCTTTCCCGCAAACTGTGGCACAATATCAAGTTGTTGTTTTCCAAGTTCTGGGTGTTATCTTTTGAGTCAGAGGTTATATAATTAAATAATTTGATATGTTTCAATCCACAGTCTCCCCACCCAGAGACCTTACAGTGACTGAAGTCGACCCGGAAACAGTGGACCTCGCCTGGGTCAATGAGATGCTTGTGACGGAGTATCTTATCACCTATGTGCCTACGGCTCTTGGCGGTTTAGAGATGGAAATGAGAGTCTCTGGTGAAAAGAAGACAGCCACTATTAGGGAGCTTGAGCCTGGCATAGAGTACCTAATCAGTGTCTTTGCTGTCCTGAACAGCAAGATGAGTGTCCCTGTCAGTGCCAGAATAGCCACACGTACGTCACACATCATCTAATGCTTGGGAAAATTGCTTGTTATTTTGTCCTGAGTATATTCTGCTAAGCTGCTCTATCTTACAAACAGATCTCCCTGAACCTGAGGGTCTGAAATTCAAATCGGTTAAAGAGTCTTCAGTAGAGGTTGAGTGGGACCCCTTGAACATCCCGTTTGATAGCTGGAACCTTATCTTCAGAAACACAGTAAGTGTCCTGGCATCACCCATAGGGCTATGATCCAAATGTGTATCATTGCCCTCCTAAAAGTTGTTATATAAAAGGACTGTTCTGTTTGCAAGTCATAGTTTAAAATAAGAAGCTCCAAAGGCGTCCAGTGGAAAATAGCTAAGTGGTGCCACTAAGCAAAAAGCTACTGTCGAGAAGTCTGCGGTTTTGCAAGACAAAACCCTCTAAGAAGCTCCTGGCAACAGCATGAGTGACCATGTGCCACAGACCTGTTATTGTCTCTGTAATGCTTTATTTTCTTTCTCAAGGGCTTATGCAAACTCTAAGAAACAGCACCATTAGAACATGCAAACCTCCCCTACATCCCTCTTTCAAAACACAGCTTGGCAGTCTCATTCACACATCAAGTTTAGAGATGTCAATGCCAAAATAACTCTCACTGTGAAGTGAAACACTCATCCAAGTAGAATCAGCTAAAAGACCAAAGTGTTTACTCTCAGGACACCCTCTCATTACCCTGTAGCTCATAGGAGCTTGACTTTGTTTTCCTGAGGTTGCTTTTTTGATGATTTGTGGTGTTCTTTTATTAACCAACAGAACCTTTGATCAGCGATCTGTTTTCAGATTTAATATATTCATCAATTCAATTCACTAAAAAAACTGTTTTTGAATGGCAGAAAGAAGAGGATGGAGAGATTTTGAATTCTCTCACCCCTCCTGAGACCACCTTTGAGCAGTCTGGTCTAGGACCTGGACAAGAGTATGAAGTTAAGCTTGAGGTTGTAAAGAACAACACCCGTGGACCCCCAGCCAGCAAGAACGTTGTCACAAGTAAGCAGGTGTCGACAGTAATTAACAGGCGGCCATAACCAAGCTGCTATTTTTCAGGCTTTTTTTTTTTTTAATTTTGAAAAGACAGCATGTCTTACCTGGAATTAGAAAGAGCAGTCAGCATTTTATGTTAATTAGCAGTTATTTGCAGTGCAAAAATTTTATTTTGAGAGCTAGAGTAACTGGCAATGTGTTAGTTCCTTGAGACCTTATTTTGCAAGACGATGGCACTTGCCATTTGCCTAACTATACCTGATCAACTAAAATATATACACTACCATTCTAAAGTTTGGGAATAGTAAGATTTTTATTTGTTTGTTTTTAAAGAAATTCTGTCTTTTATTCAGCAAGGATGCATTAAATTGATCAAAAGGGACAGTTAAGCTTTATATTGCAAATAAATGCTGTTCTGTTCATCTTTCTATTCATCAAAGAATCTTGTGTCACAGTTTCCACAAAATTATTTAGCAGCTCAATCATTTTTAATTGTGATAATAATAAATGTCTTGAGACCCAAATCAGCATATGATTTCTAAAGGATCATGTGAAGACTGGAGTAGAGGCTGCTGAAAATTCAGCTTTGCAATCACAGAAATATATTTCACTATATTTCTTAATCAAATAAATACAGCATTGGTGAGTATAAGAGACTTCTTTCAAAAACATGAAAAAAAAATCTTAATTCATTACAGGGTCTGAAGTATTTTGCATCCTTAAATTTTACAACTGAGACTTGGAACAGGCTTAAACAAATTAAGTTACAGTGTTATCTGTCATATATACATTAAGGTCTTAGTAATGATATTGAATAATATATTTTTAGCTGATTGTTTTATAGCTTTTGTGATAGACTGTCATATTCCTACTGTATATGAAACCATATTCCATATTCCTATATGAAACTAAATTATATTTGTATTGCACCACATTTCTGAGCTCCAGTTAAAGGGACATTACATGCTTTTTCATCCTCTTTGACTAGATGATTTGCTTTTAAAGGATTGTAGGATAAGGGTTTACCCTCAAATGTTATACTACTTGTTACCATTTTGACATTTCCCAAACATCCTTTTTCTTTTATCAATAGCTTCTTTTAGAACACCCTACAGATTATAGCCCTATTGGGAAAATATGTGCAGTTATAACATTGGCCTCTTATGCTGTCAGTGCAAGTAACCAGAATTTCCTTTCACAACAAGCTGATTTTGCTGTCTTACAAATGTCTAAAAAAATCTCCCAGCATGCCTCTAATGCTCCATCTACTCCATTTCTTCGACTTGTGCCACATAGGATTTGCATTAAAGGAGGACTAATTGCTCAAAGTGAGTTCTCTCCCTCACTCTCAGTGTGTGGGAGGCACCACTCAGCAACATGAGAGGCTGTCCTCCCGTGAGATAACTGGTGCATTGGAGCATCTCACATGCACAAATCTGCTCTAAGCTGCATGCAGTTCTTCTATATTATCTTACGCTTACACAAAAGTATCTGCTCTCAGTGCACTTCCTAATGTGGCAAACTGATTTTACCGTGAAAATAAAGACATAAATAGTTATTTTACTATCCTCTTTTTAGTCTTGGAGAAGGTGTACAGGTAAAATACCCAGGTCTTATCCTTGGGATATAGATATGAATGCATCTGTATAATAGCAAATAGTGTTTTGTTTTGTTTTTTCAGTCCAGGGTCCTGGGCCCCCCCTGGGGGTTGTGGTTCTATTTCAGGAAAAACATTTACAAAATAATGTATTTTTACTTTCATTAGGCTTTTTTTTTTCTTGTAACTTTTTTGTTTGTAATATTTGCAGGTATTATTTGCATTTCATTTACTATTATTTACCATTTTAATCATTTCTTTTGGTTTAGGCACAGTAAAAATATGAAAAACAATTATTTAATTTAAATTAAATGAATAATGACAGTTTATGTTTTTCTTACATAGTATAAATGGGTCTTTTTGATTAAAAATGTATAGCTGGCATTATATTTTATGTGGGTGATCACCATATTTGGAGTTCCTTGATATCAGAAAGTGTATAGCAGCTGTTTTAGATCATCTGTTTGCATAAATGTTCCCATTCTGTAGCTTTTTTCCCAGCTGTCACACACCTCTCCTCTCATCCGCAGTGATTGATGCTCCCAGCCAGGTGGATGTGCGTGATGTGACGGACACTACAGCCCTCATCACCTGGTTTCAGCCTGTCGCTCAGGTGGATGGGATCTCCGTGTCCTATGCCCCAACCACAGATTTGGACAAGAACACAGTCGAGCTTTCCTCCATGGATACCCAGTACCATCTGGCTAGGCTGAATCCTGACACTGAGTATGAGGTCTCTCTCATGGCCCGCAGGGGAGAGATGACCAGCTTTCCTGTCTATCAGACCTTCACCACAGGTACAAACTCCTTTCAACATCTAGAAATCCTTTCAGAACATCATAAAGTGAAAATTCAGTCTGCTTTAGCAGGTCTACTGATAATTGTGGTGTACTTGCATTGAAGCAATTGTGTTTGTCATGCCCTGGAGTATAACCGTACGTTTACAAGAAGCATTTTCTTTTATCCACATGTTGATGTGTTTCAGACCTGGATGCCCCAAAGCACCTCAAGGCAGTTGAACAGACAGATGAGAGTATAACTCTGGAATGGAAAAACAGCATAGCCAATGTCCTCAATTACCGAGTTAAATACGGCCCACTTTCTGGAGGGGAGCACAGAGAACTGGTCTTCCCCAGCGGCCCGCAAGACACCACTCAGGCTAAAATCACTGGTGAGAGGCCAGTTTGAATTACACAATAATTCCTCTCCAGAGATTACAAACCACATCAATTACAAAAAGATCATAGAGATTAAAAACTATGTGTGAAAACAAAAAGAGGGAAAAAAAATTAGGCTCAGCTGCAGTGCGCACCAGACACTGGAGTAGTTTTCAGATAACCCATTTTATTTTATTACTTGAAAATGACCCATCTGCATGTCCAAACCATTTGTATCCAAATTTAGTTCCCAGATGTTGAAGTGTTGGAAGTCATATTTTCACAAAGCATTCTCAAAAAGGATTTAAAACAATTATAAAACTACTGTAGGTCTTTTTATTCCATACTTGTACCATTTAACACTGATTTCCAAATGAGTGCCTTTGTTTTAGTGGCGTTAAATGTTTACATGACTAAAGGGGAATGAGATGCTACCCTTTTTGTTGATAATGCCTTATTCATGCTTTAAATGAAGTAACACTGGTGCTTCAATGTGAAAATCCCAGTCAAAAAGGGAAAGTGGAGGCTTTCTTCGTCACAGCAGCACTTCTATTATACGCTTGCGCTTTGAGGCAATCTCCTGTGCTAATTCTTATTCTCTACAACCATGTGTTACCGCAAGCAGGGATTATCATGGCTGGGAGAAAAAAATATATTCAAAATGGATAATAGATTCTTTGTCTGGTTTGCTCCTTTGTCCTTGGGAGGCCTGTTCCCTGTAAATAAGGCGGACGATCTGTTCGACTAATAACGCAGAGTCTCTCTCTCACACACACACACACATCTCACTAGTTGTCTCTTTCACACAGTTATTATCTGTAATTGCCGTCACGCCTGTGATTTTATTGATAATGAGCTTCCTCTGCATTAGGCGTAATTTCATGCTGGAGGACTCCTGCACAGTGACCTCTGCAGGAGCCAATACAGACATTAAGAGGGGTAAAGTGTGGGATTTGGGCTAAGGGCTCTTATGAATGGGGGCTGTGGGGATCAGAGAATCTCTTGTATGATGGTAAATATTGTTTCTGGCCTGTGGAGAAGCTCTTTGATACGGCCACTGAAAGGCATTAGATTGATATGGCGCACAGATGAAATTGAGACCGTGCTGTTGCTAGTACGAAAACAATTGCCTACCATGGAGGTTCCAAAAACAACCAATGTGAGAGATTAATGGTTTCGTTTTGTCTAATGATTTGAGAGAAATTATTTTTGTTGGGTTTTCTCTTAGGCCTTAGGCCCGGGACTGAGTATGGAATGGGAGTGACGTCCATTAAGGAAGAGCGTGAGAGTTTGCCTGCAACGACCAATGCTGTGACTGGTAAGACTTAACAAAATGGTCATTAACTCACAGGCATTTTATGTACATTTATTGAAGTTGAGTTGAAAGTTCATGTGAGATCTACTGTCATAATAAAGCTAAGTTGTAGGATATATAATTCTGAAAGGAATAGTTCAGAAAACAAACAATTTACTCACTCTCATTTCAAAAGTGAAAGAAGGACTGGGGCTGTCAAGTACCAAAATGAAAAAAAAAAGCACCATATTAAAGTGCTCATGTATCGTAAAAATACTCCTTCTGAAACCTTTGTGTGACAAACTGACTAATAATGTAACTTGTTGTGATTTATTGAAAATGTATCTTTTTCCGTTTGTTCATATCTCATTGTTTTGAGTTGAATCTATTTAATGACTCATTTGATCCAGTTCACAAAACAGGTTTGAATGAATTCAACTTATTGACTCACTGATCTGGTTGCAATGATTAACAGCCCACTGGATTATCAAAAGTATTGTTTAGCTTCAGAAGACTGAATATTGCATACTGTCATTTTATGACATTTTATGGTGCTTTTGCATTCTTCTTGAAGCTTGAAAGCTTCAATTCCCATTCATTGTAATTGCATGTAAATAAGCAACCAGTTTCTTCAATCCAGTTTCTTCTCCTATTGTATCTAATGGAAGAAACTCATGCAGGTTTGGGACAAAATGAGGGTGGGTGAATGATGACAGAATTGTCATTTTTTTATGAACCAATCGTTTAATGTAATGTCCCTGTCCTCTTAGATCTTGATGCACCCAAAGACCTTCAAGTAAGTGAGACCACAGAGACCACACTGACACTTGTTTGGAGGAGGCCGGTCGCCAAAATCGACACCTATGAGCTACTGTTAGTGTCCGCGGATGGCAAGAGAACGGAATTGGAAGTACCTGGTGCTGTCAATACCTACATTCTGAGTAACCTGAACCCTGGCATGCTGTACACCATCAGCCTGACTGCCAAAAGAGGAAGAAAGATGAGTGCGCCAGCCACCCTGTCAGCATCCACAGGTTAGAATGCATCATTACATTTTCATTTATATATTTAGAATGCATCTTCACATCCCCTTTTATCTTGCTTCTAGAATGACAAAAGCAATATTGGTTTGGATCATGAAATCAGCTTTCAAAAAATATGATTTGAATCTAATTCGTATAATCCAAAACATTTATTCAGCAGGCCACTGAGGATCTGAAGGCAACTCTGGAATTTATTATCTTCACTATTTTCTCCCCTATAAGTGTCAATATTTCTTTTGGAGTTTGAAGATAGTGCAGTCGTTGTTCTGTGAATTTGAATTGAATATTTTGTAGCTCCTTATCTTGAGAAGACTTCTATAAAAATCTCAAAATGTTCATATTGTCAGTATGCCACCATGCACTGGAAATTGAAACCTAATATCCCTATTCTCTGCCCTCATTTATGACATGTGGGTTTATTTTATTTTTTATAGAAAAACCAATGAAATCCAAAATCACTGTGGTCAGGATGCCATTTACTTAACTTCCAGAACTTTGTTACCAAAATGTTCTTGCTTATATAACATTGTAATCATTAACTAAAACCAAGGAGCTTCAAAATATAGCATCAGTTGTTTGCTTTGGTCGCCAAGGCAAGACAACAGATATAGTGTTTCTCAAGATCCCAAATACACACACACACACACACACACACAAAACTCTCACACATGCACAGAAAGCTCATTCATGTGATAATCATCAGAGTGAGCCCACTCCCCTTTTGGATTTGCGTGATTTGACCACAATGAACTGTGGGGCGGATTGATAAATAGGACACATGCTGAGCCGCCTGTTAAAATGTTGTCTCTGAAATCACCAGCACTATAATCCCAATGCATTTATTTCAGCAGCCATTATCGGTCTTAGACACAGCACACAAACATGGGCATACACTTCCCTCAGACCCAAAGGATTGGGGAAGGTGGGGGCCACGGAGAGCTCTAGGTCTGGCTTTCTTCTGTTCACTAAATGCTTTCCTGGCATTATTATAAGAGTTTCAGCTTGTAACATGGAGATGTGGATATCTGATGACTGAGATCTCAAAGGAAACATATGAGGACATAACCAGGCCCAAAAGGACAGAGCAAACAGTCATATGCATGCATGCACATAGTAGTTACGCTATCTTGTGTTAAGGTGCGGTCACATTAGCGAAATTTAAAAAATAGTGTAGCGATGTATGAAGCACAGCTCAGGCAGAAGTCACTTTCAAACCAAGCAGTTGGTCAGTGTGGCGAATCTGCGTGACCAACATAAACCTGTTGCATAATCTGCATTGGAAAAACTCTCGCCCTCACGCAAAATACCCAATTGCATGGATTCCTATTGAAATGACTGGATTTCGCTTGTGACAAAGGTAAATGTGACGGCAACTTTATGGTGTAAAGAACATGCATTTCTTAAAGCTTATACAGTGGTGCCTATGTAGAGCAAAAAGGGTTGTGCATGCGTCCAACAATGGCTTTATCCAAACGCCCTTGAGGTGTTTGTGGCCTCAGGATCTCACAGCAATAAAGCCATTCTTTTATTCTACCTCCTTCCATTCCTGTCTGCATGCAGTGAGGACCACTCCTCAGACTTGCATGGGTCGCTTTTCACTGGAAAGAACTCTATTGAATAAGTGTGCAAAATGAAACAATTTGACCAAATTTCACTTCCCATGAATGGCGCGAGATGATCAATGAGTTGTTTTGCTGTTTGACAGCTTCGTATTGTTTCATTTCCAGGTTTCAAAAGCGACAAGCGGCCCTAATGCCTGGGAAGGTCATTCACTTCATCCCCATTGTCTCTCACCCTATTTGCACGCCACGTTTCTGCCCTCTTGAATGTGCATAGACAGGATAATGGTTAGCCCACCGTGCATCTCCTAGCTATCTGCCCCCACTTTGCCTGTGAATGCTGACAATGCACAATGATGTTCAATTATAGGTTGCACTGTGCCACGCTGCATGGCTGCCTCCCATGTTTGAAGTGTTCAGCGTACCTCTGCTCAGGCAGGCTAGGCAGGACCTTCAAAAATTAATGGCTTTTCTCAGGGCCATTAATACCAAAGCTGTCTCAGCAAGCTGGTGCCTGGATGTTAATAGGTTGTAAGAGAAATGACTGCAAATTTGTTTGTTTGTCACTACAACTTTGTGAAAGTTATCACTTGTGTGTGTGTGTTTTTCACTGCATGGGCAGATGTTCCTGTTCTGTTAGGAACAGATGGAGATTTTGTTAGGAGTAACAAATTAAGTGGTTTATTGTTGCTCAACTTGCTCATAACATGGATTTTTTTTTCTTTCTAATTATTAAAATGCTTTTCCTTGTTTTTAACAATGTGAAACATGGTGCACTGTGGATTTTTTAATGTCTTGTTTTTAGCTTTCAAGCCTTTTTGTTTTCACGTTAATACAATTGACTCCAAGCAACAAAAACGACCATCCTCACAATTACCCATGATGCTCTTCTCCTAAATGTACTTTTTCCTGCCAAAATAATTATCTTCTGATCTGTTTGTCATCCAGATGATGAGAAGCCTCAGGTGGGAAACATCACCATCTCTGATGTGTCCTGGGGTAGCTTCAGTGTGTCCTGGGAACTGGAGAGAGGAGAGGTTGAGGGCTTTCTGATTGAAGTGTCTGACCCAGATGGCTTATCTGATGGCCAGAACCACACACTATCCAACCAGGAGTTTAGCCTGGCTGTCACTGACCTCTCCCCTAGTACTTTCTACAGGGTCACACTGTATGGGCTGTACAAGGGAGATCTCTTAGATCCTGTCTTTGCTGAAGCCATCACAGGTATCATTACCAAGTTTTGGACCAGCTTGGTTTTCTTTTCGACATTTTTTCTTTTCCAGTCTTTGGATCAAATGCTGTGCCTCAAGCAGCAATACAGACTAACCTCTTGTCTCTTTTAATGAGCAATTCTTTTATCACATCACGCTGAATTGATACTAACACGTTTTTATTTTATTTTAACCATCTTTTTGTAGCCTTCTTAGTGTTTTCATCTTTCCATCTATCATCTACTACTTAAACTATTGTATTTTCCACTATTAATATAGAATTATATAAGTAAATATTTAGGTGCTGTCAACTAAATAACAAATATAATGCAGCATCATCAAAAATGACTAATTCCAGAAGAAATCCCAGTCTGAATATGCCTACTTCCCTACTACACTACCGTTCAAAAGTTTGGAAAAACTAATACTTGTATTCAACAAGGATGCATTAAATTGATCAAAAGTTACAGTACAGATATTTATAATGTTATATATGTAATTGTTTTTATTGTTATTATGTTTTATTTAAATAATTGATGTTCTTTTGAACGCTCTAGAGAAGTTCTGTTTCCAGAAAAATATTAAGCAGCACAACTGTTTTCAACATTGATAATAAGAAGAAATGTTTCTAGAGCACCAAATCAGCATATTAGAATGATTTCTGAATGATCATGTGACACTGAAGACTGGAGTAATGATGCTGAAAATTCAGCTTTTCCATCACAGGAATAAATTATATTTTTATAAAAAAAAATACAAATAAAAAAAACAGGTATTTTGAATTGTAATAATATTTCACAATATTACTGTTTTTTCTTTAATTAATCTGTAATTAATGCAGCCATGGTAGAGATTTTTTCAAAAACATTAAAAAATCTGTCTGACCCCAAACTATTGAATGGTAGTGTAATGCAGCTGTAACCAATCTGGTTCTACTTGCAGCACTCCGAGCGAGATTTGAATCCGCGTTTCCAGCAAGGGAGGCAGTTGTGTTAACAAAGATACTGAACACGCAGCCTCTAGCATCAGTTGCTAGTGCGCCTCTTGAGGTCAGGGGACTGAGGTTTACTTGCACAGCTCTTACTAGCTGGGCCTCCGTTACACAGCCTCATCCCAGACTGATTCCAGAATAAATCCCAGCATCGGAATATGCCTACTTCCCTATGTAGTATGCGAAAACATCCAATGTAATATGTCAAAATAAACATATGATCCGCAGGGCATCATACTGATGTTTTATTAATAAAGTTTGGGGGGAACACATTCGAATGATCTATCCAATCAGCACAAGAGGAGGCCTATATATATATATATATATATTCGGGCCAAAATACAGAGCGGCAGACAGTGCGCCAAATAGGCATACTCTTTACTCTGTTTAAATATTTGTAAGTGTGAACTTGTGAATATCCATAAATAACATGGAGCCGCGGCTGGTGTCGTAAGTCACATGACAATACCAACATTGTTGATATAGTCTGGATTTTATATATTCTACACACATACTTGTAGAACATACTTTATTAATGGCCATTCTTAAATGCAGTACATACTCTGACAGTATGTGATTTCAGATGCAGATAATCTCTCGAATTTGCAAAGCGCTATGAAAAAACCCCACAAAGCCTCTTTCAAGTCAGCTGCAGATTCTGTGAAATGTCGACACTCTTCCCGTCTGCTGAATTATGTTGAAGTATGCTGACATTCAGAGCACACCTGCACAGCATCATAATGCTACACCACACATTCACGTCTGCATAATCACCAGCACAGCCTGCAGGTGCAGTAAATGACCTCTGTCTGTCATCACTGGTACATTTGTGTGTAATAGGCAAAACAAAGTTAGACTAATGATGGCTTTTTCATTCTAATTGACTGCAGCATTCAATTCACGCTCTTGGTGAGTCAATTTAAATCATTTGGTATGTGGCATTTATAGTCTACCAGCAAACCAGACAAGTTGTATTGTAACAAACATACATTTATTAGGCGCATACCAAAGTTTTGCCCCCCCCTCAGAGAGTCAGCGAATAGAGCGGGTGACTAGGCTGGGGTGTACTGCCATGGAAGTGATCCTGAGGAGTTTTTGTCGCTTCTTGTGAAGGATCTTTTCAGTATGCACGCCCAGTTTTCTGACCCTGCGCTACTTCTCATTCTTATGCCTCACTTTCACACATTTTCTTGGCGTTTATCAGCCAGTGGCTGCAGGGGCCACAGTTGTAGCAGTCTCTCAAGTCTGCATGCAAATAGGCAGAGGAGAAGGGGAACTGATTGGATTTCTGTTAACCTCCTCTCTATTCATGTCACATGACCCATGAACTCTTGCCTCACTCTGTCCTTACTGAGTAATACAAGCTTTTAAAATCAGAGAAAATGTACAATATTTTCAGAAACTTCTGTAGTTTTCACTTTATAGTTGGTGTGCTTTTCCCTGCTGTAATATTTAGCTGTGTCAACACGGATATCCCCCTCAGAGGTTTTAGCTGCCTGCTGTAGAATTACTGCTTCCAGACCTTGTTTCTGTAGGTTAGCTGGCGCCTTTTCCACCTCCACAAACAGATGCCTCTTTGTCAAATCAGAGAGACTTAGAAGCCAGTCAGATGAAAGTGATCCTTGGAGAGCACATGTTAGTACTCTTGAAATGCCTCAAACACTGCTGACACTCTTAAACAAGTGAACAGTGCTAATGAAGAGGGACAGCTCCACGGGATTTGTCCTCGCTGGTTTTCATTTCCAACACTTTTCCACATTCAACAAATGTCTTTTCTGTTTCACATCATCCAGAGCTTTAGAGGAAGAAGAGGTTCAGTCCGGTCAAGGGTCTTTTTTCTTTCTTTCTTTTCTTTTGAAAGTTTAGTTTAGGACAACAAGGCTCTGTTTAGGCATTGTCGATTTGGATCAATATTACATTGTTTTTTGAACATTTATGATCTCAAAATTCAGTATAATAATTTTCAGTATCCATAATTTGTATATATATCGATCAAATTAATATAATCAATCATGGTCATTTTCTTGACCCCCTATATATAACTATATATTTATTTCTTTTAAATTTTCTAATGTTTGCAGATGTTTTTGTTTTTTTCATGAGTCCCATCTGCACTTGTAAATAAAATATACATTAAGAGCCTGGCTGCTGGATTGTTGGACATCTCTAGTTCTGACTTTTCTGACCTGCCTATAGAAATTAGACTGAGCAGAGTTAAAAGTTACAATGTCAAATTAAGGACAGCCTTATGTGCATTAACATATTTAATTAGGTCAAGTTATTATAACAAATTAACATGATCCCCCTCCTCCTTCAGATCAAGTATAAAAAAAAAAAAAAGATAAATCTTAATCAACTGAATTTATGGTGCTATAATCTACTTTTAAAATAAAGTCAAGAAATATGCGTATGGCAGTAACTGGTTCTTGGTACACGATGAAGAGCAAACCACAGCATATTAAAACTGGACCATATTCTGGCACAAATAAGACTATTGTTGAAAATACAATACATTTCCTATGTGGTCAAGACATCCCTGAGGCTTTAGGGGTTTTTTAGTTTTACATATCCTTACCACAACAATTGCTTCTCTAGAGATGTCCTTCTCAGAATTCATATCATTCATTGTCACTGGCCTTTTTGCAAGTTCAGGTAAAAAAGAGATGAAAAATGCATTTCCAGGATGAGCCCTTCTGTCAATTTGATTATTATGGATATGTCATTGTCCTGGAACAGCTCTGTCTTGAACTCTGCATGACTGCTATTATATGACAATACAATTATGATGGTGGAACCTAATATACTGGTGGAAAATTCATCAATGTCAGTTTTTTTTTTCTACTAACCAACAGATCTCATTCCATATTCTAATCCAAATATGTAAATTAAATTTACTGGCTCACTGATTTCAGCATCACCTGCCAAAGATATAGGAACAACTGATAGATGACTAAACAATTGGCTATTTTCATGCATGAATAACATAATCGCTGTATTGTCTCTAACAAACACCACAACGAAGGAAAATGGGTTTTGGGACCCGCATTTGCACTTCTTGGTCATTTAATATCTTCTAAGTACATTTCACAGAGTTTACAGAGGAAGATCAACTTTATTATTTTGTCAACCAGAAGCTGAACCTGAAGTGGAACATCTTTTGGTCTCGGACATCACACCGCACAGCTTTAAACTGACATGGACAGCACCGGAGGGCGTCTTTGATACATTCACCCTCAAAGTCGTCGATCCTAATGGTCTGGGCCAACCTCAGAAGATTAGTGTATCTGGAGACAAGCGAACAGAAGCAGTGACAGGTCTCATTGAAGATACGGAGTATGAAATCGAGCTCTTTGGCATGATTTTGGGACGGAAATTCCAGCCCATTTTGGCTGTAGCTCGAACAGGTATTGGATTTTTAAGAGACACTGGTGGAAGAACCACTAACTCTTTTCTTCTTCATTTTCAATGTTTTAATATTCACACAACTAGTAGATTGGTTTGGTCAAAACTTATAACATGAAAAATGGAAACTTGCCACCACAGCAAAGCTTTTTTTGAAGTCTTTTTCATTTTTCCATTAGAGACTTTCCCATAATTAACAAAATTTCATCACTCATTATTTTCTTTATTATTGTGTCTACAGAGTAGCTCAAGAGTCTTTCATTAACAACACAGGTTTATCCAAGTCTTCTCTCATTCACCAGTCTTACTTTTTCTGTCTCTATTTGCTGTGTGATCGAGGGTTTTATTTACAGAGCAAGACCAACTATTTTGTGTATTTATCCTTGTTGCATGCCTCTCTCTGGCAATTTTTCTTCATACTAGTGAGCTTCATTTTCCACTTGTGTCTGATGTTGGCATGTCACACTATTGTATCCCTGTACTGGGGGCAAGGTAATCTTCTTGCATCTGTCACGCGAGATTCTGAGGTTCAGCATTGAGAAATAGCTTTAAGGCCAGGGTCTTTGTCTGTGTGTCCTTTATATGTAGCCACATAGTTGGTTGTCCTCACATCCTGAATGTTTATTTTCATGCATCTACTTGTTCAACAGGATAAATGGGGTAGTTCAAGAAGTTTCTACATACCAACTGTATTTTTTTCACTTACGGTCTGAAATTACTTGGAATTAATTTCTGGGAAAAGGTTTTTTTTAACTCCTAATTGGTAAATGCTTGAACACGGATTATTTTTTTTTTTTAACGTTTCATTCTTGTTGTGCTTCTTGTGTGTGTCATTTCTATCAAGGTCTAGGTACACCCAAGGGGATACGCTTTTCTGATGTGACTGACACATCGGCTACTGTTCACTGGACTATGCCTCGTACCCGTGTAGACAGCTATCGGGTCACCTATGTACCTATTCAGGGTGGTAAGTAACATGTGATCATTATGGTTTTAGTATTGTTACTTTATAATTATACAGTATGCATTACTACTCAAAAGTTTGGAGTTGGTCATTTTTTTTTATGTTTTTGAAAGAAGCCTCTTATGCTCTCCAAAGGCTTCATTTATTTGATCAAAAATATTATTACAATTTAAAATAACTGGTTTATATTATTTTAATATATTGTAAAATATAATTTATTTCTGTGATGGTAAAGCTGAATTTTCAGCAGCCATTACTCCAGTCTACAGAGTCACATGATCCTTCAAAATCATGCTAATATGCTGATTATTGAAAACAGTAGTACTGCGTAATATTTCTGTGGAAACCGTGATACTTTTTTCAGGATTCTTTGCTGAATAGAAAGTTCAAAAGAACAGCATTAATATGAAATAGAAATATTTGCGACATTATAAATGTCTTTAATGTGTCCTTTCTGAATAAAATACATTTCTTTTAAAAAAAAAAAAAAAAAGTACAACCTTAGTACTGTTTATAGCACATTTGTTGCTTTTGGTCTAGAAATAAAAGCAAAGCATTCTCCTTCCAAGTCACCGTTTTGACACACAGGCCATCTTCAGAAAGTGAGACTTTACCGTGTGGTTTTCTAGGCATTTGGATGGCTGCCTGTTGGCAAATCATATTATTATTTGTTCTTCTTTAGTTTATGATTTGTCATAAATTATGTCTTGCATAATATATTGCATAAGTCGAGGAGGAAATTCTCTTAGACTGCCTTCTTGGCATAATAAATTGATTGAATTCAAGAGATGTCCCCCTAAAGTCCTATATTGTCCTTTTGGCCTCTCAGTGATCTGTGCAGGTTTTTAGATCAAGCCATCTTCAGTTATGTGAATCTATCAGTGCATATCATCAATCAAGCCACACTGTTTTATCTATCAGCGAAATATTTTTGCACATCACCATGCCAATCAATCACAGACAATGCTGCCCTCTAGTGAAAAAAGCTATTTCTAGTTTATTCCAATGTTCTGTCTCCCTCTGCAGGCAGCCCTATGACACTGAGAGTAGATGGAGGAGAGTCTCAAGCCATGCTACCTAATCTGACCCCTGGAGTGACCTACCAGGTCACTGTCTTTGCTGTGAAGGGCTTGGAGGAGAGTGAACCAGGATCTGATAGGGTCACAACAGGTACGTCTCACTCTAATATTATAATAATCACATGAGTTGCATCATCATTTATAGTTTGTGGAACAAGAAAGCTCTCACCAAAAGCAGTGAATAAGAATTTTTAATTATTAAATAATTGTTCATGCATATAAAATGATTTCATTTAATTTTAGTAATTTAATATAATTCATTGATTATAAATTATTTAAATTGTGAATAATTATTAATTTAATTAATACCCAGACAGCAACATAGTACGGCCCAAATCCGGCCCACATCTGGTACACGTGGATTACACGCGGACCAGATGTGGGCCGGATCTGGGCCGACACTATGTTGCTGTCAGAGTATATTACAAAACAAATAATAATTGATTAAATCATTTTGTAATTTTTTAGCACCTCATATTCATAGTTGATTAGACTGGTTTGTAGTCGACCTCTCCTTAGTCTGTACAGTAAGCCTATTAGTAAGTGTTTTGCTTTTCTGTCTGGCAGAAGCCTAGTAATCGACTCCAAGTTGTGAGTTTTTGCTTCTCTCATGTCTCTGTTGTGTATCTTTTGGCCCTCAGCCCTGGATAAGCCACACGGTCTGACAGCAGTCAACATCACCGACACCGAAGCCCTGCTGCTGTGGCAACCGTCCATCGCTACTGTGGACGGATATGTCATCACTTACAGCGCAGACAGTGGTAACTCCACTCAGACTGTCATTCATTGTTCTTGAGGGAAGGCTGATTCAGGCACTACAGACTAAAACAATAGAGCAGTGAGTCTCAACTGTGTATTTTGTTCTCTGTCAGTGGCTCCAGTGATGGAAAGGGTGTCTGGGAACACTGTGGAGTTTGAGATGAGCTCCCTTACACCCGCCACCTTATACACCGTTAAAGTCTATGCAGTCCGAGAGGGAGCCAAGAGTGCTGCAACCACCACAGAGTTCACCACAGGTAAGGTGAACGCTCACTCACCTGTGCACACAAACACCACAAGACATCTGTAAACTCATAGAAGAAAATATTTTATTGGTGTAAAGTAAAACAGCACAGCTTCTGACATATCTTCCTACAGGCAAAATACATGAGCACTTTATACATAGAGTAAATAAATAAAATCCCTTACAATTCCTTACTTTTCCCTCCACTGACAATGTCCAGCAGCGGTACATGTATCATAGATGAATTTTGTCATTTATTTTCTTTTTCTTTTTTCACCACAGTGTCATTTCAATTACATTTTTGTCTAATGGCATTATGTGGTGGAAATGACATTTTAAACATTTTTGGAATGAAAAAACTAAACTAAAAATAAATAAATAAAAATTAAAAACTCTTAGTTTTAATAAATATCAACCCTTTAAAAAACATCCATACACATTGTTAGCATCAAGAGATCATGACATATAATCTTAATATGACAATGCCTAGCCAAGTATCAGTATATGCTCATTTGTTTTGCATTAACCATGAATGCCAGGCAAATAACAAAATACCCTTTGTCACAGATGTTGATGCCCCTCAGAATCTGGCTGCCAGTAATATTCAAACAGAGACTGCCATGTTGACATGGAAGCCACCAAAAGCAGACATCAGCGGGTATATCCTTAGCTTTGAGTCTGCTGATGGCGTTGTCAAGGTGAGTGGCCCACACAAATAAATACTACACATTAAACATGATGATTTACAGCAGTTTATTTGGGCCTAAATACAGGGTATAGTTTATTTGGGATGATTTACAGCAGTTTGTTTAAAGTTTAATCACTTTTCCGGTCTACAGTGATTATACATACACTGTCTAATCCTGCTGTACTGATAGTTGTATGTTCCTGGTTTTCTTCTCTTGGCTCAGGAGGTTGTCCTAAGCCCCACAGCAATGTATTACAGCATGTCTCAGCTGACTGCCTCCACAGAATACACAGTCAAACTGCAGGCCATCGCTGGGCCAAAGAGAAGCAGAATCATCTCTACAGTCTTCACCACCAGTGAGCCAAAAACTTTATATTATTGTGTTAGTGCTGAAATGCAGCTTCACTGCATGATTATGAAGACACTGAATAAAATAATCTTGCCCTTGGTCAAACACTTGTCTTTTTTTATCACAGTTGGAGTGCTATACAAGCACCCTAAAGACTGCTCGCAGGCTCTGTTGAATGGAGACACATCCTCAGGCTTGTACACTATTTACCTGCGTGGAGATGAGAATCAGCCCCTGCAGGTCTACTGCGATATGACCACCGATGGAGGCGGCTGGATTGTAAGTAATTTTTTCTCAAATTACATGCAGGATAGAAAGATTTGCTGTTCTGATCCTAGAGAAGTTTTTTAATGGGATAGTTCGCTCTAAAATGAAAACATTTTATCCCACATGTCATTCCAAATGCGTATCTCCTATAATGTTCCATGCAAGAATGAAAGTCATGCAGGGTTTGGAATAACATGAGGGTGAATAAATGATGACTGAATTTGAATTTTCAAGGAAGCTATTCATTTAAAGTAAAGTCTCATCAAACACAGGCTTTCATACACAAGAGTCATTGTAATATTGTGGTACCTCCATGCAGGTGTTTGTGAGACGGCAGAGTGGTAAAGTGGAGTTTTTCAGAAACTGGAAGAACTACACTGCAGGCTTTGGTGACCTGAACGATGAATTCTGGCTCGGTATGTTTATATCTGTGCTGACATGTCAAATTGCTAATATTGCCCTAAGCATAGAAGCCCAAAGGTATTATGATAGCATACTGGACTACAAATTGCATTGCCTGTGTCTGCAGGTCTCTCTAACCTCCACAAGATCACCTCCTCTGGGCAGTATGAGCTGCGTGTGGACCTCAGAGATAAGGGAGAGTCTGCATATGCGCAATATGACAAGTTTTCAGTCTCTGAACCACGCACTCGCTACAAAGTCCATGTTGGAGGATACAGCGGCACTGCAGGTAAAGTCTTTGATCCCTCTCTCATTTTTTTGCCGTATATGTTATATATAAAAATGGTGTGTGTGTATATATATATATATATATATATATATATATACAGTGCAGAGCATAAATGAGTACACCCCCTCTGAAACTTCTGAAAGTCAGTAATTAATCAATTACTTAGAAGACATGTTAGGGTTCTTTAGAGATATAATGTTCCAGCAAGTCTGCTTAAACAATTACCAAAGAAGCATGTCAAAATTATTCAGGAAAATAAGATTTTCTTATCAAGGTGATAAAATGTTGTATAGCAAAAATGAGGTGATGTGAGGGAATTGTGCTTTATCAATGCTGTCATGAATTCCCACACCACTATGTAATTTAATACACAAACTTGAAATAGAAGATGTTACCCTTTCCTCATTCCCTGCATTGTTGGGCATTTTTTTAACATGACAGTGAGGATATGCATTCTCCCAAGGTGAAAAACCTTCTGTGGACATGTATTGCACTCAATCTTAACACTCTTGAGCACCTGTGGGGGATTCTGTAGAGACAAGTTGAGCAACACTCCCCATTAAAGATCAGGGCATTTAAGGAGCTCATCATCCAGGAGTACTAGAATATTATACATTTGTTGAATTAAATCTAGGGTGTACTTATTTCTGTAATCCTTAATTTAAACAAAATTGGCTAATTTACTTATTTTATGGCTATTAATGACATATATTTCTCAGTTTTTATTATGTATATCTTTAATACATTTTAGTTTTGCCATCTTTCCATGAATTTGTATTTGTTCAGAGGGGGTGTACTCATTTATGCTGTGCACTGTGTGTGTGTATATATATATATATATAGAATGTACTTATTTTATTATTTTTGTCTAATATATTTCTTATAATATACTACCATTCAATAATATATAATATACTACCATTCAAAAAGATTTTTTTAATGTTTTTGAAAGAATTATTCAATTATTATTCTCAACAAGGCTGCATTTATTTGATACAGTAAAAATTTGTGAAATATCAATCAAATGTAAAATATGTTTTCTATTTTAATATGTTTTAAAATGTCATTTATTTCTGTGATGACAAAGCTGAATTTTCAGCAGCCATTACTCCAGTCTTTAGTGTCACATGATCCTTCAGAAATCATTCAATATGCTGGATTTGGAGCTCAAGTGACATTTCTTATTATCAAATTTGAAAACCGGTGATGAACAGTAGTATGTATGTGTCTGTGTGTGTTTATATGTATATTATGCTCAAAAGTAAACATACAACCTATTTAAAATCTGACTAATTTTGTGATGATGCTCTTTTAAAGGTGACTCAATGACGTATCATCACAGCCGTCCATTCTCAACTTATGATCATGACAACGATATAGCTGTCACCAACTGTGCGTTGTCTTATAAGGGAGCTTTCTGGTATAAAAACTGTCATCGAGTCAATATAATGGGCCGATACGGAGACAACAGTCACAGCAAGGTATGTGCTTTCTCACCTGCCATACAGTAGAGACAGATTTACATTATTGTTTGAGTTCCCTGTAAGAGAATCATGTGAATATGAAAGAGATACATACTATATGTCATGATCATTTCATTTTGTTTGTTTTGTTTTTCTCCAGGGTGTAAACTGGTTCCACTGGAAGGGTCATGAGCACTCCATCGAGTTTGCAGAGATGAAGATCAGGCCCGCCAACTTCAGGAACTTTGAGGGAAGGAGAAAGCGATCGTAAACCAGTGCGCTCCGGCTCCATCCAACCTACCCTTCTCTGCTGCCCATTCTCCCTTTGTTCCTCCTGCATCATCTCATCCCCTTCATCTACCAAAGCCACTGCCAGGAGCCCAGCCTGCTCTCTACGCTCTCCTATTCATGGAGAACAAGAACAAAAAAGTCTTCAAAGCTCCATACACAGTTGTGTGTGTACCACTTCTGTTCATCAGTAAACCAATAGACTCATAGTGAAGTGTTTAACATTACACACTGTGCCTGTACATCATAAGCACACCAAAGACAGACACTCCAGTAACATCTATATAATACAATACCGACGGAGGGGAGATTTTGAGTTTGGCTTGGTGCTTTCCAGTAAAAAAATAAAAATAATTATAATATTCTTTCTGTATATCACATACAGTTACAGTGGAGAGAGTTAAATGTTTGTGTGTGGTATTTTTTTTCATTGGAGCCTCTTCCCTAGGCTGTGGTAAGCCATGAGAATACTGTATCCTTTAAGTTATCAATTAGATTTAGAAGTTAAATGGCACATGATAACTCAGCATTTAATATGCAGGACTGTATAAAAATATCTAGTGGGGAGGCTCAGAGATCTTTTCATCTCTTTCTAGCCTGTCTGTGATAAATCTAAGTACCCATGCTCTCTCTCAGTCTTCTCTCTCCCACAACTCGTGCTCATCAGTTCTAAAGTCAAGTGGCACGTTTCTCAAACCAGTACCTTTACAGTACTGCTAAGTGTTCATTTATATGCACCTTTTGTCGTGTTTCCTGTACCCTATAACTACATTGGCATTCAGTCACAGAGCATAAGAATCTTGATTTTGTTGCTTATTATTCTCTAAAAGATTTAAATGAAACAAAGGTTAAGGCAGGACCTATGTTCAATCTTTGGATTAAGTGATACTTAGTTTGCCAGTTATGAGCTTGTATAATGTTCAAGAATCATAAAGAAAAAGTAATGGCCAGGACAGGTTATTGGAATTATTATAAACATAGCCTTATTTGAAAGTTCTGTTCGAGAAAAAAAAAAAAAATATACAGAATAAGTCTTCGTGTTCGCCCCTCCCCTGCTATCGACTAAACCACTGACCCATACAAGACCTGTGTAAATTATGTCTCGTTTTGGTATTTGAATATTTTGTTTGTTTGTTTGTTTATTAAATGGGTGTACAACAGGTGTTTCTTTGTAACCCCTCTTACAATAAAACAGATTTTGTTTAATAAATCACGTTTGCAACATTCTTATTTGGACACAATTAGCCTAAGTAACATTTACCATTTTCACATTTATTCAAAACATTAATTTCCTAAGTGCAATCCATAAACAAAATAGCTGCTGCCGCGTTTTTTAAGTGCGACCACGCAATCTGATTGGCTGACTGACCGTTTTATTATCATTGTACCAATCCGCAGCTGCCTGGTATACCGGTAAAGGTGGAAGGTAATCAGTGTTTCTCAACCAGGGGTCCATGGACCCCTAGTGGTCCTTGACATAATGCAAGGGGGTCCTTATAAAATATCTGAATATGAATTTTTGTATATTTTGACATTTGACATGTTCCCATAAAACAAGAAGATAATATATGTATAATATAACTGACAATATGACTAAAATCAACTAACATAGTAGTAAATTATACTTGATTGCATTTGGTTGTCACAAAGACATTGATGATACCAATGAGCCAATTTTATTCTGGGGTCCTTGAGGATGGTTCCAAATATGACAGGGGGTCCATTACTCAAAAAAGGTTGAGATTCACTGTCCTAGATAATGAAAACCATATTTTTGAAATTATGTGTTTACGTTTAATTTGCATGTTCTTCATCTTCTTCCTCTTCCTGTTTGTTTTTAAATTGTTTCTTAACTTCCTTTCGGGCGGGTTTTGAGTAAGCTTTGGGCTGAAAATCTTTCTGGGACCTGGCAACTCTGTTCCCAGCGTACCTAATCTGGCAACTCTGTATAAAACACTCCCCCGTGACACTTAGCCTAACGTACATTGTAAATGTTTAAAATAATAAACCTTTATAGCTTAGCTGGTTTATTTTGTGCATAAAATCGACATAAAACTGATAGAAAATGTTAAAAGGTTTCTTTAGTCTACTTTAAAAGTAGGTCGGCAGTTGATTCTTATTCACAGGTTATGAGCGAGTGTGAAGGGTTGGTCGCTACTGCTAAACAATGACATGCATCTTACGCACAGCCCGACATTCGAGTTTTGTAACTTTCTCTTGCAGTGTGTGATGAAGTTTTTATTTCGTTTAAATATGCGGAAACGATCGCGCTTTAAACTTTTAAAATACCTTGCTGTCGCTGGATTAATAACACTTTTAGTTATCTTCGCTTTTAACAGCACAGTACTTTGGCCGTCTCTTCCGAAGAAAACTCTAACCCCTAAAAACCTCCATGATGTGATCTCACCGTCAACATACAGATTCATTCTGAACCAGCCAGAACTGTGTGAAAACAAGAATCCTTTCCTGGTTCTTATGATCCCAGTGACTCTCAACGGCAGAGAGGCGAGGACTGCTATTAGAAAGACATGGGGTCAATATGGCTTGGTTCCTGGTGTGAATATTTTGCATTTGTTTATCATTGGTCAGCCCGCACAAAGCGACCCAGTACTGCAGGAGCACCTTGAGAGGGAGAGCAAGGAATATGGTGACATTATTCAAATGGATTTTGTGGACAGCTACCATAATCTCACAATAAAGACAATGATGATTATGAACTGGATAGCCACCTACTGCCAGGGTGCCTGGTATACCATGAAGATCGACGCAGATGTCTTTCTCAATGTGCGTTACCTGGTGGACTACCTGCATGACCAGGGCGAGTCCTCAAGGAAAGACTACATCACTGGATCGGTCATCTCAGATGCTGTTCCTCACAGGGACAGCTTCAACAAATGGTATATCCCACAGGATCTTTACTCAGACACCTGGTATCCTCCATACGTGTCTGGAGCTGCATATGTCTTTTCCACTGACCTGGCCAGAAAAATATCATGGGCCTCTAGATTTGTGCGGCCAATTCCACTCGAAGATGTCTATGTGGGGATGTGCCTACATGTCCTGGGTGTAAAACCCGTTTACGCAACAAGATTTCTGGGACTTAGGAATCTTTTTGAGGTGCGCAGACTTAATTATGAAAGGTGCACTTTTTCCAAGCGTATATTAGTGAATGGCTTTAAACCACAGAATCTTCTCCATATTTGGCATGACTTTCAGAAGTCTGAATTTACATGTTGATACAGACTATTTACCTTCATCAGACTGAGATCCTAAAATTGTATTAGCAGTACCTTGAAGCTTATTAACTAATGTTTATGAGCCTACACATTCTTTTAACAAGGTTCACATCATTGTGATTCAGTACTTATTCATGTTCAAGAGAGAACAAAATAAAGTTTCCCCAAAGGGCCAAGAACACTTACAAAAAAGGGGGAATGTATAAGAAAAAATGTACAATATAACAATATAAAAATAGCCTGTATAAATTATAAACAAATAATCAATATGTGATGTTTTTTTTTTTTTTTTGCCAAATGCAGGCTGTGGTATCATCCTCCAAAGCAAAAGAGTAAAAACACTATAGATTGCACAGAGTTACATTTATTTAAACTGAGTAGGCTTTGCTTGTGCTTCTTTTGTGTCTGTCATGAAACATACATAGCAAATATGATTATAAAACATTGGTCACCCATGCACTTTAAACAATAAAAATATTATTTATTTTATGATAATATTTGTGATTATTGTCCACGTTTCCCCTGTGTAGGCTTTTTGAGCTGTTTGCAAAATCGCAAAGATTCTCCCTGTTGAAAAAAATAAAAAATAAATAAACAGCATATGCTGTATGTTTTGAAGCATGGAAGCTGGTTTATGCTGGTCCTTAGCTCATGAGCTGGTTTAAGCTGGTCATGTGCTGGTCCTAAGCAACTAGCTCCAGCTCAGGACCAGCACCTGACCAGCTAAGGACCAGCTCATGACCAGCTAAGGACCAGCATAAACCAGCTTCCATGCTTCAAAACATAGCTAACTAACATATGCGGGGTTTTTTTTCAACCAGTTGGTACGTAATTTATACAGACGGGGGCGCTATTTCCTTAATAATAGCGAGCGGAGGAAATGTAGTGATTTTCTGGCAAGACGTTATTTATTGAAAGATTATTTGCTTAATATATTTACAATCCAAATATTAATTTGCTATAGGGCCATTTCCAGTAAATTTACCGCTCAGTACACAGAGCTAGAGTTTATTTGTATAATGAAACAGAAATGATTAACACTGTCGTCAATTTCTTTTGCATTTACAGCCTGTGGTGGTGCCTGGAAATCAGCTGTTCAAACAAAACCATAATAAACAAATCATTTCACAAATCAAAAAATAACACACCATGGAAAAGTAAATTCAGACTTTTTAATTAGATTTGCGGGTGGATTATAGCAAAACGCTGAATTGTGTTTGTTGCTGTTATGTTATTACAGTATTATGTGAGTTTATCACAGCTGCTAATTCTAAAAACGTAGTGTGGTTCGTTCCTACATAGACAAGCATCATGCGTGTTCTGGTGTTTCGTTCGTGATCGTGAGCAAATCTGACTTCTTGAATCGAATCTTTTGAGTGAACGAATTGTTTACTTCACTGATCAATATTTGTATTATTCGTCTCATCATTTGAACAAATCACTGAACGAATTCGTGTTGTATATAAACGCGACTCGGAGCCGATCTCTTATGACTCGTTTGTAAAATAAACTAATTGCACAAGTCACCTTTTTCCAGTTTAATTAAATTTATGTCCATTGAGTTAAAAAAAATTGAAAACAAAATCATATATTTTGTTGACAAGCTTGATGCTTAGTAGTCTCTTAGATTTGTATACACGCAGTAGTCACTAAATGAATCTTTTTGGTGAAGAGATTCAAAAGATTCGAGTCAATGAATCAAAATCACATCACCACTAGTTCTGAAAGCAGCTCACTGGTTTTAAAGCAACATGGACCTACAGGTGGGTGGGGCTGAACGTAACAATTATGACGTCATGGCAACTGGCTCCCACTACACACAACCCATTAAACATGTATTTATCATCTAGGTTAGACTGCTTTAAACCCCGTCGAGCAGCTGTAAGTCTTAAGGAGGGCGGTTTCGTTGTATTTGAGGATAGTCGGGTTGAGTGACGGTAAATGGACTCATCCAAGAAGCGCAAGCGATGCCACCGGTTCGTCTCTCACTAGAACTTATTTGGGGTTTGTAGTCGATTTTATTTGATCGCTGAGCAATCAATAAGCAACAGCGGAGGTGAAGACGCCGGGGTGCTTTTTACTGTAAGTAAGCGATTGATTGTTTAAGTATTTTTTACCGGGTGCTAGGATGTTAGCCACAACCTTGATTATTTTCCTAGCTACTAGTTTTATGTGTGCGAAATTATTATAAACAAGGCTACACGTGCAAATTTTATGTTTAAAACATTTCTGCTTGTTAACAACCGCATCTTGCTCCATCATGCATCCACCCACTCATCCGTCTGTCATTTTTATGTTCTCATTTACAATTTTGACTGATATGATGTGACAATTATGTGCACCAAATAGGCTATATGTACTATTTCAGAGCTCTCTCTCATTGTGCAATGTGATTTTACACTTTATTAGAGTTTGTTGCATTTAAAATGTCATGTCGGTTCAATGTGCTGTTTCTAAGTCCTTGCTGATTCTGTTACATTTCTGTGTTTTGTGTCTCTGTTCATAGTTGCTTCTATGTGTGTCCTTTTTCTTATAGCTTGTCATACTTCCCAGCTTGTCTGTGTTTTGAGCTCAGGCGGACCACCTCTCCACCCACCTCAAGATGCACATGAATAGCTTATTAAACCAGTGCAGTAAGTAACAATGCTTAGGAATTAATCAATGTTTTGAGAAAAATACTGTACGTGAACATCTAGTTGAAACATGACATGCTGCTACTGTGTACACCTGCATTGTGACATGAAGAACAGGTTTTCTGGCTTAGGTGATATTAGAATCAACTCCGAGATGTCTGGCTCATTAGAGAGGTTTTGATAATCTGCACTTGACCTTTCTCCTTTCAGTATGGCTGGGAATAAGTTAGTGGATTCACAATGAGAATATCATGAAGAGAATCCTTTAGAATAGATGTTCACAGATCTTTGCTCTACCGCAGAGATGAAATCTTGAACTTGTGGCCATGCCGGTGTCCCGTTACTCAGTGTCTCATACAAGGCCGCTGTTTGTGTGTGTGTGTGTGTGTGTGCGTGTGCGCGCGCATGCATATACACCACCATAAGGGATGGACATTTGTTTTAATATATATAATAAAATTATAAAAAATAAATAAAACAAAAATATGAAAATGAAGTATATCCATCTCATATAGTGAAGCGTCATTTTTTCCAATAGAGTACATGCCTACATGGTTAAAATATAGTTACTGTCTTTGGTATTGTGTTGTCTCCTCTTGTGTTGTACTCCACTATTTTTCATTTTTGAGTTTATATCTTTCAGTCTGTGCCCTGCTGTTGACATAGCAGATTCAGATCCTCCCTGCCCTTTGGTGTGAGACAGGAAAACATAGCTTTCCTCCCTCCAGCTCCTTCCAAAAGTACACTGCCCAGTTCTGTCTCTCCCATATAAAACAGCAAAGGACTGTTCTAACGAAGATGTTCTAAAAAATAATATCCTCAGAACTATTTCCTTCTGTTTCCACACTGTATACTGTCTTGCTTGTCTTTACTATTTCACAAGTGCAGCATAGATGTATGTAGATGTTGAAATGTGATGCTGTAAGAGTCAGAAGTCAAAGTTGAGGGTAGACTAGCAAAAAGAAGCAAACCTCAGAAGATAAGGAAGTGCGTGATGTTTGTTGATCGAACCTTGAGATGTGCTTCGAGACAAGTAGCATACATTACATAATTACATAAGAAGTATCTGTGATTAATGGCTGAATCCTTCTGATTAAATAAAACTGGTGCTTGCTCAACCGGATATACAAAGGATGATATGTAGTATACAAACAACAGCAATTACAAATATATTATATATTATTGTTCAAATGATTGGGGTCAGTAAGGTGTTTTTTTTTTTTTTTTTTTTTTTTTTTTTTGAAAGAAATACTTTTATTCAGAGATTTTAAATTCAATTTTAAATTGATCAAAATTGACAGTTAAATAATTTTACTTTGTTACAAAAAATATATTTCATATAAATTCTTTCGAACTTTGTTCAAAGAATCCTTAAAAAATGATTTCCTCAAAAGGTTTCCTCAAAAATATTAAGCATCACAACTGTTTTCAAAATTAATAATAAAAATAAATATTTCTTGAGCATCAAATTTGCATATTAGAATGATTTCTGAAGGATCATGTGACACTGAGGGTGGAGTAGTGGCTGCTGAAAATTCAGCTTTGCCATCACAGGAAAATATTTAAAATATTTACAATTAAATTGTAATAATATTTCACAATGTTGTGTGTTTTTTTTTTTTTTTATTATTATTATTATTATTATTATTTTAATCAAATAAATGCAGCTTTGGTGAGTGAGCATAAGAGTTTTCTTTTAAAAAAAGAATTTTTTTTTTTGCCAACCCTAAACTTTTGAACAAATAGTGTATGTATGATTGGATTCAGAATATCTAATATCTAGTTATTTAGGCCTAGTTTTTTTATTTAGTTTTTTTGCACATAAGCTGAGCCTTTCTATGCTTTAGCTTATATACTGTGTATCTCTGATACCGTATATGAGTTCAGCAGATATACATTTCACTGGATCACAGTTATATTGTCACTGTTTACAAGTGCGCCTTATTAGGCAGCAAATCATTGTGACAAAGCAGTCTCTGTTCAGAGTCATTACTAGGAAACTAGATTTCTCTTGCTGTTCCTTTGATTGATTTTTCCCAGACAGGTGGGCTCCAGTCTTAACAAAATCATTACAACTAGTCATCACACCTAACTGCTTAAAATACTGAGTTTGTGCATGCACAAATGTGAGTTTGATCAGTTCAATATGCTGCGTTTGGACATGCAGAAACCAGTGCTCCCAAAACTCCAAGAAAAAACAGACAGAGATGGAAAATAGAAAGACATCAGTAAGACTTTTGACATTTTTGATGTTTGGTATGCCACTGTGCTGAATGTTGTTTTGTGTAGAGAAAGAGAGTGGGAGAGAATGTGAGGGGGAGATCTCTGGAGCGATGCCAAAGCTCTCTCTTCTCCAACAGATCCAGTCTGGAACAGACTACAGCTACTGCCCCTGCAGCTCACACCAATCCCAGCAGCCACATGAGAAACCGTGTGCAGAGAGAGGGAGAGCTTGTCGTGATGTGGATAAAAAGAATGCACAAAAACAAATGCATGGCATGTTGTGCGTAGACGCTTATTATGGTGCTTGTGGAAGCGGTTCACTTGTTGTGAATTTCATGACTTGACCAAGTGACGTCCTCACATGTTCTTATCACTGTCTCATCTCTGTTCTGGTCTGGACTTTTCTGAGCATGTTCAGGACTTTGTATCGTCCCATTTCTCATGTTACTGCTGTTTCTGACCTTTTCTTACTGCATATTCTATCCTCAAAAAAAAAAAAATGTAAATAAACATTTTAAAAATAAGATCAGTGTTGTTAACTAAAATTTAAAGGTAGTTTTTGTTAATTGAACTGAACTATAGCTGAAATAAAATAATATATAAATATTAGATGAAAACCTAAATAAAAATAATAAATGTTCCCTTGGCAACTAACTGAAACAATATAATTTTAAGCATTAAATTACTAAAACTAAGACTGAAATAAAAATAAATTAAAGATAAATAGAAATATTTTTTTAATAAATACTATAAAGGTATTTAAATAATACTTAAAAACACTGGAATGAGATCACATATTTTTATTAATCCAATATCCAACTAATTAAGAAATCTAACTGTATGCAAAGTGATACTAATGTCTAAATTCCGACATGTGCGGGTTTTTTTTTTCCCTTTCAAGGTTGAAAACACGCCGCATGCTTCCTGTTCTGTTGTTGATCAGACAAACAATTATATGCTTACCTGATGCCAAGAGCAGATCTATTTTAATGTTTTCTAAGAGATTTGAATTATTTTTGTAACATTTTTTAAAATTAGATATACTTTATAATATTTCAAATTTCCATTGCCCTTTACAGTTTCTACTTTACAAATTTCGACATATGTTAGTTCTGCATGCTGAAGCAACAGTCTTCCTGTAAAAACCTAAGTTGAGGGTCGATTTCCTCTCGTGTGCATGTGAAGTCAGGTTGCGGGACTTGTGACGGCATCCTCTGACGTGCTGCATACTGTGTAAACTTTGAGTCAATGTCTCCTTTTGACCCGCATATTTCAGAAACCCAGAGTCTCCTGTATGAGGGCAGACGTTAGCTGCCACTTAGATAGCGGCTGTTTCCTCCCAGAGTAAATGGGAGTTTGAATCCACTTCCTTTGGTGAATTTTATCACTGCAGTGTTAACTTGTGGTTTGTCTAAAAGTAAATCAGCTTGCATGCTTGAACTTCAGTTGAGATGTCAGCTCTGTTATAACTCAGCTCTGTTATAAATCAGTCTGTAGTAGGATGATGCTTCAACTTGCACCTTGGTGCAATATCATGCCTTCCACCGGAAGTTATGTTTATTTATTTATTATCATTATTTTCAAAATGTATCATGTACTCAAGCTCCAATGGAGGTCTAATGTTAAAAAGTAGTGAGTCCGTAAACATGCACAAAAGCTTTAGATGAACCTCCAAAAGTCTGAAGTCACTCTTGGAGTTTTTATTTATCATTCTGGCATTAAAATACAGAAAAAAGTGGATGAAAGAGACTTTGAGTTAAAGAGACAGTCAGAGACTAGTTAGGATTGCACTCTAAGCATTTTGTGTTTAGTGAGGCTGTAAAACTGAAAGGGCTGTGATTGTGTGTCTGCTGCTGGAAACACAAAGACTGCATGTGTGCGCTGTACCCTTGATGAATACTGCTAGATGATTCCCGCTTAAGTGACAAAGCCCGATGGGTTGTGTAAGCGTGCCACTCCGTGCTGTTCCCCGGCAGCATCATTGGGCTGTGATGACACTCCCCATTGACTTCAGCACCCCACTTAATTCTCAGTGTTTCCCCAACATGGAAATACTGATGCATTAAGTTGCAAACACAGGTCTAGACCACAGGAACCGAGAGTGAACTGACACTATAACCTTGTGCTGTTGATTTGTGTTTTTAGATATCACAGGTACATACCGTATCAAGTTAGAGAATACTTTTTACTAGATTTATGGTGTATGGTCTGTTTTTCATCATTATATATTTTGCTCAACCTCACAAGAAAACCACAGTAATGTGTGACAGTGTCTATTTCATCTTGCAAATATCCTGTGTGAGGGTAAATTCAGACTAGTATACAATGTATAAGTCTCCTTTATGCTCTTCAAGGCTGCATTTATTTGAAAAAAAAAAAAAAACAGTGATATTGTGAAAGAGCATTACAAATAACTATTTTATATTTTCTGAGTTTTCAGCAGCCATTACTCCAGTCTTCAGTGTTACATGTTACATTCAAAAATCATTCTAATATGCTAATTTGGTGGTCAAGAAACTTTTTTTTTTTTTTTGTTATTATTGCAGTTGTGCTGCTTAATATTTTTGGGGAAATTGCAATATATATATATTTTTTTTTTTCCAGGATTCTTTGGTGAATAGAGTTCAAAAGAACAGCAATTATTTGAAATAGTAACATTATGTCTTTACTTTTGATCAATTTATTGCATCCTTGCCGAATAAAAGTATTAATTTCTCACAGAAAAATATCACTGACCCTAAATTTTGAATGGTAGTACATTACATTGTTTAAAAGCCTTGTTAGCATTTATAGGCTGTTAAAGTGAAAATTAAATTCTGTCAATTATTCGTCTTCAAGTTGTTCTAAACCTTTGCTCAGTTTAACTGTAGCATTGCTCTTTTGCATACACTGTCAATGTGCTCCAAAAAGGACATGAAACAATATATATTCCTTTTTTTGGTCACTGTATGCTTTCACTCTTTGGAAAAGATCCAACTGAACATTCTTCTAAATATCTCCTTTTCTGTTTTATGGAAGAAAGAAAGAAAGAAAGTCATATGAGTTTGAAATTCTAAGAAGATGAGTAAATCATGAATCATGACAGAATTTTCACTTTTGTGTGAACTGACCTTTTAAATGTATCTCAATGAGTCTCAACAGTAAACTGCAGTCTTACTCTTTGATTGTTTGTGAGTTGTTGATGTCTCGTGTTTTTCAATGAAGAACAGTTCGTCTTTCACCTGCACGAATCTTTCTATGCATGCAGTCCACGGCTATTTTTAAGACATCGTTATTCTGTCAGTTTTATACCCTGCCGCAGCAGATGAGAGCCTTCCTACTCATTGAGCTAATCAAGTACTTACTGTATGAGCTTCAAACCAGAGCTTCACTTTCATCCATTAACATGCACTGCTACCTTTAGAAACCAGCTATTAATTTTTTGGCAGTTAAAGCTTTGCGCTTGATAAATATTTTAAGAGGCTTTTTAAAAATAGTTCTATTATTACACATGTTTTTCTGTAAAATGTTAGCCTTTTTAAACATTGTATTCTAATGCTGAATTGCTTTTAAGCACTCCTTTTGGAAAGCTTTGGTGTTTCTCTCAACGCTTTGTGTGTGTGTGTGTGTGTGTGTGTGTGTGTGTGTGTGTGTGTGTGTGTTCGGTTCTCAGCGGAGATCTCCAGGATGTGTGAGGTGGACGTTTCATCTGAGCCCACCAGCCCAACGCTGTATAGAGAGTCTTCTGATACATACTGTCATGTGGACCGCTGGCAGAAGCTACGCACGGCCGTCCGCAAGCTAGAATTCTGGGAAAACTTTACACATGAGCTGGTTGGCAGTGGCTTCTTCTCAAAGGTTTACAAGGTAACACTCAACATATCTTGAATCTGATGACATGAATCTGTTTGTGATTTAATAATAAATTTACTGAAAGTGCTATGAAATTTTGGCAGATTCATCTCCTTTAAACACATTGTCTGTTGAGAATTGTTTCGCAACAAATAAAGCAGTGTACAATTTTGACTATTTGCATATTGATTTATTTTATTAAATAATACCGAACTATATCAAAAGTTTTATAGTGAAGTCCATCATAAAACAAGAACGAAGAAGAGTGATAAATTCAATCTAAATGGAAATGACTTGTGATCATCCTATTGTACTGTAGAAGGTCTCCTGGTGTGTGATATATGTGTGTGTATATCTTAATGGCACTCATACAGTGCAGTATTGTAGTCCTACTAATTAGGACATATTTTTCAGCTAAGCCCAGTTTGAGGTGGCCCTCGTGCCTGAGTACACCATAACCATTAATGGGTTCCCGATGAGTCCCTGCTGTGTAAATTACATAAGCGATTATTACACAGCTCAACTGTCCCAGCAGTTCTGTCCCTTCCTTTATATTAACATGGAAGCGTTTCTTTGTAATTGTACTGTGGAGAGAGAAAGGAATGTTTTAATACCTCTTTAGGATTCATTCCCTTCCTCTCTCTGTTTTTCATTTTATTGTCATTTTACTTCATTTATTTTCAGGTGATCCACAACACCACACGGAAGGTGATGGTAGTAAAGATCTATAAGAATGATGTTGATCAGGACAGCATTGTAAGAGAAATCAGCCTTCTGCAGAAACTCTCACACCCCAACATAGTGAGGTATGCTTTATTAATGCTATTATAACTATAATGAATATAATAACGTGCCATGTACTGTAACTCATTTATTTATTCATTAGTTATCTATTTTTTATTATATTAAATATAAGTATTGCATATAACTCTATAGCATATAGCTCATCTAGATACCTAATAGACCTTAGTCAGGTTAGACGCCATATTGAATTTAACACAGATGAAAACGAGGGATAGACGTACAGTCTTTACAATGGCCTGCACTGTATAAATGTCCTAGATCACGTCATTTCCACAACTCGCAAATTTTAAAACTGTTTTGTGGAATTTTTCTTTACTGAAAGGTTTTTTTTTTTTTTTTCGGAAAGACATTTTGTCAGCTAAACAATTGGATTGTTGTTAAACAACAGTATAATCCATTGAATGCACTTTACTTAAATCCCTCACAAAAAATTAAATATGGTACTACCCTGACTAAGGTCTGTTGATATTCGGGCATATTATTTATGCTTTCTATTCACATTATATAAGTACACACTGTGTATTTACAGTACCAGTCAAAAGTTTGGACACTGAACTGATTGTATGTTATCTTAAAACCTTTTAATCTAAGGCATTTTGCTTTAAGGCTTGCAATTAATTAATTAACTTGACCCAGAATTGTCTAATGTGTTTAAAATGCATCACAGGATGCACCTCATGAAGCCGGTTAGTGTGCAGTGCTGTAATCTAGACAAATGAGGGCTACTATGAAGGAGCTAAAAGATAAGATAGTTTTGATGTGTTTTGGCCATTTCCATAATTCCATTAGTATTAGTTCAGTGTTCTTTTGTTTGTTTTGCCATTACTATTATTCTGAAACTGTTGAGTAGATGTTTCCAAACCTTTAACTGGTAATGTACATGTCATTAAAGTGCAAGATATTATACAATATTTTGAAGAATTCTGACAACCCTGTTACAGGTTACAAGTCACGCCAAGCACTGTCCAGCACAGCTCTTTTATACTGCTATTAATCTTGCACTATGACGTTTGTTTGTCTAAGCAATCTCAGAATGGCTTTTTTTCCAGTGCGTTATGGAAGGACAAAGCCATATTCAAAATGTCTGGAAAGTTGAGATAAATTAACACTGCAGAGTTACTGCCAGCTGTCTTCACCTCATTACAGATGACAGTCATGTTGACCAATGAACAGAACTGCTGAATGTGACAGAAACCAAATGAGGTCACCATGACAGTGAAATATTACATTTACCCATATTTATTGCTTCACTGATTCATGGTTCTCTAATATATTAGTGATGACAAATGAAAGCTTGAACATCACTTTTGAACTCAAAGTAACTTTCCATTTCTGTACAATTGTTGTGCATTTGACAACTTTTAACTTGCTCAACATTGCAGATTTAGGGAACATGTCATTCTGATGGCTTGTAACCTTCTTTCTAATATCTTTTTCAGGTATCTGGGTATTTGTGTCAAAGAGGACAAGTTGTACCCAATTCTGGAGGTGAGATCACCATCTTCTCAGCCTCGCAATGAAAGAGTTTTTCACAGTTTGAATTTATTTTATGCATTTTATTGAGCTTTAATGTCCCAAAGACATGATGCTTTGAAACTGTACATGTGATTTGCAGTTGTTGATCAGGGCTCAACAATATAGATTTTTTTTTTTTCCTGCATTTTCTCTAGACTGTCACTGTATTTTATATATATTTCGGAAAATATTTATATTTTACATTTAGCTATTTACTACCAATAATTAATTAAATGTGCATATTTTATATACATATTAGATACAGACAATTAAATGTTAGATATTGGAAAATTAATATACTGTTCCTAATGCAACATTTAACATTATGATTATATGAGCAGCAAAGTTCTACAGATGAAACAAATAGAGCTAAGGAGTAAAGAAAAATTTTGAGCCTATACCAATATTTTGTCATTTTATATAATATTTACCTTTGTTTTAATCATTTTATTTTTGTATTACTTTACATTACACTAGCCATAGAGACTTCCTTATTGTTAAGCCCTACACATAAAAATAAGAATAAAAGTGAAAGTATTTGTTTTTTTTATTTGTTTTCTTCACTGACTGTGCTTCTCTTGACAGTATGTTAGTGGAGGATGTTTAGAGGAGCTGTTGGCCAGGAAAGATGTGCCTCTGTGCTGGAGAGAGAAAGTTGACCTGGCCTCTGACATCACCAGAGGGATGATTTACCTCCACTACAAGAACATCTATCACAGAGATCTGAACTCTAAGGTACAGCAGGACTCTCAATCACACTCGTCTTTAGTGACGAAAAGATCTCGTTGAAGAAGTGCAGCAAAATATGGTTTATATAGAGATCCCATGAGCAATCGTCAGATCTCAGAGAATGGTTGTCTAGTCTTTACATGGAATTCTCCCCTGAGAAATACAGACATAGATGTTTGCGTGAGAGTGTCATTGGTTGCCAGGATTCACACAAGTGCTCACCAAACCTGGGGTGAAGGGCGAGGCAACAAGGCTAGTCCATTGTGATGGTAATAAACTCTCCCACTCAGTCTTTCTCTCTGTCACATACACCCTCTCTCCCCAAACCTTCCCTTCTCAATTGAAAATGCAAAATGCACAAACAGTGTATAGGCTCGCAGATCCCCTCCTTTTTCGTTGTTTTTTTACCCTCGTCTCATCTTTGTGCCGCTGCCTATTTGTCTGCCATTCAGATATGAACAATGAGCAAACAAAATTGCCAGCCACACGATTTACACAACTGTGACATCTAGCACGTCGGTTAGTGGGATCATCGATTGGTTTCCACTGCGCTGCAGTTGGCATATGACATAGAATTTGGTATGACTGTGGGAAGTTGTCAGAAAATAGAAGCTAAAGTTGACTGCTTCCCTAAAGCTGGTGTTTTTAAGAACTGTGTGGAGCATTAATTTAGAGGAGGTGAAAGGGTTCAAGCTGAATGGCACAAAGTGTTACAGAGCTACAAGACTTAAATACGAGGTCAAACATTTGAGTTTCATATGCATATTTGTTAGAGATACACATATACATGTTAGATATTAAAGCATTTAATATGTTCATGTATATGAAATGAACTCTCTAAAATCTGTAATAGAAATGACTAATATATTTAAAAAATGGTTTGTCAACAAAAAGCAGAACTTTTCTAACTGCAAAATTATGAGCATATACCAGTATTGTCTTTTTAAGACAGTAACGTTTTATTGTTTATATATAAAATATTAATAATAATAATAATATTTTAGGGTTGTCAAAAGTACCGACTTCGGTACCAAGTCAGTACTGAAATTTCAAAAATGTGATGACGTAACAGCATTTCCCCCTAGCATTTTGAGTGCTTTTGAACGTATTCTTCAACACCTCTGATTGGCCATTGTGTTCATGTGCTCAACAGATATGTCTGTGATTGGCTACAATGATCAACGCTTCAAAAATATGTTGAAAATAGACATCTTTTACACTCTTCACCGAGCACTTACACAAATACACACGGGAGCATTTGAAAGCAGGTGTCTATCAGTGGATCCCTAATTTATCCGCTGATAGACGCCTGCTTTTGTAGCCAATCACAGACATATCTTTTGAGAGTGTGAACACATTGGCCAATCAGAGATGTTTAAGAATCCACTCAACAACGCTCAAAATGCCAGGGGGAAATGCTGGTATTATGACACTTGAAATTTCAGTACCGATTTGGTACAGAGTCGGTACTTTTGACAACTCTACAATATATAACAATTTTATATCTTTTTTTTTTTTTTTTTTTTTACTGTTGATTTTTTTTTTTTTTCCCTAAATATTGAATCAAACAACCTCTGTGCTCTTCTTTCAAACCCACCCATTAGCTGCACAGCCAGAGGGTGTTGCAACACTTGGCATATGCATGAGTTACTGTTCTAAATTTGGAGGCTTCTAGGCTCAGAGCTGTGCTTGGAGTTTTCTTAGTCCTATAATCATAGGTCAATTTTTGGGATGGAAGCTTAACTGAGGTTTCTAATGCAATCCAGATGCAGAACTTACTGTTTTATCCATCAGCACTTTCTGTTCCAAGATTCCCACTGGTCTTATGTAACGTCTCGTAGTCCCCTTACTCTGGTCAGCTTCAGTGTCTCCTCATTTGCCTTTCTTCTGAAATAACAGCCCATTTTATTATACCCACAATAATTTTGTTTTAAACTGATTTTCAGAGTTCATGATATGCTTGTAGCCATGACACATCATCACTAGAGACCATTCAAACTGAAAGCGAGGTTTAACATTGCATATTGGTACCCCAGGGGTGTTAGAGAGATGGAGGAGAGGAATTGTAGGTGGTCCAGACCCTTTGGCGAGGTACAGGGTCAGCTGAATAATTCATTAAACGGAGATGGTGATGATGAGGAACGTCTTTCATTTGAGCCTGGGAGTTTTGCCTCAGCCGCAAGGCACATTGTCTCCAAAGGCCCATTACATGCTACAGATACTAAAGAACACAATGGCAGTAATGTATTTTATTTATGCTTTTATGTATCATTTATCTTGTAAATGCATTTTATCTTTATTGCATTTAGATGCCATTTAGCTTATTTATTTACACAGTTATGTTCACACTAAAAGTCCACAGACAGGTTCAAACTTTTAGTTTGTTTTTATTTAGAAACTGTATTTTAAATGTCTGCCATATAAAAGTGTTATTTTAATTGGCATTCAGATTTTGGAAATGCTATGTGTAAGAGTTTTTGGAGAAGATTGTAATGATTCATGAAACTTTATGCTAGTTTGTGCTGCCCCCTTTTGGCAGTGAAGAAAAGCACACTCACTTAAAATAATTCTGTAACCCAAGATGCTTGTTTAAATATGTTGTTTTGCCTTGCTATATCTGGTATATTTTATTTTAAATAATTTAATGTCATATGACCTCATTATTTAAAAAGAAAGTTAGTGTTAATTCACAACATGCACAACATGCACATATTAGCAAATATACTGCCATATACACTACTGTTTAAAAGTTTGAGGTCTTTACAGAAATTAATACTTTTATTCAGCTAGGTTGCATCAAATTGATCAAAAGTGACAGTAAATATATTTATAATGTTACAAAAGACCTCTATTTTAAATAAATTCTGTTTTGTCCTGAAAAAATCTGTTTAAAAAAAAAAAAAAACAATATTTTTATGGAAACCATAATACTAAGCAGCACAACTGTTTCCAGCTTTGATAAGAAATGTTTCTTGAGCATCATATCAGCATATTAGAATGATTTCTGAAGGATCATGTGACACTGGAGTAATGATGCTGAAAATTCAGCTTTGTCCTCACAGGAATAAATTACATTTTAAAATATATTTAAATAGAAAACCTTTATTTTAAATTGTAATATTTTACAATATAACTGTTTTTACTGTAGTATACTTTTACTGTATTAAATCCTAACAAATCCTACTGTGTATTTACAATCCTAAAAGTGAAAATAAATTAGTAGTAATAGACTAAAAAGAGCCTGAAAAATACTAAAAATGTGTGTGTTTGTGTCTCCCAAAGAACTGTCTAATAAGGGTGACCGCAAGGGGCAGAGAAGCGCTGGTGACTGATTTTGGTTTGGCTCGAGAGGTAGTGGAACTTCCTGCAAAGGACAGGAAGCTTTCACTCGTAGGCTCCGCCTTCTGGATGGCCCCTGAGATGCTGCGCGGGGAGCCCTACGACCGCAAGGTGATGACTCAAAAATGCCAGAGCAAAATGTGAAATTGTTCTCTTGTGAACACAATGTTCTAAAGCATTTGTTGTTCTCACCTGCTGATTTTGCTTTATGTAATGTTAGGTGGATGTGTTCTCTTTTGGAATTGTTCTGTGTGAAATTCTGGCTAGGATCCCAGCAGACCCAGAAATCCTTCCAAGAACACAGGTGAATATAAATAGCATTATTGAAGCTATATTGAATGCCACATCCAGTATCAGAATCCAGTAAGCACATTCATTTTTTAAAAATAAAATCTACCGTCCCTGTATGCATTTATGATTGTGTGTGTTGCAGGATTACGGCCTGGATGTGTCAGCATTCAGGAAAATGGTCAGCGGGTGTCCTCAGCGTCTTTTGGAGCTGGCAGCCAGCTGCTGTCTGGTAAGTGAACTTGTTACCTTTTGTGTATATAAAAATGGACACACATTTCCTCTATCAGTTATGCCTAAAAAATAACAAACCCTGTTCCCTGGAAAAGGATGTTATGTGTTACCATCTGAAAGTCTGTTCTGTCTCATGCAGATAGAGGCTTTCCGAAGACCCTCTTTCACAGAGCTTCAAGACGAGTTGGGTGAAATTTCGGAGACTTTGGAGACTCCTGGCCCTGATCTCACCACAGGCTGATCTGCGGCACGTCCTCTGGTATCCCATCAGCCCTGCAAATGGACTTAGACTTAAGCACAATGACAAATGCAGCAGAACTGCAGATTCCTCTCTGGGCTGTTTGCATTGAAAGAGCAAATCAAGGAAAAGGTCACTATTTATTATGAACGTTCTGCAAGTAACAGATGGCCTACAGTTCAACTCAGCACAGCTGTACATGGTATACTATTATTATATATTGCACAGTAAATACTAAGAGAAATGTTGTATCAGGTTCCAGCTAAAGTGTTTAGCTGTTTGCAGTGTCATTTACAAAGCTACAGTTTTTCAAACAAATTGCCATTTCTGTTTTGCATATTTTATATCTAAAAACAACCCTAAGTTAGGTTCTGAGGCTTAAGATAACCAATAATAAAAGGACTAATTTGAGGGTCAGAAATTTTAAATAACCAAATAATATTTTCATAGGCTTCAGTAAATCTATACATGATCCGTTTAAATTAAATTGTACATGAGAAAGTGATTTTATAAGTATTTTGGTACCAGTTGCCCTAAAAGAAAAAAAGGTGCATTTGTATTGCTGACTTATAAAAGCGATATATTTGAATAGTGAAGCGTGTTACTTTCTTTATAAGCAATTTATACAGAAGCAAGCACTCATCACTTGTCTTTTTTTTGCCTCCACTGTGAGCTGAGCTACTGATCTTTGGAAATTCTCCATTGAACTCACCAGCCACCACAGGATGAGGCCCATTTCCTGCCTTAAAGGACTTCTGTGTTGCTGTTCTCGTTTAGGCCGAGTGTTTGAAGAACCTTATCATTTTTTTTTGTTTGCAACATCCAAACAAAGCTTGTGTTCATTTTAATTTGCTTATTTGCCATGTGTTGCGAATTTCAGTCCTCACATATACATCAGAAGTGTGAGATGGCACTAAGCCAGCTCCAGTTAACAGTGATACCAAAGACTTGACATTTCTCTTAAATCAAGTCTTAACATAATATGGTCACATGGGCTGTAACTGAATAAGTAATGTGTGATCAAATCTTTCCCAAGACCATCTAGATCTTGCACAATTTAAAAAAAAAAAAAAAGACATTTTGAAATCAATATACCTAACAAACACTGTTGAATTGTTTTCGTTCATATTTTTCTTGGTATTTGTGTTTTTAATATTTATATATAAGTTCTGCTTGGCTGATATTTCAGTTTATTTCATATTTCAGGTGCCTGTGATTTGCCTCTTAAACATTGTTCAAGTTAACTTTAACAAGATCTACAGTCTGTGCCTCATAAAGGAAGCTTGAGTTCTTGAGAAACTTGTGGCGAGAACCACGTCATGCTAAACTCATATCTCTGATGTCTGTATAGTCGGAATCTTTCTTGTTTTCTTGTTTTTGTAATACATGGTGTATAAAGAGGAAATGAAGCATATGTGAATGGTGTGTATTTTTCAAATAAAGCCATTGAAAATTTACTGGTCTTGCCTTATGATAAATACATAGTTCAGTCTTTAAACTCTAGATGGCGCAGGCTGATGGGTCCTTAACGCAAGCTGATGAAAATTACAGCATTAACTACTTTTCACAAGCTGAATGGTCCATGTCACTTCTGCGGCTTGTTGCTCACACATTTAAATGGCTGGTTACATTCACTATAGCAGTTTGCAGTGCACTTCAGTGTTCCTCTAAAACCCTCCACCGTCCCCAGCTCCACCTGTATAGATCTGCTATGGGTTATTGATAGTGCTGCTGCACAAATAGCATATATGTCTTACTCGCAGCAGTGTATCGGCATATGTATTGGCAGTAGCAAGTTCCTATACTTGCTCTACAACAGCAGCAATTCAGCAGCAGGGTAGCAGATCTATCCCGCCAAGACCAGATACATTAACATTACCATGCTACAAATCTTCCGAGAGTTGTCATGATTGACATATAGTCAAGTTGCACAGCAAATACAAATAACTTTCTATATAACTGGCATCAGAATTTTATAAGAGCTAATGAAAAGATTCCTTAAAAGACTATAAACAAAAGTTGTACTGGCTTTCTCTGCCTGACTGAAGATGGTTTATGATAGAAACATTTGTGTAAGTATTATTATTTTTTGGACAAAATGCACTTTGCTTTCATGTCTGGTTACCAGGCAACTTTGTCTACTGTGTGGACTTAAGATACCCAATGTTAATCGGGCTTCTTTGTGGCACCTGCTATCAAACAACTCAATGCTAATTATTTGAATAATCATGAATGACAATCAGTGTATCAAGGGATTAATCTCTTTTATGTGATGCTGGGCTATTGAATTAATAATTTGGGTGACAGGCTTAAAACCGCCATGGACTTTATCTACATTAGATTAAACAAACCTGAGAGTTTGAACAGACATTATTATAATAGAACTGTCTTGAGTAATTTTCAGAGCTCTCTGTAGTTGTGATTCAAGTAAAGTGGCACAGAATCTCTCTGTTTGAATGTCATATCATTGCCTTTTTTTTGTGCAGACATTAATTTTATGCACTCTTCGTTTTGTCCTCACTTGACCTGAAAACAAAATGGAACAAATTAACTGGTGCTTTTGGTGTTTATAGAACGGCCGGTGTTTGTTTCCAGCTGTACCAAAACACTAAATAGATGTGGATGAATAATTAAACTGGCTTTTCTTCAGATTTCTGGTGGTGGGCTTTAAGGCAGAGCACGTTTCTTTCCCTTCACGTTTTATCAAGCTTTATAGCAGTGATTTATGACTAGAACACACATTTACAAGCTATTTACACCATTTAATGTTTTTAAATCTATTGTACTGTCACAGGGTGATTAGAATGTTAATATTAACAATAAGATATTTTTTCTGGATGTCCATCCTGTGTTTATGTAACTGTGCCTGTTTTTCTGCCAAGCCCATGATCATTTGTGTCAGTTTCTTTTGGCTGAATCTACTATGTGACTATTACACACAGAATCATCCTGAACAAAGACATTATCCAGAAAACATTAAGAGTCCAGATACAGATACATGCTGTTCCTTCTGTATACAGAACGCAGTCCCATAATGCAATGCAACTAGCTAAGTGAAAAAAAAAAAAAAAAAAAAAAAAAAAAACATGATCCAAGCTATTTAAAGCACTATTTGTGTAGCGAATGGAGTTGCTGCCTATGTAGATAGTTTCATATTAGACATTAATGCGATACAGTAGCCTACTATGGCAGCAGGCAGTGAGGCAGCTCCTCGGGTTTGGGATCAGAGCTTAAATCAATCTAAATTACGTCTCTCCAAAGACATATTGTTTAGATTTTTGTTCATCTTCTCCAGAGAGAGAGGGAGGCAGACATCAATAACAATCATAAATCGTTAAAAACGAGAGATAATAATTTACAGATCAGGTTCTGGCACCATTTCGCCAAGAACGGCAGTGACACAATCTGTCCGTTAGATGGCAGTGTCTTGTCTTATTCACACTTGCCTGCCACTTTAAAAAGCAGTGGCGCTAAAAAGCGTTTAGGGGTCTACCTATGGTTTCTACAAAAAATATTTATCAGTACATCTGTTTTCAACATTGATAATAATGTTTCTCCTGAAGGATCATGTGACACCGAAGACTGGAGTAATGGTTGCTTGCTTTGTTATCTCACGAATAAATTACATTTTATAATATATTAAAACAGAAAACAGTTATTTTAAATTGTAATATTTCACAACAGATAGTTTTTATTGTATTCTTTATCAAATAAATACAGTCTTGGTAAGCATAAGAGACTTCAATATATATATATATATATATATATATTTAAAAATTTTACCGACCTCAAACTTTTCATTCAGGAGTTACACTACATTAAATTTAGGGAGCATCTCTGTCTATGGGGCTGAATGTCTTAGGCTACTCGATCGGTGTGATGCTCTGTTTACTGGGTCACTTTTACCTGACACAGAAAAACCATAAAGAACTGTTACCAGCCCAGATATTGCACCAGTTGAACTATTATTATTACAATAACAGTAACAATAAACACTTTAATTATTTTGAATTGTCATCAACCTCAAGACACTTTCTTATTACTTTCCATCTGTTATTGATAACTGATATTTTTAGTATTAATATTCAGTAGCAGAATTATCATTATACATTGCATTGTAAGTAGAGGGTTTAATAAATTTAGTACTTAGCACAAATCTTTCATATGGGACACACTCATACTTTCCCAGAAATGTTGTAAGGCCTTGAAGAACAGAAGGCAATAACTAAGAATTTGATGAGACATCGTCCCTTCAGCACCATCAAGTCTGGCTGCTCGTCATCTATGGGTTTAATGTTGTGTGTCCACTTGGAGCAATAGCAGCCAGACGTTCGTTCGGCCCTGCTGCCTCCGACCTTCATACAACCCCACACCCGAACAAACACGTCAACAGAACATTGGATCCTCTGTGGGGCTCATGCGCTTCCCACAGCCTGTTATGAGAGTCCTGATCGATTGAAACCATTCAAATGTCAGAGCTCCTGCCATAAGGAGAGTAATGCAACATAACACAACATGACATGCAAACATATGAAATACATATTCTTTTAAGGCAGCACAGAGAATAATGAGGATATGAGTAATATACACTTTAATGTCCAATCGTTAAAGGGTTTATTGTGCTTGGTTTCATATGCCGTGGTATTACTGCTTCAGCAAGGTGCGGCTAACATATTCTCAGCAGAATAAAATGAATTTATATGGCTAATGGAGTGTGAAATGTAGAACAGAGGAGTGACTAAAGGACAGGTCACATGGATGCACGCACACACACACACACACACACACACACCATATACTAGCCACATATATACAGTATGGGTCAACAGTACTGGAAGCCACCTTTTCAGTGTATTTTTGCAAAATATTACTTCCAAGTTCATATAACCTTTCTCATAAAAATAAGTAAGTATAATCCATTAGGCTAATAGGAAAGTGACATAAAAAAGGACAAATGGAACTATTTTATCACTATATGTTTACAAGGCTATATATAAAGAGTGGTAAAATTCATATCATCTATCAGCATGAGTGTTCACTGCATACTATAATGCATATTTCACACACACACAAAAAAAAATCTGACAAACTCTAATCTGATTGGCTGCAGATCCATAAACATATAACAAAACAAACTGTGGGTGGATTCTTCACATGTTAATCAGTCTCTTCCTGTCTAAGAGGGCGAACATTCGCCAGCATAGGCTTCAAATAGATCAGATCTAATTCTGTAGTAAAAACCATGGTGAGCAAGACTAGCATCAGTATAACCTAGTTTTCATTTCCATTAGGAATACATTTTGCTTTTCAATGGTCTTCTGTTCAGAAAGCATCATCCTTACTTAACAAATTGTGCAATTTGTATTCTCAAGCCCTTGGGAAAAGATTAATTTGTTCACTTAAATCTGACCTCTGATTTGCTGACCACATAAAGTGGAGGTCTCATTGTATCGCTGGACCTCAGTGAACAGTAATTTGTTTTCCTGGGAAGGGTTGGCACTTTATGTGGGTGTAAGTGGGGCTGTGCATTACTGTTGTTTTCTGTAATTGAAGTGCTGAAATGACGGTGGATATACAGATTTGCCAATAGCAGGTGTTGGGAGATAGATCGGAGCTGGCAAACCACAGCATTATACTCTGGCCTCAATGACAGACAGGGTCATTTGTTATCTCTTGACTACAGGTAACTGGGCTCAAAAGGATTTGAAATAAAATGTGAACAAAGTGGGTTAGTACTTCGGAATGATTTAGGGAGAAACTATTGTCAAAAAAAAAAAAAAAAAAAACATCCCAATTTATATACACATAACACATCTTTTTAATGACTTCCCAACATGCTTAAACACTATATTCAAGCAATGCAACCTTGACCCGGAAAAGCCGTGAACAAGTTACGGGCAGTTATTTGTTGCCCTGTGATCAATACTAATCTAACTGTGAGGAGAAAGAGAACAGGAATCTGGGTCAATTTTAAGGAAATGGACAGAGATGCAGGACGGTGCAGGAATGGAGCACTTATGCAAGGAAAACCTGACAGGTCAAGATGAAGGAGGGTCGGGGGAAGGACGCAGAAATAGATCGGCACAGAATCACGACTGTTAGACCGAATGCTCTTGTTTATAGGGTGAGGATGCAGCAGGGCCAAGGCTGTTGCTAAAATAACCAGTAGCCTCCAGAGGGAGTGTGCTGAAGAGTGGGACAGTAATCTGTCTTAACATGAAAGTACGAAAGTACCATTTTTTTCAGAAAAACTTAATTATAAAAGATAACATCTTAGACAGATGAATGTTTTTGCTGTGGTCAATAACTGACAAGTGTGGTCTACCAAGGTGGTATTTTGTACAAATGTAGATCGACTTCAGTATAATTTCACTTTTTTTTTTGTCTATATTAGGTAAGACAATATAAATGAATCACTAAGTAGGTCAACTCTGATGGCTATAAAAGAAAGGGATGGTGCCATTTTTGATTAACATTTTTAATGTTTAATGTTCTGTTTTATGTATAATTATGCATAATATTAATTATGTGTTATGCTTAATGTTTTATACATCAAATTCTTAGTGTTCACTATGGGGTGAATGAAATGTGAAAAGTGTTTTTGATGATTTGGTTGCAGCAGTTTTATACAGTTCTACACCTTTCCATAATATAGAACACTATATTTTAGGGCTACACGTTTATCGCATGATACGAAAAATAACATTGAACTTAAACGCGATTCTTAGTGCGATTATGAAATCGCAAAGGCCGCAATTGTTTTGTTTATGCGCAGCTTGTCAATGAAGTATGGCTCCAAATTTGAATCCATCTTTAAGCACTGCGAGTTTGAGTCGCTTATAATGTACATTTGAAAAAGCAACACGTGTCAAACATCTTTCCAGACATGAGAAGCATTTAACATCTTGTCCAACAAAAGGCAACATTTAATAACATGTTTTTACTCCAAACTCACTTCATAACGACAGTTGAGCATCCTTCTGTGAGATGATGTGGCTTCTTACACAGAATAAGGCAGTCTTGTGTTTATTAGTCATGTTTAATCAAAGCGTTTCAATCTTCTGTTTATTCAGCTACAGCTACAGCTACACCCTCTGGCTTTCAGATGGAGAAACATTTATTACTGATCACAGAGCCGTACAGCTCTGACAAGCTGCGCATAAAATAATCGCAGCCTTTGCCTGCTTGTTCCTATTACACATCCTACATGTACTTACTATAACAGAAACAGTAAATCATGCATAATTAAAAAGCAACTAATCTTAAACCAAATCCTAACCCTGAACATTTATATAGTATTACTCAGTACTTATTTGAATAACTACACTGTAACAAAGGCACCTTAAAATAAAGCGTAACTTATATATAGTTATTATATGTAATGGATGGAAACTAATAGAGATTCAAATAAAGAATAACATAGGCAATTACTGTAAACCAGCTGCATGACTGGGAATGCTGTACTTCTAATATGGTAGTGTCTGCTGAGGACAGTATCTATATACTGTGTGTCTGTGAGTGATTTTGTTGCTTCAGGGTGCATAGAAATTAAGCAAGGTGGGAGGATGGATAATGAAAATAGAAGGGAGTGGTGTAAATGACAAAAGAGATGATGAAGAAACTCAACCTCAGGGCAGAAGATTATGATCAGAGGAGAAGGGTGAGATGAAGTTAAAGATGACAAAGGGAGTGAATGTGAGAAGATGAGAACAATGCAAAGATGATAAATTAAAGACAAGATTGAGGTAACGTGAGCTATATGTTCAGCTCACGTGCACACAGACTGACGAGAGATGTGGTATATAGAGAGAGGAAGGTGGAATTCATAGTGGCTGTATTTGCTGAAGTGTGTGTGTGTGTGTGTGTGTGTGTGTGTGTGTGTGTGTGTGTGTGTGTGTGTGTGTGTGTGTGTGTGTGTGTGTGTGTGTGTGTGTGTGTGTGTGTGTGTGTGTGTGTGTGTGTGTGTGTGTGTGTGTGTGTGTGTGTGTGTGTGTGTGTGTGTGTGTGTGTGTGTGTGTGTGTGTGTGTGTGGGTGGGTGTGGGTGTGTTTGGGGGGTGGGTGTAGATAAATGAGCTGTACAGCAGAACAGATATCAGAGCCTTTCATCATCCAGGAAACTTAAGCATAAAACATAAGCAAAAAAAACAGAAACAGAGGCCAAGAGAAAACAAAGACGGGGGGATTTTATGGACGGCAGTTTCTGCCTCAAATAAATAAATAAAATGGGTAATTGTGACTTTATGCCACAAAATTTTGATGATCTCGCAATGTAAACCAGCAATTGTAATATAAAGTCACATCACAATTTGCAATTTTTTTCCCCTCATACTTGCAACTTTGTCATAATTGTGATTTTTTTCAGCTTTATGTTCATGTAATTTTGACTGTATCTTTTTTTTTTTCCACAATTGGATCTCAAAATGTGAATTAATTTATTTCACACAATTTTGACTTCATGTTTAACTTTATCACTTTTTTTACTCTGAGACACTCATTTTTTTCAAGAGAGGGGGGGAAATACTGAGTAAGATCAAAACAGGCAGAAAGACAGAATGAGAAAGGTCAAGATGGAGCATATCAGCAGACATAACCGTGAAGAATGCATGTGCTCCAATAAACAGCTTCAGTGAACAACGCTGTCAGAAAGTAACTCTGAAATCCATGAGGGATTACCCAGAGTTCAATTACACTTCAAATGAAATGTCTGATATATATTACCAGCTGCCACCAAAACCTCACAGTCCTCAAAGGAATGAAACAATGTGTCACCACCCGAATGACTCATGAAGCTCAGTCAGCCAGTAAAGTGGAGACATCCTTAAAGTCTTTACAATACTGTGCTGTGACCTTTCAGAGGAAAACCAGGAGAGTTTTGTCCTGGGGTACCATTACCCTTAACTTTAAAATAACAACTGTCACTGTCATGTTTTATTAGTGTTCCTATATTAAAAAAAACGTCAGGCATACAGGACCCTATAGATTTTATGACACCACCAAACATCTATTTTTTGTTCCTATCTGCTAATTAAAGCACCAAGTTGTGTCGAGAAATGAAATCTGCTGGTACAGATGTGAGCGCTCACTGTCTTCTCTCGTCTGATGCCATCGCCCATGAAGATTCATATTATCTTTCTTGAGCTAACTGAGAACCATCAAAACAACAAATCAGGTCATCTCTAACACCACAACCCATTTCATGTAAATGCAAGCACTGTGAGGCTGATATCAGTTTACCCTTCTATGATAGGCTATGAGAAAAAAGTCTGATGCACTAATGAACAAGCATTTATTGGTGCCAGACAGCTTTGATGGAAACTAAAATTTGACGGATCATCTTCTAATTGCCTAAAAGTCTTATCAACACCACAGAGGCCCAGTGCACAGATTATAGAAAAACCTGTTGATAAGAAATGAAAAACTAGAGAGGGAGGAAGTATGAGAAAGAAAGAGATTGCGAGAATAGGCCTAACTTTTGCGAAAGGGCACATCATCTGAGTGAATATTGGACTTGTATTCGGACAGACAAGGCACAGACTTTCACCCTTTTTGACAGGGCATGTCTGGGTCCAGAACTCCAGGCCTCTCTCATCCTGACATTCAGAGGAACGCCTGCCACTAGCAATCACAACTATGACCGAGACGGCAACACTTTCAGGCACAAAGGCAATGTTCATGCCGAAAAGTGGTTTGTCTGCACTACCTGAATGTCTCAGGAGTGAATTTGAATTGTATATATATATATATTGCGAAAAACTGTTTTCTAATGTTGGCAAAGCTGAATTTTCAGCATCATTACTCCAGTCTTCAGTTACACATTATACTTCAGAAATCATTTTCATATGCTGATTTGGTGCTCAACAAACATTTCTTCTTATTAATAATGCTGAAAACAGATGTGCTGCTTTTTGTAACATTATAAATGTCTTTACTGTCAATTTTGATGAATTTAATGCATGTAAATAAAGTATTAATTTATTTCAGAAAATAACTGAACCCAAACCCCTCTGGATAACATATTCTTACTTATGTATAAACAGAATAAAACTGAATTTAAAAAATGAAGTGTTTATACAGTAGTTAGTTTCTTTCTATTTTAATCTATAATTGTTGTATAGCGTAAGAAAGTCAGTAAGGCCAGACAATACTGTGTGTGAGTGGCTAAATGTTTGTATTATTTGTCATTTATATGAATTTTGTCTTCCTAAATAACCAAAACTGTTTTTTAAAAGTAAAGTTTTATTGGAACATGTTCAAAATAACCTAAGTAATAGATATTCATCCTTCTACCAAAAGCTACCTCACGCTCTTTCAAATGATGAGATTTTCAGAAAACCTTCATCTTTGGACAGTCAGCTAGTCACATAACAGCCACTCTCAGCAATAAAACTGCAAATAAACACTCTCAGCAGTTGCTAGCGCTCTGTCAGGGTGGCCTGATGTGGAGAGACACGGCACTCACGCTGAGACAAGAGCAGAAGCACGAAGAGTCAGGACATGACGTCTCTGCTGGTCAAGGCTAGCGGTAAAAATGCTCTATGTCAGGCAGATACACGTGTATTAGCACGGGGCCACGTAAAAAAAATGTGTTACTCAACTTGCTGAACGACTGGGTTGAAAATAAGTACATGCGCTGCGGGAACACAAAATATTACAACCAGTGCTATTTAGCTTAAATATCACTTATGTAACATACCATGCCGATGCCACAGGTATGCTATTCAGAAGTTCACATCCATTAATGACTCACTCCTATTATAGTCGCCGTCAACATGTGTTTTCACCACTAGTGAGCAGCAGGCATTGAAAACAAATTTTTGGTTAGTGAGGATGTTAATTAATAATGCTGATTTTGTATTAATGTATGTAATGCAGTTTGTCAAAGATTTTTTGCTAACAAAAAGTCCTGTTGTGGAGTTTGGTAGACCAACATTTGAGATGTTCAACACTCAAGAGGTGCCGAAGACACTTTGATGTTGAGACGGCATTCACAGATAAATGAGAAGACAGCCTCTCGTAATTATGAGCCATTACTGCAGTCTGATTAGGTAAATTAGGCCAATCAGTAGCATGATAGCATCAGCTGGTGCCGAAAAAGAAGCGCATCGTGGATAAACGAGCAAACCTTAGGGGGGGCGAGTCAGTTAGAAGTCTGATTCTTTTTCTGATTAATATGGACAACTAGGTTAATAACTGAACCACTTGCTGTGTAATTCATTTTATTAAAACAATAACAACAACAACAAAACAACTGTCTAGACATCTGAAATGGTGTTTGAGGTAAAACACTGAAGGTAAAGCTGTGATTATTTTTTAAATACCACGCATAAAATGTCACTACAACCTGATAAATGTCACTGACACAGATATCCTGAGAAATAACACTCTGTCTCAGTAACAGCCTGAAGCTCTTGAGTCAGTAAACAGCATAAAAGAATCTGACAGCAGCCTGCGCGTAATTGTCACTCAAAAAATATGGTGTGAGTTTGGGGCAGCCTGTGGAGAAACAATCTGGAAACATCACTATTTTTGCTATTTCATTTGGTGCTGCTAGTAGCCAAATTGTTTACACCAGCTTGAAATCAAAATTGACAATTGTTGTTTTTATGGAATATTGAAGTATTTATTATAAATGATTTATCTGTGCATATCATTATTTTTAAAAATTCATGTGCCCTCATAATTTTTAATCAAAATATCTTCCCCTCCCACTTGCAGGGACATCTCTTCTCTTCTCTGATGACGTTTTTCGCCTTTTCTTTTCGTACCCTTTAAAATCATGAAAACCGCTCAACATTCTCAGCTTCTGGTTTTCCATATATGGGCTGAGCCAATGATGAAACTGAATTAACTCTACATCTTCAAGCAACACACAGTGTCACAATCACAGAATCAGTTAGGTGAATGATTCAATGAATCACTGAATCTCAGAAAGTCACTTGTTTCATTCCTGAATGAATCAGTGTTGCTTTTCTGAAATGATACAGCCTCGATGACATATGCTGCCGACAAATGCGACCTCCGGATGGTGCAGCCTTAGAAATAAGACACAGTTAAGGACTCACTCATATAGACTGTCTTGTTTTGTTATTGAATGAATCAGTGTTTCTTAATGAATCGGTTATAGCTATACTTTTGAAATGCTGCAAATTCAAGAAAACTCACTTGGTCTTGTTCTTTTTACACTATAAAATAAAAATTCTAAGTTTTAAATAAAACAGAATATTATTGGAGTACGTTTTACAAGAAAATACTATTTAAGTCTTTTTACTTTAAAATGTTATGTTAAATTCAGTGTGTCACTCGCTGATTCTGATATTTTTACAGCAATTTTTTTCTCTATAAAGGTAGCCCAAAAATAAGAGAGCTGGTGCAGCAAGTAACCAAGATTGTTCTTTAAAACTGTTCTCGAAATATTCATGATACAGTATCATCAGTTTTGTTCATTATCAGTATGCACAGACATCACGGTTCACGTGGTCATAAAATTTGAAACAAAATGTGAAAATGTTATATAACAGCAATACATGGAAAATCTCAGTGGTGCTTTTCTATCTACACACCAGCCTCCACAATCACCTGTGGCATCATGGCGTTATTATTATTATCACTCAGTGAAGCAAAGCGGGGTGGAGCATACCCTAGCTTCACGTAATCATGATGGATGCACTGGGGCAATGCACCCGATAGCTCCCTTCTCCCATCAGCACACATTCCCTTAATCACTTCAGACACCAAGATGCTCAAGCCAGTCACGCCTAATAACCCAACTAGAAATAGATGATGCAATGTTGCCGCTCTCTCTTCTGTGAGTGAGTGTCAAGCAGTAATTGCTGTATGAGGCAGGAAAAGTCATGAAGCTTTTCCTCAGCTTGGATTCGGTCACCTTCTTATGGCAGCCGTTGGCGCAATAGGTCACAGTCCACTGCACTGCAGCATGTCAATGCCATAACCCAGCAGAACTCATGGCTGCCCTCCTTGTCTACACTCTATTCCTCTGCATGCATCTGCAGATGTCTAAGCCTGGATGATATTTATGGTTTAAATCTGAATTTAATCCAGTTAACCTTCTGAAAGAAGCAAACATCTGATGCAGGCAGGCTAATGCCGACAGACTTTCAGTTAACCCTTATGTTAGTTTGCAGGCATTCAGACAAGGAAATATTCATCTAAGCCTCAGGATTGAACCTACAAAAACCTGAGCCTGAAATTGATAGATTGAAGAAAAATACATCAGCTTCATTAATCTGAAGTTCACTTTTCGACTCATTTTCTTTAAGTATTATCTTTGCCCTTGACCTCACAGTTTGCACAGTATAGTATTTTTAATGTTTATCCTGACCATTACAGAGATATTATCTCTCAAATTCTGTTTGGGGTCTTAGAGACCCCAAGGCCATTTAGCTGGAAATAGCTTGGAAAACACAACATTGCATCAGGTTGGATCAAGTAAGGATGGCACTTTCCTAATCTTTAGCTTTTCCCATTTGTTATTATTCATCTAATCTACTCTTCATTATTATTATTTATGTATTTAATTAGTAGTTATATTAAACATTAAATAATTTATTATTATTTGAATTTCAACTTGATAACATGCTTCAACCATCCATAAAAAATGTTACATTATGTAGGCTATGTATACCCCATATACAATACATTTAATTAATCATACATTTGCAGATAATTGTAAAAAATCTGAATGGAAAGACAATAGTGGTACACTTCTGCCATTTTCACAAGTTTGTTTGCCCACATAATATTTAAGCAATTATTTGGCTTGCTGTCCGCAGTGGAGGGGCTTGAGGAAGCGGCTTCAACTCGAGCTTAGATATGGGATTACTAATGCTTGGAAGATGAGTCTGGTAGCAAGATGCCTAAATTATGTTGGTGGAGGTGCAGGGATGCCAAAACAGCTGATGCCGGAGCAAGGTGAGTGGCTGCTTAAATGCTCCGGCAGTTAATTGAAAGATTTTATGGGTTCACTCTTCCCGAAATTACGTTTAGGAACTTCACTTATTGTGTTTTTTCTTATGTCTCAGCCTCAGACATCACTCCCATGAATCATGGCCTAAACATCTGGGGCCGTATTCACAAAACATCTTAAAGGAACACTCCACTTTTTTTGAAAATAGGCTAATTTTCCAACTCCCCTAGAGTTAAACAGTTGAGTTTTACCATTTTTGAATCCATTTTTCCTATTTAAAACTTGACTCTTCTGTAGTTACATTGTGTACTAAGACAGACGGAAAATGAAAAGTTGCGATTTTCTAGGTCGATATGGCTAGGAACTATACTCTCATTCCGGCGTAATAATCAAGGAACTTTGCTGCCGTACCATGGGTATAGCAGGCGCAATGATATTACGCAGCGCCTGTGACCCCCTGCTTGCACAGGGAGCGTGCCTTGTAACCATGGAGACATTTGTGAGAGACGCTGCGCAATATCATGGTACGGCAGCAAAGTTCCTTGATTATTACGCTGGAATGAGAGTATAGTTCCTAGCCATATCAGCCTAGAAAATCGAAACTTTTCATTTTCCATCGGTCTTAGTACACAATGTAACTATAGAAGAGTCAAGTTTTAAATAGGAAAAATATTGAAACTCTTTGGTCATTTTTGAGCGAGATGCTAACGGTCTAATCAGATTCAATGAACTATGCTAAGCTATGCTAAAAGTGGCACCTCCAGACCCAGAGATCAGCTGAATGGATTCGAAAACGGTAAAACTCAACTGTTTAACTCTAGGGGAGTTGGAAAATGAGCCTATTTTCAAAAAAAAAAGTGGAGTGTTCCTTTAAGGCTAAAAGTAGGTTCTAACTTGCCGATTTAGGAGAAACTCTAAAAAAATAATGGGCATGTCAGTCCTAATTTTAGGACTCCTAAATTTTTGCTCTAAGAGTATTTCATAAAGCATTTTAGTGCTAAAACTAGCTCCTAAATGTCAAGAGGACTCCTAAGCCACTAAGAAATCACAAACAATCCTAATCCACCTAAAGACACTACACCATGAGACAATAGCGATAGAGACTTTGGTGCTGAAACTTTTCTTTCATAAATGCAATACATATTTTGATTTATAGATTTGAATCTATGATAAGACGCCAAAAATAAATCTTTAATAAATAAATAAATAATGTCTGATAACCTGTGGCAGTTCTTACAAATGATCAAATAGAGTAAAAAAAAAAAAACTATTATAAGTGTATTTGGCATGCTGTCCAAGGGGATCGAGGGCTCCGAGCTTGGAATTTATTTAGCCTAGTTCTCACCTGTTGCCGTATCAGCCGAGTGTGAGGAACTGGGTGGCGGAGGGATGCAGAAAACTGTCGAGGTAACTAGGTGAGTCGGCTCTCGCCTGTCTATATATACCTCTACTCGAACTGATTAGATAGACCGTTTGAACATACTCCTCCCAAACTTTGCATCATTTGTCGCTTGACTTCTGCATTCTCTCGAGACGCAGACATGTAAGAGGCTGACAATTAGCTGAACATATACTAGTTTAATTAGGCTTTAATTATTTAAGTAGGCTTAGCCTACATTTTAAAATCTTTATTTGAATATGGCAACATTTTTATTAAAAAATCTTTATTTGAATATGGCAACATTTGTATTTTAAAACCTTTATTTTAATATTTAAACATGATACCTAATTCTACAATATTTCTATGATTAAATCACTGACAGAGACTCCTCCCCCATCAGCCAATCACTGTGCATAGTAAGTAAGCGTGTTCACATCATCCATAGCAGTGGCGAGGCTACAGAAGCATAGACATTATAATAAACAAAAAATGTTTATTATAATGTCTATGTACAGAAGGGCCAGGGTGGCACTGGCCCACCCAGATTGATGGCTGGCCCACCCAATCAAAGGTGCCAGAACATTTCGTTTTATTTCCAGACACTACTTTGGTCTGGAAATAAGCATATCTGTTGTGAAGGCCTATATATAATTTGAAAAATGTATTATTAAAAATACATATAATATGTTTTTATTTCGCGCCGGTAAACTCAGCTTTCCAGAGTCGCGACAGCAGCTGTTTCTATGCAGCGTGTGTCACCGTCCATGACCATGAGTCGTGCTTATAATAACCTTATAATTATAGCTTATAATTACAGCTTATAATATGTGTGCTTGTTTGTTTCATTTTTACAATGACTATTTATTCTAGAGTAACAATTTATTCTACGGTAACATAGTCACCTAAACAAATTCTACAAAATGAAGTGATGACAATTAAATATTTTTTAATAATTAATGAATAATTAATTCATATTTTTTTTATAAATTAATTCAAATTTTATATTTTTAAATAGACTGCAGCGATTATCATTTTGTCTGAACCTACAGTAGGCTAACATACATTATTTTGTTTAGTTTAGTTTAGTATATATATATATATATATATATATATATGTATGTGCACGCTGTATATAGAGGTCCACCCACTTGAAGATTTCTGGCCTCACCACTGATCCATAGCAACGAGGTCGACCCCGCCCTTACTCTTAGCTTAAGACTTCTGTCTATTCCTTAGTAAAAGTTGGTCTCAGCAGCTTTGTGAATAGGTTTTAGGAGAAAACTCTTAGCTAAGAACTTTTACTGCTATTTAGGAGAACTCTTAGTGGTAAGATAAAATGTTTTGTGAATACGGCCCCAGATGTATATGGTACACTCAACTGGAAACACTTCAGGATTTTCAAAGCCATCATCTGGTTGGTCGAATTCAACAGGATGTCCGGCAGACGTGTGTGTTGCGTTCTTTAATGGTCCACCTAGAAACAAATTCCATGATGCAAAACCCCCTCATAGCCGTCGTGTTTACAACTGTGACAACGAGCGTTTTCCAGGATCAACTAAACGCTGGATTTTCAAAAGTATGTAAAGTTTGCGGCTTCATTGTTGCAGTAAACTTGCACAACATTCTTAAATGAATAATTTATTAGATACACGCCAGTCTGTTATTGTAAGGACATCGACTTTACATTTTCACACCCCTAAACATGACGCGGAACAAAATGAACAGTGATTGGTTGCGTTACATGTCAGTCAAATGTCCCCTTGGGCAGTCCTTGGCCAATGAAAGCTGTGATAGAGTCCAGGGGCCTCATTTATAAAGCGTGAGTTCATTCTATGAATCACACGTACGCACATTTGAGAAATGATCGTAAGATGAAATTTAGGAGGGTTTCTGCGCAACATTTTATAAATGAGGCCCCAGACCTTCTGCCGCCAGCTGGCTATGCGAGACTAAATTTACCCTAACAGAAACAATGTTACAAGAATAAATACATCAGATTTTCTGTAAAGTGCTTGTCTACTTTGTAAAACACAAGGATCCAGCTTCAATAATATCTGCCTAGTGCATTTTGATTATGGCAGAGGAACTTGTAATAGTTTGAATGTAAAATAATAGGCTAATTTCAAAATTACTCTCTGAGTCGATCAGAAAATGAGGGTTGATTACTGACTTCACCTAGATTTTACCTTGCTTTACTTGACATTACAGAATATTCAAGACACTTAAAGATAATATTTATGCTTAATGCATTGCCATGCAGCAACAGACATTTTAAATTCTGTACACTTTTCAGACTTCTTTTCCATCATAATCAATAACTGCATGAGAGCAGTGGGTGGATGAATGTTTTAGCAGATGTGATATATTACATATTCCTAGTAGGTATTTAGACTTTACACGGTTTTTGTGTAACAATAAGTGGTATTATGTCCATGGTATATGTGCCAGTAAGTCCCAGAGAACACATTTTGTTTCTCTCTGTCAGCCTGTTTGGTGTTTGTGTTGGTCGGAGATACTCCCCCCTTTCTTCTTGGTGTTTGTGTTGGTCGGAGATAGATTACTCCCCCCTTTCTTCTTCCTCCATGCTCTCACACAGAATAAAAATGCTTGACCAGCAAAACGGTGATCATTCTCTCTCTCTCCCTTTCTTTTTGTAAGGCCATTGCTTTATATATGTTGTTGATAATGTTTTTAATTACGTTTTTATGTTTATATTTTCCAATTGAATCACAGAATGCTTTTGTGGTGCTGTTGAGCTTATCTGACTCATTATTTTTAATGAACCAAAAGTCTCTCGAGACCATCAGTTTCTCAACTCCAGTGCTGCAGCACCAATTAAAGAGTGCAATCTGTGATTATGTCAAGAGATTTTGGCAGAGTGGCCTCTACTGCTTTTCGGGTCACTATTGGAAACAAGAAACTGAAAAAGAAAAGGAGTGAAAAGAAAAAGAAAGAGACAGAGGGAGGTTGCCCTAGATTAGTTCATGCTGTACAGCGGTTTGTCCTGTATCTATGGAAGCACATGGCAACCTTTCCCGACAGCTTTGTGTCAGGCTTTCTGTTCTGTACCACAGGGAATCTCACCACAGTTGTTTTTCTATTACCCACACTCTTACAAGACCTTTTTGCTCATGAGAAAAGAACTACGATCCCCCTGGACTACTCGCTGACAGCCCAGGCTGCTTCCACTCGGAGTGTTGTGTGTGATTGCGTAGGCAAGTGCGTACGGGTCTATCCATCCATTCTCCAAACCGCATATATAGGGTTGCGTGATGTGTGCACAGGTATGGTGTACAAACAGCATTTGGAGATCATCATGGATAGACTGAGAAAATAACAGCAAACGATGAAGTTTGCATCATTGATTCTGTTATTTCCCTGCACTGAAACAATCTGTATTGTATAAAGCGCTGTACAGTATAAATAAAGGTGACTTGAATTGATGAAAGAAGACTCAAGACAAAATTCCACTTAAAACTGGGCACATTTTACTGTAAAACAGAATAGAAACATTTCCAGTGTTCACTGCTGTGAAGAGGTTATACAAGAAAAAACAGTTTTAGAGCAAACTACCTTCCTGAATACAACGTTTCATTGTAAATACTCTGAATACTGAGCTAAAGAGATAGAAACTATGAGCTTAAGCTCGGTCCTTTAAAGTAGCAAAATAACAAGATGAGCTAATTTGCTTAAGAAATATTGACCATGTATCTGAACTAAACACTATTATATCATATACTGTATTTGGCAATGTTAGCCAGACTAAGAAAACCATACATGTTTACCGTCATCACTCTTCAAGACTTTCTAGATATTGTAATATAGGCTATATTAAAAGTATTATCATTGCTACTGACAATGCTTTAAAGTGATTAGTTTGACTAGCAAGGCTTTTCAGAAAATAAGAGGGACACTGCAAGACTCAAAATGAATGAATAAATAAATAACCTTCCAGTATTTCCCCTTAAAACCACCATGAGCCAAAGCGTCTAATGGTGCAATCATGATGTTGTCAATCATTCAGCATTTCATCTAATCAACTACTCCATATCAAACAGCAGGATGTCACCTTAGAGAATATAAACTAAAATGTTCTGCTTTTAATTGCTGGAAAAAGTTAAATTTGAAGCAGTGTAACAGTCCAGACATTTAAAAAAGAAAAGAAATGTAATATTCAGTTACACTTTATTTTTAAGGTGCCCTTTTTACAGTGTAATTATACAATTAAGTACTGAGTAATATTAATCAACAAAATGTGCTTACTATATAATTAGGGTTAGGATTTAGTTTAGGGTTAGTTGCATGTAACTATGTGTAATTTACTGTTGTTAGTAACTACATGTAAAATGTGTAAAGGGAACACTGTAAAATAAAGTGTTAACTAATATTCTTCATATATTAGGTCAAAATCAGGCTCCTGGAGGTATTTTCTCTTCCCTAAGTGGATAGCACATCAAATCCACACCAGAAGCATTCAAACATTCTGCAGTATTTTTAAAATTCTCTTTAAATCTCAAAATATCAGGCTTTCAGGTTTTGCTCCATAATGTCCAAAGGGAACTCATATTGTGTTTTCATAACCCTTATAATGTATCTCCGTGCTCATGTTCGAATTAGCATCACAACTAACCATTTCGTTTAATTGCTTTAAATGTCGGAATCATGAATAATTTGTACAATTAACAGAGAGAAACTGCCCAGAGCCTTCAAATATTATTGCCCGAAGCTCAATAACACCCTATATGTCTCTCTCCATTATGCTGCAAAGCCAGTGGCTGTGGTAAAAATAAAACGGATGTTGTTGGAAACATAAACAGCATCCAAAAGATATTTAGACAACAGTGTCCTAGAAGCAGCACAGTGTGTCCTAGAAACAATACAGCTCATGTTACAATGTCTATTGCTACAGAAAATAGTTTGGAGAGAGATGCACAATGATGGATTTATTAGGAATGAGACACATGCATGTTTTAAAATGAGTTCTTCAATCAAACTCCTTTCATTTCCTAAATCCCAACTAACATGACATAATGACTATATGAGCTTTCTGATGCATACAATCATGAGGCCATATGGCATACACTTATTGCAAGAGTAGGGAGGCCTTCACAGGTTTTACACCTGACTTGCCATAGACTTTTCAGCAAATCCAAATGGCTCCATGATCCTCAGAGCTCTTGCGGAGTCCTTATGGTTCATGTGCCATTGGCTCAATTATTGACAACACACAAGAAATCAAATGCTATGTTCTTTTACACCGACAGATCATATATATATATATATATATATATATATATGTATTCATAACACTCTATTTTACAGTCTTATAGCATACAATGACTTTGGTAGAAACAACAGGGAGGATTACATGAGTTAAAATGAGCTTGGAAGCCAAAATTCAAAGCCATATGAAAACATGCAATTGTCTGAACATATCTCAGTAAAGAAGCGGTCAGGCTGTTATAATTTGATCTAATCCAAATACACTCCATTCCCCTGATGGCCCTACGGATACACAGATTTTGTGCTTTATTTGATTTTCGGGGCATCTGCACGAGTGGTCAGAGATGAAAAGAGATGTGATGGATCAATACAAGGAAAACAGATATGCATCTTTGACATCTCACTGCTCCTGTCCACATCTTTAAAGCTAAAACTCACTCACAAACACAGACATGGATATACGTGTAATTCTGAACATACTCTCCACGGCTTTATGCTCTAAATATAGCGATATTAGGGATATTTTTCCTGTTCGCTTCTACTGGATATTGCAATGCATTCTCATCTTCACGTTATTACACCAGTAAGCCTAACCACATTGCACTTTTTCTCTCTGGCAGCTTTCTATGAAATGCTTTGTCTATTGCACCAGCTGCTGCTGTTTTGCACTTGAACATCCACTTGTGATGATTGAAAAATTACAACTATCTACTGTTTTATCTGTTTGGTGCATCCAAAACACACCCACACACCAACTACAGAGATTCGAGAACATTTTTCTCCACAGAGAACCACTTTAAATGTACAGTACTATCCTGTATACTATGAAAAAAAAGCTAATCTTGATATTCAAAACATGATCACGGTAACATACAGTACCACTTACTATTGAAGAGAGAAATACTGCAGATACAATTGCACTTTGACTTATCAGAAATGGTAAATGATCAGTTATCCTTCACCTACAAAGAAAACACCACAAAACAGAGTGTGACATCACGTCAAATACATACAGACACTTACAACAAACAAAGAGACAGAAAAATACACAAATATATGACACGATTTGAGCGCAAATTCACTGTCTAACATTGTCTATATTCCAATTGAATCAATTTTAAAATCTTATTCAATGTTTTCTTAAGATGCTAGAAAATTTTTGAAAAACATTGAAGCTAAAAGACAAAATCTGCCGATCTATAATGAGTTTTATCTACACATGCCTTAATGTTACACATACAGTGCGTAATTTTATGGAATTTTAGACAATGAATCTATAGAAATCTAAAACATCTAAACGCACACAAAGCCCCTGATACAGATATCAAGTGTTATTTCAACCCCACTCAGGTACCTCAATCCTTTGAACTGAACAATTTCCTATTGAATTAAAACAAGTTTCTATTTAATTTCCTTCTCTCTCTCTATCTCTCTCTATCTTAAGATGGTACAGTACAGAGGGAGGTCACTTAAACGAATGAAACCTGAGTTATATTCCCTCTCATGAATCCTAAACAAAAAACACCATACTTTAACAACTAAAACAGTGCAATATTATGCTGAAACATAAATTACAGTATTATTTTATAGAGTTAGAGTGAATATGTACATACAACAGTTATGTAGTTCCAAGATTTATCCTGCACCTGTAGATAGTAAATAACAAGAACCTCTAGTCCTGTTTAATAAATGGCCTTGTTTCATTGTCCCTGCTAGTTCACCACAAGAACAGCTACTCAGAAATACTAAAAAAACAAATCTGTTCTTATTTTTCCTTCTTATCACAGCTTTTTCAATTTTCAAAGAAATTGAACAATATTTTCTAGACCTCACACAGGCTAAAAGATGAGACCTGCTGATATCTACCAAATGTTTCTCTGTCAGGCCGAAAGCTCAAATAGATGGGGTGAACACACAGCACCTACAGTAACAGTAATGGCTGCTTCCCCTCTTGTTACATCTGAGGGCTGAGAATTCGGACATCTTCTCATTGCCATCCATCCTCATCCTCAACCTCATCTTCCTCCTCCACCCCAGGACTTTTCCGCCCAGGCTCTCTCTTTCGGGAGGGAACGTTGCCGCGTGGGCCCTAAAGTAAGCTACCTGCCTCTTGGGCTGCTTAAACCAATGACGCAATGTCACAGAAGGTCATCGTAGTCAAGAAGTTTGGAGTGCTGACGGCTCTTCCACAAGCGGTAGAGGCGAAAGTCGAAGTACATCTCGATCATCTCCTTACCTGAGAGTGGAGAGAGCACAACATTTTTAGCTCTCCTTAAAATATCAGACCATAAAATCACAGGTAGCATGTCACACTTCTACTGTACCATCCTCTGTGTAAAATAGATCTACATTAGGAAGCCTTTATAGGCATTTGTGGGTGTTTTAAATACAGTTCTCTATTTAAAAACAGTGGTAATTATTCTCAACAGTGCAAATCAAGCTGTGTAGAGTCCACAGGGGACAAAAGGAGATAGAAGAGGAGGGAGGGGAGCAAGTGGGCCTCCTGAGTCCAGTGAAGAGACAGAAACAGTGGGAGAAGATAATGAGGTTTTAATTGGAGAATAATTACTGTCAAATCAATAGCGGTGGCATGGATGAGAGTTGGGGTCAGAGTTCACGTGGCACATAGCACTCCCCATACTGTATGTGATCTGCCATGGAAGTGTTTATTTGACAGATCACCATAGCCAATGTAAAGATACAATTTCCGTAACTGTATGTTTTTTTTGTTTTTTTTCCAAATGCATGTTTCGTAGTTTGTTTAACACATGTGTCAGAATATGTGAGTGGTCATCTCTGTTGTGTGTGTGTGTGTGTGTGTATAGTACACTCACCCTGAGCTGATAGCTCCAATGGAGACTTAAACTCAATGGCATGAGGTTTCATCAGTCTCTTGAGGTTTTGAAAAAGCTGAGGATGAGAGAAATTTTTGCTGTTCACTAATTTTCTTGGTTCACTTTTCACAGTTTTGTTAAATCTTCAACTTTTCAAAAGAACATTGGTATTACTTTTTCCCAATTTTCCCAATAAAGACTTAAAAAAAGATATTGAAAATATATTTACAGCTTTTCAGTGTTCAATGCTGTTACCAATATTCAGAAAGGAGGGAGGTTGATTACAATATAATGCAGATATAATATATAAATAATATTTTTGATAAACATAATTTAATAAACGCAAATGAGAAATACACAAAACTGTTAATTGATTATTTTTATATACTAACAATTTAGTATATTATATAATTTGTGTATATTTAATATGTATTATTATTTTATTACAAATACTTGTTGTTATATACACACAATATTTAATAATAATGATTATAATTAGTAATTAACAATAATAGTAATTATTATTATTGGCTTAAAATATAAAATATTGTGTGTGTGTGTGTGTGTGTGTGTGTGTGTATATATATATATATATATATATATATATATATATATATATACACACACACATATACACACAGTATATATAACATGTTTCCAATAATAATAATGTTTAATAAAAATATTTTATTATTAATAAAACTTTACTACTTAGTTTTATTATTATTATTATTATTATTACTTATTTACTCATTTAGTATATAATAAATTATTATTGGCTTACAATATTAAATATAGTGGGTATAATAACAAGTATTCAATAATAATAATAGTAATAATGAAGTAGTAAAATATTAAAATAACAAATTATAATTATTAATATTACCTATGTACTCAACCTCAAAACACAACTTAAAAATAGAAATGTAGTTTCGACTGTCTAGGCTGTACATTTCAAAATGGCCAAATATCAATCTATAACTGCTATAAAAGTCTGTAACTACTAAAAGCTAACCAAAATCTTAATCCAAACCTTCACTGTGGTCGACTTGATAATCTGACTGCACAGGCGGCTACTAGGAGCCATACAGCGATGTGTGTGCATCATAAACTAGAGGGAGCTGAACAGGGCAACTGGTGGAGTGTTAAACTGTGTGTTCTGCCGTGCTGTGATCGACCTCCGCTGGAGGGGGTCTAGTATTGTCAATGAAAATCCTTCATATCAGGACAAAGCCTGTCAAAGTGTATTAATTGCCTCCTGCTATTCTCCTCCCAATCCTTCGACTTCTGTTTCTCTGGTCGCTGTCAGTATAATCTCTCATCTGGGCATCTTTTCTGAGAGCTATTCTTCACCTCTCTAATCGATCATGAAAGCCAAAGAAAGCCTTACGAAGCCACGCTCAGCTAATCCATCTTTTTCCATTGTAGTGAAGGCCAGCCCATTTCTATGACATTACTAAACCAAAGTGCTCGCATTATGAATTCTCTTTTATCAAGATATACAATTATGACTCATAATCATTAAAAGCAATATTAGCAGTTCAAAACAAATTAGCAACAGCAAAGCTCGTGGTTATGATGATGCTGAGCAAATTAGTCCCTTCCCTTTATTCAGTACAACAATACATGCGCTCAGTCGTTACAACCTTATTAGCTTTCTGGTATTGAACACTCAAGACATATGGCCGGCTGCTGCTGCCTTGGCATGGCTAATAGAAAACAAATCACAGAGACAGCGTATTACTGTTATCTGATGCCAACACGCAAGCACAAAGGAAGGAGTTTAAAGGCACAGTTCACCCCCCAAAAATTCTCTCATCATCATGCTGTTCCAAACCTGTATGACTTTCTTCTGTGAATCACAAAAGCAGTATTTTTAATAACATAGCTTCCAAGGTTCAAAAGTGACACAAAAGCAGCAAAGTATCAAAACAGTCCAAACACCTTGTGCATGTTATGTGATGGACATGTGAGATGTCCAATCTGTAAATAATATTTTGAAGAGGATCTCTTAAATTAATTTGATTTGGTTCACAAAACCAGTCGGACTGATCTGCTTCTCACTTAAAGGGTTTGTCACCCAAAAATTAAAATTCGGTCATTAATTACTCACCCTTGTGTCGTTCCACACCTGTAAGAGCTTCGCTCATCTTCGGAACACAAATTACGATATTTTTGATGAAATCTGAGAGCTGTCTGACTCCTCCATAGACAGCAATTTAACCACCACTTTCAAAGTCCATAAGGTACTAAAGACATTGTTAAAATAGTCCACATGACTGCAGTGGTTCAATCTTAAATTTATGAAGCGACGAGAATACTTTTTGTGCGCAAAAACAAAACAAAAATACGGGAGTGGAACGACATGAGGGTGAGTAATTAATGACAGAATTTTCATTTTTGGGTGAACTAACCCTTTAATGATCACTCACTGATCACTCATATGGCCTACACTTTTATGGTGCTTCTGTGTCTTTTTTCATTAATTGTAATTGCATGGAAAAGAGCAATGCGTACAACAATAAAATTTCATACTGGTATGGAAAAATATGAGGGTGAGAAATTGATGACAGCATTTTAATTTGTGTAGAACTATTCCCTTAAAAACAACAAAGAGAAGGCATAGAGCTGTTGGGTTGCTTTCTGCACCTGGTTAGAATCTATATATAGCAAGTTCACCGAAGCTCTTTCTTTCCCCTTCAAAAAAAGCAGGGCAGTGCTGAGAGGACCATGGGGGAAAATTGCTAAATGCAGCGAAAAAGCCTCCATGTTTCTTTTTTTTTTCTTTACTTCAGTTATTTTCTCTCTGTAGACCCGCTTCAGAAACTGACTGAATGAAATGCTCATGTGGCAGAAATTTTAGTGAGACTCTAGTTTCGTGCATGGTTATGTGCACTTCAATCAGGGACTGTGTGTACTTCAATCAGGAGACTGCATCCAAATTTGTTTACCAAGTGTCTGTCATACAGGTGCACCATGGCGTCATCTTTCAGCATAATGGTGTTGCAGAGCACTAACTATGCTTAAAATGATCTGTGTGATTTGCGGGAATACCTTGCATATAGATGCAGAAAAATAGGACAAAAAACTAGAAATTTTGTCTCAACATCTCTTAATGATTCAGAACTCATCAGTGCATCAGACAACATGCGTGTCAGACTATTTACACTTATAAATATGCATATCCATATGTACTCATTCCCCTTTCAAAACACATGCATTCAGACATTTGTTTACATGCCTGTGATGATCTCACAGTCATGCAGTGTCCTGAATTACGAAAACAACTTAAAATCTGATCTGACCATTCAGACTTCAACATATTTCCAAAAAAAAAAAAAACTGATTTTAATCTGATCTCAAATGATTTATGGATGAATCTTGGATCAGGTTTGTTTGTATTTTGGACCTTTTGCATGATAATACCACTGTACCATTTGAAGTATGACGTAAATGCCATGGTAATCATTCAGTACCGTCTGACACTGTGGTAAACACTCCAACATGCACACACACGCAGTACTTTTCTGAAAGCGTGTATCATTTTAATCCTATATCCAGCTTGGCACAACTGAATTCATGTCCAGAGCTGTGGTGGCCAGAGGCAACTGTCAGTATGTGCCACTGAGAGACTGCGTGTGTGTGCATGTTGGAGTGTGTGCGTGTGTGAGAGTATACGAGGCAGAGAAGTGCGAGGGCGGAGGGGTGACAGACTGTCTATCTGTCAGTCACAGAGCAGTTACTTGTCAATCTGGCACCCTCATCTCCTGCCATCATATCCCTGCCTCACCCTGAACACACTCCCACCTGTCTCCCTCTGTTTCTCATGCACACACCTGCCACAGCATGAAAGTACATGAGGCTTTACAGTAGTGTCAGCTCTGCAAGGGTGCTAAAACCCATAAATGAGTATGAATATAAAGGGTATAACTAAAGGGTACACTGAATACTCATCCCATCCCGCTCATCTCTCACTGATAATTTCCTGTCTTGTCTTTATGACAAAAGTCCTATGGCATGAAACAGTGGTTAAAACACACAGGGAGGTGAGTAGATTTTATCTACCTTTTCTCCATTAGCATTGCCGAGCACATAGCAGCCCATAATGTGGATGAGGTTGGGCTCAGGATTTAATAAACTCATGAATCTGCCAAGTCTCTTCCAGAACCTGCACACAAAAGCTCAGAATGATTACAAATTAGGGCTACACGGTTCTTAACAGTTGATTATTCATTTCATTTCATTGAAATGACATTTAAAAAATTATTTTGTGCAGGGAAACAGAATGCCATCTTCAAGTAAGCTACAGTTTACAAAATAAACGGAGTTATGATCTTGAATTATTTATCAGTAAATAAAGAGGTCCCTTTTTGCAGCATGAACCAATTTTGAATTAATTATATACAGCGCACAACGTGATAATACGAGAACATTCTAATAATAGTCAGTGAAGCTGTCACTGCACGTTTACATAGCTTTAAGCAACTATTTGCACAGGCTCACTGAGTCACTGACCATTATATTCAATGAATCTGTCTACACTGAACAATAAATCCTGTATTTACACCATCTTATGGCTTGTTGATTATAATGGGAGCATTCTAGTTTTGTCACACACTGTAAATAGAAAATTTTAAACACAACAGGAGTGGACCAAAAGGCCATTTTTCACATTTAATTAACAAGGACGCAAACTCATCAAGGGTGAAAAAGGTGACAAAGATGTGACTCCCCTGGGCATGTCCTTGTTTTTAATTTTATTTATTTAATTTTATTACACTTTATTTCGATGGTCCACTTTAGACATTCTACTAACTAAAATAGTCTGTCTGCTTAATATCTGCAAATACATTATTTTGATGGTCCCCCAACAGACATTCTACTGACTATAAGTAACTTTTTCAAATACATGGCAACTTATTCTACTAACCTGAACCCTAGTCTCGCGTAGCCAGTCCTTCAGACTGACGGCAGAAGGTCTGGACTCTATCGCAGCTTTCATTTTTTCCAAGTACCGTGTCTCGACTGACATATAACGCAACCAATCGCAGTTCAATTTGTTGTGCGCCATGTTTAGGTGCGTGAAAATGTCAATGTTCCTACAATAACAGACCGGTGTGCAGCAAATAATAAATTATTAATTCAAGAACGTTGTGCAAATTTACTGCAACAATGAAGCCGCAAACTTCACATTAGGTGCTTTCGCACTGAATAGTTCTAGGAACTTAGTTCTTAGTTCGGCGTCTTTAAGCGCGGCATTTACAAAAACTAAAAATGAAAATGACAGCATTCTTCTTCCACGAAGGGGACTGACGTCCTGGCATTTGCTTCCAGGTGGACCATTTAAGAACGCGACACACATGTCTCACAGACATCCTGTAGAATTCAATCAACCAGATGACGACTTTGAAAATCATGATGTGTTTCCAGTTAAGTGTGCCATATGCATCAGACGTTCGGCCAACGGTCCGTGGGCGTGACGTCTGAGGCTGAGATTTACTAACAGTCTACTACAGTCTACTAATACTCTAATAAGAGTTAGTTGATATGTAGTTGTAAAGTTACTTATAGTCAGTAGAGTGTCTTAAAGTGGACAATCGAAATAAAGTGTAATCAAGTATATTAAAACTAATACTAATATTCACCCTAATATCTTAACCACAGAGCTTTGATTTTGGCAGAAATACTGAGTGAGGTAACTCACAACGCTTACAGAGATGAAGTTTGTGTGGAGACGCATTTACTGCGAACTGAGTAAAAGCTTGGTTGTAAAAGCTAATTGCGAATCCTGCACAATGCACAAATGAAGCCTGTGAAGAACATGTCCATTTCATATTTAAGACTTTTAAGTTTAAAAAAAAAAATGTAATTAAATTTAAGACATTAAATGCTGCTACTCCAAATTACAATCTCATAATACAAAAAAAAATCTAATTGTCATTGCTGTAAAAGTAATAAAACAATAATAAAAAAAAAAAAAATCTTTAATTCAGCAAGGATTCATTAGATTTGTTTAAAAGTGACAGTAAAGACATTTATACTGTTACAAATTTCTATTTTATATAATTGCTGTTCTTTTGAACTTTCTATCCATCAAAGAAAAAAAAAAAAAAAAAAAAAATCACAGTTTGCACCAAAACATTAAGCAGCACAACTGTTTTTAACATTGATGATAATAAGAATTGTTTCAAATCAGCATATTAAAATGATTTCTGAAGGATCCTGTGACATTGAAGACTGGAGTAATGGCTGCTGAAAATGTATCTTTGCCATCACAGGAATAAATTACATTTTAAAATGTATTCAAATAGAAAACAGTTATTTTAAAAGATAACTGAGTAAAAGCTTGGTTGTAAAAGCTAATTGGGCCTACATGTCTCACACAAATGACCTACAGTATTTTAGATTCAATTTGGCCATTTTTGCATCCCTGATTTCATTGCAGGAGCCACCATTGTAATCTGTTTTTTTGTTTGTTTATTAATTGTGCAGCACTGCTACAAATAGAACAAAAAGATACAATAAATGTTTTGTGAATGTAAACACTCACTGAATCATATCTTCCTCCTTCTCTACTTTAGCAAATGTGGCCACTTTGTTTTTCAGTAGGTAGAGATGACCCGGACCTCCCTGGAGAATACAGAGAGCCAATTACGCAGTGCAAAATAACATGCTCATAAATACTCCACATGCACACTTGTGAAAAAGCAAGATATGCAAATAATCACACACATATTTTTTCAAACCTGACAGAAGATGAGCATGTTCCAGATTTTGCAGCCTTTTCTGTAGGCGGTGAGTTTCTTTTCAATCTCCTCTGAAGAGGAGAGAGATGAGAGAAGACAGATAGCAGAGAAGTGGAGAGAGAGGCAGCAAGGGAATCATATGAAATTACAGCCCAGCTTTTTCATAGTAAACAAACAGCAGGAGTAAACATCAGGCATACGCCAAAAAAACAAAAACGTTTGGCCAATTAACACGTACCTAGTATGTCATCAAAGGTGGCATGTTCATGATCCTGCGGGCAGAGTACAGGGCAAGCATGAACACTTCATAACTCATTTTTATTTGAACATAATTTAAGCATAATATAAAGCGCTAAATCCCTAGCTTGGCATTACAAAGCAGTTATTGGCAATCTCGAACAATGATGATTTGCACTACTAAAACTTGCACGCGAGAGCTGACTGGCAGACATCATTAGTGGTGCTTAACACAAGGGGCTTTAAACTGATAATCAAAACTTTGATTCTCTTTGATCCTGTGTATGACTGTGTCATTAAACTATACTCACATAGAGAATAGGGATTATGGAGGGGTCGTCCCGGCGGATGATGTTGGGAACGTACTCAGCCTTTGGTACTTTTGATGAAATTAGCTGTTCAAAAACATGGATGAATAAAACACACGCATATTAATAAGCCCATCGATGATCAAAAAGCTGTGCTACATTTAATGAGGATCTGATGATGAGTTCATAAGAAGGCAGTTGGCTCGTGTCATAATTAAAAAATGCATGTACCATGATTTTGGGTGGGATGAAGTCATCGCCCTCGCAGGCTGCTCTTTCCGACTCTCTCTCTTCCTCCCAGTCAACATCATCACAGTCTTCTTCATCCAGATTGCCAGACGACGCCTGGAGGTCTCCACCTGGGGAAAAGGTAATATGCAAATACACAAACACAACACCAACACATAAACGACCAATGAGATGACAGGTCCCATCAACAAGCATTCTGTTGTTCATGTCTAAGAGGTTGGCCTTTCTAACATGACCTCTCCCGCTTGTTTGTGAGGAGAAAGTCTTACAGAGCAACGCGTTTAGTGCCATATAGTACACAAAGAAAAAGCACACATATAGACAGCAGAGGACATCTGTGGTAAACAGACATTTTACACACGCACATATGCTGAGGTGTGTATGTGCGTGACGAATAGCATGATGTACGAATCCTGCACAATGCACAAATGAAGCCTGTGAAGAACATGTCTATTTCATATTTAAGATTTTTAAATTACATTTTTTTTTTTTCATTAAATTTAAGACATTAAATGCTGCTACTCCAAATTACATTCTCATAATACAAAAAAAAAAAAAAAAAGTCTAATTGTCATTGCTGTAAAAGTAATAAATAGAATACGATACAAAAGTTTGGGGTTAGTACGATTTTTGAAAAAAAAAAAAAAAAAAATCTTTTATTCAGCAAGGATTCATTAAATTGATCAAAAGTGACAATAAAGACATTTATACTGTCACAAATTTCTATTTTATAGAAATGCTGTTCTTTTGAACTTTCTATTCATCAAAGAAAACAAAGGAAAAAAATAAAAAATAAAAAAATCACAGTTTGCACCAAAACAATAAGCAGCACAACTGTTTTCAACATGATAATAAGAATTGTTTCAAATCAGCATATTAAAAAGATTTCTGAAGGACCCTGTGACATTGAAGACTGGAGAAATGGCTGCAGAAAATTCATCTTTGCCATCACAAGAATAAATTACATTTTAAAATGTATTCAAATAGAAAACAGTTATTTTAAAAGATAATTTTACAACAAACAATATTACTGTTTTTACTGTATTTTTGATTAAATAAATGTAGCATTGTATTGGTGAGCATAAGCATAAGTGAAAAACATAAAAAAAATCTTTACCGACCCCAAACTTTTGAACGTTAGTTTATTTAAAAATATAATCAGGATAGAAGCTGCTGTACTTCCTTTAATCAAAGTTCCTTTTAAGGCAAGTCAGTCCAACTCCTATTCACTTCAATTGGCAAAGACAGAAATCTCAAACAGGAAAAACTGTTTGTAAATGTTATAAGTAAATTTATGTTTAAATAAGACTGGGACATGATCTTGACAGGCATCCTAAGATTCGTGTATGAATGGTTTGTGTGGGTGACCAATCATGTACATGTATTGAAATCAGAAAAATAGACAACATGGCTGTGTGTGTGTGGACTCACTGTCTCTGGAGTCATGGAGAGAGTCAGGCTTGACGGGTGTGGGGTCACTCCAGGAGCGGCTGAAACTCTTCGCTTTGCGATCAGCAAATGCTAATAACGAAGCGGAGGAGGAAAGCATCACACACACTGCTCTTCAACACACACACATACACACTGGGCTCTTGTCTGAAATTGGGATATGACACGTTTACTCCGCTTTAGGCTGACAACCTCTAAACATGAGAATCAATTTCACTCTGTATACTGTAGCGTTTATTGATGAGAGAGGCGAGGTATTCAGAAAATTGCCACATTGCTAGTTTAATATCAGACAAGAGCATAGTTTTCATCCTTTTTACCAGATGCTTGAAGCAGCTGTAACCCCTGAAAATAATTCATCTCACACCATGAATTATTGTCAAGCAATGGCATGTTCACATATTTGCATTAAAAAATTGCACAAATATACAGATGAAATTAGACAAACGTACACACAACCATACAACACATCATTAACAAAGTCATTCAATCACTCACACATACACACACAGACATCTACAAACAACTCACTCTGGGCCTTCACCCTCCTGCTGCCCACCATCCTCAGATGTTTCCGGAAGTTTCTGGGATAGAAAGGATTTGCAGAAGCACAGTGGATTGGAAAGAGGTATAAGACAAGGAGGGGAAAAAAAAAAAAACACAAGAAGAATGGGAAATGGAGGAAGAGGAGACAAAAATGGAAAATGTTAAACACTTTCAAACAATCCATTTATACATGGTAGCATTAGCATGGCAGATTATGGACAGGGATGAGTGTTTGAAGTTATACAACAAGCTCAGAGCACTCCTAACAAATGTCCAGTCCTCACAGTTCCTCTGCAAAAACTAGGCAAAAATAAACAATATGTCCCAGTTTGACACTGGCTTCAGGCTTCGGAAACACATTTACTCATCTGTGTGTCTGTATTTTCAGATATTTTAGCATTTAGCATAATATTTGAGCTATTAGCTTAAAGTCACAATGAAATGTAAATGGATATTTCTTATATTTTATGGAATTATGCATATCTGTGCACATCTTTTTTTTAAAGTCATATGCCCTTTTTAATCAAAATAACAAATAAAAGGTAATATGAAAATACACACAAAGACAAGCACATAAACGACCAATATGATGACAGGTCCCATCAACAAATATTCTATCGTTCATGTCTAAGAGGTTGGCCACTCTAACATGACCTCTCCCGCTTGTTTGTGAGGAGAAGGTCTTACAGAGCAACGCATTTAGTGCCATATAGGACACAAAAAGAAAGCACACATATTTTTACACATGCACAGACGGTTGATGTGTGTGTGTGCGTGATGAATTGCACAATTCACAAATTAAACCTCTGAAGAACATGTCCATTTCATATAGAATTGTTTTACTTTCGCTCCCCCTTGCAATAACGTCTCTTCTGTGACTCTGATGAGGTGTGCACTGGCGCAAGGGCAGGACAATAATTCCTTCTTTTCACTGTCTCTTACATGAGATCACAGTAATTAGCAAACCAATCCAATGAACCAATCAATTCTCCATGGATAAAATCAAGTCCTGTCCAACATCTTTTCTCAATCGAGAAGTGCTTCACTCAGATATACGTCACAATAGGGAAGGTCGCAACTTCAGTTAAATACCGACTTTAAATGAACATCATAAAAACTGAAATGTTTCAATTTAATCGTGCCATGAGCATTTTTTTTTCCACTAAAGTGCTTTACAACTCCTTAAGCAAAAGCTCTTTTGAATAGGTTTACAATTATGAAAATAAACAGAAAATGAATCAGGAGAAATTACTTTAGTACAGTCAGTGGCCAAGAAAAAGCAGCTTTATTCTACATAAGACAGGACACTCATGGAGGCTGCCATTCTGAGAGATTACGTAAGGTATTTCTACAACAGCATTGGTAACATAAACATTTGATTTTGTGTGATGTTACATCCACGCAAAAATATGTCAGTATAAACACTATATTGGCCCTTGAAACATAAATGGCTTATCCTGCATTCTGAATATGCCTACTTCCTATATAGTAGGCGAAAAACATAAAATTGTAGGTGAAAAGCACCAGGATGACCTACTACTTTCATTCCATGAACACTTTACTATCCCATGAGGCCACGGTAGAGGATTTGTGAATGGCAGTGAAGCGACACAACTGACAGTGTAGATCACATGACAATGACAACGTGGTGGATGTAGTATGCTTGAATTTCATTCATACTACACACATTCATACTATATAGAACATACTTTTTTAAAAGTCACAAAGTAAGTTTCAAACCAAATGTAGTACCTACTATACGGTACGTGATTTCGGACGCAACCTTAAAGGGTTACTTCACCCAAAAATTTCTGTCATCAAGTACTCACCCTCATGTCGATCCAAACCCGTAAGACCTTTCATTTTTGGAACACAAATTAAGATATTTTTGATGAAATTCAAGAGGTATCTGAACCAAACATAGGCAGCAACACCATTGCAACTTTCAAGGCCCAGAAAGGTAGCAAAGACATCGTTAAAATAGTCCACGTGACTACAGTGGTTCAAACTTAATGTCGAATTTCATCAAAAAATATGAAATTTGTGTTCCGAAGATGAGCGAAGGCTTTACGGGTTTGGAAGGACATGAGGGTGACTAGCCTACTTAAAGGAATAGTTCACTTTCAAATAAAAATTTCCTGATAATTTACTCACCCCCATGTCATCCAAGATGTCCATGTCCTTCTTTCTTCAGTCGAAAAGAAATTAAGGTTTTTAATGAAAACATTCCAGGATAATTCTCCTTATAATGGACTTCAATGGTCTCCAAACGGTTGAAGGTCAAAATTACAGTTTTAGTGCAGCTTCAAAGGGCTTTAAACGATACCAGACGAGGAATAAGGGTCTTATCTAGCGAAATAATTGGTCATTTTCTAAAAAAAAAAAATCAAAATGTATATGCTTTATAGGCACAAATGATCACATCACAAGTGCTTCCACCAGAACGCGATTCCGTATTCTTCAAAAAGCTTACGCTAAATGTCCTACACCTTCCCTATTCAACTTACGGCAAAAACGGAACTGGCACCGCGTTTGTTCCATAAGTTGAATAGGGAAGGCGTAGGACATACAAGCTTTGTGTAAAAAAGCTTGTGTAAGCTTTTTGAAGAATACGGAATCGCATTCTGGTAAAAGCACTTGTGATGCGATCATTTGTGCCTATAAAGCATATACATTTTGATTTTTTTTAGAAAATGACCGATCGTTTCACTAGATAAGACCCTTATTCCTCGTCAGCCCTTTGAAGCTGCACTGAAACTGTAATTTTGACCTTCAACCGTTTGGAGACCATTGAAGTCCACTATAAGGAGAAAAATCCTGGAATGTTTTCATCAAAAACCTTAATTTCTTTTCGATTGAAGAAAGAAGGACATGGACATCTTGGATGACATGGGGGTGAGTAAATTATCAGGAAATTTTTATTCGAAAGTGGACTAATCCTTTAATGGCAGAAATTTCATCTTTGGGTCAACTAACCCTTTAAATTTGTCTGTGGGTAGGTGTTAGCGCAGTAAACCCTGCTAACAATATAAATAACTTCCTAGAAACTGCAAAAAAAAAAAAAAAAATTACTGTGCTTCATGTTCTCATTACTGAGTTCTAGTGACTTTCAAACCAGAAATACCAGAAAATTGCTCATAGAAAATTGACTACTACAAACAGCCTCATCAGAGAAAGAAAGCAAGTTCAGTTGACCCAATCCTTCAACTGTCAGCCTCCCTCCTCTCGTTAGCACTCTACACTTGTTCTCCATGCATCATGTCACCATGGTTACACTGTAGTGTAGTATTGTAGAGTGTGCTGTGGAGAGGTAGGTGGTCTTTCCTCATTTGCCAACAAATAATAGAGCAGTTCACACATTCAATGTGGAGCCTTTAAAATAGAGGAGAGCTGGGCCAGGGATGAAATTATGAGGCAATTTGGCTTGTACAAAAAACAGGATCAAAACCGATGGCCACGATTTCATAATTCCCACACATAACGTGCAGTTCTTATCTTACAGTAAGCATTTTGTTTGCATGATGCACTTGCACAACACAACAATATTAGAAAGAAGCACTGCGGCCTAATCCAGTAAAATATACTGCGGGAAAACTAATATTCCTGCAGTACAGTGATGCATAGCAGAGGACTTTTTTTACAACATGTAACTGTGCCTCTATGAGCCTCTAATCAAATCCACCAACGTGAACATTTCACAAAAGAGAAAAGGGCTTTTTTTAATATCACTGTTATATTTGAGATGGCTACAAAGAGCACGGTGACAATGCATCTGTATAGTTGTCAGAACTGCTTTTCTCCTTATGTCCGTCTTTCTGACAACCTTCTAAACTGCTGTCAAAGTCAATGTGCCGGCTGACAGGGAAAGAGCGCAGATCTTCATCAAGTTTCAAAAATAGAAGCGCATATCAAGAGAACTATGTCTTTTCAGCAGACCATTTTTAATTAGACGCTCTAATGATCTTAATCCTCATTTGTGAGCCTGCTGAAAATAGAGAAATCAGTCAAATCGCCCGAGTGTGACATGTTGATCCTCACAGATATATATATTCACTGCTTTTTATGCAAAGAATATAACATCACACATTTATTAAAAAGCACAGCCATTCAAATGAGTACAACAGAAACAGCTCTAAGTTTACTGTGCCAGAAGATTTAGTGCATGTTCCACTTTTTTATTAGATAAAGAAACTCTGCACAATTACAAACACTATAAGCTTCAAGGGACAGCTCACTCAAAAATGAAAATTCTGTCATTATTTACTCACCCTCATGTTGTTCCAAACCCATATGACTTTATTTCTTCCATGGAACATTAGATTAGAACAGTAGAAAGTGCTTTTGAAAAATGTATTGGCCACTTACTTAAAAAATGAGGACTGGGGGCTGTCAAGCTACAAAATGATAAAAAGGCATGCCCTTCCTCTTTTTGATGTAAATAAATAGTTAAACTGAATCGGCAGATGCAGTTCAAAAACCATGTGTTCACTAATTGAACTGGTCCAATTCAACTGTGAGGTCAACTCACTGACACAGGGTGTGTCTCAATCAGCTCCCTAGTTCAGTAGTCAGGGCACTGACCAGGGAGTCGGCCATTTTAAGGGCTGTCTCAATCGCAGAATCCTTCAGGGCACTGAAACGTTTCGCTCCCTAAAAAGTCCCACAATGCACCGTGAAATCCAGGGAGCATCGATGCTCACTATGCTCCCCTTAACGGAAGTTCTAAAGCGCGAAACTTGAATCACATGAGCCAACTCACTACACATAACGACGCACGATAGATGTTTTTAAAAATACAAACCATTATTTTATTATATTTCAGCATAAACATACATCGCTAGACAGGTAATGAACATAATCTAGCTAACAATTATAATTTATTTACGGCTGAAATGTTGCACGTATATGTACCAAGCAAATAATTTATCATAATGTACTTTAAATAACATTACAAGTAATGTCAGAAAATAATAGCTCTGCTGTTGTTCATAAATACCAGTAGTGATGTTGTACAATGAGGACGTTGTCACGTCGCCGGAAATAGAGTCATAAGTGTCCCAATGTGTAGTGAACCAGCATCCTTTACTGTCCTTACCAGTGCCCGAATTCGTGTACACGATATACTGATTCATGAGCTCGGGAGCTGATTGAGACACACCCACAGTTATTCAGTTACACTGAAGAGTAATAATATTAGTTGGTAACTAATCAGCCTAAATTTTAGTCTGTTCATCACACAAAGCTATTGTATTAGTAATACTTGCAATACAGCACACAAATCATACGGACATGAATGCATGAATGGATTTTGTCACCATTTATTGTGATTGCATGGAAACAAAGGACCGAGTTATTCTTATTATAAAACTGTTTATTTTGTGTTTGACGGAAGAAAGACACTCATAAGGGTTTTGAAAGACATAAAAGTGAGTAAATGATGGCAGAAAATTCATTTTTGAGTGAACTAAACCTTTCATGTGCAGTTGTTTTGTAATCCTAATGGATGCAACCAATTATCTGCAACCCTCCCACAGTCAGAGGACAGGGACAGGCATCTAGTAATGCTGTTGAGCAGCGTCATGGGATCTCTGGAGAACACTAAAAGCTACATTCAGACTGCTCTTTTTTGTTGTTGTTGTTGTTGTTGTTGTGTAGAATAAAAGGGGAGCTGAACTCTGTTATACCTTTTCTGGGACGAATCTGCCTTTCAATTTAGCTTCAGTGCACTGCACATTAGTTTTCTCTTGCAATTCTGCATCATGCTGGAAGACTTTTTTTGATGATCTGCCAGCAGGCCAATTAGGTTTTAATGGTGAACAAGTGTTTTTAAATATGTAAGCCAATTTATCCAGGTGGAATGAGATTTGCTGTTGAGTTATTCATGGTGCACATGGCATTAGTGTGCTGCTTTAAACTAGACTGATAAGTGAAACTCAGAAAGTGTTCAGTTGTCAGCTGTATCGATTAACACGCTCCAAGTACAGCACCTTCAGTTATTTGATTGACCTATCGACCCAAGCAGCCAAACACAGATAGACACACAAACAAACACTCAGGAGCTTTTAAGTGTGTGTGTGTGTGTGTGTCAGGTTTTGCTTTCATTCAAGGGCAGTAAACCTGAAATCACTTATATTGTGAGGACCATCAAATGGCTTAATAAACATAAAAAAAATGTCCTAATGAAAATGTAAAAATCCATAAAGGTTTGTTAGATGGTTTTAAACGTTCTCACAACAACTGGTTTTATTTTTTACTCTAACATGGAAACAAGCTTCTGCAGACATTCCTGGGTTTAGATCAATAAACTGCTGCTGGCTTGCTGCTTGATAAGCCTAGCATCACAACTCCACAGGGAAGTGTGCCATGAAGGAAACAGTTCTTAATGTGTAGTGTGCAGGATTGGAGTGTGGACATCAGAAAGATCTGATGCGATCCACACACCATAATACTAAAGCAAAAGAACACAACACAAACCACCATCTCTCCACTGTCTCACTCTACATGTGTGTGTGTGTATTTCGGGAAGGGCTGTGACACAGGACATTAGGGGCTGTAAACAGTACCTCTCCATCAGTGCGGTGGCCTCTTGCTCTCTTTTCCTCCTCTTTCTCTCTGCAATTCCACGGAACGCCCTGCTGGGACCGGTCACATTGTTATAGGCTGTGGGTGTAGGTGTGTGTACAGGGATCAGTGCAAAGGGAAAAGTCTAGAGTGGCCACAGGAAGGTTCAAACCACAACAGGTGCTGATTACCACCCACAAATCAACGGGACACGACTTCACGCACGTACACAAACTAAACACCACAACCACAGCAAAGTCAAGTGTAACAGACACTCAGTCACCAACCAGCACAGAGGATAAATTCACAGAAAACTGTAACATCTTTGTGGGAGTGGTTATCATATCTAGCATGCTTCTATTGTTTTTGACAGGGTGACAGAAGATATAGCCATCATCATTGACAGTTTATGTTAAATCAAACTCCTGTCCTCAGCAGATGAGGTTAATGACAGCCCAGAAGCTACTTTCTGACAGTGTGTGTATGCATTTAATTGCATGTGGATGTGTCCATGTGACTGCATCCTGAAATCCTTCAGAGCCTTGACAGATTGGCGACGGTCTTGGAACACTGCGTGCAAATCTTGAGATGAGTGACTTTTCTGGGGTATACTCGGGCTATATTTATATATTTTGTGTGCAATATTCAACAGTGATGGCAGCAATCACCATATTGCTCCTAACAGGGACAGTCCACCATTTTGACAAAATTGCTAAAATATACCACCATTATAGTCAAAATGCGAGCTTTGTTCCAAAATCTAGTCAACTGTCAACCTAGGTCTTATTTTAAGACAACATAGGCAGGCTCCCGACACGAAAGCTATTCCTAAAGGTAGGTACATTATATCGCTCTGTAAGATACCTTGTTTTTAGATACAATTTAAGGCAGCATCGTGGATGGAGATGATAGAAATTTTGATTATAAATATATTTCATTCAATATCAAAAAGTATTGATAATTAATTGAAATTTTATTTTATTTTATTTGTATGTTCAAAGTGTTTTTAGACATTACAGTATTGCTTTATTACAAAGTACTTTTCAAATCAACCAATTATGAGTAATACCTCGTCATCTTTCTAAGTTTTTTTGTCTTAGGGTGTTTTCACACCTATGGATTCGAACAGGGACTAAATTTGTTACAATGTTGCATTTTCTTCTTGGTTCAGTTCACTTTCACATGGCAACATTTCAAAGTGTATCAAAATGCATTTATGCAAGTCACATGCGAGTACAACTCTCCTCTTATTGGTGAGTTTTCTCAGCGTCATCCATCAAAATAATGATTGACAAGTTCGCTCCATAAGCTTATTGTGGCTTTATTTGTAACTGTCGAGACACACACAAACACTATATGAATGTAGCCATCATTCCCGCTGTTAAACTCTATACTACATTCATATTAATGCTGCGGCAAATTCAAACTGGATCTCCCAGCGCTGTCTATAGAGACCATATATGAATGTTATAATGATGCAGAGCGGGAATCAAGGCTTCGTCGGGACATCATTCTCGCACGGAGAAGTGCAGTTACACATTTAAGATGAAGAGGCGCTCTTTGGTTTTCAACTATGGTAAATAATGTGCTCACTCACAGAGTCAGACACTACTGCTTTTTATGAATTATGATATCGTTTGGTTCCTTGGTCCGTTGGGTCGGACTGCTTTCACATCTCAAGCGAACCGCTCCAGTTCATTTGAAAGCGTACTGAGACCACCTCTTCAAGGAGGTCTCAGTACGCTTGTTTGGTACACTTTTTGTGCGCACCCGAGTGCGATTACTGCTTTCACACCTACCCAAATGAACCGCACCAAAGAGGATAACGAACTCTAGTGCGATTCAACCGAACTAAATGAGGCAGGTGTGAAAGCACCCTTACCCTGATTCACTATGGTAAGCCTATTATAAGTGTTTATACTTTAGACCTAGCGGGATGGTTTTCGCGGTAAATTGCGTACATTCGTCACTCACCCATGCGTGTCTCCTCATATCAGTAAATAGAGAAAAGTTGCTCCGCCTACTTTAACGTGGGTATGGTGTGGAAGTGGCACAGGTTAGTTGTCACAACAAGTGAGAAAGAAGTGAGAAGCACGCTAAATCTTCAATCTCCACGGAATCACCTGTTTTGAAAATTGCTGAACAGAAGAGAGTGCTGGCAAAAAGAGAACATGACAGAGCTCGTAATAAAACGAGAATCAACATTGGCTTGGCTTTTCGGAAATTGGCAAGAACTGAGGGATTTGAAATATTGTAAAAGTGACGTGGAGATGGTGTTTTTATTACTCAATAGGTAAGTAAGGTATTTTATTGACATATGTTGCTCTCTAACAGAGTTCATTGTAAAGCATTATCTATTGTGAAGGGTGATTTCATTATGATTGTAGTAGCGCTGTGCTGAAATTTATTTTCAAGGCAGTACTATGACTAGGTTTTGGAACAGAGCTTCGGTACCTAATTTGTGGTTAAAACCTGGGCAAAATGTGGTCAAAAAGTTTAAAGGTCAGGTCACCATAGTAGTACAACAAACAAGGTCTTTCTCTTACACAGCAGCTGAAATGTGATTGGTAATACCGACCTGGATGACTCACTATTGGTATTGGTATATCAAGAGCAGTATGTGTGCTGTGTGAGACAGAGTTTCTCCATAACTTCAAACACTCTGTCCAATGCTGGTGGAGTGAGAGTTAACACAGGACAGAAGAGGCAGCAGCACAGAGGAGCAGAGGGTGGGGATGGAGTGGATTGTTGACTTTTTAAAACAAAGGGCTAATGAGAAAGGAATACTCACGATATTCTTTAGAACCAAGGAAAGATGCATAAAAAAAGATAAAAAGAAGAAAGAGAGAACAGTACTTTAACCATCACAAGATAACACATGAAAAGTAAAGAGGTAAGGTACACAGGAAATAGATAGTGTCTTTCAAATATAAACACTGGGTCAGGTCTTATGAAAGAATCACCAAGTGATTACCACTCCATATTACAGTCAATTACAAAATGACAGCTCTACAGCCAACCACAAAGGACAGGGGGAAAAAAACACTGATATTTCATACAAACTGAAAAGGTTCTAAAGTGAAAGTGTCAATTAGAAACCAGCAAAAGGAGGGAATGAATAAGTCAGAAGAGAACATGAATTAGGTAGTTGCAGAGATAGCTAAGTATTCTTAGACAGGAGGTGGGATACAGTGGAGGATGGCATGATGAGGTGGGAGGGCATAGTAAGGTTGAGGGGGAGACAACATGCATGTCGGCTGGAGGGAGGTGGACTGAACCCCAGTGGGGGGGCTCAGCCAGTGGGCTCTGTGATTAAGACTTCTGCCCGACAGGTGATAATTAAGCAGTCATGTTGAGCGAAGGCGTCTGTGCACAGAGAATAACGAAGCCTGAATTCACTCTACTGAAAAGTTGAAGAATAAACGAAAGAGAAAGAGGAAAAGGAAAAGGAAGAGAATGAAAAAGGCAAAGAGAAAGGAGAGGGGAAACAGGAATGGAAAGAACAGAAAAATGGACAGAGGAAGAGAAAGAAACAAGAAGAGAGAAAGTGTAAGAGGTTGGGAAACAGGAAGGGAAAGAAAAAGAAAAAAAGAGGAAGAGAAAATAAGAGAAAGGAGGAATGAAAAAAGAAGAAAAGTAAAAGGAAGAGAACTAAGAAGGCAAAGAGAAAGAGGAAACAAATGGAAAGAAAAATGAAAGATGAAAAGAAAGAGGCAGAAACAAAAGGAAATGAAAGAAAAAGGGAAAAGAAAAAAGGAACAGGATCAGGAAGAGAATGAATAAGGTAAAGAGAAAGTAGAAAGGAAACTGAAATGAAAAAAGAAAGATGAAGAGACAGAGGATGTGAAAGAAGAAAGGGGACGAAAAGGAATAGAAACAGGAAGAGAACGAAGAAGGCAAAAAGAAAACAGGAAACAGGAATGGAAAGAACCGGAAAAGGTAAAGAATAAGGGAAAGAAAAAGAGAAAGACAAAGAGAAAGAGAAAAAAAAAGAAAGGGAAGGAGAAAGAGAGGGAGAAAGAGACCTCCTGTCCTCCCACATGCATGAGTCAGGATAGCTTAAATTACAGTACATGTCTGCTTCAGAGACCAACCCTTCTCCAGACGAATCCAAAGGATGAAGGGAGAGGTTTGATGAAATGAAATGAATTTCATGTGTACTCACGCTTGCATGGTGGTGGTCGCAGTCTGAAAGCTGAACATGTTCTCTTTAGGGAACCAGCTGTTTGTGTGATCCTCTGCGAGCAAAAAGAGCAAAGGCAGCAGGTATTGTGTAAATCTCAAAGTCAATAAACCAATAAACAGTCATTCAGTGATCGTGATCTACTTACCTCGATCTTCAGTGGACACACGGTCCTCACTGTACATTCTCTCCAGCTTCTTGTGCTGTTTGCCACCACCGTGAGGTGACGTCTCAAGGTCCAGAGAGCGCTGGCTCTGGCAGTGTGGCCGAATACAGGCAACACAATCCGGCGTGCAGTCCTCTCTAGACCTGCTCCGTCTCGACCCCCAGTCCCGGATGTTATGGGCACTCCCTGAGCTCTGCAAAGGTTGGGTCAGAGGTGCATGGCCATAGTGATGCTGGTGGGTGGGGCCGTTGTTTCCACGATGGTGGCTTCCTCGATGATGGCTGCCATGTAAACTGGAGGGAGCATTGGTTTTAGGCGCGTCTGCGGTCCTCTTCAGCACCTCTAGCTCCAGGCTCTCCTCGCTTCCCTGGCCCCCGAGCATATCTCGCTCCCTGGTAATGGTGTAGACACGTGCTGGCTTCAAAGAGCTCTCCGCACGCTTTTGATGCTGCTGGTCCTCAGAAGAAAGGCTGCGTTCTACGGAGAGACGACGCTTGGAACTGGTATGAAGGGGCGCGGACTGGCAGCCTGGCTGAACCTCTTCTTGACTGGGCTTGACTATGAGAGTGTGTTGGGAATATGGCTGTAGGCTGTTATTGTTGTTCAGTCGGCTGATGTCCGGGGAGTCTGTGTCTTGACCAATGAAGGTGTCAGACAGCAAATGATCTGGAGTGAGAGACAAAGAAACTCAGAAAAACAGAGATTTTTCATCTTGTCTTGGCAAAGCAACAGGTGCCAATAAAGCTCTTCTGTAATGATCAATTGAAAGATGACTGGGGTGAGTGGTCAGAGTTAATGTTAAACCGAAAGGATGATGCTTTGCCTAATGCAAGTATTAATACACTCAAGTACTTCACAAAATGTAAAACAGGTGAATAGGAGGGGACAAAAGATGTGAGGACAAATGAAGGTAGGGCATGAGGTGGAATGAACCTAACCTGCTCCGTTGCGGTTCTCAGGGTGTGTGTGAGAAAGATACTCTCCAAATGCTCGAGCTGCTCTGCAGAGAGACAAACAGAAGACCAAATCAAAGCATGGAGATAAAACTCTCAGTCTTGTCGTACTTTCGCATGCTGATGCTTTCTGGTCTCGGTAGTTATTCATAATCCAGTTGTTAAATCTGATGTCACGTGTCACTGTTTTCGGGTCCAAATGCTCTTTCAGATCCCAAAAGCAAACAAAAATGGAGCTAATATACAGTAATGGAGTGCTGTAGTACTACCAAAAAAACATGATCCTAACCTTTATCTCCATACCAAAATCTCAGTTGGCCAGAGATTCATATTTTCAGAATGTTAAAATACTAGTGTCTGGGACACGTGAGCCCAGAGAATGTGAATGAACAGTGCTCTACTGTTGAGACAGTATTCTCACTTGAAATGGAGAAGTTTGGACCCAGAAACAGTATTCTATACTCCATGACTTAACAAGCAGATCGTTTTTCATTAAAAACAGCTTTCATATTTCATATCCATTTCCATGGACCTGTTCTATAGCATTACACAGAGACATTTACAGACCACTAACTTTATCAAGCAATTTTAGATTCTCCTTTTGGCCACTAATGTGCTTGAGTGATTAATGGGTTCCCATTTAAATATAATGTCTGCTTTATAATTCGACTCTGACCATATTTCTAACCTGAACACTGTGTGAGATGTGCAGTCGAAACTCAATACTGGTCTTCTCACAACGCAAAGCATAAGACTACAGGTCTAACTCAGTATATTTCCTGCATCCAAAAATCTCACGAGGGAAAATGGAAAAACATTAGCAGATAATGTCATAAGATATGCTGCCAATTTAAACTAGGCCACCACACCTGCAGATGCTTTCAGAAAAATGCTGAAAAACTTCACATCCCATAACTTCTCTGGGCAATGAGGTGTAACTGAAATCTAGATGCATACAGCTTCCAGTACAAGGCCACTCAACCACCGCAGTACAAGAACATGGCCCCTAATATGACTTGCTGTATAAAGGCAGAGAGCAATAGCTCAGAAGTCAGAAAGCATAGGTCACGTTAGATTTTCTCATTGTCCGTCACTTTGACGGAGAGGGTTGTAAAAATTCTGTCATAATCTATTATTACCAGTCATTTTAATTTTCATACTTTACTGATAAGACTTTTAATAGCTCTTGTTTTCATTCACATTTCCATTTTTAATCATGAACTTACAGGATGAGCATATAGGCTATATTACGCATTTATTTGTTTGAAAATAAAAAAGAGAAGAAACTGTGCGTCATTTATGTTCAACACCACACAAAGCAGATGAATGTTTGATTTTTGCCCCCTGCAGTGACACCGGAGGCCACTAAAGCACAACCTTTGTGCCTGAACAGGAAAATATGAACACCAAAATATTACAAAATACAATTCCGATTATAATATGAACAAAACGTAAAAAATGAAGTGAACTAAACTCAATCGACGCTCTGTATTTGCCAGAACTCAAATCATCCTCCAGGTCTGCATCGACTTAAGCTGGATGCTCGCCATCAAACTAATCAAGGAAGACTGATGCAGGGGCAATTGTCATTAGATTTTGCATCTTTGCCTCAGACAGATGACTTTTCGTGTCAGTTTTAATTTTGTTCTGGAGGCTGAACTCATGCTAACTCACGCTAACTCAACAGGGGTGGGAATTACAGTTACAATAGAATAGATCACTCTCAGTGTAATCTGTCAAAACAATGGAAGGCCTTCAGAAAAAAAAAAAAAAAAAAAAAAAAATCAGTCAATGACAGAAAATATTTGGTTAACACGACCTCTGGTCAGGAAGATTAGTTTGTTATAAAGAAGGAAAAGGGAAACAGCTTTATGAGTTGAACCATGGCATATGTTCTCAGCAATAAAAGACAGGATTTGAAGAACTCTGTCTCCTACATTGCCATACCTTCCTCTTATTTAACCTGCAGGATGACCTTTATGCAATGTTTTCATTGTGTGTGTGTGTGTGTGTGTGTGTGTGTGTGTGTGTGGTTATGCCACTGAAAATGGCTTCCACAATGCTGAAGTCCATTAAAAAAACAAAAAAATGAATGCATGTGAACTCCCGATGGCCCCTACAATCAGCATAGATGATTTATACAAATCATTAATGCATTCAAAGAGCTGCCAGATTCCATTATCAAATGAATCACTCCACCTCTTAAGCATGGGAAAGATTTAGACAGTATTCCCCTCCTGTGTGGCTCAGCGAGAACACTACTAATGCAGCCTAATCACTCGCATATGCTGGGAGAGTACACCAACTAGCATGTACAAATTAAAAAATAGCACCCAACCTGTTTTACTTATCTTGTTTTTAATTTAGTTCTAAGTGCTGAACTAATAATGACTAGTTCCCACACAAATGTTTCTCCTGCACACACTCACTAAATATGTAGAACGATTCTAACATGCATAAATAGACTCTTTGAAGCCCACCTCCATCCCTGCACTTTGAGAAACGTGCATGCTACACAAATGCACACTGAACTGTGAACTGACAAGCACCTCCACAAGCACACAAACCCATAATCAGCATGCTATGGGCAAATTGTGCAGTCTCGGCACCTCTCTAGGGATGCTGGGAAATGTGATGGCTCTGTTGTTGGAGTAGCCATGCTTTCCTGCAACGACACTTTGAATAATTAAATACTAGCCAGCATGTGCATCTCTCTCTCCCTCTCTCCTCACTCAACAAACTCTTCTAACAGATGGGAAAAGTGGTGCAGAGTGCAATCGTCCAATCCTTTTCTCGTCATTCTTCTCACTGTCTCACTCCGCAGTGCCTGGAGTAGGTACAAGCTAAGTGTTTTAAAGTGTGATGGGCCAATCAAAAAACATTAGAGGGCAAGGGTGGACTAGAACTAAAAGAGAGCACCAGACCTCATCGAAACCTACAGCATTTGTGTTATGATGGTACTGACATGGTTAACTTGAAATGTACTCTATGGTGGTCTTAAAATAACACATTCAGCTCCTAGTCGGTGAGGAATGGTGTTGGCAACAAGGAAGTACAGTGCAGAGGGCTGCCCGGAAAAGAAGTTAGGACACAAATCATTTTCAATAAGATTGGAGGGCAGAACTCAGCGGGAGCAATCCCGTAAAATTGCTGTGAATGTGAGATAGATAAGTGAAGTGGGTGTCTGAGGGCAGTACGCCAGGACCCAAGCTTAAATGGGCTGGCCTAGTGGAAAATTTTCTCCCTTTAAATCTTTATATATTTACATCTTACTAAATACTAATTGAACATGATTACATTAGTCTTTTAATACTTAAATATTTGGACATTTAACACTTATGTAATTATATTAAAGAGTATTGCAAATACTTGCAATGCAAAGTGTATAAGCTAAGCCAGGGGTCTCCAAACTCAGTTCTGGAGGGCCACTGTCCTACAGAGTTTAGCTCCAACTTGCCTCAACGCACCTGCCTGGAAGTTTCTAGTATGCCTAATTAGACCTTGATTAGCTAGTTCAGGTGAGTTTAATTGGGGTTGGAGCTAAACTCTGCAGGACAATGGCCCTCCAGGACCGAGTTTGGAGACCCCTGAGCTAAGCCATCATGCTAATCAGGTATCTTTATACTATGCAAGTACTTAAGCTTACTAAAACAGACATTAATCATCATTATAAAGCCGCGGCCACACTAGACTTTGAACGTGCGAAATTTCTTCGGATGCTGTAATGGTCATGATATGACATCATGGTCTACAGCGTCTTTTTTATAAACATGGATACAACACATAACTTATAGTAATACATTCAAAATGTAAAAATATAGAACCTACTCAACTTTACTGCAAAAATATTATTCTTTTAATTCAGCCAAGAGGTCATGCCATGACGAATCGATCTTCTACTGGTTGCACGTCTTCACGTGATGCGAATTCGCAGGTCCGAGTTCACCAAACTTGAACTTTGGAACGCAGCGAAATGTGAAATTTTTCACACAAGCTTGCGTTTCCGGTCTGACGCATTCGCATGCGTTTGAATGGAAGTCAATGGAACGAAAAGTGCAGTGTGACCGCACCTTAATATAGTTAAAATAATACATGATTTTGTAGGGATTATAATTAGGTTATAAAAAGAGTACCCATTAAAAGTACTTTGAGCCAATGGGACAGCTTGGGGTCCAAATGGAGACCTGATTTCTCTCAACACCGTTCCACAAGTCAACTGGAGCACTGGAAAAAGTGCAAATACTCTCTATGGTCAGTAAATTCCTGTAAGAGGGTTGGAGAGGACAAACTGAGAACATATGTCTGTAATAGGCAAAGACGGATTACGGTCCTGCCATGTTGGGCAATAGTCGATATTCAATGTCCAAATAACAAGAAATTGCATAGAAAATATGAGAAATAGAATTGTATTCGTGAGAATAAACACGCTGTGTGTGCAATACACCACAAAATGGATGCCCTACAACCAATATTCAACATCATATCTGCAATAAGGTGTTCAAAATGAACTCATGGTGCTACGGATGGGCCAGGCAAAGATAACATTCCTCATTTCTTCATTTATTTTGTTATATTTACATATTCAAGAGCTGTTCATTTATATGAATTTTACATTGGCAGTGGCTTGTTTCCAGGTCTCAGGCCACCGTGAGCCTCTCAGCTGGAGGTCCCTGACTCTCAGAGGCCCCCAGCACTGGCCCCATTGGCTTGTTTTATAATCTATCCTTTGTTAAAGATGCAAGGATGAGGCAGGGAAAGTGATACCTCACCCCACACCTTCATTGCGGAACCACTGAACCTCAAAACTGCCTGTGATTGTCCACTCTCTGGGATTCATTTGTGCCTTTTGAAATCTAATTGTTCTGCATTAATACCTTCTGCCTAAGAGCGAGGAACATGTAATTACCTTATTAGTGTGAGAATAGTTTACTGTTCTTTTTTAAATCAAAAATCTCAGATTAAAAACAGCAAAAAGCTACTCAGTTGGAGATTAAATTAAATTAAATTATGAATAATAAATATTGAGAATCACTGTACGGTATGAGAGGCCCAATCACTCTCAAACATATTTCTCCTCTCTCTTTCGAACACAGACTAGCCGTCGTCTCATGCCAGTTTGTCTGAGGGTGCAGTAGTGTTTACATCTGGAAGCATCTCACATGTTTTCAGCCATGTGACAGTAAAGGGGGAAGGGGAGGAAGCAATGAGGGAACGCAGAGAGAAGCGTTTTAACCATATTAACTAAAGCAGATGCTTTAACCAGGACTGCTAGACGAAAGCCCTGTGGCGCTCCAGGAGAAGAGGCGGATGACTAGTGATTCAGATGAACAATATGAAAATACAAGCAGATGTAAAAACAATAACTGCCCAATGTAGACACAAATACACACTGGCATATAGATCGAAAGCATGAGGTTATAACTGCACGAAGGCAGCATGGGTAAAGGAGAGTAGAGAGAGCACACCCTGGAGCTGTTCATGCACTGCTGTTTTCACGCACATGCAGAGCAAGGAATGAGTGCTTCTGCCCTGGGTGACTCCAACTTCAGCAGACCGCTTTCGTGCGCTACACTAATTTAGTAAAAATCAAGTACAATTTGTTCTTGAGTGCCTCAGACGCATTAACCAGAACATCCATGTGTGACATGACCCCTTTCTCTTGTATTTTTTTCTTGTCCTCCTCCTCATTCGCTCATAAAGAACTTACACATTGTGTTCTCTTTGCCAATTTGATTTCTTAGTGTACCGTTCAAACTGTCCAAACTCACACTGTCCTCACTGCCAGCCAAGAGTTTTTGTCATTGACAGCTACAATTTATGTAAGCTTGCAGTGTGAACTAAACACTGAGTCATATTCGTCTCTGAAAATGCTCAACATCTGCCAGTGGCATTCAGCTTTTAAAATATCCTCATTAGAAATTCATTAACACTTAATGAGCAGGTCTCTAAATTAGTCGCACAAGCAAACATTTTGGTTCCAAATGGCAATCGACCAAAATGTCCCAACTGATCCATTCCAATTTTTCGAGACCTTTCAGAACTCAAATCTCTCCCTGCAGTACAAAAAGGCCATTTATTGGAACTAAGCTGCAAAAAAAGCTTATTCTGAAAGCTTTGGTGCACAACTTGGTCTGTGCAATCAGTAAAACAGGAGGAGAATGGAGGATTTTATTATTCCTATCCACAAAAAAAGAAGATATAGCGCATTATTCCAGATGGTGTAACTAACAAGCAAGATGTGGGGGAAGTTTGCCAAACTTTGTGCTGTTTTTGTCTGTGGGGTAATCTCAAAATCTGTGTACAGCCTTCCAAAAAATCTCAACGTTAGTAAAGAATGACTGAAGATTCTTTTGAAAAGGTCCCTAATTCTATCAGTCTGACCTTCACAGATTGTGCTGCACATTGTGGTGAAACAATGTAATGCAGGCTTTATACTAAGACAGACATTGAAGGACGAGACAGGACCAACTATATTAGACCCAACAGAAATTCCTCGAGTTTTAACTCATTTAACAAAATTTAAGCGTTTTAACTCATTTTGCAAATGCATAGATTTACAAAGGTTGCTCAGCAGCAGCAAAAAAAAAAAAAGGCCAGAGACACAAACACTAAATTATAAGATGATGCTATAAAACCTTGGAGGAAATAAAATATATGATAAATATTCTAAAAAGTCTTTAATTTATTGGTTTCCTAACTCAATAACTTTACAAAATAACTAGCAAAAAGACAGGAAAACACCATGTGTCCCAGCCTAACCCAAAGCATCGTCACATATAAACATATGAGTTTTCATATAATCTGGGCCTCACTCCATACAACTGCAGGTGGTCTCAAGCTCTAATTAGACATTTACATGTCAGCCTGTGAGACTATGGGGAGGCTTATAGATCTATAGCCCTTCACGGTACAACTCTAATTGGCATTGGGCTGTCATTTGAGCGTGGTTCTTACTTTCTCTATATGTCTTTTGATGTGGGAGAAATTTAAAAGGGCTGAAAAATATGGTACGTCAGGTTCTTAAAGTCATAAGTTGTCTATCTATCCATTCATCCCTAATGACAGCACATGTGTATAAATATGCTTTTGGAGTCAATCTTTTGTCATCTATTTAAGTTTGATTTTATGCAGACGAATGCTGGATTGTACTCCACCATAATCCAAAGAATAGAATTTGTTCTGATATCCAACTGTACACTATAAGGTTGGAAATGTGAAGAATATCTCACAAGAAATACTGTGGTCAAGTAGCCATCAGGCTCCCCAAGGCCTGCGTAGTGCAGTTCAGTGTACAGTATATCCAAACAGTCTGTAAATGCATCTTACACAACAATAATCCATCTGAGAAAACTATAACAACTAGGTTGCAGCAGCAGCAGAAAGAGGGGGGGCGCTCACTGAAAATGACCATGCTTTCCTCCTGTCCAGAGTATGTCTCTCTGTTCAAGGCATACAGTGCATAAATAAGTGCTGTACGGTTGAGATATTAAAATTCTGAAACTGTCAAGCATCACCCAGCTAAACAGATGAATTGACGAGGGAGGATGAATACAGCAAAAGATCACACTGTCATGCAGATGGAGTCTCAAGGGTCGGTCAGAAGTTTGGTGACAGCTGATTCGGGAAAAGAGCAGTGATATCGTAGTGAATACAGTTGTTAAAGGTCATTTATAGTGAGTGGGTAAAATGAATGAGTGACTGAGGAAGCCTTTCAAAGGGGCACAATGACGTTGGTCGAGTCCAAGGGTACAATCACCACACAAAACTCCAGATGATATAAATGAATATTCTAGCCATGTAACATGCAAAAGAGACAAACAGATCAATTTAGAACAGTCTCAGTATTGTGTCAGTAAGGTAGGCCTAATCGCATGACTTCATGACGACAGTGAAAATCGCCAGCTGTGATTGAGAGTCACAAAGTGACGTATTTCTGTCATGGTGGAACAACAGCCTTATATTTGCTCTGTTTGTTAAGCAAACAAAAACCAAACTGACAATGGAAATAAAACCGTATTGAAATATTTAAAATACAATAATAAAAAAATAATAATAATAATAAAATATTAAGTAAAAAATAATAATGTATATAATAGTATTGTTTGTTTAGAGCCTAACCAGGCTACTGTAAATTGCGGAATTCTGAAAATTGATTTATAATAATAATATTTTTAGCATCATCATCACAACCAGTTATAACAGCCATCGTTATAACAACAACAAAAAACAATATGATAACAATAAATATGGTCACATTGATGTTATCTGCTCAACAGTAAATAACTACATTTCCGATTGTTTCTCAAAACTAGAACAAGGTTGTCACGACAAAAGCACCACAAATTATTTTCATTAAAAAAGCCCTGAAAAGTAATTTAAGTCAAACTTGAATATTTTGACAAAAAGTTAGTAGTACGCTATGTATACAACGTGTCGTCAAAACGATTACAGCACCAGGAGCTGTCACTGGTGCATTTCCGACCAATTGTATATGTCAGCAACAAGGAAACATAAGTTATGATATGAGGTGTGATGAGATGTATTAGTTTTGAGCAGCAGCACATGATCCACCTCCATGAGACGCGTTCCTCGCGCGCCTGTGCTGCTACTGCTGCGGCTGCAGAGACTCACCTAACTTTTGCGGCAACAGAAGAAATCGCATCATTCCTTAAATTCTTCTTCTTGGACACGGCAGTTCCCATGCTGTAGTGAAACGACCAGTGTGTAAAAACAGCTCATTCCACTCGTCACATCTGAAATGGAGGAAAGAAATGCACAATGCAAAACAAATCATCCGCAGAGTGGAGATACGATCACCTCCTCTCTTCTTGATTCAAACTGCTGCTCAGGGTCTCTCTCAGACGTTCCGTTTGTTCCTCATGTTGTTCCTCACGACGTCCAGCTGAATTTCACTACGTGAAGTTTATGGTCTCTCGTCAGTGGAGTTTGAGTTAGTACAGCAATGTGAAGTGTGAGCTGCCAGTACGCCAGAATGTGCTCGCGCGCCGCTCTCTCTCTCTCTCACTCACTCACTCGCTCACTCACTTAGGCTCTCTCTCTCTCTCTCTCTCTCTCTCTCTCTCTCTCTCACACACACACACACACTAGCTTAAAAGTGGACAAAAGGAACAAACCCCTTTTTTGTTTACAAAAAAGTCAATTCCACCAGCAGCCTATATTGCCCAAGAAAAAGATGTAGTGCATTAAACACATGTTGACCCCATTAGCGAGGCGTTTTGTCAAAATGGAAGCCATGAGGTTTTCAACAGAAAAAGCCTGCAGACAGCTATTGTAAATAGTAAAACTAGCTATACCATTCAAAACACATGCAACAACTTTCCCCTTTAAATATGACAACTTGCCCCCCATATTAATATTCATGTCAGACAGTTCCAGAAATCTACTCTACTTACAGAACATATTTTTTTTAGATTTCTGTCTGAATAGCTACAATACTAGTATGTTTTAAGAAAAAGATCAGTAAAATAGTATGTTAACAAAAGTCGTATTTTAAATAAAACACTGCATTGAGATGAATTTTAGGGTTAAAGGAAATGCACGTAAACCTGACAGATAATGTCTTTGCAGAAAAATATAACCTACTTTTCTGTTTTTCTACTGATTTATTTATTTATTTATTTATTTATTTATTTATTCAGAGTGTTGAAAGGAGAAATACAACACAATTTAAGATAAATAAATTAGAAATTTTTATTTTAGCTAGGTGTTTCCAGCATACAAAACCACTTCTAGAGAAAAGACAAATTTGTGTAAACCTTTCAGTTAAGCTAACCCTTGCTTACCCGTATTCTTCTATACTTTCGCAGCAGGCTGATAAAAAAAAAAAAAAATAGAGAAGGCTGATTATTATAGTGGTTAATGGAAACATTCTAATTGTAATCTTAAGAACTCTGCCTCTAATTCTAATTACCATAAAAATATATATTTCACCCAAAAAGGAAAATTCTGTTATTTATTACTCACCCTCGTGTCGTTCCACATCCACAAGACCTTCGTTCATCTTCAGAACACAAATTAAGATCTTTTTGATGAAGTCTGAGAGGTTTCTGTCTCTCCATAGAGATCCAACGTCCCACAGATAAGGACAAATCACAGAGGAGACAGGGGAAAATCACAAACCATAAGGAGACCGTTAACCACAAAATCAAGAGACTTTCATTTAGTCAAAAAAAAAAAAAAACCCTTCAAATAATAAATTACAAACAGTAGGAAAAAAGTTTTTGTTGGCATCCTTTATCTTCTTTGTTGAGGGGTTGAAGTTCCTTTGTATTCAGTGTTCAACTAAGGTTATTCCTCTTTAAAAGCTGTTGTCAGTAGAGCAAGTGTGGTCTGTCTGCCTCATCATTACCACATTTCTCCTTATTTTTATGGCAGATGAAAGCTTACTAAAAACATTAATTCTACAACCTTTACATTGTAAGAAAAAGCCAAGACAAATAGCAGAAGATATTCTTGGTTGGTTTGGTTGGCCTGTTTAAAGCAGGTGACAGAACGCACACTACTGTAGAGGATCCAGTAGACTACATAGGAAAATAACTTACATATACCTCTGCCAAAAACCCAGCCATTCAGAAGGGCATAGATCCACACAGGCAGAAAAATCAAACTCAATAGATCAGAGACAGCCAGGCTCAGCATCATTTTCCGCGTGAAGCTGCCCTCCTTTAAATGTTGGGCGAGCACGACCAGCACCACTAGATTACCTGGTACACCCAGAACACAGCACAATCCCAGAACAGTGCTGGACGTTAGCATTTCCCCTGAGGGGCCAGCAAACAGAGAGCCATTCAAAATGTTCTGGTACTCCATGTTCACCTGCCAATTGCTGATGTGAATATAAAGTTTGAGGTTTGCACAGCATGCAAATGTATATGAACAAGCATGAAAGTGTATATGAAAAAAAATAGCATAGTGTAAATGATTTACATACTTTTTTAAAGGCTGTGCATGAATGTGGTGTTTGTTGGTTTGTTGTGGTGTAATTAGCATTTCTTTCTTCCTTCAACATCTGTTAAAAATATATATATATATTTTTACCAAATCTAGTAAGACACTTTTGAACTAGGTGTTTGAAACCAGCATACAAAAAAACTTCTAGAGAAAAGACAAATTTGTGTAAACCTTTCAGTTAAGCTAACCCTTGCTTAAATAGAGAAGACTGATTATTTTAGTGGTTAATGGAAACATTCTAATTGTAATCTTAAGAACCCTGACTGTCACTCTAATTACCATAAAAAATATATGTGTAGCCTATTATTAAATTTGTAAGTGTTTGTTGTACAGATTTTAATTCAAAACATAGGTAGAGTTGAGAGCCCACAGATTCAGACAAATCACAGAGGAGACAGGGGAAAATAACAAACCATAAGGAGACATGACCACAAAGTCAAGAGACTTTAATTTAGTCAAAAAAAAAAAAAAAAAGCTTCAAATAATAAATGATAAACAGTAGGAAAATTTTTTTGTAGGAAAAACTTCTTTGTTGAGGGGTTGAAGTTCCTTTAATGTCTCTTTAGTTTTCAATTAAGGTTATTCCTCTTTAAAAGCTGTTGTCAGTAGAGCAAGTGTGGTCTGTCTGCCTCATCATTACCACATTTCTTCTCTTTTTTGGATGGCAGATGAAAGCTTACTAAAAACATTAATTCTACAACGTTTACATTGCAAGAAAAAGCCAAGACAAATAGCAGAAGATATTCTTGGTTGGCTTCCACAGTCCTGTCACAGAAATACTTTATTAGCTGTTTACTGTAATATTTTTCTAAAGGGGAAACAAACTATTCAGGTTAGAAGTTGTGGAAACATTTACGGTAAAAACTTTCATATGCACTTCCCTTTACACAGAGCAAACACAAATATTAGACACAGAGAACACCATCAGAAATGCACATTTAGTCACAAATGACAAAAGATTTCCTGTTTACTCAGTTTCATTCTGAATTTGTTGTGGCTCATCTGAATGTCTACTTCTGGATCGCAGTGCTCGAGCAGAAAAGGCGTAAAGAAAAGGGTTCACGCAACTGTTGATAAAGAAAAGAGCCCCAGTTATGTAACTGACATCTGATTCCCATGACACTACCATAAAAACAATGTTGTTGATCATACAGGGGGTGCTGAATATGAAGAAGGCCACTACGATTCTGACGGCCAGTTTTGTCAGCCTGTGGCTGCTGAAGGAAGCTGATTGACTTATCCGTTGGTGCAGTCGAAGGTAGAAGCACAACAGGCTGAAGAGAGGCACAAAAAACATCACTAAAGTCTCAACAAGTAAGACAATTATTTTTCCTTGATTATTCCTATAATCCTGATAACAGCGTAGAAGCCCGTCCTTCGTCTGCTCGACGCTTCGGTAATAAAGAGCGTAAGAAGCCAAAGCTCCACTTGATGCCCATATCCCAAATATCAGCCCATTTTGGCCCTTCCTTCCAAGCTTTGCCCATCGCTGTGGATACAGCACCTGCAGGTACCTTTGCACACTCAACAAGGTGACAGAAAGCACACTACTGTAGAGGCTCCAGTACACTTCATAGGAAAATAACTTGCATAGACCTCTGCCAAAAACCCAGCCGTTCAGAAGGGCATAGATCCACACAGGCAGAAAAATCAGACTCAGTAGATCCGAGACAGCCAGGCTCAGCATCAGTTTTGGGGTGAAGCTACCGTCCTTTAAATGTTGGGCGAGCATGATCAGCACCGCTAGATTACCTGGTACGCCCAGAACACAGCACAATCCCAGAACAGTGCTGGACGTTAGCATTCCCACTGAGGGACCGGCAAACACAGAGTCATTTGAAATGTTCTGGTACTCCATGTTCACCTGCCAAATTGCTGATGTGAATAAAGTTTGAGGTTTGCACAGCATGCAAATGTATATGAAAAAAATAGTGCAATGTAAATGATGACACACTTTTTTTTTTTTAACTGTCAGTCTGGCCATAAAAGGCTGTGCATGAATGTGGTGTTTGTTGTTTTGTTGTGGTGTAATTAGCATTTCTGTCTTCCTTCAACATCTGTTAATAAATAATAATTAAATAGATTTTTTTCCAAAACAAGTAAGACAGTTTTGAACTAGGTGTTTGAAACCAGCATACAAAACCACTTCTAGAGAAAAGACAAATTTGTGTAAACCTTTCAGTTAAGCTAACCTTTGCTTACCCGTATTCTTCTATACTTTCGCAGCTTTCTGATAAAAAAAATAGAGAAGGCTGATTATTATAGTGTTTAATGGAAACATTCTACAACCCGAATTCCGGAAATGTTGAGACATTTTTTAAATTTGAATAAAACGAAAACTAAAAGACTTTCATATCACATGAGCCAATATTTTATTCACAATAGAACATAGATAACATAACAAATGTTTAAACTGAGAATTTTTACAATTTTATGCACAAAATGAGCTCATTTCAAATTTGATGCCTGCTACGGGTCTCAAAATAGTTTGGATGGGGGCATGTTTACCATGGTGTAGCATCTCCTCTTCTTTTCAAAACAGTTTGAAGACATCTGGGCATCGAGGTTATGAGTTTTTTTGGAGTTTTGGTGTTGGAATTTGGTCCCATTCTTGCCTGATATAGGTTTCCATCTGCTGAAGAGTTCGTGGTCATCTTTCATTTTATTACGCACCAAATGTTCTCTATAGGTGAAAGATCTGGACTGCAGGCAGGCCAATTCAGCTTCTGGACTCTTCTACGACAAAGCCATGCTGTTGTAATAGCTGCAGTATGTGGTTTTGCATTGTCCTGCTGAAATACACAAGGCTTTCCCTGAAATAGACATTGTCTGGAGGGGAGTATATGTTGCTCTAAAACCTTTATATACCTTTCAGCATTCATAGTGCCTTCCAAAACATGCAAGCTGCCCATACCGTATGCACTTATGCACCCCCATACCATCAGAGATGCTGACTTTTGAAATGAACTCTGATAACACGCTGGAAGGTCTCCCTCATCTTTAGCCCGGAGGACACGGTGTCCTTGATTTCCAACAAGAATGTCAAATTTGTACTCGTCTGACCATAGAACACTTTTCCACTTTGAAACAGTCTATTTTAAATGAGCCTTGGCCCACAGGACTTGACGCCGCTTCTGGACCATGTTCACATATGGCTTCCTTTTTGCATGATAGAGCTTTAGTTGGCATCTGCAGATGGCATGGCGGATTGTGTTTACCAACAGTGGTTTCTGGAAGTATTCCTGGGCCCATTTAGTAATGTCATTGACACAATCATGCCGATGAGTGATGCAGTGTTGTCTGAGGGCCTGAAGACCACGGGCATCCAATAAAGGTCTTCAGCCTGGTCCCTTACACACAGATTTATCCAATTTCTCTGAATCTTTTGATGATGTTATGCACTGTAGATGATGAGATTTGCAAAGCCTTTGCAGTTTGATGTTGAGGAACATTGTTTTTAAAGTATTCCACAATGTTTTTACTCACTCTTTACTCTTTACGCACAGATTGCCCATCTTTACTTCTGAGAGACTCTGCCTCTCCAAGACATCCCTTTTATAGCTAATCGTGTTACAGACCTGATATCAATTAACTTAATTAGTTGCTAGATGTTCTCCCAGCTGAATCTTTTCAAAATTTCTTGCTTTTTCAGCCATTTGTTGCCCCTGTGCCAACTTTTTTGAGACCTGTAGCAGGCATCAAATTTTAAATGAGCTCATTTAGTGGATAAAAGTGTAAAATTTCTCTGTTTAAATGTTTGTTATGTTATTTATGTTCTATTGTGAATAAAATATTGGCTCATGTGAATTGAAAGTCTTTTAGTTTTCATTTTAATCAAATTTAAAAAACGTCCCAACATTTCCAGAATTCGGGTTGTAATTGTAATCTTAAGAACCCTGACTGTCACTCTAATTACCATAATATATATATATATATATATATATATATATAGCCTATTATTAAATTTGTAAGTGTTTGTTGTACAGATTTTAATTCAAAACATGGGTAGAGTTGAAAGCCCACAGATAAAGACAAATCACAGAGGAGACAGGGGAAAATAACAAACCATAAGGAGACTGTTAACCACAAAGTCAAAAGAAAGAAAAAAAAAAACACCTTCAAATAATAAATTATAAACAATAGGAAAAAAAGTTTTTGTTGGCATCCTTTATCTTCTTTGTTGTTCAACTAAGGTTATTCCTCTTTAAAAGCTGTTGTCAGTAGAGCAAGTGTGGTCTGTCTGCCTCATCATTACCACATTTCTTCTCATTTTTGGATGGCAGATGAAAGCTTACTAAAAACATTAATGCTACAACCTTTACATTGTAAGAAAAAGCCCAGACAAATAGCAGAAGATATTCTTGGTTGGCTTCCACAGTCCTGTTACAGAAATACTTTATTAGTTGTTAACTGTAATATTTCCCTAAAGGGGAAATAAACTATTCAGGTTAGAAGTTGTGGAAACATATACGGTAAAAACTTTCATATGCACTTCCCTTTACACAGAGCAAACACGAATACACAGAGAACACTATCAGAAATGCACATTTAGTCACAAATGACAAAAGCTTTCCTGTTTACTCAGTTTCATTCTGAATTTGTTTTGGCTCATCTGAATGTCTACTTCTGGATCGCAGCACTCGAGCAGAGAAGGCGTAAAGAAAGGGGTTCACGCAACTGTTGATGAAGAAAAGGGCTCCGGTTACATTGTGGCTGGCATCTGATTCCCATGACAGTACCATTGAAACAACGTTGTTGATCATACAGGGGGTGCTGAATATGAAGAAGGCCACTACGATTCTGACGGCCAGTTTTGTCAGCCTGTGGCTGCTGAAGGAAGCTGATCGACTTATCCGTTGGTGCAGTCGAAGGTAGAAGCACAACAGGCTGAAGAGAGGCACAAAAAACATCACTAAAGTCTCAACAAGTAAGACAACTATTTTTTCTTGATTATTCCTATAATCCTGATAACAGCGTAGAAGCCCGTCCTTCTTCTGCTCGACGCTTCGGTAATAAAGAGCGTAAGAAGCCAAAGCTCCACTTGATGCCCATATCCCAAATATCAGCCCATTTTGGCCCTTCCTTCCAAGCTTCGCCCATCGCTGTGGATACAGCACCTGCAGGTACCTTTGCACACTCAACAAGGTGACAGAAAGCACACTACTGTAGAGGCTCCAGTACACTTCATAGGAAAATAACTTGCATAGATCTCTGCCAAAAACCCAGCCGTTCAGAAGGGCATAGATCCACACAGGCAGAAAAATCAGACTCAGTAGATCCGAGACAGCCAGGCTCAGCATCAGTTTTGGGGTGAAGCTGCCTTCCTTTAAATGTTGGGCGAGCATGATCAGCACCGCTAGATTACCTGGTACGCCCAGAACACAGCACAATCCCAGAACAGTGCTGGACGTTAGCATTTCCACTGAGGGACCGGCAAACAGAGAGCCATTCGAAATGTTCTGGTCCTCCATGTTCACCTGCCAATTGCTGATGTGAATAAAGTTTGAGGTTTGCACAGCATTAGTTGAGGATGTATTCTCAGGAAGTGAACCTTGATCACAATTGCGGTCTTGTGGAGAATGTGAACAAGCATGCAAATGTACAGTCTAAAAATGCTAGGTTGTTTCAACCTAAATTTGTGTCAAATATAGACAAACCCAAACATGGGTTTAAAAATGTATTTTAATTTAACACAACGGCTGGGTTGGTCCATGTTGAAACAACCCAGACTTTTTTAGAGTGTATGAAAAAAATAGTGCAGTTGTAAATGATTTAAAACTGTCAGTCTAGCTGTAAAAGGCTGTCAATGAATATGGTGTTTGTTGTGGTGTATTTAGCACTTCTGTCTTCCTTCAACATCTGTTAATGTTAATGCATTATAGTAAGGTGTGTTTATAAGCTGATTTGCCACATCTATTAAATATGCACCAGCTCTGTTCGCATGCGAGTTGTGGTTAATGCTGCATGCCTGACTGACCTCACGCACAGATGAGCACATTTCCCCTGGCAAGCAGCTAGTAGGCTATGTGTATGCACCCCCACACTCTCTGGAAATATAATTTCAACCAGAAAAGGCAAGAAACTATAGAGCTGCACGGCATATCAGATCCATAGGCCATTATTAGTGCTTAGTGTTGGCTAATATAGAGAATCGAGGACTCATGTTTCCTCTTATTTTTCAGAAGAAGGTTAATTTTTCCATCATCTCACACTTTTTTAGCAAATCTCAAAATTAATCAAATTTATACTGTACATTATAATGTTGTGTCTCAATTTAGTTGCAGTCTCTATCTATCTATCTATCTATCTATCTATCTATCTGTTTAAAACAATATGTGTAAAATAACACTTGTTGGCACACAGGTTTATAATTCCGACACTGTGGACAAAACGTTAGGAAATTAAATTCTGAACCTCTGGATGGGTTCTGCTTTGAGGTGTTGTGTTTCCTGCATTGTGCATGCGTAGTCTATACATCATGCTAATAGATCCATCCAGAGGGATGATGCTGTGATCTGATAGTACCCTCTAGCACATAGAGAGCTAGAACCAAACGCAAAAGAGCAACGTTCATCACCTTCCCTATAGCAGTACTGACTTATTTATCACCTCCACTGATTTCATCCATAAATGTGCAAGAGAGGAATTTTCGTTTCGAAGGTAGTATCTAACCACTTCACTTCCACTGATGCTGAAACTGACATGATTGCTGCAAAAATAACGGTAACACTTTACATTAAGGTTCATTAGTTAACATTAGTTAACTACATTAGTTAACATGAACTAATAATGAACTGCACTTATACAGTATTTATTAATCTTTGTTAATGTTAATTTCAACATTTACTAATACATTATTAAAATCTTGTTAACATTAGTTAATGCACTGTGAACTAACATGAACAAACAATAAACAACTGTATTTTCATTAACTAACGTTGACGAAGATTAGTAAATACAGTAATAAATGTATTGCTCATGGTTAGTTCATGTTAGTTAATACATTAACTCAGGGGTGGGGAACGTTGATCCTGAAGGGCCATTGTCCTGCAGAGTTTAGCTCCAACCCTGAAAAAAACACTCACCTGCCTGTAACTTTAGTAATCTTGAAGACCTTGATTAGCTTCAGGTGTGTTTAATTAGGGTTGGAGCTAAACTCTGCAGGACAGTGGCCCTTCAGGATCAACGTTCCCCACCCCTGCATGAACTAATGTTTAACTAATGAACCTTATTGTAAAGTGTTACCGAAATAATTGTATGGGGGAATATCATGTATGTTTTAAGTTTGTTTTAATTAGATTGCATGCAGTATGCATAATGAATAGAGTTTATAAACAGGTGTCATAAAACAGGAAAATAAATAATAACTTAAAATAACTAATTGTAATTAATGTTTTGTTGTTTTTCAAACTCCCTTTAAGGAAAGAAACTAGTTAAAGTTTCGTGAATGAAATTCAGCAGAATATGTGGAATGTTGTGAGTTGTTTTTGACCCACATTATCGCTCTTGTATGTGTGTTTAAGTGATTAATATATTAAGTTAAAAGGAACACAATTGAGGGATTGGTGTATAAAATGTTTGTATGATGCCAGTGATTGGCAGGTAAAATATTTTATTTACCACTCAAAAATGTTAGGAAACACTGGTCTGTACTGGCCTTTCTGATTTCTGAAAATATGAAAATATATTTCTGAATATTTTAATATACAGTATTATTTTGACATATTTTTGAAAACAAAAGCAGTCTAAAGAAAATGACCCATCCTTGTCTTCATTTGCTTCCTGTTTAGATTCTTCATGATTATTTGTCAATGAAATATAAAATCCTTTTTTGCAAATTTTTAGACTTCATAAAAATACATTGCATATGTGTTTAAACTGAGATTGGTGATGCTAATGCAAAAACTCCACTTGACTTTACTTGCAGCCTATACTGGTCTTGCTAAACAGCCTCCAGCAAGGCAAGTGGGGATGTTATGATTACACCTGCGGATTGATTGGACAGAGTAATGAGATTCTGTTTTGGAATTGAGACCATTTCAAATTGAGGCCTTTGTTTCAGCTAACATTATACATGCAATGCAGCAGGTTGCAACAAAACGCACACAGAGCAAGAGAGACACAGTAAACAAGCAGAATAAATTGGTGCCTGAGAGAGATGACGTGTGGTGAGATTTCTCTGCAATAATGCAAAATTAATTTTCACTGTGTCAGAGATGTCTCTGGTTTACAGTTTGCTGAATTGTTATGGGTAGAATCCAAAGATAACTTAGTTATAATGAGAGACCTGTTTCTAAATCAGATTATGGTGCGTAGTTGTCTAATTTCATCAACAGAATGGAGTGTGACTTTTACCATGACCTTCAAGGGCAGAGCATATACACTGCAGGAGACTTTCAGATGCAATATATCTTGGCATGTCAACTTAAAGACTTTCATATTGAGCAAACACAATTGATTGATATGCACGTCAATAACCATTTGAAGGGTGATCTGTTTGTTGGTATGACCATAATGATTGCTCTCCTGTGATTGGCCGGTAAGAAACACGAGGCAGGGTAAAGCAGAGGAGGACTGGAACAGATATAAAGTCACGTGATGGAAAGAGGACAAACAAGAAGTAAACAGATGGACATGTAAGGAGGTGAAGGGAGGAAAAAAAGAGACTGATGAGACAGGTGGAGGATGAATGAGGGGAGAATAAGAGAGTGGGCAGCAAATAACGAGTAGCCCGTTAATTGGATTGGTGGTACGGTTAATTGAATCAGCCTTCTGTCCTGTTGTGGAGATACTGACAGATCAATGTCAGCATACATGTACAGTATCTGTCAAAGGTTTGGACACACCTGACTGAATCTTGCTCACGATCTTTAGGTCCTTTTGTACTAAAGGCTTATGCTTTAATTTTTCAGCTACTTTACAATACATACAATATTGATTTATCTATATTTATTAATACTCATATGTATTTCATATGTATAGTTAAAAATATTCAGTATTTTTTTACCATGATCTGGAAGTTGCGATCATCTTCCCTGTTGAAAAAATCTTAGGACCAGCACTTGACCAGCTTAAACCAGCTCAAACCAGGTGCCATGCTTCAAAACATCCTTACCAGCATATGCTGGTTTTTTCAATAGGGTTTTCCCCCCATTGTGACATATATCCAAATGTGAAACAGCTTCTCGAACAAGAAAAAAATGTAGGGTGGGACTTGATTTTGTCCATCAGGAATTGATTGGATCGCTTGATCGTTGCGGTTTGCTATTACTGTGATGTCATGTGAGTGACAGGTTGTCCTGCCCTTGCGCCAGTAAACACATCATCAGAGAAGAGAAAAGATGTCGCTGCAAGATTGAGGAGAAGTTATTTTGATTAAAGATTATGAAGGAACACAAATTAAAATAATAATAATAATGATGTACACAGATAAATAATTTATAATAAATACTGCAATATTCCATTAAAAACAGTAATTGTCCATTTTGATTTCATGACATCTTTAAACATTCAGAATCAATTTTCTATTTGATCTACTAGCTCTTACTGTCACAGGCTCACCAAGCTCTCCCATCGCTACCACTCAGCGGTCTCAATCCCCAGATACTAATTACCGACACCTGTCACTCGTCAGCTCACCTCATTAACCACCACATATAAGCACAAGCCTCAGTTCACTCTTTGTCAGGCCTTGAACAAGGACATGGCCCACACTTCCCAATTGAGTGTCCTAGTTTTCACCTCATCTCTCTTCTGTGAATCAGACATTGGCTGAGGTGTGTGGTACTCTGGACCTGGACAGCATTTCATGAACTGTCAACATTGCTATTATTCACCTGCTCAATCATCCACCCTGCTGTGTTTAATAAAACTTGTTTGGATTAGACTAACCTTCTTATGGAGTGTTTATATCCTGACACTTACTTAGTATGTGTTAACACACTTACCCCTGGTTTCACAGACGAGGCTTAACCTACTAAAATGCATGTTTGAGCTGTTTTAACCCATCTGTGTCCAAATTTTTCTGAATGGTTTCATGCATATAGTCGTGTTAATAGTGTCCTATGTGAACATGTTCTGCATTTATTTTCCCCAGGTTTTTTTCTTGAAATTCATATTTGAATGTGTGGCAACTATAGTTGCCTGTGGGCAAATATGTTGTACGCACCCCCTCAATGTAAAATTTAAATAGGAGGAGAACGTTTGGCATCTAACTCAAAATAACTGCTTTCAACAGATCAATCTTTATTCATAAACAGATTTATTATGTATAAAATTCAAAGAACATTCAATGTGAACCCAGAAAGGCTGCATCTAGCGTATAATCTCTTGAATATGAAAAAACAACAAACAACAAATCTTAAAGTGGTGTCTTAAAGTGGTGGAACATAGTGCAGAACAAAGTGCAGCCATTAAGTTGCCCCAGCAGGGCAGTGTGTATCAAAAAGTTAAATGAAAATAAATAAATAAAAATAAATAGAATGAAGAAAAAAATTACATGGGACATGGGGGTCGGACAGTAGAGCTGTGGAAAGATTGCTCTCTCATCTCGTCCTTTTGACAGATTTATTCATTTTATTCTGTTTATAGAGATGAGGGTGAAGTTACACTCTAAAAAATGCTGGGTTAAAAACAAAAAGTTGGGTTGAAAATGGACAAACCCAGCGGTTGGGTTAAATGTTTGCCCAACCTGCTGGGCAGTTTTATTTAACTCAACAATTGTTTAAAAATTACTGTATTGCTTGCTTAAAATGAACTCAAAGTATGTTGGAAATTAACCTTTATTTAAAGTTTAATAAATGAGCATTTATTAATAAGTTAAATGAATAATAATTAAACAACAGACATTTATTGAATTGCTTATTAATAAATGTTCACCTTTTGATTATTATTGTTGCCTCTAGTAATTATGTCTGATTTTTAATTTCCAACCTATTTTGGGTTCATTTTAAGTCAGCCGTATAGTAATTTTTAAACAATAGTTTAAATAAAACTGCCCAGCACGTTGGGCAAACATTTAACCCAACCGCTGGGCTAAAACAACCCAGTTGCTGGGTTTGTCCATTTTCAACCCAACTTGGGTTGTTTTCAACCCAGCATTTTTTAGAGTGTATGTTTTAGGTGGGATATTATGAAAACAAAAAGCACTAAACAAGACCAATAACCTTGATTTATTAATCTATCCACAGTATACCCCATTTCCCCATGATATATATACTTACAAGTCATTTGGCCACCGGCAACTATAGTTGCCGCTTGGACTTTTGACTAAGTATGCCAAAAACTATAGATCTCTTGTAAGATTTGTCTTGTTTGGATGATTCTAGAGACCTTCATGATTATGTAGATATATATATGTCAAACAAAAAATATTTATTAGCAACATGAAAATTACGTTTCTTTGGGATGGTTTGCCTTTGCCATGCTTCCTGGAAGTAGGGGTAGGAAGTTGTCAGCCTCATGTGACAGGAAGGAAGTGAATACCTTTTTTTTGTTCTTGAAATCCTTTATTTGGTTGTTTTCTTGCATTGTATTGAGACATAAAACATGGATAAAATCTAGAAAAATACTTACAAAAGGAAAATGACAACTATACACTGCGGCGGCAACTATAGTTGCCGGTGGCTAAAATGGATTAACTGAAAGTAACTTGCACTGACAAATCTTAAAATGTCAGTGCCATTGTTGTGTCTCAAGATGCACACCTGTAATGTTTTTTTGTTGTTGTTGTTTGTTTGTTTTTCTAGTGAATGTTTATAAAAGCTATACTTAAATGCCCTTACTGAACTAAAGCCTAATCCTGGTTTAGGCTAAGCCCTGTCTGTGAAACCGGGCCTTAGCATATGCTTGACGTTTACTAAGAACTTGCAGTTTATAAGGAACATTAATCTCCATGCATTCCAGTTTTATACTGGAAACAGTCAACATAGTGAATTGTGGAAAGATGAATTGTGTTCAAGAGACTTTTATTGTTTCAATATACTAACTGCTTTAGTAGTTTGTTAAAATAAAAACTGTCCACTTTGTTTCTGCTTTGACTTTTAGACAAACAGCCCTATCAAGTACCATGAGAGAGTGCTTGAGGAATGTGCATCATCGCAGTTCAAGTATCCAACCAAATTTTTCAAATCAAATCATCTAGAACATTTTTCAATCAACAGTAAACAAGAACCTCATTTTATCTCCCCCAAGATCATGTTAAAAATATCCTCACTCCAGTTTTCACACTCTTCAGTCGTGACGTGACACACTTGATCCCATCAGTTTCCTCTGAGTCATCAAACAGAAATCCCATGGTAGCTGAGTGACCTAAATATCTCCAGGAGACTGGCAGAATAACAGGTGAGGGAGGAAAAAGGCCATATGAATGAGATTAAAACTAGCTGAGAGGGTCTTGGACCTTACGGCCATCTTGGCTGAATTATTTGGCCTGTGGACGCGGTGGTTGTGACAAGAAGGCAGAGCTGAAATTGAAACGTCTTTTGCATTTTAGAATTATTACTAAAGGAGCAAATATATATGCTATAGCCAATACTTGATGCCAGTTTTCAGCAGCTCTTTTTGTCTCATTGGTTTGGACTCTATACTGACATCTATTGGCAAGGATGCATTTACCTGTTATCATTTAAATTCTTGGGCTCAGTATCAACAAATTTTAGTTAGTAGTTTATGCTGGTACTCTGCAAGCAAATTTCAGTACTTGAAAAGCTATCGAATCAGTGTTGCCAAATCTGCAGTTTTCCCTCTTAGTTGGGCTACTTTTACACTGTAGCTGTGGGTTGTTTTTTTTTAGTCTGCGTGTTAAAGCAAAACCCCAACCCAATTTAAGTTTTACCCCCCAAACGCGATTGGGCTAGTTTTGGCTGTGATTGGATGGGTTTTGAATAGCAATTGGGCTGGTTTTGTTGTGCAATCCTGTCAACCCTGTATTGAATGGCATCAGAAGATTTGGATTATTAGGCTACACAATATGTAGCACTATAAATGTTCAATGAAACTAAATGTTATGTAATGTAATGTCTAATATATAAGTCATTTGAACCAGAATATGTATGGTGCTTCTTTGTCCTTTTTGAAGCTTGAAAACTTCATTCATTCATTCATTCATTTATTCAACTTTTGTGGTTTCTTGAAAGAATGTGCATAAGAGAAAATGATGACAGAGTTTTGAGTTCCTATTTCTTTTAGAGGACAAGCAGACCATCTGCATGTGTTGAAAACTGTGAGAAAGGACCACATAGATTCTCGAACTTCGTGAACTTCACATCCCCCACATATTCATCACGGTTCACACACAGACCTGTTGTTAGGATCACGCATCTCAGAAATGCTGATGAGAAACAACCAGGACACTGAGAGGTGTTTTAACACCTCCCACTTGCAGGGTCGTTGCCCTTGCAGAAGTGGGCCGTGTCTTAACTTGTGAGGCAGTTCTAGTCACGTCTCAGTATGGAAAGCATCATGTGATCTTTTTGAATTCCCAACTGGAGAGATGCGCGTTAGTGATGCAAGTGATAGTAGTTTTAAATACATCCTCACTGTCCATGATGTTTATTCATCTGAGGACCTTGAATAGAGGCTTTAGACTGTATCTGTCATCATGTTCAAAATAGTAATAGCAAGCTGAGCTCTTTGAAATGTATCAGTGGTGAATCCAATTTTGTGTTCTAGTTCTTTTGAAATGGACACCCTCAGGCCAAACCTTCAGCTTTGACTCATCCTCCGAGGAAGCTGCTATTAGGTATAGGCACCATATGATGACATTAAGGCTGGTGTCGTGCGGATTTTCACATTTTCTGAGCTGTTTTTAGAAGCCTAGGTAATTGGTGACGCACATCAGGAGATTAATTCCAGTCTGCCCACCTTTGCACCAAAACATCAGTGCATATAAATAGCAAGATTGTCTAGGTGCTATTATTACCTGCGACCTCCTCCTAGAGATGGAAATGTGGATTGATCCAGCTGTCTCCCCCTGAGAAGCAGAGGGAGGGCTGCAAGAGGTCAGGCCACTCTTTTTAATTGCATACTGCTCAGGTTAGATGGGATACTGACGTGAATGATCAATTTAAATGGAATTTAGATCTTATTTTTGGTCATAGAAATTTTATATTGCTGCATTATTTTACATGTATTTGCATAAATGTTGGGTTATCAAGAAATGTTTAGAATTCATTTTTTTCTCCAAAGCTGCATTTATTTAAGCAAAAATACATTAAAAACAGTAATATTATTAGAATTTAAAATAACTCAAGATGCTCAAGAAACATTTATTTTTATCAATGTTGAAAACATTTGTGCTGCTTAAAATTTTTGTGAAAAATATGAAACTTTTATTTGATGCATAGAAAGTTCAAAAGGGCAGCATTTATTTGAAATAGAAACATTTTGTGACTTTACTGTCACTTTTTATCAGTTTAATGCATCCTTGCTGAAGTATTAATTTTAAAACAAATTCTTACTGACCCCAAACTTTGAAACTGTATATTGTATGTCACTAAAACGAGGATGTTATTTCATTTATTTAGAAAGAGGTGAGCTTTCTCATTTTCTTGGGTGTTTATGAATAATTTGTGTCATAAGTTAAACATATATTTTGAGAGATATAGATATATAGAAGATTAACAAAATTAACAGAACTTTCAAACAATATTCATACGAAAGTGAAAAGGGTAGAACATTATTTAAGATTATTAGATCTTTATATGTTCTATATACATTAGATTATCTTTATATGAACTACAAGTTCTGAACTTTTCTAAACAAGTCATAATGTCGTACAGTATCATATCTGAAAGTTATTACTCAGTATTTAAATTATTGATCTGTGATGCATTATGATTCACTTTCTGCTTCTCTCGAGGCTTCACCCACAATAACCTTGGTTGGTTTATGTACACAATTCCACTTTTTCACACCAAAAACCACATTTCATACCAAACCCAAATAGCTGCTATGTTACTGTGTCTTCTTAGATTTCAAAGTCATATATTATCTAGATGTTTTGTGCTGAATTACCAAATGCAATCAGTTAATTTCTAAATGTCATTATTCAATTGATCATTTTCATTCCAGTCATCTATTCATACACCCAAGTTTCTTAAACAGAATCTCATCTTTGTCCAGTCCAACACAAAGTTGTCATTGTTTTGTCTAGCATATCAATGTTTTGTTTACCAGCCCATGCACCATGAATGTGCAATGATACAAATATATAAATTATATACCGTGCTGGGTCTGAGTCAAGTCCAAGTACCCCGACTCTAATATACCATACAAACATTTGAAGTCAGTAAGATTTTGATTTAGATTTTTTTTAAAGAAATTAATACTTTTATTAAGCAAGGGTGCATTAATTTGATCAAAAGTGACAGTAAAAAAAAAGGATTTCTACTTCAAATAAACACTGTTCTTTTGAACTTTCTATTTATCAAAGAATCCAGAAAGAAATTATCACAGTTTCCACAAAAATATTAAGCAGCACAACTGTTTTCAACATTGATAATAAGAAGAAATGTTTCCAGAAATCCTTCAGATTTCTGAAGGATCATGTGACACCGAAGACTGGAGTAATGATGCTGAAAATTCAGCTTTGCTATCACAGGAATGAATTGCATTGCATTAAATGAATTAAATTGCAATAATATTTGACAATAGTATTGTATTTACTGTATTTTGGCTAAAAAAATAAATAAATGCAGCCTTGAAAAGCATAATAGACTTCTTTGAAAAACATTCTACCCCAAACAAAATGGCCTTGAAGGTGTAAGCACAATGGTAATGATGACAATCCTTTATTTTTAGGTTTCATCTGTAATGATAACTGGCCTGTAAAGATTAATTAAAGCTTCTCAGTAAAAAATAACTTTATTGAATAATCCAGCCAGAGTGGATTTTCAGTGTCTTCTTGTAAATGTAATTTAGCAACATTTCATCACTCTGTTCAGCTAGATTCTGAGACTTTATGTAACTTCAATTCTAGACACAACCAATCAGGTCAGAACTATTTGGCTTGATTTCAGAGCTCAGTTGGAGGACCAGCTCCAGTTCCCTTGAAGGAAAAGGGGAGGATGGGGAAAGATCCATAAGGAAAACTCAATTTAGCTCCTCATTTTCACTTTTATCCGCCCTCTGTGCCACCTGTACGTCAGAAGGGGGCCCAGTGGTGGGTAAACGCGTCAGGCCCAGCTGTCATTTACCCAGTCTGTCTGCTGTGATCCCTCCATGGGCCACTTTAATTACTCGTCACCTCCTCTTCTGTCCCTGTGCTGCCTTTTCCTCCAATCGGTCTGGTGAGATGGGTCACACAGCAGGTGCTGGTAATTACTCATCCAGAATCCTTCAGTGTGTCCAACAGCATGGAGAAAAAAGAAAAAAAAAAAAAGTCAATTTTTCCATCTAGTGCAGGGTCTGTCAGGACCCAGATGACCTGCTTGTTCAACACGGCTGAAATATCATTCACATTATAATCAACTTTTATTAGATTTATGTCAATTTTAAAGTACAACAAACCATAAGTGTGAGACATTTGCATTTGAATAAATAACACTTCCCTAGAGATGGCTAGAGATAGGAGCTTTAAAAACAAGAAGTACAATAATTCTTTCTGGGGGATTAACGGAATTTACAGTGGAAATTTGATTGCTTTTGGCAGGTGCTTTGTTTGGGTCTATATTTAAGACACAGAACTTGTGTGCTTGGTGCTTGCATAAAGATGTTTGGATACTGAAAACAAAATTAGTATTAAAAATGTAAGCAAAATGAAATAAATTTATCAAATTTAACATTATTATTGTTTCTACTTTCTAAAGACCGTGAGATTAATCACATATTTTATCAGCCATAGTTTTATGTTTCTATTAATGTTTATATATCTAAAAGTACCCTAATGGTGAATAGAAAAATACTTAACAGAATGCATATATTTTCCAGATGTTATTTACTCATATTTATAATACTCATTTTTCAGTCTAAATGGGTCTTTACATGACTGCCTTTATAGAAAGGAGTCATCTGCAAGGGCATCATCATATTTGGGGGTCCTAAGTATCATAAAGTCTCTGTTCTAAACAAATCTGGTTGAATAAAATTTACATAGAGGCAGCCTATTAATACAGACTAATTTATCATTTTGTTTTGTTTACATATTCAAGGCAACCGGGGAGCCTTGAAAAAGTAATCTTAAAATTTATTACACACTGTGATTTCTAACATTTATTGCTCATGGTAGTGAAATATAAAAATGTTGCACAATAAAGATAATTTATGGACTCGTTGAAAGCAAGAACACTCTTATCTAATGATAAAAATATAATACACAACAAAACCAAAAAGAAAGCATAATTGCATAAAATAGTCATCTTTTATTGTTGTTGTTTGTTTTTAAAGACACCATGATAATAATTCTTTAAATAATTAATTTGGCCGGTTTCACAGACCAGGCTTAAGCCTAGTCTCAGACTAAAATGCATGTTTTAACTCAAAGTAACTTGCACTGACATGTCTTAAAATATATCAGTGCCATTGTTTTGTCTCAAGATGCACACTAGTAATGTTTTTTTCTAAGGCATGTTTATAAAAGCTACTTAAATGTCCTAATTGAACTAAGGCCTAAGCCTGGCTTAATCTAAGCCTTGTCTGTGAAACTGGGCCATAATGTTTTATTTAAAATTGGTCAGAATTTATATTGCTAAAAAGACTTATATCACTCTGTTGTGTTTACAGTCCCAGATTGTAAACTATGTTAAATAATTTACCCTTTACAGTATGACATGACAAAAAAATCAATACATTTCAATTTCCTTTTTTCTGAATCACTTGATCCATTGATCCTGCATGTGCCGTCTTCACGTGAGGAACTCAGGAGACCGACCTACCCTGATGCAAGCGTATGGCACTGAGCAGAGGCTGGAGGTGATCCAACTTTATCTGGGCACTGACCAAATTACCTGCTCATGCTTGTATTATTTTTTTTTAAAAAGTACGGGATGCGGAAGGAATAGCTTATATGACTGATCGGATACTGAAGAGGCACCATGAAATGCCCTTGGTTGTGCACAATTATCTTAGTTTATCTTTTTATGTCCCATTTATTCTATTTATACAATTGCAGTTCAGTTCACATTGGTCTGAGAGCCAATATATGATGCCCCCTTTTTCCACATCCCCCAGCATTTAAGCATTTCCTCCTCATTTGGATAAATCGTCACATCTGCCATCGATCTGGTTCATGTCACGCTTGTGGAATATATTGATCTGTATCATGACCTGGTTTTCTCTAAGAACCTACTTAATCAAGAGTGAGCTACATCACCCTGAAGGATCTCAGTCATGTTGCACTCAATTCACAGCCAAAGACCCATCTTTTGCTGGAACTGTGCCAAATTGAAGCCCCTGCACAATTTTATTTACTCGGCTTAAATTTAGCAACAGAAAAATGTCAAATGTTTTTTACTAATCTGAAAAGAACCTCCATTTTATTTCTTTCAGTTTCCCTTTCTGGTGTTTTTCTCTAATCATTTTTATATGAGTGTTATTTTTTCTTGGATTGGTGGACATCAAGTAACTCCATGCCAAAATGCATCTTGGAAAAGAAAGCTATCCCTCCTGACTACAGGACTGAAAGATGTCTTTGGATAATAGGTGAAAGGAGAAGGAAAGACATATGGACTTACAAATCTTACATCCCAATGGTGATGAGAAATTAAATCTCAACAGACAATTGCATGTGTTGAGAAAACAGACCATCCCCAGAGTGGAAAAATGGTAACAGAGGAAAAACTTGGTATCATACACCTCGTTGCTAAGAGACGCAAGACCAATTAAAAAATATGTGTTCAAAAATAACGTTTAATATCGACTGGATAGACTAATACGTTGCATCCACAATAGAATACTTCCCTACTTATATAGTATGCGAAAAACAGTACACCAAAAGAGTATTATGTCCAAAAGCATAGTATTCGAAAAACAGTATAGGCGAAAAGTCTGAGGTTCTGAAGTGCGCATTCAATGGACACTTTATTACCCCATGAGGCCATGGGAGAGGATTTATGAATGTCAGTGAAGCGACACAACTGACGCTGGTAGGTCACATGACAGTAACAACATGGCGGATGTAGTACATCCAAATTTCATTCATACTACCCATATTCTTACTCTATAGTGTACTTTTTTAATGGTTACAAACTACATTTAAATTTAAATTCAAATGTAGTACCTACTCAGTATGTGATTTTGGATGCAGCGATAGTCTGAAGCTAAAAAAAAAAATCAGGCACTACGCAATTTTCGGAAGTTGAGGAAAAGTCCTCATGGTTTGGGTGGGTTTTATGCAAATTACTATCTGTGTTTAATGTTGATGAGTAATCCACATTCATCAATAATAGAATGAGGTGTTCATTTTTACACGTAATTGTAATTTTGCTGTAAACTTTTCTGCACACAAAAGTATGAAATTTCTATTGAATGAGGAACATTATTAGGAGCCATTCAAATAGTATGCACTTTCAAGTCCAAAATTAGACAGGTGCGCAAGAGAATGGAAGAGAACTTATATATCTCTCAGCACACATTTTTAAAAGTTCAAACTTAACGTCAACTTAAAATCAGCATGAAAGTTTTCTTCTCTATTGTGAAGTATATCTGAGTGAAACGGCTTCTCAAACAACAGCAACAAAAAAATGTACGGAGGGACTTGATTTTGTCCATTGGGAACTGATTGGATCGTTGGATTGTTGTGGTTTGCTATTGCTGTGATCTCATGTGAGTTTGTCCCGCCCTTGTGCCAGTAAATGCATCATCAGAGAAGAGATGTTGCTGCAAGAGGGAGGGGAAGTTATTTTAATTAAAGATTACAATGGCACATGAATTAAAAAAATACAATGAAATATGCACAGATAAGTCATTTATAATAAATGCTGCCATATTCCATATAAAATAAAATAAAATAAAATAAAAAATGGTCCATTTTGATTTCATTGTGACTTTTAAAACTGTGATGGTGTGAGATGCTGAAAAGAGAATGGCTGGATCCATGGTATTTTTATTTATGGGATTTCATGTTCTCTCCGGCTCTTCAAAAATAGTACTTGGTTTGAGGATACAAGCCATAAATCTACAACAAACAGGGAATGTGTGCAACAGATTTATTTGCCTTTCAACGCCCCACACTTTTGGTGCCAGACAGCTCGCAGTAAAGATTCTTCAGGCTCTCGTATCATTGGCTGCAGTTCGGCTTTTCTTGTGCCAACTCCAACTATTCTTTCTAAAGCTTCAACCTTTCAGTCCACACACAGATCTCTGAGACCTTATACAGCCTTCCTGCACTGTTTAATAACCCTCTTAAAAGGGCTATAAACCATCGCCCTGAACCATACCAAATGATGTCTTTAGAGGCATTATTTAAAATGTCCCATTATAACTAAGCCTATGACTTCTTTCCTCACTTCAACATGACTGGTGAACTGTTATTCTCTCCGTTAAAAGGTTTTTGTGGGCTGGCCAGGGTCTCATATCTGATTAGATTATGACTTTAAGTGGAGCTCTGGGCTGTGACTTTGAATATGTTGCCAGCAGGTAGTTAATCTTGAAGATAGCTGGAGGTAAAAGGGACAAAGGAAGGAGAAGCACTTCAATACTAATCAGCTCAAAAGTCAATCAAAACTGAAGACTCAGCCACGGGGCAAATTTCTAAGTGATGTGAGGCAGATTTTAGAGGATGTGTCCTCAGGCCAGTGAAGAACCAGCCACTCATGCCAAACAGAAATGTTACAGAATCAATGCATCTACATCAATGGGGACCCTTACAAAAAAGAATTTACTCAAGTGTGCTTTTAGTATTTCTTTTAAACTAAAAAATAAGAAAGTACACTTTCAGTCTACTTTTTATGTACTTCTCAGAAATATGTACTTCTTAGAAATATACTTAAAATTACACTTAAGTATACTTGACTTATACTGACAGAAAAGTCTAAGTATATTTGGCCTATACTTCTTTTAATCGAGATATACTTAAATGTATAATTTATATATAAAGTATAAGTATTCTAAGTATACTTGGCTTGTAGTTGTGTTTACTCTTTTGATTAAATACTTTTTTCACATTGTTTTACACACTGTCTTATAAGCTTATATGTTTTGGAATCTAATACAATATATTTGTTTGAAAATATTGATTTATAAAGAAAACAGACATGTTCCTAATTCTGCTTGTGATTATTATTTTTTTGTGTGTGTAGTAGTGTACAAAGGAATTTACTTCAAATCTTAACTCTTTCCCCAGAGTTAATGGATTTTTTTTCCATTTATGACATAACGCTTCCCCGCCAATGACAGAAATTTCCGGCAATCCATGTTTTCACTGTTATATAGAATCTGCGGATCAAAACACAGCAGAAGTAGAAGCAGAAACAAGCGCTAAAAGCATTGTTTATATCAATCAAAACGGCCAAACGTTACCGAATGAAATGCCGACCCAGGAAAAGGTACAGGACTGTGAAGCTTTGAGGGTGTTGATGGAGAGATGGACTTAGTATGCCTTATGGGTTAATAAGAATGCCTTAAGAGTTTGTGGATCCTCCCTCACTGTGGGAGTCGTGGAGGATGATGCCATTAACTCGAACTCTGCGGGACTTTCAACACCTTCAACAGCCATCTTCCTGTCAGCTCTAGACAGGGCCCATCATGGAACCAGAGTTAGAGCCAGCACCCACCACAGACCACGAGCATGAGCCACAGAGTCAGAGCGAGCCACAGAGTTTATTCCGGAGCAAGTGCCAGTTGCCATATCCGTCCCTAGGTAGGAGCATATCACCAGGTCCATCACAGAGACAGTACCGTTCGAACAGTCCACCCCAGGTCCACCGGGCTCCCTCGTCCCTCAGCTCTGCCATGGTCCACCATTACTCAGGCTCCATCAGGCTCCCTCGTCCCTCTGACTTCACCTTGGTTTCTTTTCATCCTGGGCTGCGCCTCAGTCCTCCACCCCTTTGGCTCCACCAGGTTCCTCCTTCCCTCCGGTTCCACCTTGGCCCTCTCTCCCTCCGGTGTCACCCCATTCTGCCTGGCCCCCGCCTTCTCCACGGTCACTTGAGCCAATGACATCACCTCGGCCCTCCAGGCCTATGATGTCCCCCTGGGCCATCCCCCCTTGCAGTTTTGCTTGTTCCACCTTGGCTCCTCCCTCCGCAAGTTCCGCCATGGTATTCCCCTCTGCTGGCTCCTTCTCCAGCCTCTCCTCGCCCTCCTGCTAAACCCCCTCCCTTCCTCCATCGTTGGATTTGTGCATACAGTGCATATACATCGCACCTTACAGCAGGGGGGAGTACTGTCAGGATTACGTTTTGTTTAGTTGTCTTTTCATTCCTATGTGTTTGTTTCTTGTGCTTCAGTTCAGTTTAGCCTTGATTGTTTCATAGTTAGTCTCCTTGGTTACTCATTGCATTCAGCTGTCGATCATTGTTTCCCTTGTGAACTGAAGTGAATTCCTGAATCATTTGTTGGATTCAACCAGAAAAGCGTGACACAAGTAAAATTTGCACTATTTCTCTACTAATGATTATATTTGTTTGTGTCTATCTTCACATGTCTATCTTTTTGCTCATTCCAGACAGACTGTCAGCCTTGTGCTAGGGATTTTTCCAGTGACTTGACAGTGACGACAAGTGACCGTCTCTTCAGCGAGCAAGTCAATGAATCATTCACTCAACTGATTTGTTTCAAACACTGATTAATTCAGGAATGAACCATCACTACTTTGTTTTGCTAGTTTGTTTGGAACTATTTTTGTTTGGAAGCAAAAATAGACAAAGTAAGTGCATTGCAATATTGTATTTAAATGTAAGTTACTTAATATTTACTTTATATTTATTGATCTGATGTATAAGAACAATATCACACTGGAAATCATGCTTGTCCTTAATATTGATAATAATGAATAAAAATAGTAGTGGTGATGTGTTCTTGAAAGAAAGAAAGAAAGAAAGAAAGAAAGAAAGAAAGAACAGCTGAATCATTGGATGTAATTAGAAAGTCTCAAAAAAGTGGTGTGGTCAAGGCCATCGAAAGAGGCTTCCAGTTTTTTTTATGTGCAGATGGTCTCACATTCTGAGGTAAGTATTTTGGATTTTCTCTGCTTTTGTGATCTTGATATCCATCTTCCCCACATATTCTCCAGCTGCTGCTCTGTCTGGAAGAGATAAACACACACCAAAACACTAATTAATTAATTAACAAAAAATTACTACAATGCAATGCAACGATTACTGAAATCCTCATGAAAACAGAACTAAATTATAATGATCTAGTTCCAGTTTTCTTAATAGTACTATGTAACCATTGTGTATGAATGCTGTTGGATAAGGGAAAAAAAAAACTTCTTATAGTTTATTCCCTAACAAACATTAACAAGAACCATTGCGAAATACTTTTCTGCTTGTTGGGGATCTTGTCCAAGGTCCTGAAAATCATCCTGACTGGACTGTCTGTGGTGCTGAATTTTGAAATTTACACTCTATAATTTAAGCCCTACAATTATTTTGTTTTGACATTCTTTATCTGATTATGTTGCTTTTCATCATCATCATGCAGTCATTTTTGCTTCAGGTTTTTCAGGATCTTCAGCCACATTGCTCTCTTTTATATTCAAATGCTATCTCTGATACTTTGGCATATTTAATTTATATGGAACTTCTAATATCTCTAATTATGCTTTACTGCATTGTACAAACACAGTTTGAAATACATTTCATTCCACACATTCCTCACATCTGAAATAAAGAGGCTGATTGAGCTAGAGCACATTTTCTTTAATGGTGTTATGCAATAATCTCTTGTATAAGCATTTAGATTTTTGTACTGTAATTATATACACAAATTCTACAAGTAAAAGGAACAAGAACAAGCTGTGCATCTATAATTTTCAAAAAGTTTTCCCTATTTAAAAAGGTCATACACAGTCAAGATGCCATAATCGTTTATTATTTTAACCTTTTAGTGTTTGGTTACATATTGTTTTATATAAAATGAGTCATATGTTATTGTGACTATTTGTCATATTGGATAATTAATTATTACACAGTAAATAAATAATTTAATAATAACTAATAATTTACATTATTATAAATTAGCTCCATTTTAAAAAGTGTAACCATGCAACTAATTACCAATTATATGAATTACATATTTATTAATATTTATCAATTATTTTATAATAACTTGAATAAAACCAGTTGATTTTGATATTACCACATGAAGCACATTTTTACATTACCAAATAAAATAATTTTACAGTAAAATTTCAGCAGTTTGCTAAATATCTAAACTCGTGAAAACTTCAAGGTTCTCTTCTACAACAGGTACTGCAGGTTTCACAATTTGTCCTTGTAGTCAAAAAATAAATAAATAAAAATAATAATTCAGACAGTTTTCTTGGCATTAGGTTTGAAACGCACCGTTTTTTGCTGATGTAACTATATAGTCAGTTGCATATTTTTGCATGTGCATGAAATAGAACATCATCAGCATACATTTGACAGACATCAGAGATGTTATTAACATATATGCTGAACGGCAATGTACAGACCCAAGATTGACCCTTTGTGAGACATTATATATGAAGTTACACTTCTCTCACACTATTCATTACTTCTTCATGACGACATCTGATGAAAAGTTAGTGTGACAATATAGTTACAATATTGTCATTGTTTTTTGTTTTTGTCAGTTAATAAATATAGTACCAACAGCCATGCATTCTCCAAACAGAAGCAATTGGCATTTTGCAGTGACAAGAAGGAAAACTGTGCATATATGTGCATGAACCAGTATATGGTTTAATAGATGAATGTAGACTCGTTTTTAAGATGAAAAGACGAGTAAAGGACAAGAATAAATGCAGTATGTGGATGTGGGTGTATGCTAAATACAGTGCTCATTCCTCACCTTCCACGACAGCCTGCTTCAATGGCTCTAATTTTGGACACTATTTTGGTCAGGTCACTGGAAGATCCATTGGGACAGGTCACCACCTGTGTGAAAGATAATAAGAGAATTAGGTCTTTGCCATGGGCTCTGAAGAAGGTTAAGAAGTTGTAGCAGAAGTAAAACTGATTGTACCTCACATAAAAAGTTTTGGAGGACTGGTACAAAACATTGTCCTCCTGACGAATCTTTCTTTCTAGAATGTGAGTTTGCAGGCTGTATGTGTATTGTATATGATGCAATTATAGAATGTGTAATATCGAAATAATGGCAACAAACATCTGTGCGATATCGAGCTGTCCGGGGCTGCACGAAATAGGCCTTCATATGCTGTATATACAGTACAATACTGCGGTGTAACAAATGACTCTTTTAACCAGTACTTTTCAGTGACTCAAAAACATAAAACACAACCAGTGTAGACGGACTCACGAACACAATAGGTTTATGAGTCGGTTTTTTTTTTTTTTTTTTTTTTTTTTTTGTGAATCGCAGCGCGAGCAGTGTAGGCTACTAATCCTGAAACTAAAATTCTTATCAGGCGAGTTACCGTCTGTCTGAAACACTGCCGTGTATAATTTACACCATTAGCAGAGAGAATTTCGTTAATTTGTGAGTGAAAAATGTACATTGTAGGCCTACCTTACTTAAATGAATTACGATCAAATCGGCAAAATCTGCATTTGTCTACTGCACCAAGGAAAGCGGCTCTTTTTCGAGAGGAATGGTGCTGCTTCACTCCCATTGGTTCTCCTGATCTTATTATTGGTCTGTACTACACATCAAACAGGCTTTCCATACAGGTAGCCAGCTTCCTAGTAGGCAAAGAAAGGCCATTTATACGGCTGAAAGCCAAGAAAAAGAAGCAATGATGAGAAGATGAAAGGACGCTCACAGCAATCTAATCAAATTTGCCAATCTCCAGTGGGCCAATTGTGATATTTTGTACTCACAGTAGTTGCTGTCTTTTAAGATGCATAAATCATACATATCTCAATCTTCAGACCTAGAGGACTGCAAGTAAAAAAAAAAGCAGATATCCACCTCATCCACCTTATTTATAATTCCGTGCAAAACCTTAATCATCTTATAG